>NC_090794.1:1177500-2377500 GCF_040054535.1 Antennarius striatus
CCTTTCTCCGGCTGTTCCTCCACGTTTTTGGGGGCGGCTGCAGACATCAGGGGGGTCAGAGGCCAACTCCACTGGAACACAGAGGGGGGTGTGGGGCGTTCAGGTTAAACATGGACTCATGCATTCATTCGGGGGGGGGTGCTCATCGACAGAACAGCAGCAGTAAATTCTGTTTTTCAGTCGCTGTGACAACAGGAAGCATAAATCAGGTGGACGTGAATGAATCCATTCATGTCCACCTGACAGCAGCTGACCTGGAGGTTCAGGCTTTTATTTACATTATTACCTGTTAAAAAGGGAAACTTTGCCCATTTCTATCATTTTAAATGTTCTAAATAGAATTATATTATTATTATTGGATGTGTTTTCCTTCCTTACCCGCTGCGACTCCCCCTAAAGGACGTAATGTGGGCAGGGATCCGGACCGGCGGAGACGCGCCAGCCGACCTTTCACCTCTGGGGGGTCGGTGGGGGGTTTGGGAAAGACCTTAGCATCAGACGGCACAGGAAGCTTCGGCTTCTGGTTCCACACAAACACAGATGTGACGTGAATTCTAGTCACACAAGATCCCTTTAAACACGACTTGCTGATCGTGTTTTTCATCTCATTTAATATTAAAATCCCGTTTATTTAAGCCTAATAAGCTTCACAGACGCCGTGGATCCCCTTTATCCTATTTTAAGGTTTAAATTATGCAAATCTGACCTCAGCTTGGAACCGATAACCTTAATTTGAACGTGAAGAGAGGAAACGTACATGATCCAGAGGAGAAAGGCGAATCCCTGAAGCTGGCCTGGAGTCTGGAGCCTGAAGACTGGAATTAAAACGAAACGTTGGATCACAGAACCTCCCGACGGCGACGTTTACGGCGTTGGTGACGAACCTGAAGGACGACGGAGGCCTGTCTTCATGGTCCGCAGCGATGGAGCCCCTTCCAAACAGACGCCGGTGTCCGTCTCCAGGGGTGAAAGGTCGCCGGGTGGACTGGACTCGCAGGGACCGTCGGACTTCACTCACGATTTCCGCACTGCTTTTCCTCCCGGGGTTTCGTCGGGCGATGAAAGGGCTGCAGGAATCGTGTTTTCTCTCCATGGAGGCCGTCGAGGTCTAAAGACGACCTCAGGGGTCGGATTCCATCACGCCAGCGGCTGCAGGGCGTCATCAGGGGGATGCAAAACGAGAAATAAAGACAGTTTAGAGGCAGATTTTAGTTTCAAACACTAAAGATTAAATCTTTTTTTTTAATCCCTGAAGGGAAATTATTTTCAGTTACTAGAAATTATTTTGAGGGTCAAACTATCATGGAAAGCTGTTCCCTTAGGTGGTTTATGCTCCTGCAATTTTAATTAAAAATATAAAAAAGAAAAGACATTTTAAAAGATATTTTTCTCATGGAAACAAAAAAACTCCCCCCGAAAAAGCACACAGAAATATGAAATATCCCAGTAAAACAACTCTAAAACCTCCAGATGTCAACTTTGTGACGGGATCGATGACGTCACGCGGTCGTGAGCGACGAGCCTCCTCCGGCGCGTTCACGCCCCGTTTCCATGGCGACCAAATGTCGCGTTGGTGTCGTGAACGACGACAAACAACACAATTCCCAACCTCAACGTTAAATAAACGAGCTGATCGGGTTAATATTCAGGATAACAACAATAAAACAGTTTACAGCTTCCGGCGGGGAGGAAACGGGAAACGACCGAAGCAACCTGGGTTTGGAGGAAAGTTAGAAGTAGAAAACTTACCGCTGACGGTGGTAAAAGTTCACTGTAGGCGATAAAACTCATTTAAAAACTTCTCCGGAAGAAAACAAAACATTCCAGGCGTCTAGAATGTGTTCAGAACGGATGAATTTAAGAGATGAAAACAAGCTAACCCGCCTCCAACAGGTGCACAAGCGCCACTGGGACGAAATCTCGCGAGAAGCGGTGACGTGACTTCAGCAGCCGCTGAAGGATGAGACCTTCAGGGACGCTCGGAAAAGATACAATTTCAAGCAAATCTGTTTCTAAATCTGCGTCACGGATTTTCTTGATGTGAGGTTTATGTGTGGAGGAAGTGTAGGAGTGACGTCACTTAAGTCAGAATACAAGATTTAACATTATAATAAAGTAGGTTTAACCATATGAGAATTTTTTACCCATAATTTATAGCTATTAAAGCGCTGAACCATTACTAGTGATGCATTTACGTGCATTAACGAATTGCAGGCTAGTTTAAAGGAACAGTTCACCCAAATATATCATCCGTTCACCTCTCACACCAGTGAGGAGTCACGTGACTTCTTCTAATCTACAAAACATTTATGGTGATTGATGACAAAACACCGTTTATCATAGAGGAAGGTGGGAATTTAAATAATAAAAAATAAAAAAAACAACATATTGACAGCTGAAGCTTGAAAATCCTGAACTGACTTGATGCAAACGTCATTTAAAATCATTTTAAATGTGGTTGTGCTGGCAGCAGTGCTTGTGGTCTGTAGCCTACTTTCACCTCTGCTCCCATTCACATAGGTCATCGTCTGTAATCCTATAAGCTCCAATTGGCCTGATGCATTGACAGGTCCTTTCTCTATCCATAGAATACATGCACGGGAAATAAAAGCACCCAACAGAAATAAAGTTTCACTGAACATTTAAACACAAATTCTGAATGAACTCAAGCGCCAACGCCGAGGAGGAAAGTCTGATCCTCATGGATGAACTCGCGGTTCGGGATGAATTCTCTCTCCGCTCTGATTCTATTCGACCCAACCGGATGGGACGACCAATCGGGTGCGTCCGTTTTGCACATTGGTCCACTGGTGAAGTGTTTCCACTCTGTGGAACATACATCTCAATCTTGTAGCTCTTTGGTTGGATTTAAATAGCCTCACATGCTTCAGTCTCTTGGATACAGCGGATCTGATTGGCTGAGAGCGAGTGCTGGGCATGCCCAATCACGAGGCGTCACCACGGGTCTCGACAGCCAATGGGAGGAGGCCGATGGTCTCAGTGATTTCATTGTCACCGAGGGAGGAGGGAACGCGCTGCCTGGACAGTTGGGCGAAACCTGCTAAGTCGGGGATATTTTGAGATAACCTGTGGAGCCGGATGGAGACGGCAGCGACGCTCATCAGCCCCCGTCACACCAGCCAACGGGGCTGATTTGTGATCCATGAAGGTAGCGTGTCGCCGTGGCAACTGGCTCCATCTCAAGGGGTGTCCTCACCCGCCCTCGATCGGCAGTCGGTCCCGGTTTGACCCGTCTCCGCTCGCCGCCGCCAAACCCTCTCATGTCTCTTTATCCCAAGAAACTTATTGATTATTAATTCATCTCCGGGTTATAGGTTTTGTTTTGAACAAGATCAGGAGATTTCTTTAAATCTTCTTTTAGACCGGCCGTCGATACGATCAGTTTGCGCCAGCGGTTTGTTTTTAGAAGCAAGAATTTAGCAGCTGGTTGCAAAACCTTACAGTTTTGGCTTCTTTCGAACTTAGTCAGAAAGTTCTGAGATGAATCATGTTTGTAAAACAGGAAGTCCAGAACAGAACAGAACAGCACATTCTGCATAATTCAGAGATAAAAAAGATGCTACGCTAACTTTTCTCACACTTCCAGCAAACAATTTTTTTTACATTTTGTCAGTTTTATCCGTGAATCTCTTAATTCTGCACGTTCAGTCCATTTGGGGACGTAACTATGTAAGGCTAAAGCTATTGATCAGTTAGCTTACCGCACACTGCTATCCCGGCTAACCATGTGGAGCTAACCAACATTTCATATACATATACTCGTTACATGCAGACAAAACCACTAAACTGACTCGTGTTGCTAAACTTAATGCTAAACCTAAGCTAAAGTGCTGCTAGCGCTAGCCTCATGCTAGTCTTCTCATCGGACCACATCCTCCAAATTATTCCGATATTTCTTCCGCTTACGATGAAAAAAACGATTAAAATTTCATCTGAAGGAGGAACAGGTTTAAATTTCCTTGAGATTGCCATCGCCATGACGACCCAGAGAGGCGTGTCCATCAGAATGCAGCCGACTCGGCCTTATCTCAACGACACCTTTCTATCTACGAATAGATATGCACTCGCGGGCATTGACTCGTCGGTTTTTACCGCGTCTCCTCGCCCGCGTCGGCCCTCGCCGCGAGTCATGTGACCTCACGCGAACGCAACGGGCCTCGGTTTGTCAGGTTATCCACGTGTGAGGCGTTCACCGCACCTGAAACGCCTGAAAAAGTCATCTATCTCCGAAAGTGAACATCAAGGTCTGAGCAGGCGTCAGTGCTGAAGGCCGCCGCCCCCTCCGCCCCCTCCGCCGCTGCGCTCCTATCCATATCGTGTTCTTTTGCAGGCTTTGGGGTTCATCAGGGTCACACTCAGCGCATCCGTCTGCCTTCTTGAAAGCCAATCAGCTCTCCCTTCACTCGGATTCCTTTTGCTCATTTATTTTTGCACAATCAAACGTGAACGTTCGCACTAAAAGACAAAAGGCGCGCCAACGCTCACGGCCAGCAATCGTGTTACTGGAAACGTGCTTTTTGTTTCATGCACTTCCTGTGAGCTAGGCTCAAACATCCGTGACATTATTTTACACACAAACCCATCAGTGGTAACCTTTGACCCCTGCTGTGCTCCAAGACATGAATACGGCTTTCCCGTCCAATCAAAAACCGCCATTTCTGACCGAGATCACACCCCAGGACTGCCTCACTCCATCTCACCAACGCTGGTGGCCCCTCCCCCCCCAGACCTGGTGTCTTTTGTCTCGGAGGTTCAAACGACCACGCTGTGATGGCTGGCGTTAACCAGATGATCATCGAAGCCCCGCCCCCTCACCTCCTCGCCCTGAAATCCGTGGGGTCAAGTTCGCACAAACAGAACCATCGATGAACTGAAATGTGATTGATCGGAAATAAATTCACCCATTGGTCCACGGGAAAACAGAAACAGTTAGCATACAGTTAGCATTAGCGATGTGGGCGGCGGTGGGGGAGGGAACCGAGCCCTGATGTCTGCGACGTGAACCTAATTGATGAAGAAGGATCTACGGCATTGGAGGCGTGTCTGATTGGAGCCCTGACTCCTCCCCCTGACGGCCGTTGCCTCTTTGTCTCGCCACGGAGGGAGGGAGGCAAGAGACGGGGGAACGGCGGTAATGAAGCTACGCTCCTGCCGTCCCTGGCGGTTTGAGAGGCGCATGCAGCCCATAATTCAATCCAGCACCAATGAACACACACACACACACACACACACACACACACACACACACACACACACACACACACACACACACACACACACAGCAATACTTGTGATCTGGTGTGTCCTGCTCTTCATTCAGGCTCCTACAGAGAAGATAAATGGAGGTGTGGAGCTCAGTGACCTTCATCTAGGTGGGGGCGGGGGGTAAGTGGGTGGGGGTGTCTGCATTGACAGTGCACCACTACATCTATGAATCATTGTAATGGAGCACAATAAATCAACAATTATCTTAAAATGTAAAACAAATGCAGGAAGTACAGCTAGTCCTCAACATACGAACACGACTGGTTCCTGGAGGTTGTTCGTAAGTTGAATTGTTCGTAAGTTTGTGATTTATTACATTGAAATCTCTAATCTCCATCTGAGGTATTTAAATATTACTACTGTATAAATAGTAATAACATTTAGTATTTAGTATTTGAAGTAATGTCAAATACTAAAGTAATATCACTACTACTGTAAATACTAAAGTGATGATGATGATGATGGTGGTGATGATGACGGTGATGGTGGTGATGATGATGACGGTGATGACGATGATGACGGTGATGACGGTGATGATGATGACGATGATGATGGTGATGGTGGTGATGATGATGATGGTGACGGTGGTGATGATGATGATGATGACGGTGATGATAATGCCGGTGATGATGATGATGGTGACGGTGATGGTGGTGATGAGGATGATGATGATGATGGTGACGGTGATGGTGGTGATGATGATGATGATGACGGTGATGGTGGTGATGATGATGGTGACGGTGATGATGATGATGGTGACGGTGATGGTGGTGATGATGATGATGATGACGGTGATGATGATGATGATGACGGTGATGGTGGTGATGATGACGGTGATGATAATGCCAGTGATGATCATGATGGTGACGGTGATGGTGGTGATGATGATGATGACGGTGATGATGATGATAATGCCGGTGATGGTGGTGATGATGATGGTGATGATGATGATGGTGACGGTGATGGTGATGATGATGATGGTGACGGTGATGATGGTGATGATGATGATGGTGACGGCGTCATCTTCCTCTCAGTTCAGGGACGTTTCCTGATGACTCCTTCAGGATTAAGTGGCGACACGGTGGAGTGTGATATTATACACTGCAACCTCTGACCCCCCCTGTAATGCGGTCACATGCTTCGCTGGGGGCGGGGGTGGGGTTAATGGACTCCTCCATGGACACGGGGGGTGGGGGAGAGTTGACTTATCGGCAGTATGTGATGGTGAAGGATCGAGCGTCTGCAGAACGGAAGGTGAGGGGTCGGGGGGGGTAAATCAACGGACGCAATAAAACGGCGGTTGATCATGTGACTCAGATGACATCACACGAGTCCAAAACCAATCAATGACAAGAATGAAACGCAGCAATCAAAACAAGCCCCGCCCCCCTCACCGCTACTGCATGAGGTCATCCAGTTCAATCCCATCAGAAAGTCTGGTAACGCCTCTGACTCCGCCCCCAAACCTCAGGAGCTGTCAGGGATCATCACCCGGCCTCCAGGCCCCGCCCACCATCGTCACGCCAACCAGGAATCCAGACAAAAGAATTAAACGTACGATGAAATCCGACCGACTCAGCATCCGACGCTGGGTTTACGTTTAAACCTTCTGTTCACGCATGGAAACGTTTAGCTGCATTCACACACCCATAAATGTGTTTTACTGCATCTCACACACACACACACACACACACACACACACACACACACACACACACACACACACACACACTCTAATGAGCGGTGAGTCATCAGCGTAGGTGGGGTGTGAACCAGAGGGGGTGTGATGGACTGATGGAGGTTCGTCTGATTGACCTGACGGACGAGACTCAGAGCTTCTCTTCATCTCTGAGGCTCCGTTTATCTCAGCGCCTTATCTGAACCACACACACACACACACACACACACACACACACACACACACACACACACACACACACACACACACACACACACACACAAAACAGGTCCCTGGCCGTATGAGGACACGTCAAAGACAGGCTCTCTTTATCTCTGTGTGTGTGTGTGTGTGTGTGTGTGTGTGTGTGTGTGTGTGTGTGTGTGTGTGCTAAGTGCTGCAGTGGATGATGTCATCGGTAATGGCACACCGCCACAGACGAGCTTTTTGTCCCGCAGCGCCTCCATTCACAGGAAGACGATCGCTCCGAATCACAGCCCGACGCCCACACACCTTCATCATCATCACCATCATCACCATCATCATCACCATCATTATCATCACCATCATCATCTTCATCATCACTATCAACATCTTCATCACCATCATCATCATCACCATCATCATCATCATCACCATCAACATCATCATCATCACCATCATTATCATCACCATCATCATCTTCATCATCACTATCAACATCTTCATCACCATCATCATCATCACCATCACCATCATCATCACCATCAACATCATCATCATCACCATCACCATCCCGTGTCCACACGTCTTCCTCCTGGCCTCTGGTGAGTGTGGATTCGCACGGGGACGTCAGCGGTTCCAGCGAGCGTCGGATGTGAAGCGTCGGCGTGAAAAGAGGAAGGTGTGATGAAGATGACAGAAATAGAGGAAGTGAGAAGACGAGATCGGAGGAGGAGAGAAAGTTACCGACGCCTTTTAAAGGTGATACCATCAGAAATAACGATCGGCTGATGGTAAGGCTCCAATCAAATCCATTGATCAATCAGATTTTGAATTGTTTTTACAACAATCGATCGGTTTGATCAGGAGGGGAGGTTGAGATGAATTCAGGGGATAAAAATCCCTCCGTGTGGATGTAAACAAAGACGTGTGTGTGTCTCCACCCGGGCGTGACCTCAGCGACCCCGTGTGACGGGTGTGACCGCCGTCAGGTGACCAGCTGACTGGTTTGTGTTTGTGGGGAGTCGACCTCAAGCTGTGATTGGTTACAGAAAAACCAGCATCGCCTCAATAAATGAAGAAAAACAAGAAAATAATTACAGCAAATATTCAATGATTTGAAAAAAGTTAATTTTAAAATAAATAAAGTAATAAAATAAAAAATTAATTAAAAAATTTTTTAAAAACTTTTTTATGGAAATTGACTGAAAATTTCACTATTTTTGAATCCGTTTTTAAGATCAATGTCATCTCTGGGTTCCTGGAGGTTTAATAAAATCAGTTTTTATTGGTGTTTTTTTCCATATCGCCCTGACTCCTCCTCTCCATCTGAACCAGCTGATACATCACAGAACATTATTTGTGATTTAACGACAGGAAAACGACTGAAAGTCGCAGCTGAGAGACATTAAACGTCACCACTGATGAGAAGTTTTATAAATGTAACCCCCTTTAGCTTCAGCTCTTTGTAAACACACACATCAACCATTAATGGAGCGTAAATAAACAGGAGTAACTCACGTTTAGAAGCTCAGGTCTGGGTCCATTCCTCCTCTTCCTCCTCCTCTTCCTCACTCTGATTCAGACTCATTCAGTCCACCTGAGTCCAATCACCTCAGGTGTGTTTGTGGCTCCGCCCACACAGGCCTCCAGACAGGGACTAGGTTTTGATAGGTGGATTAACAGATTCTTCTTCCACAAAACGCTTCAGGAGCTTCAGAGCGAAACGTCATCAAAGTTTGAACTCCCAAGCTAAATTCTTTCCCGTAGCCTGGAAGCTAACAGAGTTAGCATCTCCTGCTAGATTTGAAGTGCTACGTTTAGCAGGACGTCGTTAACGCCACCACATCCCCGCCACACGGCGGCGACGGCGAGACGACGCCTGACTTTCCCCTGGCTGGAGCAAACCTGACTTCTAAGAACAGGCGTGACCTTTGACCCTGGAGAAAGTGTTTGTGTCCGTCTGAAAGGACAGGAGCGGCGTCAGCTGTTTGGCGTGGAGGCCTGAGGAACATTTAAAGTATGCGAGTGACCCCCCCCTCCCGCCCCCCTTCATGTTTCGCAACAAGCCGGCGCTCAGAGAGGATGCAGCCTGTCTGCTCCCGTTTATCGCTGCATAAGGAGAACGTTGTGCAAGACGACTTCCAGGAACTCCAGGAGGACGAGGAGTTGTTTTGTTCCTGAATCTTCTGAGGAGCGTGAGGTTAAAGTTGTTGTTCACAAGACACACACTGTTATTAACACCCCCGCCCCCCCATTCCCAGGCATGAACAGTCAAACCTCGAGATACGAGTTTAATCCATTCCGTGACTGAGGTCATAAGTTAAACATTTCCAATCAATAAAACCATTTTAATCCGTTCCAGCCTGTAAAAAAGCTCCAAACCCCCTAAATTATGGAAAAAACCCATGTTTTTATCAACCAATAAACACGCAGACTTTACCTGTGTATAATTAATTATATATAAGTTATGTAAACAATGAAAAAGAATGAAAAGAAACGCAAAAGTCAGGAGAACACGCGAGATACGTCTTTAGTCCACCAACCAGAACGAGATCCGGTCTCACTGATGTCGTATCCATCCGCCAACACGTGGTGGTGTCCTGAATCACGACTCGTATCTGGAGGTTCTACTTTATGTACTTCAGCATGAAAAACAAGGAGAGCAGAGCACGTGGAGCCTCACCAGCTTTATTTACATGCGCACCATTTCTTATACAAACTAGATTACAATTCAAAAATGGAATACACAGGAAAAATACCCACTAACATCAAGTCGAGAAGAAGCAAGATTAGTAAAGGGCAGAGCTGGTAGGAGCGCCGGCCGGGGCCAAACGAGGATGGACAAGAGGAGGTGATGAAAGGGAACCTTCCAGAGGTGGTGGGGGGTTATTTAGTGGTACGCCTCCTCTGTTCGTTCACCGGAGGGCGTTCCGGTGTTTTGGGCACGAGGAGAGAGGATGTGCGTTGGCTACGACCGCAGGAACAGACACGAGTGAATGAATGAAGCTAAGGAGCACCGTTTAATGAACGTTTAATTATAATCTACTCGACCAGACGCCGGCGGAACGCTACGTAAAGGTTCTGAGTCCACAAAGTAGTCCCAAAGCTGAGCTAAAGGAGACTGAAATGTAAAAACAACCAAAATAAACCAAGCTAAAGGCTAAGCTAAGCTAAAACCCTTAGCGTGGACAAGTCGGGAAAGCGTCGATCGCTGCGTGTCGCGGCGTTTACCCGTTAGCGTAGGGCGACGGCGATCTCGTCTCGTGGCGCAAGTTGCACAACTGCTTCAGTCGAGCTTTTAGCTAAAAAAAAAAAAAAAACGACGCTACTTTGGGATCTCGTGCATCTGGAGGCGAGTTGATCAACCAAACTCCATTTTATCGGATTAAACGCATCAGCGCGGGACGATAGCGCCAATGGCGTTTGAGGGCGGTTAAGCTAGGTCGTGCATGAGCCAACCACACACACACTCCTCTTCCTCGGCCTTCAAAGGGACACACACACATATTTGTACACTACTATACATGGGCGGGGTAAACACTTCCATACAAAGAAAGGCTTCGCGAGGCGCGACGACAAATGCGGCGTCCCCACCAGAGTGTTCCCCTCTTCCTGGCGTTTCTTCAGTTTCACCTTCAGAGGTATCACAAAAACCAAGGCTCAAGTACGACGTGAGTATATACGCACAAACAGCGAGGATATATGCATTTCACACGATTCATAATGCATAAATACAAACACGCATACAGTCGGCTGTATGCACCACCAGGGCGTGGCAGGGGGCGGGGCTTTACGACATCCAGGTGGGGGTGAAAAGAAACTCCACAGATAAACGTGTTCGGGACATCGTCGTCGCCGCCGTTGGGGAGCACCGATCGTGTCCGTGATGGGCGTGTCACGAGTCCGACAAGAAGGGGGCGGGGTTCCTTCCTCTCTTTGTCTCGAAGCCCCCCCCACCCCCCCAAAAAAAGTTCCAAAGATCACAAGAAGTTCACAAACACAAAACGTTTTTTTTTTTAACAAGAAATGTTGAAACACCATTAGAATGTGACCCCGCCCCCTCCCTCCGCCCACAACCCCCCCTGAGTGATTATGCATAACAATCCCCACAAAAATCCCGTCTGTAACGTCTACACGTGTGTGTGTGTGTGTGTGTGTGTGCGTGTGTGTGTGTGTGATTTGGCTGCCAGCATATCCTACTGTTTGTTTCAAGTAATTTGGCAAATATACAGTTAGCTTATCGTTGCGCTCTAGAAACAAATGGCTTCTGGAGGAATGAGCCGCGCTACAAGTGGGCGTCGACCAAAGGGGCGTGGCGCGGCGTCGGGGGCGGAACTCAACACTGATTTCATAGCACCTGTTGTGGCGTGGAAACGTTCGCGACTCCCCGGGACATCGATATACGTTTGGCCGCATTGCATGCAGAGAAGCCAGGGAAACCTACCCCCTACCCCCCCACCATCCCAACTACCCTGCAATGTACAAAAATCCATGAGATTTACTTCCTTTAGTCTTTTTTTAATTTTTTTTTTACAGTTAGATAAAGACAAAAAAAAAAAGATAAGTATTCTCGTATTATTCCGCTGAAGGTTTTGGCGCGTTCTGCACGCGTAGCGGATTCGTCGTTTTCCTTTCGTACGGACGTGTACGATGCAGAAAACAGAGAAAAAACAAACACTGAACATTTAAAATGACTAAGTGAGAACAGAAGGAGAATATTTTGAACATAACACGACCCCAGGATACCACTGGAACACATTTACACCACATCACTTCCTGAATTTTTTTTGTTTTTTTGTTTGCGTACAACAGGAACTGCAGTGCCGTTGGCTCCTGATGTTGAGTCGTTGGATTCCACCTGGAACCCCTTTTTGGATAAATTCCGTCCCTCTGATATCGACAGACTGGGCAACAAAGAAGAATTGCATAATTCTACAGTTTGTGAGTTTGACAGATTTGTCGTCGTCGGTGTTTCACAGGAAGCTGACGTGCAGCGTGTCTGGAGTCTGGCAGACGGCTCACGGGTCGCCGGTGTGAGGGTAGAGCTTTGGAGAGGAAGTCTTCGTCTGTAAACACAAGGGTTTGGATTCTACGTTGTGCTGATGGCAGGTTTGGCAAACAGGATGTTGTGTGTCTGATCTTCTCTCGCGTGATCCGTTTCACACCTGGAGAGACGAAGAATGACAAGGTGAGAAACAAAAGTTCACAGAGTCAGACTCCAACTGAACGCCGTCGATGGAAAAACGCTAGTCTTGACATTAAGAACTTAGTTATTCCGGGATTGCTCTAGTGTGATTGGCGACAGACTGATGTTGAGTCCTTGCAAAGCTGCAAGACAATGCAAAATTGGGGTCCTGAACGTCACAAAAGCCGAACAGTGTTGGGATTCTCAGTCGGACTTTGGCTTTTTGCTCCGTACGACATGACTTTGGTCATCAGCGGAGATCGGATCACACAGAAGGGGTTTGGAAAGAAGTCAGTGAGGGGGCTGGACTAAATGGAAAGTTCTGACAACGTGTCTTTTCTAACAGTAAATCAACAGTAGATCAACATTATCAAGCACTTTTTGACGAGGCGTTATTCAGTTTCCGTTCTGGCAATTCTGCCCAACGCCTTCTGGAGCTTCAAGAGGCCAACTTCTACGTAGAAAAGATGACTTTGCAGACATTTACGGTTTTATTCTTAAAGGAAAGGGGTACAAGTACCGGTTGGTACTTCCTGTCCTACTCTGAGTTTACAAGACAAACGGTCGATCTATCGTTCCTACATCCAAACACGATAACCTTTACAAAAATACCACGACTCACTATGATTCACAAAGACCCACCTGCTCTGTTCAGTTCCGCCTGGACCCCCTCAGCCGGGTACCCAGCTCTGAGATGTCTGCTTGGTGTTCGTGAAGACGCCGTTCATATTGACCAGAGAGTCAAAGTTAAAGTCCAGGCCGTCGGCGTCCATCAGCTCGTTCCTGATGATGGAGTCCATGTCGCACTCCAGGCTGCTGTTGAACATGTCCAGGTCCAGATCGGTGGGGAAGCGGTCCTGGCAGATCCCTCCGCTGCTGCTAACTGTTCCGTTCAGGAAGATGGACGTGTCGATCTGCATGGAGGAGGACCCGTTTCCTCCCAATGGCGAGAGCAGGAGCTGCTGTTTGGCGTTGGCCAGAGCGTTAGCCTCATTGGCCAGGTTCAGACCCCCGTTTAAGGACCCCAGGGAGCTCTGGATGTGGTTGCTACTTTGCAGCATCTCCCCTTTGCTGCCCTGAAGTCCTCCAGTGGTCCCAAAGGTCATGACAGGATCGTTCCGCAGCATGAGGCCGCGGCGAGAGTTCTGGGAAATGACGGCGGCAGCGCTGGCCTGTGACATCAGCGGGTCGGACTGGGTCATCATGACGTCACTGTGGCTGTGGCTGTCAGAGTTTAGAAGGTCTTGTAATGTCTGGCTTCCAAAGCGAGACAGGCTGATGCTGGAGAAGGAGGTCTGCTTGTTCTCTTGGATGGTCTGCATGGGGGACGGACGTAGGGAGGAGCCCGCCGTGTGGGGGCCAAAGATGGAGTTACCGTATCCGTTAACTCCGCCGCTGGGAGAAGTGTTGGAGGACGGCGAGGAAGTTGGGGAAGGCGAACCTATCCCGTTGGGTTTGGACCCAAAGTTGAACCCTGAGGAACCGTTTGGAGCTGTCTGCCCTGAAACGGTCGGCACCAGGTTGATGTTATCCAGCAACTCGTCCATCAGGTCGTCCGTGAGTCCGTCGTTCAGGTTCATCGTACCTGCCAGGTCTGCCAGGCGCGGCAGCTCTGCCGGGGCAGCCTTCCCATTGGTTGTGGCCTTGCCCGGAGACAGCGCCCTTCCGGGACTGGAGTAGATCATCGGCGAGAGAGGCGGCTCGTCGTCGGGCACCTCGTCCAGCTCCGGGTTGGCAAGGATAGGCGACAGGCGACCGCTCAGGGTGCTGGCGTTGGAATTGGTTCGTGAGCGGAAGTCCGTCCAGGCGTCCAGCTCCTCGCTGCTGCGTGACGTCGGACTCCCGGGCCACTTGGAAAGACCTGACGGACTGTCGCCGCCACCCTCGCTGGCGGCAGCCGCCGCTGCCTGGAGGGCCGCCTTCTTCTTCGCAGCTCGACCGCGGGCGGACTTGGTGTACTTGTTGCTGTTGTCCATAGAGACGGCCCGGCGTCTTGGAGCCTTTCCGCCCTTCCCGCCTTCCGGGTTGATCATCCACCAGGAACTCTTCCCCGTTCCCTCGTTCTGGACGCGGATGAAGCGGCTGTGGAGGGAAAGGTTGTGCCGGATGGAATTCTGTAACCACAAAGAACAAAAAGGGAAGACGGTTGAGTCGTGTGTGCGAAACAATCGGCTCAAACGATCAATGTCATTAATATCGATTTGTTGTGTTCCTCCTTTAGAGCGTTCATTGAATACCCCTCATTATCACCGTCCACAAACCACCCACTACCACTAATTCTGCAGATGTAAACAGTCAGACGCAATTAGACGCACAAACAACGCAAATCCTTTCACTTAGAATGTTCATCCACTAAATACGGACAAAAAGACACTGACAGGCAGCAACACTTAGAACTGACGTCTACATTGTTCCCCCTGCAACCCTTTGTGTTTTGGTACAAAAGAGAAAAGTGAGATGGTGGTCTATAATCGAGCATCTGCTCGATTATGAATGACACGCACAAAAGAGCCCCTGTGTTGCTCCCAGAGTGTGTTCTGTATCGAATTGTGTGTGTCGGTGCGTGTCTGAGGGTTGGCTGGTGTGTATTGATCAGCACTCCTTCCTTGTGCGAACCCCTGCGGCTCATTGGGAGGGGGAGAACCGGGTCACATGACCGACCGAGAGTGTTATTCACTGCTCAGAGATGCACAAATGCGTTAACTGACTGTTGACTGACTTGTTGTCTGGCTTTGTTTACATCGTTTACTTCTTGTTGTGTTATGAACTCATGTCGGAGCATCCGTCACAACCTCCCGACCCAACTCTGACACTCGTTGTAGGGTAGTCCGTCCCATTTCTTTAGTGGATGGTAGGGTCATTGTCGTAGTTGTAGTCCATGTCGCAGGTTGTGTTACTGTCATCTGTTCTTTTCTTCTATCATTCAAATGAGGTCAGACTTGAGCCAGAAATGTTAATAAGCTAACATTTCTAGGTAGGTTGGGTATGTTTGAGTCCGTCTGATGAAGTTTCGACCGTGGGGCAACAGGGAGTTTAGATCGATGGCTAGAAATTGGGTTATATTTCAGCCACAAGTAAATGGAACTGTTCCTGGAACTTCTATATTTTGGGGTTTTTAACTTTAATTTGTCTTACTGCACCCCCCCTGCTTGCGCCCCAGGTGCTACGAGGCCTCGTTCAATCCATCTTGATGCCTAGACCTTGCCGGTCCTTCCGTGGCCCCTTCCTCTTCCGCAGCTTCTCTTGTTCCACAAACACACAGTTCTTATGGGCCCTGAGGGACTCCGGCTGCTATGCTGTATTCTCCCATATAAACAACCCAACCACCATCCATGACACACACACAACCCCCCCTCCATGTTGTCCTCCTACAGAACATATATTATATTCCATCTAGAGTTCCCGACAATTCCGTCCGGGTCGACCTTCTTCCCGGTGGGATTAGAGTCTCCAGAAGTCTGGAGACGGACTCGACAACAGCGCCCCCTAACATAGTGGCTACCGTTTCAGTTTAAAAAGTGTACAATCAGCATCTTGTGAAGACACTTGGGGATCTCTGGAGACTTCATTATTCCTCACGAGCTGTACTGTAAATGCAAATCTGTGCCGGGTGAAGATGCAGAGGGGCAAAATATCTTTGTACAAGTTCCTGTGCACCTGTGTCTCAAGAGCCCATCAGCATTGAGATCATCCAGACAGCACTCGATCCCAAACTGGAGATGTCTTACGACTCGATAATGAATTTTCATTTTTTGAGTCGACTATCTCTTTAAGCCGGAGAGGTAATTATGTGAATGGACGTTTCCCGTGTGTGTCTATTCACCGAAATGAGGTAAGACGAGAAGCTAAAACCAGAGGGACCGGTGTTTGTCCTCTGCCAGCGTCTCTGGAGGAATGACGTAACGCCGTCATTACAGAACATTCTACAAACACGCCGGCTAAATGTTTCCAGCTGCCAGCGAGATTCAAATAACGGCAGAAGGTCGACTTTGTGGAGGAAAAGGAAAACTGAATGAATGGAACAAGAGTTTCCTTCCGTCCTGGGCTGGAAGCTGTTACCTGGACGCTCCATCCATCCCTGTCCGTCACTTAAACGTTCCTCCGCGGATCCAGATTCTGGATCCGCAGAATCTGGATCACTGAGCTCACTTCATGCCCCTTTTTCTAAACAAATCCGTAATGGAGCTCACCTATTAACGTGGATCAAGATTTACAAGAAATTGCAATTTTGTTGATGACTGCATGTGGGCGGAGCCTTTACCAACAGACATTGTTCAAGGGGCGGAGCAAACAGTGGGCGGGTCTCTAGAGGGTTACAGGAGAGTAATTATGACTAACGGAAGGAGTCAGGCGATGCGACTTAATTTGGCGTCGTGGTGACATCGCCATAGCAACCGGTTTGCCCATGGGCGACTGTGGTTCTCGACGGTTGGTGGTTTGAGCCCCGCCTCCTGGACGAGCTTTGGAGCGGAGATACCGGAACCGGCTGCGTCCTGGCGCTTTGGCGAAGACCCAATCAAACATATTGAACGCTGATCACAACCAATGAAAACAATTCAAAACCTCCAATTCGTGGGTGTTACATTGAAAACTGAATCCATTCTGGTGTTTTTTCTCTCTTTACGACTGCTTTATGTTTTATTTGTGTGCGCTCTGCGAGTTTGCAGATGACACGCCGCTGTGTGAGTGGGGTAGGGTTCCATACGGCTCCTCAGGGGTATTCCCAAAGTCCATTAATAAAAACAGGTCAGTGAGGCAAAGCTCTGATTCATGACTCCTACGACGAGCCACGAGAGATAAATAAAACACATCAACCTACCGAGGAGTAACGATTCTGTTGCCAGTGAATGTTTTGAAATTCTCCTTATCTGAGCAATTTCGATCAACAGATTGGGATCTGTCACCAAAAAACGAAGACAAACAGGATTGGGATTGGACCCTGACAGGAACACTGGGACGCTCCGGGCCAAGAGTAACACGATATTTCATTGGCTCAAACGTGGAGCCGCAGCCAGCAGCTGGTTCCATTAGCTTCCCATCACGGCTGGGGAAACAAGGGGCGACCTCGTGCTAACAGGATTGGGACGCTGCCCAGTCCGACCCGTAAATCAGTTCTGCATAAAATGAAAGAGTTTATAATCCATCAAGTGGTGAACTTCGGTGGCCGTGATGATTTTGTTTCATTCAGACAAAAGGTTGAATAGATTTAAAAAACAACAACACACAACCACTGGTTATGATCAGACTTAAAAAAATATAAATCTGTGAAGGGAACGCACCCCGATCAGCAGCTTCTTTCTTATCATCTGGACATCGTTGTTGCGCATCGACCTCAAGTGAGCAGAAATCGAACTAATTAAATGTGTGACTGTCCCTTTAAATCGCCATAGTAACCACTTAGAACAGTTTCTTCCTGGTGGAATTAAAAAAAAACCTTGTTTTTAATAATAAAGGAAACCTCATTTTGTTTGTTTGTTTGTTTGTTTATGTACCTTTCTAATATTATTATTTACCAAACCTGATAATTTTTATAATAATACTATTCTACTATCATTAACCCCTTCTTTCCAGGATGGTGGCTCAAATGCTTCTGATACTGGTTATCCTGGTTCAGCAGCGTTCAGCGTGTGTGTGTGTGTGTGTGTGTGTGTGTGTGTGTGTGTGTGTGTGTGTGTGTGTGTGTGTGTGTGTGTGTGTGTGTGTGTGTGTGTGTGTGTGTGTGTGTGTGTGTGTGTGCACCAGCTGCAGGAACACAGAGGCCTTTTTGTCTGTCAGTAACATGTGGGAACAATTAATCTCTGTCAGTAACGCGTCAGGAATCTCTTTGTCTCGTTACGGTGGTTTCTGAAGGCGCGTCGGCGAGACGTCAGATATCAGAATTCATGTAAATCCCATCGTACGAATGTAAAGGAACGAACACCTCGGGCTCCTGAGGTTACTCAGAAACACTCCTGCGGTTGGTCCCACTGTTTCTGAGGGAAGCGTTCTGATTGGCTGTAGCCGTCCCGGCTCCAGCGGCGGTGATTGGTGCAGAGGAAGTGGTTTGCGTAGCCAGGCAGTGCAGAACAGGGAGGGTCTCCCGGTGTTGCGAGTGTGTTTCATCACCCAGCGACAGCGTCTGAACCGGGCCGGTTCCATTCCGCTAGGACTCCAACCTTCCTTCAGCCGGGAGGAAACGCGAATGAAAAAACACGCCAGGGAACGGAGGAGGGAAGTTTACGGCGTCGCCGGGTCAAAGGTCAAAGTGCCTCGAGGTCAGAGTGCTCACCTCATGTATGTTAGCGCCCCCCCCCCCCCCTTCCACCCAGAGGGATCTGCTTCCCCTGCTGTGATTGGATTAGTTCCGTGACCTGAGCTTCACACCTCTGGTGTGTGTTCCCGCCCACTGACACACTGTGTGTGTGTGTGTGTGTGTGTGTGTGTGTGTGTGTGTGTGTGTGTGTGTGTGTGTCCCAGCCAAACACAACCACACGTTATCAGCCTGTTATGTAAACCAGCGCTAATCTGAGGCTATCGTCAACGGCGACCGCGCTTGAAGACAAGCACGGCGATCGACTACGGATAGCATTAGCGTTAGCGTTAGGGAAAGAATGTAAAATGTTTTATATGCTAATGCTACGAATTCAACAAGGTTAACTCATTGGCTGCCAGCGCTTTGTAGTAATTGATCTCTGTCTGTGAGCTTTCTACGATGCCCCAGATATTAATCGCTGTCCCAGCATGCTTTGCCCAGGCCCTGAGTTTGGATACTTGTGCTTTAGAGGGTCTGATGGGCGGGGCTATCCGAGCTAATGTCGCTCATGTTCACACCTACATATTATAAATCAGAGGATCTATCAGTTCCATCCATTTGTGGACTTGAGCGTACGTCGATATGCAGACGACATGCCGTTCTCCACACCTGATCCGGGTTATAAATAAGCGGCTCGTCTGGACGGTTATTTATACGAACCAAAACACGGGTCCAGGTTCCAGCCGCCCTGAGCTCTGGACGGCAGACAGAACATTCCATTCTCTTCCATCATATGTGTGTTTCCAGGCCAGAGGCCGGGTGTCTCTCAGCTCGTGTGTGTTTGAACTTGTATTTATGAGTTTGCCCTGGACAGCGAGCTGGCGCTGAGGCGGGGGGAATCTGGTTACACCTCGTTCTGTTTATTATTCTCAGCCTCCTCTCCTGGTTTTTGTGAATAGCTGGCGGTCTTACGTCAAGAATTGCTCGCCGCCGCGTTCGCTGTCATTACGACGCCGCCCCCTTCTCCTGTCCTGTGTTGTTGACTCTTATCTTCTCCAATCGCTCAGCTCGAGGTGGTGAACCCATCCCACCTCCCTCAGCCAATCAGGGAGGGCCAGAGCGGAGGCACGGTTCGCTCTACCCCAGAAAGGCTTCGTGAGGTCAGTGCGTTTTGATCGCCGGGCCTCCTGGAAGCTTATCTGACAAATGGTAGAGGAAGAAGCTAGGAAGGGAAAACCAGCGCCAAACCGCGTCGTTCTGAAAGACGGAAACAAACATGAAGAAGACGCTGTCGGCGTTTGTTCGCCAAGGCTTTTCGACGCTCGCCACGGATGCACACGCTTTGCTTTGGGACAACACAGGACATCCCTGCTGTGCTCCATCAACCCCAGTTCCAGGACACGGCGTCCTTAAGCTAGAGCGCTAATGCGCCTGCCAAGAACACACACACACACACACACACACACACACACACACACACACACACACAGGAACACTGAAAACATCTGAGCAAAGCCAAACATAACTCATTCGCTGCAGACTCGCAGCGGCGACAGCGTCCAAACACAACACAATTATTTATGCATTTTAGTTTCTGGTAAACAATTCACGCTAACAGATAAGCTAACACGTAGCCACCCAATGGGATTGTTGTGCTTTAGCAGTAACACCACATTAACATTCATCACATTAATCCTGTAAATATGCAACAATACCCACGATGACCCCCGGGTGTAATTACAGCCAGAGGAGGAGGGCGTGCAGCCCCTTATTTAATCTGAACGCTCAACGTTATAATTACAATAAAAACGGGATTACTCACCGCCGCTGTTTTCCACGGCTTCAAGACTAAATGGAATAAATAGAGTTCAGTGCGTTTTTGACCTGATACCAGAACCTGGATCTACCAAAAAACACAGTTTTTTGCTTCACTCTTGAAGCACGTGACCTAAACCTGCTGACATACAGTGGTACCTCCACTTACGAATGTTTCTACATACGAAATTTTCTACTCACGAAACGCCTCAACAGGAAAATATTGCCTCTTGTTACAAAAGAAATTTTGAGTTACGAAAGGTAAAAATACACTATGGGCTGACACTCTCAGCTCCCACAGGTTCCTGAACACAACATTCTCATAGCTGCTCTGCCATTGGCTATTACCTAGTATCCTGGCATCCCATTGGCTAAGACTCTGTTGTTCGGGTGCAATAGGAGCGCATGAACCAAAGGCGGTAAAAAACAATGGGGACAGTAGTTAAAAGGTAAATGACCGTCATTTTTATTCTTTACTCTATTCTTTGTTTTTTACGTTATGCACAAGTCTCATTTATTGTGTAATAATCTAATCGTAAAATATATTTGTTACATGTTTTGATGCATTCTTATGCTTTATAAAACATTATATCTGAATTTTGGGGGGCTTGGAACAGATTAGGGCATTTGCATGGAAAACGCGTCTCTACTTACGTAATTTTCTACTTACGAAGTTTCTTCCGGAACCAATTAATTTCTTAAGTAAAGGTACCGCTGTAATGAGCTAAATCAAGTCGTTTTCGTGCGATCTAGCTGACGACCCAACCAATAAACCGACCAATGGACTTGCGTGAGATGAAAACATCCTTGTTGGAGGTTGTAACGCCGTTAGAGTCGCATCAAGAGTCCTGTTCTGACTCAACCCAGAAAAGTAAATGAAACTGACGGAACATCATCAGAGAATTTGAGTAAATTTAAAGTGTTAACAAGAACGGCGCCTCTAGTTAGACCCATGCTCCCGAAATCCAGTCAGACCTCATTCAAAGTTAAAGTCTCAGCCCTGTAACCATAATTTACACGGTGGACGACGCCTTAGGAAAACAGATTTCATTTCTGTTTGGATTAGCAGCAAATTACAAACTCTCGTCGATACCGACTCCTAAACGGGAAGACGGTTCCGCCTTGTCACTTTTCCGTGAACTTTTGCTCGTGGCTATTGCTAAGATGAGAGACTTTCGAATCTCAGGTAGCAGAATTAGCCGTCTATTGATTTAAAATAAGTCTGTATTTGGTGTTCGCGATGCAGTTTGGGCGGTGATCGTTAAAGATGTTCAGTCGTACCTCCAGAAATAAAGACGACAAAGGTCTTCATGGATACCTTCTACCGGTGGAGAGACCACTGGATCTAAAGTTTGGTTTTTTGAAAAACTTACTAGAATACAACAAGACAATTGCGATTTTAATCTGTAACCCCATAAAAATGAAGGAAGTCGGTGGATGAATACAACCAGAGGGATCGTGCCCTTATTATGTTTGGTTTATTTGCTGAGTGGAATGAAAGTTTGTCTGCGGGGCGTGGTCGAAGGATCGTTAGCCGCGGCGTGACAAGGATGGCGTGGAGACGAGCCGCCTGCCCGTTTTAAGAACTCCAATTATTCCGGCAAGCAGCCGTCTAGAAATAGATCCACCGGCGACGGCCGTCGTTTTTATCCCGGCCTCCGAGTTTGTCGATGACAGACGCGCAAAGACCGATATCGTGGCGATGTGCGGTTAGCATGTGCGGGGTAAAAAAGACAGGGAAGGGGCATCGAATGATCCTGCTGGTATGTATCAGAGCTGAGGAGAGGGGATTAAAGAGACCTTCACGCTGCGAGAGGGAGATGGATATAGACGGGCAGCAGCGAGGACACCCTCAGTATTAAGACCAGCAGGGTGTCCACATGATTAATTACATCTCCATGAGGTACAAGCAGCGCCGCCGCCACGGCGACGGAAGGGGGAAGGGTAGAATCATTGATAATTATCGGGAAAGACAACAACGCTTTGGAAGAGGAAGAACCTGGACTGGCGACGGGTTCAGGGGTTAAACGTCCTGGAGCGACGACCACGAACCTCCTCTAAAGCCAACAACCCTACGTACGTTTAGCCTCAGGCTCCGCCCACACACACGTTTCACGACAACCGGTTGAGGTGCCACGCGAAAATAGCTCCTTTACCCTCAGGGGGGTAGTTGTGAGATTTCGTCTCCTGACTTTTTAACGTCGGACGAAATTTTAAGGTGTGGTGGAAAAATACAACCAAATAAAAAGATGCGACTCGCAGCGGACTGTTTTATTCTAAATATAATAATAAATGTGAATTCAGTTTGTACCAACTTTATTAGCAGCGTCCTCAAAACGTCACGCCAATGTTTGTTTCTTGTTGGTTCTGCTAGTTCGGGAGTTTCAGTTTCGCACGAATGTATTCTGTGTTCGCGGCCGGAGCGGCCCCTTTAAGAAGGTAGTCATGTGACCGAGGCAAGCATCTCAAAATGCGTCACCAGATCATGTGAGGACATGACCACACCATCGGTGAATCTCGTCTCTTGAGTATCAGAATATTAACAAAGACGGACGAGATCCAGGTTCTCCGGGTCCGGGAGTCACATGACGAGGGTCGGCCAATCCGGTACGCCCAGTCTGACGTGACACCGAACCTCCAACGGGGGCGCATTCCACCGCCAACACCCGACAGTCCCTTTTAATTAAACTGCCCCTTCTGATTATCGTCAGGCTTGGAGCCAGGGACCGGTTCCCCATCGGCTTTGTTCGTGTTTTCATCCTGACTCACACACACACACACACACACACACACACACACACACACACACACACACACACACACACACACACACACACACACACACACACACACACACACCTTCACCACCACCTATGTCATGTGTCATCTACCTTTTGACTGGTGCGCGTGACACCGGGGTGTGTCGTCTCTTTTGTTACCACAACACCACCCGCTCGGCGCCTCCGGGAGCCACGCCGACTCAGCGGTATTTTGGGTCGTGGAGGGGTTGACTCAGTCTCAATCAAACAGGTGACCTGTCAAACGTCCAATTAGCTCGTCTGACGGCGATCACTTGAGCTCGCGAAACGGTTGGGAGCGCGTGACGAACGCCTCTTTTTCCCAGCGTGTTATTTGTGTTTATATTTAAAGTTTTGGTGGCGTTCACATCTGATCCGGATTAGCTGGGGGCCCTGCGTGTTGCTCACGGGGCGCTTTGCTCCAGCGGCGCTAAAAACAGACACACTACGCGCACACATGCTCCCCAGACCTCTGATTCTTGCCATATGTTGTAGCCGTTTGCACGCTCGGCGGAAAAATTCATGTTTATCGCAACTGGAATTTTATCTGCGAATTCATTCCGATCTGGGATTGCGACGCTGCACTGCCAGGAGTGAGAAGTGAGCTCAGACTGTCAGCTAACAAGGTAGCACCCAGGCGCTATCGCCGTCGACCTCTCGACAACTTTCCTGCTTTTGTTTTTAGCGAGGTAGCGACGGCGCTAGAGTCGACGCGCGGATGGAACGAGGTGGGATAGGTTCAGGGACCGCGGATGCGACATTTCCCACATCAATAGCAGCTAGCAGATGTTAGCATTTACAGAAGAAGCCGAGTAGAAGAAAAACAAGATCAGAGACCTCGACTGATGCGTAGCAGCAAAACGCTAACGGACTTTTGCGAGCAGGTTATGTCGTTTTTGGATGTAAAATGTTGGTCGATATGCAGATGACGCTGTGATTTACATCAGGACTCCTGCCATTGTGATGCTGATGGTTAAAGGAAACGGTCGTCATGGTGATGCTGAAAGAATGAACGCCAAAAGATAGCTAAGAAAATTAGCATATCCGCTCTATTATTTGTATCCAGGATGGGGAAACCAACAAATGAGGGTTCACCAGTTCAGATTTGACGTCTGCCGCCCACCTTAGCTGAAAAAGCTAAGATAGTCTGATCTAAAAGTCGAACTTAAACCTTAAACCTGACGCAGCGCGTTGAGTCATGACTCAGCGTCGGCGTCTGGGGTTTATATTCAAGGTTTTTCCTGTCAGCTGACGTCCAGAACTCTCGTGCAAAACCGACTCTTGGACTTCCTCTTCCTTTTCTCAGAATCAATAGGTGGCTTCACTTCACACCCAGTACCTCTGGCGTGTGTGTGTGTGTGTGTGTGTGTGTGTGTGTGTGTGTGTGTGTGTGTGAGTCTCATTCTTGCTGATTTCAGCACTTCCAGACCTGTCAGCCCTCTTCCTCCTCCACACCAGCTGGAGCGAGGAAGGAGGTGCTGCCTTCACACGGGGCAGATCGTAACCTTTACAAGGCAAACACACACACACACACACACACACACACACACACACACACACACACACACACACACACACACACACACACACACACACACACACACACACCTCAGGAGAGCTCTCCCCCGGCAACAGCGAGCCTCTTCCTCTGCCCCTCCCAGCTGTGCTCCTTGAGGAGTCACATGACTTCCTGCTTTTGAGACAAAAAGGAAGGAGGGCAGGAGTTTGTTTTCCTCCCCGCTCTTCTTCTCCACGCCAACACCCGGCGGGCGTTTCCTCCCTGATGTTCCCCCAGGCGCGCTTTAAGGTCAGAACTCCAGGTTCTGTCCGGTTTTACTGATTTGAATTACCCACAATGCCCTTGTTTGCCTCAAACACGCCCATAAAAATGCACAAGGATTGGCGCCACATTGTGGGGATGACCACTGGAGGCGGGGCCAGAATGCTCACCTGACGTCAGACACGCCTCCCGGTGGGTCAGGTGTCACGACCTGGAATCCGGATCGGCGTGTTCCGACCGGTCATCGCCGCGGCAACAGAGGCCGTTCACACGCAAAGCCATCAACACAAATAAGAACGCCACCGGGGTCGTGACCCGGGTCGCTGATGATTACGCCTGATTAGAAACGTGTGTGTGTGTGTGTGTGTGTGTGTGTGTGTGTGCTGAGCTGCGTTTCTGTTAAGCCTATTAATCATCACACGTGATGACGATGACGTCACCGTCCAACCAAAACCGCCGCGTCAGCACGTCCTCGTGGGCGCCGTTCGGCCCGTTCCTGTTTATTGTTCGGTATTTCTATGTGTTTACAAAACGCCACGTTCTGATTGGTCATCGAGCCACACACCTGATCCACACTGAGGCTGTCCCCCCCCCCCGCCGTTCCTCCAACCCGCCCGCCTCCCTCCGTCGCTCCTCAAACTGGGGAGCAAATTAAACTCGGTGTTTCTGTTCACACACTGAAGGTCATCATCATCATCATCATTTTTCAGCGCCTCCTGAAGTGAACTCCATCGCCATGGCGACTGATGGAATTTCATTAGCGGAGCCCCAACAGGCTGGATCTTACGGTGGGCTCTCTGTGTTTATTTCCAACCTGACGTGAACTTAAATACCCCCGTGCCACTGGGGTTGGGGGGACGGGGTTATTCAGGGGTACCAGCGTGGGCACCGGGGCCCCCGTTCCCCCCTACCCCCTCCCCAGAGTAGAGTGGGTTCAGTGGGGACATGAGGGGCCCTCCTTCATCCTCCTCTTTGTCCCGGCGCTCTCAGGCGCTCCTGGCTTAGTGCTCATACATGACAATACACACACACACACACACACACACACACACACACACACACACACACACACACACACACACACGGTCAGGTGAACAGGGGCCTCCACTGAACCCCCCCCCCCTCACTGCTCCTCCAGCTGTTTTCCCCACATACAGCATTTTGTATTTGTGTTACCCCGCTATTAATAGCACACACACACCTACTCCGTGTGTGTGTGTGTGTGTGTGTGTGTGTGTGTGTGTGTGTGTGTGTGTGTGTACCGGATTGACAATATTTTCATGGATCGTTCTTTTGTGGGGAAATTTGTACACACTATTAAATAAAACGACGGAACAACTGTTTTATTCTCACTATAATAATAAACGTGAATCCAGTTTGTATCAACTTTATTAGCAGCGTCTTTGTAACGACACACCATTTGTCTCTCATGGGGAGTTTCAGTTTAGCAGTGATGTGTTCTGTGTTCGCGGCCCCTTTAAGAAGGGGGTCATGTGACCGAGGCAAGCATCTCCAAAACTTCCAAGAGTGACTCAGAGACAGACGTGGAGGAGAGAATCCACTCATTTAAGACGAAACACGGGTCAGAACCAGATCAGAAGGATCTGGTTCTGGACGACGAGCTCATGAATGGGCCCCCCTGCCCCCCCCCCTGGTTTTTCTCTCCCTTACAGCTGCCTTTTGTCGTCCTCCTCCTCCTCCTCTGTTTTCCCGTATCTCTCTCTCATCTCCCTCTTTTCTCTGAAAGCTCCTTTTCTGAGTCGACTCTTCTGCACAAAAGCTGTTTGGTGGTGGGGGCTGGCCGCCGGCCAGAACTCCAGAAATCACTCAACCCCCCCACTCCCCTCTCTCTCTCTCTCTCTCTCTCCACCTTTTTGTTTTTCCACCTCCGATTTCTTTCAGGACGTGTGAGACGGCTCCGGCGTTCGCTCGCAGGCGCCGCTCGACGCCGCCGACGGAGGCGTGTCGGCTAATCCTCCCGGAGCTCGTGTGCGAAGGCCTCGTAAACCGGAGAGGGGGGGGGGAGGGGGAGAAAGAAAGAACAGGCAGTCCTCGGCTTCCACTTGCTAATAAAAAAAACACACACACACATGTGTGTGCTCACACACGCTAGTCACGCTAGGCTAACATGAAGGAGGCGGGTGATAAAACGCAACTGGTAGCGGAGGAGGAGGGGTTTCATGCATGACCTTTTTTTTTCGCGTTTGACCTCTTCCTGCGACCTTGACCCGCTGGTTTGTGTGACTGGTCGGCCGCCGTCACCCTCAAATCACCTGAAATAACCAGAGGAGTAGAAGCGGTGCTGCTCCCTTCACATCCGTCTGCTATATATGAAGCTAACTTAGCTTAGCATGCAGAGTAGGAACAGGAAATTGTATCTCCAGCTTGGTTTTAAAATAAAAACAAAGGGGCGGGGCCTCTGGTTGCCAACCTCGTGCTGTGACATCATCACACCGATATGCTAACGTCGGTGGCAGATTTAAAGAAGTCTATGGGAGATGCATGGACTACCATGCTAAAAGCTAACAGATTAGCATCATGTGACCTCGGATGAGGAAATTAGCGCTCATGTTGTCGGGTTTTTGTGCTCTGCAGCGCGTCTGGATGATTTTCTTCTTCTTTGAATTAGCCGCTAACTGCTACTAGCTTCTTTCAAGCTGCATGTATGTCATCAGGAGGTCTCTGATTGGATGCCGCATCTTTGAGACGACATCCCAGTCTCCCAGCGAGAACGCCAGCGGGCGGACGAGGAAGACTCATCTTCATCCTCTGTGGTGAGTTCATCGCCAGGTCAGAGTCGGATGAAGACGAGGTTTTAAAGCAGCCAGACAGGCAGGAATGTCGTTTAGCTCGCGTTAGCAGAGCTGCGGCCGCCGCCGCCGCCTCCGCCGCGTGAAATGAAGGTTTTCTACTAAAAGAAAGGAGGGGGTAAAAAAAAAAAAAAAAAAGGGCGAGACTCAGATTGCAAGGCAGACGTCCGCGGCGAGGGGAGGTTTGCACATTTGGGTTAGCATGAATTATTCACCGGCGTACGCCGGCGGAGGGGTGGGGGTCTTATCGCCGCGTCCCACTAAGTGGGGTTAGATTAGATTAGCGGCGCGTCCTGTGTGGGAGGAGTCCGGGTGGCGTCCGAAAGAGAGTCCCTCCATCACGCAATCAAAACGCAAGATTGAAGAAAACTCCCAGCATGCAACCTGTTTGAGGAACGGCGTGCTATTGCACCGCTGAGTGCAACAGGGCGCCCCCAGTAAAACCAATCCCTCCCCCACCTTTGCTCCCTTCCTCTCCCCCCTTCCCTCTCTCTCTCTTTGAAAGTTGGACGACGGCCAATGAACGCGACAGCCGGTTCACGGCGGAGGGGGGGGGGGACGGGTACGGGGAGAGACGAGGCTCACGCCGCTGCACACTGACCTACATACGCTTCCACCCAGCTGATTGCATCTTACACTCAGGCCTGCAGCCAATAAGGAGTGGGGGTGGAGTGCCAGCCGGCCAATGGCGTCGTTGGGTCTCCGCGGCGCTCCTGCGCTGTCTCCGTACAGTTTTCAGTAATCATACAGGGGGCAGAGAGAATGAGAGAGACGTGGGGGGAGACGGGGGGGGAGGGAGACTCCTTACACTAGCGCTACGCCGCTAACGCTCCAGACAGACGAAGGCTAACGCTGGCTAATGCTAAGGAGCGGATTAGTGGCCCATATTTGGCCCATCTCCTTTTCCAGTCAGAGGCCCAGGCGAGCCTTTCCTGAGCCGGACAGACCAACACTACCCCCCCCCAGGCTTGAAAATAGTCCCCACCACCTTGGAAACATCAGAAGTGTCAGACTAGACGGGTGCCGCGTCCCAAACCCGAGCGTAACTCATGTTCTCGATGGTTTTTTGGTGGTTCATCTGGAGCTTGAACTCGGTTTGAGCGTTCCCTCTACTCGGTTGGGTGTCGGTCAGCATGGGGGTGAACCCTCAAAGCACCGCATTCCTCGACACCCCCAATTTTTATTTTTTTTTGGCGGGAGGGAAACGAGCCGTTAGGTCCATTTTTAGCCGTAATTGACGAACATCGAGAAATTCACTGAGAAAAAAGTTACGACTCCAAAGAACCAAAAACGGCCAATAAAAGATTTACTGTTGGTGTCGTCTCAAGTCCGACACGCCGGGGAAACTCCCATAATCCCACGCCAACACCTTGTGATGGCGTGATGTTAACGCCAGGGCAACCCGGGCGACAGGAAGAACGGAAAAGTCCGACCTGCAGCCAAGTCGAGTCAGGAAACCTTTACGTAAGGGTTTATATTTAATGCACTTCTACTTGCTTGACCGTCCTGGAGAGAAAAAAAAAAAGCCGTGAAAGGCAAAGCGAAGGAAGAACCGGGGCAGCGTGAGACACACTGACCCGTATTTAAAGAACCGACGCGCGACCAACCGCAGATTGCGCCAGGAAGAGGTCCGACGAAACGCTGTAGCCTGGCACTAGAGGACGAGATGGGATTGGAACCACTGAGTGTGTGCAGAGACACATTAAACATGCACACGCGTGTGCACACACACACGACATTAATCAGGCTAAAAGCCTTTTAAACACACGATGATGTCATTGCCCAGAGATAATCCATCCCCGAGGATGGCGGCGAACAGACCGGGTCTGCCTGACGATGGACGTCCTAGTTTGGTGCCCCCCTGCCCCCCGTTTTTCGCCCCAGAGCCGACGGGGGGGGGGGGGGTGATGGGTCATCATGAATAATGCACACGCCGAGTCGAGCGCTCGTACGAAAATGGATTCCTGACCGATATCGACCCGTCGAGCGCTCGATCCGATCTGGTTCTGAACGATGTTTGGTTTAAATGAGTGGATTCTCTCCTCCACATCTTGTGGAGATGCTTGCCTCGGTCACATGACTACCTTCTTAAAGGGGCCGCTAACACAGAATTCATTACCGCTAACCTGAAACTCCCAAGCTAGCAGAACCAACAAGAAACAAGCGTGTTTGGAAAGTTTAAAAGCCAATGAGGAGACAGAAGGAACCTACAACTCCTGTGGTGTGTTCACTGCACCTTTGGACAATGGGAACTTTTTTTTTGGCGTGAACGAGGCTCGCTTAATAATCGGTTTCAGTTTCCTGTTGGTGTATCTTGAGCGAGAACACGGACGAACAGCAAAGAGTCGTCTGCATATCGCATTAGTGACGAAGAAGCGTCAAACTCTCCGTTTCCACTCTCATGAGTACGATTCTTTGGTGCGGCGTTGATAGTAACAGGGTGGGACTGCTCACTTGACTCCCTCCGAGCCAAATCACATGAGCCTCCTACGCTGGACGCACCCCCTCCCCCACCGCCGGCACGCCGAAGAAACGGAGGGAGAGTGAGGAAGAGGAGGAGGAGGCCCGCTCACCCTGACCCGAATGCTTCCTCCAGAAAGGGAAGAAAGAGGGAAAGTTGCCCGTGGAGGGAAAGCGAGGATCTGAACAACAGCTGAGGCCAAGCCGCCCCCCACCCCCACCAGCCCCGCCCCCCCGTGGATAGTACTACAGTACACACAAGAGCCGACCCACTCACAGTGGACACAAAGCCTTCATTATGCCAGGGCCCCTTCACACTCAAAGGCCTGGAGTAAAGTGCGGATGAAAGAATTATTCCCACTCTTCGAGGTCTTGGGTGCGCTTGTTTTTCACGTCACGTGTGCGTGAAGAACGGAGCGTTTGTTTTGTGTGTGTCTTCAGCACTCCGTCCTTGATGCGGGACCGTTTTGAGACCCCTGGGGGTCTTGAGGTCACCGGCTCTCCGGGTATCGGTTACTCTCCTCGGTGGCGCAGAGGGACCGACTGATTGACGGACAGATGGCGCGCCGCTTTGGGAAGAAGGTCGCCGTGGGAACGGAGGGATGAGCTACAAAAGTTGAGAAGAATTGCACAAAAAAAAAGAAGAAGAAAAAACTGCGATGGGTGGAAGACGGTCGGAGATACGAGGGCAGACGAGAGAGAAAGAGAGGAGGAAGACTCCGTCTGGGTGGAGCGGCGCGACCGTGTGCCCTGGGGCTTTGGAGCGATTTCATGCCCCCATAAGCAGCCAAACGCACAGTACCAGACACAAAACTCCATCGCGGGGCAATTTCTCTGCCCAGATACCCACATCAGATGGAGGGAAAAAAAAAAAAACACGGCACGTGATGGAAGAACAAAGATAAGCAAAGAAAAGAAACGGCGTCGACATGCGTTGGGCTAGCAGCGAGCTGCAAGTCTGCAGAGGAGTTGCTGACTCAGTGTCTGTGGTTCTATGCAAAAAGCAATTAATTCTGTACTTGATACCTTCCTTGAAAAAGGCAAGTGTGCATAAAAAAAAATCATAATTTAATTTGCAGGAAGCTGCAATTAATCTGCAAATGTGCAGAGTTAAAGTCTATATATCTTGAAGGGATGATATATTAAACCTTAAGGCACTTTGTGGATTGCCTATCTCCAAAGAGGTTGAACAATCCTAAAGACCTTTGCCCGACTCGCTATCTTTCTTAGGATACACCCCTCCCCCTAAGTCTCCAATGGGTTTTTCACTTTCTCTCCTTTATGCTGAGTTGTTCCCAACTTGACAACCTTGCGACACTGCCAGCGTATCCTTAGCATGCCGTCTAGATCACGTGCAAACACTCGCATGTCGAATTTCAACAGGGCTGAATCTGTGGGAGAAAGTAGAAGTGCTTCTCTGCGTTCTTTTGTAGGTTTGTGGGTAAAAGGTCCAACAGGAAGCGTCCTGTCCGGGTTCCAAGACCGGCGTTTGAGTTGGGATTCACCCCCCCCCCACCAAACACACACACACACACACACACCCCCAGTCAGCATTTCAACCAAACTGGAATTGATCTGACTCAAACATCACCAGCAAATACAAACACAAAGAAGTGCGTTTCTTAGATCGACCTATATCTGCTAACCCGTTTCACCCCCACCCCCCGCCCACCTCCCCACGACTCTCACTTATAAAACCCAGGTGTGCAAACACAAAGGTTTACCGAGGCCTCGTAAACGATAACAGATAAGGAGGAAGGAGTTCAGCATGTCAGATCGGCGTTGACCTCCTAATGCGGGTTGAAACTCGGCCTAGTTTTTCATCCCAGGGTGACAGGAAGTATAAAAACTGGAAGCTTGTTCACGGACAGAAAGTCCCAACTCGCCTGTTCCCTACTTGCGAGTCAAAGTTACAATAGCGTTGGTGGACTTATCGGTTAAAACACTTGACTCCCATCTGGAAAACTGATAGGAGGCTCAGCAACGACTGACAACTGTTGTAAAGAAAAAGAAATAACTCTCCACACCAGCAGGTGGCAGTAGTCCGAGTTAGACAATCAATAAAAAACAAAAAACAGTTGATTAGTATTACAGAGTCAAACTTCCTTGGCTCCAAGGAGAACGACACCAGATAGGGCAATGTTAGCTTAGCTTGTTTTACTGTCAAAATACAGTAATGTAGCATGTAGTCTTACACTGGTCATGCTGTCACGGTGACTCAATCCAATTTATTCCACTGGATACAAATTTTGGCTCAGATGATCTGATTCCGGAGACGTTTATAGATCAAATCCTCGAGATAAGCTAGTGGGCTAATCAAAAAAGGAAGCTCGACAACCTAGAACTGCAGCGTTGAGGCAACGTCTGTCGTCGCACAACGTGGATGTTTTGGTTGATCTAGAGTCCAAGATGTCGCAATTGTTTTTGGGGGGGAATTGTTTCCTGCGTTGATAGGCTTTCAATAGCCAATCAGAGGCATTCTGCTCTTGATTCAACCAACTGGATTGTGCCAACGTCTGAAGTTCATTGAAGTTCATACAGCTGATTTTCAGGGCGGGGCTGTTGCATCTTGATTGTACCGCAAAAGTTACAAAGACGTAATGATTGGTGCAAACATAGCACCACTAACGGCACCCAATAGATACTCTGAGAATCAAGAACGTTTGCCCTGATCAACGGAACGGTTACCCGTCAGGACCAGTGAAGAGAATGAGAAGTGTTGGCGCCTCGCAGCAGATGGATTCCAGCTTTTTGAGGAGGAAAAATCTTCTGTGTGAAACCCTATCCCTTGTTTTCTCCGCGCCGTTAGCCTCTCGTGCAAAGTGGGTAAAGGGAGCCAAGGAAACCCCGAACGTTTTCACACTGTGTGCACGTAGAAAACGTAAATCACAAGGGACAAACAAATCTTTGTACTTCGTGCTGGAGCTAAATCTTTCACGATGTTCAGATAACTCCGGCTTTGATGTCGGCTCAGCCGCCGTCATGAGCCTTGTCTGTCTGTCTCAGACCCAACAATGACCTGCCTTCATGGACGTGACTTCGTAAGGAGCGGGATTAGCGTGGAGACGCCGATGCGTGAGGCCGACTTGCACCACGGACTGAGACTCCAGCTATGGGAGCGATTAGGAGAAAGCAGCTAAAAACACCATTCCCTCGTTTTAATGACGCGTGGACGATGCGGAACAGCGAGCGGCGGCGTTATTCGCAACGGCCCGTCTCCGGCCGTGTAATTCATACCAGAGACGGACACAACTGTGCATGTGTGGCTCCGACCGGTAGGATTTCCCAGAGACGAGAGGATCCTGCGTGCCGATTGGACGCCCGCGGGTCCAACAGGTGGTTACTGGGCCGGTGACTCCGCGACACTCTCAGGCTTTGATCGTCCAATACGGGAGCAGCGTCTCTGAGGTTGGGTATGCTTGTTGCTTTATAAGCAAACACTGAGGGTAAATCGACGGTAGCCCAGATTTTCAATTGCCTCAATTGCCTTTTATTTGCGTTCTTTTTGTCAGAACCAAGAGGTGACGTCAATATATGCGAGGTGCCCGATCCCTCGTCTCCACAACTTTCCAATTAGATGCCTCCGCCGACGTCCGGCAGGTACCGTCGACTGCGAACGCTTCACGCCGAGGATGATTGACAATCACGAATTAAATCTACCTGGAAGCCTGTGTAGTCAGAGTCCACCATAATTGGAACACACCCCAAAGTAATGAAGTGTATACTCCCTGCAGGAATCCGATCTCTGACACACGAAGACGTGGGTTGAAAGATACAGTAATCCCTCCTTACTCACGGTTAATGCGTTCCAGAACCACCCGTTTAAAATGACGAATAAGCCAATAGCATGCATGTATGGTATCATGTGACTACCTACTAAAAAGTCCATGATGTAATGAAGCCGAACATTTTGAAGCGTGAATAAGTGAGAGATTACTGTAGTCTTTGGAATCAAGGAGAATAATTTTCAGTTAAAACTTTTCACGTTTGCTGACAATCCCTACAAACGTCGACCCTGACCCGCCTTCAGGCGCGGTTGTCAAGGCGAATCTTCTTCTTCAAGACTACAAGCAACAAGAAGAAGTGATTTTTCCTGCAGGAAGCATCAGATGCACTCGCTTCTTCTTCTTCTTTGTCACAGAAAAGCTTTTTTATAGTGGATTAAATGTTAATCAGGAACACGAGCTCCGCCCGTCCCCTTTTGCTGACTCGCTGATGTCAGATTGGTGGAGTGGCGTAATCGAAAGAGACAAGCTCAGAAGAAAACAAATTAAAGTTTAAAAGGCCAGAATCGCAACGGAGAAACTCAAGAGAGGGAGCGACGGAAACGTTCAGAATACGCTCACACATGCATGTACAAAGGGTGTGTGTATGGTGTGTGTGTGTGTGTGTGTGTGTGTGTGTGTGTGTGTGTGTGTGTGTGTGTGTGTGTGTGTGTGTGTGTGTGTGTGTGTGTGTGTGTGGTGGAGGGAGTCAATTACAGGGGAGGAGTTGTGCGGGAGGCGAGGGGCCCACTTCAGCAATGTGGTTATCGGAGAAACTGAGAAGCGAGGCCAGAATGGGAGGAATGGGAGTCCGAGTGTGTGTGTGTGTGTGTGTGTGTGTGTGTGTGTGTGTGTGTGTGCGTGTGTGTGTGTATATACGCAAAGGGGGGGGAGGGGCTCTTATCAGCTGTCACCCAAACTGTGACTCACCCCCACCCCCACACCTGCTTGACCGGTTATCAGTTGCCATGGAGACAAACAGCAACAACCCCTCCCCCACCTCGCCGTCGACAGACTCCTTCAGTCGTCCGCTGATTTTAACGTCGTCGCTTCCTCACCTGACAGCACAGTGTTAGCTTAGCCTGTTTTAGCTTAGCATAGAGTGTGTGGTTGTGTTGTCATGGCGACTCCATCCGATTTACTCCTCCTCCGGACAAAAGCTTCTGTTCAGATCGTCTGATATCTGAGACGCTTGCAGATCGGGTCCTCGAGATAAGCTAGCATGCTAATCAGAGCTTATCGCACTACAGCTGGTCCATAACCCCGCCCCCGCCCTTTCTGATTGGCTTAGCACGGTGATGATGCTCATGTAATCCCAGTTTTTTTGCTTTTTAAAAAAAATTTTGATTTAAAAAAAAAAAAATTAGCGAGTTTTTTAGCGACTTAGCTATTGCTATCGTTAGCAATGAACAAAGCGTAGCCTGATGATGCTAATACAATGCACTAATTTCAGTATTTTTGCTTACAAAAGCATCAGAACCAACAGTTATCATTGATCTCTAAGCAACACTCGCTCTTCAGGAGGACCAGCAGGTGCCCGACTGAAAAGAAGTGAATTATTTTATTAGTGTTTGGGCTTTACTGTGTTTTATTTCCAGCGGGAGGCTAATCATCCATCGCTTTATGCTCGATGGAGGAAACAGGCGAGGGTGACGACCTCCTGATACAACCACAACTTCTCCTTTTCACAATTCCATTTTAAAAAAAGAAAAGAAAAGTAAGCTAACGGAACAGCTAACCTTAAAATAAAACTAAAAAGCTATTCATGCGCAAAAAGACTTCTGGAGCTTCAAAAGGAGCTAACATTGCTCCAAAAACGTGTTACATACAACCAATCTTCACCGTAGCTTGTCAGCTAAAAACATTAGCATATGCTACTTCTTCCGAGTCTGACCATCCGGCAAAGTCACGTACATCTGCCGCAGAAGAGATGTACGCTAGCTAAGAGACGAGCTAAGAGGTTATCGCGAAGATTACGAAGCTAAACGAAAGGTGTAAACAATGTCGTCTCATCGTCCCGATGACCCGTAGAAGATCTCAAGTCCCTGAAGGTCACGTGAGACGTTCAGGGACTGTCGGGAGTTTGTCCGTCTCATCGGAGTTTAAGCGGCTTGAAACGCGACGGTTAACTTTCTGCTACTTAAAGATCTCTGAGAAAAGTGGCCACAAATTCTCACTCCATAAATATTGGCTCTTACAAAAATAACCTTCTGCAAACATTGTGTGCTCGAGTGTAACAGAGCGATGTTTTCTTTTCCCATCAGCACTTTTTGTTTTGCATATGTGTATTTGTAGAGATACCTTATTTCAGGCTGAGGTATTATTGCTGGTTTTCAATACGCTTTATTTATTTTCCCAGTGGCAGACGCACGGCGTCGCCTCGCAGTCCGACTGGTTTTCTCTCTGGGAACTTTTCCGTACCTTATAATTTACTGAAACTCGCTCACCTTTCACCACAAGAGGTCAAAGGTCGGGTTCAGCTGCAAGCCTGGGGTTCAAGAGGCATTCAAAGACTTGGTTTCTGCCACACGTTTGACCACACTAAGCTGTTAAAGGTGAGTTTTTACCCTAAATGCTAATTGCTACGCATTTCCTGTCTCCCACTCTCTACTTCCTGTTCTGCTGCTGCTACTATCTGGCTGAAACATTAGCTTCCTGCACCGACAGGTGAGGAAGCTGACACATGATATTTCTTCGTAACGGAGACGCTAATCTTTGGGGACGACTTGTTATCACGCTAGCGGTGGAAAATTACAGCGTATCACCAGCCGGCCTCACTATTACTCACAAACGCAGCGCGATCCTGCAGGATGTTTAGCTTAGTAACACGATGAGTAATGAAGGAGCTCCTAAACATCCCAACGGGTCGGTAAAAAACACACGAGTGAGGAAAATGAAGACGTTCAAGGAAGCTGCAGTTAGCCGCTAGTTAGCTTAGCTTCATAAGACCAGGAAGAGGCAGACGGCGCCGTTGAAGCGTAGATGTTGACATGTGCTGAGTTTGTAGCTTCCGTATGTTTTCCGGCGTGTACGCCATGCTAAGCTAAGCTAGTCAGCTAGCTTACAGACATGAGCTTGGAACTACATTTCCCATAATTCTGATGCAATCTTTTCTCTTCCTCCCTGCATGCTAACACTTGCAGCTTAGCGGCTACAGGGAAACGACTTTTTGAGTGTTTTCACTCGTCCCCGTCTTCCTCTGTCATTTAGCAGGATGCTAAGCTAAGTGGGCGGAGCTTCATGACAGTTCTGTGGCCTCTGAAACTAAACTTTTAATGTTTGGATTGAAGCGTTCCAGTAAATCCATCCCCTGTGTTTAGCAATCAGTGTGTGAGAAACAAGCGCTCTTATTTTAGACGGTGTGTGTGTGTGTGTGTGTGTGTGTGTGTGTGTGTGTGTGTGTGTGTGTGTGTGTGTGTGTGTGTGTGTGTGTGTGTTAACACATTCAAAGACATACAAATCACACAACAGAGAAGTCATGTGACCTGTCTGCGCTTAACTACCATCATCATCCTGTAGGCAAATGTAAAGTCGCGTCTGAAGTCTGGGACGAGCTGCGGTTTCAAGACTCTCTATTTCTTTTACAATCTGATAGTTTTCACAACAACAACAACAACAACAACAACAACAACAACAACAACCAGGCTGTAACGTCTGTCAGAAGGAAACTGAGTTACCAGAATGGACAAACAAACAAAAAAAACAGGAGTCATGGGAGTGAAACCAGATTTATCTCCACTCATTAGAGGCTTTGGGGTGGGTTGGGGGTGGGAGGGGGGCAGAGGGCGAAGTCCCGCCTCCCCTCGCCGTCCTGCTTTACATGCAGACAAATGAAGGCGCTGGAAGGGAAATCATGAGGGATGGAAAGGGAGGAAAGGAAAAGAGGGTTAGCCTTTAGCCGAGAGCACGCGCTTAAAAATTAATACGGCGATCTGAATTCATCCCGAGCGCCTTGAATAATTGAGAGGCGGGGCTAAGTCGGGACGCCGTGGACGCAGGAAGTGAGCGGGAAAACGGAAAGCGAAGGATCGGCCGCTTGAAAAGTAACGACGGGAGACAACGATGATGGGAATAAACACGACAACCGTGACGGTTTGAGACGTCCATCAGATGATGATGATGATGATGATGATGATGATGATGATGATGTCATCCTCCAGAACGTCGTGGAAACGAGTCTCTCTAACAAATAATTCAGATTCTGGACGCTCGATTTTTAGACGTAGAATTTTTATCCGGATAAAACCTGATTGGAAAAGGAACCAGAACAGAGCCTGGGGGGGTTTCCTCCAATCAGGGCGGGACTATGGAGAGCTGCTGCCCCCCCCGCCCTTCCTCCTGCCCGCCCCCCGTTGGGACTAACAGCCAGAGGGCGGTTGTAAAACACCAATTTAGAGCAAAGCTGGTTAATTTACCCCACCCCACCTCAGAACCCCCCCCCTTACTTTTTTTTACTGCCTTTTTGCTCCATTTGTGCGTCGTCGCCACGTTCCCCTCATGGTGCGCATAAACCCCGCCCACTCACCACTGACTGACAGGAAATGAAAAGTTCAAAGTTCATTTTTCGGCAAACCGTTTCCTTTGGTTCCGAAAATTTAGCGATTTAGCAAATTAGCGACTTAGCATTAGCGACTTAGCATTAGCGACTTAGCATTAGCGGCGTAGACAAAGTTGCACACGAGCAAAGAGACGTTCAGGTTCAGGGAGCTACACGAGCTAACTAAGCCATCAGCGACACGCCCATCGTAAGATCGTCTTCGGGCCACGCCCTCTTGCTTTATGACGGACGCCATGACGACAGGCGTGTCCGGCGCACGGTTGTGACTCAGCCTCTCGTGGTTTGAGCTGAACACAAAGTTTCCTGCTGAAGTCTTTGAGTTACGATGAACGTTTGAAGCAAACGACGACCCAAAGCTGCCGCCGACAGGGTTCACACCCTCCAAGCGCCGGGACCTGGTGGTGAGGTCAACACGTCCATGTAGGACCGTAGGGCTAACACACGAGCGACATGACTAGAAGTCGGCCTGGGGCGAAGTCACACCTCAGCCAGGACGACACACACACACACACACACGCACACATGCACACACACACACACACACACACACACACACACACACACACACACACACACACACACAGGTGTGTTTACTGATGCTATTTTCAGCTGCAGGTCGTCACACCAAAGCTCCTCTTGGCCCACATCCCAGCAGGCCCGCCCCCTCCCGCTGGAACGCTAAGGCTAACGCTAATGCTAACACTCCTTTAATGCCCCAAGAATTACCCAGATCCACCTATCGTGGCAGAAGGAGTTGTTTCCTTTGATTTCTGCTAGCATTAGCATTAGCAGAGGTCCAGTTATACCATTCTAGTACGTTGCCCATGCTGCTTTGGTAGCATCAATGCTAGCAGACGTTAGCACATATAGCTTATAAAGGTAAGGAGTGCGTTCTGATTCCTCCGATGATGGATCTCAGCTGATTTGAGGTCAAAGTTCAACCAAACTGTAAGCGGAGTTCCTGGTTGTGTAACAGTTGCTATAAAAAGCTGGTGGGTTACAGATAATCTCTGGCGATAAAAGACGGAGTTATCCTTGGCTGTGCTAACCTACTTCTACCTGCGCTAACGGCTAACCGACAGATATATGAAGCAGGATGACGTAACCGGGAACCTGGGAGAGAAACCAGCAGGGATTACCGGGATTTGCTCAGCAAATCTCCTCCACAAAGGCGACGTGAGACTGTCGGCGTCCGAGCTGGGACCGGCGAGGAGGAGGAACGCGAGAATCTCCGAGAGCGACTCGAGGAGACGAGGAGCGCTGGAGGAAAGTCGCTGAAGCGAGGCTAAACTCCGAGCATCTGGCTCCGCAGGGCGGCTTCGGTTCCACGGGATTTTCAGATATAACTCGGCCGAGTTTGTGGCATGTTCAGGAAAAATCCGTCTTTATCCATCAGGAGGACGAAGTTTCTTCATCTGCAAACGCTTTCCGAGCAACACGGCGTCGTAGCATTAGCATAATTAGCCGGAGGTGCAGCCAAAGTCTCGATGAGCCTCGGCAGCGCAACGCCTTTTAAAAACAGCGACGTTGACTGCTTTACGTTGAAATCATTCTAGCATCTAAGCTACCAGGGTTAGCGCACTCACATGAGGAAAGCGCATTATGCCTGTTAGCTGGAGGCTAAAGCTGCAGCAACAATGTGGTCTGTTGGGTTTCAGGTTCATAAAAATATTACAAATGTTTTTGAATGTATATAAAAACACCTTCCTGGCTAAATGCTACGAAGGCGTAGCAGGAAGTAGTCTAACAGTGAGGGTCCAAAACAGAGTCGCGCTGGTTAGCGTCGTCTCTCCAGCTAATCTAATCTAATCTGATCTGATCTAATCTGTAATGAAACGGTGTAAACTATAACAGCCTGCAGCTGAGATTTATAGACGGCAGGAGAAACACGAAACCAGCGACGGCCCGACCCTCATGCACCGGATTCCTGGAGTAACAGCCCTGCATGGTGACGGTGAACCTGGCCTTGACACACACACACACACACACACACACACACACACACACACACACACACACACACACACACACACACACACACACACACACACACACACCTTAGAGCATATCACATAGCAAAACTTGAGATGCCCTGACAAATTACGGCCTATAGGCTCCACACCCCCCCACGGGACGGCCCATCCAGCCCCTGACGGGTGTTAATCTCCCCCTCCCTGACCCCGCCCCCCCACCCCCATCCCCTCCCTCATTCCTGGCCCCATATGTCTCGGGTGACCAGATAGGTGCCTCTAAATAAAACTTGAACCTTAGCAGCTTGCCCCACACTCCCCGGTGGTTACGTAACTCCCCTCATGGGGGGTGGGGGGAGTGGAGGGTTGGATTGGAGGGGGGGGGTCACGGCCTACCTGACCCAAATGAGTGACGGGACGCCGCCAACGTTTACATAACAAAGTGGAAAATGGCAGCATGGTGGAGACGGAGCATCTAAATATAAAACAAAGCGCAGGAATCCCATGAGGGCCGGCCGTGATGCGTTCAGGGACCCTCTTTATAGACGGATTCTTGTGTTTACATCCAGCTTCTGGACCCAATCAGATTAGCTGCTGTTCAGTAAACGGACTTATGTAATTGTTCAGCGGTTGCATCACTCCGCGTGTTTCCAGACGGACCGGTTCTATAACGTCTCTCTGCGTTCATTCCACCCATGTGAGGAGAAGAGAAGTGTCTGATCGTAGGGAAAAAAGTCCCATAAACATGACAAAAGAGGAGCGACTGATGCAACAACGTGTCTGTGTTTGTCTAGCAAACGTCTGGGGTTTTTTTTTTTTTTTTTTTGAGGGGGGGGGTCCATTTGGAGAGATAATTACGCACGGGGGTCACCAAGATTCCACGCTGCATGAACACATTAATGATCTTAAATGAGTCCCTGATGACATTTTTTTCACCATCATTTGCACGACCTTTAGAGTAGATCCATTAGAATGATAGTGAGAGGAATAATGGGGGTCCGTTTCCAAACAGACGCGCGTAAAAATGTTTTTTAAAAAAAAGGGAAAAAGTGCGCCGCTCCGCGCTTTTACGCACCACATGCTTTTTGTTTTTGTTTTGATGGAGGAAGGGGGGGTGTTATGAATGCGGGTGGGGGGGTTCCTACCTTCCATCCTGCGGAGCTGTTGCTGTCGCCTTTGTCTTTAAAGTATGGGATGGATCTGACCATCCAGTCGTAGATCTGGGACAGGGTCAGCCGCTTGTCCGGCGCGCTCTCGATGGCTTTGGTGATCAGGTCCGCGTAGGACAGGTTCCCCCACGCGTTGCGTCGAGACGACGCTTTCCTCGGGGTCTGCTGCGCCCCCGCCGCGCCGCTGGGGGTCAGCGCGCCCGAGGTGGCCGTCGGGGAGTGCGTGGAGAGCGGCGAGCCTCCACTCTCCTGGCCGGGGGAGGAGAGCGCGCCGTCGGCCGCGGGGCTGCTGCTGCCCTGGTCCTCCGCGGCCGAGCCGTGGTGGATGGCCGCGGGGGTGGCGTTATCCTCGTCATCGTCCTCCTCCTCCGGGATGATGTCGGTGTCGTGGCTCTCCGGTTTCCCCCCGCTGGAGTCCGGTCGCGGCAGCGGCCAGGTGCAAGACCTGGGCCGCTTCTGGGGCTCGAAATCCGGGTCGATGGCCACGTCCAGGTCCGGGAGTGGAGCCTCGGCCATGATCTCCCACCCCCGCTCCAGTTGCTGGTTCGAAACCCCCACTTGCCAAGTGATAAAAGTTACAAGAGCAGGTACGTGGAGCTGTCAAAGTCGCGTCCCATGAATGCGCGCTCCCGTCCTTTGTTGCTGTTCCACAGCAGCGGAGTCCCGACGGGTCCAAGTGGGTTCGAACCGCCTGTTGAGGACAGAAAGACAGATTAAAACACGACCAGAAGAGGGACTCGAACCCACAACCGTCCGTCAGAGAAACTTCTAAACGGAACGCAGCGAGTTTCCCTCATCACCACCCACCACTGGTTCGGGGAACATTCAACCCACGGGAGAGAAACGCGCTCCGAACAGTGAATTCAATACCTTGCAACAGTCAAGTCACCCTTGCTGCGTGGATCCGAGTGGGTAAAAAAAAACCCCGGTGGAGACTAAATCCTGGAGCGTCCGCGGCCGAGAACAGAAGCCATCGTGACGCGCCTCGAGTCGCGCTCTGCGCTCCAGATGGACAGGATGAGTGTCGATGTGGAATAAGACTGCCACCTCACTCTGGGTTACTACTGTATGTGCTACACACACACACACACACACACACACACACACACACACACACACACACACACACACACACACACACACACACACACACACACACACACACACACACACACACACACACACACACACACACAAAGTCGATCAAGGGCCAGCCCCTTGGATCCTGCGCAGTGGGATCGCCTTTTAAAGATACAGTCCAAACCAGGACGGACGCGCGTTAGGAGGCTGGGACGCGTCCGAACATGTTTCTGTCAGGAGCAGGAATAGAGGGAACAAAAGAAGAAGAAAAAGAAGAGGAAATAATGCTATGGGGGAAAACTGCGCGTAAAAGTGTTTGGAGTGGAAGCGTGAACACACGCAGGGACTCGTTTAATGTGACAGGCTTCATTAACGAGTCATCAGCTGATTAATCGATCGTCTGGTTCAAGAACCCCCCCCAACCAGATTATGTCCCATATTAAACAATATGGATTATGAAACAATCATTTAATCCACCACTAATTTTATCAATAAAGCAGATATAAAGTTTATTCCATCACTATTGGGAATTTCCCAGGTTGGGATCAATAAAGTATGTCATCTTATTAGATTTAAAGAACGATCACGATCCAAAAATGATTATTTTGCTATATTAAACAGGAAGTTCATGAAATAAATACAAATAAAAACATGTTTTATATTATTTATTCTAAAATAAACCTGATTTTCTCACATTTGTGTTAGTTATTATGAGAATAAGCCTGTTTGTACCTTTAACCAGTCTGTCAATCACGCCAGGTCACGCCCCTTCGTTCAGGATGACGTCATCCTGTTGACTAACCAGAGAGATCAGGGCAGAAATCCTCGATGGTGCTCTTCCTCCTCCTCTTCCTCTTCTTTGTTCCACCGAGGTCCTAAAGGTGCGCGTCCACCTGCGCGTCTGTGCAGGAATGCGCGTTCACGGCTGGCCATCAACGCTTCATTATTAGTGAATGGGCGCGTGGTGCGTTTGAGGACCCGTCAGACGTCGGAGAACCGACGTAGAACCCGTTAGAGCACGGTCAGGTTCGGGTCTCATCCTCACCGGGTCATGGGGTCAGCGGGTCACGGGGCTGCAGCTCGTGCGTGGATTCCAGCCGCAGCACGCTGTGACGCTTTTTGTTCCGTTTGCATCCAAGGGAAACGCTGACGCAGCAGTTCAGCTGCTGCAGCCCAGTGGAGGGTTATGACGTCACAAACGGTGACGTTCTGATTGTGCCTTGTGTTTGTAAACATTCCGGCCTCCATTGATTGGACGGTTTTTAATGAGACACACAGGATTGCATGTGCACGAGCACACAAGATGAGTGATGACGTCATGCTGACGGTTCGGAACCGAACCCCCCCCCCCACCCTGCAGATGCTGCTCACGGTTGTGACTCCACGTTGTCAGGGTGGGCGGGTCCAGGCCCGCGCCGTGCACGAGGATGACCTCATCCTCCCACCGAACACAACAAACCCCCCTGGAGCCGTCCTCAGCCCTCTGCTGCCACCTACAGGCGGCCAGGGGAAATCACATCCCTCTGCTGCCACCTACAGGCGGCCGGAGGAAGGACGCCCCCTCCGACTCATAAATTAACTTAAAGCTTTAATACTGTGGTCATTTTTAGAAGACAAGATAATTTAATAATAACTTCATTACAATTATAATTATATTATAATATAATTATATAATAATTAGTTATTCCTCCCTTAAATTTTTTTAGAAAATATTTCTGCACAAATGTTCCCGTTAGAACAAAATAAAATTCCAGTTTCCAAAAAATAAGAGAAACTGATAAAATTCTACAATTCTTATCCAGTTGATTTAAAACCAGATTTATAAACACAAACATCTTTTATTCTGATAATTTTCTGACACTGAAATGACCTCCAGACGAGCCTCTACGATCGTGACGAGGTGTGACATGTCCACAAACACAAACAAACAAACAAACAAACAAACAAACAAACCTGTCTCACCCACACTCACTCCGGTGGGTGAGACAGGTCCACGTTTCACCTCTGCTGGATGTATGTGGAACGTGAGGAGAACCTGGATCAGTTCTGGATCTGAACCCAGGACCTCCTGCCTGTGAGCTGACCGGTGTAACCATAGCTACAGCACATCACAGAACGCTATAGGTTCCTTTTTCCTCCAGGAAGACGTGGGTGAACATTATGAACTAATATCTGAGTGGGTTCAAGAGCAGCACAAGAATACGCCGCCATCTAATTTCCCTCCACTAGAGGGCAGCAGCCAGCTATCCTGGGGGGCGTTTGCCCCCTTTTCTCTCTGCAATCAGAGCCGATTTGCCCTGAAGTTTACCCATGATGCACCAGACCGTGAAGCACACACAAAACGCTTCTGGTTCCCGCGTGGTTAAATATTTACATCACATCAACGGTGGCATCTTGATGTGACTCTTGCGGCGGCGGCGGCGGTCTCCGTCCAGCCAATAGGACGCCGTCTGCATCTCCACCAGCCTGGAGACGGTCCTCCTGAAGGCGAAGGTCTCCTCTTCGGCCGAGAACAGCGTCAGACGCTCCGCTGCTTCCTGGAAGACGAGCCGACATCGGCGTCAAACCCAAACCAGGCGTTACTGTCTCTTTAAGAGCAAATCGGTGATGTCATTGCCACACGTTGCCTTCAGGGCCGCTGGGTGATTTAATTCTGTTTTTTTACCCCGCTGAGTCCCAGGTCGTCCAGCAGCTGGCGGTCCCTCTCGCCACTCCCTCCGCCATGGACGAACAGCTGATGGACCGGCGCCTCCGCCAGCAGCACCACCCTCACCTGGAACAGGAGGAGACGGCGTCAGCGTCAAGGTAACGCTCCTGAAGGAGGCGGGAGGGGTTGCATCTGGCCCCTCCCACCCCGGACACACACCTTGTGGTCGTAGAAGGTGTCGATAAGCGTGGTAAAGCGCCGGGCCTGGTCCTTCAGGGTCACTGTCATCACGGGAACGTGGCGAATGAGGACGGTGTCAAACAGTCGCGCCATTTCCAGGTAGTCACCGGCCCCCAGGTTCTGGAAAACAACCGGGGGGCTGGGGGGGTTACTCCTGTCCATCGCCAGGAAGAATCGCACGGATTTATAGTTTTATTTGAACCATTTAATTTACTTCAAATGATGAGAAAGAAAAGTTCAGGGTTCTTATTCCACAAATAAAAAAATAAAACGATGAGATATGATGAGGTAAGATAGGATGAGGAAAAAATGACACGGAAGAGATGAGATAGGGTGAGATAGGATGAGAAAGTACGGCATAACATGAAAAGAGATTAAATGAGATAAATGAGATGAGCTGTAGGAGGAGATGAGAGGGTGAGATAATATAGGATGATAAAAATGACAGGATGAGATGAAGAAGGGTGAGACAGGATTTGCTAGAATAGGATGAGATGAGATTGTGCCAGATGATAGGATAAGATGAGAGGATGAGATGAAATAGGATGAACTCGGATAAGATGAGACGAGATCGGATGAGACAAGATGAGATGAGATAGAATGAAGAGCTATATGAGGAGGAATGGATGAGATAAATTAGGATGAGAATAAAATGACATAAAATGAGATGAGGAAGGATGAGATCAAAAAAGGTGACATAGAATGGGATGAGATGAGATCAGATGAGATGAAATGTGATAAAAAAGTATGAGATGAGATAAGATAGGAGGAGATGAAATGAGACAGGATGAGGTGAGATGAAATGAGACAGGATGAGATGAGATGAAATGAGACAGGATGAGATGAGATGAGACAGGATAAGACAGGATGATATAGACTGAATGAGACAGGATGAGATGAGAGAGGTTTTGAGGAGGTTCTTTAAAGCTGCTGCGGTTCTGAAGGAGAACCAAACGTGTTCGACTCACTCGTCCACACAACTCCTCAAAGCTGCAGTCGGCGACGGAGCCGCACGTCTTCTCCAGGATCACGTCTCTGCCCAGGACCGTCATCAACCGGGGGCCCGTTGCTATGGAAACACACACCAACAATACAACCGATGCTCTGTTCACACAGGTTCCACATGACATTCACACAGAATTGATCTGTCAGGGTGATGAAGGATGAGGAAGGTAAACAGGCGCCGGCCTTGATGAAGGGATGAGTCTCTGAGATCCAATCAGGTTGAATGTTGTGTTGTCGTGTCACACAACAACAACAACAACAACAACAAGTGTGCAGTGAATAAAAGACACAAAGAAGAAACAGTTAAGAAATGACGGTGCTAAACTGTCAGTCTGCTGCAGCTACTGGCGAGTAATGCTAACGTTAGCATTTAGCGAGCCAGATCAGAAAATCTAGAAAGAATAAATTATCATTAATAATAAAATACTATTAATTGTAAAACTGTAAAGGTTGAAACAAAGAGATGTCATCATGACCCCTGAAACCATCAGTCACCCTGATTGGCTGACCTTCATCATGTGACTCCTGGACCCATAAGACCCGCCCCCTAGAATCTGGATCTTATTGGACTCAGATCAGGAACTTCAGGGGATAAATCCTGATCGGTTTCTTTTCCGATCTGATCTCAGATCAATCTGGATCAATAAATCTGCATTAGATCTCCTCACCGCTCTTTTCTCTGAAGGCCAGCTCCTCAAACAGCGCGTCCATGACGGCGTTGGCTCCGGGAGGCCCAGAGCTGAGGAGGAAACGCCCACAAAAACAAGAGAAGAAGAAGAAACAGGAAGTGAAGCGACAGGAGGAGGCGGGGCTTAGCTTCTCACTGGAGCTGTAAAAATTGGATTTTAAGATCTGAACACAAGCATTAGTCTCTGTGTGTGTGTGTGTGTGTGTGTGTGTGTGTGTGTGTGTGTGTGTGTGTGTGTGTGTGTGTGTGTGTGTGTGTGTGTGTGTGTGTGTGCAGGTAAAAGAGTGCAATGTGTTCCATTTACATAAACTGAAAAGACTAAACACTTGAAAGCGTGTTGTATGAGCAGCAGCAGTCATTCATTCTGTTTCACACACACACACAATAATACACACACACACACACACACACACACACACACACACACACACACACACACACACACACACACACAACTAGCTTTTAAAGCTCTAGCGTGTGTATTCTATTAATTCCTCTTCAGGTCTCGGAGGTGGTGCAGGTTTTATTCTCTGTTCTGCGCCGGTTTGTCTTCACCAGCCTGAACTGATGATGTGTACAAACAGTCCCAGTGTGTGTTTGTTTACTGGGGGTGTGGGGGGGTGATTGTGTTGTTGTTGTGGTTAATGGTGACTCGTAAACAGTCGGATGCTGGTGTGTGGATCTTTTACCGTTTGGATGTCGACCTTTAATTCTGTTTAACGTGTTGATGTTGATGTTGATGTGTTTGTTTACTCTATCACCTTTTATTAATGTTTAGTGTGTGTGTGTGTGTGTGTGTGTGTGTGTGTGTGTGTGTGTGTGTGTGTCTCACAGGTAGTAGTGTTTCCCTCCAGGCGTCTCATCCAGTCTCCTGTAGTCGATCCCTGAGTCCAGGCGGATTGTGTGGCAGTGCTCCTACACAAACAAACAAACAAACAAACAAAGGTGTGTGTAAATGTTGGACAAAGATAAAATGACAATGGAAACACGATGAAAACTGTTTCCACCAGTGTGTTTGTTTGTTTGTTGTCTGGATCTGTACTACAGCTGAGGAACATCCCTGCTGTTCCAGTGAATCATTTGGTTTGTTCTTCTTCTTTTGTTTACTTGACGACCACGGTGTGATGTCACTTCCTTTAACGGCTCTAAAAGTAAGAACAACCCAAACAGGAAGTGTTAGCCCCCCTCTTTTCATCGGACCGGGTAAAGATACCTAACCCTAACCCCAACCCTGACCCTATCTCCAACCATTACACTAGTTCTAACCCCAATCCTAACTCTAACCCCAACACTGACTCCAATCCTATCCCTAATCCTAATTCTAACCCTGATTCTAGCGCCAATCCTAACCCTAACCACAATCCTAACTCCAACCCTAATCCTATCCCTAATCCTAATTCTAACCCTAATTCTAACCCTAATCCTAATCCTAACCCCAACCCTGATCCTAACTCTGACAATAACACCAACCCTGGCTGTAATCCTAACTCTAATTCTAACATTAACACTAATCCTAACCCTGACCCTAATCCTAACCCAAATCCTAATCCTAACTCCAATCCTGGCCTGAGCGTTTGCTGACCTCAGCAGGACGACTCAGAACTTTTAAATGCTTTGGACTGCATTCACCTTCGACCCCTGACCTCTGGACGGTGCGTTCAGGTGCAGACTTCATTCTGGTGGACTAACTCTTCCCGTTTCCTCTGAATCTGTCTTCCTGTCCTCTGACAGCGTCTCCATTGTTCCCGCCGCCATTCAGCAGCGATAAAGTCGAGTGAACTCGACGGTTCGGAGTTCAAACTTTTTTTCCGCTCGGTGTAAAACGTCAACGGGATTCATGTCAGGGAGTTCGGCGCAAACTGTAATCATCATCTCCGCCGTTCTATCAAAGAAAAGAAAGGAACCGCATATCATCCCATCGGTGGCGGCGCCGGCTGACGGAGGACTCGCCGACAGCTCGGGATAAATTATGAAATCAGTGAATTTCTGCCACTGGCCCCCTTAAGCGGAGGGATAATTAGTAATCATCACAAAGCAAGGGGACGGAAATACTCCATTCTTCTCCGCTGTCAACTTCTTATCTCCGTGTCCGCTCACACAAACGGGGTTCCCACTCAGAGCCAATTGGCAGAATCAGGCTTAATAACAACCTGACAAACTCGCCCTCCCCCACTCACAAAAGGGAGGTGTCATTTCATCAACCTAGCCTGACCTCGCCAACGGGTAAATAGTCGCTTCCCAAAACGGGAGGAGCAAGAAAAAAAAAAAAAAAACGGGAGAAAACTTGTCATCATTAGAACCTGTTTTTTTTCTGCACCCCCCCACTACCACCCCCCATTCAGGAGGCGCCCCTACCTGCGACGAAGACGCTGCTCGGTGGAGGTACAAAGGAGGAGGACTGGAAACACAATCAGCGGTGATGATTCCATTGGTTATTTATAATCAGATGAGGCTGAGGCCTGCTGGGTCATTACTTGATTATCCGTCTTGAGAGGATTGTCAAGTTCTCACTCCTCCGAGATTTCATCCGCCCACAAAGTGGTCGCGTCCCCCCCCCCAGCCCCCCCTCCACCGGCGGCTCCTCTCTTACTTTATCTCTTTATCTCCGGCAGCACTTCTTATCTTTTATCGAAGAGGCATCCGCGTCGTCCTTTTGATGATGGAATCAACTTTGGCGCCATTTATTGGAGCCAAACCGACGCGCCGAAATTTTGTTGAGAGGATTAACAGGTTGAAAGATAAATCCAGAATTTTCTTTCATTAATTTTTTTTGCATTTTTTTCCCTGGTTACAAATAAAAACCCGACTGAATTAACTTCCGATAAACTCTGCATTGGAGACGTGAACTTTTCTCTGGATCTGCACCAAAATTTGTGTCACGAAAATCGATTTTGGAATCAAAATGAAGAAAAATGTTTTTTTTTAAATTATTTTATTTTTTTAAATTTTATTTTGGAATCTATCCTTTGGTCCGGATCCACAGAAAACATTCCCAGTTTTCTTACCAGAACTCTGTGTATTAGTTTGTTTGTGATCCTGCTAACAAACAGCTACAGATGCTAACATGGAGCTGCTTCGCTTTGCTTTGTAGAATTTATCTGAACCTTTCAAATTCAATGACATTTAAAAAAAAAAAAAAGCTAATTCCTCCATAAATGAAGTGTTTATTCGATTATCTCCACTTTATTAACCTTTAGGGGGGTGGAAACCGGCTTTACTGGCAAAATTTCCCCACTCACACGGATGCATTCATCGACTCAAGATGGGAGGGGCGGGCGGGTGAGGGTGGTGGTGGTGGGGGGGGGACATGAGAATCTCTTTGGAAGAAAGTCATCCAAACACATGTAGCTCCAATCACGCCATTGTCCCGGCTGTCCACTCTCTCTCTGCCTGGACAGCCATTTAGCATAAAAACAGAGTGTCTGCCTCTGCCCCCCCCGCCTCCCTGGACCCCCACCCCACCCCACCCGCCGTATCTTTCTCCATCCTTTACTCCTCAAAAAGTTGCTTTTGAGTTTTTCAAAGAGCGCGGCGCCATTGAGCCGCAACAAAAGCCAAGGATAGCTGACTATCGGGGCTGATGAGGTCCACTCCCTCATTACCCGCCAGCAGAAAACATTTGATGCTGCTTTTTTTTTTTTTTTTTGTTTGGCCAAAGAGAATTGACCAGGCCTCAAAGAAATGAGGGGTGGGAAGGCTGAAAAAGAGACCGGGGGGGGGACAAGGTGGGAGGGGAAGAGGGGAAAGGTTGTCGCTCATTCAACCGTGTGTGTGTCTTACAGCCTTGTGTGGAGGGAGAGAAGAAAGAAAGGAGGGAGGGAGAGAAAGGTCGAGAGAGAGAGAGATGGGGGGAGAAAGCTTAAAACACTGCCTTTATGCTGGATAGTTCTGGACGACTCTTGTGACATCAAAGTGTTTTCACTAACTCTGTGTGCGTGTGTGTGTGTCTGTGTGTGTGTGTGTGTGTGTGTGTGTGTGTGTGTGTGTGTGTGTGTGTGTGTGTGTGTGTGTGTGTGTGTGGCGGGGGTGTATCTAGTGATTTTATTCACTCTCGTCTTGGGAGGGAGGTGGTGGTGGTGACAATGTGAACACCCTAATTACACCTAATGATCTATTCCCTTAAAGTGTGACTGCCTTGGGCCGCCCCAGGTTTGTTCTGAGAGGTCGTTCTCACAACCTACCCCCCACCCCCACTGGCTGCCTCCCACCGTCCCATCGGCTCAGCTGCTCCTCTTTTCAGGTTTGGGGCCCCACCTTTCGTGATCCGAGGCCCCCGAAACGCCAGAACTTGCTTGGAATTCGTTGGGAGCCTGCGCTACATCCACCTGGCCAGAGGAGGCGCCACCTCTTTTCAGCAGCAAAGAGCCACGCGTGGACTCACTGGTTTCATGGTGCATTCATGTGTTCCCGTCTAAGATAGCATCAACCCGTCCAACGACGACGTAAAAACGTTAGCACACGCTAGCGTCCCCGCTACGATTCAGGGCCCCACTGGGATTCAGGTCCCCACTACGTTTCGAGTCCCCCGCTCGACTGCCCCAAACTAAAGCGCTACGGTTTCCTCTGGCATGACGTCTTTGAAGCCATTTCTCCTCACGCCAGCGTCGGGAGCATCCACAGCTAAATCAGTTAGCGACCTTCACACCTTTGTGACATCATTACACTCAAAATCACGAAAAGGAGGCGGGGCAACAACGAATGAAACGGCGAGAATAAAACGACAAAGTTACAAGCCTTCAGATTGCAGGTGGCCTGTTTTACAAGTGAATGCATACAGCCTCCCCACCCCCCCACTGCATGAATGCACGATGATCAAACACACGGACACGTGCACACGGATGATAAAAGCGTCAGTTAGGCAGCGGCGGGAAAAAAAAAAAAAAAAGAGCCAAGGTGACAAATTTCAATTAAAAGCGAGCGCGGTAAACACGCCCGAATTCATTCCGCTTGTTTTTTTAAATTTTAAATCGATTTAATTGTCATTTTTCTTTTTTTTTTAAACGGAAGCGAATCGTCGATATGAAAGAAGCGAGCGCCGCGGCCCCCCGCCGTTAAAAATGTTCCCCCACAAGACAATGACAGTCATCAAACATCAACATCCATTCCATCTGAACTGGCAACCTTCCAGCTCTTCACAGGCCGTCCTTCTTCACCAAGGTCTTCCTCGAGGACCAACGCCGCTCTCCTCCATCATCCCATCTTTATTTATTTTCTTCCTTTTCCCATTCTCGCTAAAATAACAAATTAATAAAGGAGGGACGAATACCGCAGAAAAACCAAAAAGACTCAATCGGCTTTGCCTCAGGGTTGTTGTCATGTCATCCCCTCCCCTCTCTCCACCTTCATCAACATCATCACCATCATCATCATCATCGTCATCATCGGCGGCATTGTGCCGTCTAACAAACGGATGGAAAATAAAGTCACTATTCTGCTACCAAAATACAGGGACGTGACCTTGGGCGAGTAAAGCCAGCAAGCAGAACAGGATGGCGATGGAATAAAGAGCGGGGATGGAGGGGACGAGTGAGGACGGCGATGAAAGGTGGAGTGGAGAGGGAGGACAGAGAAAGAGTGTCTTAGTTACAATACTGGCAGTGTCCATTAAAAAAGCCCTTAAACCCTGTATTTTGGAGAACTCTGAGCTTTGCCATGGCGACAAAGAAAAACAACTGAATAGATTTCCTGATGGAGCTGAAAAGGACAAGAAATTACAAACGACCGCGCGAATGGAAAAAAAACTAGTAAACAAAGTAAACAAGAAAAAAGCATTCAGGGACTTTTAGGTTCGGTGAGTTGGGCGTCTCGCGTGTCCTCGGATTGGTTTTCGCATTTAGGGAACTGGAGTGTGTGTGTGTGTGTGTGTGTGTTAAAAAAAAAAGGGTGTCCGGCTAATCAGAAGTCAATAGTTAAATAAAGATGTCAGCGCCGGATTAACCTCCACTCCCCCAACTCAGGTGATGAGGAGGAGAGGTCAGCCACCCCCCCCATAGAAATGCACCAACTGGAAGGAGAAACCCCCCCCAGTCCTGCAAGCATTAACGCAATCTATTAAGGGTCAGCTAGTTAGCGGCGCGACCTCGCTAAAATGTGCCCCAACTTTACGGAATCGGGACGCTTTAGAGGCACGGGTGGAAAAATTTGTAAAAAAACCCAGATGGCCTCACAAAGGGGGGCTGGGGGGGTGCACAGGACACCCCCGAAAGGAAGGAGTAGAGGGGGCCAAACGCCATTCAGAAGCTGGATGGAGGGGGGATTAGAGAGGGCAACGGAGCAGGGTGACACTGGTTGACCAGCAGATAGAAGAACGCACGCAAATGTACGATTTAGACACGACCGCCACCGGTTGTTTTATTTTTAAATACTTTATTTGGGGTGCGTTCAAGTAATGTTTTTAAAATTGTACAGCAAACATTCCTGCAGAAAAAAGAAGACTTATTCCAGTTCCTTTTCCATCCTCTGGGTGGCGATAGAGTTCAGGGCTACTCATTCATTCTTTGAATTTAACCTCCGATCCGGTCAATTTTTATCCGTTTTATCCAAATTTTATCAAAGTTTTATTGTTTTTTATTGTGTTGGATGCTATAAATTAACATGGCTAATTCCCAGAAGTGATTTCTAATAGATTCTTGAACGCTTTTAGTCGATGATGTCATCGCTGCTGAGAAAATGGGTTCTCTGGTTAAATAAAGGTTAAATAAAATACAAAAATGAACTTTTAGATGCTACTTTAACCTCGTAAAAATGAGTTCCTTTTGAATCCTGAGTTTAACGCCTGAACTGATGACTCCAGATCACCAACACGGAATGAGATGGAGATTTCCAACGTTTTTGAATAGATCGGTAAAACATTTATATTATACTTAATATTCCCATTACATCCATCCCAACTTTTTAGTTTAGTTTAGTTTATTTGAAGGGGACAATGCAATTCTCTAAAACACATAATTATACGTGGTTAAAAAAGCCAGAATTAGCCAGAAGGCTAGTTTTCATCTCTAGTCCCCTAGTCATGATGTATAAAAAGCAGTAAAATAGTGAAATCAGTAAAACATATCTACAATATAGTAAAAATATACATAATGTTTCGGATCCGAAGTCGCGAATGCCAATAAAAGGCGTTAGAATGCTGCCGTCTGTGGCAAAATGCACGATAATAAATTATTATGCATTTATTTACAATCCGGATCACTCCCAACACATCAGGCGGGATAATAGTTCAACCTGCTTAAATTGCAAAGTAGATTTTTTCGTAGCTGTAAATGCTAACGCCCACCTCTCGACAGCGCCGACCCCCAACCCCCCCACCCATCCCAAACGCCACCGCACCTTTTGAAGTGCAAGCAGCCTTGGGTCAGTCGCGTCTCCCTGAATCCCGGTGGGATCAAACGGCTTTGTGACGCTGTGTGCGAGGCGCCGGGAAGCAGGAAACATCAAACCGATAAAGAGCTACCTCTTTAGCGGCGTGTGTTTATAGGCGATAAACAAGTGAATAAATTAGATAGACAAGAGGCATGACTTTGTTTCTACCTTCAGCACGTCGATGAAAGGCAGGAAGGTGTCCCTCTGAAGTCCGTTTTTGTACAGATCTGAAAGAGGAGGGGAGGGCCTGTGTTAGCGCTGCTGTTTAGCCTCCTAATAATGTCATTCCCCCGCCGCAGATTGGCAGATAAAGTGGCTATTGATGAACTGAAGGGTGGGTGGGGGAGGCAGGACAAAGGGACGGGGGACCAGGAGAGAAAAATGGATTTCTCTACCGGCAGCGGCAGCAACATAAAATTCATTACATTCCCAAACAATGGTGGTGAGAGAAAGGACTGTCGCCTTTTCAGCGCAGACAATGTCCGCCGCGGCGCACTGAATAGAGGTTTCAATTAGCTCGGCTGGAACAAATTACATCTGAAGTAGCATCCCTGATAGATAGATAAAACAGATAGGGATGCACACACACACACACACACACACACACACACAAACACACACGTATACACCCGGCCTTTAGCTCTCCAGCTGCAAACACACACGGGCGGCGTCGACGTTCGAGCTCCTGGCGAGCAGCCGCACCTGAGATACGGGACGGCGTTGAGTTCAGGAGGCGGCTAACGTCGAGGAAACGGGACCGGCTTCACATGTCGGGTCGGTGGTCGGCTTAGCTTAGTTTAGCTTGAAAACTGAGCCTGACTTTAAACATGGGATAGGGACTCGACCCAAACCACCTTCCAATATCTTGACAATATGGCGCCGTAGAGCCAATAAATGGAACATCTTGAATCAGAATGGCGTTTCACGTTGTCATGCTAAGCTAAGCTAGGCTAAGCTAATGACGCCAACATATTTCCCTTCAGACTGGTATCCTGTTCAAAGTGTCGCATAAATATATCCTCACACCATCGTATTCGTAGTTGTTGAAACCTTTGACTCTTCGCTGCCCCCTTGTGGCGGGAATATCAGGCTCCGGTTGACCCGAACTGCGCCGTACGAGCATTTTATCTCTCTATTGAGTTGGGTTTTTTTTTTAAACAAGCGCTCTTCTTCCTCAGCTGTTTGGGAAAATGATGAAACCCTGTTCTGGTTGGAAGAAACATGCGAAGTTTTTACGACTGGATCGTCCGTTCTGGTTGGACTGCTACTTTAAATTATTCCAGACTATTATTCCGGAATACAAACTTTATTCCCTCTTGTTGGCGACGTCTCTACTCCACTACAGACGGACTACTTTAAAGCCCGGTTGTCTCTGACGCCTTTCGCGGCTCCATTAACCGGGTAATTAATACCGAGGAGGCTCTCCATGGAGTTTGATTGGTTCGTAGCTTTGTTCTTAAAAGCTTCTATATATCACAGATTGGCCTCTTTGTCCGCGACGCCTGTCTTTGCTGCCCTCCACTCGGCGCCCACTCCAGAGTGACACATCAACCCCCCCCCCCCCCCCCCCGGGCGAAGAAACACGCAAGACGGCACGACCGTGCATTTACCAGCGCCGCCTCGGCGTCCCTTCTTCAACCTGGCAGTAAATGCAACATCAAAGTCTGTTTAAAGGTTGTGTCATCGCACTGAGCGCCCCCCCACCCCACCCAAACCCATCCAACCGCACACTCCCACCCCAGTTAATTGCTTTACGGTGGTTTTTATAAAAGGCTAGGAACCTTGTGATAAAAAGTGTTTAATGAATAATGTAGATGTATGTAAAGCAGCTGAGGTGGTGAACCTTCTCCTGGGGGGTTCATGTGACCACCGGGGGGCAGCGAACAAACACGGCTCCATTACGAGGAGGTCGCGACGAACGAACGCAAAGCAGCCGTAAAAACAGAGACTTTTGATTTTTCTTCTTCCTTCATTCCGCCTCACGCTAAAAAGTTGGCTGGGATTGGCTCCGCCCACTTTGGCCTCCGTGAGTAACGCACGTTCATCGTGAACGTGGAGCACAGGTCACTTCCCCTACGGGACTAGAGGGTGTATAAAGATGTTTACCATCCTTGTGCTTCGTCTCATACTTGCTGTACTGCCTGTTGTACTTCCTGTTGTACTTCCTGTTGTACTGCCAGTTGTACTGCCTGTGTTATGCTGCCTGTTGTACTTCCTGTTGTACTGCCTGTTGTACTTCCTGTTGTACTTCCTGTTGTACTGCCTGTTGTACTTCCTGTTGTACTACCTGTTGTACTTCCTGTTGTACTGCCTGTTGTACTGCCTGTTGTACTGCCTGTTGTACTGCCTGTTGTACTGCCTGTTGTACTGCCTGTTGTACTTCCTGTTGTACTTCCTGTTGTACTGCCTGTTGTACTTCCTGTTGTACTACCTGTTGTACTTCCTGTTGTACTGCCTGTTGTACTGCCTGTTGTACTGCCTGTTGTACTGCCTGTTGTACTGCCTGTTTACCGTGGGTCAGAGGACTGTAATTTCCTCTGTGCTGTGTGTGGTACATCTGGTACACTTGACAACAAAGCTGACGTTGACTTTGACATTGGAACTCTTGTTTGACCACACCTTTCAATCGTACCCCCCTGAGCCCGTTGGACGTACCGTTGGGGGGTCGGTTGGAGGTGGCCACCACCACCACCCCGGTCCGGAACAGCGTCTGGAACAGCTGCTTCAGGATCACGGCATCAGCGACATCGGTCACCTGACCAGACAGAACCACAGAAGAAGAGACGCTACGTGACACAGGTAATGTATAATTTAGCTTCCGCCGCCAGCTGGCGCGGGTCTGAGGTCAAACCCAGACGGCGACACTCCACGTTGATTAGTGTCATTCAGGTGTTCAGCCCTTTGTGTCACACACACACACACACACACACACACACACACACACACACACACACACACACACACACACACTTGAACTGACTGCAAATGGTCACAAAGCATCTTTCTGTAGAGGACGAGTAGGCGGCGACAAGCTAATCAGCGGCGCCCGCTGAATCACACCAGGGTCGCCGTCAGCGCCGCCGTTCGCCACGGCCGCACGGAGGCAAACGCAGCCGCGCACGCGTGTCGCATGATCCAGACACAAGGCCGCGCGGCGACAAAACGTCGATTCAATGGGTTTTCATCGGCAACGTTTCCACAAAGGTCAATGACGGCGCTGAAGCAAGGCTGAAGCTGAAGAGCTCTGGCCTTTCCAGCAGCGAGCTGCGCCTCGCTTTTGTTCTCCTGCTCCCTGCGCTCGCTTTCGCCTCCTGCTCTCTGGGGAGATGTCGTGTTTACCCCATGATGCACGGCGGCGTGAAGCGTCACGTATGTAACGCGTCCGGTTTGACGCCCACTGGGCGGGGCCTCCAGGTCCATCAAGGTGATTTCAAAGTTAGTTGTTGTTCGGAGGTCTACTCTGGTGTCTGTACGCAACAAACTTCAGGTAGTGGGCGGGGTTACTGCGGTAGGGGGTGGAGTTACTCAGATAGTGGGTGGAGTTACTCAGATAGTGGGTGGAGATATTCAGGTAGTGGGTGGAGCTATTTGGGTAGTGGGTGGAGTCACTCAGGTAGTGGGTGGGGTTACTCAGGTAGTGGGTGGGGTTACTCAGGTAGTGGGTGGGGTTACTCAGGTAGTGGGTGGAGATAGTCCGGTAGTGGGTGGACATACTCCTGATCCAGAACACAGAGCTGACTGGGGGGTGGGGGTATCAAACGAGGACCCCCTCTACACCTACCACTTCCTGCCTCTTTTAACCCTTGGTGTGCTGGAGACAAACTAATGTGTGTATGAACACTGAAAACGACCAAACGCTACCTCGTCTGAGGGCGGAGTCGTCACTCACGTCTTTAAGAAAGGGCACAAAATGCCTTGTGTCCCCCCCTCTCCCCTCCTCCACCCCCACCCCCCCACTCCAGCCATACCCACAGCATATGCCTCCTTTCACACTCTGGAGAGTCATATTAGCCCCGCTGCCCTCGCCAATACTTGATTAACATTTGTGTTAAAGCCTTGATTTTGCTAAGGAGGGTGGCTCGGGGCATCAGTGTGTGTGTGTGTGTGTGTGTGTGTGTGTGTGTGTGTGTAATGAGAATCAACAGCGAAGCCAAGGCTTGCTCTCTCTGAAAGAGCCCCCCCCCCCAATCCCTCCCCTCATTCACCCCCCCCGGTTTCCTCCGACCGCAGGATTTTATTTTCATTTCAAAAGAATCATTTAAAAATGACCTTTTATACAACCTGGTTTTGTTTATTCATGCGCCCCAAACACGGGCATCACATGAGGGGCAATATTGATTGCTGAATGAGTCTGGGGGGGGGGGGTACCCACAGAATGAGAATGGTGGAAAGGGAGGGGGGGGCAGCACTTGTAAACACAAAAAAATAATGGTGCAATCTCCGTCGGGCCAATGGCGATATTTAAATGAGCATCCAATTACGGGAGCGGCGGTTGGTCGGCGGCGGCGGCGCACGGGGGCCAAATTAAAGCCCTTTTGATGTCCCACCTCTTTATGTACACAACCTACGGGCGATTTCGGGGGCCGCGGCGCCGACACAATGACGCTCCGGCGTCTTCTTCCTCCTCTTCTTCCTCCCGTCTTTTCCATCTTGGACCTCTCAAATGGTAAGTATTCATTAGCAGAGTGGTGGGGGGGGGGGTAAAAAAAAAAAGAGGAGGAGGAGGGTGGTGGTGGTGGTCGGGGGGGGGCTACAAATTACTGATAATGGCGCGTCGCTAATGAAGAGAATGGAGAAATGTCATTAGCATTTAAGAGGATAAGATCCATCTGACCCGCTGCCGCCGCGGCAACCGCATCCGCCAGTCGCCTCCTAGCTCCACCCACTTAAGGAAGCAGGAGAGAGCAACTGATACCTCATTAGCATGGCTGAGTGGAGGAAGATGCTGATTGGCCGGCGTCACCCCCCCCCCCTCCATCATCGCCAACTCTCCCAACCTCGCGACCTCTTGTTGATGCATCACAAACAACACGCGCACGCCACCCCCCCCCCCCCCACACACACACACACCATTCACAGTCGACGAGTGAGAAACGCCGCCGCCGCCGAACAAAACAAATCAATGAGGAGACGCACAAACGGCGCCGGGCGGCGGTTTGAAACGGGATGAAAGGAGCGGCTCTTGATCCTCGCAGACGAGTCGTTAAAGGGAGCAAGCGCACCTTCTGTGACCTTTGACCCCCCCCCCCAGCCAGCATTAACTGTAATGATATCAGTGAGAGGAGCGGCATTGTGCCGCTAACAGATGCGTGTCTCTCCGGCGCCGCGGCGCTGATGGATGAAAGGCGAGCACAACAAAAAACAACACAATTTGGATGGAGCTCTCTGATTGGCTACTGACTCGACACCTCGATGCAGGTGGTATTCCACGTGTAAATCACTCCAACATGGGGAGGGAGAGTTTTTTGTAAGATGCAATACTCAAACTGGCCACTAGGTGTCCCCAGTCCTGCTTCAGCGGTTCACAAGTAAAACAGAACAAGACCCAGTTTTAACAAGAAAACACACAAAAGGCACATTTCCATTTTTTTTAGATGTCAGTAAACGCATCGTCACGTTCCCGTCTGTCGCTTTTTCAGACGCTCTCTTTTTTTTTTTTTAAATTCCATTCTTAATTCCACCTCTTTCTCTTTTTCATCCCCATGTTTTGTTCTTTCTCTATTTTACTCCATCTCGTCCTTGAGCCGCTGCCGTGACCAAATTCCACCCTTTTCCCGATCGATAAATATTTATCTGACATAAATATGGCAGCGGCTACAGAGGAATGAAACGCTTATGAAAGGTGAATTTTATTTAAGAGGGAATAAAATGTTGTTTAAGCTGCCGTGAATCTGAAAATAATGAATAAAAAAGCGTAAAGAACGAGTTTAATCATCTATGAATCATTACTTCAGCAGAAACTTCACCTCTTCCTGTTAAACTTCTGCCGCAGCGACATTTTTCCTTCCTCTTTTGCAAACTTCCACCTTAAAACCGCCTTAAAAGCCGTCTGAATCACATTTACTGGAACTTCTTTGCTTTGATCGGCAAATCGGCAATCGATTCTTCCTGTCTGACGTTCCGGCGGGTTTTTAAAGAACCGCACACACACACACACACACCCTCTCACCTGAAACTCGTCGAAACACAGGAGGCAGGTTTCATCGCTGATCTCCATGGCAACCGGCGCTACGGGGTCATAGGTGAACATTTCCCCCAGCCGTCGTTTTGGCAGGCTTTGTTTCCTCCGATGGATCCCTTGAAGCGACACACAAACGTTAGCGTGTCTTAGCGCACACCTGCGACAGCAAAAAAACCCCGACAGCGAATAATTTCAGCTGCGTGCATAATGGCTAACAATTAGCGATAGCGCTTCAGCACAAACACCGGGATAAATATAGCATCTCCTGCCGCGCGGAGGAGTCAGGATACTTCCTGGAGTCACGCGAGGCGGCTGGGGGTGGGGTGGGGGCGATGCTAACTTTTGTGGATGTCCAGCATGAAGGCGTTGAAGTGGACTCGTTTTTTGCGGGCGTTTCCCACGCGGGCGTAAAACATGTCCATCAGCATCGTCTTCCCGGTGCCTGGGAGAGAAGAAACCATCACTCAACAGAGACTGCAGCATCCTGCGACACCCCTGAATCCAACATTTGACCCTGACCGACACATTTTTGTGCCTCTGGCTCCCTGAAAACATTGCTTTTTGTTTAGTGGTTGTATCTCATCAGGTTTCAGAGATGTGGACCTAAAAAGGTATAAAAGTGCGCCAGCCAATAGAAAGCGCGTACGGCATCACATGACTGCCTTCAAAAAATCTGCGATGAGCGCAAAAGTTGAACTTTGACCTCTACCTTGTTTTCCAAAAGTCAAGGTCATCTCATCTTTCTGTCTGTAACGGTCACCAAGATATCTGGTGGACAGACGGACGTCTTTAATTTAGTCGTCGGGTAAAAAGTCTTACCGACGTCTCCGTGGATGTAGACGCCTCTGGGCGGAGGTGGCGGCGCCGCTTCCTCCTGTCGACGAAACGTAAATATCAGCGATAATACGGCGCGGTTCTCCATAAATACACGGGTTATCATTTAATGTAAGCAGCCGGTGACCTACATAAAGTTTCTTCCATTCATTAACATACGAGACTGGATCTAATAAACAAACGGCGCTGAGGCATTAAGCCACCGCTGCCGCGTGAGGTTTCACATTCTCCAGACCGGCCCGCGGCAGGGGGAGGAAGACAAAGGGGATCTAATCAACAAGACAAGCCGGGGTTCCCACGAAAGAAAAAGCATCATCAGAGGAACAATGGGGGGATTTGTCAGACAAAACGGAGGGGACTGGATGAGGCTCCATACGAGATGGAGTGGACTTGTCTATGCAGCCCGTTTAGCGCTGCTAATTGTGATACGGTACTGTTGCATTGAGGTGCTGCTGGAAGTCATTGTGCTGCCTGCCTCCCATCATCAAAAGGTCCTTGCTTAAAAAAAAACCCACACACACAAAAAAAAAAGACGTCTTGTGTGCGACCGAGCTGAGATCAAGCCAAAAAAATGCCCGAAGCATGCAAATGTGTTTCATCGTTAATAATAAGTTAGCATTCTGCTAGGTAGTGCTAGATGACAGATGTCCCCTGATGGCCGTACGTCTGCGTTTCTGGGCAACCGGGGGGGGGGGATAGCTCCGAAATGAACTTGGCGAAAAAAGAGAAAAAAAAAAAGGTCGGTCCTCTTGAAATTTAATTTCGGGGACTATTTGGCGGAGAAGGAACTCCGTGTCCCGGGCGCAAGTAGCACTTGACTCCGGTAAACGCAGACAATCGGCGATTGAAAGAGGAAATGAAAAACAAACTTGTTACCCATTTTCTCTCTCTCTCTCCGTCCTCGCTCGTCCCTTTGGAGGGAAAGCAGCGAGTCTTTCCTGTTCGCTTCTGGGGTAACAAGACTGTGACTCCTCCATGACTCCCCCAGGCTGCAACGCCAACGCTATTGAGCGTTGGTCGATGTCAGGAGAGACGGACCAGGACGGGTCCAACCGCGGCAATCGTCCAGCTGAGCTCTGGTCCCACCTCACCTGACGGCGTTTGGAGATTATCTACCAATCAGAGAGTCTCAGCTCGCTTTGACCGACCTGACGTTGGCCTACGACCTACGGGACGACCTGAGGAGGGCAGCCCTCCCCAAGAAAAGGACCTGTTGACCCCCTACCGCCCCCGTGACCCCGCCATGGCAGGTTGATATGAAGTCAAGTGTACGCTCCAGAGACATCAAGGGACACCAGGAGGAGGTGGGGGGGGGGGCCGGTCCAACCGGTGGGAGTGTTTGACAGGCAGAGCAAGAAAGAAGGTGCAAACGGGGAGGCGGGGGGGGTGTTGACAGCCTGACACCGAAGTGTTTGTCAGGCCCCCCGAATCAAAAGCGAAAAAGGACAAGAATGGTCCAGACAATAGGGATCCCCTCATTACTGCATGGGGACAGCGAGAGAGGGAGGGGGGCTGTCCCAGCAGGAGGTCCATCCCGCTGCCGAACCCCCGGGAGTCTGTGCCAGCCAACCAACGGGGGGGGAGCTCCCACCGCCAGAGACGAGACAGTCAGCGCTGACCTACAAACAACAACTAACCCCCCCACCCCCCATTCCAGCACTCACTCACACAATACGCTTCCCAGACACCCCCCCATCCTTCTGACCCGAGCCCCACGGCCACCGACAGTGATGTAACGCTGTTTACACCCCACCGAACGTCAGACACCAGGTGTGTTAGTAGACATTACCCACATTATAATCATTACAAATATCTGTTCACACCTGTAACAAGACCCAAAACCACCTACATGATAAAATAACACATACATTTATATTACTATAGTATGTATCCATCCGCCAACACGTGGTAAAGAACGAGATCCGGTCTCACTGATGTCGTATCCATCCACCAACACGTGGTAAAGAACGAGATACGGTCTCACTGATGTCGTATCCATCCGCCAACACGTGGTAAAGAACGAGATCCGGTCTCACTGATGTCGTATCCATCCGCCAACACGTGGTAAAGAACGAGATCCGGTCTCACTGATGTATCCATCCGCCAACACGTGGTAAAGAACGAGATGTGGTCTCGGCTGACGTTTATTAATTAATTTAAATGTTGAAACGATCCATTATACTCAAAGACACACACGAAAAGTCAAGTTTATTAAATAAAAAGCATCAGATTTGGATAAATTCATGAATATTTTCCCACCTTTTTGCTGTTTCTCATGTATAAACTCTTTGACAGATTCAAAATAAAAAGAGTTTGATGAGTTCAGGGGAGTGTTACATCACTTCCTGTCACGTGTTTTTACCTGAGCGCCGGATCCGCCACCTGTTTCTTCTGCTATAATGGGGGGGCCTCCATCCCTTCCAGGGGGACTCTTGGGGTCTTTATGGTGAAGCCTGGGTGGTGGTGTGTTCAAGTACACGCTGTTACTGTAGTTCTCCAGAGTGTCCTGCAGCTGGGCCAGCCTCTGGAGGACGTGTCGCTGCTGGGGGTCCCCCCTCAGGGACCCCCGCTGGACCAGGCGGTCATAGACCTTGATGGGACCGCTGTCCGCTGCTGGGGGGGCAGAAGAACTGGACGCCCTCCGACTACTGAAGCCTTAAACATAACGACAGGAGTGTTAAACTTGTACACAACCATAAAACCTTAAATACGCACACATATATACAGTATATATATAAAATGAATGTTTCAATATATACTGTATTTTAATAATAAATTGAAAGACATGAGTGACGTCACCTACGAACTTCCTAAACATGTAACGTTTCCGCTCAAAAACATTTTATTTTATTTCATAAACGTGACGTATTGACGCCCACCTGTCCCGGTGCGCGTGATGGACCCACAAATCCGTTTCACAGACGTCACAAATGCTTCACGTAGCAGAAATCTAATGGAGCTTCGGACACCGGCAGGTAGCGAGTGAGCCGCCATGATGGTTCAAACCCGAAAACTTTATTGACATCGCAAGGATAACAAAAACGGAAGTAGAGAAGTAACAACTTTAAATGTTTTTCTCTTCCAGTATAGTAATAGTCTTTATTATTGCTTTGTATTTGATGACATCAGCAACAGAAAAAGTATTAGTATGGATCCTTGATGTTTATTCGACTAGATGTATTAATTAATTTATTCGAACAAATGCAGAATGAGAACTTAGATCTGTATAACATCTATAAATGAATTAATAAAAATAAACAACTTGATGAATCAGAGTAAGAATAAAACAGTGAACGTCTTAAATAAAAATAGTCATCCCATTTGAGTTGGGTGGATATTGACATGCTAAGGGGGGGCAGGGGGGTCGCTCTCATCTTTATCTGAAATTAATTAGTTTAAATGTTGTTATAACGTCATTATGTAGACCGCGGAGTTGTAAACAAACCGAGCAGCAGGTGGCCGCGGTGTCAGCTGAACCTCAGCTGATCGGAAGTCCCGCGGAACGGCCTCACAAGCTGGCGACAGTCGGAGCGGTGAGAACAGCGGAAGTTGGACGGGTGTCCTTCAAATTAAAAGCTACACTTTTTCCTCTAATCAAACATATTTATCCATGAAACGTGTAAATGAATACGCGAAACGTCGCTACATAGGGTTATAACCACTTAAATTGGTGTGGATTTGATTGTTTCTGTTTGTGACACGGACACGGATGTTTTATTTTGAAAGTCCAGAACGTAACGTACATGTTGGTATTCCGGCTAGCTTGATCTAATCAGTCGCCTCTGGAAGGACAGGAGAGTAATGGATAAGACCGTAGCTGACACAAGAAGGCTTGGCTGCAAGCGTCAGGACATTAGCGACGCTTACGGACCTCCGTGTAACTTTCTAGAGATCGATGTGATCAATCCGGAGACCATCGGGGTCGGCAGGAGCAGATTCACCACGTATGAAGTCAAACTGAAGGTGAGCAGCAGCTAATGGCGTTAGCCTGTGAGCTAGCTCCACCTTAGCTTTAAAATATCGCCAAAAAAAAAAAAAAAGTTATGACTCGTGAATATAAAAGTTCCGACAATTTAAAAAAAATAAATTTAATTTCGCTTATTTAACATTTAAATGCATTTATTCAATTGTTATGGGTGTTTATTTAGCATGTAAACCAACGCTGGCTAGCATGCTAGGAGCACTCGTTCGACTAGCTAGCAGTTGTTAGCTTCCTGACTAATTTAAGGACTCAATTAAAAGTCAGGAAGTGTTTTTTGGACTTATTGGTGTTTGACGGAGAGACGGATGAAGTTCGATTCCCCCGGTGACCCCCGTCAGAGTTGACCCAATCGGTGCTAATGATCAACTGTTGGCGTTCAGGTGGTGGAGGGGATGTGTTGACATTCGCCTCGGGGGGGTTTCCACAGCTCTCCTGTAACAGTTCCTAAAGATCCAGACTCTGAATCTTAAGTCAACAAACCGCTTTAGTCTGTAGGAACTTATATAGGAGGTTATGACGTCACTCTTCCAGGAACTTTTCAGGTCTGTGACGCGCAGCCACACCCCACCGTGGAACCAGACAGACTTCACATTTGACCTCATTTAGAGGAAAGTCTTCCACTTCCACTTAAATCACACGATTAACTATAATCAATATATGAAGGGTTAATCAATGATTTCATTCCTAGCTTTTAATAACATGATCCATTATCAGAATCCAGGGGATTATTCCTGTTCTGGACTGGAAGGAAATGAAATCTCAGCTTGTGGAGGCCCCATTGTCTCCTCCTCCTCCTCTTATTGCATATTTCCTTCCTCCTCCTCTCATGAAGAACCGGTGCAGCAGAAACAAACGCTTCTCTTCTCCCACAACTTTATCTCATGATCGACATAACCTGTTGAACGTGAGGCTAAATCTCCTTTCTTATTAAGTGTGTCTTTGCTTTATTCCGTCTGGGCATTTAGCAATCCCAAAGCTATTGCAAAATCAACATCCTGTGTCATGTGAACTTTTTTTTTTTTTAAACACACACACACACACACACACACACACACAGGCCCGCGTCCAAATCATAAAGCTGAATCAGCTATTTCAAGCCGACTTTGACTAGCGGAGCTGCAGAGCGGAGCTTCTGACTCAAACACACGGTCCTCATTAGCAGACAGTCGGTCTGTTGATGTCCCCTCACCGCCGTCTGCGCCGCCGACGAATCCTCCAGGCGCTCACGACATCAGAAAGTCAAGATAAGACTGAGATTTTCACGGAAAGTTCCAGAACAAGCAGCTCAGACCTTGGACTGATTTTTTTTTTTTAAATTTCCGATTTCAGGAATGAACATTGAAGCTTAAATTAGGAATTGTTCCAGCACTAAACTAAAATCTGATTACTGGGTTTGTTCTGAGCATATCCATCATAAACCTGCTGAAAAGTTGCACCTTTTTTCACCACATAAACATCATAAAATATCACATTTACTACTTTTTAAAATACTGTACATTGAATGGATTCTTGATTTTTCACCATTCCTGTCACAAACAACTATCTGAGGCATTATCAGGTCATCTCGATCGCTCCATCGCTTATCTTTTATTTGTCGTGTCATGTGATCAACCCCCCCCCCCCTGGATTATTCGTCCTGCGGAGCGGCCTTGAGGGTTTTTTTTCTATCCTCTCTTCCCTCCAGAGGAATGGCTGGCGGGGGGAGAGTGAAGCCGTCTCCAGGCATTATCGTCGACTATAAGGCTACTGTACTTGATGAGCGTGTTAATAATTAGCATATGCGTGTAATCAGCATTATTGTGCACCCCCCCTACCCCCCGGGTGACCCTGCTTTGCATAAGACCTCAGAATGAGCGGCGCATCCCTCACTCCTCACCAGACGTGGCGTCAACTTTTTTCTTTTCTTCTGCCTCCAGTTAGAAGCCTTCTGAGTCTCCGGCGTGCTAAGAGCGTTAGCCGCGACGCTTCCACATCCCAGAATCCTCTCTGGCTTTTTTAAAAAAATTTTAACTTCTGATATTTAAAGGTAGTTAAATTTTTAGTTAGTTGGTTCTCACCGCCGTCCCGCCACCCATCTGAAATGGAGAGAGCTCCTTGTGTCCAAACTAATCCCCTCATTGAGAGGAGAGAAGAATGAAACGGGAGAGCCTGGGGGGGCGGGGGGGGTTGGAGCGTTCATTCTCCGTCCTTATCCCCCCCCCCACACACACACACACAACCATGGGACGGCAGAAAGCCACCCCCTCGCTCGCCTTGGCCCGCCCCAGGTCGCGGCGACGACACCATCGGGCGCGATGCGTTCAGGCGTTCGCCTCCGGCATGGGTTTTTACGACGACGGCTGAGAGGCCGGTTGTATAGCACACCCTGTGCTTCAGATCCTTCCACTTTCTGTCAGGCAGGTTTCCTCTAAAGAAGTAGTTCTCAGAGGAGGCAGACGTCTCCGTTTTTTGGGGTTTTTTTGCCTGAGCAAAACAACAGATTTCTGTTCTCATCTCAATCCCTTAGAGAGTCGCTTCTATTCACCCACAGGAAGTGTGTGTGTGTGTGTGTGTGTGTGTGTGTGTGTGTGTGTGTGTCGTCTCAGTACCTTCACCGTGTTGTTTTTTACCCCCCCCCCCGGTTGGAGAGGATCTTCTTCAGCATCTTGTTTTTGGAGCCTCGGCAAACGTGAAGCTTCTGCGCATCCGTGTAGAGAGGAAACGGATGGGTGCGGGGGGGGGCACGGATGAGGGGGGGTGTTATCAAAATGTCTTGTCTTTGGTGGGTTCCCATCTCATCCAGAGAGCACACATTCAGGGGAGTGAACTTGGGGGGATCTCACTTTGTTTATGGGTAGGAGGACATAAAAGGCCTCTTATGGCCGCGTTCACTCCCTCCTACTCAGTCTTCACCCCCCCACGCTGCTCCCATAGCTTCTCCCTCTTTCTTTCTGTTTTCCATTTGGGCAGGGGCCTTTGGTCATTAATAAAATGGAGAGAGATGGTGGTGGGGGGGGCTTGTCAGGCACAGTCAAGTGTAATCCAAAGTCTACAGCATCCTCTTGGACAACTATTTTAATGGAAATGGGGGACATATTGAATCAAGGCGACCATATCCTACTTGAGATGACAGTATCAAAAGTGGGAGTTGATACTATGGCAACAAAGCAGCTTTTTGCCAGCTCGGCGAGTCGGATGGAGGGGTGGGCTGTCAGGCCACGGGGGCCGGCGGGCGAGGGAACCAAAAAAAAAAAAAGACCTATAGCCCTCCTGCTTTTGTTCACCCTCTTTTTTTTTTTTGTTACCCCCTTCATTTTGGAATATGATGCCATGAGAAGGTTTTATGTTTGCCTTTTTTTTTTTTATGCTATCATCCTGAAAGGAGAGCATCTGGGTGGAGGGGGGGTATGAGGGGGGGTTAGGATGCACGCACTCAAACTTGACTTAATCCATCCTGCTAAAAGCTAATGCATGGTGGCCTTGAACTCTTCTCTTCGGAGACGAGTGATCTTTGTCCCCCCCGTTCTCTCCATCTCGCCCGTTTTCTAAGGGTTCCGTCTCTTTTCAGCCCATTTTTCAATGAGCCTGTGGCTTTGTGTGCTCCCAGACATTACCAATCGCACGCCCCAGCCTTCCTATATGGAGTGTAGATTGCAGCTGGTAATGGAGAGCGGAGCTGGCAGGTCCACTTTGAAGGATCTACCTTTTTGCTTTCTTTTTTTTTTTTTTTAAAAAGGCAGATCATTTCCTCTTTTTTTTTTTTACGCCTGCTTTTAATGCAGCCATTCATTCCTGATTTTTTTTTTTGTCGTCCCCCCCCCCCCCTTCGCTGGCTTTTTCTTTTTGCCTTCCTGCCCTTCCCTTCTTCAGCTTGTGTTCCGAGAGAGAGGCAGAATGTTTTTTTCCAAGACAATTCATGAATCGCCGTGGGGGCCGGTCCCGCGTCCCCGTCGCTATCCAGGGCCGGTAAGCTGAGCACCCCCCCCCCCGGGGCCGAAACCTCCAGCCAGGCGTGAACACAACAGAGGCCGGGGGGTAACCTGATCTTTGACTCTCAGGTCTCACACACTCTGTGTGTGTGTGTGTGTGTGTGTGTGTGTGTGTGTGTGTGTGTGTGTGTGTGTGTGTGTGTGTGTGTGTGTGTGTGTGACAGACCTCTCGTTTTTCAGTGCTGTCGTCGGCGTTCCTCCCCTTGTCCCACCGGGCCGATCTCTTAATCACAGGGTTGACGGGGGGGGGCGGGGGCGAGTCGAGCGGAAGGCCAGGTGACTTTCTCTCCTCACGCTCTCGTTGTGTCGCCGCTGTCGTGAACACCTGTGCGTACGCGAGCTCACACGAGGTTAAGTGGGTTTTTTTCCCGCGTGCACGTGATGGGATTAGCGTCACGGCGGTGGCAGATTACCTGTAACTGTGATCCGGTGGGGGGGGGGGCTGGATTAACGCCATGCTGGGAGGGAACACACCGCAGCGCCGGCGCGATGAAGCTAACGTAATCCACTTCTCCTGAGAGCTGGGAAAGGGGAGGAGCCAGGGGATCGGAGACGGATTCACCTGGAGGGAGAGAACGTGACGTGGGAACAGGAAGTCGCTTGAACCGCAGCTGGGGAGGGAGGGGGTGGCGGCGAGGATCGCGTTGAGACAAGAGTGGGAACGGACTGGGGGTTAGGTGGGATAGCACCGGTCACACACGCGAACACACACACCGCAGGCGAGTGTGTGTGTTATATTTTGACCCTTACAGGCTTCCGTTTGTCCCTCTGAACAACCAGATTCAGATTATTCTCAAAGTTTCACCTGGATTAAAAGCATTTGTGGATTATTTCACGGCTAATGCTCAACAGTTTAAGCTAACCTGAAAACGGACAGATTCCAGCTCCTAAAAACAATCAGTCACGTAGTAAATCACTGATCAATAGGATCGATTGATCATCCAGAATCCGACCCGGTCAGGATTAGCCTCATCTGCTGTTAGCATGTAGCGGCTAGCTCGAGACGACACATTCGGTTCGTGTTTGGGAACTCTGATCCAACATTCCTGAATCCTGGGGACGAACGTGGGCGGAGAGGCTAACGCTACACACACGTAATGCTATACTGAGGGGCGTGGCCTCACACGGGGGCTGGACGGCGGCTGCCGGCCTTGGGGGGCGGGGGGGTTCTTGAGCCGTCCTGGTTTCCAATCAATCCTCTTTTCCTGCCGGCCCAGAATCCACAAAAGAGCGTCGTTTGGCCGCCGAACGCCTCAAGGGCAGGAAATCAGACTTATAAAGGGAAATAAAGGAGGAGGAGGCCCTTTGGGGGGGCATGAGAGCCATGAGACCACTCCTGCTCTCCCCCCTCCTCAATTAGTCTGGCGGATGAAGACGAAGGTGAATCCAGCGGCGGCCGCTCATCGATCCGTCTGCTGCTCATTCAGGCGGCGCCGCTTCGCTCTTGTGATTTCATCTTCCATGAATTCTGACCTTCCGTTGAATGAGCCCCCCCCCCCTCCACCCCTTCCCTCCTCGTCGGCGCATTGTCGGGCGGGGATGGCCATGTGCCGTCAAAAACCCCCGGTGAAGAGGTTTGGCACTCGCGCCGTCTGCTCCATGTTCTCCGTCAATGTCGAAACATCTTCGCTTTTTTTAAAGCCGAATCCGTTCTCGAGTGCTCGTCGTCGACGGCGACGCAGAGTTACGCTCGCTTCTGTGCCAGCGGCGGCGGCGGCAGCACACAAAAATGGCAGCAGATAAATGCGATGAGACCTTGGTTCAAAAAACACGAGTGAGTTTTGTTTTTTTGCCTGGAGGCCATTTTTAAACGTGAATTTATTAATTAATTTCGTTTGAATTCGGAGGAGTCTTTGTTGTTCGCTTCGCCCGCCTGTTCCCACTGAAGTCAGACGAAATGACTGACTTTAGTCGCCCCCTTTTCCCCCAGCTCCTGTTTTGGCCAATGTTTCGACTGTCCGCGACCTTTGACCCCAGTCGGCTGATAAACGTCTGTCTCTAGCTTCCTTTCACAAGTCTTTAACTACTAATCGCTATAGCAACAAGACCGGGTTCAGGATTAAGTTTGGTTTGGTCGCTAACTGAACTGCTAACCTGGAAACTCATCTGACTGTCGGGCGCTTCATCGTAGGAACAGGATGTGTCCGAAACGCGAGCGGCGGCGTCACATGACCCCCGACCTTCACATCGGTGATCGGGTGAACGGTCGCCGCTGCGAAAAGACGGGAAAGACCGAGATCATGACTGAATATTACATGTTTATAACACTGTGTTTGTGTGTGTGTGTGTGTGTCCACAGACCAACCTCCCCATCTTCCAGCTGAAGGAGTCCAGCGTGAAGCGGCGCTACAGCGACTTCGAGTGGCTGAGGGCGGAGCTGGAGAGAGAGAGCAAGGTGAGACGGCGTGAGGTCGGCGGGCGTCGGCCATGTTTCTTTGATACTAACCAATGAGAGCGTCAGACCTTAAAACCGCGTGGTCCCCGCCCTCAGGTGGTCGTCCCGCCGCTGCCCGGTAAGGCGCTCCTACGGCAGATCCCGTTCCAGGGGAACGACGGGATCTTCGACGAGGACTTCATCGAGGGGCGGAGACAAGGCCTGGAGCAGTTCCTCAACAAGTAAAGTCTTCCTCCTCTTCCTCCTCCTCTTCCTCCTGCCGTCACCTGAACCTGCAGAGGCAGACGCGAACCTGCCTCGTCTTCCTCGCCTTCCTCTTTTTTTAATAATTACCTCGCCGAAGCACGACATCACCAAACGGACGCGTCCCGTTTCTTTCTTTTTATTTCTTTTCCCCAACATTTGTTTTATTGTTGACGTGTAATTTATGATAATTGTGGCTCAAATTACGCGTCGGCGCGTCGGAGGGACGCCGTGTTGCACTCCTGCTTATTTTTTGATCCCAGCGTTTCGCCCCGTTTGGGGCGGCGGAACAATAAAAGTTACTGCGTGATTGTAATGATTTGCTTTGATTGCAGACTTGGGCCATTATCTTTGTTTCATGTGCAAATGCGTCCGTGTTTCCTGTGGGGATATTACAGAAACACACAAAGACGGACCAACGGGAATTAAACATCCATAAATGTGTGTGTTGTTTTTTTTTGGGTTTTTTTTTAGAAAGACGATGAGAATGCGTCGGTAATTAAGCCCCCCCCCCCATCTTCCTCCTCCTCCTCGGTGCTTCCTGGGAATGAAAGCCGCCGCTGATGATATCATTGTTCAGACTTAATCCTGGAGCCGCGGCCGGCGCCATTGTTCACCTGTGATTGAGAGCATTGTGAAGAGGAACTCTTCTTCTTCTTTATTTTTATGTTTTTTTTATTTGGGTGTGATAGAAATGATTGTCGCGGCGAAACAAGTGAGGAGGAGGAGGAGGAGTTCACTGCTGATGAGGCCTCAGGTAGACGTTTTTAGGGGAACGCGCGCCAGAAACCGATCGGCTTCGGTTCAGCCGGGGCGCCGACCTTCATCCCGGCAGGTTTAATTTGTCCCAAACGTTTGCCGTCAGGAGCCTCCGGGGGTTGTGTGAACTCCGGGGGCACCGGGGGCTCCGGGGGGGGGGGGTCGGTACGATCCGTCCGGTCCAGGTCGATTCAGGAAACATCTAATCTGTCGGGTCGCAGCTGTTCTGCTGCTCTGCGTCATCTGAAGGAGAATTTGATGTCAGAGCGGCTTTGAGAGAAGAAAACACACAAATGGGGGGGGGTGGGCTGGGGTGGGGGTAATCAGACCCCCCCCCTCCGTTAAAGTGGTTGAAATGATGTCATTTAAACGTCTTTAATGTCCTCAGGAGAAACGTTCAGGTGAGGTTGAAGCTCTGAGTTCTGTTCACTGATCCATCCGGAACCGCTCAACCTGCGGTTACCACGGCAACAGAACCTCAGAGCGAGTACAACTCATTCAGGGGAGGAAAATAGTTGGTTCTGGTTGGTTTTGGATCGGATCCTGGATCAGGTTCTGGATCAGGTCCTGGATCAGGTTCTGGATCTCCCCTGGTGAAACTCCACTTCTAGAATTTTCAATTTGTTTCCATGTGTTTTTTTTCCTGTATTTCCTTGTTTGACTTCCTGTTCCTTTACGTCGGGTCTCTTCCTGCTTCCTGTTTCCTGGTTTAACCCCTCCCCCTCTTCCTCCTCTTCCTCCCCGTGTGTTCCAGAGTGGCCGGTCACCCGTTGGCCCAGAACGAGCGATGTCTGCACATGTTCCTGCAGGACGAGATGTTGGACAAGAACTACACCCCCTCCAAAATCAGACAAGCCTAAGGGCCCCGCCCATCCCGGCCCCGCCCATCCCGGCCCCGTCTGGCGACCCAAAGCTCCAGGTTCCCGTCAGACGACCCATCTCTCGGCTCCTCGACACGTCGTTACTGAAGCTCTCTCAGCGTCTCTTAGTTAAATTAGGATCTTTATCGATGTCTGTTCTCGTCCGGGACGCGTCGCCCCGGGCGACGCCATTCCCGTCTCTATGGAAACGCCACTAAAACATGGGTATATTATGTATTTATCGTTACCTTTGTCTTGAACGTATCCATCTATATAGAAACATGGAGTGAGTGTTCCACGTACGCAAAGCTCTCGTTTCCCCGTCACCCGTAGAAACCGGCACGCCGCACCCCTTCAAAATAAAAGCGCACGTTTTTTGATGGGCTTCTCCAATCACTGTCAGTCGATCTAACGGACTGTCAGGCATCACCGTGGTTTTCTAGCAGGACAGACGTAACGACACAGAGGGACCTGCAGTATTTCTACTATATGCATTTTGAGATTTGTATACTGCTGTGCCATTTTTGTTTATTTTGAAAATTTTCCAATAAAACAGGTGAAATCTTTCCAGGTATAATCACATCTGTTCATTCTGTGTGGAAATCCTTTCTCCCAGTAAATGATTCATCGCAACCGATCAGACGGAAATAGTTCACCTGATCAAGTCTGAACCGCGTGACCCATCGATGATGTCATCACTGTGGGACCAAGTCAGAGAATCACATGTGATCTGTTTTTAATCTAAGCAGCGAAAAAAGTTCAGTCCAATAAAACATTTTTAAACACTGACCGATGGGATGTTAATATACAAAATTTAATTAACAGATTTAAACCAGTTTGAATCTGGTTTCAGAACTGCGTGTAAATAGAACTTTAAACGCTTTGAACACTTTAAATATTTTTTTAAAACTCAAACACAAATATCCCGTTCACTGAAAACACCAGAAATTTAAAAAAATTATAATTTAAAAAAAAATTCTAACCATTTGTCATTTAAGGAATTAAAAAAAAATTTTTTTGATGTAATATAAAATAAAGAAGAGAATAAACTCCTTGTAATTTAACTGCATTAAAATCTCATTTCAAATTAGATTTAATGATTTGATGAATAAAGTTTAATAATTAAAAACCGTATTCCTGCAACCAATCATGAGTCTTATAATAATTATCAAAACGCTTTATCAGTTTAATTATTAAACACTATCAATTAAATATTTGAGTATTTGATAAATTGAATTTCAATTGTTCGAGTCGCCGTTTCAAATAAAAACAGTTCACATCTGTCATTTGAAGACAAATTAATTTCTCTTTTATTCTCCAGGTTACAACTCTAATTAGTCATAACTCCAAATATTTACAACAGAATAAAAGCATCACAGCCACAAAAACATTTTTCCAAGTGCTGAATTTTTTTTCTTTTCCCCCCCGGTGTTAGTTCTAAGTCCACAAAGCCCACCTCCAACGCGACACACCGACACACACACAACAGACACCACTGGCACACAAACACCGCCCCCCCGCCCCCACCCCAAAAAGGTGAACTGGGTCGCCACCCCGTCTGCGTTCATACTGGTGCGTTTTGAATCCGGATTCGAATCCGGATCCGACGGAGGGAGAGGGGGCGTCGTCCTTTTCTCTATTTTTTTTGGTTTCCTCCGTCGGGATTGGTCGTCGAGCTCATTGGTCTCACAAAAAAAACAAAAACAAACAAAAAACACGTAGAATTCTTCGTCTGACGTGGGCGGGGCCTCTGTCGGGTCAGGTGATGTTTGAAGGGGAGGGGGGAGGGGCGTGGCTTCGGTATCGTACGGGCGGTTCTAGAATGAAGCTAACCCTCGACTAGCGCGGCTGTTAGCGGGGACACCGGGCAGGGCCGCGCTGCCGCCGCCGGTGACGTTTAAGCGTTCGGCAGGAAGTGGCCCCTGAGTGGGCGGGTCTCCGGGCCGGTCCGGGCCCCGCCCCCCCCAGCGGACAGACGTCATATATCGCTGGACTTGTACATGTCGGACAGCAGCCGGGTGATGGGAACGTTCCCGATGGTCTTCTTGAAGAACACCTCCTCGATGGTGGAGGGGCCCACCGAGCGCAGCGCCGGCAGGAGCAGGAGCAGCTTCCCGAAGCGACAGGGCTGGGTGGGGTACCTGAAAGACGCCAGCGGAGGGGGGGGGGGGGGGGGGCAGAGGCAAATGTGTGACAATCGGATGCTGATTTTGCACCTGGGAGCGATTACAGGAAGCTGTCGCCTCATTAGCGCCGGCCGTCTGGCGGCCAGGAGTCACCTGCATGGGGGGGGGGGGGGGCTGGGAGCGGCGGGTGTTCATGAGGGTTCGGCTTACCTGGTGTGGATGTAGCTGTTGAGGGTGAGCTGCGCCTCGTCCTGCAGGGCGGCGATGGCGCTGGCGTTCCTGAAGCTCCTCAGCTCCGTGTTGCCCTGCGTCGGAACTGCAAGGGAAAGGGGGCGGGGAAAGGGGCGGGGTTTGACTTTAAATAATCCAGGTGTTCATTTAAGCTCCAAAAATATCTAGTTCTTTTTTTTTTTTTTTTTACTTCTCCAGGATTGAAGAAGCAGAAACAATTTTTAGCGGGAAAATCCTGGATTCCAGGGGGGCGGAGTCTCTGAAAACTGGAGAACCTTAAATTCTAAAGGCGATCCAGTTGATTTTTTTATTTTTTTTTAACCAATCAAACTGACCGGCTTTGAACGTGACGATGCATTTCAAGCAGGCGAACTCGGTGGCGTCCAGCCGCATCTGTCGGAACCGCGTCACCACCTCCTGCAGCGCCTGGATCTCCGACAGGATCTTGTTCATCCGCTGAGACTCGGTGTTTTCAGTGTTCATGCCTACCGACAAAAAAACCAAGACGGCGTCAATTTATGTTTCTTTAAAAAAAAATATATTTTTTTTTTTACGTCTGTGGGTCGTCACGCACCGGAAACGGCGAGCAGGGTGGAGGAATCCACGGGAATCGCCCACTGGGCGATGCCCAGAACAAATAGTTCCCTCCAGGCGTCCTCCAGCAGAATCAGCTGCACAGGGAGGGGGGAGATCAACGTTAGCCTGGACGCCGTTTATGCTAATAACACACATTCTGATTGGTTGATTTATTTTAGGCCACGCCTCCTGATCCGGGTAAAGTTTGAACCTTTGGAGGAATTGATTTAAATTCATTTAAATATCAACGTTTTTTTTCCTGTTTGTGGATGAAAAATAAAAATTGTCAAATAGATTTTTATCACATAAAATTTGGGGGGCGGGGGGGGGGCACCCCAACCCTCCTCCAGGTTTCTATCTAACAACGCCCCTGGTGGTCAGTCGTGCGTAAAACACACTCCCTCCAGTTTTTGACTTTTAAAACAATAAAGTGAAATAAACCCACGCTGGAATCTCAAAAGAGAGGGGGTGGGGGGGTCATTTCCGGATTCAAACCCCACCCCCCACCCCCACCCCCCACCCCCACCCCCCGGGGGTAAAACGTACCTGATCGGATAGAGGCAGCGTGGAGAAGGCGGGGACGCTTTTGGCCCACTTGATGCTCATGAACAGGAGACGCGCCGCGGACTCGCACACGGACTCCGTGGCCACCTCGTACAGGTACAGGGGGGTCCCGCTCACCTCGTGGGGGTACTGGAGGAACAGGAACCGTTTTAGAACCGGGAACCGGTGCGGGGGGGGGGGCAAATTCCAACAGCCAGACCTCTTGGTTTTGTAATTCTTAAAGTTGCTGCGTGGACCTGAAAGCTCCGAGGCGGATTTGGTTTCGTTAATTCGGAACAAGAATTTCAACTTCTGACCCGCAGGAGAAAAAACTAATCCGGTAATCTGAACTATAATCTGTAGCAGCAGAAACACAGAAGATGACGAGCAACTGAGGGAAGTCTGGTTAATCTAGATTTTAAAAAATGACGATTTTTTTTTTTATATTGGGGTTGGGGGGGGGGGGGGTCGTACCTTTGGCGTGGGCTGCGCCAGCCCCACGATGGCCTGCCTCTCCGGGGTGGTGGCCACCGCGCTCATCTCCAGGTTGTGGGGCTCCAGCTGCGTGACGGTGGTGAAGAAGGGGGGGCCCGGCAGGGAGGAGGCCGGGAAATGGGCCGAGGAGCCGTTCACCTCTTTGTGGCCCCGGAAATACAGAGCGACCTGTTTGCGGATGGTGGACGTGCGGGGGCCCCTCTCGTGTTGAACTGCTGTGGAACCGGACAGGGGGGGGGGTATTTTTATTTTTTAATTCTGATCTAAACGTGTTATCTTTTAAGTAACCCCCCCGTCTTCCCTCCTCCTCCTCCCCCCTCCCTCACCGTCTTTATTCATGTTCACTTCCAGGCATTTCTTCAGGCGACACGCACGGCACTGGTTCCGGTGGGTCTTGTCCACGGGACACCCCCCCTGCACGGAGAGGAAGACGGTTACAAGCCTGGATCTGTCATCCTAAACGCCTCTGATCCTGATTTTCCTGGTGGTGGTGGGGGTGGGGGGGTCCAGGTGAGCTCCTCACCCTCGGGAGGATCTGGGCTCCCCCCCCCCCCGCCGCCACGCGTGGAGTCGCGCAGCGGCGGCGCGTTAGGTTGGATTACACCTGGCGGGATAACGGCGCGCTGTTTAATGCCAGAGGCATTACACAATTAGGCTCATCACGGGTGGGGGTGTGAGGGGGGGGGGGTCACAGGAGGGGGAACAAATGGAATCGGTGCGTAAAGACGCATCAGCAGGAAATAAAAACTCCAGAACAAAAACAGATGGAGAGAATTAAATCAGGATGAATGTCTTTTTATCACACCCAATGTGACGCATTGGGTTTAGGTGGGGGGGTGGGGGGGGGGCTCACCTGAGAGCCGGATTTACACACGTAGGTTCTGTTCCTGCGGATGCTCCGCTTGAAGAATCCCGAGCAGCCGTCACACGCGTAAACCCCGTAGTGCTTCCCTGAGCTGCGGTCGCCGCACACTTTACACGGGATGTCCAGAATCCGACCTGAGGAAGGCCCAGAGGGGGGGGGGGGGGTCAGCAAGAAGAGGCGGAGTGCGTAAATAAAGACAAATTAAAGCTGTATAATAATAATGAGTCACGATAGTTTCTAAAAGTGGCGAATAAATCATATTTTTCTGCTTTTTAAAAAAAAAAAATAGTTTACTAATTATTTTTTAAATCCCTGGGGGGGTTGGGGATTTTTTTTTTCTTCCAAATCAGTGGATACATCAGCCTGTGATGTAAATGTCGTGTTTTTGTCACGCAGCAGCAGCGGACCGTCCCTCCACCGAGCATGGGAATCCACGGCGCGCATTGGAAGAATAAAGTCCAGTGGGAAGCGTCATATCTGAGCTCTCTAAGACAATAGGCCCGGGGGAGGGGGGGGGGGCGCACAATGGAGACATTAGGGGAAAGTGTTAACTTAATGATTTTCCCCCATTGAAGCTCGTCTGACTGCCTGAATCTCGACAAGCTGCCAACTCCCCCTCATAATGGGACTCGACAGCTGCTTTATCCCGCAGGTCTATAGGCCCCGGATTAGGGAGTGACACTGCGCCATGAGAATAAAGCACCAACTCGTTTCACCGACTCAAATGAAGTGGATGGAAATGGACCCCACCGCGGATGAGGAGGGAAAAAATCATTTTTTGTGCATTCACATCTATAGAAGTAGATTTTGATGCATATGAGGGAGTCTCTCTGTTCCTAGTGGGGGGGGGGGTTTAGGGTGTGGGGGGAGACGAGCCCGTCTATGTAATTACACTGACGTTTTGCCACCTGCTCATTGATTCGCCAGTGACCCGTCAAAAAGGGTAGCATGGGAATCACCAGAGAGCCCAAAAACAATGACTTCAGGAGGGGAGGCGGAGGCCTTCGAGGCGCGGATGATGAAGCATCAGGAGGCCGCGATGTGGAGCTGCTACACGTGGAATTCACGTAAAATAGAAGGAAGCAACTTTCAGCTTGAAGTCGTCTCTTTATAATGGGAGTAATGAAATAAAATCACTCCGCTGCACAATAAAATAGACCCTCCATCTGCGTGATTCGGAGCATCCAGAGTTCCTGTGGCTGAACGTTCAGATCCAGTTTTTTAATTACACCAGATATTTATCACGCTCACCTTTTACGCACAACGAATGAACGCAAACAAACGTCAAAACCGCAGAACTGTGAGAGTCAATAAATTTAAAAAATGACACAATTTTCTTGCAGAAGTGGGGGGGGGGGAGAATGTATTTAACTTCCCGCGGTGGGGGTCCAATTCGTCTCCATTGTCTGCAGTAATTGCTTGAAGATATGTGGCATATTCCATTAAGGTAATCACCATCAGGGCGCAGACCCGCTGAAAGCGCCGGAGATCCACGTCTGAGTCAGGATCTGTCCCGGCCACCCAGAAGGCTGACAGCGTTTATTCTGCTTCAAAACGTGCAGAAATTTACATGAAACAAAATAATAACCGGGATTTTGACCAGAAATTTTAAAAAAAATGAATTAAATTGACCAGAAACAAACCGACTGGGATTAAACGATTAAAGACGAGTTTATCCAAATGAACCAGGAGGCCGAAAAAAAATCTAATTTAATCCAAACCACAGGAAATATATTGTAAAATCAAATTTAAATAAAATATTCCTGATTAATTATATATTTTAATCCGTTCATGAATCTATGGAAAAGTTAATAAAAAATAACTAAAAGTACAATAAACTAAAATAATATTTTTAGTGATTTATTTATTTCTAGAAACTTAAGATAAAAAATTATTGTTTTTGGTTCAAACTTCTTTTGCTTTAAAGGCAACAGGTGGAATCAAACAGGACGAAAGAACTATTTTCTGCGCACGGATCCAAATTATTTATTGATTTTGGATCATTAAAAAAATTTTTTTTTTTCTTTTTTAAATTCTGGCTTCATTTCCAGACACGAACACAAGTTTGGCTGCAGGATCGTGACGCACACCGGGAAGAGAAACCCGCTCCCTCCGGGTCCCCCGATCGGGTTTTTGGGGGGAGCGGTGAGAGATCTCTGATGACAGGAGCAGAACCGAGAAGATTTTATTTTCCTTTCCAGAAAAAAGTTGGAGGCGACTGATAGTAGAAGGAACCAGAGGAGCAGCGGAGCGACACTTACTGGATTTGACGGTGAGGATATCCAGGCAGCCACTTGTTGAGCCGGCGGGTTTGCTCATCGTGGAAACTTAATAGTAAAATAATGATGATAATAAAATAATAATAATAATAATAATAATAATAAAAAAGTTCAGGATGGAAGAAAAAGTCCTTTTCTTCTCCTTTCACTCAGAAAAAAAAATCAGAAAGAGAAAAAAAGGCGCAGCTTCCTTTAAATCTTCACCGGCGGAGCGGCTTCCACATCCCGGGTTCCCCTCCTGACAGCCCCCCGCGTCAAACCCCACGGCCGGACATCACATCACAGGGTCTCCGCCATCCGTCGGTGTCGCCTCCGTCTCACACGGACTCGGAACCGAACCAGCAGCCGCCCTCCAGCCGGTGCGTAAAAGTTAGACGAACGGCGCCCCGGAGCGCGTCCGACGGCCAGAGGCGCGGGAAGGAGAAGGAGAGGAAGAGGAGAAATGAATTTTGGGAAATCGGTGACAGGTGAGAGCTTCTCCTCCGCGCCGAGACACGTTGTGACTTCGTGCTGCGCGTCCCTCCAACAAGCCGCGGTCACATTTATGAGAAGTGTCAGGGGGAGGTTGGAGGGTGGAGATCTCCACTTCCTTCATCCACTTGGCTTTCTACTCCAAACTCCAGCCTGACGTCACAGGCGGGCGTGTGTGTGTGTGTGTGTGTGTGTGTGTGTGTGTGTGAATGTGATGATATGGAGTGCCTTGCTCATGGATCAAGAGGCATTTCCAACACAAACAACACACACACGTCATGTTGCGTGGACGTTTCCACGTTAGTTAGTTTTGTTTTTTTTAACTTGTGGACTTTTTTCACGGAACCGGATGTCTGGGCTGACGGAGGGGCACAAATTTATTCCTCGTGACGTCATACGTTTCATTTCCTGCACAAAATCATTCGTTTTTGTTTTTTACACCAGAGCCTTTAACCGACCTGTGACGTAACGCACCGGTTTTTACCGAGTATCGTGACGTCAGAGATGAAGATTTAACGGTTCTTTTTGTTATTAGTTGCACATTTTCACACATCATCACTACTCTTCATCACTACTCTTCATCACCTCCTCCTCCTCCTCCCCACCTGTTGCGGCTCTTTTCCAACGATTTAAATAAATCTGTGCGTCTTAAACTCGATTTTCGACTCCTATCAGCGGATTGATCGACTTTTTCTGCTCATTAAAATGAATCCCAACAAAATAATTTTCATCCTCACAAACATTAAAAGTCGAGCTAAATAAATTCAATAAATTCTGATTGGTTGACCTTCATCACGTCAACAAAAACACAACCCAACCAACTTTAATTATAAAAATACAATTATTATTATTATTATTATTATTATTATATTATTAATTTTAATATAATAATCAATATTATTATCATCAATATTATTATCATCATTATTATTAAAGCAGGTTGACCCGCGGGAACGCGCCTCCATCGATTTCCGTGGGCCATCCGGTGCCCGTGCACGCGCACCGACACCCTGACCTTGACAGCTCGCTGCGCTTTCGCGGCGCAACAACTCCCAAGAAATCCATATTCTGTTTTTAATTGTGTTGATTCCCACGGTGCGTGGGGGGGCCACACGGCCCTCAGAGTGTCGATTTAAGCGGACAGGGGCCGCGCGGAGAGGAGCAGTTTAATTGCAATCAGGCAATTGTTGTCTTTCAACCTGGACAGGAGTGGACGTGGGTTTTTTCCTGCTGGGTTGGGGTGGGGGAGGGGGGCACAGAAGAGACTGTTTTTAAAAACAGGAGTGGGTGGGGGGCATCTTCAAAGGAAGCTTTTTAATGATTTAATGTCTGATTTTTAGGGTTCGTTAATGAAATCTAGTGGAAATTCTCACACATCAAGAAGAGTTGTTGTTTTTTCCTCCAAAAGCGAGCGCACTGGTGTGTGTGTGTGTGTGTGTGTGTGTGTGTGTGTGTGTGTGTGTGTGTGTGTGTGTGTGGCTGCCGGGGGTGGGAGAATGGTGAACCTAATCTCCTTAACTCATCCTAATCCGCGTCATTGAATGATAGCCTTTACACAAATATCACATCAGGCCGCCGCGTCTTTCTCTCCGGCCGCTTTAGAGACTCTCCGCTGCTCCAGCAGTCAATGAAGCCGCGGTCAATGAAGCCGCGACAACAAAGCGCAGAGGATTGTGTATCTGTTCTATTTTTTAGGGTGGGGGGGTAAAATGGGGTCTTATAAGGGGTAGATTTCAGATTTCAGGAACGATTACGTGTGAGTTCTGGACGTCCTGACGTCACCGGTCACGTTTAGGAGGAGCCACAAATGAACTTAAAAGAAAAAAAAAATTAATTAATTAACTCAAAAAACTTTGATTTGTGCTGTTTTGTTTGTTTGTTTGTTTGTTTGTTTGCGTCATCACACCAACCGGAGTCAACTCTTTTACGCGCAAGCAGGGCGCGTGCGTCCACGTGAACCAATCAGGAGAAGTCACATGAGTGGATAACGAGGAGGGGGGCGTGGCTGAGGATTCCACGGGCACGCGGGTGACGGTGAACCGCGGGATCCGCGGATCGGGAACGCGCGTGGGTTTCAGCACCTCGGACAGCTCGAAAAGCTCACCTGTGCGCGCGCTCCCGCTACCAGATAGTTTCAAATGAGTTCTGCCGTCCGGCCCCCGTGACGTCACGTCACGTGACGTCGCCCTGGACCGGGTGTGGATCCAGACTCCTGTGATCCAGGACTTACTCTGATCCCTTCCGTCAGGACGCGCCGCGGGAATTCAGCCAATCAGGATCGAGTCTGTTCTCCCACGTGAGCGGAGAGGAACCCGGATGTCGGTGGGGTTCGATCGGAACCGGAATCAGTCGGATCCATGCGACAGAATGACGTCACGATCCGGTTTGAGTGACTGACGGTTCACATTGGATTCGGATTCAAGACGGATTCCAGTTTGAAGTTTTGTGACTTAAAGGGACAGAAATCACATTTTTGATTTATAATAAACGTTAATCTGATAATTTAACTTTTTTTAAACGTTAATTTATTAATTTAACTTTTATTAAACCTTAATCTGATCATTTAATTTTTATTAAACGTTAACCCGATAATTTAACTTTTATTAAACGTTAATCTGATAATTTAACTTTTATTTTAATCTGATAATATAACTTTTTTAAACTGTAATCTGATAATTTAACTTTTATTAAACGTTAATCCGATAATTTAACTTTTATTAAACGTTAATCTGATGTTTTATTCGACTTTAAAAGTTCAAAAAGACGAAATTTTAAAGAAAAACTTCAGAAAATTGTGATTTAACTTTCAAAATTTCGCGTCGAATCCCCAGAAAACCGACCTGACGTCCAGGACGACGGGGCCCTCCCTGGTCTCCGGTCTCACCCCCTCGCCGGTCTCACCCCCGCCTCACCCTCGCGGGGCCGATCGGCCCCCAGGACCCGAACCCGGAGCCCCGGGAGTCGGTGCCGCCGGACGCTCTGACAAATCTATTTGGGGCAAATTGTCAGTGAGAAACTTCCGCTCGAACTGCCCGGGACAAAACCGGCTGTTGGGGAGAGCAAATCCCGCTGCATGAGGGAGGGGGGGACAATGGGGGGCCAACGTGTTGATGTGCGGCCGGTGGCTGGGGAGGGACAATGGGCGGATTAGTCCGTCCTCTGGCTGACTGATTGGAGATGGCTCCTCTCAGCCTCTCGCCGTGGGGAGTCCCATTGTCCCGCCGCTGATTCCCACTTCTCACAAACTCCAAACAAAAGTCAATCTCTCTCCAGAGGGGGGGGTGGTGGTGGTGGGGGGGTGAGGTGGTGGTGGCATGGGGGGGGGCATGCACCCGTGTTTCAGTCGAGGGGAAAGTGACTCAAAAAAGTGATTTGTGGGAGACGGCTGACTCTTCCAGTCTTCGGCATGGCGGTGGGGGGGCCGTGTTGGGGGGGGGGGGGGGCCGGGGCACCTGTTGGAGGCTTAAGGAGGGTCATTAATATTAAAATATACAGAGATGCCATCAGGGGCCGGTCTGAAATCGGCCTGATGTGGCCCCTGAAGGGACGTCTCTCTCCCCTCTAAAGACTCCTTAACCAATCATGACAGCCGGGGGATCGACCCCCCCACAAAGACCCTCAGCCGGGTTCCAGGGGCAACAGGTTGTTGGTTCAGATGAAGGTTCAGAACCGCATCCACCAGAACCAGAAGACAAGCTGCTGTTTGATTGAATGATTGATTGATCGATTGATTGCTTGATCGATTGACCAGTTGGTTGATTGACTGCTATGTTTAGACTCTTATTTGTTTGTTTTACAAAAAATACCACGGATCAAAACTTGCAGAAAAACACATGGAACAAACAAACAAACACATAAACATGTTGATCACATGACCTCTTCCAGTCTCATTGATGACAATAATAACAATAATAACAATAACAACAATAATAACAATAATAATAATAATAATTGTCTGAACCAAAGTCAGCAGCTCAAATTTTTTATTCAATTTCAATCTCTAATCTCCATTTAAGTTTATTTAAATGTCATTACTACTCTAAATACTAAAGTAATCTGATTACTACTCTAAAAATACTAAAGTAATCTCATTACTACTCCAAAAATAAAAATCACATTCACGTGGTTTCTCTAGATTAACGTCTGTCCACCACAAAGCTCATAAATCATGTTACTGTACAATAAGTCAGAGTAAGAACATGTAATCATATTAAAATATGTACATATGGTTACAATATCTACTGTTAAGCATCACTTGTGAGTCACATGATTGTTTTAATCCAGATTAGTTCACGGTAAACTTTAATCCTGATAATTTAATGCTTGAGGAGAGTAAGAATCTCTCCACCAGTTTAAGATCATCAACAACAACAGTCAGAGTCACGGTTGTTGATCCATTGTAGCTAATGTAGCATGTAGCACGTATCTTACCTTTAGAAGGAAGAGGAGGTGCTGCTCAGCGGTGGTTGTGGCAGGAAGGGGAACTGCAGGACAACAGGTGGTGAAGCACGTCTGTTTGTACGTTGATTAGTTGTTTTCCACATTTGTCTTCTATTGCCGCTGCGTTCCTTGGACCGGGGGTCATGGGATTCTGAGCCAATCAGGACGCAGGACACCCAGAACATTGCTTACATCACAACAACACCTGTGAAGTAAACAAAGCACATCATGTAAACGATTTCCAAAAATACTCGGATTTCAGTCAGGATGAATATAAAACAGTTTCTGATGTGACTCCCAGCGACCAATGGGAAGATGAAAAGAGAGCTGGACACGCCTCCTCATATCTGATTGGTAGATGTGTTTTCAGCACTTTTGTGTTTTTGTTTACAGAGAAATTAAATTTGAATTAATCTGACATCAGGAAACAAATACAAACAACAACAAGACAAATACAAACAACAACAAAAAATGGAAACAACAACATCCATTAACAAGATAAATACAAACAAAAAGAACACGAATACATAAAAACAACAATAAGAAATACAAACAACAAGAAGACAAATACAAACAACAACAAAAAATGGAAACAACAACATCCATTAACAAGATAAATACAAACAACAAGACAAATACAAACAACAAGAAGACAAATACATAAAAACAACAAGAAATACAAACAACAAGAAGACAAATACAAACAACAAATACAAACAACAACAAATACAAGACAAATACAAACAGACTTTATAACATTTTAGAACTTTCAGAATAAAAACGCTTTTGTCAAATATCTCAGTTTAATCCGTCCTCTCCTGCTGAACAAACAAAGGTAAAGCTGTAAACACGTTTACACGCCGTTTGATTTTAGTTACTTGTAAACATTTAATTGAATATTACAACTCATCCACATAAAACCAGATTTGTCGTCTGTTTTGTCACAAACCCAACATTAACTTAATAACCTCTCCATATCCTGATATTCCCGTATTTTCCCATCCTCAAATTCCCTCGAAGTTTCAGATGCTCACAATACCCAGATGCTGCCCCCCCCCGCCCCCCAAAGTCCCACCTCCACCCAGAGCTATCATTCATAACCTTTCTGTGGAGCTGGGAGTGAAAGAGGTGGGATAAGGAGGTGGGGGGGGGCAGCGGAGAGCAACATGGCAGCTTATTTAGAAGCCTTCCTTTATTGGAACATGTGCAGGCAGTTCAGCCACAAAGGCCTTAAATAGGATATTTTCTGTTCCTATACTTGTTTCTCCTTTCAAGTGCCGAGGCGAAAAAAAAGTAAGTTTACAACTCCCTCCTCAAAGGGGGGGCTCTTCACTCTCAGGTTGCGGGGACCTGAGTGACCTGGGAAAGTTAATTAGGAGGCGAACAAAGAGCGAGCCGGAGCAGAATGCCGAGCCCCCCCTCCAGCCAGAGATGTCATCCATTAATTAGGAAAATCTTTAAGGTGGCCGTATTGAATTTACAGAAAGCCCTGCGGTTGGCGGGCAACAGTTTTTTGATCAGGCCCTGACTCAGACAATGGCTTTCTGGGGGTTAAAGAAGAAGAAGAAGAAGGGAGGAGATTGGTGCTGGTGGTGGGGGTGGGATGGGGGGGGGGACGTATGGGGTTTTGCGGCGCAGTACAGTTTAATGGCGAGGGTAAGGCTGCCGATTGTGACAGCTCGGATTCACATGGGTATGGGGGGGCATAGTTTGGCGATGATGTCATGCAAAGGCAACCTGGGGGCTTGGGAAGTGAGGAGGAGGAGGTGGGGGTGGGGGTGGGGGGGCGTTTGAGCCACAGGGGCCACTCAAAGTTAACATCGCCGCTGCATCTGGGCCAAATCCTTTTCTACAAGTACCCCCCCCACCACCACCACCACAAGTGTGCACAAACCAGGGCTAACTCCTCGCTAACTGGCTAACTGGCTTTTATGTCCGGTCTGGCTCCAGTTCTGGTTCCAACATAGTTCTCATCCTGGTCCTGTTTATGATCTTAATTCTGATCCTGATTCTGATCCTGATCATGTTTCTGATTCTAATCCTAATTCTGATCTTTATCCTGTTTCTGATACTCATTCCGATCCTGATTCTAATCCTGATCTTCTTTCTGATTCTGTTCCTGATCCTAATCCTGATTCTGTTCCTGATTCTAATCCTGATTCTGATCCTGTTCCTGATTCTAATCCTGATTCTGATCCTGTTCCTGATTCTAATCCTGATTCTGATCCTGTTCCTAATCCTAATTCTGATCCTGTTCCTAATCCTAATCCCGATTCTGATCCTGACGTCCAGAACTGGAGCAGAAACCTCAATAATTCATCTCTTACACATTTTGTTTACATTGTTGTTTACATTGTTGTTTACATTGTTTACATTGTTGTTTACATTGTTGTTTACATTGTTGTTTACATTGTTGTTTACATTGTTGTTTACATTCATCCATCTGAAGATTTCTTAGTGACTCATAATTCAAAGCATTTAAAAGATCAATAATCCACCAATCGGAACGCAGCAGAAAGGAAACCAATCGAATATGAGAAGAATCATCATAAAAATAGGATAAAAAGCCCCGCCTCTGAGAAAGGACAGCCAATCAGGGGCCGCCTCTCATTTCTGAGGGCGGAGCCTGACTCAAGCTCTTCAGCATTAGACAGATAAAACTAATTTAACTTCAACTCCTGAAGACACTTTGTTATAATTACAGGAAATGTTAAATTAAATATAAATTAAATTCTTGTTCCTACACGCTGGCATCCTGTCCGCGGGTCCCGTGGGACGTGACCCCCCCACCCCGCCCCCTCCTGGGGGACTAATTCGAGGGGAGGGCCGGAGTGTTTTGTTGCCTGTCAGAAACAATCAGTCCCGGCTCGTTACGTTTACAGCATCGCTGTCGCTGTGGGACCCCGGAGGGACCTGGGACCCCCCCCCCCCCACCGCCCTCCTGCCCCCCACCCGGGACGGGACAGGAGTCCCGACATTTGCAAAAGTTGATGCCTCAGGATTTTTTTTTTTAACTTCTCCGGTCCGGGCCGCAACCGGAACCACCGGGACCGGGAATAAAATAAAAAAAAAATGATAATAATAAAATAAAAAATAAATAAAAATAAAATAAAAAATATATAAATCAATAAACTGTTGAATAAATGTTCAGGACGGAAATATTTGAGTTTTGTGATGAATAAAAAATAATTTTTCTGCAGAAAAATTGGAGCAGGGTTCGTTGAATTTACTGGTGAAGCCGTCCCGGGGCGGGGATCCAGTTACAACACAAGTTCCACCGCTTCCACCCACCTGACAGGTGTAGCGCATCACGTGACCATCACGTGACCCCCCAACGTAGGTTTGAAACGTAGGAAGGGAACGTCATCAGCACCTCACGCCGCGTGATGCGCATCCAGATGATGGTGACGTCATGATGGAATGGAGGGGGGCGGAGTCAACGGTAACGATAAGATAACTACAAGACTTAAAGAATTACTTGCCAAAAAAAAAAAAAATTCCCAGAAACGCTTGCGGGTCCAGTTTTACCCCCCCCCCCCCTCTCCCCTCTTTGCGCGCTGACTGATCCACGGGGGCTCAGGCGCACTTGAGCGGCGAAGTCAGGGCTAATCCCTGGAAGAGGGGCAAATCACGGGAGAGGAGCGGGGCAACAATAACCAAGTCAAGCGTGTAAAATGAAAGCGAAATCTCTATTATCACCCCCGCGATTCCCAGCGAGGCGCGAACACCGGGGTCCGTTTGGGATGCGAGGCAGACGCGCAGGGGAAGAATATGGGGGTCCCCGCGGGCTGGGAGACTCACACGACGAAAAGGGCAATATTCTGGAGAAAAGGGGGTAGAAGAAAAGCCCCTCTCCCATCCCGACATAACCATTAAATGCAGTCTGACTTTATGTTGTATAGAGAGGGGGCAACAAGAAAGGAGGCACAGTTCTCCCCTGAAAGAATGAGGTTTTGGGCGGATTAGGGACGGCCCGGAGGATGAAGAATAACTTCTGCATAACTTTACAGCTATCCCCCCCCCCCGCGCCAAGAGCCAAGTTTAAGGAGTTTAAAGCTCAGATGGGGTGGAACCGGTCCCGATTCGGGGGCGACAAATCTTTATTATTGGCTGGGAATATTCTTACAATTTACGCGTAACGACCACAACCCATAAATAAATAAATACATGTGTTTATTTTTAAACTACATGGCTTGAATTTTATTCATCCACGTTTTTTTTAATTCTAAATAAAAAACACAAATTTGTTTATTTCTGCTTCTTTTCTTTTTTTTTAAATTTAAATTAAATAAAGTTGCTGCAGATGTAAAAACCAGTCAGAAGTCATCTCTAATTCTGATCAATAGGTTTCCTTTTCTTCTGACCGGTGTCGTCATCAAATCACGAGGGCCTCGGGCCCCCCGCTCCTGAAGGGCCCTCATCTTCCCCATCATCTAATTTATGGATCTAATTAGTGATTTTTGTCCTCTTGGTTTCTATATCTGATGCTAATGAAGGCATCTTCTGCCGGCGGACAATAACGGACATCTCTCCCGGTAATAATGACGGAACCATTCCACTCGGGGCTCCGCTGATTGAAAGACATGAAAAAAATTTTTTAAGAAAGAAGACCGGAGCGGGAGGGAGAGTTTAATCCACATCTAACGACCAGATCACGTGGTTATCATCTGGAGTTCATCAGTCATCAATAAATATATGGATTCCAATTTGATTTCATTCTGAAAAAACTAAAACAAAAACAAAAAAAACAAAAACAGGGTTAAGGATCCAGATCCGGATCCAGATCCAGAGCATTTAGACGCAACATCGAAATTTAGATATAAATGTAAATATATTTTAAAAATATACAAATAATAATAATAAACAATACATAAATACTGCTACTAATAATAATTAATAACAACTAAATTCATACAATAATAATAATGTGAAATCTTTATTTTTTATATTTAATATTTGTATTTTTATATTTAACGTGTATTCCTGGACAGAACCCGTTTACAATCACGTCTTCCGTCCGGTGTGTGTGTGTGTGTGTGTGTGTGTGTGTGTGTGTGTGTGTGTGCGCGTTTGTGAGTGTCGGTGGGGGGGGGGTCATAAATGAACGGGACCATCTGAACAATTAGCTGATCTCTGGTCAGTAGAGTTAATGAGCCCCCCTGTTCGCTCTCAGCCCTCATTGGTCAGCGGCGGCGTGCACGCGCGCCTCAGAATAGGCCCTTAATGCCGTGCGCGCGCCCGCCCCCCTATTTCCATTAGCCGCTGATGACTGCGGGATGGATGCGGGATAGATGCGGGCTGGGAGTTATCAAGAGCCTCTAATTTCACATTAACGGCCATTGACTGCTGCCGCTCCGCTGGAGAGGGGGGGCGGGGGGGGCACCACAATTATCACAATCAGGACCGGAGCCCGAACCGATTACCGGAATCATCCGATCATTACCGGTGTGAACGGTGTCAAAAACCCGCCAATGACGAGGGAAGCCTCCCCCCAGACACGCACCTGTCACGCACAACGGAGAAGATAGATAGATAGATAGATAGATAGATAGATAGATAGATAGATAGATAGATAGATAGATAGATAGATAGATGCTTCACACGAAATATAATTGGGGTTTAATCACGTAGTAAAAATATTGCTTTATTTGGAAGTTTTGCAGCTAAATTTTTCTTATCAAATTATTGACCAACATAATATTCTTTATTATATTTTATTATATAAAATTATATAGTATATAAATTAATACAATACTATATTATCGTATTAATAATATAATAATTATGTTATTAATAATATATTATTAATTTAACATTATTATATTAACTCTCAACAATAATTGATATAATACATTATAACTACTTTTTAAAGGAGATATTTTATGCATGGACACATTCTACATCCGACCCTGCCTCACAAAGGACACCGACATGAAGGCCGCGGGATTCTCGTGACGTGTTCTCGCGAGATCACACTCAGTCACATGATCACGTGCGGCATAAACCCGGAAGTCATGGGATGTTTGTGCCGGAGGGAGCGCAGCTGAGAGCCGTCTCCGGGTTTTCCAACATGTCTCCGGTCAGGATCGCTCCGTTGTCGGTTTCGTTGCTCGTTTTAAGTCTTTCCGTTACATCCGGTGACGTCATGAACGTCAGTCTTGCGGATTCCGCGGGTAAACAGAGACAAATGCCGGTGGTGTCGCCCGTGTTCCGCCCCGCCGCGGCTCCGGTGTTCCTCCATCTGCTGTCGTCCTTCCCGGAGGAGCTGGAGATCAGCGGCTACTGCGTGGAGCTGCTGCGGGTCTTCGGCCTCCGCTACGTGGACTACGTCAACTGCCTGGTCCCCGCCGCCCGGCCCGTTAAAGTCTGCCAGAACTGCTTCTCCCGGTACGCCAGCCTGACGGAGATGTACCGGAACATCTCCTCGGACGAGGTGCGTTGTCCCTTTCCGGTGTCCGGTCTCGTGACTTCCGGTCTCGTGATGACTGACGCTCGTGCGTCCTCAGGTGGGTCCCGGAAACGAGAGCTGCAGCGACAGCCTCCTGAGGAGCGACCGGCTGATGCTGGTGGAGGTTCTGTTCAGCAACCTGGAGGAGCTGTGGAGCAAGTCGGCCTGCAGCAGTGAGTGTGTGTGTGTGTGTGTGTGTGTGTGAGGTGAGGTCTTCGTTGCAGGTTGATGATGTCATCACCGGTGGGCGTCGCCCTTCTCTCTTCCTCTCCAGAGTGCATCACCACAGGAGCCCAGAGTCTGACAGGGGACACGCTCTACTTCATGGCCGTCCTCAACCGGACGCTCGCCTGCTTCCAGAGCTACCAGCAGGTGGGTGGTCGTCCGTCCGACCGTCTGTTCATCCATCCGATCCGTCCAACCGTTCATCCATCCGTCTCCTGCGTCCACACAGAACCACACGGAGCTGTGCCGCAGCTGTAAGACCTCCTACAGGGACCTGAACGCGCTCTACGGCCGGATGGAGCAGAACGACACCATGTGCATCGACATCGAGGACTCGGTGCGTCGTCGCGTGGATGGATCTCCAGCGGATGCGTTTCCACGGCGATCAGATTAACCCCAGCAGCTGATGGTTTCCTTTTCTTTTCCAGATGAACATGACCCGCCGGCTGTGGAGTAAAACCTTCAACTGCTCCGTCCCGCGTGAGGAGACGGTGCCGGTCATCGCCGTCTCCAGCTTCATGCTCTTCCTGCCCATCATCTTCTACCTGAGCAGCTTCCTCCACTCGGAGCAGAAGAAACGCAAACTCATCCACCGTGAGTGACCCACTTATTTATCTTCATAATTCAACTTAATCTGAAGGATTGGAGTCAGAAACGGACGGAGGCCAATAAACGTTTGATTTGTCTTGGCAGCCAAAAGAGCGAAGTCGTACGCCAGCCTGATGAACATCCAGGACAAGCAGAGCTGAGGAGGAGGATGGAGGATGAAGAGCGGGGAGGACGGCTTCCTGTACCCCCAGCTAAAAGCCCTGAATGCTAATGCTAACGCTAAACGACGGGTTCACCCCAAAAATAAAATCCGTGTGAAACGGATTCGGGTCATAAATCCATAAATCCAAGAATATTTCATTTTAACGCCACTGGTCAGACGCTGGTTTGTGACGCTTCCTTCCTGGACTTGAACGCACCACGCGTGTGCGCGCTCACGTGCACACGCACACACGTGCCGCTGTATTTATGGGCTGATAAAAAATGGGATCTCTGTCTCTAATGTATTTCTGGAAAAAGAGCTGCGAAAAAGGGACCACTTGATGTCCATTAGTGGCGACATGTATCCGATGGAAGAAGCGGGGGTGCGCGTCATGGATGGGGGAGACGGGGTGGGGGGTAAAGACATAACACGTAATGTAAAAGCACTCCAGAGCCCCTCAGTGTGAAGTTAGCTGCTCTCAGTCAGTGTTTCTGGTTGCATAAAGCTTTTAATGCACTTTGTTGTTGTTTCCCACTGATATTTAACTCAAGGCTTCTGACTGCTCCTGCTTTCTTTTTGGGGGTGGGGGGCACACATTAATGCGCTGTTACAGATACATTTGCTGTACATACCTAATTATACCCGCAGAAATAAATATTTGTACATCAGAAACAAGCGCGGCTGTTATTCACTCATGCTATAGCCTAAAATGAGTTTTAGTTACTTTTTTTACTCGATTACATTTTAAATTATACTTTTTTTTTTTCACTCCATTACATTTCAGATTAAAATTAAGCATCTCAATTTCATCAAAACATCTCCAACCAGAACCTCTGCCCAAGTCTTTAAGGTCATCTGAACCCAGCTGTGCTCCGATAGGCTGACTCTGGTCATGTGACCCTGAACCAGGAAGGCCACACTAATTCTAGAAAGCTTCAGTGTCCTGATTGTTACTGAAGAAAAAAAATATATAAATGACAATTTATCGTTCCTTCCTTGCTCAACTCATCCAACAATAATAATATTAATGGTAATAATTGTTATATTATTAATAGTAACAATATTATTAATAGTAATAATAAAATTATTGTTATGTTAATAGTAACAATATTATTAATAACAGTAATAATAAAATTATTGTTATATGATTATTAATATTATTATAGTAATAATAATAGTAATAATAATTATAATAGTAATTTTAATAATCTGGTAATAATAACAATATTACTTATAATAGTAATACTAATATTTTCCTGTCATTGGCGTCACGCTGAGGGTTCAGTTCGTCCTCCACCTGTGGGTTCGCTGCTACTTTAACGTGGATTAAACTGTTTCCCCACACAGGAACGACCTTTTGTTCTGGGCTGTTAATCCGGTTAATCCCGGCGGGATTAGGATCCCTCAGGAATAATCGCAGCAACACATCCGTTAAACTCCTTTGGCTTCTTGGTCTTGTGGAGTGCGGCCGCCGCCGGCCGTCAACAGCAGTAAGAGCCTTACCGGCATGCCGAGTCATATGATCCGGTTGCGAACGGTAAAGTGTGCGGCCCCCTGTGGGGGGGCCCCCCCCTGAGGGGCGGGGCCACTGAAAGTCACGGAACGACCCGGTTTGGAATTACACGTCAATAAAACCTCGACTATAAAACTCCAGCGACACTTTATGGAGTCGAGTCCTCGTTTGACGACGGAGGCCCCGCCCCAATGTGAAAGCGAAGTGATCGGCTGTTCTGATTGGTCGTCAATAACCCTGAATAAATAATCAGGAAGCAGAAGTCAAAGTCAACATTTGCATTAAATGGCTGATTTAACCTCCGCCTGAACCAATAGTGCAGCCCAGCAGTGGCTTAAGGCCTTTAATGCCCTCCATTATTACTGGGGGGACTTTAGAGGGGGGTGGGGGGCGAGGGGGGCGGGGCTAATCCACTCAGAACTAATGACTCCACTGCAAGTGTGACGGTTTATCTGGAGGAAACCGATGATCGCTTCAGGCTCCGTCGGATCAACGCCAGGATAGAAACACAACGAAGACAACGAGAATCCATTGATCGATCGATCGATCAATCTGAATCTGGATGTTCCAGTTATCCATGTTTCTATAACCCTGAAGAATCAGCAGGCGACACGCTGTGATTGGTTCATCTCAGGTGCTCAGTTTGCTGTCGTTTCACATTTATCGTCTTTTGTTCTAAAACTTATTGATCACAAATAAACGACCCAGAACTCGATTCGATTGACCACACAATTTAAGAATAAACTCTTTTCTCATTCTTTCTGAACATCGATTGACTTCTGAACGAGTCTCGTTGGAACAGAACCGTTCGCATCGGCGCTAACGACAAGCGTGCATCTCTAAAAACCTCCTCAGAGCCCCTCCCCCCTCTGAGGTCAAAGGTCAGCAGCGATGGGGTCACGCTGAAGGTGGAACGTTTTCTCCACCTTCAGATTTTGACGCTTCAATATTCTCTTTTTTTTGGGGGGGGGGGGGGGGGGGGGGCTCTGCCATCCTCATCCTCAGGTCGTCATGGCAACATGAGGGAACTGTTAATCAGAAGTTCTTATGCAACACACACACACACACACACACACACTCTAAGCTGTCAGTTAGTTAACTGGCTCAGATTCTGCTAACCCCCCCCCCCCTCAGCGATGAATATGATGCTTTGTTGAACTTGGAGTAAACATCTGCCCCCCGGGGGTATTAGCAGCCTCACACACCTCTCTCTGGGGGCACATACGGAGTGAATGGGGCTTATTATACACCTGCAAGTGGGGTCAAAGTCTGTCAATCCGCAGCTTATGGTTAAAACCTCCTCTTCATCATCTTCATCATCGCTGCACAAAAGGTCTTATGACGAGTCAGCTGTTGGTGACATCACAGCTGCTGGATCAGATGTCAGGAGCCTTCACCCGGGGCCACTCCAGGCTACTTGAGGAGGGTGGGGGGCCACTCCAGAGGGCAGGAGCGTCTGACCCATACGGGGGTTCTGTTCGGGGTTTGTTTCTAACGCCATCAGCTTGAAGCGACGCGTCGGGTTCGAGTCGTTCCACTGTGGAGCGGCGGCGGGACGGCAGCGCCCCCTGGTGGCAGCCAGTGGGAACGACACCACGGACGCCACATTCAAACAGAAGAACCTCAACGACCCAACAGGCTGAACTGCCCCACAAACAGTCCGGGATTAACCACCTCACTGCCCAACAGGTCAAAGGTCATATTTAAATTCTGACACTAAAAAGGTCAGAAAATGAAACTAAAGAGGATCTAAACTCACCCGAAACACAAAGAGTGCTTCCACAGTTTCTATTTAAAGTTCTTTGTTGGATGTATCTGAGCTCATTTTATTCATTTATTCATTGTTGTCGGGGTTAGACGGCGACGGATTAATTAATTATGGGTTACATTTAGCGCTAAAACGTCATTAATTTATTGCGTTATTGCGTCAGTACATTGAAGAATGTGAAAACCTGGATTTCTCTTTTTGTTGTTTTTTCTTCACAATATTATCACTGAATGGCCCAAGAAGTACCAGGCAGGTGGAAAAACTGCCAAATGACAGGTAAACGGGATCAACAACAACAACAACAACAACATACGTCAAAAACAATTCCAACACAAATCACATTTCCCTTTAAAGCCCCAATGATGAAAGAACTGCCAGAAAACAATCAATTTTTTTTTTGAAAATTAACGGAACCTTCAGAGAAATTTGACATCAAAAATTATATAAATGAGTTTTGATTTGTAAAATTGTGGCTAAATTCAGAATTATTTTGCACAGAAAATGCAGATGCATGTGTTTGATTGTATGGGTCAGGTTATTCTAGGAAAAAAATTGGCAAGTTCATGATGTAGAATTCTCAAAATCCTGAAAGTCTGAGTGAATCCAATAAGATATGTTCGGTTTTCACTTCACAAAATGCATAAATCCCCACAGTCAGACATTAAAACAACCAAAATACCACCCAGCACAGAAATACAGCACCTGCAAAACCTGCCAGCTGCTTCCCCGTGTTCATGTCTACACGACCTGACTTTAAGTTATTTCACTTAGATTAAAGAGAACCCCAGATTAAATTGAAATGCATGCAATTTTTCCAAGTTCCTTAATTTCTGTCTCTAAATTAATTTAACAGATAAAAGTTTGTTTTTCTAAATAAGAATTTTGGATTAATCAATGCTTTAAGCAAACTTTAAACTCATCCAACTCCAAACCAGGATTCATTAAATTCCCCGTATTCTCAAATATTATATTTGTTGATGCAATCATAGGACGTGTAATTGTGGAGTTGTAAAATTATTAATTTTAAAACTACTTATGAAACTTTAGGTCCTAACTTAGGCCAGACTGACGCCGACATTAACAGCGCATTTTAGTTTTAAATCGCTCATATAAGTGATAAAATATGTAAAACTGTAACACTGAAGGACACACAGACCCCAGAGAGACGGTATCAGCCCGTTTTGTTCATCTTACAGAACACACGAATCTCCGAGTCCACTGGAGGCACGTGAAGGCAGCACACGGCGGTCAGCTGACTGTCTCCATAGCAACGGTAGACAACAAACCGCGGCGACACGGAGCGGCTGTTTGTACGTGTTTCACGTCACGAACCGTCTGCCTGTCGGTAACGGACCCGGAACCGGACATGGACGAAGCTACCGGGGCCCCACCGGAGGCGCGCGCTGCTTCCGGGGCCCCCGAAAAGCTGGGGGCCCCCAGCGGGTAACGGCTAGCTAGCTAGCAGTTGGCTTACCGTGAGCTTTAACGTAGCTAAATACAGAGAGAAATGACTTAGAAACAGGATGTGACGTATTTAACATGCAACACGTGACCACGGGAACAGGAAGTCACGTGTTAATAAATTATTTTTCATATTTATTCTGCTTATATTTCATGTTTAGGACCCCCGCTCAGGAGGTCCAGGGAGAAGCCAGTGTGGAGGCCAATGGGGACATGAGTGAAAAGGTCTCAGCTTTGCTTTAAATCCACTTTTTCACGTTATTTTCATCCATTAATATAAAAAAATAATATTTATAAAAAATAAATATGAATAATTTCTAAATAATATTGATGAATAATAATCATTTAAATATAAATGATCAGAAAACCCAAAAAGTTATTTTATGAGTTTGTTTTTTGACCCTAAATGTTACATAAAGTTACGTATTTATCAATTCCATCCAAATTAAGTTAAAAATTTAATTATTATCTATTAAAATCCGGTAGTTAATCCCACACAGGTCCGTCTGTGACGAGAGCAGAACGTACTTTCCCTCATAATAATCCCGTTTACTTCATTTTGAACATATAATTGAGCACCGTGGGGTGACGTTAATCATCTTTTCCGACAGTCGACTGTCCCTGCAGGAATCATCGACCTGAAGAGACGCCTGCAGACGTCGGTGACCAACATCCAGACGGCCGCCGACGCCAAGGAGGCGACGCGGCGGTCGGAGACGGAGGAGGCTCTTAGACTCAGGTGAACCCGTGTGGTTCCTCCTGGCGCGTGTGACGTACCTGCATCCACACCTGACAACTTGCTTCCTGTTTGTCTTCCTGGGTCCAGATTGTTGAAGCTGGAGGATGATGGGAAATCCAGCCAGGAGAAACTGGAAGCGATCTCCAGCGGCTGGTCTGCAGCCGAGGAGGAGGTGGTTCCTCAGGAGCTCCAGAAGGCCCTGGACCTCCAGCGGGAGTCGTGTGCTGCTCTCCAAGAAACCAAACGACAACTGATCAGAGACCTGCAGCAGGTCAACCAATCGATCAGAATCGATCAATATCCAGCAGTATTGACCTGACGTTTGATGGGTTTACCTGTCGGGTCGGAGCAGGAGCTGAAGGACAAACACGATCGCTTCGTGAAGGACCTGAGGGGGCAGCGGGAGGAGCTGGACCTGATGATGGAGCGGATGGACGACCACATCCAGACCCTCACCAGGGCCTACAGGGAGGAGATGGTCCAGATGGAGGTAGCGAACACATGCTAACACATGCTAACACATAGAGGTTGACATGAACCTGGATGCTTCTTTGTTTTGCAGAGACGTTACCTGCAGGAATGTGAAGATCTTCTCACCAGAGATGGCGTCCAGTGGGAGGAACACCTGAAGGAACTGGCGGACGAAGAGGTTTTCTATTCCATCATGTGACATCTCATGTCATTAGCATTAGCGTTAGCATCATCTATGACCTTCTAGCGGAACGGGATGTCGCTGAGGAGGAAGACGGTGGAGGAGTACGAAGAGAAGATCCACCATCTGATGCTGGAGAACCTGGATACGGTCAGCACGGCGGAGGTGGAGCACAACGCCAAAGTCCAGGTGAGCAACTACCCATGATGCACCTCAGGAGATGTGAAGGCGTCCGATCACCTTCGACCTCTCGTGTCTTCAGGCTGTGGAGAGAGAGAAGCAGCAGATGAACGCCAGCAGGACGATGATGAGGCTCAAAGACGTGAAGCTGAAGGACGCGGCGGCGGTTCAGAAGGTCAACCTGACCCACGTGAAGACCCGGATCAGGAGGTGGGACGTGTTCAGAACGGGTAACGGGCTGGAGTCGGTTTCTTATTCCGTCTCTGGATGTTTCAGTCTGGAGAAGGAAACCAAGAAGCTTCAGGATGAACGTTCCCATCAGGACCGGCGCCTCGCCAAGACTCGCCGGAACGCGACCGAGGAACACCGGCGGAACCTCCGGAAGATGGAGTTCGTCCAGACGATGTTGCAGTGAGTCCGGTTCCGTCTTCCATCCATCCTCACGCCGGAATCGTCTTTTTGTTAAATCCGTGTTTTCTCCGTTTCGCCACTCAGGGATGCTTCAGCCGCCGACGGGAGGAAGCTGGAGGCGATGTGGGCGTCGCTGGACGCCGACGTGAAGCGTCTGGCCGAGGCGACCCTGACCGTCGGCTCGCTCGTCCGCCAGGAGGTCATGGGTTCGTCCCGGGACGTCCCGTCAGAGGAGGAGGTTCCGCCGCGGGCCGGCTGGTCCGAGCTGGAGGAGGATGCTGAGAGCGTAACCACGGAAACGCACCAGAGCGACGCCGCCGCGGAGCTGCCGACGGACACGCTGGATCGAGCGAAGGAGCTGTTGTGTGACGAGGCGGTGCGAAATAAAACCCGACGCGGATTACCCAGCATCCATTGGGACATCTTATCAAGATGCTTGCCTCGGTCACATGACCACCTTCTTAAAGGGGCTGCTACGTTACAGCTAAACTGAAGCTCCCAGGCGAGCAGAACCAACAAGGAAACAAACGTTAGCGCGATGCTACGACGACGCTGCTAATAAAGTTTTTCCCGTTTTGTCTCCTTCAGGGTTTCCTGATGGAGGAGAACCTCCTGGACCTCCTGAACCCCATGAGGAAGGAGCAGCAGAGCGTCGTGAAGCTCTGCTCCCTCCTAAACGTGACTCATTTTTGAATAATCAATCGTTTTAACCCGCAGAACGGACGACTCTCTGAGCCAATCAGGAAGCTCCTTTCTCTTCCAGTCTTTCGGGATGAAGGAGGAGGATCTACCCCGACTGGTTCTGTTCCTGCTGCAGCGCCGTGAGGAAGAGGAGGCGTCGACTTCTTCATCGTCTGACCTCGGCGATCCCAACCGGGTTCTTCCTGCTCTGAGGAGGTTCCTCCAGGAGCTCACGGGGTCCAGGTGAGACCCGATCCATCACCGCTGCTGCCAGTTAGCTCGAATCAGGCTAGGCTAACCGTTAGCTACGTGTGCTGATCCAATCAGAATAAATCGCTGACTCGTGTGTTCCTGGCGTTCCTCAGGGAGAGTCCATCCGCCCAGCGTTCCAGATTCCTGGATCCGGAACGGAGGGACAGTCCGGAGCGATACTTCGAGAACCTGGGGAACGTGATCCCAGAGGAGGACCTGAAGCTGTGGGACGCAGCGGAGAACATCCAGGAGCAGTACCAGTGAGCCCCCCCCGACACACACACACACACACACTAATCCGACCTCGTGCTGGAGGTGTGTTTCCTCACAGGACGGTCCTGACGGAGTTCTCCGATCTGGTCCCGGAGACCCGGCGCCTGGAGCAGCAGAACCTGGAGCTGAGGCTGCTGCTGCAGGAGAGCCTCGCCTCCACGCTCCTCCAGCATCAGGACAAAATCAACTAGAGGCGGGACTACACGTCTGAGGCGTGACATCACCGACCTGACCTCTGGTGGTCGGAATCGACTCCTCCTGTCTTAGCTAGCGGCCGTTAGCGTTTTTCATTTATACATGAAATAAAATCTCATTTCTTCAGGCGAAACCCTTTAGTTTGTGGCTTTCACACACACATACATGAACCTTCTGAAATGAGCTGGTGAGGATGAACACATTAATATTAAAGGAACACTAACATACAGGGGCATGGAAAAGTTTGGCCACCCCTGATGATTTACCTGATTTTCCTTAAAAATCAAGTTTATAGGATTTTAAAAAAGTGTGCAATAAACAAATTAAACAAAAGTAGGCAGGTGTGTGTATATATATATATATATATATATATATATATATATATATATATATATATATATATATATATATACTAGATATCTAAATTATATATTAAGTAAAATATATAAAATATATATTTTTATACATAATCTATAATTATATATTACAATAAATTATAATAATTTACATATGTTAAAATATTTAAGTATATGTATATATATATATAAGTTTATAAAATAGTGTATATTTAGTAGAGCAAATTTTAAAATATTATAATATTATATATATATATTATATACATACATAAGCGCGCGCGCACACACACACACACACACACACACACACACACACACACACACACACACACACACACACACCTGCACAATGAGGTGCAGGTGTGTTGGCTGAAAGAAGTGAAACTGACGCTCTTGACAGAGAAACACATGCGGTGTTTTACTCACACACACACGACACACAAACACACACACACACACACACACACACACACACACACACACACACGACACACAAACACACACACACACACACACACACACACACACACACACACACACACACACACACACACACACACACACACACACACACACACACACACACACACAGGAGTTATTTTAGCAGCTGCTGACCTGAAAGCAGCACCGAAGGTTGTTGGTGTGAATCCCCCTCCGCTGGAGACGTGAGCCGGACGTGTTGGACACCGCCGCTCGTTGGCGGATGGATACATTATCAGCTGGGACCGGATCTCGCTCTTACCCACGTGTTGGCGGATGGATACAACATCAGTGAGACCGGATCTTTCTCTTCGTTCCTTATCATTGTTTACATAACTTACATATAATTAATTGTACACAGGTAAAGTCTGCATTGATAAAAAATGTTGTTTTTTCATAATTTAGGTGGTTTGGGGCTTTTTTTTACAAGACTGGAACAAATTAACATGATTTTAGTTTTTTTTACATGGGGAAAATTTTATAATCATAATCCCCCCTATAATAATTCCTGTAGGGAATTTACTTTTTGCCACTTTAAATAATCAGACACACACACACACACACACACACACACACACACACACGTATATATGTGTGCTACTAATACACTACTGTATTAGTATATTAATGGCTAGCATGCATTGAAACAAAAACTGCGTACAGATGCCCAAATCCCCAGAGTACCTGGCAGGAATCCGAATAAACAGCTCTCCGGGAGACGACGTCTGGGAGGCCGGGGTCGGGGGGTCCAAGGAGATCCAAGGAGCTGGATGGCAAAAGCCGGTCAATGAGGTCAGCCGAGTCACGTTTGTGGAGACCAGCTGCAGGTGCCCCGTCACCTGTCGCAGTGTCGTTTCATGCTGGCCGACCGGAGCTCCTTGTGTAGAGAGAACATGTCTTAAAGGTTACGCCGCCGCTGGGTCCAATTTATGGCCGGAAGGTTCTGTCACAGCAAACTGTTCACACAATGTCAGGATCCAGATGCAGAGATGAAAACCTGAACAGAGATTTATTTAACAGCAAAGTTCACCAGAAAATCCAAAATCGTTCAGGTTCAAAATACAACAAGTTCACAAAGTACAGTAATCCCTCGTTACTCGCGGTTAATGTGTTCCAGGACCACCCGTCAAAAACCACAATCCGATATACCGACCAAATATTTATTTTATTGCATACATCCATTTTCAACCGCTTATCCGGGGCTAGGTTGCGGGGGCAACAGTCTCAGGAGGGATGTCCATACTTCCCTCTCCCCAGACACCTTCTCCAGCTCCTCCAGGGGGGAGCCTGAGGCGTTCCCAGGCTCAGACATAGTCCCTTCAGCGTGTCCTAGGTCTTCCCCGATAGGACATGCCCGGTACACCTCCCCAGGGAGGCGTCCAGGAGGCATTCGGAACAGATGCCAGAGCCACCTCAGCTGGCTCCGCTCGAGGCGGAGGAGCAGCAGCTCTACTCCGAGCTCCTCCCTGGTGACTGAGCTCCTCACCCTGTCTCTAAGGGTGCGCCCAGACACTCTACGGAGGAAACTCACTTCAGCCGCTTGTATCCACCTTTCTAGGTGAGAGTAGGAATGTACGTATATTGACCGGTAAATCTCTCTTGTCCTCGATGAGATGAAACTTACATTTCATTGAGGAAAATATGTAATTGACATACATATTTTTTTTAACATCTGTGATGTAGTCATGTCTTAAAGCGCAAATAAGCGAGGGATTACTGTATAAACATAACAAGAATCAGGAGAAGAAGAAGAAGAAGAGGAAGAAGAAGAACAACAACAAGAAGAAGAACAATCAGAGTCCCTTTCATAATTGATTTTTTTGGCCTGACTGTCCACACTTCCTGTCCATTCAGACTATACCACGATTGGCCGATCTGACAAGTTGCCGTAGCAACGACATCAGAGCGGAGGCGTTGTCCACGTGCCATCACGCACGTTGGCTCTTGCCTTGTGTAGGGTGATGTCACGGACAGTCAACCGGATACCCTCCGGTCCCCAGCCCAAGACTGAGTGGACTGAGCGACTGCTGCCCACAGGTAGAGGTAGAGACTAGCTCAACTCTGGATTGAGTCCTGGATTTAAGTGCAAATTTACTGCTGTGGGTTGCGTTTTCATCCGTTTTGGCTGCTGATGCCTACTCGTGTCTTTCCTTCCGTCCCTGAAGAGGTTGGACTTGAGTCCTGGATTTCAATGCAGATCGGCAAGTCTGAGCTGATTTTTCTCTTCAACCCAGACATTGTGCAACTCTGGTCTGACTCCTGTTGATGAATTGTCGGATTGAAATTTCTGCATGAAATCCCAGACTCCTCGTCCCTCCTTCTTTTTGTCCCTGACGAGGTTGGACATGAGTCCTGGATTTCAACGCAGATGGGTGAGTCTGAGCTGATTTGCCTCTTCAACCCAGACATTGTGCAACTCTGGTCTGGATCCTGCTGATGGGTTGTTGGTTTGAATATTCTGGACGGAGTCTCAGACTCCGCATCTTTTTTTCTTTTCTTCCCTGACGAGGTTGGACTTGAGTCCTGGATTTCAATGTAGATTTGCGAGTGTGAGCTACTTTTTCCCTTCAGCTCAGATATTTTGCAACCTTGGTTTGGCTCCTGCTGATGGGTTGTTGGTTTGAACGATTTGGACGGAATCTCAGACTCCTTGTTCCTCTTTCTTTTCTTCCCCGACCTTGTCAGTCTTGATTCATGGATCTCAATGAGACGACGTGACCTGCGTGAGTCTTGTTCAATCACCTCACACTTCATGCCAGTTGGTATATGACGAGGACGGGTTTGGGCGGTACCACAAGTGAGCCTTGTTGGTAATGGACTTACAGATTCCGGACCTTGAAAATTCCTGGTCTCCCGATGGGCGTCCATCAGGTCAACACTTGACTTAACTCTAGAAAGCAAAAAAATTCCATCAGCTAATTTCATCAGCAATGAGACAACAAGTCAAATCAAGAAGCAACTTTGGCACGATCAGTACTGGACATCTAAGACAAATGTTCCAGTTCAACATTGAATCAAAACAGGAGCCTTGTCTTACTGGGAACTGAGGTGGTAGAGAAGGGTTATGTGATTCATTGAAATGAACGGATGATTCAGTAACCGACAGGCTGTTATCCGTTCTGCAGGGTTGAGCTCAAGCATTTCTTTGATCAGTTCCACAAAGAAGAGCACGTCGGTCATTTGTCCGACTGTGGTTGCATAAGAATTTGGATGAGCAGTTGGATGAATCTGTGACATGAGAAATCAACCATAAAGTTCAGGGCATCTTAAAACATTGACAAAAAAGGAATAAACCTGTAGCTACGCTCTGTGCACACACTACTGTTTATTTATGCATGAATAAATGAAATTAAGAAACCCACCCACAGTAGCTCATCCAATGATCTCAGAGTCCCTATGATCTGGTTGTTGTCCTTCCTTGATTTCTGAATAGACAGCAGAGTTCATTTTACTTGAAGAAGGTTGTGCATCCCTGGGATGCGCTTCAACAGAATTGTGCATCCCAACATGCCATTTATGCATCCCAAAAGTAACAACTAAATATACGGTAGAAGCCCTATACAAGGATTGAGTTTTTCTCATAGTATAAACACTAAATAAACTGTTAATTTTAATGATTTCATCAATAACAATATCACAACTGTTTAAGTAAAAAGAAAAAAGGGTAAAATTACAAATTATTTTTATCAAAGTGTTAAAGCCTGGTGGTCATTCGCAGAGTTTGTTATTGGCGTGTGTTCCTGGAACACATGAACCGCCAGTAACGAGGACGTACTGTATTCTCTTGTAGACGCTGCACCAAGCTGAAAGAACCTTCTGCACACAGATTTTTTGTCAAAAAATGTGCATCAAAGATGCAAGGGCGCAAGCTAATGAGAAAACTGAAGACGGTGTTGCTTTTTGCCATGAAATTCATGGTACAGCAATGTTGGACAAACACCAGCCATACATTTTTGGGTAGGGGTAGACGGACACAGCAGCGGTGTTACCTTTAGTTTCCAGGCTCTCGTTCTGGAGTCTTTCTTGAAGAAAATCTTTGTTTTGGAGCCAGAGTCAAGCAGGTGGACTGGTAGCTGACCCTGAGTTGTAACGATGCCGTTTATCTTAAAAAAGAAGGCAACGCAAGTTAGACTGGGTCACAATCTGTGTGCTCTATTTGCATTATGGAAAACATCAAACATTGACAATGGTCGATTGTCAAGTTTTGACGAAGGCCTCATCAAGTCTTGGGCAGTCTTGACTTGGGCAATCTCAAGAGTCCTGGTCAAGGACTTAAAACGTATGAAATTATCTTCATGTTTACATTGAATCAAAATGCATATTTTAGTATTTCTTACAACATCGTTTTCTGTGTCACCACGATACAGGAATCGTCCAAGGTATAATTCTGCAGCTATGCAGCCCAGAGACCACATGTCTATGGCTTCTGTGAAATTAGCACCCAACATGACTTCTGGAGCCCTGAGGGACAACAATCGAGGAATTTATCAGTTACCAGAGGGACAACTTCTACTAGTTGTTCTATTGTTCCATCCACCAGTGAAGACAACTTCAAGCGTCACCTGTAATACAGAGTTTGGATGTTTTTGTGGCGGATGTCAGCTGATACGTCATAGGCCAGGCCAAAGTCAATGATCTTGACTTTGTATGGCTCCCGTCTGTGATTCACCAGCATCACATTTTCAGATTTGAGGTCTGCATGTATGATTCCCAGTGAGTTCAAGTGGCAGAGCGCATTGGAAATCTGAAAAGTTATTAAACGTCAGTCACGGAACGATATCCCCAAACGACATATCGTACGAAAAATTACCTGCTTGACAATTGGTCTTATTTCCTTTACATGCATAACTCTTTCCTGTCTTTCACGGATGAATTGACGAAGATTCACTTGGAGTTCCTCAAATTCCAGGCAGTAGTGTCCCTTATCGAAGAAGGATCCATGCCAGCGAACAATGTTACACCTGTCCAGGTCCAGTGTCTGCAGCTTCTGCAGTACCTGGAGATAAATAACATCATATTCCACCAGTTAAAGGTACTTCTTGATGTATATGGGCCATTATACTGAATTTCTGCAAATTGCTGTCCCCCAATAAAAAACTATTTAACAAAACAATTAAGAATTCAGACCTTCAATATCTACTAAGAGTATGTTTTTGTTTCATCTTTTCTACCTGCAACGGTTGTGAAGATATTTGGTGGACTAACGGACGGACAAACACACAGAAACTGATAATTACAATTCATCACCGCTTCGCGGGTTGTAATAAATACTACATGACTGATAATTTACTGATTATAACCATTTGTATTGGTAAAAAAACCAATGTGATTTAAATTATATGATGAGTCTTGGAAAATAAACTTTGAAATTTGTTTTAAAGAAAAGATTATAATTGATTTAACTGTAAAACCCTACATAATAAATTACTAAAAACATATGGACACACAATTTATGGTAGTGAGACGTTTCAGTAGCGGAAAAACATTTCAAGAGCAGGCATGCATTAATTTAATATAAAATCTGACTGGATATTTACTAGATATGTACGATAAAAATATGGCACAATACAAGGTCTTTGGAAAATGTGTTTCCGAATCTGAAAAAGTCAACTGATGAGGCGTTTGTGTTCTTACCTCTGTCTCCCTGTGCTTGTACAGATCAGACCTGATCATTTTGATGGCAACCATCTTGTTGTCGCTCATCCTCGTGCACCGCACTACTCTTCCAAAAGCACCTTTCCCCACGAAGCCTTGCACGATGTAGCTGGTGGATTTGGATTTCAGCCTGGTTTGCTGGACTGAATTGGGGGGCTGAATGTTTAATGTGTTCATGATGGGAGTTGGAAGCTGAGAGGAAACAGATGTGGACACATGGTTTAGTTTTATATTAACATAACTGCTAAGTTATGTGTTGTTTTAATGGTACATAATGGTACAGTTCAAGACTGTCCTTTGATGGATAAAAGGTGAATAAAAACTGTTGAACTAATTTGCCAACAGCTGAGGCTTGAAAAGAGATTCAAACCAACACATACTGTAAATAAAAATCCCAAAACTCTTGAAAGTAAATGAGATATAAAGAAAAATAAAATATTCACTGAGCAAAAAGAGTAATCAACCAATCAGGAAAACTCACCAAAGCTGACTTGGCGTTTCTGCCCAAGTCAACTACATTGCAGCGTTCAGTTTATACAGCTTCCATGTAGGTTTCAAGTTGTGATCAAAGGGTATTGAGGGAATTTATCCCGCTATTCCGTTTAAAACCTGTTTTCCTGACTTTGCTGTGATGCTTTCATGGACCTGGATCAAAGCTCAGACATTAAAGCAACATCTCAATGTTGTTCATATAAAGCTGGCTGACATGGAATCTTCAGCCGCTCCATTGACGAGAAGATACCGACATCATGTCCGGAAGACGCCAACCAGTCGTGACAGCAAATGGATGCTATGCCTTCACCAGTCATTCACGAGGCGTCAAACCGTCCAAATACAGAGAACCTGTGTCCAAACAGTAAGTACTGTCCTTCAGTTGAGTCCGGTAAAATGAACTGTTTGCCTAATTTGTCTATTCCTTTGGTGACGTAGGATTCCTATTGCCGGGCTTCTTATGTGTGACCCCCGCGTTGTCAGAGGAAACCCCTTTGTCCAGTGCCTCATTCCAACAGTATGTACCAAACATCCATTTTACCACGCTTCATTTCTGGTCAGCTTTCATTTCTTACAGTTGCTTTATATTTAAAATGTGTATTTTTACCCCCTGTTCAGCCAGGCCCTGCCTTCGGAAAAGATACCAACACAAGTAAGAAGAGAAAACTCGGCCCAAAACGAGGCAGAACCGCAAATCTTGAACCCTTAGCCACGGAACACATTGAAGTCCAATCAGGTCAGATGTCAATCAGAATGACTTCAGAGCTTCAACAGTTTGTGAATTCTGAGGTTTTTAAACGTATTGTTGTAAATCAGACTCTTTGTAACCCGACCTTTATTCTCAGAGCGTCACCTTGAAGAGCTGGGCGATGTCATTGAGCATAAAGACTCGATGTGCCAGACCGATGACTTTGTGGACAGACTTCCAAGTCCATTATTCATACCTGCCAAATCTGGTGAAGACATTGCAACCCAGATAGAGGACGGAGATGTAAGTTTTTGTACCAACAGCCTTCATATATGTCTAACAAAACTTGATAGTCTTGTTTCAGATATTATTAATGGAAGAAAGGTGACATTTTTAGACCATAGGATATTTTTAAAATGCCCTATGATGCTCTGGATGAGCCACTCTTTGTGCAAATCCAGGCGTTAGTTAGCATCTCCATCAGTTTTAATGTATGTAGTGAAAGTGCTATACTTGACTAACTGAAATAAAGACTGTGGAGCAGCAGGAGAACGGTTGATCCTGTATGAAAGTTGTGTTTGAGGAATCCAGTCAAACAGACTCCCAGAGCCAGGTCATCATCACGTAGAATGTGTGCATGTGTGATAAAATGTGTTGCTGGGTCAGAGTACACACTAACACCACAATCCTCTGCAGCTGTTTGACTTCGATCGGGAGGTTCGGCCGGTGGTGGAGGTCCTGGTGGGGAAGACGGTAGAGCAGTCCCTGGTGGAGGTGATGGAGGAGGAGGAGCTGGCCTGCATGAAGGCCCAGCAGAGGGCCTTCCAGGAGCTCCGGAACATCGAGCTGATGGAGGTGCAGCGGCTTCAGGAGGCGGAGAGGCGACGCAAAGAAGAGAAAGTACGTAGACTATATAGAAACATGGATTTCATGCCTTTACTGATTCATCAATCATTGAAATAAGAGCAAGTGGACTCGTATTTTAGACGTGATGATGCTTCACCTCCAATCAGAGACCTCCGTAGCTCCTGAGAGGAATCTGATGAGCGGTGAAACATCTTCAGACCTGAAACAGGAAGTCCATCAGCTTCTGATCCAACCTTAGAGGACGGTCAAGAGTCATAACTTGAGCTGAAGGTTGAGCCTGTTGGACACACAGAACCTGAAACAGGGACCCGGTATTGTCTTCAAGAACCCATGTTTAGAACTTTTTCTTCTCTCCTCAGGAACGTAGAATTGCCCAGCAGAGGGAGGCGTTGAGGAGAGAACGAGAGACAGCAGAGAAGGTCGCCGCCAGGGCGTTGGGTCAGAAGTTCGTGGCCAACGCCATGTCGACGGTCTTCACCTCCCTGAGGAACCAAGGCTTCTTCTACGACCCCGTGGAGAACGGTGAGTGTTTGTGTCTGCGATGCTCTCCGGTCTCAACCCCATCAGCTTCTCCTCATTTCTGACACATTTCTGTCCAGCCAGAGAGGAGGTCTATGATATGTTGGTTTGACAGGTTCAACTTTGCTCATAATTGTGGTTCTGGTTTCCAGATGTTCGGACGAATTTCTTGCCGTGGCTGATGTCAGAGGTGGACGACCGTTTGTTGAAGAAAGAGGCAGCGAGACGGGTTCTGGACGGTAAGGGCTCTCTGATCATCGATATGACAGGAGGTAGACGAAGACGTGAAGTTTTCTTTCAGTCTGAGGAAACGCCATCATTATTTAAGTTGATTTCTCTGTATTATTCTGATAAGACAAGAATCTTAAAGTGTTTTCTCACCATGTTCAGGCCTCAGATATTATTGGAGCGCCTCCTAGAGGCTCTTTCTGAACATTACAGGGACCAGACTCGTTTGCTGACCGAAGGTTTTCATCTGGTTTTCAGGTCTAATCTATGAAGTGGCCATGAAGAGAGAGGAGGCCTTCAGACGAAGGCAGACATGAGAGCATGGCAGGTGTTCTTCAAGAACTTCAAGAAACCGTCCACCAAAAAGATGAAGCTTCCCGACTTCTGATAGAAGGGCTTTTAAATGTACTTCTATTCTCATTGTTATTCTATTATCCTTTATTTTTGTTTTTAGCCCCCCTTTTATGATTTTTGTTTTTCTGTGGCAACTTAGCAGCTAACTGCTACAAAGTAGCTGCTAAGCAAACTTGCTATGAATTAGCTGAGCAGCTAATTTGCAACTTTGGACAGAAAAGGCAGAATATCAAATATATATAAGAAGCACAGAAAATAACTTTCAATTTTGTATTTGCTTTATGTGAAATTTTGATGAACAAAAATGATGTAAAAACTTTTTACTGCCCCCTACTGGATGGGGGTGTATGAAGAAAAGTTTCAGTGGTTGTACAAAAAAAAAAAAGAAAAAAGTTAAAAATTGTAATAAAGATCCTTCAGGTTAAACAAGGACTTTTATCCACAAATACTCACATGACCCATCGCGAACACAAACACAAAAACTGCATCCAATTTCAAACATGTTTGAGAGTCAGTTTATTGGAAACTGGCAAAAACAAGACAGAAATAAATATTGCACACTTTTCAACGGACACATCAACACAAATTCATCGTAAAAACAGGCAAGTGAGTCAAGAACCAGTAAAACACACCATCCACAAAGACCGCAACACAAACCAGGTCAAGCGCAGGCAACTATGAAGGTAAGTTGGGGGTGAGGAGGCGGTGCCGGAGCCTAACCCCCCCCCCCAGCAGCTCTAGTGCACTAGAATCACAGTCCCGTGTTTTGTTTTATGAAAACACGGCTGGTGGTTCGGTTTGAGGAGCTGCAAAGACGTCATGCGAACACATGACTCAGGAATCACGTGATGCATGCATATCGACACGGAAGTAAAAAGTCTGGTAGAAAACAGGAAGAAGCTTCCGGCATTTTGATCTTTTCCGAGGTTTAGATAATAATTGCAAATTGTGAGTTCCGAGTCCTTAAAGGTATGTGATAAACATGAAATAATGTGCTTATTTTGACCAAAATTCTGTTGCTTTGCTGAAACATTTGCTGAAACATTTGCTAACTGAACTCTTGGGTAATTCAGTACATTTTTGACGCCGTCTTTGTCTGAAGACTCGTTGAATTTTGTAGGAAAATAGATTCTTTTGTTTTTCTTTCTCTTTGATTCTAGAAGTGTGCAAAAAACCGCAAGAGCTCTAAGAATTTAACGAAAAGGCAACACCCACCCAGAACGCCGTTTATCGCCAGCGTCGTAGCGCGGAACGACGTCATCATGAGCAGAGTCGGGTTTCAGAATGTTTAATTTATCTACATGTGCATCATTTAAACGTCTCAAAATGTTCTACTTACAGCTATGATGGTGTTTCTTTAACTTTTTAATCAGTGGAGGTTTGAGTCTCTTCTGTTCGTCGCTATGGGAACCGTCTCCTTTTTCCTAAACAACCGAAGCGGACGGAGACTAGAACCCACCACCAGGGGGCTCCAGGTCCGACCGGAGGTTCCAGTTTGATTCTTAAGGCTGAAACTTCAACGGATCCTCTGAGCTCCCGACCCGACGTTCTACCAGTGTGATGGTAAGAAATAAAGACATTTTAATTTACAGGGAGAAATACTCAACAAGAAATTTAATTTCAAGTTGAAATCCTGCAAATTTTGGTGAATCCAGATTTGTGAATGTGCAGAATTCCTGCTTTTCCTGGTCCTGTTTGACCTGAAAGAAGAAATTTTGGACATCAGATTGCATCTTAGAGGCTGTGATGAAGACGTCATCTTAAATTTTTTTAAAATCATTTTGTGATCTCTGGCTTTTGCAGACTGGTAATGTTGTCGAAACGAGTCTCCATCTTCTTCGGTTGTTTTGGTGAAAACTCGTGAATTTGTCCTCGATAATTCCAACGATGAGTGAGATGCTGATTGGTTAGGCCAGACCTGAATAGACGAGTCAAACGCAGTGCCCCCCCCCCCACCTGCCCCTCCAACCCCACCCCCCCTCAGGCCCCCAGCAGCTTCTTGACCAGGTAGCCCGGCATGCTGTAGAGGAAGAGGCCCAGCATGACGAGCAGCAGCAGCGCCAGCACCAGCTTGATGATCAGCCACTTGTAGCGGTTACACACCAGGTAGCGGATGGCCTTCAGCGGGCTGAGGAACCACAGGAAGGTGGTGTCCGGGCGGCTGCAGGTGGGGGGAGGGGGGGGGCGTGAAGGTGGGGGAGGGAGGGGGTGAAACATGGGAGGAGAGACAGACAGGTAGCGTCAGGAAGAGTACATGTTTGATACAGAGAGAGAACAACTGGAAGAACACCTGAAGCACAGGAAGGATGGATGATGGATGGATGACGGATGGATGACGGATGGATGACGGATGGATGACGGATGGATGACTGACCAGCAGCACCGTTTAGGTTTTGTGTTTTTTTTTCTTCCTTTTTTACATTGTAGAAGATACGTTTATCACACACCTGTGCAGGTTTTACCTGTGCAGGTGTGTTACTTACACACCGTCTCACTTTGCTCAATCTCTTTTCTGATGAATGGATGATGCTAAAAAAAGAAAAAAAAGAATGCAAACAAACAAACAAACAAACAAACAACTTCCGAGTGAAGTGAAAATGCGACCACTATTAGCATCGTTAGCAGCTGTGTTAGCATCACATGACAGCAGGGAATCTCCCCCAGGTAGCGGAGGTAGTGGAGGAGCAACAGAAGAAGGTGAGACAAGAAGCGGGACAGGACAGTCCAGGAGGGCGTTACATGGACAAGCAGAGACAGCGAGGAGGGGGCGGAGCTACCGGCACGTCACGCCCCCAGTATCTTCTTGACCAGGTAGCCGGGGATGGAGTAGAGGAAGAGGCCCAGCATGAGCAGCAGCAGCATCAGGACCAGCAGCTTGAGGATCAGCCAGCGGTAGTTGCGCCAGATGAAGTACCAGATGGACTTCAGGGGGCTCAGAAACCACATGATACTGGTGTCTGGACGACTTGGGGGGGGAGGAAAGGAAGGAAGGAGGGGATGCAGATGGAGGCAAGAACAGGGAGGGAGGGGGAGTGACACGCATAAGGGAGGGAGGGGGAGACAGAGGGAGACAGTTGAAGAGATGGCAGGAGGGAAAAAGTGTAACGGCGGCTTTGAGGCGGGACGCAGGGCGGCGGCTTGTGATTGGTCCGCTGCATTTTGATGGTGAGGATGAGGCGCTAAACAGGAAGCTAACGGCTGCAGCTTCTAGAACCTCCTTCAAATGTTGGGATTTGATCCGGAATTCATTTTGGACCAATCAGAACGTCTTACTTTGGTTTCTCCAGGGGGTCCGGCTCGTTTCGGCCCAGACCCACGGGACTTTTCTCCGCCTCCTCTGCCGTTACCAGATGAAGCTCCGCCTCCACTTTACCCTGCAAAGACATCATAGAAAATTGATGATTTTATCGAACTAGAACTAACCGCGACACCCCTGAATTCAAAATTTTACCCCGACCTATTTTCATAGATCAAAGCATTAGCTTTGATTTACTCTACTCTACTCTTACTCTACTCTCCTTGGGTCACTTCCCTTGTGCTTTGATCCATGGTTTGATCTACGGATCTATGATTGTAACTAAGAAAATCATCATTAAATTGTACATTTTAAGATCATGGTACCATAATGTCAAACTCGACAGATATTTAAGTCCAAATAAAAGTCAGCGTTTCCGTCTCCTGAGGGCGTCTTCTCACCGTGAGCTCCATCTCGTCGTTCTCGTCTCGGGCCACGAACGGCCACCAGCCCTTGACGCGCTTCTGCTTGAAGATGGAGATGGTGGGCAGCTCCTGCTCGTTGCGGATCATGTCCAGGGAACACTGCTTGGCCGTCTTGGCGCCGCGGGGGAACCGGTTCAGGTCCAACTCGATGGCACCTGCGTGTGGCGGCATGTCGGTTTCAGATCGGCTGAACACAGAAGGTCTACCGATCCGATCCGCATCGGTCCTCACCCAGGAAGTCATCCGCGGAGAAGTGGTCGGCGTCCCAGACCTGCAGCGTGAGGCGAGGGGGGATCTTGTACTCAGTCTCGTCCCAGGAGAACATGGACTCCTTCTTGGAGATGACGATCTTCTCCTCGGCCATCAGGTAGTCGAAGGGGAAGACGAAGCGCCAGTTGAAGTTGCCCTCGCCCGTCAGGGAGTGGTAGTGGACGTCCGTGTCCTGCTTGTCCTCCTGTTGCCCCTTCAGCCACCTGCAGGGGAGGTCACGGAGAACTGGGTTAGGCCGACCCAACGGGGAACCAATGAGAGGAGGGGATAGATCTGATTGGATTGATCAGTCATGCAACTGGAAGGTTTGATCTGCAGGAATTTAGTGGCTTCAATTTAGATGGTTTAAAGAACCAGGCTGCTAACAAGAGAGATGATGCTAATCGGTTTAGAACCAGAACACATATTGTGAATCCGCAAAACCAAATCATGTGTGTGTGTGTGTGTGTGTATGTGTGTGTGTGTGTGTGTGTGTGTGTGTGTGTGTGTGTGTGTGTGTGTGTGTGTGTGTGTGTGTGAGACTTGATCTGGTGTTGCAGCTTCACACTGTTTTCGCCATGCAGCCACAAAGTTTAAAAGATGCAAGAAAAAAGATCGTTTTGAGACAAGTTTAAAAAAAAAAAAAAAGTCGACGTGGCTCCATCTGCTCGTCTCCACGGCGACGTCAGACCAAACTCTTTGATTTAGATCTACGGACAAAGTGGCACCGATTCTCTGGAGGCTTCAGATGCAGATAAATTCGACATTTCTGGTGCTTAGTTTGGACCTTCTGTCGTCATGGAGACGAGTGGAACATCTCCCGTATCCAGATGAGTTTAATCTGGAGCTGAGAGACTTTATGTGAAGAGGAGCAGGAAGCTGAAATGTCTTGAAAACAATGCAGCCGAAATCTTAAGAAAATCATGACGCAGATGTTTTTGTCAGCAATAACTAAAAATGTTTAAAAACCTCGTGGTGTTAAAAGATGAAAAAAAAACCAGCTGAGGGAAAAGTTTGGTTAAAAGATGCAGGAATGAAGAAACGTCAGCGAAGAGGAAAGTTTAAAATCTGGATCACATGATCAAACCACAAAACCCACGATCCAATCTTTGGCTGTTTAAACATCGGTGTGTGGATCCAGTGCCACCTAGTGGTCAACCTGCAGGTTGCAACCAATCGATCCAGCATAAGAAGTTAATTTCTGTGTATTATTATGTACAATTGTTATAAATAGTTTAAATGTTAATTATCACATTAATAATATATTAATTTCTGCTCCTAAATCCTTCACACTGGATGTTTAAAAGCCCTGAAATAAAAAATGTGAGATGAGAGGCCAAGGTTTGTTTTTTTAAAATGAAAAAAGGAAAAAATACTTTGATTAAAGAACCGTTTGCGAAAGCAAAATGTTATTTTGACAGAATAAAAGGAAAGGTAAGATTTATTTAGGGGAATCAATGAATAATTAAAAAAAAATGTTTTTAAAAAAATTTAAATATTTGATGGAATATAAGGACATTTTTAAAAAGTATTGAAAACATTTGATTAACATAATCAAAGGAACAAATGTTAATCATAAATAATGCAGATTAATCAAGCAAAATAGAAAAAATTATTTGGACAAAAAAATTTAAAAACTGAGATTCTAGTTGGATCCAATTAAAGAAAAATAATTATTAGAGAAAAGTAGAAACGAGAAAATTGTAGTTTTATTCAAAGAATTTTAGGAAAAACTTTGACTCGCACAAATATCACGACTGATCAACAAGTGGTTTGATCCAGACCCCGCTCAGGATTTTAAACATGCTGTTGTCAGAACAAGCTAGGTTCACGTGCCGGATGGAGGGGAGGTGGGGTGAGACAGGACAGGGTAGGGGGGGACTGTCGTACGAGCCATGCGATGGAATCGTGTGTTTACCCCCTGACATAGATGTCAGACATCTTCTCTCCTGTCATGAAAGCATCGTCCTCTAGAATTACGTCATCAGTGTTCCAAATAACAACACGAAGCTCAAAGCTAGACGCCGCCACAGCGTCGGGCGGAGGAGAGGGAGAGGACGACAGACAGACAGGAGGAGAGAGAGAGACGACAGACAGACAGACAGACAGACAGGAGACACGCCACGAACACCACAAAAAAACGCACACAGAAAAAATGGAAACAAAACAAAAAAAATAATGGTTAACGGCAACGGAAAGTCCACACACAGCTCACACCACGGGACCCGGCCGGGCCGTCCCGCCGTACCTACCCCCTGACAAATATGTCACTGGACTTTTCCCCAGTGAAGTAATCATCGTCCTCCAGTATAACTTCGTCTGTATTCCAAATTATCACCCTGAGCTCATATCTGGTAATGGGAGGGGACACACACACACAGTTGGACTCATATTTGGAATCAAACGGACCTCACTACTGAGACAGACTCACCGTCTTTGGACCTGGGGGGTGGGGGTGGAAACACTCACTCTTGTTAGTCTTGATTTCTCATATTTGTAAAGATAATGTCATCCGTTCCGTGACTTACCTCTTTGGTTTCCGTGGCGATATGTCGATGGCCGGTCCAGGAGCAGGGATGTCCATGGGGAACATGTCCACCCACATCTCGATCCGGCCCTACGAACGCAAAGAGACGACGGTTCAAGACTGTTTCCGTCGCCGTGGGCGAGGTCACACGGACGGAGGAGGGTCTTTCCCACCTGCTCAATCCCGGGTTTGTCGGGGTTCAGCAGGGGTCGGGTCTCCACGTGTTCCGGGACCAGCTTGCAGCCCAGCCTGGGGATCTCCTCCCAGTGGTTGAGCACCGTCAGAGCCAGGTGCTCCTCCGTCTGCTTCTTCAGGCCTGGGGAGACAACAAAAACAACTCCCGATTTCAAGTAGGGAGAAGACTGGGTAGGTTCGATTGACTCTTGGAGCCAACCAACCAATCAGAGCTAGCAACACCCGTACCGTTTTCATCCTCGATCTCCGTAGGTCCCAGGAAGATTCGATTGGCCACCTTCACTTTGCCTCCAGGTCCGTAATGAGGTCCATCAATTTTGCCGTCCTTGCAGAGTTTGGCCAGGATCTGACTTGGTTTCAGGGGGTCTCGCCAAACGTTGTACCCGTGACTGAAGCAGGAGACCACAGATGGGTAAAGACAAAGCAACTGACATCGATTGATCACAATCAATCGAGACTCTCACACAGAGTAGTTGGATGAAATCCCGCAGGTGGCTCTGTATTTGCTGTAGAAACGGTTCTCCAGGTCGATCTTGGTCTCTCCGATCAGGTCGTCGGTCCCGACCAGGTCCCAGTCGTACACGGACACCGTCAGCATGGACTCCATGGGGAAGGTGGCCTCAATGTCGAACGACCTGACCACAGACGGAAAGGACGAAAGGAGTGAGTCAAGACGAGACAGACTGGAAATAAAAGAAGATTTTTCCCTTGACGTACTTCCCAAATACAGGATTGAGCTGTTTGGAGATGTAGTTCTCCTTGTCCTTAACTTCGGACCTTCCCAGCTTGATGACAATGTATGGATCGGCCTTTCCGTTGATGTCAGCGGGATGGAGGTCTGTAGCCTGATGCAAGAAGAGCAAAATTAGGAAAAGTATGACGTATCGAGACGAGGTACTCCGGTATTCTCTTGTTTGCCTTCAGATTGAAACCATCGCTCACCCGGACTACGTAGACCCGGACCAGGACGTTGATGGGATCGTTGTGCGGAATGCTCTGGAACATACCCATGTTGGGATCGAATCCCGCCTCCCTGGTGATCTCCTCGGACAGAGGTAGCTTGTACATGCATAAGGATCCCTGGGGTCACACCACGAAACATGTTTAGGCTATTCGGTTCCTGCTTGGTACATCGGGAATAGACTCGTTTCCGCTCGACGCTCCGAACCTTGAATCTTCCGACGATCCTGTCGTCGTCCAGGGCGTGCTCGTCGTCGTCGCCGGCCTTCCCCCTGTACAGGTTGAACGTGTGCAGCCAGTCCTCAAAGTTTCCGTACTCGCTCTCCAGCTCCTTGTTGTACACCTGCAAATCATCGACTATGTGGTTTGACCCCGGTTACCCATCATCCCGCAGTCGTACCCGCCATCCTTCCCACTCACCAGCAGCTCGTCCACTTTGGCTTTGAGCGGCCGTCTGTCGGCGCCGTCGGCAGCAGCTAGACCCTTCTTTCTGTCCCGGGAGCTCTTCCTGTCTTTGCCCTTGTCTTTTGCTCGGGAGCCTTTCAGGAGAAGGTCATCGGGTTTGATATCTGATTATTTTTGGGGTGAGGGTGGGATGAGTGGGAGTGGACAAAGGATGGTTGGAGTCATGAGGGGGGGTTGCAGGGAAGCACCAGGCACCACAAGTTATTCCACATGGAAGCTAGTCTGATGGGTTCTGACTAAACTCAATGACACCCAATGAGGAGACGTTACAGTAATCTATTACCTGCAGGAGTAATCCAGTAACACAACCGGCTTATTTTAGGGTGTAAAATAGTAAAACTACTTATTTCAACATGTCAAACCCTGCAGTACCACCTGACCTCGTCTCCTAGGTTACTGAGTCATGGAAGATTCAAGTATCTCCATGTTGGCACCTTTAAAGACAAGTATTTCCTATTTTTAAGCAAGTGGGCGTGTCAGAGGGGAATGGTTCAGCTAGCTTCCATGACTTTGGCGGAGCAGGAAGTCCAGGCAGGAAGTGGATGTGAGTGATTCATGGGGGGGGGGGAGTTAACCGCGCTGAATACCTGTGGTCTCAACCGCTATTTCCAGGTCCTCCCGGTCCTCGGCTTCGGCCTGAGCCGCCTCCTGGGCTCTGAGGGTCTGCAAAACAAGACAGGAAGACCTTCAGGTGTGAGGAGAGACCATAAGAGACTCAAAGAGAGAGAGACAGGTGGTCATGGGTGCAGACCCCCACCCCTTTAATGATCATAAAGTCAATCAGATCAGTGAAAATGTTCGTTTGGATGGAATTCAAACACAAATGCGTCACTTTAAGGTTCCGATCGGACCTCCTAACCAGACCTCCTCCCAGACAGAAGGTTGTGGGTTTAAATCCAACTTAAATTGAATAATCTCATCAAATTTGATCAAATCTGCGCCCATGTCATTGTTGGAACATCCGAACCTCCTTCAGCGTCTCTATTGAGGCGAAATATTTGGACCACCAGTCCAGCATTCGTTCATCCGTCTCCTCCTCTTCCTCCACGCCTCCCTTCTTCTTCTTCTTCTTCTTTTTCTTGTCGCTCTCCTCTTCAATCTGCGGAAAAAGACACTCGGGTGACTCTCGGCGTGTTTTATTATTCTCCGTGTTTGAGGTTTTCTCTTCGTCACTCACCGTGTCCACCTTAACGACGGCGTCGGACGTCTACGACGGCGGCGCCACACAAAACAACACAAGGGGTTAATGCACACAGGAAGGAGCGACGGAGCAGGAAGTAGCGAGAGGTGAACACGGCCGGGTAGGCGTGAACGGGCGTGACACAACAACACAAACACAAACTCACGGCGTCCAGCTTGACGATGGTGTCCGTCTTCCGGACCGAAGGCTCCGCCTCCAGGTTGATGATGATGTCACCTGCGGGGCGAGAGAAGGTGCGGGAGGAAAGGACGGGTGAGGAGCGAGGCTGGGAGCCGCCATTGGCGAGGACCATATAGCCGTTCATTAGCTTAGCTGAAGGAGGGTTAAGGTAGCAGGAGGAGGAGGAGGAGGATGGGCAGGAGAGGAGGAGGTGAAGAAGATGAGCAGATGAAGAAGGAGGTCAGGACAGCAGGCAAGCAGAAAAATCACTTCAGGATGGATATCTTATTCCAGAGAGAAGCTAGATCTGAAATATTTTGATGTGGCGTTCAGGTTCCTGGTTAACAATAGTCTCTACCTGTCTGCTACGTCAGTACAGATAGGTCCACTAGGAGGCAGTGGAGAGTTTCAACAACTAGAAACGAACACAACGCAACTGGAAAATACAGTATATCCCCAAACAAATGGACTGGTGGCGACACTGCCCCCTAGCTAGTACAGGTAGTATTGCACTATTTCAAATTCATAAGTTCTCCTAAAACGTGGCCGAATACGTACAAACTCAAGGTAGATGACGTTCAAAAACCTCAAATATCCTGGTTGCAACCAATCATGCAACCAACACCCAAAGAGAAGTGGACAACGGATATATGAAACACGCATAAATGAACAACTAAACACGTATGACAGTCGTAAGGACGGCGTTGACAACGGAACGCTTGAAGTCAGGAAAAAGGAAGAACTCCAGAGTGAAAACAGAAACCAGAAGCCCGTTGTGTCGGTGTTTTTCCCAGATTAAAACTCGTTGACCGACAGAACACAACCAGATAAATCCGCTCCTTCACCTGCTGTGGCCCAGTTGTTGGTGGTCTTGTCCGGTGTGCTGTAGATGAAGCGTCTCAGGCTGGTGACGGCGTGCGACCCCACCAGGATGTAGCGGCCAAACGCCCGGCAGTCCACCACCCGGATGTTGAGCGGAGGATGGAGGAGCTCGTTCTCTGGCAGGTCCTAAGGACGGATTGGAGACCTCTGTTAGCGTTAGCGCTCATTTCAACTGGGGTGCATGCCACGTTTTTAGTTTAGAGGCTGAAACAAAAAAGGAACCAGTTTTCAAATCCGTTTAGTGAGATGCTGGTGAAACCAAATGAGTCGTTTCGTGACTCACCGTTGGTATGGCGATCAGCAGACTCAAACACTCTTTAACTCACCACCTCAAACCATTTGACCAGGATGCTGAAGTTGGGGTTCTTTTTGTAGTTCTGGATCAGGACCGACTGCACGCCTCGACCTGCGCACTCGATGTCGACGCGGGGCCGGTCCACCTGAGCCAGATTGATCCTCTTTAGGTCCCTTAAGCCCCAGAACAGAACCTGGAACAGAAACAACGGAGGTTGTGGAAGAGGAGGTGTGGAGGTAGAGGAAGAGGCGGCGGTTTGAGGTCTGACCTCAATCCGGTAGCGACTCAAGACGGGGCGGATGCCGAGCGGCACGGGCAGGACGGGTCCGTGCTCCGAGTCCGTCGGTCCCTCAAGGGGAGGAAGATCTGCTCGACCTCCTTGGCCGATCTAAGGGGAGGGCAGAGAGAGGAATTAGAGAAGATGTCAACATGTTGAAGGTGGATGAAAGAAGAAACAATGAGTAAGAAGACAAAGACGGATGAGGAGAGGAAGAAACGAGCACCTTCACTTGAGGGATAGCAAAGCTGTGGACGGCGATTAGACCTTGCCTGACCTCCTCCTCATCGAACGGGATCTGCAGGCAGCAGGAGGAGGAAGATGAAGGAGAAAGACAAGATGAAGGCATACAAAGAGGCGGAGACAGGGGGCGGAGCAAAGGACGCCACGATGAAGACGAGACTGGCAGAGAAGAGGTGAAACCGTCCTTCACAGACTCTCCTGATTGGTTGAGGGTTCTTTACCTGCAGCAGCTCGAAGGCGGCCAGCAGCTCCCCGGCGGTGCAGTTGCCCCGGTAGACCTGGTAATACTCCAGCTGGGGTGGGAACCTCGGGGGGCCGTAGTGCTCGTCGCACATCTTGACGGTAGGTTTGGCAAACGTCCGACCGATGAACTCCGCCTTGCCCTGAACATCACGTGGTGACAGCAGGCAGTTGGGACAATCGGGGGGGCACAAGTGATGGGAGTTAGACATGGGTGTGGTGGGTGTAGTTTCTACGGTGACCACTTGGAGGCAGTACAGGTCAAGCTAAAGGTAAAATTAACACTGATGGGGAGTAAAAACCATCTAATACGACACAAAAAACTTGTGAGATCGACAGAAGTTCTTCTTTAAATATATCTAACCTGAGCTCATTGCTTTACGAGCATTAAATTCAAGCCCTTGTGGCTCCTGCAGATAAAAATCATGCAACTCTTTCCTTCTCCAGAGACCATCAGCGGCTCGATGAAGCAGAGCGTTCAGCTAACAGCCACCGGTAGCTATTTAGCATTTAATCCGACACAGTCTCTGCAGACGATAATGCGTTCACACTCTATTTAGCCGGCGCCGCGTGAAGGAAGGTGGGGGGTGAAATGAGAAGAGGGTGGGCAGACGGGTGGGAACACGAGGAGAAGGAGAAGCAAAGCCTTTCATTAGTAAGAACTAAAGCTGGAACCAGATCTACGGATCAATCCCTGCGTGACGCGTGGCCCAGAGCTCCTACCACCGTGTCCTGGTCGTAGATTTCAATGACGATGATCGGCGGGTCGTCCCTCAGCTCGCTGGCCTCTCCAAACAGCTCCACATCGTCGAACACCAGCAGCTGGTCCCACGTGGGGCAAAGGGTCTCGCTCAGGACCTGTAGTGTCCACAAGTCCGATTAATACCAAATCGATTCAAATGGGGGGAACGCCCAGGGACGACCCTACCTCGGTGACCTGGCTGTGGGTGGAGAAGAAGACCCGGGCGAAGGGGTCTGACAGGCCGCTGCTGTCGGCGGCGAACAGGCTGCGGGCCTGGTACATGTGGGCCCTGAGTTGGAACACCTGCTTCACTGTGGGACACACGGATACCCCGTTAGCTTCTCTGAACCAATCAAGTCAAAGAGTAACCCGTCACACCGTCACCAACCCAACCGATCGAACACAAGAAGACTCTAGTGATTGGACCAAGATCCTTAGTGTGCCCTTACTGTTGTAGACCAGGTTGACGGGAGGCCCGTAGAGGAGACCGGGTCCCGTCTTAGCAGCTTTTATCTCTTCGAACCCGTTGGGTAGCCCATTGAGGAAGTCCTTCCTCTGCTTGCTGAGTCCGAGCCAAAGGTACAACTCCAGCTTCGCCTGAACTGTCCAGCCTGCCGGACCAAAACCCTTCTTCCCAGGCAGCTGTTGATGAAGAGAACAACCGGAGGAATCATCAGAATACTAGAGGTCAGATAGAGAAAGACCAGATGGAATCCAACGCACTTTGAGGAAGACGGCTTTGACTTTGCTGCAGTCTCTTCCCATCTCCTCGTCCACCGTGGAGAACAGGATGTCTTTGGAGGGGATCCGGGCGTAGGCTATGCGCTTGTTGTTGGTCATCATCCAGATGAACACGTCCGGGATGCTGTGCTGAGGCTGCGGGATCAACGATAGGATCGATTGAGTGATCCGGCCTGTAGGACAGTTGATGCAATCAACGGTTGCGAGTTCGTACCTCGTCGGCGAGGAAACGCAGCTTCTGCAGGAAGTTGTGGACCAGCTTCAATTTGTCTCGCACTGTGTTTTTCTTCACCTGAGTGCGGATCTGCTTGGCCTGTTGGCCCATGCTGTCCTGCAGGAGGAGGGGGCGATGAGTGCTGATGACGCATCGTAAAATTCCTACGAATTTACCCTCCCTGATGTGCCGCCGCTTTAGTCTTATCTCCTGTGGATGATCCGCTAGTCAGCTTTTTTAGATCATAACCCACTTCCCCGACTCTAACAACCCTTTGGATGCCTTTGGTTCAATTTTCATGCTTTTTAGAAATCAAATCAACTGGATATCAAAAAAGGCACAGATGGAGTATAGATCTGAGACTGAGTCGGAGTCGACTGAAAGACTGTTTGAATCATGGATTTCCTCGGGTGAGCTTTACAGCAGCGGAATCTAGATTGAAACCTGGTTCCTGCTCACCGTTCGATGCCAAACGCCGACGGGATCGACGCAAAAAAAAATCAGGAGAAACCAGGCGGAGGTCCAGGACATCTTACCGATACAGATCTTGCATTTTTCTCAAAGAGAACAAAAAAGCTGCAGCAAAGTGTGTAATGAAAGAAGCAAACTGGTTAGGACAAAATGTCCAGGAAGCATTGTTCCAATACCAGAGAATGCCGTGATTTCCTACGGCGCTAGCAGACCTTGAGAACCTGCAACCAGAGCATCCAGAAGAACAAAAACCGCCAGCAGATGTCGGGCACTTGGCTCTGACTCACTTCCCGCAACCTTCCTCACCATTTAGTTCATTAAGAGCAGATAAAGATCTATTCTCACACAGACGTAAGTCCTTTGAAAGCATCGGTGGTGAGTTTGAATACTTTAATCGTTTTGCTCGCTGTAGCCGTGGCAACCAGCTCAAAGAGCAACCCTGGAATAAAAAGCACAAATGATCCGACCTTCCGATAACACCACGCAATCCCAACAAACGCTGACATGAACCTCACCATCTCTCTCATGCAGGACTTGAGTCGCTCTCGATCCAGTTTGGTTCGGCCCGCCTGGGGCATGTCTTTGTTCGCCAGAGTCACGAATCGGCTGCAAATCAAAAGCAGAAAAAAACGCAAATAAAGTTTCCACTGAGGGACCGGAGACTTCTTCTCAGTGCTAACCGCTAACGACCGTTGGAGATGTTTCGGATTGAAGCGACGCTTGTAGTTTTGCTCGCCTGCAGCCGATGCTCAGCTCCTCCAGGACCCCCCTCAGGCGGCGCTCTGGAAAGGCCTTCTCCGTCTTGATGATCTCCTGCACGTCGTTCAGACCTTCTTCCTGTTGGGCAAAAGCAAATGTTTGAATTTAGTTTGGAGTTGTTGGAATCTGCCACTCCTATAAACCTCAGGTTTATTTAATTCAGACTGACTAGCATGCTAACAGGCTACGGAAAGGTGGAAAAACTTTCAATGGGCAGCAGGTGGAACCTGCTTCCACAGAAACTAATTTGGGTCGTGGGAGTAACAGCTAACCCACCTGGGCCCACCTTTCCAAGGAGACAGCTACTGACCAGTTTGTCGGCGATCTTGTCCATCATGTTGGAGTTGTAAAGCCGTCTCCTCTGGTCCTGCCACCAGCTTCTGATGTAGACACACGGCTTCTTCTCAAAGTAGGGGAGATGGAAGTAGTTCCTGTGATGCCCAAGCAGAACAGAACAGTTGACCTCGGGCAGCTCTTAATCAAGTGAACCACCTCCCGGGTCCAACGTATAGACCAACAAGGGCTTCGATAACACAGAAACATCAGTCACACATCCCAGATGGCTTTCTAATAGCCTGTAACCTTTGACCCCTGACCTGTCGGTGATGACGGGCCTCATTAGCGGCGTACAGGAGATTGACACCAGGTCTCCTTCCTCGTCGGCTTCGTCCTCGCTGGAGTTCTGGACGAGCTCGCTCTCTTCTTCCTCGCTCTCTCCGTCCTTCTTCTTCTTCTTTGTCGACGAACTCTTGCTCACTCCATCTATCTGGTTGCCATAGTTACCTGCAGCCAGCAGAACACGCTTTGTCACGTTAGCTATTGATTTCTAACTCTCCAAACTTTATTTTTCGACAGCAAGCGGGTAGAACTGAAATAATTAGTCGTCCATGGATTTCTTTTCTCGTGTTGGCGGTGTTTCGTAAAACCGGCGCCGGTGACAGATCATTTTTTAAGGAGGTGAAGGAAACACTTTCTCACCGATGGTGATTTCAAAAGTTATTGCTTTGTCGCCGATCTTCCTGTCGATCATGGTGGCCTCCAGGAAGGAGCCGAAGAGGAAGAACTCATCCATTCTGCCGGTGGCGCTCTGATGGAGGGAAAATCGTTTAATTGGGCTAATCTTCCCACGATCTGGTCTGAGCTCCTCGTCCTGTCAGGTACTATTACCCCACAACTCACATCCCCAACCTCATTGGACAGGAATACGTCTCGTCTCACCTCCGAGATGTTGGAGATGGGCTCCACCTGCACCTCAGTGGAGCTGAGGATCTCGGGGGAGGTGGTGTCCAGGACCTCCAGGGCGATGGACAGCAGCAGACGGGCTCTGAAGGACACGCCCTCCCCCAGACCCTCGTTGAGATCCTGGTGCTCGTCCATCAGGGTGTACTGCCGGGTAGAACCGTACATGTTGACCCAGGCTGGACCCAGGGTGGGCAGGAACCCTGGAGAACAACATTCATTGGTTGAATATCGACCTGGGACGGATTATTTTTAGTGTCCGACGGCTAACGGAGGCTTGTAAACCCTCTGGTCTACCTTTGTCGCCATCGTTGGATATCTTGCGTAAGTCGATGAAGTGCGTTCCTATGGCGACGTCGTTGACCTTGTCCGAGTCCCGTATCTGGACCTTGATGCGTTTGCAGAGGGGAGGGAAGAGCTCCGTGAAGACGACCTGCTCGTTCCAGATGGGTTCGTAGCTGCTCCTCTGGACCGACGTCTTCCCCTGGAGGTGGGCAGGAGAACAACAAGGCCCGAGTTCTGTTCATGCCTTTAACCAGAACACTTTCTAATTCTAATCTCTGCCTTTCCTTCATATTGTACAGTCTTTACGTACAAGTCCGATAGAGGAGCCAAACCTCTGGAAGCTAATCTTAATGATAAACTACTGTTCTGGTGGTTGAAGGCCCGTGTGGCTGGTACTGAAGTGAAAAATGGGTCTCCTGCAGGTTTTAAATAAAGTTTTTCAACAGGTTCAACGAGCTAAGAGCTGAAACGTTCTTTACCACGTGTTGGCGGATGGATACGACATCAGTGAGACCGGATCTTGTTCTTGTTGGTGAAGTAAAGACGTAGCTCGTGTGTTCTCGTGATTTTTGTGTTTCTTTTCAGTCTTTATCGTTGTTTACATTTATACATAATTAATTATACACAGGTAAAGTCTGCGTGTCTATTGGTTGATAAAACCAATAGACACCAATAATGATTTGGGGGGTTTGGGGCTTTCTTACAAGACTGGAATGGATTCAACTCCAGGTTCTACTGTAAGTTCTCCTTTAGGTTCTCCTGTGGGTTCTACTTAATATTTACCTTCTGCCCGGCGAACTGGACTTGCACGTAGGGGTCCACCAGGTCCCGGCTCTCGCCGATGAAGGCCTTCTTCACGTTGGCCATGATGGTGGTGTTCATCTTGGGGAGGCCCTCGGCGCGGTGGATCTTCACGTAGAAGCGCGCCCACTGGCGCTCTGCTGGGATGCCCTCAGGCAGCAGGAGGTTCCTGCAGGGGGGAGAAGACAATCTCCATGGTAACGGGTAACGCCTCCTGCAGACACAACGTTCCTCTTCTTCCTCACCCCTCCACGTCGTCCTCGTCCGTCTCGTTGGCTTTGTGCGGCGTCTTGATGTTGTCGCCCTTCCCGACCACGGCGATGTCACACTTGAGGTACCCTTTGCACCCCGCTGTGATGTCATCAGGGTCGGACAGGATGGCCCACTTGTGGTAAAACTGATGCTCTGAGGATGATGTCATTCAGTTAGGACGGGACGCCAGCCAATCAGCTGTCAGGAACACAACCGCCGCTTACCGGGTTGGGAGTAAACCGTCCCGACGTCCATCTTGAACGTTCCCACCAACGTCCCGCTGCGAAGGAGGTTTTTGGAGTGGATGACCTAAAGAGATGGGACACAGAATGCATTGTGGGAAATAAAGAGCAAACTCATTATTGGAGCTAATTTATTTGTTTGTTTGAATTATTTCCCATGCAATAAAAGAATAAATATGAGGCAACAGCGATTTTAACAGCATTTATGACAACATAAAATGTTTATTTGTTTGTTTGTTTGTAGCGAGAACTCACCGACAGCTTGATGATCTTGTCGAACATGACGTCAGGCGGGACGTGGAAGTCGAAGACGAAATACTGCATAGAGGACAGCAGGGATTAAAATCACGCTTTTCTGTTCGGGTCCGATGACATCACAGCTCTGGTGACATCACAGCTCCGCCCACCGAGTACTTCACTGTCACTTCTGACCGGTGGGATTTTGTAGGTTTATCATAATCTCATAAACCAACTTCAGTGTTTGTTCTAAAGAAGTCTAAAAAATGTTCTGTAACATCTGAGACATAAATTAAATTATTAAATTTAATTAAAATTAAAATTAAAGTAATTAATTAAATTAAATTATTTTTAAATTACATTATTATTCATAAACTATTTTTATCAGTTTTTTACTCGGCATTTTAGAAATAACTTCATTCTGCGCTGCTAAAACTAGGAGCTAAAACACTAGAAATAAAATGTGAATTTGAAAAGAAAAGGTTTAAATTCTGAGGATACAGTCCAGATAAATAAACAACAAGTAAATAAAGTTTAAAACAGGATATTGATGATTTCTCTACTTGCTGCTATAAAACGAGGCGTTTAGGTTCCGTCTGACGTCTAAACCGGTTCAAACTGCTCCGCCGGGGGGATTTCTAGACAAACACGAATCGATAGTAGACAAATTGTCCCCGGGATGTGACCCGGAGGCCGAGTTCTGCCCCCCCGCCCCCCCACAGCGCTCAGCTATTGGCTGGATCTATTTTCTTTAGCGTAAACTCACCTCGTTGTAATACGGACAGTTTGTCGACTCCTTCATGGACGTGTACTTCCTGTCGTCGCCGATCTCCACGCAGACCACGGGGTCCATGTTGAGCCCCATCAGCTGTCGAGCCTCGATCACCGTGATGCTGATCTGATGGGCGTTAGCATTGCTAAGCTAAACCTGCTAAATCTGCAGGAATGAACTTATTAAAAGAGAAAAAAGACGAACGATAACAAACGCGCACCTGGTAGTCCACCGGTCGGCCCGAGCCCGGCTCCATCTTGATGTCCGGCTTCGACCTGAAGGAAACAGAACTCATTTTCCCATGATTCCACACTGGATGTGTTTATTTTTGGTATTATGAGATGCTAAACAGTTAGCACACCTCTTGTTGGACACGTTGGTGGTGACGGCCGTGACCGACGCCAGGGAGACGGCGTCGGGCTCCAGAGATCCGGCGAGACGCATCGCCTTCCTGTCCAGGTCGTCCATGTCCAGGACTGCCGGCTCCTCTGGACCGACAGGAAGTGAACAAACATTTATCTATATTCTGTGTGTTTAAATCACGTCCGATTTCCTGTCAAATTTTTATTTTCGCAATTTAAAATTTAAAAAGAACTCAATTCAGGGTGTCAAATTAGTTTCTGAGAAAAACAAGTTCGGTTTTAAGTTTGTTTTTCTCCCAGTGTGTCTTGAACGCATCGTTTGCTCTAGGATTAGAGGGGGGCGGCCATTTTTGTAGTTTATTTTACCTCCTCTCTTGTGGTCGTCTTTAGAAATCTTGATCTTGCCGAGTTTCATGGCGGAGAAAACGCCCCTCCCTGCTCTGGGGGAGGAGAAACGGTTGGGGAGGAGAGGGGACACATCATTAGCATCATTAGGCTCCTCCCATCTGTATCGTCGGACATCTTTGTAACGCGGTTGGACATTTAATTCCCTCCGGCGGACCCTCCAGCCCCCCAAACAAGAGTATCCGGTGTCTCTGCATTGATGTGAACGGGATCACATGTCGCCGCGGCAACAAAAAGCCTGTGATGTCATCGGCAGGACGACAAATGAGGGCCCTTAATTATTAAAAATGAGCGTGACCGTCCAATTTGCTGCGGATATGGATCCGTGTCTGGGGTACATCCAGGTCCGGATCCAGAACCGGACGGGGACCTGTGGAAAACCGGTGCAAATAAAGGTCAGTGAACGTCTCATCTGAGGCGTTCAGGGACGGTAGGAAAGAAGAGTTCGCCCTAAAGTTGCTGGATCATCAAGAGTTACTAAATCAAAACCATTCCCAGTTTAACCAGAACATTCAGAAAACGCGAGGCGGAACTCGGAATTCAAAATTTAAAATTTGGAAAAAGCAAAACAAACCAAAAAAAAAAATAAAAAAATCAGCTGGAAATTTTTAGCAGCAAATTTAAATTTGGTCTTTAAACCGTTAAGAGTTTCCGTCGTGATGCAGGGATCCTGGCATGACATGACATGACATGACACGAGTCACACACACGTGTTGCGTTACGTACCGCAGGACCTCCACCACCTTCCTCCTGTTCCAGCTAAACGTCCATCATCTCCAGCCGACGGCTGCAGACAGTCGGACCGGCCGGACGGACGGATGACAGGAGGGAGGAGGGGGCGGAGCTGGAGGAGGAGGGGGTGGAGCCCGAGGGGCGTGGGCGGAGTCTCGGATGTGGAGTGAGATATACATGCTTGAGAGTCTGGACAGCTGCTTCTTATCAGAGAAAAAATGTGAACTAAAATGATAAGAATATCGTGATTGACTTTAGTTTGATCTGATTTTTTTAAGCATCATTTTGACCTTTGACCCCCAAAACTTTAAGTTAACCCTTAAATAACCAAACGGATGCTGCGGGAGGAACCAGATTAGAGAGGATTAACTCTCTTCAGACACAAAGGGAGCCGGTAGTCCTTCCATGTCCTCCCTTCACTTTCGTTCCTTCTCTCTTTCTCCGTGTTAATAATAAATACAAGGACAGACATCAGAGGCGAAGGCTTTCAGCAGGACGCCACGCCTGAATTCAGATGAAGGAGAACCTCTGCGGCGTTTTAATGTGGGCTTCAAAGGCCAGGAAGTTTTGAGAGATAAAAAAATAAAAATAAAAATAAAAACTCCCCCAGAAATTGCAGCAATTCCAGGTAATACCAGGTAATATCTATTTTCTTTTTTATCCCATTAAAGACAATTAAAAGAAAAGTTTACTTGCACTCTGTAGAAAACTTTCAAAATAAAAGACTAGAGGTGGGCTCAATAATTCATCGACGTCTATGGGACGTTCTGCACGGGGGGGGGCTCTACTGAAAGGACTCCTGCATCTCCCACCCACACCCACAAGTATTGGGATGCCTCCCGGGGCGGCGCCGGATCGACCCGATCGGCGATGGAAACGGGAAGAAACAGAACCCGCTGAAGCGTTATCGAACGCTCTGCAGCTTCACACCTCCTTCCTTCCTTCCTTCCTCCCTTCCTTCCTCCCTTCCTTCCTTCCTTCCTTCCTTCCTTCCTTCCTTCCTTCCTTCCTTCCTTCCTTCCTTCCTTCCTTCCTTCCTTCCTTTCTTCATCATGACCACTTTTTTCTTCTGTTTTAACTTCAGACTGTCACACAATACATATAAAAAGTCACCGTTTGAGTTATAACGACACTTCCTGTTTTATTTTGAAACCTCACATTCCACTTCCTTTCTATCTTTTTCCTGCTTTGTGATTGGCCCAATTAGCCTCCTCCTCGTCAGATGTTTCTTCCTTCCCCTTAAGTTTCTTCTTTTCTTATTTTTTGGTTCTATTTCACTTATTTTTTTAAAAAAATTTTAGTGTTTTTTTTAGATTCATTTGCGTCACAAAAGTGGAATCTTCTGTAAATTTAATCACCTCCATTTAAACATTTGTAATCCAGCCGTCATGTCGGCGCAGACTGAAGGAAACGGTCGAGGAGAACGAGCGTTACACAACAGATTTTAAATTTTAAGCAGCTCTGTTGCATTTTTTTACTCCGTTGTTGCATCAACTGAACCAGAGGCGAAACCCCCCCCGAAAAAAACCAACAACCTCTGGATAATAAAGCTTCATTCAGAGACAAGAAGCTGGCCTTTTTCTCAAAATCTGAGCAAATGTAGGAATTTTCTTCTGCATCGCTAGATTGCCATGGCAACCCACGCGTTTAGATTTTTCTTTTTTTTTTGTTTTACTCGTTTGCATCTTTTTGTCGTCCTCAGGCGTGTTTCACCGAACGATGCACGTTACACGAAGCTTCATCGTCCTTCATCATCCTCTTTTTCCCTCCGCTTCAGCAGAATCATTTATTTACCGGGAAAAACCGCGCAGCAGATAGCGCCCAACGCTTCGTGGGCGCCGACATAAATCATCCTGCAAAGCCTGGAGACTGAGGGGGCGGGGCAGCTGGATGGGCCAGCTTTGAGGGGTAGTTTCACTCAATTTAGGAGGGGTGGGGGGGCGATAAATTCTGGCGCATTGATGAAAATCCCGTGGCGGGGGCGGCGGGCGTGACCTTTAGGCTGCGGGTGATCGATCACACCTGCACAGCAGTGGGCGGAGATCCAGTTCTGTTTGCGTTTGAACCCAGAGCATTGTGGGAAAAAATCCTTAAGTGAGAAATTTGAAGGTCGTCCTCAAGATATGAACATTCGACTTATGAACATTCGTAGATACGAACAAACGCGCGCCGACTTGTTGACCCCGATTCAACAGAAGAAAGGAGGAAATAGACCTGGATGCTAACTGGTTAGCATCAATCAGTTGTCGCTTTTCCTCCTGGACTTGAACGCCTCGTTAGCAGGACGAAGACAAACGCAGATGCTTCGTTCAGGACGCTTAAAAAGGCTGGTGATTCATCGGCCGTCACCACCTCCAGGGTCTGAGGGGGGGGGTTAAAGTAACGGACTAATTATCACAAGTCGTCTCCACTTGGTTTATTGATTCTGCTCCGTGACCTGCGGGTGGCGTCTCCCCGGCTCCGTCGATCAGGAGGAGGAGGAGGAGCTGTCGGAATTTTATCCACAAAGCGTGACTGACGGATCCGCAACCACGGCAACCAGACGGGATGACAATCGGATTGACGGCCTGGAGCGAGGTAAGGAAATGGAAATGAACCTGGTGTTCTTCGAGACGAGTGGACGTCTTGTTTCCTCCAGACGCTCCCTAAACGTCCGCAGAGGGTTTTTAGTTTAAAGCCGTGAGGCGGCGCCGCGACGGGCGCCGCGTCCGGCGCCAGAGACGCTTACAGTAGCGATCGATAACGCCCACACGGTGCTCGGTGTACAACAACAAGCAAACTGCAGAGGAACGGAGCAGCCAATGGGGGGGTCGGATTTTCATGTTGAATCCACATGACCTCACAGAGTCCATTAACAGGTTGACAACAACACACACCCTCACACAACAACAACAACAACAACAACAACACAATTCACTGTGGTCTTTAACCACATCAACACCCAGACTCCGGTGACACCACACGAGGCAGCAGGGGTCAAAGGTCAAGAATATCCCTATTCATTCAGGGATGTGTTAAAACCCTAAAAAAACTGAACTTGGTGTCTGCAGCATGTATGTTTGTTTACAGCATGTTTGTCAGCATCATGTTTGTTTGTTTGCATGTTTGCATCATGTTTATATCCATCATGTTTGTTTTTTGCAACATGTATTTGTTTGTTTACAGCATGTGTTTGCATCACGTTTGTTTGCATCGTGTTTATTTGTAAGCATCATGTTTATTTGTTAGCATCATGTTTATTTGTTAGCATCATGTTTATTTGTTTGCATCATGTTTGCATCGTGATTGTTTATTTGCATCATGTTTGTATTTTTGCATCATGTTTTCTTATTTACGGTCAAATGTAAAGTGGAAAAATGGAGATGGGAACTGTCCCCTGGTGTCAGGTCCTGAAGTTCCCACTCAGAGGAATATTCCTGACATTCCACAGCCGGGGTTAATGGGATGTTCTCCTGTTACCATGGCGATGCTACTCACTTCCTGAAGGTGGGTATGGATCCCTGCAGCGATCGTCCCGGAGACGTCCCGGAGCTGTGACCCGACAGCAGGCTGTCCGTCTCGAAGGCGAACATCCCGTCACGGTCGTCGGGAACGTCTAGGAAGTCCCGGTCGCTTCCCGACCCCCCGTCCATGGGCTGGTACCGGATCTCTATGGTAACGCTGGTCTGGAAGCAGATTAAAAGCTGTTTGTTGTTTGTTTGTTTGTTTGTTTGTTAGCAGGAAACACAAATCGGGACGTTTCGGAACATTTTACTAACAAAACGGGCTGTGGGAGGAGCCAAACCTGCAGCGGTGGCTGTATGAGGCTCAGGCCCCGCCCACTGAACCAAACCCGCCCTGAGGGCCGGAGCTAATCAATAGCATCCGTCTAGTCCCTCTAGTTTCCTTGATCTCAATTGTTAAATTTAATCAATAAACCAATAAAATTCCCACCAGGAAGGAAATCGAGAGACGGAGTCTCCAAACATTCCAGATTAAATCGACGCCCGCGGCGCAAATCTAATTTATTCCCATCAGCTCACAATCCGACGCTAACGGGACGATAAATCATCCGTCTCTTCGGCAGCGGATATTGGGTTTAATCGCCACGGCGACATCCTCGTTTGTCTCCCAGTGGGGGGGGACGACATCGTCCCGCTGACGATGATGATGTCATCTTCACCTGACGGGGCGATTCATTCACACACACACACACACACACACACACACACACACACACACACACACACACACATACACACACACACACACACACACTCTCGTGATTCTGTCCTCATCGCACTCGCCGGAGGCAGGCGGTTAGCTTTGTCGCCATGGCAACCCCTCCAGTGCAGTTGCAGGTAGACGCGTCGCCCTCAGGTGATGCTGGAATGAGCTCCATCATCCAGAAGCATCACGTTAGCATTGTTAGCACTTTAGCATAGCGCTTTAGCATAGCGCTTTACTTCCTTTGCATCTTGTTACTCGTGCTACTTTTGAGGACTTCCATAACTTTCAGCTCTCTTCAGCTATGAACAGTTTGACCTTTGACCTTTGGGCTCACCTTAATGGATGTGTTGTTGTCGTCCGTTAGCGTGTCCGTCAGCTCCAGGTGTCCCTCGTCCGCCACCTTCTGCAGGACCATACAGAACGTTCCCACCAGCCTGCAGACACCAGCAGAGATCCCTCAGTTAAACGCTGCTTTTTGTCCCCCCCCCTCCCCCGCTCGCCGTCTGCTTCCATCACGCCGCCGGCGGATCTACTTTCTCAGCTGCACCAGTAAATACTTTTAATTGACTGGAAGCATCTGTCAATTAGCGTCAGCCGCTCCCGACAATCTGTCACCCCCCCAAAGCCAATCACAGCTAACGCCCTTCGCCAAGCTCCTCCTCCTCTTCCTCAGCACCCAATGATGAGACTTTACGATATTTTATTTCAATTTCTGTTCGTGCAAAGTTGTTAAATTTAATTTGCATTCGAGTTTTGTAACTTTTTGGGGGTGGAGCTTGAGCATAAAAGTGGGCGTGGTTAACTGCAGCTTGTAGCTACATTCACGCGTTTCCAACTGCAGGATGGTTTGTGGAATTCCACCATGAAAAGAACTGCAGCCGTCCAATGAGAGCTGCTGAATAATTCAAACATGTGACCATAAACCGGTTTGTAATTCGCCGACCAATCACAACGCAGCGCTCGATGAAAGCCGAGCCGCAGACACACATCTTTCTATTGTAATGGATTCATTTGCATCTGCAAAAAGAAAAAAAAACACACACACACACACACACACACACACACACAAAAGGGAAGTTGCGGACAGCAAACACACCTGCGTTTTTAATCTCATTGAATGCATAAAAGAATAAAATAAAAATGGAGAAAACAAACATCGCTGAGCTAAAAACGAGTCTGCAGGGAGAAATCAGGACATAAAAAGATGAGCGCACAATCAATAGCTTCCCAGTTGGCGCACAGCCACACACACACACACACACACACACACACACACACACACACTCAGACTCACGATGTCCGCAGGGGACGCCACAAATGATGAATTTCCCGACAGGATGACAAAACCAACAGGATGAAAACTCCTGTAATCCGCAAAAAAAATCAATCAAATTTAAACATCCAATGAAAACACGGCCTGCAGGTCGACGGATCGGCGGAAGTTCTCGTCGTTTTCTGGTTCCTCGGAATCAACCTGGAGCTCCACAGCAGGTTGATCCCTCGACAGCTCGAATAAAAGGTAATAAAACAACCAAAAAAACGAATGTTTACGACTCCAAAAGCAACAAAATCTCATATTTTAATGAGAAAATGCTATTTTAGCTGCTCCTTTAGTGTCATTACCCGGTATGCTAATATCGTTAGCACCAGCAGTCCTTCTTAATTTCCCTTGTGGGATCAATTCAGTATATAAAAAAAAACTATAATAAAATACATCAAAACTCATCACTTTTGCATCATAAACAACAGGGAGCTAACGTTGCTAGCGGTGCGACGTTGTCACATGTCCCGTGCTGACAGGAAATCAGGTTTTTACGCTGTGAAAACTTTTTATTGGAGGTTGAACAGATGGACTTCAAGGATACAAAAAAAAACAAAAACCGGAATCAAGCGTCTCTTTATGTTGACGGATCGATTTGTGGAGCTACTTAAAAATCAAACTGTCCGTCACTTCCTTTTCAGACGCTGTCGCGCTCCAACAAGCGCTGAATAATTGAAAACCGGCAAGTCTTCTCAGGTTCTGGATCTTGTTTTTTCTTTTTCTTTTAACTCTTCAAAAGACGCCGTTCATTATTTATTGAACGCCTGCGAACAATTTACTTTCATCTGCTTTATAATTTAAATCTGCCTTCCCCTTTTCCATTTGTGTCGAGCTACTTTGCGAGCCTCCAGGTTTCCTTTGCAAATCTCCCAGCCTATGCAGGGTCATCAGCCACCACCACCACCACCATCCGCTTACTTCCTTCACTCACTCATCTCTACTTCGTGAAAAACCTACAACAACAATCAGACACATCCTATTGGGTTACTATGGAAACGTTTAAAAATGTAATAATTAGGGGGTCAGGGTTAGTAATAAATTATTACATTACGAACCAAAAATTTTATGTAATCGCTTCACGGCTCTTGTTACGTTATGGGCATGTTACATCCCAAAAACTGGCAAATTTACTACGTTTTTTGGCTTAACGAATAACATGATGAATATTTATTCCTGCTTCCATTGAACAAGCAAACCGGTGAGAACCTCGGCGTGGTTCCACCACAGGTTCCTGAAGGGACTGAACTCTGAGGTCAGAACCACTGCTGCGCTTCTGTTTCTTCAGTGCAATGAAAAGGCAAACAGGAGCTGAAGCCTCTGAGGGGAATGAAATTCATTTCATTTCGTGCTGAGAGACGAGAAAAGAGACCGATAAAAGTCAAAGACGCTTCAAAAGGAAACACGACGACGACGATGGAGGTTCTCTCCCACCATCGGCGACCTGTCGGGTCGACGCCCGTCTGACGAGGCTTTAATTCCTTCTCATCTGATCTGGCGATAAACTCGATGCGCCGTCAGCAAACCGCGCCGCCGGCGCCTCGCCTCCGCCCGCCGCGTATTGATTACGATTAAATAATCTGCAGCTGCGTCGTGTTTACAGAAAGAAACGGTTTCTCAGGGATATTTGTGGCCCGTGTCTTTTGTTGCTATGGCGATGGCATTTGCATTTACGCAAGTAAATTTGGATTTTACAGTCAGTCTAAAGTCACTGGAGGAAAACTAGAATGATCAGAATTTAGGGATTGTCATGGCGGCTGACGGGTGGATGCTCAGGTGGAGGCGGGATTAGAGGTGTAGGTGGGCGGAGCTCAGGTGAGGGGAGTGATGGGCGTGTTGGTGAAAGCCTGAACAGAATGAGCTTCATAAATTCTGCTGCATCAGACGTATTTGCATATCCTCCATCTCCAGGTTCTGGTTTGGCCGGCGCCCGCTTTCAGTTCCACCATCTGCTGTTAGTTCAAGGACACCTTCAAAAAAACAGCTGCTTTCTCTGTTGTGGTGTGTGTAGTGTATAATTAATTATATATAAGTAAATAAAGAAAGAAAAGGAACGTCAGGAGAACACACGAGCTACGTGTTTACTCCACCAACGGTCTCACTGATGTCGTATCCTGAAGTTTCCTGACTCGTATCTCAGATTTCTGCTCGTATGTCAAAGAAAAATGTGGACAAAGCGACGACTCGTATCTCAAATTACTCGTACCTCGAGGTCCCATCCTCTGTCTGAGACTGTTTTGTTGGGATGTTGTTCTGTTGTATGTTTTTATCTCTTATAGATCTGCAGGAGTCCAGAACAAATTATTCATGAAGTGTATCTTTGCTCACGTGGGACAGTCTCACAATGTGTTCACCACGACTTTAAAACATTCTATCAATAATTCCGTTTACTGATCCTCCTCCATTGGCCCCCCGGGTCCCCCGCCCTCGGGCATTAGCGTTAGCCTCCCCCTTTTGTTTGCTCTTGCAACTCCTACGCGACATGTGAATAGAAGCGCATCGCTCAACCACGAGGGAAAACGGATAATGACACACGGCCCGTACGCCACTACATCACCCGGACCATCATGCATCACTGCTTTCTCTTTGTGTTGCGGTAATGCGATCTCAGTTGCGGTCGCGGGGCGCGATACGCTGGCCTCGCAGCGTGTCGGCGCCGGTAATGATGCCGCCGGCAGACATATGGGCCAGGTGTGAGCGCAACGCAAGCTAGGACTCATTGTGAATTATTTACCTCTTAATGTGTCTTTGCATGCAAGAGTGTTCGTCTGCGTAGATTCTGAACGCGCATTTGAGGTTCCAAAGCAGGAAGTAGATGAAAAAGTGAGCTTTTCCAGTCGAAAATGGACCACCAGGTCCTCCGGGTGTTGTCCTCTGGAGACCACGAATGTCAGAATCAAGTTGTGCAGATTTCTGGGAAGGTGGAACGAGCTAGAACGTTAGCAGAAATGTGGCGTTGGCCAATTAGCGCAGTTTTTTTTTGTAAAGACGTTTCAAAGCTGGCACCTGCAGGAGAGAAATCCCCCCAAAGAGGAGTCAGAGCCGGTCGGACGCTGCATTAATGCAGCACCGAGTCTTGTTTTGATGCAGTGCTTTCCCCCCCCTGGACAGAAAACCAGCAGGTTTTAAACGTAAAGCTGTTGCAGGAACTTCTTGCAAAGTCGACAAACGCGTAGAGATTGCCCTGAAACGTCGCCTCCTTTCTGCAGCATCTGTCTGCACAGCTGGTCCAGTCTCTCCCAATCGCAGCCCACGGATCCAAACGCGCCATCATTCACACGTTAACAAGATAAGGAGGGAAATTAGATATAGACCCACGAGCAAAGAGAGAAACGAGGTTAGAATTCAACACCGGACTTCCTGGTAGACTCTAAAACACTTTGACGTCTCAGAAGTAAGACTCTTCCTAAAGACCCACATGAACCAAGACTCACATGCTAAAACGAGATCAGGCGATCTCATCAACCCCCCCCAGAAGCTCTACGCCTGTCATGATCGATTGCTCAGCCAGCCCGAAGTGATAAACGCAGTCATTACCCACAATCTCCAGCCATTTCATTCCCTCCTCGAGCTTCGGCGTCCGTTTCGCTCACAATTGAGTCGATTAGAACCAGTTCTCTGAGACATTACCCTCCATTCGTCTGGGGAAACGGAAGCGGGGAGGATCTGCTCCGAAACGGCCGTTCTCTGATGGGAAGGTCTTACCTGTTGGAGAAGACTTTGCTGTAGTTGTAAACTTGGATCTCCAGCATCTCGTTTCCGTCCAGCCTGCTGGCGATGGGCCACCGGAAGGTCTAGAAGAAACAGAAATATTGGTGATTCGCGCAATCGGTTGATCCGGAAAAGATCGATAAATCAATCGAAGGACTTATTTCAGGCTCGTTACGTAAACCCAACTAATTTGATTCCCGTCATTTAGGCAGAGGAAACTACGTTTGCTTTGCCATGAGAAGTTATTCGGATGTAAAGCGACAGGGAGAGGATGAAAACCAACCGCCGCTTTCCTTCACGAATCATTTTCCACCAGAAATCTCCACGGCGACGTCTTCTCTAATTGTATTTGTCGGGACGATCAGACGCTCATCGAGTCGCTTCTGGACCAGCAAACAGATTATAATAAGAACACGCTGTTAATTAGCCGCTAAGTCAAACGGGGGGGGTTGAGATGTAATCGCTTTAACGCCACGTTCTTAATTACTGTAATCAAAGACTCTAAAGACGGCGCGTCCTTCAGAGATTACGGCTGTTTCAATCGCCTGTTCCGTCTGATCAGCAGAATTTATCACAAAGATTAGAAATAATCTGTTGAAGATATCTATTCATCCCCGGGACACATCCAGGGTGTACCCTGCCTTTTGCCGATACTCAACTGGGATTGGCTCCAGCAACCCCCGTGACCCACAGTCGTCAATATATGGTTGGAAGATATTCTCACTCACACAACCGTTCATGGAAATCAGTTCATTTTTTGCCAATAAACAAACAAACAAACAAACAAACAACAACGACTGAACCCGTGTGTTGGAAACAAACTGTTGACATGTTTTCTTTAGTTCTGGGATGCTGCCAGAAAATGGATCAATGAATAGTTAATGAAGTAGATCAATAATGCATGGAGTGTGTTTTAGCTTTACACCAGCAGAAATAAGATATTTATGAATGGCCTGTTATCAAACCTGTTATTAAGTTTGTTATTAAACCTGTTATTAAGTCTGTTATCAAACCTGTTATTAAGTCTGTTATTAAACCTGTTAGTAAGTCTGTTATTAAACCTGTTATTAAGTCTGTTATTAAACCTGTTATTAAGTCTGTTATCAAACCTATTATTAAGTCTGTTATTAAACCTGTTATTAAGTCTGTTATTAAGTCTGTTATTAAACCTGTTATTAAGCCTGTTATTAAACCTGTTATTAAGTCTGTTATTAAGTCTGTTATTAAGTCTGTTATTAAGTCTGTTATTAAGTCTGTTATTAAGTCTGTTATTAAACCTGTTATTAAGCCTGTTATTAAGCCTGTTATTAAGTCTGTTATTAAACCTGTTATTAAGTCTGTTATTAAACCTGTTATTAAATCTGTTATTGAACCTGTTATTAAGCCTGTTATTAAACCTGTTAAGTCTGTTATCAAACCTGTTATTAAGTCTGTTATTATACCTGTTATTAAGCCTGTTAAATCTATTAGTAAATCTGTTATTAAAACTGTAGTTAAATGTGTTATTAAACGTGTATGAAACCTGTCATTAGGCTTGTTATTAAGCCTGCTATTAGGCCTGTTATTAAGCCTGTTATCAAGTGGTGGTCACTGGCCGAGGTTATAACTGTACTTCCGTCACAAACATGCAGTGGGTTCAAACCCCTAGGAGAGAATGTGTAACAGGACACAAATGAACACACACACACACACACACACACACACACACAGTGGTTGTGTTGTTTGTGTGAATGTGAAGACATCGGAGTCAGGTTTAGTGATGTGTGTGTGTGTGTGTGTGTGTGTGTGTGTGTGTGTGTGTGTGTGTGTGTGTGTGTGTGGTGTGTGTGTGTGTGTGTGTGTGTGTGTTTCACATCCACACACACTCAGCCTGCATGTCTTCATCCTCTGCTCAAACGTTGAATGCTGCTTATCTGTGGTTGAACACAACCCTGAAGGAAGCAGTGAGGCGTTCACGGTGCCCGACGCCTGCAGCAAAAATAAAGGGCTTAAAAACCCACACAAAACCAGAGCCGAGAACCCTGTCAGGCGAGAACGTGGCGGTACGGGTCACGTCTCCTTTTTCTGTTAGTGCACCACCTCCACAAAATATAGATCCCGATCCACCAGATCTACATCAGGATCCAGATCTGGATCCTGATCCGGATCCGCTGATGCAATGCTCCTCCTGTCGGATTCCATCTGTCTCTGATGTTAAAGATTTAACGCAGACATCCCAAAATAAACACCGGGCTTTCTTTCCGAGCCTCTGGTCAACTCTATCTTTCCCAGAAGCCCTTGTGTTGTATCTGAAGCTGATTGGCTGACAGGTGTGGTGGCCTCGCCGGAGCGGTGCTGATGCTGCGGTGATCCCACGCTGCATCGCCATGGCGAGTAGATGAATGACCAGGCTGTCCTCAGTCCCCATCCCACCCCTCACCCCCTCACTCCATCCTTTTGATAACCCTTGACTGTTGCCATGGATGCAGGATGGAAACACTACAATGGTTCATTATGAGACACGTGTCGTTTTAACAGTGATGTCGTTGCTGCTGGAGGCGGGTGTGAGGATGAAAGCGATGAAGGAGCCTCCTCCTCCTCCTCCTCCTCCTCCTCGGACACTGAGGAAAGGGTTTTTCTGTTTTCTCTGGTTTTGCCGTCGACCTCTGCAGCAGTAAATTATTGAATCCGCCCTACATCTGTTCCATCCAGTTCTCCTTCTTCTGGTTCTCATCTTCTAAATAAAAGATGACCAACGTGAAGAAGAAGAAACGGACGCAGAGGCCAGAATCCACCGTTAAAACTAGAAAAAAGTTGAATATTTAAAGAGAATTTAATGATCAACTCCACAGAGGCGGTCCAGTGTGGTAGCATGGTGATGCTAATGCTAGTCAGGAAGTGGGGTGGGCGGGTCTTCATGATTGGTGGACGTCTCGCCTCAGAACCAGGAATTCAAGGAGGCACGTTTCGGAGCCGGGCGGCTGAATAGTTAGCTGTGGGTTGTGCAGACGCAGCGATAATGAGGATGTTTGTCTGGAGACACGCTCACAACTCCAGGAGACTCAACAAAGTTTCCTCCTGAGATGATTTCCCTCTTTTCTCTCTCTAAAAATAGAAGCTCGGTTTTGTCTTCTAGTGGAGGTGGTGGAGACGAGGAGGATAATCAGGAGATGAGAGGACAATAAGATCCAGCAGGTTAGCATGAAGAAGAAGAAGAAGGAGGAGAAAGGAGAAGAAGGAACTCCTAACACTCATGACTTTAACTCATCATCACTCCTGAATCTGAATAATTTATTGCAATTAAAAAGTGGAACATTTTAAGCTCCACAGAGTAAAGCTGTAATTCCGTCCCGTACGATCAGTGTGTCGACTGAGCGGCGCCGCGTTTCTGCACGATCATCACTTATTCAGCTGGAAACTTCCTCCCTGGAGCCACTGAATCTTAAAAAGACGGAGAATTCAGGATATTTTTTAGCTGCGGCAAGAATTCCAGCTCTTCTTTTTGAACTCGAAGAAGTCTGGGTGGCGTTTGATTCCATGTCAGGGGTGCGCCGACGTTGATAAACCCCAACCCGGGTGGCGACGCCCACTCGCTTCCCTTGAATCTGATTACCGGAGGAAGTGACCTCATGGAGTCGGGATCCGTTGCTGATGAGGACGAACAAGAGCGAGAACTTCAAATGCAGCTGGTGGGCGGAGAAAGGGCGGAGTCTTGGCTCCGCCCATGTGTCTGTGGTCGCCCCGGGCAACCACGACTTCAGTTAAAGATACACTGCAAAATAAAATATGCTGACTTCACTTGAAAAAATTATGCAACCTCATTGCCTTAAATAAATTAAGCTAAGTCAATTAAAAATAGTGAGCAACCTTAACTGGATCACTTTAAGTGACCGAGACTTAAAAAATTTAAGTTCATGCAACTTAACAAATTTGAAGTGGGGGTGCACATGGTTCATTATGGTGTAGTTGCAACCGTGTGTAAATGACATTCAAGGCGAAACGCCATTAAGTATCGCAAGTATCTCAATACCGTGGTTTCAGCACTTTTTTGGCCACGCCTCCAGCATGCACACAGATTTTTAACCAGATATTTTTGCTCCAAATATGTGGTGATGGGGTGATGGGGGGTTAGTGTGGGGGGGGGGGGTCTCATCCATGGAATGAATAATGAACCCAGATCCCAACAGACCATGGAGAACGCCGCTATGCTAATGGCCTTTAGCGTAGTGAGCCGTGCACGAGTTCTGTCACCGGGGATGAAGATGTCAGATGAGGAGCTGCTCAAGTGCTTATTGGTGTGTGTGTGTGTGTGTGTGTGTGTGTGTGTGTGTGTGTGTGTGTGTAATGGGGGGGCACCAGCAGCATCGCTGTACCGGGAGCACAAGTCGTCCCGAGGGAAACCCGGCCGGTTGACGCTGACCGATGCTAACGACCTCGCCGCGGCACAAGAGCGACGAGCGAGCATAGCGCGGCACCATCACAGCGGATCATGTCTAAGCCCCGCCCCCCAGGAGGAGACGCCATCCTCCCTTCTGAAACTCCTAGCATGTTTTTTCCCCCCCTTGATTAGCCTAGAAACAAAAGCTCGCCGTTATCAGGCAGGAAGCGGCGGCGCGAGCCAATCAGAGGGGAGGAAAGAAGCTCAGCGAGAAAAATTTAACGCCGAAAATCCTCCAGCGTCTCTCCTCGCTGCTCCTGAACGCATTTCCTCCAAAACGAAGCAGAAAAAGTTGGACAGGAAGCCGTCGGGAATCGAACCGGGAATATTTCCCAGAATCCTCTCCTGTGGAGACCCAGACAGGTTTGAGCCGCCGCGCAGATGCAGATTAATTACCCCTCAGTTCATCGTGTTCGTTTCACGCCTGGGTGGAGCCACCAGAACGCCAGCCAGGATGAAGTGACCATAAAAGGACGTGTAGGCGGGGCCAGTCGTCTGCACAAAAACATCAGAACTGCCGACGTCTGCTCATCTGAATAGTTTTCCGATCATAAACTCATCATGGAGCTTCACGAGGCGCCGCCGCCGAGGCGTGGGGGGCTGGGGGGGTGGGGAGGGAGCTGTGGGGGGGGGCGGGGCTGCAGCTCCTCAGATAATTGCTTGCGGTTTGTTCTGATGTTTGAGGCAGGAAATGAAGACACTGACCTCATTAAAGCGAGCGACGTCCTCACAGTTCTCCACCACCCGGCTGTAGAAGGACAGACCTGCAGGAGACAAACACTGATAACGTCTGTGTTCCCTTCAGTATGGGGGGGTCGGGGTCAGGTGACACATTTAATGATCACAACCATCATTCTACTGGCTTGTTTTGGTTTATGACCCCCCCTTATATTAAAAAACCCACACCGACACAGCAGGTTCAAGCTGGCTGTGGGGTTCAGCAGAATCATCCGCCGCCACCGCCACCGTCTGGATTCCGTTTCCTGCATTGATTTATCTAAAACAAGTGAACAATGATGGCTGTAGTCCTGGTGCTTTTATTGTGTAGGAGACCTCTCTATAGGCTAGTGCTTTTATTTTGTAGGAGACCTCTCTAAAGGCTGGTGCTTTTATTCTGTAGTAGACCTCTCTGTGGGCTAGTGCTTTTATTCTGTAGTAGACCTCTCTGCGGGCTAGTGCTTTTATTTTGTAGTAGACCTCTCTGTGGGCTAGTGATTTTATTCTGTAGTAGACCTCTCTGCGGGCTAGTGCTTTTATTTTGTAGGAGACCTTTCTGTGGGCTAGTGCTTTTATTTTGTAGGAGACCTCTCTGTGGGCTAGTGCTTTTATTTTGTAGGAGACCTTTCTGTGGGCTAGTGCTTTTATTTTGTAGGAGACCTCTCTTGTGGGCTAGTGCTTTTATTTTGGAGACCCCTCTACAGTCTAGTGCTTTTATTTTGGAGACCCCTCTACAGGCTAGTGCTTTTATTTTGGAGACCCCTCTACAGGCTAGTGCTTTTATTTTGGAGACCCCTCTACAGGCTAGTGCTTTTATTTTGGAGACCCCTCTACAGGCTAGTGCTTTTATTTTGGAGACCTCTCTACAGGCTGGTGCTTTTATTTTGGAGACCCCTCTACAGGCTGGTGCTTTTATTTTGGAGACCCCTCTACAGTCTAGTGCTTTTATTTTGGAGACCTCTCTACAGGCTGGTGCTTTTATTTTGGAGACCCCTCTACAGGCTGGTGCTTTTATTTTGGAGACCCCTCTACAGTCTAGTGCTTTTATTTTGGAGACCTCTCTACAGGCTGGTGCTTTTATTTTGGAGACCCCTCTACAGGCTGGTGCTTTTATTTTGGAGACCCCTCTACAGTCTAGTGCTTTTATTTTGGAGACCCCTCTACAGTCTAGTGCTTTTATTTTGGAGACCCCTCTACAGGCTGGTGCTTTTATTTTGGAGACCCCTCTACAGGCTGGTGCTTTTATTTTGGAGACCCCTCTACAGGCTAGTGCTTTTATTTTGGAGACCTCTCTACAGGCTGGACATCATTAAAACACATCCATCAGCGCTGAAACACCTGACGGCCGTCTGGCACCGGTTTGTCCCTTCAAACACCAATGAAAAGACAGATTAATGTCTTGTTTACCTGGAGAAAACAATGGGGGGGTGGGGGGGCAGGAGGCGGGGGGTGGGGGGGCATGAGGTGACTGAACGGAGGAGCGATACGAGTCCACGCCACAAAAACCCCCGGCGAGGTCACAATGATAAGAACAAATCAAGAACAAATTCATCCTCAAACAATCACCTGTTGCTGGAGGGTCACCTGAGGCCCCGCCCTTCCGGAAGCCCCGCCCCCTCCGGTCTCACCTGGCAGCTTAATTTTGCTTGTTTGCTTCATGAATTTGAGACGCTAACACGTAGGGGGTGTAAACTAAACTGTATTCAGTCCGATTGGGATTTGGGCGTTCCCGGGTTGCAGCCCGGAGCATTTTAGACACACCCCTTCCTGTCCAGACAGGAAGTAGCTTCAGTCGCTCAGGAAGTTCTCCCAAAAACAATATAAACCGGATTAGACGACAGGAAATGTTCCCGCTGGATTAATCCAACATCAACACGATTCACTAGTTTCAACAGGGCTCAGCAGACTCATCGGCCGTCGCCACCACCACCACCACCACCACCAGCAGGTTATTCCATCCAAACCTCCCTGGATTGTCTCAATGGGGGAGGGGGGGTGCTTTTTCACACCCTGCTGCTGACAGATCTCCTCCTCATCCTCCTCCTTCATCCCTGAACTCCCAAGAAACCAGCAGCAGGGGTCACGTGATCCATCACGATGCGCTAAAGAGCGTCAATTACCCCCGGGAGGGTCATTAAAATCGATCCCACCCCCCTCCCCTCCCCTGCGGTCGGTAGCATCAGTTTGACCTACTGGCCTTCACCGGTTGGAGTAGAACTTTACTTCCGGTCCATCAACCCCCGTGATTGGCTGAACCTGCTCTTCATTAGCTGTTTGACAAGATCGGTGTGACGTCACTTTACCGCAAAACTCGGGTTTGACCGACTCCCGCGGTCCCGAGAGGATTCTGAACGGACACGAACGCGCGTGGACGCGCATCCAGGCGCGTTCTCGTCATTCATTAAACCATTAAATGTGTAATAATCAATAATCATCAATAAGATATAATCTGGACTTTGCGTAAAAAGGGCGTCAGGGTGAATCCAGGCGCGCACCGGAAGGGGGCTCCCCCAACTTTTTTTTGGCGCCCCTCCCCCCCCCGGTGCCGCAGGTGTGAAAATCAGTGCCACGCGCACGTGCACGCGCACCTACCTCTGAAGGTAACCCTGGCGATCCGGTCACCCCTCCCCCGGAGGTGCGCCACCGCCTTCAGGTGGACCATGAAGGCCATCATCGGTGCGCGCCGGTGTGGGGGGGGGGAAACTTCAAAGGGTTCGGTGCGGGGCGCGTGTCGCCGGTGTTGTTAACGGAGCCTCTCCTCGCGTCCGGGCGCGTGAGTCCGGTTCCGTGCAGGCGGCATCCGGAGCCGCGGTCCCGGTACAAACCCGTGGAAAACGAACCGCGGATTAAATCTGAGCTCCGCGCGGACACCTCCTCCCGGTGCGCGCTCCGTCTGACGCGCGTCTCCGGCTGGCGCTCGGTTTTACTCCTGCAGAAAGGATGGGGAGGGGTCGGATGAGGAGGGACGGGGGGGTGCAGCTCAGCGGAGGGGGGGGGGGTTCTCTAATTGAACATCAATTTTAATCCGGGATTGAAGGAGCATCAGTTCATTTATAAGGTCCTCAATCCTGTGTGGATTTAGATTCGGGGAGTGGGGGGGGCAGGACCCGGGGGGGGGTCATGGTAATGAACTCTATCACCATGAGGCCCCCGACCCCCCCCCCCTCTGTGTGTGTGTGTGTGTGTGTGTGTGTGTGTGTGTGTGTGTGTGTGAATGAGTAATGCCGCTGTAATGACTTTAACGGGCTGGTAATGACCACCGGGGCTCGCGGGGGTGACCCACCAATCAGGAGGTCAGGGGGTCGGTCACGTGGAGGACAACCGGCTGATGAATAACTGGTTTGTGGGCGTGGTTCTCACCTGTGGCGGCAGGTGGCGCTGATCGCCCAGAAAACCCTCATGACGTGTCCACGTGACTGGAGGTGTCTCCATGGGGCGGGGGGGGGGGTTTGAACCGACAACTCTTCATGTTTGGACCCGGATGAAGTCTTTTTGTTAAACAGTTTGATAAACGATTTAAAAACGTTCCTGTTAATAAATTAAAAACGGCTTTAATATTTTTCAGGTGCAGTTGAAGCCCCCGGCCAGCAGGGGGAGCTGTCGCCCCGGAGTAGAACCTCCAGTCCCCCCAGGAGCAGAAAGAAGTTTCTTAATCAACTGTGGGATCAATTTATGACCCCGCCTTAATATATGACGTCACTGCAGGCGGATGGAGATGTTTCCTGCTGTGAAAGTAGAACCACAGGTGTGTCTGTCAGGTGTGTCAGCTGACATAGGCTCCGCCCCCTCAGGATCAACGGGCTACAACGCCGCTGAATGACGTCATTTCTACTCAACATGTTTCCTTTCTTGCGCAGAAGTTGACTCGTTTTAAAGTCTGGCCTCTTGCGCCATCTAGTGGTTGAATCACTCAGTAAAAAAAGTTGATAAAAATGAGAAAAAAAATTTTTTTTTCCTAAAATAATGACGTCATTTATAGGGTCAAGAGCTGTCACTCCAGTGGGTTGATGTCGTCATGGAAATGTGGGACGAGTCTGAAGCGGATCTGGAGCAGAACCGGGTTCAGATGCACTAAAAAAAATGTCAAAAATGGATGAAATCTGGGATTAAATATAAAAAAATACATTAAAAAGTAGGAAAAAAAACAGCTTTTTAGTTACCCACCCGTCCCACCCGTCCCACCGGGTGGGACGGGTCTTGGAGGGAGCGGGGGGGGGGCTGGTGGTGTCCCAGCCCTCCGCAGCTCCAACGCACCACAATCACTATGGCTGGAGCCGCAAGCAGGACGCTCCTGGCGCTGCTGGTCGCGTTTGGCGCAGCGGGGTCCGGATGGACAGGTAACACAAACCTTTATTTACCCCCCCCCCATCCGGGAGGACAGGTGGACGGTGTGAGCGTCTGCGTGCTGCAGGGTGCGGATTTTTAACGCAGTTGTCAACATTTTTGCGCACAGAAAAGTGGAGGAAAAAAGGAGAGAAAAGGTGTTGAAAAATATGCGTGAGCGCGTGCACGCTACCATCCGTGCACGCGCGATGCGTGATTTCGGCAGAAACTTTTTTTTGGTTTTTACGGTTGAAACCATTGGACAGGAGGTTCTGAGTGACGTCATGACGCTGGAAAAAGTCGGACTAGAGGTTTGATGACGTAATTCTGACGGTTAATTTTTATTTATTGATTTTGTTCTGATTGGGATATTTTGAACAGATTTTCTTTTTAAAAAGTCGGTTCCTCCGGTTCTGGAAATCGTTCCTGGAGATCAAACCTGATCCGGTTTTTAATTTAATTTAATTTAATTTAATTTAATTTAATTTAATTTAATTTAATTTAATTTACTGCAGATAAAATTTTGATTATTTGTTATCAAAGATATGAAAAATTAAAACGTCAAATAAAATGTAAAAATAAAATCCTGGATCTGCTGTTTGATCCAGATTCCCGCCAAATCGACACTCCGTGTAGCCTCCAGGCTAACGCGTTAGCATCCATCCTCCCTGAGGGAAGCTGGTGAATCCGAATGACTCCTAAAATGTGAAAACTGTGCGTTTATCGTTCATATTTGTTGGAGGCATCTGATTGGTTCCCTCATTTGGGGTGCGTGCTAACGCCGTTAGCTACCGGACGCTCCCGGGTCGGTTTGAAGCTTCAGGACCTCTGCGGATGTGGATCTAAGGTTTTGTTTCGTGGACGGAGAAGCTTCACGTTTCCACCGACAGAGCGGTTCAGGGATCGGAGCCCACATTCTTCAGACGGGGAAAACTATTCGGAATATTCGGAGAGCCGTGAAGTCTGAGGAGTTCTGGGAGGCGGGACGCGACCCGATCGCAGCCAGGAGGCGTTTTTATGTCGGCTCATCTCCCAGCAGCCCCGGCTCAACGCTTTCCTCTTGACATGAGCAGACGAGGAGAAGAACAAGGAGGAGAACGTTCCTCCGTCACGTTCCTCTCATCGGCCCGTCATTCCAGAATCCTCCCTAAGCCTTCTGGGATTGATCCGACGGGATTCGCCTCCTGGAAAAGGAGCGAAGCGTGGAGAGAAGGAATCGTGTCCCCGCAGGCCGGCGGAATTTAATTCCTCTGCTCCGCTTCACCTGCAGACACCCCCCCCCCCCAAAAAAAGAAAATACGTTCACATGCAGGAATTCATTCGCCGGGATAATATGACACCTTCCAGGGAGGCGGAGCTTACAGTCTGAAACCTTTCCAAAGCATCTTTGATCACCTGACATGTAACCGCCCCCCCTCCCCAAGCATGCCATGATGTCATCAGTAGACCAGGAACCCCCCCCAATCGCTTAGAAGCCCCGCCCATCCCAGTGACCTGTGATGTCAGAGGCGGAGTCTGTCGGCTTTACGACCAACCGGATCACAGGAGAGCGTTTACTAGAGGTCAGAGGTCGCAGCTGAACCCCCCACCCCCCACGGTCAGATCTGAGAGCAAAACTGTTCGCAGCTGAACCGCGCCGATGTTCCCTGTTTACCGTTCAGCCGTCGCCGTGGAAACGGAATCGTAATCCGGAGCTGCTGCCTGATGGAAAACAGTCGCGGCACGTTTAGCTTAGCTAGCATCAAAACCGGAGTCCAGAAACATGTTGCGTCGGGGAACTGATGGGCGTGGCCTTCGGTGGGAGGGGCCAGTCCTCAGGGCTGAGCGGGGGTCAGCATCTGAGCGTTGGGAGGCGGGGCAGGAGGTGATCTTGTAAAAACGCGGCAACAGGTGCGCGAACAAGGAGTGGATTCTGGGCCGGGTTTCAAGGGCGACCTTTGACCCCGGGGCCTCGGCTGCATCCAACAATCAGAAGAACCGACCGGCACTTGGGCCCCGCCCTCATTCCTTACAATTTTAATCGTTGAATTCATCGAACGCAGCGGAGACGTCCGACTTTCTCAAACCCCGCCCCCGCCCGCGACCTGACGATTGTCCCGCCGCTTCATGGGCGGACGGGAGGCGATCCGACCGCCGCCGACCTGAAAACAACCGCTGGCGTCCAGCTGGTCGCACACCTGTTTGCCACCCGCTTTCAAAGCCACGCAGCGTTTTTGTGGTCGACGCTAAACCGACGCCTTCGCCGCCGCCGCCGTAAACCTCCAGAGGCTCGTGGGAACAGCTGCTGACGGTTAAACGTGACACCAGCGAACGACCGGCGAGCTAATAAAGTTCACACTGAATTACTGCACAACCAGAGGCGGCGCGGTCCTGAAGACGACGGAGGAGGAAGAAAACCTTCCCAGCATCCTTTGCCAAACAATTTTTAAAAGTATTTTTTAAACATTTTATGCTAAATCGTTTGTTTTTTTCCTCCTCGGCCCTCAAATGAAAATTGGAGTCGGATCCAAACATGCAGGAATGAAGTAAAAAAACAGAAACAGTTTTTTACTCCGGCCCTTTAAAGGAGCATTTTAGCATCTTTTACTTTATTGTTTCGGTTTTACGGCGCGCAGCTGAAGCGTCTCATTATCTTTTATCCCGCCAGCTGTTTAAAGGCGCTGATGAACTCGCTGGATGCTAAAAGTCAAACGGTGAAGCGTTTGGTTGGTGTCGGGAATGCCAGAAGATTTCCCTCGGGATTCTGGGAAACAGACGTGAAATGGATTCGGCGTTGTTTTTTGAAATGGGGCGTCCGATTCTGGCTCGTACGCATCGGTTGTCTCATCTCATTCTCATCGGTGCGTCATCGTATTCACGCTAGCATCATTAAAATAATTGCTTGCTAAAGATATTTCTGTTTGATTGGATAAAGATTTCTTTTCTTTTAGCCTCTAACTATAAATTTTTACAGATTATCTTACTTTAAAAAGAGAAAAACAATGAATTGCATCGGTTTTTAAAATTTTTTTCCCGAGCCATCTTGAGCTTTAGCATCTGCGTGAGCGTTTTCCCAGCAACGGCTAAAGTCGTTTATTATTTCACATCTTCTCTCAGGGATTTTCAGCAGTTTGTTTTCTTTCAAACCAGCTCAGCTCACATTTTTTACTCTATTAATAAAATGTGCGTCGCGTTATTCCGACGCGCAGATCTGCGATTATTGCGTCTCCAGTTTAGCCTTTAAGCTAAATCATGTTGTGACATTTAATGTCAGGTACAATAAATGCAGAATAAACTCAGCATACGTGAGGTGGGTTAGAATGAAAAGACTTTTTATCCCCTTTGGTTCGGCAGCAGAGAAGCCCCCCCGGCCCCCCAGCAGGAAGCAGCCGTCTGTGGACCGGAGCCTCCGGGAACCCTGGGAGTCCTCCATCCACCTGGACGGACGACCGGTGGATCGCTTCGTCATCAGCTCCGGCAAACCCAGCAGGTCTCACCGCTTCGCCAAGGAGGGGAAGGACGGGAAGCACCTGCTGGAGGAAGTAGGTAAGACGGGGCGGGAGAGGAAGAGGTGGGCGAGAGGAAAACAAGTGCAAAAGGAAAACAAGGGCGAGAGGAAGAGGAAGGCGAGAGGAGGGCGAGAGGAAGAGGAAGAGGAAAACGAGTGCAAATGGAAAACAAATGTGAAAGGAAGAGGAAGGTGAGAGGAAAACGAGTGCAAAAGGAAAACAAGCATGAGAGGAAGAGGAGGGCGAGAAAAAGAATGGGGCGAGAGGAAGAGGAGGGCAAGAGGAGGGCGAGAGGAAGAGGAAGGCAAGAGGAAAACGAGTGCAAAAGGAAAACAAAGGTGAGAGGAAGAGGAAGGCGAGAAAAAGAAGGGGGCGAGAGGAAGAGGAGGGCAAGAGGAAGAGATGGGCGAGAGGAAAACGAGTGTAATGGGAAAACTAGTATAATAGGAAAACAAGGGCGAGAGGAAGAGGAAGGCGAGAGGAAAACGCGGGACAGGGACATCAGAGACAGTTCAAGCCCAGTTTATGTTCCCAACAAGTATTTTAAAGGAAGATGCATGGATTGGGAGCTTGCCGGTGAGGGCGTGGCATTGTGGGTGTGTCCAAACAAGTTAGGGCACACCCACTTCTCCCATTGGGCCAATTGTAAGTAGCAGGAGAGACTTGGTTTTTATTTACATTTTTGATGGTTTAGATTGACTTTAAACACAGAAAGATCTCGACACTGTCTGGACCAATCACAGCAGCCCATTTCACATCAGCCCCACCCCCCCACTTTATTTCCTCACCACCATAAACTAATTCTAGGGTGGGTCCCGCCTGGTGGCTGCTGTGAGTCTGCAGACGGACCTACTGAGATATCACAACCTAATGAATTAATTCAGTGTTATGACACAACCGACACACAACAGGCGCTGATTTATAAGGCGCTCCAGAGAGCCGTCAGTCTCCAGCTGTGTGGAATGTGTGACTCAGATGAAGTCACTTCATTTCACAGCTGGTAATGCGTTTTAAACCAGAAGCAGAGCGACCACGGAAAAATGTCTGAGATTTGAGAATTAAGTCATAATATCACAAGAAGGAGGTCTTAAATCTACCAGGGGAAAGGCAGGAACGAGAAAAAATATTTAGGAGAAGAAAGCTGTGATATTTCTGATTAAAAAGTGACAATATTATGAGAATGAAGCAATAAATTTATGGGGGGAAAAAAGAAGAATCTATTTATAGGGAAATAACAGAAAGAGGAAAATGTTCTTCCTCAAGTTCACAGATAAAGATGTAAAAATCTCAAACCTTAAGAATCTGGATGTTCAGAAGAATTTTATTTCTAATGAGGAATCAGAAAACTTAATTTGCTCTACATTTGAACTATTTTTGAATCGTATTTAATTTTTTTTTCTTGTAAATTTTTAATCAGTCGTTTTATGTTTGTTATGCTGAGGCTAGCACGCCGTTAGCTCTGGTTAGCTTGGCATGCACCAGCGCGTGCTTGTCGGGTATCTAATAAAAGCATCTAAAAGTGTTTCAGGGTCACAACAACCAGACGCTAACATTGTTTCTGTTTATTTATATGCTTTTGTAAAGTTTTAAGACGGTTTTTAAAAAGATCTTTTAATTCTGTGCTCCGTTTTTAGCTCACTGTCTAGCCTGCGTTTGTCGTTTTTATGCATTTTCCTCCATCTGCAGCCACGTCCCCAATCCGGCTCCGACGAACCCCCCGTCCTGTGTGTTGTGGTCGGGGGAGGACGGGGTGGTGCGGACTCACTCATTCTCTGGTTTTTAACATGCTTCTGTGTTCGCAGCCCACTGTGTTCTGCGGCCGCCTCGTGGTTTTTTTTGCACCATAAATATCTGGCAACCCGGGAGCGTCTCTGGGTTTCCTCTCCAGAAATGTCTCTGAGCAGTGTTTGTGCTCCATCAGAGCGTGCCGTTAGCCTCACGATCAATCAGTCGTCGTCATTGTAATCAGTTGGCACTGATGGTGATGTGTTTTTTTCTCTTAGACCCTGAATGGGCCAACCTGGACGGCTTTGCTGTGTTGGGCGTCGCCCCCGTCACCAACTCGTCTGCAGGTAAACCTGATATGAAGGCGTCTGCACCAACAATGCACATCTGAAGCTCTCTGCTTACATCCTTTAAAGTGTCTTGATTGAACTGATCTGCTGTCATCGTGCATAGAAACGCAACCCGGCTCTGATTCCCAGGCCCGAGGCGATGGCCTCCTCCTCTTTCGTTATTCTCTTCATCTTCTGTTCTTCTTGCTCGTCTCTCACAGATTCCCATTTATAAATCGCTGAATAAGTTTTTTTCTGAGACAGAAAAGATGAGGACAGTAAAGCTTGAGCAAATGGTGCAGGAATGTGTTAACAGGGTTGGTGTTATTACTCCACCCACCAGTAGGGGGAGACTGGTTCTGCATCACATGTTTAAAAACTCAGAATACGACAAATTTGCATTAAAAACGAGTTAATTTTCCCCAAAATTAAAGGTTCCTTAAAGCCGAACACACCTGACGTAGCCACTGTTAGCACTCGCGCACCAACGGTACCCTCGGTGACATTTTCCCCAACTGTCTGGGCTATAATTACCCCTCTGGATGTTTCTACCCAATCATTTGCTGCTCTTTGTCGCTACACGGATTTGTTTGGTTTTCCACGCATCACGGCGCTCCAATGTGAAACGATACTTCCTGCCTGGAAGGCAGTAATAACTCCTATGTCGTTAGAAGTGTTTGCTTCCCATATCGTGATAATATGTGATAATTATAGACTCAATCAGTCCTTGTAGGGTTAAAATATAACCCCCATAGTGGTTGTAATAAATTATCCGCAGCTCTAATATTTCCAAATTCTTCAGATGAACTTCGATGGTTTTCTCATTTGTTTTTTATGACTTCAAATAAATGAGTTTTTATGATGTGTATATTTATACACCACACATGGGGCATTTATACATTTAAACACATGTCGCGTAAACTCTCACTTGTCTGTCACCGGGCTAACGAAAATAGACAGGCCAACAGTCGCGTTCATACTGTACTCCAGGGACACTTTAATCTTTCCAAAGCGTTTGACAGAACATCTCCCACTGTGGCAGGAACATGGAGAAAACCCATTCAGATTCCACCAGGAAAGGTCTATTAGGACAAGCAGCACATCCCAGGGCCGTCCCGCTGCGAGGCGGCGATGCTAACCGCTGAACCGCCACTCTCTTCTGGTGTTACAGTCGTATTTATTTTGGTAGAGCTGCTCTGGAGACACAGTTAATCATATTTGTTGAGTTTAAACTCAGTGAGGGCAGCCAAAGAACCACTGGGATTCTACCAGAGCAGGATAATAGCAAAAAGGAGACATAGCATGCTATAAAGAACGGCTACCAACAGGAGAAATGTTGTCTCGTGTTAACATTGTAGTGTCTGTAGTTTTCTAGCAATCTAAAAGCTAAAAGATTCAATGCTATTTTTGCCCCTGGTATAAGAAGGTGGAGGATCTGAAGTACTTAGGCTCAACAGTCCAGAGCAATGGCGAGTGTGGAAAAGAGGTGAAGAAGCGTGTCCAGGCAGGATGGAACAGGTGGAGGAAAGTGTCAGGTGTGATGTGTGATAGAAGAGTTTCAGCTAAAATGAAAGGAAAGGTGTACAAAACTGTGGTGAGACCAGCGATGTTGTTTGGTCTAGAGACAGTGTCACTGAGGAAAAGACAGGAGACAGAGCTGGAGGTAGCAGAGATGAAGATGCTGAGGTTCTCTCTGGGAGTGACCAGGATGGATAGGATCAGGAATGAGTACATCAGAGGGACAGCACATGTTAGAGGTTCTGGAGATAAAGTCAGAGAGGCCAGACTGAGATGGTTTGGACATGTCCGGAGGAGAGATAGTGAATATATTGGTAGAAGGATGCTGAGTTCTGAACTGCCAGGCAGGAGGCCTAGAGGAAGACCAAAGAGGAGGTTTATGGATGTAGTGAAAGAGGACATGAATTGATTATTTCTGCTTCCTCAAGTTGCGATGATTTGAATAGGCACGTTAAACATTTACTAAGTTCAGCAATTAGTTCGAGCTATCTCTGTAATCTTTGGTAGAGGGAGTTAGCAATAAGCAGTGATGTGGTTTAGCATCAGCATGAGCATGCTAGGTGTGTCTCTCCAGTGCTGCTGGTATGTTTGTCTGGAGGCTGACCCAGTCGTAGCACCTTCAACAATTGAGCTTCCAGGAAAACAAAATGGTCTGGCAGCAGAAGCTTTGCGGAGTCAATGGTTTGCGGTCTGGGTTGTTTTGATCCGGGTTAAAGTATGCGCTGTGACAGTTTTCCAAAAAGAGGAAGAGAGGATGAAGAAAGTAAAGAAAATGAGAAAGTCAGCTGATTGAAACCAAATGTTGTTGAAGTCGACTGAAACCAGGAGAGTTGATCAGACAGGTAGAGGACCGGTCCGTTTCAGGGTTGTTGTTTCCTCTTGAGTAGCGAAAACAAGGTTGATCAAACATGTTTTAACCGTGGTGAGTCGGGGCAAAAGTTCCATTTCATGTGTTTTCAAATCTACTTACCACAACATGGTTCAATCCTGGAAATAGAACAGGAGAGGCAGATCTGGATGCCCGGCAACAATGATGAAATTACGCTGACTCATCAGGATGTTTCTAAAACTGTAGGAGACGACTCCAAACCACATCACACCAGACAGATCGTTACTTAGAGCTGCACCACGAAGTCCAAAATATTAACACAACACATGGGAGTTATACACAATTTCACAAGAAATTAAAGATAAATGTGTGCTAAGCAAGGATAAAAATAAAACTCTTGGTTCACAGCAAAAGTTTTATGGGCTCTTGTTTGTGCCGTTCTTCCACCAAATTTGCCCAATGAAGAAAGTCAAATCCTGATTTTGGTAGAGGTTATATCGTCTTGGAGACGCACTAACTGACAAAAATACAGTTAAAAACTAAGATTAGACGCGTGATGGTTGGAAAAGAAGAGCAGATCATCTTGGTAGTACTGGTAGATCGCACCGGTAGTTGCGGTAGTTGGTAGAGGTTGTTCATGAGTGGTCGCTTGCCTTTCGCATGGTTCTGCGAGCTGCTGGCAACAATGTCCGGAACATCTCCCTGCCTCAAGCCCATAAGTCCGCCACCCCCATGACCCATGCAAGTGGAAAAAGCAGTATGGAAAATAAATAAATGAATACATTTGAAGAATATTTTCGAAATATTTCATACGGCTGACTTGTGTCCCATCAACCACACAACTCAAGCAACTGCTGACGCTAAATATGTGATTTGTTGTTAATGAGATGAAGAAAAAACGCCGACACTGTCATTCCGTTCAGTTCACTGACCAAACCTTCACAGGCAAACAGGAGAAGAAAGAACAAATTACCCAGAAAACGTCTGGAGACGCAGGAGAATCCCACAGAGAAGGATTGGAAAACAGGAAGAGCATCAATAGTTGGTGAGAAACCAAACAGTTGTCTTCATCCAACGGGGATAAAACCACTCAGCTGTGCTGGCAGGATAGAGAGGTAGATACAGAAAAGACAGGAGTCTTTCTCCCCAAGAGCTTTCCCGATGTGGATTCGCACGCCTCCTTACATCCTCTTTGCCTCGTCTTTGTTTTCCACCCCTCACACATTGCTGTGATGGAAGGAAAATTCTACCTTTCTAAGGCATACCCAAACACTTTCTGGGTAAGACGACCTTCCCTGTTTGTTGGACAGGGAAAGCCAACACAATATTCTTTTATTTTTCCCTCATAGCCGCTTCAAATTTCGGCTAATTCTCTTGGTTACGTCAGCGTAGTTGTCTTTGCTGCTTTTGTTGCGTATGCAGCTATCTGATGGAAAACAGTGTGGATTCCTCTCATCTGATAATGATTATGAGAAAGGGATAAACGAGGGATAGGAAAGAAAGAAGACGAGAGTACGGGAGGGGTTTCTGTCTTCTTGCCAATGTTATCGCTCAGCACATGCAGCCAAATGAGAGGAACTGTCTGAGCAAATGTCTGAGCGGTTGTCCAAGCTGGAGTAAACACCGGGGTGGGATTAAATCAGGAAGCAGGACATTAGAAGTTGGAGCAGATGAAGGTGGACATAGATTTTATGGAACATCTCTTTCGTGACAACTTGGATGGAAACAACATCAAATTAAGTGTTTTATCTCTGAGTAGATGGTTCTTGATAGTGTTGATTTTACGCTGGCGTTTACCTTCAATGAGTCTCCAAAGGCAAATCCAGGACAGAGCGCCGATTAATAATGAACGATGAAGTCATAAAGGAACAACTACTGGTCCAAAAATGATGGGACACTTTGAAAATCATTAATAAAACAGGATTTGGCAAATTTGTAACTCTTTTTGGCATTCGATGCAATGAAAAATTGAACAAAGGTGAACACAATGAAAGTTGTACGTCATCAGCTTCAATAGTTTTGTAAATATATGCCTGTTCCGACTTATGCAAAGAAACTGAAAGGACAGGACCAAGAAAAGACAGGAAAAGTTGTGGAATTACCTGATTGGATCATTCTGCAGGTAAAGAGATTCACCAGTAGGGGATAGGAAGTTAAAACTCATGGGGGAAAGTCAGTCCCCAAGGTATGGTGATTGCGGAACACCTGCCACCATCCAGACAGGACTGTCATTGTTGGAAGGTGACTGACTTTTCCACCAACAGGTCCATCCAGAACTCCACAGACTGCTGTCAGGTATCAGCCCCCTGCGAGGCGGGCCACCAGGGTGGACAGAACTGTTCACGCATCGGGCGGATCTAGCGTCAGGACACTCCGGAGGGCTCCTCAGTCTTCTTCGGGTCCCAGGCAGCCAGAGAGACTGTGGCTTGGAGGTCGCCTGCTGGGAAGGAAACGCCAACACAACACCAAGCCTCAGTCGGACCAGAGAAACCGAAATGCACACAAGCTAAGTAAGAGGACTCACAATCTACACTTGTAACCTCCAGAGTAAATGAGATGCTGAAAAGACTCCAACCTAACAAAGATGAGCTGATTTATGAAGTATACATTTTGTTTGTACTATCTTTAGTGTCCATAGTGTAAACCCTGGCCGTGCCTGGTATCCCTTTCTATTCATAGCATCTGAGTCCGTTCATGTGGTGTCACTGCAGGCACAGAAAACCCCAGGCCAGAGCGTACCGGCCAACAGAGCAGTCACAACCAAAACAACCACGCCAGGTACCTGCAGGTTCAACTTCTATTAATGTTTTAGCATCATAAATGTCTTAAGTTTTCGTCTATGCAAAGATTAGAGAAACCAGAGGCTAACCCGTTCAAGGGTCTCTGTGGTGATTTTGTTTTGGAGATAGCCCATCTCCACATCTTTGTATGTTTCTGTCGGTGTTTTGCAGGACCACCAGAATACGTAGCCCAGGACATCAGCGTCAGAGTCATGTCCCCCCAGTCAGTCCTCATTTCTTGGGTTGACCCTGTGGTTGAGATGGGGAAGGTGGAGCCGGGGGAATCCAGGTGGGAGAATCAGTTTGGCTGGTAGTAAGACATAAATCCAGAACCCCAACCTTCTGAGTTTGGACAAACCACCCTTACGTTCTCTTATCTCAGATCATACACAGTTAAGTTCAGGGAAAAGGGCGAATCGGCACGCTGGGACTTCATGGAGAGCACCCAAAGGAGAATGATGATCGATACCCTGACTGCTGACAGCATGTATGAGTTCTCTGTCAGAATATCTCAGGGAGACAACCAGGGGAAGTGGAGTGTCTCCGTCTTTCAGAGGACCCCCGAGTCAGGTATGAACAGCCACGGCCTCCTGAGAGTCGCTTATATAATATTAGGAATAAAAGTTATGAATAGTGATTTTATTTTCAGAGAAATAGCTCCTGGGAGCCAAAGCCCCATATTCCACTTATAAAAGGGAACGCGTTCATACAGAAAAGAATTCACTCTTGCATAACCGTGTCTGTTAGCTCTTTTCCACTTATTTCCTCAAGTCGCACTTCATCATACTCACTGCCTCTTAGTGCCATTTGATTTTTGATTCGAGCTTTGGCTGCGCCTCCATCATGATCGCAGCTCTTTTAGCAGGTCGTAGCGGCTCCTGAGCTGTGGTTCAGAGGAATGTCAGCATTTACTGCCTGGCTCACAGCTCTCACACTTCCATCTGCTCTTCCATACCTGATCTCCAAGGGAGGTTCCTGACAATGCATGGCAGCAGCACTTTCCTCAGTGGAAGCCTACTGGCTTGAACATCCTCCCTATTTTTACTTGCTTTAAGAAGTCATTTCGTCACCATGTTCTCTCCATGCTGCTTCTGGTTTATATCCCTCTGCTCCTCCTTTAATCATCATCTTTTTTTTAAACTTTCCTCTCATTTTCCAGCTCCTTCTGGGCCACCAGAGAACTTTGAGGTCAAGCCACTGCGGGGAAAAGGGACTGCTGTCATAGCAACATGGGATCCACCTGAAGAACCCAACGGGAGGATAAAAGGTCAGCAGAGGAGCAAGAAAAACAAAATGAAAATGAATTAAGCAAGTGCTGTATATTTGTGGTGTTTCAGTCCAAACTGAAAATTTAAACCTGAACAATCCGTCAACACAAATCATGCAATTATTGTTTTCAACAGGGGAATCACTGATGGTTGAAAGAAAAATCATACATGTAACTTTCAGAGTATTAATCTTCCTAACAATTTAGATATACTTATAAAACTGAAATAAAATCACAAACTTTAAATAATAGAACAACTTGTGGGCAGGAGGATATACCGCAGGAGATAACATAAGGAGTACAGTAGAACCTTGAGATACAAGCTGCTTGACTTATTTGATACGAGTTATTTGAGACACGAGCTGTGCTTCAGGACACCATCACTAGTTGGGGGATGGATACTAGATCACCTGAGACCGGAACTCGTTCTCAGGTTCTACTGTAGATGTTTAAAGAGCTAAATTAAAAGTACTTCTAATGGGGATCTGTGGTCATGTTGGCAAGCTAGGCCTACCTGTTTCCATGTGGAATACAAGCAGATCTTCACAATCTTTGAATACTGCAAAGGCAAAACCGTCTTAAATCAGCAAATGTTACAAACCCAATTGTATGTGAGCTGAAAAACAAAGAGTTTGTACTTTTGAGGCCATTAGTTCTACGACTCTCTGAATAGTCTTACGAGCGCTCCTAACAACTCTTTCTCTGCCTCCACACAGAGTATGTCCTGTCTTACGCTCCTGCTATGAAGCCATTTGGAATGAAAAGTGTGACATACCGTGGCAGCACCACCACAGCCACCATAGATGGCCTCACACCTGGGGACCGGTACATCTTCAAGATTAGGGCCAGCAACAGGAGGGGACAGGGACCACAGAGCAAAGTCTTCAGTGTTGCCATGCCTGGCTGTAAGCAATTCTTCCTTTAGTAAGTTTATGCATTTTTTACGCTTTAGATTCAGTGATTCTTTAATTCTTGTCTCCTGGCAGCCAGCAGAACTGCCTCATCATTCTCAAAAACCAAGGACAGCCACAGGACAAGTCATAGCAAACAAGACCCCAACCCTGACGAATCTGCCCTCCAGTCCACGGAGGTACAAGAAGAACCAACCACATCCCAACCACGTCCTGCGGCACCTGTCAACAGACGCGTACGCCCACTCACCCAGACACGGTCCTATCACAGCATCTTCTCCTCTATAAGGGGCTCAGTCAGGAACCCAGTGAACAGAGGCTCATCCAGAGAAAGAGCTCAAGATAGAGAAGATGAAGAGGAGGAGGAGGAAGAAGTACTTACAACACCTGCTCCAACCACCAAGACAACAACGATGGAGGATGTGCCTGAGACCAAAGAACCAGATAATGATGTTGCCCCTGGATCGGATGAAGAAGAGCCCCAGACAACTGAGACTCCAAGCCTCAAACTTCTCACACCCTCCCCAACTAAACAACCATCTCGTCCAAGTTCACCATCCAGAAGGCCAATTAAAATCAGAGTTCATCAAAAACCTGCTTCCAAGGCGTCCTCAACCACTTCGTCCCCCACAACTTCTTCATCTACTACAACCACACCATCTTCGTCTTTGCAAATACAAGAGTCAGCCGCTAGTAGAAAGGATTACGTAGCATCTGCATACCCGGAGATAAAGAACCCCTACAATAAGCCCAGCATATCATACACAAGGCCCTCCACAACAGATGTAAGAGACAGAGGTTCACAACAGACTTCTGACAGAGGTTCTTCTCCAGCAGGCCGCACCAATGGGTTTAGATACGGTTACAGTCGAAGGCATCCAGGAATTTTGTTTAGAGGCAACTCAACACGAATGGTGAATGGTTACAAACCTGCCATCGCCTCACCAAGCAGAACCCAAACCCAAGCATCAACAAATACGCATAGTTCAGGAACGTCACAGTCCACTTTACTGGACGGGAGTCAAAACCTGAAAACATCACATGCTGCCAAATATCAGGAAACATCTGGTCCAAAAAAATTTGACAAATTGCAATATGTGTCAGAGTCCAAGTCTCAAGGCTCAACGGTTTCAATGAACACAGAGGAAAAAGGTGACGGTTACACAAACACAAATGCAGAAGCAACCAAAGTTGAAGAACCTACTTCAAGCTCTAAATTACATCCTCATGAGGTGGAGAAAGAGGAAAAGCAGACCACTACTGAAAAGCCTCCGGTTACTCGTGCAAAAATTAACCCCTCATTCGCTAAACGATTCCCGTGGCTAGCAAGTCGTTATCCGGGAATGTTCGGCTCACAGTCCAGAGTTTCATCTTCCAGCCAAGATAGCAGGAACGTCTCCACCAGGACTTCATCCTCTGTGGAGGCCAGCACGCCAAACATAAAGGGAATCTCCACGAGGCTTTCAGGGGCCACGGGTGCCGCAGGAGTTTCCAAGATACAGGAGACTAGTCGAGATCTGAGGAACCCTTCGACTGTTGACTCACTAAAGAATGAGGATAGCAAGGACTCTATCAAGCCTTCAAGTGACAACAGAAACCCAACTACCTCATCATCTTCCTCTTCAGGCTCTGAATCCCATCATTACTCTAGGAGACAAGGATATCCCATCCACAGAGGAACCTCTCATGAGGACGACAATGAATATAAAAAAGACAATCTGGATGAGAGGAGTGAAAAAAGTGAAATAAAAGAAGTTGATCCTTCATCAGCCCAGAACAAACCTTCTAGAACTGGTACTGATAGAAATGAAGACAACAATGAGAGTGTGGACACGTTTTCAAGGACAAGACATAGCTCACCAGCTGGTGGTACACAACCTCATCTGCGTCCTGGTGCAGGAGCGAACGGGAGGGTACGCTCTCCCTTTCAGACCAGTAGGCACTTTGGTGGATCAAGATTTCCAATCAGACCACAACCAGCACAGAACTCAAGATTGGGTTCTTCAACAATTCCTTCCTCGGCTTCTTCAAATGTTCCCCAGTTAGTTTTGACCTCAGATCACAACACAGGCACTGGCACGACTGTGACAAAGACAGGGGGGTCATCATCGTCATCATCAACATCATCATCTTCTTTATCCACACCTGTAGACAGTCTTAGAAGTCAGGGGGGTAGAAGTCGCTCGAACATCTATAAAAGAAAGCCAACCAATGGAGGACTTTTCAATAGATATGGTAAGATCCATGGCTAAAGTGCAAGTTATTAAAGGTTACTGCCTACTGTTACTCAAAATGTGCTTGAACAAAAGCTAAATGACACATCTAAATGCATGAAACAATCGTATGACTACTGAAATTCTATTGCTTGTAGGTAAAAATGGACGATACAACCTGACATCAACAATCGAGAAAGAATCTCCGTCTCCTCAAGGAACCAGCAAGAATGTTGGCCAAAAGTTTATCACTGGACCTGACGGAACCAAATGGGTAATTTTCTTCAAAAGAAGTAACCTCTAATAAAATTGTAACCCACTGTTTTTACACAACCTTTACTTTACTTTTGAGTCATCCATATAAAATATTTTTGAATTGGATAAAGTTTCACATTGTAATTGCTTGCCAGACAAAATAGTCGTGGAGTGGGGGATGACATCATTGAGTCTCAAAGTGAGGCAAAAGTTAACATTTGATATATGTTGTGTATAAACTATGCAAATAACTTCATCTCAAAAGCTATTGGACTTAGAGCGGGGGCTTCTGATGAACCAGGATGGACGGGTTCTCCAGGACTCTCAGGGCAAACCCAAGAGAGTAGTACTTGGAGAGGATGGACGCACTATTTTTGGTGATAAACTTCAACCAATCTTACATGAAGTAATATTTTTCGGAATTTGATGGCTGTTCCAGACAAATTAATAAACCTTTCCCTTTGCTGTGCCAGACCTCATGGGCAGTCCTTTGGTCAATCAGGATGGCATGGCTCTGTTTGGCCATGGCCGAGATAGCCGGCCAGTCGTCAACCCCAAAGACAAGCTCCTCATGGTTGGAGGGAAACCTCTAGTTGGCTTGGACCGTCCTCACTCTAGAACCACCACCACCACCACCACCACCACCACCACAGCTCCCACCACTACACCAGAACCCACCACAACCGATTGGATCATTGAAGAGTCCACCACTGTAATGCCACATCCAACCTGTCCACCTGGAACCTCTCACAAAACAGATGAATATGGGTATCCGTTGATGGACCTGGAAGGAATATTGGATTGTTATCCGGATGGTGAGTCCTTGAGATTCAGTCAATCATTGAACACAGATTTGTTCCCCCCGGGAATGAAAAAACATATTGCAGCGCCCCAACTTGCAATGCTAGCTTTCCCACAGATCCAAAGTCAAGTTTACAGAAGTCTTTTAGGGGCGGAAAACTGAAGATAAATAAATACAACTGCTCTAAATTTCTCGGCGGTATTGTTTGTCACATCAATCAAGACCATGAATATTTCCTGTGTGTACCCAAAGAATCCTGCAGCTCTTAACTGAGTGATGCGGCCAGCATGTACGTAGATGTGTATGTCTTTGCGAGACCACAGGAACCACATGTGACCCTCCACATCTGGGATCTGGCAGTAGTAGAGTGTTGTAGGTTAAATTGCCCCACGAGCTGTCAATCAGACAAAGACAAAATACGACATATTTACACCACAAGCACACAAAGAATGAGTATTTGAGTTATTGCAGCACATGCGGTGGCGGATTTGAAAATGGTTAAACTCAAGTAGGCCAATGAAATCAGATTGGAATCTAAAATAATTTCAGTGTGCTGATGTTCGGAATATTTTGAGTCCCAAATGGGGGGAATTGTTTTGTCATGACTTCTCATTTCATGACACACTCAAACATTTTATATCTGGCTTTGGTTACTTTTAAAATGTGCATAAGTGGTTCCACGGATACGTTACGTTCAGGTGGGTTTTTTGAATCCACCGCGAGGGTGTTGATGATTGTCAGCTCTGACATGTGTGACCGATGCTCTACTTCTCTAACAGAGGAATCCTCAGGAATGGAAACGGACCAAATGCACATTGCGACCGCGATGGCTGACGCTTTAGCTCGTAAGAAAGGTATTGGCTGACTTTGGCTTGAGCTTGACCGCCCGCCCGCCCCCGGGCCGGGACGGAGCGTACGCTCAGTGTTTGTTTATTGCCTGTTTATCTGTCAGTGGATGTTTGCTCGCTTTGTGTCCTCCCCCTTTGCTTCGCCTGTCTCCACTTTGTTTCTCTTGTTCGTCAGTTTGAATATCTCGGTTCATTGCTTGTTTTTTGGATATTTTCCATCAAGGGCTGCTTTTAATCAATCTTACTTCTCAAACTGGACCCGCAGTGCATGTGAACTGCATTACTAAGCTGAAGAGAATGCCCTGGCTTTTGATTTAATGCACTGTATTTGCTGTTCTTAACGTCGCTTTGTAATACAATAGATTAACCCCGGCTTCAACCCAACACTGGCTGAATGGAAAACTGGAGCGATTGCTCGATGTGACCGTTCGGACTGTGTAATTTCACAACAGGTGTTTGGATCTCTTGGAGTCTGTTGCATGTGAGCAGAATTAGATGTTTTCTCTCTTCTTTAAAGACACGGTGGGACATTTCACTGTTTTCTTTGCATTTCCCTGTCATGGCTGGAAGCTGCTTGCATGCGTGTGGACCGTGATGTAATACCAAGGTCCGCTGATGACAGGAAAAAAAAACAACCCACATTGATGAAAAAGGAGGGAGATAATTGAATTTCACCCAATGCAACCCCCCCCTCAAATTTGTCAGCCTTGGAAACTTGTGAAATAGTCTTCAAGCCCCGTCACGTGGAAAATATGGGTAGCAAAACATTACAGAAGAACACAGCTCTGGGTGCTGAGTGAAAATGCAGGTCCACTTTAAATTGAGCGCAGACATCTGCCCACAATTAATGGCGTGATTTTGACACTCTGGATACACACATCAGTGATAAATGAACGACAACCGCTTGGTATCGATTCAGGATGTTCACATAGAAATCTATTGAAGCTGACATTCATTATTGTTGCCAGATGAGACAACCCTGGTACCCCCAACCACCACCACCACAACAACCACCACAACAGCCACCACCACCACTGAGATCCCGACCCCGGAGCCGGACACCCAACCCTTCAACAACAGCCCTTTGTCTGAGTTCGACCTCAGCGGGAAGAAGAGATTCACAGGTAATCTCAGTCAGGAGTGTGTTTTTGTCTTCAAGTTTGTGTTCGGTTACAAGTTTAAACTCTTCACAATCATAAGTTACAGATGACTTACATCGAGCTCTAATGTGGGGCGTCGGTCCTCCGGAATGCCCGGCGTGCGCACACTGATTTGTTGCTGCATGAGTCATCCGTTTCAGCAGCAGCAAAAAGCGTGCAGTTCAGAAACATGTCATGGTGTTCAAAATGAAACACGCCTGAAGCAAATGCATGCAAGAAACGTGATCAGCACTGTTACAACCGGTCGTAAATCGGGTTTGCATCCGATCAAAGACATCTGATTTGAGGACATATGCATCGGATGAAGGTAAACACAATTAAAATGAGTCACTGCCCAGTCTGTTGATGTGAATGTAAGCCTGTTATTCACAAAACAACCTGAACCCCTCAGATAAATCAGCAAGTTTATCTCACTTATAAAAAAATCCTCCTCCAACCTCCTCCGAGCTCTCGAGGCAACTCTAAACTGATTGTTAAATATCACATTCCCATTACGCAGAATGGATCACCTTTAACTTAACCCCATTGGATATGTAATTTCATATTCACTGACACAAGACTTATTATCTTTATCTGACAAGCACAATAAATAGCAGACGTCTCCCGTGAAGGAAGCCAAAGAACAAGACTGGACTTACAAGCTCGTGTTCTCTTTAATACTTGTCTTTCTTGCGCGTCCCAGTTGGTGAGTCTGTTTGCAGGTGCTGTAAATAACGTTAAGTGGATGACAGTTCTGTCTCTATTCATGGAGGAGTCGTATATTTGGATCTCTACCTTTGTTTTCTCAGTAATGCCTCATAAATTTGTGTCCCTCTCAGACTTTGCAGCAACTATTGGCCTAAACAAAGGAAAAAGTCCACACCTGACTGCAATAGAAGTCATTTCAGTCCTCATCCATACCATAAAGCAGGTGCTAGCTACAGTTAGCTCTCTGGGAATCGTCGTCCATTGGTTCCACTCATGTGAACAGTAATATTTAAGTTCAGTAATAAAAGGAACACCTACTTGACTTCAATTAGACTTGATTCAAGGTGCTGTGAGTATAATTCTTAAAGCCTCTGTACCAGCGGGTTTTGTCCAGATGTTTTCAGATGTTTTCTTGTGGTGTAACAGGTGGAAGTCTTCATTAGACTGGGGAATGCACTGACTGGAAGGGGTTGGAGGTTAAGAGCTGTTTGTGTTTCGATTGGTTGGTTGGTTGATTGGTTGGTTGGTTTGCTGGTTAGTTTTTTTGTTTGTTTCTTTTGTTGGTTAGTTTGTTAGTTGGTTGTTAGACGTATTGATTGGTTGGTTGCTTGGTTGTTTTGTTTGGTTGATTTATTGGTAGGTCGGTTTGTTGCTTTGTTGGTGGACTGATCAATTGATTAGTTGGTTGGTTGCTTGGTAGGTTGGTCATTTGGTGGATTTGTTGATTGGTTGGTTTGCTGGTTACTTTTTTCTTTGTTTGGTTGATTGATTTGTTGATTGGTGTGTTTGTTGGTTGACTGATCGATTGGTTGGTTATTTGATTGACTGATTGACTGATTGATTGGGTTATTGTGCTGGTTGGGTTACACAACTACTGAGCTGATTGTGAGAGAACTTTGTGGCATCTCTGGTCGTGCACCGAACCAGTTTTACTATGTTGTCCTCTAAACATGGTTTCTTTTGAATGGATTTCGCCGCAAGCAGATGGGAACAAATAGCATTAACTAATAATTCTTAGCAGTCGCATGACTGCACTTCATAGCAAGATCCAGATGGACAGAGTTTACCACATTCTCCAAGTAAATGACTGCCAGGCTGTTTGGCCAATTACAACGTTAAGTTATGCCACACTGGACTGATATATGGAGTTGACTTTATGAGAACTGTGCCTTTTCCCAGTGTTGATTTATCCACATCAGTCACATGTTGATGCTTTTAGGTTTTGTTTTTTAATAAGCAGAAGACATTGTGTCTCTATGGAGAAAAGGTTTAGCATTTTACAAACTGAACACATGAGGAAACATCTGAATCTCTTGGATTCACATCCTGGATGCTGCTGAGAACCCGTTTCCAGCCGGTATCTAGACCGACATCTATTACATGTTCACTGAATGAATGTGTTACACATATGGCCACGTATTCGCTAACAGTAGGAGGTTGTAACAGCCTAAATACAGGCAGTCTTGTGGTCCGGGTGTTGATTTGTAGATTCTGACACCATTAAGACTCTTGGCTGGAGCCGAGGTCCGACCATCTGGGCCGGTAGAAGCGCCCGGGGGCTCCAGCGGTTCCTTCCAAATCCCAGCTAGATTGAGAGCTGTGGGATATGTGAAGTATTCAAAGATGGAGAACCAGCTGGTTTTGAAAGTAGATAAAGAAAAAAAGACTCACGAGATATTTTCATTTTTTATAAATGTCTTGAATAAATAAATAAATTTCCGTTATGTTCTTCCCTGCCATCAGCTCCCTACGTGAACTACATCCAGAAGGATCCGGGTGCTCCGTGTTCCCTGACCGAGGCTCTGGAGTTCCTCCAGGTTGACGTCATAGAAGATTTAATGGAGAAGGACATGCTGGCAGCCAATCAAAAACAGCCTCCCAAAAACAAGCCTCATAACTTGACCGTGGTTGCCATGGAGGGCTGCCACTCGTTCATCATCCTGGACTGGGCCCGCCCACTGAAGGAAGACATGGTGTCAGGTAAGGGAAAATCAGCTCATGTATCTTCAATGTTTGTCTTGACTTTTACCATAAAGAGAATTTCAGGTTTTATTTTTCTCTGTTGTCATAGCAACTGTTTTTTTCATCTAGATTATCAAGTTTCTATCAAAATACCCAACAAATATCATGAAAACTTTAGGAAAATGAACAAAACGCAAATTGGCGTACACAATGTAAGCATTAGCTTTGATGGCTTTTATTGTTTGCTGTTTGATAGAAGAGAACAACTAACGGAAGTTTATTTTGATTTGAATGACCCATTTTATCTTTATAATTTATCGTTATTTGTCAGGTATGATCCAGATTGTGGCCCTCTACCCTGGAACGTATCATGAAAATGGTTTTATTTAAAAATAGACCCCAGAATTTGAGGATTTTACCATTACATAGTAAATATTACTGAGAGTAAAAATATCGCAATGTCAGTTTTTCCAAGATGGAGCAGCTCCTGCCAGAATAGCATGTTAGTGATGCTATTTTGGCTAAAGAGGTGATAGAATGTCTGGATTTACTGTTCATGGAAACAGAAGTAGAGTCCGAGCTCTGTTTTGAAAGACTATGCTAAGGCTAATTTAGCTGCTATTTAACATTTTGCTTTAGAGGTAGGGGGGGTTCTTCTTCCGTCAGTTTGGCGAACATCCCTCAACATGTTACTGGCATCCCGCAGGAGTCCTTTTTAAGAACCCTCTTCAGCAGTTTATTGATGATAAATCATGTAGGAAGGGACAGGAATGGGGCTCCTGAGCGCTGACACAGATTCTCCAGGAAAAATAACATTCCTGTGAACCCAGAAAGTGGAAAAGGGTAGCGTCGGAGGAGGAGGCTACTGTACAGGACGCGGTGGACAGTTAGGGTCTGTGTTGTGTTTGGCCGGAGGGATTCTCCGTCCCCTGATGGTTAAAACAGAGAGATGGTCCGTTCTGTCATCGCTTTTGTTCCTCCCCTTCTTTCCATCTGTTCTCCTTGATGTTTCCTGTCCGCTCACATCCTGCTGTGAGCTTTTCTTTATTCTGAGGCATGTAATCCCCTTTGTATAGTCTGTTGCGTCTCATGGAGATAAATCGGCCGATGCTCCTCGAACTTCCAACCTCTTTTCGGAGATCCTCCTTCAAAGCTGTCATGTTTGCGTAGAAACAGAAATACGGCGGCCGTGTTCTGATCCAGGTTGGGTTCCACATGTAGATACAATCAAAAGGCTGTTTTCGTTATTAGGGGATGTTTGCACAAGCACATGTTCTGGGTCACGGCTCTGAAAACAAGCTCATGGAAACAGCTGGAGGCCAACGGACGTCGAAGAGCGACGCTGGAAGGACTTGTTACCCCTGGTTCCATTCACTGAGCCTTTGCTTAAAGGTTTTATTCACTGGCTCTTGCATCTGGCCCAAAGGATCAGCTCCTCGGGAAACATTTAATAGACCTATCCCTTAAAGAAAGCCTACAGCGCCAGAAGTCTAAACTCTGCTCTGCAAAAGCATCAGTCGAACAATATAAGACGGAGAAGAAATGAAAAACCCAAGGAAGAATAACAAAGACGCTAGTATTTCCCTTCCCTCCATCGGCCGCCAGCTGCGTTGGTGTCGCTCCAGTGAAAATAGAAAGTCAGACTCCAGCGTCCAGGAGAAACAGTTGGTAGCTCCATGTGCGGCGGTGCCACCATCACTTGACAACGAGCGAGGAAGAGCCCCCTGACCTCAGGTTGCCTACCGGATCTACCGGTTAGTCTGCGTGAGGAGGAGGAGGAGAAGAAAACAGACAGCGAGACGGCAGGTTGGATATCGCCCAGACACGAAAGATCGGAGACCACCTACTCTTTAAGTGGTTGGGAGAATCGATTCTGGCACTTTCTATATATTTATAGGTCGATCGAGTTCAAGGCTGACTCAGCAAAAAAGTTGCAAAGGTTGGAGGTGGAAACCCAGTGGAAAAAAAAGGGGAAGGATTGGAAACCACATTTCCTGCCATTCTGAAATATTTCAGACGACTAGCGGAGTGCATTCCTCCGCCGAGGCCGTCAAAGACCAACGCACGGAATCTCATCCCGACGGATTCTGGAGGTTACCCGGTTCATCGTCTGGACCCGGAACGCGGAATTAATCAAAATAGTTAATGTGGGTGGATCCAGTGGGCGGGGCCACCGATCCTAGCTGGAATCTGATTGGTTCCTTCCTGTCAAATGAGGGTTCTTTTCTGTTTGTTGGTAACATCAAGCACATCTTGTAACCATAGAGATGATTTAGGTCTCCTGGGAAGAAAAAAGTCAAGCTTAAAATTCAATAAATATAGAATTTAATAATGTTGAGCCTCTCAGGCCTTTTGTGGTATAAGTGGCTGCATTCAATTACGTGTCTTTGCTTAAAGCTATGTAAACAGCCAATGATCTTGTTCTGGATGTTTTAGTCTTAAACCTAGATCCTGGACATAAACTCGACCCTTTTATGACCTCTTGTTTCAATTTGCTTCCCCTAAAACTCGATTTTACTGTGATTCTAATCAGCAATTTTCTATTTTTTTCACCTACCTGCAGGCTACATGGTCTACAGCGCTTCGTACGACGACGTCCTCAACAACCGATGGTCCTCCAGGTCCTCCAGCGGGACGCAGTTGGCTGTGGAGAACCTGAAACCCAACTCCAGGTGACACAAACCCGCCGTAACCATCGTAACGCGTTCGCGCCGAGCCTCACACGTTCACGTTGGCTGATTTACGGCATCGTCTCACACGGGAGTCGTAGAAAAGCCGGACTTACAAACACAGATCTCCTCAATTGCGTGACGGATCACCCCCCAACCCGCTGCGTACCGTTTACGAGCGCACCGCCGCTCCGGGGGCGGTGGGTTAATTGGCTGTGGCTTGTGAGTGTTTATTTCTGCTGGGGAGTGTTTACATCGTTATCCCATCATCACAATACGGCGCAGAACATGCATCTGGGTGTAAGAGGCGGCGTTAGCGTGCTCGCTGTTGGTCCCTGCTGCCAGCTGTGATATCAAACCAGGCTGAACCGAACCAGAACCCCCTCAGTGCGGCAGACTTGATCGGTTTTGGCGACTCGGAGGCAGGTTAACCCACGTGGATCTGGAAATACGTGACAGATGTGATCATTTCTGCCTTGTTCAGCTGTTTCCACAAAGACTTGGGTCGACTTTCTTAAAAATAAACACACGGAGAAACAGTTCTTCAAATGTGGACGCTGCAGAAGAAGACGTGCGTTCGATCTGAAAAGGCGTCTGTATTTCCAACCGCTGATTTTAAGTGACGCGGGATCCAAACGTCTTGACACGACAACAGTTTTACTGAAAAAAGTTTGTAATGAGGCAAAACGCAACTCCTCTGAAAGTGACGGCAACACGGTTGTACAGGTAGTCCTCAACCTAAGAACACAACTGGTTCATAAGTTGAATTATTTGCTGTTTGGTTTCAGACACAGCAACAACATAACTGACTCTGAGGGTATTTATCCTTCTTCGTGGTAGATACGCTGCTTCCTTGCTCTTATCTGTTGACTTTGAGGTGCTGCAGCGCCACCTACTGCCCTGGCATTCATACAGCAGAAGTGTTTCAAAAACGTCGCCCCATGAACTTTTTTCAACGCGCAAAATTATCTTTGTGTTAACAGTGGGGTTGAGGTTGATTTACTCACATCTGACATGAAGTGCGAACACACACAACCTCCTCCAGCGACGTAAATCAACTGTAACGTTCACTAAATCTGTATCACGTGGGTCTGAGGAGGGATGAAGAACATCTATTCCTTCTGGGGTCATTCCTCATCGCTAACAGAGGTTTCCTCTCGCCAAAACGAAAGCATGAATCTGTTTGAGCCGTCCCAACCCCCCCCATCCCCGGTTGAGCAACCGGTTTGTCTTCATGATGGAGCGTCTCCACCGGTTGAAGCAAACATAGAGTATGTTCACTGAGTTTCTCATGCTTGTTAGATTAAATAAATGGAGAGACGAAGAATTTTACTTTTGCAGATTTATAGAAACATATTTTATATTTCATGATTCCAGCTGTTGGCTGAGAATTTGATGCTTTTTTTCCTCTTAAACAGACATTTTTACGATCAATTCGTACAATTCCTTTTGTAGGTTGTAAGGAAATATTCATACACTTGCATACTGCAGTATTTTATTTTATGACACTACATTTAAAGCTGATTGAGGCAGACATTAATTCTCAATCAGGCTGCTATAAACTCTTCCCCGCAAATTTACAGGTAGCAGATTCACCTGCTTTAGAATTGTTAAACTGAAGTTTAATGCATTCTATAAATAAAGATATTTCGAGTCAAGAGGCCCGACGCTCTATACGAGGTCTCACATGTCCGGTTTGGCTTGACGAAGCAGCGCATGGTCTTTTCTCTTTTCTTACTTTTATATTCTGGCTCACGTTTTGGGTTTTTCATGACATCACCTCCCTGCAGCTGCCTCCTCTCCCTCCCTCTGCGATGCATATTCTGGTCATCGCCATCACGTGGCCGCTGTGATTGGATCCAGGCCCTCGCGGCTGAACGTGGCGAGAGTTCTTGGCGGACGGCGGACTCACTGTAGGCGACCTCGCGGGCCGACGCGTGAGCGAACGGTTGCACAAACGCAGCAGCCGTGGAAAAGTTTGCTTTAAAGTTGTCACCGGCGGCTGATTTTAACCTAATAGGATTTAATAATTCCTCCACCACCCGTCGTCAAAGTGACATCATCACTCCCTTCCTGTCGTTTATCCGTTCTCCTTCTGCTTTATTTTCCACTCCCTTCTTATCCCCTCCGTCTATCTGCTAATCTCCACTTGTCTCTCCACCCTTTTCCTTCCCATTTCCTCCAACGTGAGCCAAGTGGTCCTTTTTATTGTGTCCTTAAATCTGCCTGATTAAAACTGCCCGGTTATTTGATCACATCATTGGCGTTTCCTCACCTCCACACCTGAACTCCTCAACCTCTTCCAGAAGAAACACCTTGATGAAGAAGCAAGGGGGAGGTCGGGTGACTTTTATCAGTTCTGCAAAAGTTTCTGGTGCTTTGAAGCAACGGAAGAAAAAATAACTCTTAAAATGAATACATAGAGGTCAAAAGGTTCACGCCTCGCCTGCAAGAACCTCAAGGTCTTAAAGGGGTTTGGACAGACTTGACCAGGATCATAGGGGAGGTTTGACTGGTCTTGTGTCCAGGTGTGTTCCCTCTTGGTTTTCTGGATTCTTACCACCAAAAACATTCATTACAGGTGGACCGATTACTCTAAAATTGCTGCAGGTGCGACTGGCAATTGGCCCTTTGATGAACTGGATGTAACCCGCCTTTCGCGCAGTCTTCTGGGATAGACTCGTCTTCTTCGGTTGAAAGTTTTTCCGTCTGCCCGTCGACTGACTTTTCATTTTGGGTGACCTCTGGTTTTAACCTCTCATTTACTCCGTCTGCGTTTGTCTTGGTGCAGGTACTACTTCAAGGTGCAGGCCAAGAACGTGTTTGGTTTGGGGCCCATCAGCGACACGCTCTCCTACGTCACCGAATCAGGTGTGTATCCCGCGTAGATCAACTCCGTGATGCCTCATTGACTGCAGCTCAACCCGTGGGGAAGATTTGCTGCTCTTCTCCCGCAGCCGGCGAACCTTTGAAGAAAAAGTCACGGCGGTTTTATTGCGAGGCCGGATGCTTAAATCTAAAACCGTCCTGGGAGCAGAAGCAGATTAGCAGATGTACCGCTGCGCTACGCAGACGATGGTGCTTTCTTTCTCCGAGTCAGGCAAACGCATTAAACTTTTTAAAGTGCTGTCTGTGTGCTTTTCCTCCCATGTGAAATCATCGCATTCTGTCTTTCAGATGATCCACTTCTCATCGAAAGGCCACCTGGTAAGTCCAGACACATCTCGCTTAACAGGCCGAAGCTGAATCCTCAGACATCGTTCAAGATGCTCCATGTGTCGCAACTTTGACATTGGTGTTAATAACATAGTTTAATTTTTTAAAATGTTGCTATGCGTGTTAGATGCAGCACTTCTTCTTTCTTGAATAAAAGTTGCAAACAGCTTGTGGGTACATTACCACCCCCTTCTGACAGGAACGCTGAATAACAAATTTTTTTTTACGACATTATTTTTTATCGTTCAATGACATAAAAATCAGAAATAGTAGTGCACAAACTACAAACAGATCATTTCTCATGCATTATGAGACCATGATAGTTTATTATAATCCACTCATAACGCTTTATGACTTCACCCCTAAGCCCACATAATGCTTTCTGAAGTGCTGCATTAACAGTCATAAAGACTGAATGGTATAAACTGACTGATAATGACCGGAGTGCATTCCTCCACCACGACCCGGCAATCCACTTAAATTCAGTCAAGCTTCCCCCAAAGTCGGGCTCAGGGCCTTCATCCATCATTTAGAGTTACTGCGTTTGTTACGGCCAGCAGATGAAGTCATAATCCAGAAGAATAATGAGTTGATAAGAAGGAGCAAAGTTAAACGGCAGCTTTTATACATGCATGCTGTATAAATTCACTCTGGAATGCCTCAGGGCTGCGTTTCGTAACCACGTTCTTTTTCAAATAAAAACACAAAATAAAGAACATATTCCTTTGGATGGATTTTTTAAAAACTATCAGGGATAAATCAGAACATTTGAAACACATCTGAAGAAAGGCATCAATATATGAAATAAATGATAGTTCATATAGATTTAGCTGCAGCAGAATTGCAGCGGAATCTAATTTCTATAGGAGACAAAATATGTTCCATTTGTGATATGAGACAGGTCTGAAAAGACTGACATCAAGTTTCAAAGTTATTTTCTCAAACAAAATGCACTCGTTTGACGTCAAAGAAAAAAAAGTGGGTTTGATTCTGATTCTTTTATGATTGATTGTCTCTTTTCTCGATATTTAATGTCTCCATGCATAGGATTCCTATTTTACAGCTTTCTCACTGATGATCCTCAGGTGGAGAACCCATCTGGGTCCCCTTCAGCTTCAAGTACAACCCGGCCCACAGCAGCTGTAAGGGCAGCCAGTACGTCAAGCGCACCTGGTACAGGAAGTTCGTGGGCGTGGTTTTGTGCAACTCTCTGCGATACAAGATCTTCATGGGCGACGGTCTCAGAGGTGCGACTCAAGTCCGTCGTCCCGAACAGGATGTTTGGAGTTAAATGGTTCTGAATGTCCTACTTGTCCATCCTTAGAGCCCTTCTACAGCATCGGGGACACTTTCGGTCTGGGGGAGGACCACTGCCAGTTTGTGGACTCCTATCGGGACGGGAGGACGGGCCCGGCCTACTACTCCAACATCCTGCCCTCGGCACAAGGTGAACACTCTGAACACGTGTTGATCGCTCGTGATCATCCATGGGGATTCTTTTCCGTGCTCATTAGCGGACCAGCTGGGTTGATCTCATCTGAAGTAATGCACGAAACACGTCAACGAAGAGTCGTTAAAGAGTTTCGGTCAAGATCTCACACTCTTTATTAGTCATATGTAATCCAAAGGTGTTTCAATCAATCCGCTGGACTTAAAGAAACTTTGTGGAAGATGTTTCACCTCTCATCCAAGAGGCCTCTTCAGTTGTAGTGGTGGTTGGTCTTGTCCCTGCTTATCAATCACCAGCCCCCACAAGAACTGAAGAAGCCTCTTGGTTGAGAGGTGGAACGTCTTCAAGAAACTGTCTTAAAGTCCAGTGGATTGATTTAAACAGCTTTGGAGAACCATGACCTGGATAACTGAGAACCTACACAGATGCTAAATGTAATCTGATTACATTCAGTTTTTCCCTGGAGCATTACATGAGCCGTTCAGTTCCACCTGGAAATCAAACTAAAGAGACTCTTTGTAGTCCTTTGCCGCGAGACTCATTAGCATATTTCTTCCTTTAATTGATTACTTAATGTTTCTTTGAGGGCATGACATCATCCACGGGGGGGTGGGGGCTACCTACCCTGGCGCCGCATTATACCCACATGTGGTACAGAACATCACAAACCTCATCGTTTAGGATACTACAATTGCCATGAAGTCAGAGGAATAAGCAAATGATTGCTAAATGATGATTGCATCCAGACGCGTTCCGTCTTCCCATGAATGTGTATGAGAACCGCTTCTCTTTGTTCCCCCCTGCAGGATACTTCCGCGCTTACAGACAGGAGCCGGTCACATTCGGAGTCATCGGCCGACGCACCGCCCATCCATTTGTGGGCTGGTATGAATGCGGTGTACCCATTCCCGGGAAGTGGTAACACACCAGGAGCAGGAGACATTGCAACCAAGGGCAACCGCTCGTTCTGCATCCTGCTGCAGGCTCTCGCCGACCCCCCCCGTCCTTAGAAACGGACTTGTCTGCCATCCGGAATGAAACGACACCACTACGACTTTATTACAGAAAGAGGATATAGTACTTTTTAAACAAGCCAATGTATATCATTACCATGCACTGTTTATAGAAAGCAGTCTGTATATGAGGGGAAAAAGAAGCATGTGTGCTGTTGGAGTTCAACTCCTTGTTCCTTTAGCGACCGTCCCAGAGGCAGGTTGTGATCTTCTCACACATAAAACGCACACACAGTGGAACCGGTGACGTTGGACCAAAGCACAAGCTGCAAAGCTAACTGTAAGGATGGGCACTAGAGGTGTGTATACGTCTATATATGTGTATACGAGATTTATATTTCATAATGGAACGGCTTCTACCTTGTGTCTGTTTGTGTCTTTAAAGCATTATTCTGTTTGTTTTAGACTTCTTTTTTTTTTGGTATTCACCAGAATTCAGTAAACGTTACTGTGTAGATTTTTGTGTACACGGACAATAAAAGACTAAATATTTGCTCAGGAACTTTGGGAGATTCAATGACACCAAATGAAAACTGTTTCAGCTCCAGGCTGATCTGAGGTCAGTCTGGATCTATAGATGGATGACATCAACGTAAATCACTTGGATCCAGATCAGACCCTGAGGTGTTTTAGATGTTATGGTGATGTCATCCAGTAAAATAAAAAAAGAGATCTGTGATAGTAGAGAATATGTTTGGATGTGGCTCCAGATCTAATCCAGATCCACAGGAAGATCTTTAGGCCATAGACCTGGAGTAAGACTTCTACCTCTACAAACTCGAATCCTAAAACCTAATCCTAACCACAAGATCTGCAAACTCTAATCCTAACCCTTACAAACCCGAATACTAAAACCTAACCCCAACTCCAAATTCTACAAACCCTAGTCCTAAAACCTAACCCCAAATTATACAAACCCTACCTCTAAAAACCCAAATCCTGAAATTTAAACCAAACCCCAAATTCTACTTACCCTAATCCTAAATCCTAACCTCTACAAACCCTAATCCTAAAACCTAACCCCAAACTCTACAAACACTAATCATAACTTCTACAAACCCCTAATCCTAAACCCTACAAACCGTAATCCTAAAACCTAACCCTGACCCTAAACCAAGTTCTAGGTCTGCAAAGAGTTGAACACTTCTTGTAACTTTTGGGTAATTCTGCTGACAGCAAGACAAAACAACCATCTAAAACACACTTTTCATGGTCAAACCCCTTCATCAACCTTTAATTTTCACTTGTATTGGTGTATTTCGAGTAAAGGTTCTCCCTCGGTCCCCCCTTCTGAGAAACAGCATTTTCAGTTCTCGCCTGAAACCAATTACGTTAGTCGGGACTCCGTTGGTGAAATCAATGATATACAGAAGAAGCCACGCCGCTTTATTTCGAGGCATACAGTCAAACTCACTCCATTACTCCAGCAACAATGAGATCTTTATTACCTGCTAGAGCTGCGAGGCTTCATCCATCATCAATTCTGCCCCGATATTTACGGCGTCATTCACTCTGATTAATCCGAGACAGATAGACATAACCCAGACACTTTGAAAATTCAAAGGGCACAAAGTATTTGCCCCGAGCTGCGATTAAACGATAATGATTGTTTCTGATAGAGGACCCGTTTGTAGGTGCGTTTGTGGGTGGCTGTCAGATTTCAAAGTAGCTTTGGGTCGCAGCCAAGTCCTGCTGACGCGATGAAGAAGAAGCGCCTGCAAGTCATTAAAAGCTCTGTGAGTCCAATGACTTAATGTCTCAAAATGATTTAGTATCTCGACATGCCCCTCTGAAAATAATATGTAAGAGTCTCAAAATAATCTCTAAGTGTCTCAAAATAATGACTTGAACGCATCACAAAATGGAGATGGACTTTTTTAAACTTTTCACTTCACTTTCTTCTTCTTCCTTGTGTTTGTAGACAATTGTCGTGTTTTGCCTGAATCGTGGCAATGCTGCCCCCAAGTTTTCCATCAATATTGCACTATTTGTTTTGTTTTTCATTATACAGGTAGTCCTTAACTTAGGAACATTCGGAGATATGAACAAATGTGCTTCACCATATCCGACTATTGTCCTGCAGTTCGTACCTTGGATACTTTACTGTTAATCATGAATGATAAAGCAAAGGCTAGTAAAGATAGTGGTAGTGGTGACCATCTCTCTGATCACAAGTCTGACTCTAACCCACAATAATTCCTCCCTCCTCCATCACTCTAAAACTAAGCTACATGCTACAGTAAAGTGGCTGTACTGACATTTAAATGGCCTCAAATGGTAGATTGAAATTTTAAAAAGACTTACAAACCATTCAACTTACGAACAATCTCTAGGAACCAGTTGTGTTTGTATATTGAAGACTACCTCTATTAGTAAATACTTTCAACATAGAGAATGATATTTAAAGTCAAGCCCACTCACACTCATTATCAATGAAAGTACTTTTGTGCTTCAGATGAGCGAAGGGAAAAAAAGGAAAGAGAGAAAAGAAGAAACGGGAGGACAAACAGGATTAAACACGTGTACATGATGATTACAACATCTGCTACAGATGTTAGGGGATAAAGTCATCGGGCCTCTCCTACTTAGACTCATATTTGTGTGTTCTGGACAGAAATGATGACTGCTGTCAGGAGTCAGAATTAAAGATAGATAATCCGTTACCAACGGGGAGGAAGCAGGAAAACAAAGTTAGGGTGGAAAAACCTGAACGGTGGCGCTTTGAGCATGAGAGGCCGAAATTAAGTCTTTTAACAAGACTTCGAACATCCTGGTAAAAGTCTCGGTCGACATTAAATACACCAACTGTTGAAAGGCAGAAAAGAAGAAACTACTACATGCTAAAATCAAATCTGTACAAAATTTAGTCTCCATTGCTCCAAGTATATTTCTGTGATCAGCTCCATTATATTTGCAGCTCCCTAGAGAAGCCCACTAAAGCCTATTTCGACCACAGTGACATCACACAGGCAATATCTAAGGGCGTGTCCAGACAATATGCTCCACACGCCAATGGAATAGACAGAACCTGGCCAGCAAACCGTGCGCTCATTGATGCTGTTGTCATTTTCTTCGCCATCAAAACTTTGGATCGAGAGCCGGACCGTGATTGGTTGCATCTGCGTCGACCCAGGCTGCCAGAAGTGGACTTAAGAAGACAGAAAGATGAAAGTTCGGCCGCCATCGGCTTTGAACTTGTACACAAAATCACACAAACGCGCCTTTCAAATTTGTCCAAAGATCTTGAAATTTCACGTATTTTTCAGCCAAACTCGCGGCGTGACATCCACTCGCAACAACATCAAAACACGTCAGCTATTTTCCAGCGTGTAATAGTCATTTTCTCTGCACAGAGACTGCAGATATTTTATTTCAAGAAAGGGCAAAAGGCCACGCTTGCATGATCAAGTCCAGGCCAAGCTAATTTTCCACACGTGGCTATTACATTCAAAACTCGGCTACTTTTCAAATACCTGTAAGCTAGAAACTTGCAAACATGTGAATAGAACAAAAAATGGCTTAATTGCAGTAAAATTAAAATCTCATAACCAAACTTTTGTGGCTGTGAAGGATTGCAGATGTTCTATGTGTTTTCCACATGCTGCGTTTTGTGTCTTTTTGATGGAAGTGGGTCACGCTATTCAGGCTGGAAAAAGTTAGACCTCATTCTGGAGAGCTGAAATCATTTCAGGAAGATTTGACCCAAGTTTTGAAGAGGAAAGAGCCAAACTGAGGGAGAGAGAAACAGGTCTAGAAAATTAAGAACGTTACAAGCAGCGTCGTGTTTTATTTCTACGTCGAGTTGCTCGATAAACTTTTGCTGTATCCTCTTTCCTTCGCTGCGTTTCGTCAGTTTCTCCCCACAATGAGGTCTTTGTGTGCCTCCAACACCCAACGAAGGGGTGCAGAGCGAAACAACTAAACGAATATTGTGTTTTTGTAGAAGTAAACGTATACAAATGAAAGCTAGAAGTTTGTTCGATGGAAAGAACCTCCTTTATTTCCCGATGCCGAATGTTTTCATTTCTTAATCTCAATAAAGGTGGATGAAAAGCTTTCCTTCAGCATCAGCAAACATTCTCGAGAACACGTGAGAAGAGTTTCCGAGCAAATACTCTGAAATAGCTACCGGCCAATTTCTCGCCACAAGACTTCAGCAGAGTTACTAGGAATGGTTGTGTTGAAGAAAGTGGATATTTTTAAAAAGAAATGCAGGCATTTTATGGCAAAACATGATTTCTTTCTTTCTTTCTCGATGCTAAACCCAACAAGACATCGAGGACACAACTCTCACCACATAAGGTGAAAACATTTGGACTCATCCTGGGTTCTCAGGAACGTACAGACCAACGTTCCTCTGATAACTGGGCTGCCAAAACAAAGTGTCAAACAAGTTAAGCCAAGCCTGACAAACTTAAACCAAACCATTCATTAGTGCGTCTAACCCTGACCAAACTGTGACAGTTCCATGTTGTACCCAAGTGTCATTGGGCAGGAATGCTGTCTGCGTCCTAGACAGATGCTAAAGGCTAATCTTGAGGCGTGTACTTGATGAGAGTGCCAACTGCGCCAACACCTGTACTTGATGAGAGTACTAACTGCTCGGGGCAGCTGGAGGCATTCCAGTTCAAAAGAGACGACTCAGCAAATCCACTTCGAGTACAACCAACGCCGGGAGAAAGTCCTCCAGGGTCTGCTTTAGTCATTCGAACTGCGATACGTGGTAAGATCATCACCGGCAGGTCCGGATTGGAACACGTCTGCTAAACGGTTTTGCAAATAAACCACTTTGGTTCATTATCACGTCTTTCAAGTCCTATTAACGTACAGTACTTCATGATATCAGCTCTGTAAGGGTCGTAAAGAATGTTCCTCGAGTGTTTTGGACATAAATAACAGAGATGGCCCAAAAACAAGGGTTTACGAAACTAAAGGTCATGGGAATCCTCGATCTTCATCAGACTTCTGGATGAAAGATCGCTCAGGCTGCTCTAGTCGCACTTCTAATGGGGTTTGGATGAAAGTCTTCCTCGTTTACGACTCTGAGCTCACCTTGAACGTCAGCCTGCTGTTATATCACCCTACTGGAGCACGGATATATCATGCATTAGAACGTCTGCAGAGGGAACTGAAGTCGTTTTTCCAACAGGAACATTTACCAACGAGAATTATTGTCTTATTACGGAATCATTTTTGTTTGTCTGCAAGATGTCAGAAAACCGAACTAGGATTGTAATAGTTATTTGATCTTTTGTTGAGCAAGAAGTTCAGACATCAGGCAATGAGGTGCTCTTATTTGTCCTGAGGTAGATTTTTTTTAAAAGGGCAAAATCACCATGGAAACACCATCATCAAGCAAAAAAAAAAGCATGATTCCCATGGAATGGAGGCATCCAGTCGCCGATCCCCAGTTTCCCATTGTGACAAAAAGGATGATACTGTCTTAAAAATAAAAAGATGCACTCTTCATGTCAAGAAAACTGTCAATATTCATTCACACACAAAGCACACAGAAATCCAAGCCAATAGACACGGGTCGAGTTTTAAGGCGACATCACCCAGTGACGTCAACAGCGAGGTCTTGTGATGGAAACGGACCTGCAGGAACAGATTTTAGGCATTAACTCTGGGAGAGAGGGGTGGTTTCATACTCAGGAGACGGACGCTGATTGCTGCTGACCTTCCTCCGTGGCGCCGTGTGAGGTCCGGCTCAACATCTCCCGTGAGCCATCATTACACGCACCGCTAACCACACATGCTAACGCATGCTTCCACTTCCACACCCTCATCTCACCGAGTTATACTAATGAAATACCGTCGATGTAAGATTTTTTTTTTTTCATTGGTCCATAAACCCAAAGATAGTTTTAGGATTGCGGGTAATTGTGCCCTTGGCTTTTGCGTCTTAGGCTAACGAGCCCGTTCTGTCATCCCATCTTACACGCATGGTTTACAGCGTACAGATCTGAGTTGTGGCGTCTTAACTGTCCCTGTTAAACTCCTGATGAAGACGCCGCTCCAATGCTCCCACCTCACAAGAATGGGGCAATTCATGCACCGGATTTTTTCCTAGGCCTTGCAAATGAATCAGTGGTGTAAGGTGACTTACTAAAACGGGAAAGACGGTTTGGTTTTCAAGGCTAAGGAGGAAATTGAAAGACAGAGCAGAACTAAATCTTTAAGTAAATTAACCTTCTTGGTAAAGGTTCTTTTAATGTCTTTGTGATTAAACGTTGTCTAGACACTCTCTTCTTCCGTGTTCCTAGTCTCACATGATTGTATGTCAGTGGTCCCCAACTTTTTTTATTCCACAGACTGGTTTGAACGTCAGATGATATTTTCACGGACCGTCCTTTAAGGTGTGGTGTATAAATACAATAAAATAAAACTATAAAAATTGACCAGCATAAAAAATTGGTATTTAGAAGCTGTCTTTTTCTTTGAAGTTGCAGGTTCTTCTTCTGTCTCCTTATTGGCTCGCTTTAAGAAACTTTCTAAAGAAGTTTGTTTCTTGTTGGTTCTGCTATTTTGGGAGTTTCGGTTTAGCGGTAATGTATTCTGTGTTTGCGGCCGAAGGCGGCCCCTTTAAGAAGGTAGTCATGTGACCGAGGCAAGCATCTCCACAAGCGTCAAGAGTGACTCATAGACAAACGTGGAGGAGAGAATCCACTCATTTAAAACAAAACATCATTCAGAACCAGATCAGAAACAAAATTAATAGAAGTTCTGGATTCTTTCTGTGTGACCTGGTACCGACTGATCCACAAACAGGTACCAACTGACCTACGGACCGGTATCGGCCCACGACCCAGGGGTTGGAGACCACTGATCTATAGAACGCAGGGAAAATACTGTTTAGCCCCTTTCCCAACCCAAACTTTTTCCTGTTTTGCCTTTCCTGACATATCTCCTCATTAGGTCAACGGAAAACCTACACGGCTGTTTAAGTACAAATAAGAGTTTGTTGCCTTTTCCAAGAGCATTTACATTTGAAACAACTTGATTTTTCTTCTTCGTGACATTTCAGGAAAATATTTGACATCTGACTCCACTCATGCATCGAACAACCATGTCTGCATCGCACATTATCTAATCACAAAAATCCTTTCAGTTTTGAAGAACGCTCCTTAAGCCTGGCGGAAGCCAACAGCTCGGCTGACCAAAAAAAAGTTAGCGTGAACAAGAAAACAGGGTTCACTTTCTGCTGCAGGTGCTGCAAGAAAAACAAAGCAGGAAATTCAGTCTGAAGGGTGATCAGAGTCCAAGACGCTGCACAGCGGTCTCTAATCCTTTGAAGCAGAATTTAACTGTTCTGGAAAGTCACACAGGCAGTCATTTTCTAGAGACAGCAGAATGAGACGACATAAATTGCGGCCTTCTGCTACACCTTCACTGCGTCTGTCGCCATTTTCCAAATGGATGTTTTGCGCCAAGCAGCCGGTTCTTTTACCTCTCCGACACGCGCTGCTGCCCCAACACAGTCACCCCATTGAGACGCAAGGCAAGGCTGGCTCTACACTGCAGCCGTAACGACTCAAGTCAAAGCCAATGATGGTAATTCACTGTTAAAATCCGTGCTACCCAAGTCCAACCTTGCATCGCTCGCACAGAATGTCCCATTAGACACGTAGAATCTAACATGTGACATACAGCAGGCATGTCTCTGTATACAAGAATCAAATGGAGACCTTCTGACTGACAGTCTCTCTCTGGAATACCTCCAATGAGATAACTTATTCCTCTCGGCCATGCGTTTGAAGAAAGAGGAATATGTGTGTTACTCTTGAGGAATTTCTCCTCGTATATCTCCGGGCTGTTGAACGATGCTTCTCAGCTGCCTCGCTCCTTCAAAGTCAATCAGACTTGATCGGACGACGGAGGCAGGAAAGACCTACCAAAGCGCCTCACAGGTAGACCGGTCTGGATCTGGTGTTGGCGATCGACGTCGCTACTAACCGCCACTGGATTCCCCTTCAGGGGTGATTTCTATTTATAGCAGATGTGATGCTAACAGATGTGGATTAAAGAGAAACACAAGTGCTGCCGTCTGCAGACCAACGCGGCTGGTGCGCCTGCAAAACACGTGAAACACAAAGACGGCTCAGAAAAGCGTGATTGACGCTTGTTTCGAGCACCTCGTCGGCCAGCGTCTCACGAATCTGGAAGTAGAGACGGGGAATCCGGAGCTTTTGGAAACATCGCACCTTGAAAAGTCATCAGAAACCAACAAGAAGACATACATGGAAACTTCTGGAACGCAGTTTCCCCCAAAGAGACTTCCGTGACAATAATATAGAATTAATCACTCCGCATTAAAAAACATCCTCAATGCTCGCGTTGGGGTGGAGGTTGAAGAGGGGGGGTTGTGGTCTCTGGCTGGTTGGCTCAGACTCACAAGTCTGGATGGAAAAGTCAGATCACAACAGGAGCTGCCTGCACCGGCTGGCCGGCTAAGTGGAGACGACGGCCAACAAACAGAAGCACATGGGCGGGACGACAGCAGCAGAATGTTGGATGTTTATTGGGGTTGTGGGTACAACTCGTCGGTCTCACGGCTCGTATACGGAGTGCGAGTCTGAATACTCAAATGCCACAACGTGTAAAGTCTGACTAGACGGCGTTTGTAATCAGATTACTCCGCGTGATGTGAACTCGCACACAAACCAGCCGAGGATGATGTGTTTTAGCATCTGTCGGTTCATTGTTTTAACTTTACGACTCATTTAACTGCTTTGTTTGTTTTTTGAAAAAGCAGCTGTGTCTAAAGATGAGCTGATGCTAACAAGCCTAGCCTTGCTAACGATGTAAAAGTGGGCGTGGTAGACCCATTTGAACTTGCAAATCAAAGTTGATACTGCCTGTTGTACTGCCTATTGTACTGCCTGTGTTGTCCTGCCCATGTTCTACTGCCTGTTGTACTGCCTGTTTACCGTGGGTCAGAGAGGACTGCAATTTCATCTGTGCTGTATGTCGTGCATATATGGTACACTTGACGATAAAACTGACTTTGACTTTTAAACGTGTCGGATCATCAAATAACCAAAAAATCTTGTATTTTCCTACGGATATTCTTTATTTTAACGGATAAATCAGAATGATTTAGTCGTCCGATTTTTCCTCTGGCGTCGATCGCAGGTTGTGAATCAATGGAAATTATCTCAACAACTCTGGATGGAACTTCACACAGTTTGGTGCAAAAACAAAAAAAACAAACAAAAGAAGCATCACCACGATTGGAAATACCCTGACTTTTCATGGCGTCATCATCACGGCGTCTGCCTGAAATCTTTTGGCAGCTTTGCCTGAAAACTCTCACAAAGAGCTCGGCGGTTCCAGCAGACGGACGAGCTTGGCTCTGGGGTTTGTTTATGGCGCTAACAGTATTTATTTAATCATTAGCACACGCTGCTTGACTGTTTCAAGCGGAGCTCTTTCCACAACAAGGCCGGTCGTCTGCTGCTAATTATGCGCAAAATCGTTGATATAACGCCGCCGGTTTTTCAACAGGCCGGTCGATTACCGGCGGTTCGTTTGAACCCACCGGACTCCTGTCGGTCCTGTTCCGCGGTAACGAGCTCATCAACAATGGGTTCCATCCTCCCAGGGATGGAGTTTCATCATAGAGGAAGAAGAGTAGGAGGGATAGACAAAGAAACAGGCCACAGAAGGAATCACTCCTCATTTCAATCTGTTTCAACTTAATTGTCATAAAAGCTTGCAGGAAATTCAACTCTTGGACGTTAGCATCAGCGGAGAAGAAGCTGAATATACGAGTGGGTATACTTGACAGGCTTAGAAGTGTACTGGAAGAGCGACGTGGGCGTGAAATGAACAGGAGGAAACAGTGTTGAAAGAGGGAATGGCATTGAGGAAGTGGGTGTGAATTTCGTTGGGATGGCGGAACGACCACTTCGAGGGTTGAGGAAGTCGCAAATATCACATCCGTACCTAGAGAAATCCCCTGGCAGGACAATATTTTGATCTCTTCTATGACGGCCTCTAACTTTAACCTTTGCTCTCCAGCCTTGCCCCTACAAGTCATCTGATTTTACCCAGAATGCTTCACACCGCGGCCTCTCCTGTCAACTTTTTATATGTAGGCCTTTAATATGAAACGTTTAGATCTGGAATCTCGCGTTCCGGATCTTAGTGTGGACCATAATGAACCTCATGAGAATGTTTTTATCAGTTCACGACCGTTCTGGCTGGACGCCTGGATGACCACAGCTAAAACAACACGACTCTTTGCCGAATAAGGGATTAAACGTCTCTTTCATCGACGACGTTTCTCATCACCGACTATGTGGTCATCTGAACCAGAACGAAGTCCAGGAATGAGGCAAAATCCCAAAAACCAAATGAACTTCCAGAGAACCCTGGGAATGTGAAGGAACGCTGACAAACTGGAGACTAACCTCGTCAGCAGATGGAGGTTTTTTTCGGGGATTGAACACTAAAACATTCAAATATCACTGAATAAAACAAACGGTTAGGCTTCTTTTTGTCATATTTGATGCAAGTAGTCTATTTTCAATCCGGATTCAGACTCGCATGTTCTCTGAAACAAGCTGAAATGTTCAAACCTGGTAAACAAATCACGCGTTGTTACGTTTGAAATGGCTTTTTGACCCCAACTAGTTTTCCCTCTTTTCAAAAACACTTTCTGTCGTGACCCTGTCAGTTTTTCCGTGCTGGTTCCTGCTCCCAGTTTTCCATGTGAAGATGTGTTTAGACAGACAATGAAATATAACAGACCGGAATGATAAATGGTTTCTGATGGATTCTTGTAGAAATACAGACAAACAACTCCTCTGTCCAGCATGATGTCATCATGAAGTCCGCCGAGAGCAGTTTTCATATTAAAGCAGGTTGCCGTGTTTATTGAAACCATTGCTCATCGGTTTTCAGTGGAGATTCCCAATCATCCAGGATATTAGATGTCAAAGTCGACTTTTTTATTTCATCCTTTCAGATGTTTCAACACTCATCTGGAGGAGCGTCATTTTAAAGATATTTACGAGAAAAACCGCACGATGCTTTCCTTTATTTTCCTCTTCCGCTCACGTGTCGCGTCAGGATCACAAAGTTCAACTCTTTGACTCTTGATGCGCGACACAAATCAGTCGGATTTGCGCGACATCTGCGTATGCTAACCTGGCAACGCCTCACATTTGCACAGAAAGCTGTTTATCCGTCTTTGACGCGAAGCATAAAACTGGTTAGCAGCTAGCAGTTTGCAGCTAAGACTAGCCTGCATTCACATTATTGACACCTGAGTAGCCTCTGTTGCCATCCTGGATTCCTGTGATTGGAGGAAGGATACTGTCGTTCTATTGGCTGTAAACGGTGTCTGCTGCAGGTAAAGATACTATATCATGTCATAATATCCGACATCCTGAGTCTCCAGCCAAAACAGGAAATGCTGACTCTCAGGATGAGAAGAGACGTCCAGGTTCTGACAGAAGAATGTTTCGGCCTCTCTTCATTAAATCCACTGGGATTGTTAAATCAAAACCCACCTTTAATTTCCAAGGGGGATAAAACGGTAACAGAGGTAGCAGCTTTAGCGATGACGGACGCGGACGCCAAAAAACACGGGGGAATTAAGACGTTTAGTTGGGGGTTGTGGGGCTTTTGGGCCGTTGAGTTCCTGAGGTTGATCCCGGCTCAGGAACATATCCATGAAGGGTAGTCGGAATAAATGTGAGCAATTGCGATCTCAGGTCTACTTTTTGCCCTTATATGGGCGACCCCCCCCAGGCCCACATTGATTTATCACGCCGAAGCTGCCTGAATGAAGTCCACCTGTGTAACACAACCGCCAAGAATTACCCCAACACAGTCACGCCTTCTCCCGACAACTACCCCTTTCCCTTAAAGACCAGAGGCTCAAGACGGATTATCAGGTGAAGAAACTTTAACGCTCAGATGAAACGCCATCAGACGCAGAAGCCGTGGCGAGCTGATGAAATATGGAGCGTACAATGATACTTTATTCGAGCTCTGGAGGGTGGTGTTGTGTCTGTCAGCAGCCATGATGAATCAATCATCCTCTCAGGCCGAGGCACAAAGTCGTCCAACAAAACCCTCAGACCCGCTGAAACGTCTAGTTCCTGGCTCGCAGCCCTCTGGCGGAGAACTCCATCTCCCAAGCGCCTGGGCTCGAGCCCAAACGGGTGCTCTGAATTTAGCTCCGTCACCCCCGCTGCCAGGAACAACGGATGGCAAACGCTGGAAAGTTTTACCTTCTAAATGTTGACACTTGACTGTTTCTAATGGCTTTCCAGTGCAAAAAAGGACAGCGACGGCCTATGTGGGACAAGGAAAACAATGTGGAGCCCATTTGGAGGGCGGAGCCTGGAGATTGGAGACGTTGACCTCCACTCGGGGGAAAATGTCATGCATGAGTAGCTCGGGTATCGGATTAGCTTGCAAAAAAGCACATGTTGATCTTTGGCTAAAGGTTTCCAACATTCATCATCAGTGTTTCTCTACTACTGTGAGCTAAGCTAACTTTTTATTTAACATTTGCTTTCCGTACATTTACTTTTTCACCATTTAGCAAACTATTTCAACCTTGAACTCATTATCTTTAGCTAACTGGCTAGCTCACTAGCTACCATTAGTCTCTGAGGTGACTCGGTCTTTCTTCTAGGGAACTTTTTGTAGGTTTTATTCTGCGCCTGTCTCTTCTTCTGAACGGCGCATCAACCCAACCATGAAGCCATCTCCCTGCATTTTAACACTGATTAAGAAACCCAACAAAAGTTTAAAAAGCATAAAAATGGCAAAAACTCATTATTCTATACTTTTTTTTACAGTTCCAGAACAAGAAGAACGGCCTCTTTGTGGTAGTTTGGGCAGGACTTGAGTAGCTACTTTTGCCCAGACAATGAAAATAAGGATGTGAAACAAGGCCACAGGAGACTCTCACTGGTCTGCAGGCACGAGCAGTGGAACACATTTCATAAAAAGAGAATCCTTGAATACAGACGGCCAAGAAAAAACTTCTCTGTCCGATCAGCTCCCGTCCAACGGTGGTTACCGGATGGAAACCCAACGCGGGATGAGCGACTGAGTTTAACGCCAATGTTTTACTTTCAACTGTTTGCATGAAAATAGCTTTTAGTGGTTGTTTCTTGGAAGGAGAATGACGGAATGAAACTGAGGAAGATTTGAAGGCAGTTAAACTCATCGACTGAGATACTTTCCTCTCTCCACTTCCATAGATTAAAAAAAAAAACTACCTCGGGTGGATTCTAGTTCTTTACAAGCGGTGGAAGAGGAGAAATAACATTTGGCAAACAAACTTTTATGGCACAAACTCACCTTGTAAATGTAGAGACTTGTTTTTAAGGGCGACATCTTCGCGACAAAACCGCCTCAAACTTTGCTTTTATTTATGGATGAGAAATAAAAGTTTTATTTTGCCATTAATTCCAATAATAGCCTGAAGTCAGTTATTGGGTTTAAGAGCATCCGATGACAACAGAGTTCGCTGATGTTGATCTAAACTTTAAAAGACGTTTTATTTTTGGACATCCACATCCTCGCCTCCACATCCAGATACGACCTCCAGAAAAAGGAAGAGACCTCTGGAACGCAATATTCCCACCGGAGAACTGGTCAGTCGGTCGTAATCACCGACAGGAAGTGCAGAGCGACCGACAGGAGATGGAACAGCTGGAAGCCATTCGTGCAGTTCAAGAAAGATGGTCCTTGACCTTACCTTGAAGGAAATCTCTCGCAGAATGAATCGTTCAAGGACTTTAAAAACCGCTGGCGGCAGATGAATAGATTGTGTTTTAGAACATACGACGCTCAAGTAAAATCATGAAACATTAAGAGAAAAATGTGACTACTTGAGGAATAATTGTGTAAACCTTAGGAAACACTGCCCCCTGCTGGAGCCACTGTGATTCAACAGGAGCGATCACGCCACACTGATGAGGTCATGAGGTCATGGTTTCCAACGAAATCTTTTGATTGGATGGAAGCCATTGGCCTGTGGTTTAAAAAAGCAAATGTTAAAAAACAAACAGAAACTAACCAAATATGGTCATCGTGCAGCTCCATTAGATGAAAGTGACTGATTGAATTCAAAATTTGCTCCTCGCTTCACCAAATTTGATTCAATGAAATTCATGTACTTCCATAAAATTCCATCAAGTATTAAATGTAATGAGTCTCTGATTTACTGATATGATATAAAGAAATCTGTTGCTAACAAAATGAGCTTTAATCAGGCTTTAATATATCATCACAGAACGACCCGTATGTCCAACGTTCACTATTATTATGGTGATGTTTTATTAGAATACATCAGAAACATGGACTGCCTTTACATTGTCTGGTTTTGGTGTGAGTTTGACACCTCAGTGTGAAAATATGTGCGTTTGAAAAAGGCTGACAAACAAACAAACAAAGACAACTGCAGCGATGTCAAATGTATTTCAGAGGATCATCAACTCCTCTGTGGAAACTCCAAAGTAAAGTTGAGTATCATCTGCAAAGATTATTCATCCAGGTAAAGGTGGAAGGGATTGTGGGAAATTTGAGAGTGAGGTTCTACTTTTTGGCAGACTGAAGTCGCTCGCTCACGTTCTCCCAGTTGATGACGTTCCAGATGGCCTTAACGTAGTCCGGCCGTACGTTTTTGTACTGTAGGTAGTAGGCGTGCTCCCAGACGTCGATACCAAGCAGTGGGATGAGACCTGAATGTCAGAGACAGGAAACAGTCACCCTGCAGGCTCCGTCTGACACCAGATGTTCAGCAAAGAGTGTAAAACTGATGCACTCGACACAAAAGCTGCTGAGAACCGACCTGTGGTTCCCTGCAGGGGATCCTGGTTAGCGCAGGCGGCGATACGGAGTCTCCCGCTGTCCTTGTCGTATCCGAGCCAGCCCCAGCCTGAGCCCTGCACCGCCACCGTAGCCGAGGACATCTTCTCCTTCATCGTCTGGAAGGAGCCGAAATCTCGCTTGATGGCCTCCATCAGCTCGCCTGCAGAAGGTGACAGACAGGCGCTACATCAGAGCGGGGCTGGATGACAAACGCAAGAGATTGAATTCTGGACAACACCCTAAATTAGGACAAAATGGGGTGTAAGCTAAACAAGCCAATCTGTTCAGAGTCGTGTCGTCTCACCCTGTGGCTCGCCGCCACCATTTGGGGTGAGGTTTGTCCAGAAGATGGTGTGGTTGATGTGGCCTCCTCCGTTAAACTTCAGAGCGGGCTGCAGGGCAACCTGCGTCGTCACATCTCCTAAAAAAACATGTCAAGCACAAACAGCTGAATGAAAACACGCCGTTGTGTCAGCCCCTGTGCAGCAGTGACGTGACGTCGGCCGTACCCTTTGCCAGCGCCTCCTGGTACTTCTCCTCGGTGACGTTCAGGTTGTTGACGTAGGTGGCGTGGTGCTTGCTGTGGTGCAGCTGCATGATCTCTGCATTGATGTGGGGTTCCAGAGCGCCGTAGTCGTACGTCAGGTCTGGGAGTGTGTGCTTCTGCCTGGAAACACACACGGCTGCTCGGCTTACGGTGTGGCTCAGGCTGGCTGCACACCTGAAACAAAGCAGAGGCACATGTGACACACCTGTGTGTGTGTGTGTGTGTGTGTGTGTGTGTGTGTGTGTGTGTGTGGATAAGCGCAACCACTTCACAAATAACACTAAAATAATATGAATGATTGAACTGGATGATGACAGCCCAGGTTAGGCTAGCACTGTTAATCTGGTTTGATAATTCACTTGCAGGGATACGCATTTTCAATAATGTTTTTATAATATATATATATATATATATATATATATATAAAAAGAGGGACATTTTTTTTTAAATATAAAAACAGTATAAATATAATAAATATAAATTATAATTATTTTTAAAAAATTAATAATGTGAACTAAATATGTACTAAAGTTTAACTATACATTCGCTGTATAATCAGGTGGCACCGAGTTAGCTAGCTAGAAAATAAAACGCGTGTTTAAGTTATGCAATCACTAGGAATCACTAATACATGTCGAATATCCCGATCAATTAATCAATGCGCCACGAACGAACCCCGAGCAGCTAAAGTAAAAGTTAGCAGTATGGCTAGCTGTCACAACTACGTCAAGTTCATGGCTAAGCTAGCAGCAGTCAGCTGAACTCGTTTTTTTGTGCATTTTGAACTGGGAACAGGAATAAATGATGAGTTTATGTCAGTTTTACCTGCGTATTTGTCCAACTCTGCAAAGCATATTCATGGTAGTTATCAGACGACGGGAGGAAGACAGCAGACGCTCTAATAACTGCCCTTGAAGTGAGCTATTTCAATTTGACAGGGTGTGGACTGTACCATTATCATCTCGCAGGGGGGGGGGTGAAAAAAGATGGTCAATAATTAGTAGAATTTCAAATAAAAAGAATAAAAATAAAAAGAGACGAATTTTTCACAACAATTATTTATAACTTTTCTTTATTGATAAGTAATCGTTTATGTTTCGAAAAAGCTGTATATTAGCATAATTAATCATATTTGATAATAGCTTTCCCCCTACAGTGCAAGAAGCGTTTTTTTCCAGACAGATTTAAAGTATTCAAAACGTTTATTGTTACTGTGATAGTAAAATAAATAATAGTTGTAATGACGTCTAATATAACCATAATAATTGAAAATAATTTGTAGAAGTCGCATTATTAACATTATTATCCAACTAACGTCAAACTGAAGTATCACGTGATCAATCCTACGACAACGGAGGTAATACCAGAGATCGTCTATATCAAGATGATCGTCACTATACACAAACGAGATCTTTACCTTTGCTATGAAGTAATTTTACGTTTTCAGGTTTTAAAATGTTCTTCTGGTCTAAATAACGGTTAAAAAACACGTAATAATAAGACATACAAGGCGATAAATCAGTAAAAAAAATTAGGGTGCAAAGGAAACAAAGATGCTGGCAATGACACACAGGAGTTTGGCAGTTTTTGTTGATGATCCTGTGGGTTGACTTCCAAAATGAACAAAATTCCCGATTAACCAACAAAAAATGTCAGTATTTAAGTTTTTAAATGATGACTTAAATGTTTAAGGAATTATTTCAGTCGGTCTTAGAGTTGTTTAAGCTATAATTTTAACTTTAAATCCCTCGGGTTCTCCTCCGCTTGACAGTTCAGAGTGAGATCTCGTGATTATGTTGAGGATCTGTGGCTGCTCTCCGCCGCAGCCCGGGTGAACGCAGCGGCCGCGAGCCATTCGCTTCTGTCTTCAGTGACGAAGATGATGTCTGCCAGGCCGAAGCGACTCAACTATATATAAATCCACCTCCAATTCCACCACGCAGTTCAACCTTTGCGCCTTAAAAACAACCTGCGAAGCCGAGAGAATCTAGAACCGTCGACAGAAGCGCGTCTGGTGAGTGTTATTGACGGTTTGAGGCCTGAAATTGGCTGCCAAGATCCCGCTAGTTTGAGGAAAAGGAGCGCAAAGGGAGGGAGTCGTTTCCTTCTCCGCCATTTTGTGATAACAAGGAGCCGAAAACGGAGCCAGCACTCGCATGCAGCCAGACAGAACCTAAAATACCGACACGTTTCACTTTCAAAGCTTTTATTTGCATCGCTAGCCGATGCTAAACGTCAACCGCGCGCGAGCGTTAACCTTGGTTAGCTTATTTCATCCCCGTTAGCCGACGTGCTAATCGAGCGTTTGGCTAGGCTGCGCTTATTAACCGGTAATGCTAACGTTTATTTGATCCAACAGATGGTTAGCTGAGTAATTAGCATCAACACCAACGTGTTATACATGTCAGATTATGCTGCCTTACGGCTTAACAGGACTCAAGGTGTGGCTAACGATGGCTTCCTGTCATGTTTTCTCCTCCTCAGCCGTCAAGATGACCAACGAGGAGCCGCTGCCCAAGAAGGTGAGCCTCCTTTACAGCCTGGTGATGGTTTACAACCATCTAACGAGGCCCCCCATGTCTGAAACGTGAGCTAACCCTTCCATCTAACCGGGCTTTGGTGTCTGCAGGTTCGTCTGTGTGAATCTGACATGAAGACCCTGACCAGAGAGGAGCTATGCACCAGGTAAACAGCAGCTCTGGTGTTGGCACCTCCGTTGTGTTGTTGGTTCGGATCAGCTGATGTTTGCACATGCTCTGCTCCTTTCAGGTGGAAGCAGCATGAGGCCTACGTGCAAGTCCTGGAGGCAAAGTATGCAGATTTATGCTGTAAGTATATTTATTCAATTCATTTTCTCTCATGGGCAATCGTGGCTGCGCATCCTAACCGAGTGTTTCTTTCTTGCACCGTCTCCTCTTCGCCGTCTCAGCCAACGACGTGACGGGACTGAAGGAGTCGGAGGAGAAGCTCAAGCAGCAGCAGCAGGAATCGGCACGCAGGGAGAACATCCTGGTGATGCGACTCGCCACCAAGGAGCAGGAAATGCAGGAGTGCACGGTACGTGAAGGGTTCAATGCCCTTCAATTCAGATTTTCCACTTTGGTGTAAACTCCTCTCTACTTCCTGCCTGCAGCTGGATGCAGCTTTCACTATTGTGTGATTATTGGATTTTTGGCGTGTTTGTGGGCTGAATTTTTGACATTCTCATCCATCCTCCTCTATTCTAATCAATGGTAAACATCCCACGGTGTGCTGCAGAGTGAGCAACATTTCAATAAATGTGATGCGTAAAAATTGACTTGGCACTGGAGATTCTCTCATTTAATCTGGTAATTGTTGTTGCCACGCCTCGTAATCACTCGTCATCCTGATGTGCAGACTAAAGATAAAGCGTGGAGGAGGTGTGACCGCTGACGAAACAACCAAAAGACAGACTAGACTTTCTCATTTCATCAGGAAAATAGAAAGTTTGTGTCTAGCTTTTTCCATTCTTAATTTATCGTCAGTACAATTAAAGTTCAGAATTAATAAATAGAATAAAGTAGAATGCAGTTCTGTAAAGTTCAGATTTTTATGTGTATTACTGATTAATAGTATTATGGTTGGTGTGAGAGAAGAGGATGCAGAAGACAGGGTTAGATGGAGGCAAATGATTGGCTGTGGCGACTCCTGAAGGGAAAAGCCCAAAGGAGAAGAAGTTATCATCTGTAGAACGTGGGCTGATTTCACCAAAAACAGCAATTATCAGCCAAAAAACGGAGAAAACTAAGCAGAACAGTGAGTTTCATGCTAATATGTTTTGCTTCTAATATATTTCCCTCTTTAAAACAATTCTGAAAAGGGATTTGTTGGTAAAATAATTTTTGTTCTGCATCAGGCTGAATTTATGATCTCTACCCGACCAGAAGTCGACCTGCTGGAGTCGCTCGTGTTTAATTCTGTCGCGGTTCATCTGAAAACGCTGCTGCTGTTCAAACCAGATGTACTCGTTCTTATTTCTTGCTCCACCTGTCACTAATACCCATGTGTTTTGCCCCCCACCCACACAGACCCAGATCCAGTACCTGAAGCAAGTCCAGCAGCCGAGCGCGGCGCAGCTCCGCTCCTCCATGGTGGACCCGGCCATCAACTTGTTTTTCCTCAAAATGAAGGCAGAACTTGAACAGACTAAAGACAAACTGGAGCAGGCCCAAAATGAACTGAGTGCCTGGAAATTTACACCTGATAGGTAAAGACGAACAAAAATAACCCCCCTCCTCCTCCCCCCCTCAAAAAAAAAAAAAGCCAAGACTTCCTGACCCTCACTCTCACTGCAGGCATGCAGGAACAACGGTGGGGGGGAGGCTGACACGCTGTACTCACCACGAGAGAAAAACGTGTGTGTGTTTGTTCTATATCACATAACCTAACGTCAGGTTTTCAGCTCGGAGCCCCTCAAGAAGGAGTCCGGACTGTTCCCGAAGAGGTGGTCACTCCCTCCCCAGCACGGATATACGCCCCCACCCCCGCCTGCGCCCCAAAGCAGACAGTTTGATGTTAACTCTAGGGGGGGTTGTGGCGCAGGGCGAGACAGGCCCTAGCCTCCACATTGAACACTTTGCAGACGCTCAGCACACTTTGTCGGTACAGACGTTAACTGTGGATCGCCCCCCCCACACACACGCACACACTAGTCGCCTGGGAAACACAAAGACTTCTGGGAGTCTAGACACATCACAGGGACATGAGGAAGGTTTCTAGGAGTCACAGTTCAGACTTTTTTTGGGGGAAGAGACACTAGAAATGATGCTGGGAGCGGAGCCAGACGTCCCCCCCCACACACACACCTCCTCCCCCCAGAGGACTTTGGTTCAGGGCCCATTCACCTGCAGGGGGCGCTCACGGTAGAGTGTTTCCATGTTTTATTTTGCGACTTGTTTGGTTTTGATTCATTTGAACTCTGATACGAACTCTTACTGCAGTGTGTGTGAGCGTGTGTGTGTGTGCGTGTGTGTGTGTGTGTGTGTGTGTGTGAACCTGAGAAGCACAACTGCTGCTGTTTATTCTTGTACAAACCGTTAAAGATGAATTAATCTTTGTTTAATTCATCGGACTCCTGCCAGAGTCCTGTTTTTCAAGCTGTGAATGCAAAAATGTCTTCAACTGGTCGTGTTCATGAGTTCCTGACATGTATTTACTGTATTTGTGTGTATTGTTGTTGTTGTTATTGTTTACCTCCATCTCTCCCTCAGCTGTTTACACTCTGATCTGCGTGAGGTACGCCGGCACACGTCGACACGCACCCTCGGAAATTCTATGCAGATGAAACTCGAACACAGACTTTAGATGTTTGCTCCAGTCGTTTATGTAACGACTCCCATGTCGGGCTGTTACCAGTTTAATGCCCGCTTCTTGTAAACTATAACTAAATATTTGATTTTCCTCTGGTGGAACAACTGAACAATCGTTTCTAATCGTGGTCACACAGAGGGGACGCGCTGGGTCCCCTCTGGGTTATGCTGTGAGCGTAGATCAAACAAACCAAACTGAGTCCTCCTGAATATGTCTGTGACTCGTTTCTCCTGCTTCCTTGAGTTTCCTGTTAGCCTTTAGACGGCTGCACCTCTGCTCCGGTTTGTGAAATGTTCTCTTGTTGTTTTCATGCTCCATGTTGGGTTCGGGTTCCAGCGGACCTGAAGATTTGATGCTTCATCCAAAGCTGTTTAGATCAATCCACTGGACTGTAGGAAAGTTTCTTGATGTTTCTTTTCTCATTAAAAAGAAGCTTCTTCAGTTCTGGCGGTGTCCCCCCAACACTAGAACTCTTGGATGAGAGGAGAAACGTCTTCAAGAAACTTTCTTACAGTCAAGTAGATTGATCTAAAGAGCTGTGGAGAACTGAGAACTCACACAGACATTTGATGGTTTAGTCACCGAAACGAGGGTTTGGATGTTTATCACCCCGACAGGAAGCTCAGTGTTTGATATGTGCACCGAAATTCACGTGATTCTGGTTCACAAGTGTTTGATTTACGTGTTGATGTTGAAACTGAACTGTAACGGCTGTGATGAAGACCTCTCTGTAGAAACCGGGTCGGTTGGCATCTCCGTTGGTCTCCTGCTTCACTGTGTGATGTGACACTTGTTTCCCTTGCAGCCAAACGGGGAAGAAGCTGATGGCCAAGTGTCGCATGCTGATCCAGGAGAACCAGGAGCTGGGCCGCCAGCTGTCGCAGGGCCGCATCGCCCAGCTGGAGGCCGAGCTGGCGCTGCAGAAGAAGTACAGCGAGGAGCTGAAGAGCAGCCAGGACGGTGAGCCCAGCAGCAGCCGCACGTTTATCAAGGGGGGGTCTGAGAGATCTGACACTGTCCTCCCCCCCTAGAGTTAAATGACTTCATCATCCAGCTGGACGAGGAGGTGGAGGGGATGCAGAGCACCATCCTGGTCCTGCAGCAGCAGCTGAAGGACTCCCGCCACCAGCTGTCCCAAACGCCGGGTGCCTCAGCCGGGGCGGGGCCCAGCAGGACTTCCCCCACCGCCGAGCCGCCCGCCCCGCCGGAGCAAGGCGGTGCCCCTGCCGAGACGCCGCCGGGCAAAGATTACGGGCGGGTCTCCAACGGGCCGAGCAACGGCGGCTCATCCCAGCGGGGCGAGGCGGCCACGCCCGGCCTGTACCGCGAGGTGAGCAGCACCGAGGAGGACTTCCCCATGTCGCCCGCCGCCTCCAGCCCCGGCGACGCCGAGGCCAAACTGTCCAACCACTCGGAGGAGGCGTCGGGGAGCCAGGTGGCCGCCGCCGCCGGCGGACGAGCCGGGGGGTTCGGGAGCCAGCTGAGCGCCGGCTACGAGAGCGTGGACTCTCCCACGGGCAGCGAGACATCGCTGACTCAGCACTCGAACGACACAGACTCCACCACCGACCCCCACGAGGACAAGGCCGCCGTGGTGACCAAGGGCACCAGGACTGCGGGGTCACGGCACGCCCAGAATGGCCTGGACTCCTGCACGGGCGACAGCGCGGTTTTGTAATCCACCCACCACCACCACCACCTGTACAGTCTTTTTCTTTTTTATACGATATACAAACAAAGGCAACAAACGCTTAGTCCGACGCTGCGCCGTTTTGTTTTCCCCGCCCCTTTGCCTCTCGTGATGCCTCTGTCACCTTTTGTGTTGCTTAACAGGGATCTACCAGGTCTGGGTTGTTTAGATGTGAATGGAGTGGATGTCTGATTTAAAATAAAGCTCGTCTGTTTCCTGAGCGCGTCTGTCGTGTCCTCGTTCCAGCTCGGGCGTCTGGCCGTTCACTCGTCCCCCAAAACGTCGCTAGAGTCACTGAACTGCAGTTGTTTTCCAATAATCAGGTTCGTTTTAGATGTTGGCCTGTATTTCTTTTTAATGCAATTTTAATTTTTTCATGGAGAAAAAAAAAAAAGATTCTGTTTAAATGTGAGTAGTTTATATGCCACATTCATATTCTGACATCAGTCCTTTTCATGTACTGACCAAATACCAATAAAGTTTTTTTAATACTACGATGTGAAAGCCGTCATTACGAACCGACGGAAAGTCCACCGACCTCTTAACGCGTCTCGTACTTCGCTTTTTAAAGACGACGCCTTGGATTAAATGTCCAGCTGGAGGATGAATGTGTGTAAAAATAATTTAATTAATTTATAATATTCCACACAACATTAATAACACATAAAAACAACGGGAGAACAGATTAAAATAAAGATTAAATTAAAAATAAAGGTGCCATTCAGCTCAAATTACTCATTTTGAAGCGCTGTGTCATACCCGCCCCGCTAGGGGGCGCTGTTCCGCCGCTGCTAGCTAAAAGATGTTCCTCTTCCGGGTTTGTCAGTGCTACGTCACCACGTTAAACCAATTGAACGGGGGAGGGGCGGGTTATGGCGGAGCTGGAGTTTATTTACCGGGTTCTCCTGTAAACGTTCGTCATTATCACGGAGTTCTGTTAACCCTCCGGTCCCAGAGAACCGGAAGTCGTCATCCAACTTCCGTCCGTCCGTCAACATGAACCCCGAACCTGTTGTCATCGTTTCTGCAGCGCGGACTCCGATTGGTGAGAGTTAACCCCCCCCCGTTTAGAACAAAGTACACATTTAGATCAGAACGGAACGCTCCTGTTTGGTTTATCGATTGATTGGTTATCGATCGGGTTCAATTGTAAACGTTTAATTGATGTAAGTGTAACTGAAAGGGAACCTTTCCTTTTAAACCACCGTTTGACGGACCGAGTCTGACGCAGCGCTCTGATTGGTTCACCTGTGTGTCGCCAGTATTCTCTGACCACCGATTGGCTGCTCGGCCGTAAGACGACGGACACGCGCTTCCAATCATTGGTTGAACGGTAGAATGGATTAAGTTCGATCGGTCTAAAATGAGGAACAACAAATTTATTTTTTTAAAGATATTAAGCAATAAAAGTAAAAATGTTCATTTATTTATTGAGAGATAAACAAAATTGACACCCTGGCTTCTGATTGGACAGGAAATGTAAATAAAGACATCTGTTTATCCAGTTTGTTTAAACTCAAACACAATTACTTGACTAATGAGGCGTGTGCTTAAGTCAAGACTCATTATTTATTATTCAAATGGTTTCTTTATTATCCAGATTAGACCTTTTAGACTTCGAAAGTTAAAAAATACAATATATATGTGCTCCTATTAAATTATACTTTATATCTATGATGTGAGAATGTGGGATTACATATAATCCCGTTATATATAATCCTGGACCTTGACTGATACTGATGAAGTAACCAATCATGAGACGCGATCCTTCCATGCCGTCTTGTCATTGGTGCTCAGGTTCCTTCAACGGCGCCCTGTCCACGGTGCCGCTGCGTGACCTGGGTGCAGCTGTGATCAAGGCCGTCCTGGAGAGGGCAAAGGTCAAACCCGAAGACGTGTCAGAGGTCATCATGGGACACGTCTTGACGGCAGGTGAGCGCTCAGAGATAAGCACGGCCAAAGTCCCGCCTTCACCTGTCATTGGGTGATACTGATGTTCGTCTGTTTCCTGCGCTGAGGTCACGGTCAGAACCCGGCGCGCCAGGCCAGCGTGGGCGCCGGCGTCCCGTACGCGGTGCCGTCCTGGAGCTGCCAGATGGTGTGCGGCTCTGGGCTGAAGGCCGTGAGTCTGGGGGTCCAGTCCATCCAGGCTGGGGGGGCGTCGGTGGTGGTGGCCGGGGGCATGGAGAGCATGAGCAGGGTGGGTTCTCACAGCACACACAACCCCCACCTGTACCTTAAAGTGTCTAGAAAGACTCCGCCCCCTGGATCAATGCTCAAATTAAAACAAAATAATGTAAAATAAGTGATTTACAACATTTTGTCAAAAAAATACCCCTAAATGTGAATTTGTTCAGAGTCCTCACGTGGTGCACATGAGGGGCGGGGTCAGGATGGGCGACGCCTCCCTGCAGGACTCCATGGTAGCCGACGGGCTGACGGACGCCTTCCACGGGTACCACATGGGCATCACCGGTGAGGACGGCTGATGACACGTAAACGAGCGCTCCCATTGGCTCCTGAGGTGAACCGATGTCTTTTTTTTTAAAGCGGAGAACGTGGCGAAGCAGTGGGGGGTCAGCCGAGAACAGCAGGACCAGTTCGCCGTCCAATCCCAGAACAGAACGGAAGCGGCGCAGAAAGCGGGACACTTTGATAAAGAGATTGTCCCGGTTACCGTGACGACCCGACAAGGCGAGGAGGGGAGGGGCTTATCATCCAGGTTGACCTTACAGCTACGTTTCAGCGCTAACGTTGGTCTGTCCCGCTCAGGTCCGGTGGAGGTGACGGCAGATGAGTTTCCAAAACACGGTTGTAGTACAGGCAGCCTGTCCAAGCTCCGCCCCTGCTTCATCAAAGACGGCAGCGGAACCGTCACCCCCGGCAACGCATCAGGTTAGCGACGTTCAAGCACGCTAACCACACGTCTGATGTCTGCCGACGTGACTGCGGTGCATTCATGCTAAAGAAAAAATATGATAAAAAATAGTTCCTGAAAAAATATATAAAAAATATTATATAGAAAAAATTTATTAAAAATAGTTCCTGTTTAAGAATATTTAAATTCGATTGGTCAGCCATAATTACAAACTTTTAGTTAGACTTTTTTTATGTTTACCGACACCCAAACTGAACGCACCAATCACACACTTGGGGTTGGGTTCAATGGGGGTCGGCTGGGAAAATGGGACATCAAAGCCGCCTTAAGGTGGAATAAAATATAATAGTCTGTAAATATTTGGTTGATGGAAGTTTTCATGAAAATGTGGAAGCTGTAAATAAATAAAAATTACGTTTTCAGTTATTTATCAGTCGGTAATTTTTTTTTTTTTGTAGAGAAAACTGAAGCCGTTGTCGGAACTTGTTTCCTCTTATTTAGGAATCAATGATGGCGCAGCAGCGGCTGTCCTCATGGGCCAATCAGAGGCAGAGAGGCGTGGCTTAAAACCCATGGCCAGAATCGTGTCTTCCGCTCAGGCGGGCCTTGACCCCTCCATCATGGGAACTGGACCGATCCCGGCCATCAGGAAAGCGGTGAGCGATCGGAAGCACCCCGTCAACCAGCGTCAGTTTGGATCCGCATGTGTCGTGGTTGCTAACGGCAACCGTCAAACTTTCCGTTTCCTTCCCACTCAGGTTGAAAAGGCGGGCTGGCAGCTGGACCAGGTCGACTTGTTCGAGATCAACGAGGCGTTCGCTGCCCAGTCCGTCGCCGTGGTGAAAGAACTGGGTCTCAATGCGGACAAGGTAACGTGGCTAAAGGGAGGTTAGCATTCGTGCTAATAGTCAGGGCTAAGGTTAACCCAGTCACCCCCCCAGGTGAATGTGAGTGGAGGAGCCATCTCTCTGGGACATCCCATCGGTATGTCCGGCTGCAGAATCCTGGTGACCCTCCTGTACGCGCTCCAGAGGACCGGGGGCCAGAGGGGCGTGGCAGCTCTGTGCATCGGAGGGGGGATGGGCATCGCCATGTGCGTGGAAAGGGTGTGAGACGCTAACGCCAACGCTAACTTCTACTGGACAAGACCGACAAGTCCAGATGGGTTTACAGAACGCCGTTCCCCCAACAAGGGCCGGAAGGTTGGAATTAAAATAAAATGTTAATTTAACTATTTAAGTTAATAAGCTAAAGACTAAATATTAAGATACATCACGAAACGTTCGTCTGGAACGTTTAAGTTAAAACAAGAGCTTTAATCTCATCTCGTTTTTTCACACTAATAACCTGACGTTTCTTCTGGTGTTGCGTGTTTGAATCTCTAATCCCAATCTGAGAATGGTGTTCGCCTGCCTTCTGTGATGTCACTTCCTGTACGTTGAAATGTTTTCTGTGAATCACGATCTATAAAGGAAAACCGTTAAGTCGTACTTTTGTTTTAAATAACTGAATGAACCAATAGTCATTTACAACCACTGAAGCTTTATTACACGTCCAAAAACAGTCAACAGGAAGCGGGCGAAGTGCTACGTTCCACGCTAGAGCGGCAGCTACGAAGCTCCTTACGTATAAATACAGAACAGATCTGGACCAATGGCGTCTAACCATGCAGGGACCCTGAGTGGACGGCGTCCTGGTACGACTGACCGCCCTCCTTCTGCTCCGGGAACAGTTTGATGAGGTCGTCGATGCGGAGGATGGTGATGGCGGCCTCCGTGGCGAACTTCAGGCTCTTGGTTTTGACCATGGTGGGTTCGTAAACGCCGGCCTGGCGGTTGTCCCTTGGCTTCCCGTTCACCAGATCCAGACCGATCCTACCAGACAGAAACATTTAAACATGATCGGAAAAAGACGACTCAATATTCTCGGACAGGAAGCGGAAAAGACGGACGGGATCTCGGAGACTCACCACTTGAGGTTCTTGCGTTCAGGATTGACCTGAGCCTCGTTGTGGAACGCCCGAAGCTTCGCCACCAGATCGGTGGAGTCCTGCGCCGCGTTCACGGCCAGCGTCTTGGGGATGATGAGGAGGGAACGGGCGAACTCGGCGATGGCCAGCTGCTCCCGGGATCCCTGGATAGTGGAAAAAAACATTCAATATAGGCATGACTTCAACATACTCTCCAGGTTTCTACAGACCGACTGGGGCTCGCCCGATAAACCCGTCTTTCGTGGGTTTCCTCTCACCATGCTGGTGGCGTAATTCTCCAAGTAGATGGAGAGCGCCGCCTCTACGGCGCCTCCTCCCGGAACGACGGACTTGGACTCCAGCACCCTCTTGACCACGCAGAGGGCGTCGTGCAGCGAACGCTCCATCTCGTCGCACATGAAGTCGTTGGCCCCGCGCAGGATGATGGACGCCGACGTCCGAGCTTTGGTGCTGAAACCGATGCGTTAGCGTGTCAGACACGTTCACCGCTGAAGGGGCGGTGTTGTACCAAATTAACTCGTAACTCGCAAGAGGAAAACGGAAACGCTGCTCTTACTTCTTGACGAGGATGAGCTCATCGTCACAGATGCGCTCCTGCACGACCTCCTCGGCTTGACCCAGCATGGTGGCCTCGAACGTCTCCTCCCCCTCCAGATTGGTCAGAGAGGGGCAGAGGGTGGCTGAGGAGGGACCAACACGCTCAATAAAAGACGACTAAATAAAAATGTTAGCACGTTTCAAACCTACCTCCTGTTGCCTTGGCGATGCGTTTCAGGTCCTTCTTCAGAACCCGTCTGACTGCCATCGCTCCTACATCCACAAAGTACTTGAGACACATGTCGTCGATGCCGCCGGTGGTCAGGATGACGTTGGCGCCCGACGCCAGAATCTTCTGGATCCTCTCCTTGGTGATGTCCGATTCTCTGGAGAGACAAAAACCCAACGGTGACTTCGTTTTGCCTCCGCAAAACAAAAAACAAAACTGTTGAGCTCAGCGTTAAACGGCGTATCGGCTCGGAGAGGAGCCGCCGCCGCCTTGACGCCGGCTGCTGGTGCTTTCTCCCACGCGTATCACCGTGGAAACTATCAGTTCAGCATCACGGCAAATGTAAATGGGATTCAACCTTAAGGGGGATCAAGTTCGTACCTTTGTCTGATCTGGTCCAGCTTCTCCGGGTCGTTGATGACGACCTGGACTCCCATCTTCATCTTGGTCTTCTGCAGGCTGAAGTCCAGGCAGGCGATCTTTGCGTTAACGACACGCTTCACCATACCTTTAGAACGGAAAGACAACACATTTGATGGGTGACGCACTCAACCGGCAAACGGAACGATGATACGAAATAACGCTTTGGTTTGTCTGGCGGAAGGGGCGGTACCACAGCTCAACTGACTGCGTCTTTACTCCTTCACGCCAGCATTCTCTCTCCCACGCGTATCACCGCCAACGCCACACCAGACATGGCGGCAAATTTAAATGGGAGTCCGATCAGACGCGGGCGACGCTTCTCAAACATACCTTGCGCGCCGACTGTGCAGTTCAGCGCGTATCCGTTCACCAGGAAGCTCTCCTTCTGGCTGCGCCCGTGGGCTTTCAGCACGTTGACGGAGTTGATGGGATATTTGGCCACGCCCTTGCTGTCCACGAACTTCACAGCAATCGCAGCGTCCACCACCATGTTAGCGAAGAACTCTGCATCGCTGATGGCTACGGGTTAAGTGTTAAAATCGATCGTACATGGCGTCACCTAGCTAACAAGGTAACAGCTGCACGGCCAAAAAGGATACACCCCAATGATCTTGGAGGACATGGACGTCTTGGCGGCGTTGAGTAAACAGTCTCTGCCCAGATCGTCGGCGGCGATGGTGAGATTCTCGTTGATGTAACGAACCGCCTCCCTGTTAAAAAAAAAAAAAAAAAAGTTAGCATCTCAACAAGACGATTAGCATCCATCCACATCGGCGGCGTCTTACTTGCAGGCCAGCCGATACCCGCTGATGACCGACGTGGGGTGGATCTTCTGCTTCACCAGCTCATCGGCGCTCTTCAGCAGCTCTGCAGCGATAATCACCTACAGAGGATTTGAACTTTAAAACGGGAAGCGGCTCTGATTCGCCGCCGACAACACAACTTCCTGTTTGTACCATTGTTTCATTAGGGGCGGCAGAAGAGCGGCTGCTCCAACCCCTTCAGACATGAATGGATGATTTTTCTTTCCTGTTAGCATAGCCACGCGTCCGTGATGAAAGGCAGACGCGTGGTACTACAACAGGAAGTGTTACGTACGACGGCCTCCGTCCCGACTCACCACAGACGTGGTTCCGTCTCCGACCTCCTTGTCCTGCAGGTCGGCCAGTTCACACAAGACTTTGGCGGCGGGGTGCTCCACCTCCAGCAGCTTCAGGATGGTGGCGCCGTCGTTGGTGATGGTCACGTCCTGTCAACACAACTCGTGTCACAACGGATGCTTGGCGAATAGACGCAAATATGAACCGAGAGGTAATGGTACAGACCCCGATGTCGTCCACCAACATCTTGTCGAGTCCCACCGGTCCCAGGGAACTCTTGACTATGTTGGCGATGGACGACGCCGCCATGACTGCAAAGATACAGATGAATCAAAGAAAACGGGTCACCTTGAACGCCCTCCAACCGGTGGAAGGTTCTACAAACATCTACGACTGTGAGTCTGAATAGAGACCCAGAAAAGAGGCGATTATATTTTGAGGAACTGATGCAGATTGTGGATCACAGCTGGTAGCTAATCTACAGGTAATCTATCTGATTAATCTACAATCAATCAGCTGTTTGCAATAACCAATCACACAAGAACAGTTTAAACTGATCAGATTAGCATCCACCTGTGAGCAGTGGAGGATGTTCATGCTAACCTAGCTTAGCATTAAATTTGCGAAAACAGTGGAGGTTCATGTTAATCTCTATCCTGTCAATTAAACACAGTTTTAATCTGATAATTTAATCTAACGCACAGCCGACACGTTCTGTCAGATTATTTGAGCTAAAGAGTAAATTAGCCACACCCTCAGACCATGACTGTGTTCTCTTCATTCAGAGGAAACTGAACGGTAACAAATCAATTACGATTCGATATTTAATAATATCGTAAAGTTCGTGTTACGTAAACGCAGCTGATTTCTTTTGTCTTCGTTAAACTTCACCGGAAACACAACGACACACGATAATAAAACAGCGTCAAGGTAAGCTAGCGTTAGCTGTAGCCACACGTGTGTTAGCGGCACACGAAAGCCCCTTCTGGCGTCGCGAGCTCGCGACGCGGGAGTAAAGACACGCGAAGCGGACGTGAAACACGAGACGGAGCTGCGTTCGAAACCCACCGTTCTGCGTGCGAACCGACTCCCCGGTGGTTCTCTGACCGAGAACGTTTAACGGACCGTCTAGCAGCGACATTTTGGGACCACCACACAAGCGAGAAGAAAGGGGGAGGCGCGGTGCATTGTGGGTAAACCGGCTTCGGAAGAAGCTTCGAGAAAACAATTATCCGCTTTAAAGTCAGCCATTCAGGCGCGCAGACTTTTAATTGAGCGTAAATTATTTCCAGTTATTAAGTTTGACGTCACACAGAACCATTAGCGAACTGGAAAATATCGGTTTTAGTGGGTGTTTCTAGAAAACTACTTTTCCCAGCATGCCTCACGCTCTCCTTCTACGTAAAGATTGATTTCCAATGGGTCCCTAGAGCGCCCCCTGCTGTTCACTTTGGTGTTATTGGCGGAAGTATGGATACTACTATTTTTTTTATACATTAGCAAAACTTTATTTAGAAACTGACCATGACAATGGGTCTTATCAGAGTGTTTTGAAGGTCTAAACAATAAAATTAGAAACAACTGATGTTTAATCTATAATAAATACAACAAACACAGGCAAGTTTAATCTGAATTTATTACCTCCGATACATTGTTTCGTTGAGCAATGGCAACTAGGCAGTTAAAAAAATACAGTACACTTAACTTAAACATTAAACCATTATAAAGCATACCTATAGCATACAAGAATAACTTTCATAAAATGTACATCTTTACAAAGTGTTTACAAATAAAACGTTAAAAAAAAGAAAAATAGGAAGAAAAGTGCAAACAGAGTTGATGAAGACTGATCATCCCCAACAGTGAAAACAGAGGACAATAATGCACAATGAAAAAAAAAAGTACTTCATATTACTATTATAAGTTGCTTTTTGACGCACATTTCCTGATATAACAGTCAGCTGTGATCTTGTGCTTTTAAACTTTTATTGAGATTTGGAGTTTGAATTAAACAGTGCGTGATAGAAAGTCTGGAAACATTCACAGCATTCGATTCAAATTTTTGTCTTTGCCCCTGAATCTGAATAAAATCACCTTTATAATAAATAACGTTTATTGTACAACTGATCTGTTTCTTAATGGTAATGTGGGCCAAAATAAATCGGACTCCTCTAATGATTTTTTTCAGATAAATCTGTTGAACTTTAAAAGTGAAACTAATTAAAGACCAATCATTGTGTGATGTCCATCGTGTGATCCTTCCAGGATGCATTATCAGTAGTGTGACAGTGTCCCGTAACGTAAACCAAGTAAACGAATAGCTGATTTTAATCTGAAAAATAAAGAAAATACAGTACTGTAGAGTTTGAACTATCTCTCCTTCGTGGTCCCTCTTAAAAACAAAGGTTACAGTTAGCGTGATTTAAAAAAAGACAAACATCATCCACTCGTCGAGACGCCTATTTCAGTCTACGTGTCCCCAGATCATAAGACGTAAAAACACCTGATTTATTCACAGATTTAAAATAAATATGACGTCCTACGGCTCCTTATTGATGGTCTAAAATATCTCCTGTTAATATTAAAGCGCGATACCCTGCGGATGACAGCGGCGGTAGGTCGGTAGAGTCAAATACAATAACTTCAAATAGACTTACAGGTACTTAAAGGAAGAGTTCTCCCACATAGTCTACTCAAGAAAAGGTCACCGGAAAGTCAAGATAATTTTATTCATTGACAATATTTTTGGAGCTACACAGCGAAGCAGTCCTGATGCATTCTGCAAGACAACTGAAGCAGATGGGGACTTGTTTTAAAACTTAAAGAACAACCAAAAGAAATTTAAATGGCTCCAGTTCAAGCTCAGAGTTTAACCAAGTCTCAAGTGAATAGTGAAGACTTCAACTGTAAGGATATCTGCAAATAACTCAAATTTAAAAGGTTGTTAAATTGTCCATTTAGATTAAACCATACAGAAGTATGTTCTGTCTTCTGACAGAAATGTCTTTACATTCTAAAAGTGAACCCCCAACTCCTTTCTGTGTTTCAGAGAATGCTGCAAAGCCTTCTTGCCTTGAACATACTCAACTTTCCATGAGTGAGTAAATCAAGACTAAATTGTAATTTTTATGTGAATCTTTCCTTTGAATTTTCGTATCCTTTGAAAGCCAATGTGTGTTCTTGACATGCAACAGTTTAGTTAACCCTACTACTTAAAAAAATGCCTTTAAAACTCTAGCAGAAGATTGCATTCCTTTTATTCAAAACCGTTTGATCGCTGAAGCACAATTAAAAAAACGAGAGCAACTCCTACACAAGTCAAGATTAACTAATGCTGAAAATGCAGTTTAAATAATCTTAACGACAAAGGAAAAGTTTGACAGGGACTTGCCCATTACCAAAGATTGTTAGACTTTTGATAACTGATACTGGGCGTGACGCAGATGGTATTCCTTACAACCTGGAACAGATATCCTGAATTGAAGAGTCATTTGAGTCTTCCTGACTCAAAGGAGGCTCACAAGCCATGTTGTTTGCTCTAAACCCATTAGACGTGATTGATTGTTGTTACTTTGTCCACCTCTAGCTAAATATTCAATACCAGAACAAGAGGACCAGGAACTGCAGGAGGCGACCTTGATTTTAACCAATTGTGTGCATTTTACACCGAAGTCCAGTGAATTCAGGTGTCATACGAATTGTTCGGAATTTGAAGAAGTTGCTTCTGATCTGAGGAGAGTCACGTGTGAATTAATTAATGGCGGTATGTTTCTACATATTTGGCTTTCAGACTCAGGCAAAGCTACTGGAGCTCAGACACTGAAACTTGTCTCGCAGAGACTGGACTATTTTTGGTTGGCTCTGCTGTGGCTCACTCCACAGGTACTTCTCCAGCTGATCGTGGTTCAGAGACCTCAGCGGGTCACAGGATCTCACCGGTGTGCAAGGGAGACTCTGGGCGTGGACAAGCGCCCGGTTCTGATTGGTTAAGCCTGCCAACCTATCATGCTCCTGCTCGAGCTCGTCTTCGGAGCGGATCTCAACATAGTCATCGTCATCTTCCCCATTGTCCTTAAAGTTAGCCAGATAGCTCTGGGTAGCATTGAGTATGCTCAGGGCAGAAGCACGGTTCAGGACCACCACCTGTTGACCATCATGTAAAGTCAGGTCCGACTGTCCTTGGTTGAAGTGCTCTGGTAGGCTACTCTGCCGGCCCATCCGTCCTAGACTGGCACTGTGGAGTCTGTCTGCGGATCCGTTACATCCAAGCCCAGACTGGGTCTTCACCGGTGGTTGGTTCCCTGGAGAGCTGATGGACTGGCAGTGGCTGGATTGGGAAGGATGATTGAAAGAAGAATTTCTTTTAATTGAACTGTACACATGCTCCTCTTTTTCGCTTGGCGCCGTCATGCTCCACCTCTGGGATGGTGGACCGGATGGAGAGGGGGGGAAAGTCTGGAGAGAGGGGATGGAGCAGGAGGAGGTCAGTCTGAAATTTGGCATAGGAGCTTGAGAATCCTTGGTCTCGCTGGAAGAGGAGATGAAGCTCGCCAGCTCTCCGTTGCTGTAGGTGGAGTGGAGCCAGTCGTCCTCCAGGTAGGTCTCAGGCATGGACGGAGAAGATGGTAGTCCCGGATGGGTCTGGTGTCGGCCGGCGGAGGTTTGACCAGCCGGGGCAGGAGAGTCCTTAAACACGACCTGGTCGTAGAGCTGGGAGTACTCCGCTATCCGGGCACCTGAAGCAGGAACATAGAAGACACGAAGAAGACGTGACGACGTTAGCAGGAAACATTAGAAACCACTCGTGGGTTTTCAGCCACTTAAAATTTACCAAGTCAGCATTAATGTTCTCTTTGGTAATTTCATCGTGACTCGATTAACTTCTGAGGGCTATTCACCAGTTAGACGTCAACTTTTATCAAAGATATCTGCTTAGAAAAGTTACCTAATGTGGCTGTGGCCTCAGACGGGACAACCAAAATAACTAGTTGAAAAACTACTTACTGGGTTTGTCATGGATTAAATTAGATATAGTACACATAAATCATTTAATCTATTGTCTCTGTAAAAATAAAACTGGTCAGATCCACTAGATTGGTATCCGGCACAGGAATCCAGTTGACGGCGTAAAACAGTTACAAGTAAACCTTGGATAACTTTGTTAACTGGTTCCAGGAGACGTAACGTAAGTTGAATTAACTCGACTCCAGGCTAAATTGAAGATAACCATTCCCAGTTCTGTACTGAACTTCCTTTATGAATGCATTTCCAATATTTGTGGGATATTTAACAGGCGTATAGTGGAGTAAAATGACGTCAACTTGATTTTTATTTTTCTGTACTTCGAGGTGACTCCAGTCGAAGTAATCCTAGGTTAAACTGTACTTTAGGTAGATTTGATAAAACAGAAAGTACCAAAACGACAACAGAACTCTCTAGCCAAGGTTCCACAGGAAGTCAAAGTGTAAAACTGGCCTTAAACTCAATGCTGACCCTAGAAGCTACTGTCCAGGGAGTAGTTTTGCGTTACCTATGGCAGCACCGCCCTGTTTCTTTTCTTCCAGGATGGCTGCCAGGTCTTTCTGCTTCTTCTCAGCTCTGGACCGACTACAGGAGTCTCCGGGGTCCATGCTTCTCATGCGCAACAGCTGGTTGGCTTTCTTAATCTTCTGGCTATACTGCCGCGCCATGAGGAACACCCGGTTTTTGGATTTATCTACAAGTTCCAGTGGCAGGTCCACAGAGTCCCCCAGCAGGAGAGAGGACGAGGCCAGAGGGGAGTCCAGCTCCTCTGGAAATAGGCCATGGAGGTCTTTGACAGTGGGATCCCTCTCGTTCCGTTGAGGGATCTCCACCAGGTCGTCATCCTCTAGACGGAAGCTGCCACTGCTGAGTCGAGCCAGTCGTTTACGGATGTTTTTAACTGTTCCTGGGAGGGGCTCTGGGGTGACAGGAAGTGGGTGGGATGAAGGAGCAGGGCTATAGTGTTCCTCTTCAGTGGCGCCTTCATCTTGAAGATCAGGGAAGTTGATGACTGGGATGGTGAACGATGGTGTGGAGGTGACTGGTGGGGTTTTAGGTTGATGTGATGGAGGGCTGGACTTCTTCCTCGGGGATTCATTTGTACTAACAGGGAAGGCGGCAGGAAGTCTATCGGCTTTCTTCTCATTGCTCTTGATGTAGTTTTCCAGGTCGTTCCAGATCTCGTCGACCTGCTCGGACATCTTGTCCCTTTTCTGTGAATGCCGGGAGAAAGTCTCAGAGGCAGAGGAGGAGGAATAATCTGGCTCGGAGGAACACGGGACAGGATTGGCGCCGTCTGGTTCTTCATCCTCCCCAAAGTGGAGGCTCTCCTCGGACACGAACCCTCTGAGGCTTTCGTTCAGGTCTTGTTCCAAGGCCAGCAGACTGTCCCTCTCTTGTTGTAGTTTGTTGCCTTCATTCATACCTTTAAGCTCCGTAGATGGGGGCTCCCTGAAACAGATGGTGTCATAAATGTTCTCCTCTACTATCTTGAGGTCACATGTTCCAAACGGCCTCCCTTCTTGCATGGATGACCTGTTGCTATCTGAGGAACTGTCTGGCTCAATCATCTGCTCAGTCATCCCTGGGACATCCGGAGCACTCAGGACCCTCGCTGCCCGGTTGAGCGAACCATGTGAGTCTGTAAATGCATCCCTTTGCCTTTCCTCAGGTTCTCTTCTGACAAGCCCCATGTTCTTCAGGTCCTCATAACTGATGTTGTCATACACATTTTCAATATCGTCTATCGTCAGCTGCTCCGCCGAGGACGATCCAGATATGTCGTTGCTGGACGACTCAGTGTGGATAACGCCCAAATTACCAGGACCGATCTGGTCATCATCCGGACTCTGTCGAGCCTCGGTAGCCTTTTCTCCTGCGCTGCTTGCCCTCCGAAGAACCCTGCTCCCTGTGGCTGGAGGGTCAACCTGCACAGTGGGAACCTGTTCGACATGCCAGCTGCTGGGTCGAGCCGTCTTGGGCGACGAGGCAGCCTCTGATCTCTCCGTGGGAAGCTCTGGTTCTGGTCCGATTGGCTCCGTTGGGACAAACATCTGGTAGATGTCCTCTTCCTCGTCATCAGGCTGCATGGTCCTCTGACGTGTGGGGAACATGGCTCTACGGGCACGGTGGTCAGCCCAGATGTTCCTCACTGAATGGTCAGTCTCTGTGACTGTGACAGAGGGAATGGGGGACTCCGGAGGTTCCTCGGTCACATGAGGTGTCCTAAGAAGTGGCGGGTGGTGACTTCCTTCTCTTGTTAGGGATTCTCTGGCTCTCTGTGGGAAATAGGAGAACACAGAAGTTATTTTACATGTAGTCGAGGAAGCACAAAAACAAAACCTTCATAGACCTCAGGTACTCCATTGTCATATTGGATCCAATTCGTTTTGCTTTCACTTTCCTATTAACTCACTGGCTTCCAATGATGTGTAGTGATGTCACTTAGGTTTTTCAAGGGGTTGGAGTCTGGGGGACGGTCTGGTCATCTTGCCAACATAAGTTGGTGAATTTAAACCCAATGCAAGCTTACAAAGTGATGGGACAAAGCAGCTAACAGTCTCTAGATGCTCGCATGTGAAGACCAAAGCACCCAAATGCCCCTGTGCCTCATCTGATCTGGACTAGGACCTCCCATTTTTGCCCCAATCGACCATTGGCAATTTAGCAATTAGTACCTGCAGGTCTGAAGCGCTCATATTGAAGGTCTTCCACTTTTCAATGCTGTCAACAGACGCCTGAGCATTCAGTCTCTTCCTGCTACCTTTACCAGGGACTTGCAGTCGCTTCCCGCCCCCCTGAAAGCAAAGACGCAAACATTAACATCACGTCTGACGGACTCGAGTTGAGAGAGGAACTGTTATTGTTCCAACATTAAAATTCACCATGCCACTGTCATCTTCATCGTCGGCATCCTGCAGGTGCGGCTCCTCTTCTCTGTCGCTGTGGTAATAGTGATCGCCGGGATCCAGGGACTCCTGTGATTGATTGATGAGGCTGCGGCTGCGACCAATAGTGCCCAAAGCCAGCTGGGACACAGGTGACAGCAGGGTGGCACCCAAACTTGTTCGCTGGAGAGAGGCAAGGGGTCAAGTTTACTTTTATTCACAAATAAGATGGTTTGAAATGGGAAAATGAACCAAATAAATAGAGCATGATCTGGAAAATTCTGAGAAGACTCTTCACCTTTTCACCGTCTGCATTGGTGGCATTCTGCTTGGCATTCTTCAGCAATTTGGACAAAGGTTCTAGGAAATCAAACAAGTATGTTATTTGTAAAGTCTTAAAGATTGGCTTCAGAACGTCGGGAGCTTCCTTCATTCTTACCTTTCCTGCGTCCTCTACGAGGGGTTGGACCATCCTTGGTTTGAGGGGAGTCCTTCTTCTCTCCATCGGGGCTGTAGTGGAACCCCGGATGATCTGGGGAAACGTCAGGATAAAAACATGGTGAGTAAATGAAAGTTAAGTGTATTTAGCAGAATGTGTGTGAAGTGACACTCACGCATTGCATCCATCTCCAGAATTGCTTGTTTAGCCTAGAAGTTAAAAAATACAATGAGATTGACAGAGAATGAAGACTTTTAGCCACCAGGTGGTGCCCTACTACAATCCACACACTTCCACTTAGAGTTGTTGCTGAAACAAGCAGCCCATTTATGCATCACAGTGAACTTTCTCTGAGAACTTCAACCCTGGAGGGGAAAAGTTTCCTCTTGCACACGCGGCCAAAAATGGATGGAGACAGAAAAGTGATTGTGGTTGCGAACATCCAGCGCTAGAAACTCAAAAGGAGGTGGAAAAACAGAGAGGAAAGAGAGACAGAGATGGAATGGACTGGAGGGAGACGCACTTCCACATGCATCCGATTGGAAGTCTGAGTTTACGCCAACGGAACCGGAGCCGGAGCCGACAGCGGACGACCTGCTCTTACCTTAGCGGGGATTTTGGCCGGATGGTTTTCAAGGATGAGTCTCTTGAGGTGTAAAATCCACATGCGCTTGTCTGGCTGCGATTTGGCCTGAGGGCAAAACATCACAAGGAAGATCACATCGGGAACACTCTAGGGGTTTATCCCCAACCCCTCCAGCCTCAACATTCGGAGCATAGTTTTGTTAGGTAACACAGATTATCCTCGACTTTAAGCACCAACAATGGTGGCATTAGCCTCTAAGCGCTCGGCGTGTCTCGGCGTGTCTCTGAGGTGAGCTTGGACGCTCTACAAAACAATCAGACAAATAACCATCTGATTGGTTCTCGCTCAGCGCTGCAGGTAGCTGCACAGTTCAGCCGTAACGTGCAATTACTGTCACCGAGACTCCGCCTTCTCTTGCCTCACCTGGACCGTGTGCTGAAGTTTGGGATTCTTGTAATGGAACACGCTAAAACTCAGGGGTTCTTTGGGAATCACTTCCACCAGCATCAGGTTGCAGCACTGAAACGGACGAGCGAGAAGTTGGGTCAACCAAACTTTGAAGAAGCAGAAACGTTTTGTGGATTTATCATCCCGTTGGGACGGTGTGACCGACCAGTATGTGAGCTTTGTACGTGTAGGTTTCCTCCCGTTTCTTGGTGATGAGAAGAAGTTTGTCAAACAGGAAGAGCGTTCTTTCGTTTTTGGCTCTCTGCAGACGAAACGTTCCCTCCAGAACCAGCTCGCCGTAGCCAATCAGATCAGGGCCTTTCCAGTTGGTCAGCAGGCTCTGGATTTCCTGCAGGAAGCAACAGCAACGCGAAGATTGAAGGCAGTGGAATTATCATTTTATTTCTTTAAAAAATAAAGGAGTAAATAAGTGCAGGATCAAATGAAAATTGAATATATCACATAGAAATGACTTAAAATTGATAAAGCTTGGAATCAAACAAAAAAGATGCAGAAGATAACCAAGAAAACATCCTGAAACCGTTAAAAGATAAGCATTAAAATAAGAAGGTACTGTTTTAAAAATAATGGAAGAAAATATTCAAAATATCATGAAAAGGACCAAACAACAAAAACAGACACGTCCGTTGAGGGAGCTTCACACATTCCTGGATCCATCTGACCTTCCTGCTTCCAGCTGATAAAAGATAAAACCTTCCCTTTCATGTGTCTCCTTTAAAGAAGCGCTATCACCGGCCCAGCGGAAAATTCACTGCCTGAAGAACAGAGAATTCAGTCAGTATTAACCCCCCTCCCCCCCGCCAATGGAAAGTCAGGTGTTTCAATAAAATGCTTCTGGAGTTTTCCAGATAAAACGTCTCCTGAACGACTGGAGACGAGTGTAAAAACACAAAAAAACAAAAGAAGAATGACTCCCACTGCTGATACGGTCTGATCCTGTTCCCCACCAGCCCTCAAGGCCCAATTAATGAAGGTAAGAAGGTAAATAAAGACCTAAATAAGACAGAAAGTAACAAACTAAGAAAATAAGTACAAAAGAAAAAGTAAGAAGGCAACTAAGAAAGCAAGACAAAGTAAATAAGAAAGTAAATAAATAAGAAGTCACAAAGTAAGAGAGCACGAAAGACGTAAGAAAGTAACCAGGAAAGTAAATCAAAAGGTAAGGAAATAAATAAAGTAAATAACAAAGTAAATAAGAAATTTAGTTAAAAAATAAAGTGTCTGCCCTCTCGTCTGTCTGGACTGTGAACCATTCTAACTTCACATCGGGGGGGGTTCAGATTGACTGAACCGTTCTTTAGAAGTCTTGGGGAGGATCTGAACCCAATCCAAAGCCAGAGTTGTCTCAGCTGTTGACTCAGAACCAGTTCCAGGTCTTCCTGGAGCACCGGGACACATTTCCAGGTGTCCCGTGTGCCAGAGGAGATTGGCGTGTTTTGGGGTCAGTCTTACCTGCAGCCTGACGGCGTGTTCGTGCTTCCTCTTCATGTCGTTGATGTGCCAGGCCACTCTCTGCATGGTGTCGATGGCTTCCTGCACAACCTCGTACGTCTCCGTGTCCTTCTCCATGTGATTGGCTATTTCCTGTGCAGAGACCACGTAACAGGAAATCAGCTGTCATGCATGCATGACTTTCTACAGCTAAGCACACATTAGTGGACAGAACAAACACACTGAGCACCGTATGGCTCAACATTTGGCTTCTCCGGTGGAAACCGTCATGAGGACCTGCTTCAAAAACTCTCCACTCCTATTTTTTGGTGCAAAAATGCATTAAATGACAAAATAACTACCTATATACGTTAAAGTTTCTTGTAAATAGGTCAGAAACATCAGAGTCTTGTATTTGCGGGTTGCTAACCTGCTAGCTTGTATACTAGGAGCATGCTAGTGCCCTAAAGCAGGTGTTTTGTGTCTGTTTTTTGCTGCTTGGCCTTGTGATTGTCTAGTTTAAACTAGTTTCCAACAGAAAATAAAAATACATTTCCATTGTTCTTTGGAGGCGGAGCCTATGCAGCCATCTGCGTTTCCTTTAGCGAGGAAAGAAAGCGTAGAGGCGACTGCAGCCCATTGAGCATACGTTTGTTTTGGTACGCACAAAAACATTAGCGCCATGTGTTTCTAAATGGGCGTGCCCGTGCTAGCATGGATGCAGCTGATGAATAATGGTTAGTCTGTTGGCCGGGCGGCGTCCTGACGTACGTGCAGCAGGAGGTGGTACTTCAGGATCCTCTGCACCGGCTTGAGCAGGTAGGAGCCCAGGGGCAGGGAGTGCCTCAGAGATTCCTGGCGCTCCCGGAAAAACTTGGCCAACGCCTTGTTCCTCATGCACTCGGTTAGCACAGCCACCGACCTGTGGAGACAGAGCGCAGCCAATGAGAGATCAGGGAGGGGTGGTAATTGGACAGAGATGACAATTCCTGTTCACATCACCCATAAGGAGATTTTTCTAATGTAATTGTAGAGGGGGGATAAAATCCACGTAATCCTCACCCCCGTGCAGAAATCGACGCGCGACTTTAGCACTAGCAGGAGACCCGTAGCCTCAGGATGAACTTTTCGCTCTCAATTAGAAGCAGCTGATGATGGATGATGGGGAAAATCACCTTCATAAGGTTGTGAAGCAAGAGTTCATCTCCTGAAGATAGTTTCATCACGAAGAAGACATGTACGCTGATGACACTGTGCTATCAATGATTTGACATTTAACTGAGTTAGGCTAGCAAAAGGTTCTGGTTAGCTCGTTTTTCTGCGTGGGTTTTTAAAAATGGAGGTGGACTGTGCAGCAGTGGCTTATGGGTTCAGCCAATCAGAGCCATTGTACCTTTAGTCGAGAAAGTACTTGCGCTGAAGGAGGGGGTAGAAATAGGTTCCAGGAAATACGACTGTTCCTGGTTCTGAAGGCGTGGATGCAATAAGATGAGGAGTGTGTGTGTGTGTGTGGACACGGTAAAGAGACGACAAAGAGAATTGTGGGTCGTCTTCCTCCGTGCGAGACTGTGAGCAAATCCATGCACAAGCATGAATTCCAGCGAAGCTCCGCACAGTCCTTGCTTTGTTCTGGAGGAAACCCGACCTCGGAGCCCCGGCAGGACCGCCATGCATCCACAACCTCTGTGTGTGTGTGTGTGTGTGTGTCGGTCGTGTGTATGTGTGTGTGACCTCGCTCGGGATGGGGGGGTCATCAGCTGTGTCTCAAACAGCTGACAATAGTTCATTCAAACGTACAATTAATCCTTCAACTGGGGTGGAAAGTAACGCCTCCTGCTGGGCTGATGTGGTTAGCATCATCATAGCATTTTTATTCACTAGCTGGAAGTATCGCCCTAGTATTGTTTATTCAAAGTCCATGGGAATTTCATTGCGACGCTCCTTTAAACCAAACTTTCGGTACTGGTTCTTCCTATGTGAAACAAAAATGGTTACCGCTAGGTGCGGCACATCTTCGCGGGAAGAACGGCCTCACGTTTCGGCCCATTTAAACATGCACAATACGAGTTCTGGTGCAAAACAAACTGTACATGGGTGTCCCACGGGACCACACTCGCTCAAAGCTAAATAAAGCATTAGCAGGCTACGCTTAGATGAGGTGGCAGCTATAATACCCCGTCTGTCAGCGCGAGCCGTACCTCTGTCAAGAAGCAGCAAATAGAAGAATGGAAGGAAAAGAAAACGGAGGGAGGGAGGGAGACGGGAAAGACCCCGAGGCGCAACTGAAGGTAGACACTTTGACTCCTGCCAAGGAGGCTTCTATGGAGCGCGTCGGCGAGTCAGCGAAGGAAAAGAGGCCAAGGACAATGGAGTCATGCGAGACGCTGGGAAGACGCCAGTGGAGGCGAGATCAAGATTGTTTGACAAAGGAGAAGAAGAAGAACACGGGTGAGTCTTACCTGGGGTAGTTGGTGCAGTATTGAGTGTAAATGTGGAATTCTTCACTCTGGAAAACACAACAGGAAGTGGAATTAGATGCTAACAGGAAGCAGGTGTAGCAGAAGAGATCACCTGTTGATGCTGAGAAGGTTTGGTCATCAAGGTGATGTGATAACCAAACGCCCTCGGATGATGAGCTAACATCAAGCTAACATGTTCGTTAGCTCAATGTTAGCCACTGTTAGCTACCAGTTTGGTAGCACAAAAAGCTACCAAACTGGTGTCTAGAGAACTTCATGGAGAGATTAGCATGCTGCTGTGCTGACGTTAGCTTAGCTGCTACGTGGCACATTTAGATGATACATTACACATTTCATTTGCATTGAATTATCACAACAACAACATTTGGTTAGCCGTTGCATTGGATTCTGGGAGATATAGAGCCGTTAGCTGAATCTTTTAAACTGTGGGGCCCTTGAAACTGTTCCTGCCTCTTCATTACTGACTGTATCTGTGGGGGGGAGGGGGGGTGTTCCGGGGGGGTTTGATGACCGTCTAGTTATTCCATGTTTACATCTCGGCACACTCTGAGCCCACAGACAAGGCATCCTCTCTCTGCTAATTGAAAGTCAGCCTGTAACTAATCATTACCCCCCCCGCCCCCGGTCCCAGTCTTGAAGTCTCTGCTGCTGCACAGAACCCTGGGAGTTGGGATTAAATACCCCTCATTCTTCATTCCCTGCCCCTATAATAGAGACTCTTCTCACCTTGCATGGCTCTCTGAACATCAGACGCATCAGAGACTGCATGACTTGTCAAAGCGAGAACCAAACGCTGTTAGCTAACATTTACGATCGCACCTTTAAGCGCATTCCTTCAATTTCCTCCTCTTTCATAATCACGCGTTCCTCCTCTGGGAACAAAGAGATGTGAAATTTATTTGCATCCGGCAATCACTTCCTGTTATCAGGAAGCAACTGCTCAGGCACGATTGGGAATTTGACAGCAAACATACTTCCAGAGGAAACACAACTCCTGCGTAATTCCTAATCATTCCCTTATTCTTAATTAAATAAAAGACTGTTATTATCACCATTTCTGATTATCTCATTATCTCTAACTTATCCTGATAGAATTTAACCTTAGCAAACAAAAACACGATTTTTATACCAGGATCGGCCACGAGTCCAGAACTTTCTTTTTAGATGCTTGTTTTTAAATTACAGGAAGTTCCAGCGATCCGTGGTACCATAACGGTTCTGTCATTATGTTATTTAAGGATGAGATTCCAATGAAAATAAATGATTCCCCTTCTTGCTTTTAAAAACCTCAACGCTAGAAGAAAGCCAAAAATTTTCCTTGTTGCAGGAAAAGAACTCTATCGTCCTGGTTGGGAACTTCGCAGACAGGGAACACATTTCCCAATGTGTGAACTTCCAGTCCGACTTTCTGCAAATGTCTTTTCTCTTCAAGCCACAACGAATGATTCAACCAACCGACACAAACACAAGCAGCGCATCCAACCAAAATATACACACTCAAGACACATGAAAGCCAACTGGTCGGACCCTCCTGGGTCGCGAGCCCGAGGCGCCCTGTGGGAACCGTCCTAAATTGAAGAGCAGGGTTCTCCTCCTCGTCTCCGACAGTCTGCCTCGACCTAAACGCAACCAGATGTGCCACCGCCGTCTCCTGACGACACACACGTACAGACACACTCCTAATATCCTGAACGCCCGACCGCAGGACACGTAAACTACTTTCTGAAGAACGGATTTGTGCAGAGTGTGCAGTTCCGCGTCTGACCGTGGACCCTTGAACCCAACGGTAGGACGACAGAACCCACATAAATTACACAGAAGGGAGTTGTGGTGACTAATAACGGCCAACCGAGAGCAGAAGGAGCCGTAAAGAAGGGGTTCGCGTTTGACTTATGGAGGCGGCGACTCATCAAGTGAGCGCCAAGCGCAGATTCTGGATGTTCTAGGGCTTGAGTCTGCAGGAACGAACGACGAAGGGCGTTAAAGGCTGACTCAACATCGTCACAGGACGACAGCCGAGAGGGAGGAAGGGTTTCACAGCAAGGTCTTCCTCAAACACCCTCCTTCCCCCCCAGCTGTGGGGGGACAAACGATTTCACAGCAGAGAGAAGCTTCGGGTTTGCGGTTCTTCCGGTTCATGGCAACTGTGACTAACGTCAACAACACAAAAGGACTGGAGTTACGATTCTGGTTAGGACCCTGTTACCAGAACCCGCCTGTGGGATGTCAATGATGAAGCCACACACACATACACACACACACACACACACACACACACACACACACACACACACACACACACACACACACACACACACACACACACACACACACACACACACACACACACACACACACACACACACACACACACACACACATCATAAAGGAGGCCTGATGGTGACATCATGTCTCCAGTTGGAGGTCTGGCTCCAAATCAACTTGAACGTCTCACTGAAAAATCTACGGAAGCCTGAATTTGCCAGAAATAGTTTTTAAAGTTTATCTTAATGACTATTAGTAGTCTAAAGTTTCACTGTCGCCATGACAACCTCATTAAATATTGACGGTAATAGCTCACTTGTACCTCATTTACGTACAAAAATGAACGCGTCAGAATTATGATACGTCAAATTGTAGAGTCATCACCCCTAACCGTTTTTGGTGGTATTGCACCTCTTTATCTCCAAAAAAACTCTCCAAAAATATACAAAATGAGCACCAAATATCAACTTAAAGACTTGAAAAAGTGAATTTAAAAAAAAGAAGAAATTATAAACACAACTTGGCATTTTTACACATTTTAGTCAAGGTTCTATAACGGTTGCCGTATTTAGGGGCCCTGGGAGTCGATGGTCAGCGGTGTTGGGTTGGGAGGAAGTGCTGGAATGCAGCTTATTGCCCTGGAACATTATCATGCAATCTATTTTTTGTGAGGAATAAAAGCTGGCAGAGCGGCCCAATGATAGCTGGATCCAGACGGAGGCCTGCCATTATCCCCCTCCCGTAAAACGCTGATTATACATTTGGACGGTCCTTAAAATTCCTCTGGAGTCATCCCTCCCGCTGCAGCAAAAACATTCCGAGCACCAACACGACAACACGCCCGGCCTGAATAAACGCCACAAACTTCAGGCGAAGTCTTCACCTGATGGTCGTGACCTTTTGCCTCACGATAAAACAACTGTTTCTCATCTTCTGAGCTGCGGTTTGATTTCGTGTTTGGGTTTGAGTTGGAACCAGCTGTTTGGACGAGTTTCAACAAGAAGAAGAGGAGGAGGAGGAGGGTTTGCTGCCAGTGAGGAGCTCAAAACCCCGCCTCCATGACAGGAAACAGTCAGACACCAGCTGACGGCTAATTATTATCGCGCTGTGTGACTAGGTTTTTATGCTGTTAAAGCAAAATGTGCAGGAAACAAGATGTCGTCTGCATAGAGACTCATTCTGTAATGTGCTTTAATGTCGCATAGTTTTGTTTTGTTTTTTACCTTGGACACGAAGCACTCGGCGATGGCCACGGGGTCGGCGTTGCACTTCTCCAGATCGTGAAGAAGGTTTCTGAAACAAACAAAAGAAATCAGCTGGTGATGGGAGAATGAGAGGAAAACATGGAGGCAAACTGCTCTTCCATTGTTCCCAGCAATCCGGAGCCGGAGTCGCCCTGGAAACAGAAAACAGCTCCACTCGGCTACGAGACTTCCACGTATTCAAACGGTCATCTTCCGGCATCGTCGTTTGTTTGAAGCATGAGGTCATAGCAACGGCGTAGCAATGATGGTGTGTCTACAGCCATGCTACCTACTCTACGCAGACTTATCAAACAAACCTGACACCCGACTCAGAATTCAGCGAGTGATTTCACGCACTTTTTGTGACTTCAGGGATGTTTTCACCTATTTTTTTTAATGATGTTCCGACTTTTAACGATGTGACATTTTGAACATTTTTCCCTAAAAGCTGGTTCATACCGTTCTAATAAATGAAGGCCTGACCTGGTGTGTTTGTTTTCTCCTAAGGAGGCTGTTTTCAACGGGAGGTGTCCGTTTGTTGTCGTGCCAGGAGGATAACACAAGACAGGATTCCAGTAAATTTGGGAAGGAGGACCTTTTTCGTGACGGAATTTTCCTCAATTTTCGTTATTTGTGCAAAAACGATTTGTTGTGTGTGTGTGTGTGTGTGTGTGTGTGTGTGTGTGTGTGTGTGTGTGTGTGTGTGTGTGTGTGTGTACCTGTTAAAGTGGTAGATGTCCTGGATGTTGCCAAACAGAGATCCTTTATCCTCAGAGCTCAAGGCCAGTCGGGACTGGTTGGAGATGGACTCCAGGTAATCCTGCAGACGGAAAAACGGAATGTCTGAATGTTCATAAAAAACAAGCACTAAATCCTCGGGATTCGGCACAAAGACAGACAAAATACGTTATTTAAGTTTATTGCATGTTCAAACTCAAGCAAAGAAATCAAATAAATAACAGGAAACACAAAATAAATCTTTACAGAAGAGACTGTAACGCTTGTTGTGACTGGAACCGGGCGTAACAGTTGCGTTAAAAGCTGGAGGAGGAAACAAGACGGGTCGTCAGGCTTCGTCCCCGTGACAAATGACGGTTCTGACGTGTTGGAACACGGAAGAGTCTGCTCTGGAGGATCTCGGCCTCTTATCGGCGACTCCATCGCTGTCGTCAGCAAAGCCCATTGCTTTGAGAAGCTGCCCCGCAGGCGGAAAGTGAAAGGTGGATGGAAAAACATGGAGGCTGTTTGTTTTTGCTTTTTCTAGAGGAAATTATCCTGGCTCTTTATCCCAAAGAACCACGGAGAGCCGTTAAACTAAACTACAATTACTCTCGACTGCTGCAGGCTGTCGGTCATTTAACAAGAACATCTGCTCCTTCCAGCCAAGAGTCCTCAAGAAATTGTTCCTTCAGACGTGAACACTCAGTAAATGATGACTCCGTTAAGTTCGTTAAACGGTCCTCTAGCTTCACAGCATTTTAAAGTACAAGCCTAAAATAACTCCAAAGAGCTCAAACTGTCTCTAAAAGCACAGATGCTAAATTGATTGGGAATAGACGTAGATTAAACCTTCTTTTGGAGCCAAAACCAATCAATTTACTCACTAGAGGCCAATTCATGCCCTACGTAAAAGCGAATACTGGCATGTAGTGCGGCCCCCGCAATCAAAAAAATACAATACTGCCAGAAAACCTGTTGCACGGGATAAAAAAGAACCGATGGTATATGTTACGTTTAACAGAGAATCAAGCTCTAAAACAGTGTAAACATTTGTAGTCGTCTTCGCTTTGGCAGAACGCCGCAGCGCCGTCTTCCCTCAATGCTTCGGAGAGTCTTTGAGAACAAGAGATCATCCTGGGCAGATAATGACTGAACTGTTCTTTAAGCTCTGATCAACCCACAGCGACACAGGAAGAGAACTTGAAACGCCCGCACACTAACTGAGTGCAGCTGTATTTGATCTGGATACCAGGAGCCGGTCTGGATGGGGGTACAGGGGGCGGAAGCATACCGGTGGCACGCTCAATCCAGACCGCAACCGGCAACTGGGCGGACGTTACAACACCGGGAAGAGTACCCGCCTGGCTTGAATGTGTTTTTAAAGAGACTCAAGATGATGATAGGCTTTGTCTGTTGGGGGGCAGAAGGGGGGTCTGTTCCTGATAATGTTTTATCTATTAAGCCTTTAGCAACACTCTTATTCTAATACCCGAGTCTGTTATTAAATCGTTCTTGTTTTGGGAAGTGCGCCTAAAGGCCAACCTGACTTCCTTTAAACCAGGACGGATGTTTAGAGTCAAGAGGGTAGGCGGTTGCATCGGGGTCACATGAAGGGGTCATGTTTGAATTTCACTGACTCGCGGAGGTGATATGCAATGCGATGCCGTATTAACCGTGGGGTCACGGATCTGACCCGGCCTGAGCCGCTCACTCATCACGGCCGGCTAAAGCCTGAACAATGGCCCGCCTCAGGTCCGCGCACAAGATGTGACATGAACCCACCCGATATTTACCCTTGTTAACCATTAAGTACACACATGTTTCACACATCTCCAGCTCCGGTCAAGTAGGACGTTTTAAAACCACAAAGTTTCCTGGAAACTTTCTGTCCTGTATCTTATGTGATGCTTTCTTAAGTTATGGAACATTTAGCCCTCAGGGCCACCGTAGACAAGTAGTCCCCCAACACCCCCGCAATATTTACACATGTACAGTAAGTAACCTACATTCAGCTAACACTCAGCAGACACCATGTGTGGACCACAACGCCGCCGCTGACAGATGAGACACAGGTGAGTCCAGAGGAGTCTGGGTAAATATTTGCTCTAAGGCCGTCACACCCTTGCAGGAAGCAGCGTGGGGTGAAGGGATTAGAGAAACGGGGGTTGCGAGACAGGCTCGGATAAGACGGCGCTGATAATAAATGGGTCGATGCCGTCCAGCAGCTGCCCTCGGTAGGAGTAAACCGTCCCGTTAAAAGCTCTGCTCATACAGATGTAATCAGTGCAATCCATCCACCGTGCATGAGCATCATTAAAGGGGTGACGAAAGACCTTGCACCTTCTATCCAAGCACTGGTGATGGATTGTCCTGTGGTGTACATGAGGTGGGTGGTCCACCTCTGGTTTGCACAGTGAATGGAGATGAGATGTAGAAGGTAGTTAAGGTCTGTTCACTGTTTTCCTAACTCACTTTGGCCATTGTTATCTCGACGCTAAATCCCTCCAGCTACCTTCCTCTTCACCCCCCGTTTTCCTCACCTCCTCATCCCGGACGGCAGAGCAAGAGAGGTTGGGTCATCAATCAGGAGTGACAGGTCAAAAATGCCCACCCAAAACCTCACTGCTCACGCCGCGACTTGGGAAAATGACTTTCCTGATGCAGCTACTTCTTGAATTCACCTTTTTACCCAGACCCAATGGACACGCCCAAAAGGATTCCGGGTGACTTAGAGTTTAGACGGACTATAAAGGACGAAAAGCTGCTCATGCAAAAGAGTTTAATGCAAGAATTCCATCGAAAACATTTGATCATCTTTAACCTTTTGAAAATCAAGCAGCAAAATACAAAACATCCGAGTACAAAACGCTCAAACCGCAACACCCGATCCTTTATAAAGCAGCAAAAGCATGCACTGGAGGCAGTGTGTGTGTTTGCAGTTCAAAGCCAGCCTCAGAAAACCAGTGCATTTATCTGAGTGTGTGCACAGAGCATTGTGTCTGCTTTAAATTGCCTAAAGTTTTGAATGTGTGTGCACGCAGCACAAAGGCACCGGTGTCGTGTATCACGGTCAAACCCCGCCCGCGAGCGCAGGTGACCTTTGTATTGGTTCCCCGGCAGTGTTTGTCACGTGTGTGAGGAGACACACAAAGACCTTAAAGGATGTGTGTTATCTGGTGGGTTAAAGACCCATCCTCCTCCTGGAGAGGCCGAGGTCACGCCGGTGCAGAGCCTGGAAAGTTTAAACGACATGCTGCCTCTTAAACCAAAGGTTCCCCAACATCAGTTCCAGATCCAGATCCAGACTCTCTGGTTCCAGTTCTAAGGGAGTCTATAATCCACAAATTGCGCATTTGTTCAAGGATTCTCTACTTTGATCACTTTGAAGTACTCAAATGTGTCTGATGGGGTTTCTTACCTCCACAATGCTGCGCAGGTCTTGGACGTAGGTTCTCTCTGTGTCCAGGATCTCCTGCACCACCCGGTCCACGTAAGTCCTGGGTCCCTGCACCTGACCCGAGAGTTCTCCTGCATCTGGGCTCAGCTCAGGCTTTGAATGTTGGGTCACAGTCTGCCCGCTATGTCCCCTCCCTCCTTCCATCCCATCATCATTCCTGTCATCTTCCTCAGGACATCCCAGCTGCCGAGCGGGGACCAGTTCCAACCGGATCGCCCCAGAGTCTCGGTCTGACGCCACTTGGCTGCAGTGAGGTGCGGCGACAAGGGTGGAACGGCTGCCCAGCGAGCAGTGACTGTCCCGGGAGGAGGCGGAGGAAGACGTGGAGGTGTAGCTGATGGGCCTCTCGGTGCTGTCGGGTGAGGAGTCCATGCTGAGGGCGGAGCAGTAGCGCAAGGACGTGTGGCGAAAGGCCGGGTTGCGGAGGCAGCGGGCCGGAATGTCGACGGAGCTCAGGGCCGAGCCGGAGTCCGGGACTTCAGGAAGAGGAGGCAACACATCAGGCAGGTAGTTATAATCGTCTAGAGGAGAAAACGAGAGGAAGCAGGTTCAAATTTATCTGAAGTGTTAAAAATCTGAGTCTGTTGTTTTAGTTCACCTTGATTTGGAACGCCCCAAAGAAACGCAAACATTTGGTTTGTCATTGTCACAATAATGCTTTAGCCAACAATAAAGCATCTTATGTATAATTTAGACAATTTTATTATTCTGTTCTTTTTACTCCAATATCCAGTTATTTTCTTTGCATTTTTATTTTCAAATCACCTTTTATTCTCAATTTACGCTCAAAATCACACTTGTCCCTTTCAGATGTTGCTTATTTCGACCACTTACTGTTCTGTACTGTTTGAAAAATACTCCATTCATAATTATTATTATTACTGCCTTGCAAGCGTGGAGTTAAGTGGTGATTGCCTGGAGTTCTTCCCTAAATTGCACAATCCAGACTCGGAGCTGCACAAATGCTCGTATTCCATCTTCAAACTGGACCGTATCTCCGTCAACCTGCAGCAACACGCCCACCCTCACCCACCCAGCGCTGCCGGGCGACTGCTGGTTGAGAATACTCCACAAACAAACACTCTACCTATTACATTTTTTAAATACATGTTTGTCACACCAGTCGTGATGGCTGGGTATAATTACTAAAAACAAATAAGCCCACGGTCTAGACTATCTCCAACTCTGGAACATGCCATCGTTGAAACCCCGGTGTTGCTAAACAAATGGTTGGACTTGTTATGCGTGTTGTTGATCTTAGCGACAATGATGTCGCCACTTGTTTTGGTTTCTTTTTCGCATTTTGCAAGAAACTATAAAAGTTTTTAGTTTCCTGAAGACCAGAAGAATGGATCTCTTGTTCCCCTCGTTGTTTTCCAGCGAGTTTTAAGATAATCTTGCACAAGAAGACTAGACAGAAGGTGCAGAAGGGCCCTTGAAACAGATTAGTCAGACCACTTAATGTCGAAGTGATTTAATGGCGCTCAAAAGTCCCATGCAGAGCCAGTAAAATTCAAATTAAACGTGTCTGTTAAAACTGCATCGAACCTGTATCCCCCTCTTTCAGACTAAGCCCTGAAAAGAGTCTCTATACAACGTTCACCTTCTTAAAATCTCTTGTTTAGCATCTTAATTCCTCACATTCCTGTTGACCGCAGTCCAACTGACCACCCGCCATACGAGGACCGCTAGACCTCCAGGACTCTTCTAACCAAGGAAGCGTTTCAGACGAGGCGACAAGACATTTGTGTGAGCGCTAAACGTGTAAGCAGGACAGAGTTTAACGACGAGATGTAATGCTGAGAACGCCCCGCACCGAGGCAATGAATGGAATCCCTATTTCAGGAGGCGGTGTTGTGTGTTTGTGTGCGTCCAACTACAAGAGTCTATTTGGCATCGAGCCGCTGCCAAAATGCCTCACAACCGTCTTTGTGGAGAGATCCGTTGGGATACGGTTACCGACTTCCAAGAACCTGGATTCTGGCCGGCTGAGGCGAAACCACACACGCGGAGTTTCGACCCCTCCAAGTTTCCCTTAAAGTTTTACAAGATTTCGCTTCACGGAAAGATGGGAAGAAGAAGGAGAGAAGAAAAGAGTGAGAGAAGGAACACGATAGAGTCTCAAACCAGCTCAGTGGGAGTTTGACACCATTGTCACGAAACGTCTTGATGCTCTGGTGTTGGGATCCAAATGCCCTTCAGGAACAGCGCCGTTGTCGTTTCATTGAGGTGAAAAATAAACTCCCCTCACTTCAAACAGCATCAGATCACAGACTCGCATTCAAAAATATGAAAGGTGAAGCTGAGAAACAAGCTCAAAGCATCCTGGTGCAAACCCCCTCTCACCTTTCAAACAGGTACCTCTAGGGTCTTTTTTTATACGTCTGGTGACTTTAGCTTTAGCTTTAGCCAAGTTTGTCAGACTGGAGAACTCACAGGCCTGGTTCTGGAACCCACCACTGCACTGACAACATGTCAAGAAACCAGTAAAGTGTTGATTTATTGGCTGCTTAGCCAGTATTTTAAGTGGGTCGGTTCAAAAATATGTAATGAAATGACTAAATCACCAATGAACATATTCTTGTTTATTTAATGTGTAGAAAAGCAGCAGCGGTTGCACAGGTGCACTGGCACCTTGCTAAGCTAAGCTAGGGTCATCAGACACCCCCTGACTGAATGAAAACAAAAACTTATGTTCATTTTGTGGCAGAAATTTGGCTAATTTGCAGCTCAATGCTAAACTTTTCTCGCTAGCTATGATAAAGACTGAAAAGAAACGCAAAAGTCACGAGAACACACAAGCTACTTCTTTACTCCACCAATGAGAACGAGATCCGGTCTCACTGATGTCGTATCCATCCGCCAACATGTAAAGAACGAGATCCGGTCTCACTGATGTCATATCCATCCGCCAACACGTGGGTTATTTTTATGCACAGAAGGAGCGTAAATGTAAAACCGAGTCTTCATCAGTTGTTTAGAAGAAACCTGCTAAAATTTTTGATGTCAACCTCCATCATCATCATCATCATCCGTCCTGTTTCTCTGAAACATCATGACGTTGCTTTTCTCAACAGAATAAAAGTCCTTTCTTCAGAATTCCTTGTGTGAAGCTGCGATTTTTCTGCGGCGCCGTGCCAAGAAAAACACAAAAGGGTTGGAGCGTCCAAAAACACAAGTGGAATGATAAGAGCATTTCCCTCAGAGGGGTTTGGATCCCATCCATCCTGCATGTGTCAGCAGACAAACTGTTAAAAGCCCGACACGGGGAGGAATCCGCACTGAAGCAACACATTCAATTTAACTTCTGGCTTTCTGATTAGCGTCATATTAGCAGGTATTCAACCCTTTGGCAAATCTATGATATTTACCTCCTTATCACGGGAGGTGGTGTGCTCAGATCTCTGCAAGTTCCACACAAAACGCATTACTTTTATCATTCCAAAGATAACGCTAACCTGAGCTAACAGCTTAATGGTCCCCACGCCGGCTTTCAGCCACATGTGTGATCGCTGAGCGTTGGCGGTGAAACCCAAACATCTCCCCAGAGGAGATTGCTCCATCCTGTATTTGCCCAACCCTGCTTCCCACCTTCCAGCTTCATGTTTGGGGGGGCACACCCCTGGCCGTTTCCTGGGTGAACTGGCTCCATGCACACACACATGCACATACAAAGAGAGCAAAGATGGCCAGGGTTTAGTTACCTCCCCTCTAGATTATGTTCAACCCGATCCTTGTAAGTGATGTCTAATTATGGTCCAAAGCTTGCAGGTTGGGACTGTTTCTCCTCGGTGTATGAGGATTAGCTCGCCAGGGTTGCTTTTCCTGCCAAAGGAGCGAGCGCCGGAACAACCTGGCTTTCATTTAGCTCTGAAAACACAAAGGGTAGGGGCGCAGCATCGTTCAGCTGACTTTAATATGTCGGTCTTGAGGCCTGTCCGGACAGCAAACAGCCAGAACCAGGAGGAACCAGTCGGAACAGACTGTGTACACAGAGGGTTCTCACAGCTTGACTTAAAATCTCAAGAAACTCATCGACATTGAAATGCGTTTCCATGGTTACTGTTGTGAGAATCGGCTGTATTTGTTTGTACATTTTGGAAAATTTGCCTCCGTCTTCTTCGGTTGTTGAAGATAGTGTCGCGAAAAATGTCGCAGCGAGACAATTTTTTGAGAAGATTCACTTACTTTCGTGCAGTTATGAAACAAATTGTGTTTATTGTTTCTCTTTTGATCACTGGAATAAGTTTTAGAGGGAAAAACAAAAGTAAAAATATTGAAAATTTAATTTGTGGATAATTTTGCGATGGTGAAGCCTAAACTCTAATAAAGATGCACATGTCAGCAGAATGCCATCTCTATTCGTGTTCATTCACTCGTGCACATGTATGACAAACTAATGGAGATGCAACAAGCCACTCTACCTGTCCGGTCAGGTTTAATGACTCATGCTGCACTTAACCCGTCCACTTGAGGCCAACACTTTATGACCACCTGAAGGGCACTTTATCCTGGAGTGGTCGGCAAACAGCCGCCGCCGTCATTTACGACCCTGAAGCCGTTCCGTAACGGGCCAATCAACGTCCGCTGGGGAAATTTAAAGTATTACGTCAAAAACCATCCTTATGTTTATCATCAGCTCTTCAGGATCTGTAATCACCGGTTTTAAAACTAATGCAATAAACTGGAAATGAAGAGTTGCTGCATCAAAGCAACGTCCAGGGAGGATCGACGAGCTGTAAAACGCAGCTAAAGAGAATCAAAAAGGGAGTTAGAGACAAAAACAACCCGGAAAATACCTGCTTGCCGTTAGATCTGGTCTTCACAGAGCGAGAACCTGGTCACACCTGAGGGGGAACGGTTCAGGGTCACTTTGGAGACGCCAAAAGTTCACGCCGACCAAGAACAGTGCAGATACTCTCTGGATGAGCCTGGAATGACTGCGTGTGTTCGGGCGTGTGCACCGTCCATGCAGTCATAAATTTAATAACCTTCCATTCAGACTCTTGTGGTTAAAGTACTTATTTATATCTGACATGTGGACTCATGTTTGAGAGCTGGCGCCAAGAAAGACAAACTCAAGCATGGAGGAAGAAGCTGGACTTGAACGCACCACAAAGACAAGAGATGGCGTAGACTCCGTACCAGCAGGGGGCGCTAGCCAAAGGAAACCACAGGACTTCATCCACCGCCGTACGCCAATGTCACTGGACAAGAAACACTAGATTTGTCAACCACATATTTTTAAGGCTGGATTCTTTATTTAATGCAAAAAAGAGAAAGTCTGCGACCTCAAAGCAGCAACACAAGGTTGAGTTGGACGAGAGGTAACATCTGCCCAACAACTTCCTGTTACTCATGTCTTTCATCTGTTTAAGCGATACAGCTTTTAAAGTGATGATGATGGTCAATCAGCTGGTGTGTCTGGAAAACCGTGTCGTGACGAAAGCGACTCTTCGTTATAAGTTTTTCTTTGATGAGGTTTTTCTTTGACGTAATTTCCAATGTGACGTCAATGAGGAAACACGAGGACAACAAGTCGAGTCAGAGCGCGGAATGACTGTCCCCTTTCATTGATCCATCCCTTCTCTGCTTCTTCTTTCATTCCTGTCTTTAGTTTCATCCCTACTTCCCCTTCAAACCCTCTGATTGGTCGTAAAGTGACTTTGCCGTGTCCACACGAGTGCCGCAGGACATTCCTCTGAGCCCGGACCATCCCTCTCCCAGCAAATGCTACGCTAAGTAAAAATACACATCGACCACCGCGGCTCCTGTTTGCATTTGGAGGACATGTGTTCCAAACACGCCCTGCCCACGCTCGAATTACCGAGTCTCAGCGGGGAGCATTTACGACATGTTGGGTGTCTTTATTTTGTAATGTTGGGGCATTTTCAAGGACTTATTGTTGAAGTGGAATGTTTTAAATTTGGATTGTGGTAGCGTTAGCTAAAAAGTTTTTGTTAAACTTCTGAAGACGAAGTGAAGATATCTTGTTTGATGTTTGATGTCTACAACTACTCGTCCAGTACAGTCTCCTGCTTTCATGGGTCACGGGGGTTGCTGGAGTGGATCCAAGCGGACTCACGGGCACAAAATCAATCAAATTGATGTTAATTTTTTTTAAAAATCAGAGGAAAACCAGATGATTTTCAATCCGATTCAACCCGACAGGACTCGACCACACGCTTCTCTCACACATCCTCTAATCAACTCTGTTTGTCCGTGTGGCTTCTTGTTTGTGCAGCAACGCCATGCGGCTTCTTGCAGAAGTTGTTATTTCATGGCGACGACAGGAAACATGGCGGGAAAACGTGGCTGGAGGACAACAGCGAGATATGGTGAGAAATGAGGAGGAGAAGACCCAAAGGAATGAAAGTAGGAAGAAGAGATGAGAATCGAGGCCAAAGGTCGGACACCACCCACTTCCATTGCCTTTCCCATTATTCCGCTCACTCCATCTCAATTTTGAGACTTGTTGAAGGACTTTAACTCGTCACGGCGTTGCCTCCAATAGCACGCCATGTGCTTCGTTACGGCCCGACATCATTCGCCGTGTCCGCTTGAGGTCGGCCCTCTTCGTTCCTGATAGAGACACAGTCTTGATCTCAAGTGACGCTAAAGACCTTAAGGTGTCACTCAGGATTTCACAGGCCGGAACTGAGCCCAACGCCTGCAGGAGAAAAGATGCCAAAAAAGACCAGGACCCGGCTTTTCCAGCCGGCGAACACGCCGGTATGAAAATTACCATCAAGAAAAGGAGACGAAACAAACATTGCGGTACAAAATTGTGCTGCTTAATAGACTTGTGTGTCTTTTTATAACCCTACAAATAAGCAGCTAACACAAACACGAGCACAGCTGGGAGGCTAATTGCCAACAAATGGCTTTTTCTTTTCTCGCGTTGGTTGTAAAACCGCTGAAACAACATTCACGGGCGCGTTCGCACATTTTGAACACACATATTAGCGCCCTGTCCTCTTCAGGTTGTGTTTACGAGCCTCTGTTTGTCGTCAACTCTTTGGACACCGGTTGAGGAATGTGCAGCGAGAGCTAAACCGACCGCACCGGTGTTTACCCTCTGTGGGAAAATATGTCCACCTGCAATCTTACACCTCCCTATTTTCAGAAGCGCACCCTCTCACACCCGCCACCGGGACACCCCTGCAACCCCCCACCCCCCAAGTGTGACACACTAGCCTCATTCCCTGGAGAGCACACTACCATAGGTATGCACACTCACTTTGGACTGTTTTAGGCAGATTACGCCGATGGGACCTGACCCCCCCACCTCATGCCTCCTCCCTCCATAGGCCTGCAGTTCCTCACACGTGAGTGCTCAGGATTGGGAGGCAGATGTCCTCCACCTCCCCAGAGGACCGGCCTCACACGGTGGAGGGGAGGAGGAGGACGGAGGGGTCCATTGTCTCCAGCACCTCTAAACCAAAGAGTTTGCTCTAAACAGTAATTATTCTGCCCCCCCTCCTCTTCTTCTCTGCTTTCCTACACCCCCCATTTGTAGCCACCCAACAACTGCTGCCCTCAAGGCTCTAATTTGGGTCACGGGCAGCTGAATAGCGATAAATGTGCTGCCAATAAAAGATAAAAGAAGAAGAAACGCGCTTTCCACGTCGGCAACTGGCGACAAGAATCTGCAGCACCAGTAGGAATTTAACGTCTGCAAGAAGGAGAACACCCTCCATTCATCTGCAGGGGTGGGAAACCAACCAGTTCATACAACCGGGATGGATGCTGGAAACACACTTCACACCGTACCGTCAGCCGAGGGAAAATTATAACACATGCTGCATAAAACCGCCACCGCCGTCCGAACCATCGGAGAACAGCTGCTGCAGGAAGTTTGTCCAGATGCCACTTTGGAAGAACCACTTTTGATTTCTGGGATGCCTTAGGATGTCTCATTCAAGTGGGGACACCCACCCACTAGGATGGGGTTCACACCTGCACGGGACCGCCGCCTCCTCACCTCAAGGAGGCGGGAAGCATCACGTCAAAAAGGGAACTCTCCTTCTTACCAGTCGGCATCGCGGCGTCGGTTCTCCTTCAGCGGCGATCGGAGCGCCTGAGGCGGATAGACGAGAAAGAGAGGCGCAAGTTGAAGGAGTTCCCTTCAGCAGATCACATATCCACGGTATTCCAAAGAGAATTCCCAGCAAAGGCCAGGAAAATGAATTCCTTTAGACGTCCCAGGGTCTCTTGGTCATGCTGATCCTTCCTCCCAGGAGCCAAACTCCCAGACTTCAGCGTGCCGAGGATCTCCTCCGTCCTCTCCGACTGCATGTGTGCAGTCCCGGAGTGTTCATGTGTGTGTTTGCACGAGTGTGTTTGTGTGTCGGAGTGAATGGCCTCTGCTCCCAACTGCTCCCTCCCTGCTGGGTCTTCCCCTCCCCCTGACTCCTCCCCCTCTCTCTTCCACAGCAAATTACAAGGAGCCGGGAGTTCAACGAGAAGTGCCTCCTCTACTTTTTCCTCTCTTTCATGTTTTCTCCACTCTGTCATTTACGCCTCCTCTTCTCTCGATCCAAAAAAATCTTTCGGAACTTCTCGTTTGGTCCTGTCCCAAAAATGCTCACACGGGCCGGCAGACACCTTTTTTAGCCTGCAACTCTAGAGATCACACACAAACACACACTTCACAATGCAAAGAGAGAGAGACAGGGTGTGAGTGTGTATGTGTGTGTGTTTGGAGGGGGGGTTGACGGCCGATTGGCTCAAACAAAAGCTCCTCGTCTTCTGCGGGACACTGCAACGCTCATTGTGTCCCAGATCAGAGGAAAAGCGGACTGAATGGGCGTCCAAAATGTCAGATGTGGGATTCGAGACTATCTAAGTCTTCAACGTGAAATGACAGCTGGTTATCATCCTCCTAGTTGGGGTTGGGGTTGGGGTTGCGGGGGAGACAACAGTCTCTATTTGTATTTCAGAATTTAATGTGGCCTATTCCAGGCATAGACCAGGCCTCCCAACGAGTTTCATGGAGACTTGTCATAAACTTTGCAAACCAGCCAAACATCCATGGTGGGGGGTCGTTACCTGTCCAGAATTCATGGATTTGGGATAAACTTTAAATATATGAGACTAGAAAATCTAAGGATCTTTTTCATCTGACTCTTGCTTCCGATTGCTTTACAGGTGAATTACGTCATCAATCGATTCCAGTAGACGCAATGTAAGTCAAAAAACATTGTAAGTTGAATTAACACGTCTCCAGGATGAATTGAAGATAAACTGAATTTTAATTATGACTGCATTTTTCAATAATAATTGGTTAAAAATGAATCTATTTAAGATTTTTTTTTTTTAAAAACCTACATGTAACGGAATTTCCCTCGGATCTATCTTACAATCGAGAATAACATAACTTGAAATGATGTAACCGAGGGATACCAATATTCTGGATGTCCTCTTCCAACGATAATCTCTGCTGTTCATTCCGAAGGTTCAGTCTGTTGCCAACGTCTAACTAATGCTAACGTCGGAAGATCCAAAAACTAAAGCAAACAGATAGACGGACATCGATGGACATCGACGGACTTCAACGGTCTGGGATTTCCTGAGTTTCTGCTTTGGGCAAAAGACCCAACCTCAAGGACCCTTTAATCCCAGTCTATGACCCCGCCCCGCCACTGGCCACCAGCGCTTGAAAGCGTCAGTTGATTCCCATATGGTCAACACACGTGATACAAAAGGCCTCCAGCCTCCCGCACTGAGGCTTGGGGTGTTGACCATCACTCGTCCTTCTTTAAGGACGGGGACCAGTCCCAGCAGCATGAGGTCTTGCTTACCCCACCTACTCCACCTCATCAACACAATAATAGAGACCCCCTGGACTCCCCCCCGTCTCTCTCGCACTGACCAGACCCATGGACCACGACCCCTCTCTCTAATGGTCTGAAGGTCCGTTGACCCACGAAGCCCCTGAACCTCCAGTCCTCCTACAGACTCCGCCCATCGCACACACAGTAATGAGCTCCTGCAGCTCAGCAAACACTCGGAGGCGGCTCCTGGACTCCTGCGTTCAGCCAAGCAAGACAGGGTGATGACAGAACCCAACAGCAGCAGAGCAGCTTATCTGATGCCCCCCCATTTCAACCCCCCCAGTTTACCTCGATGGCCAGCAGATCATTCAGGGTGTCGCCCAGGCTAGCCATACCGCTCCTCTTCAAGTATGACAAGCGCTATGACAGCGTTGACAAACGCGGACATAGCCTTTCATGTAGGGTGTCAAAGGGTCAGGATGTTGTTAGCCTAGCAAAGCTAACAGACTGAACTCCATTATAGGTGCTGTTGTTTACATGAAAAGGGTAAAACGTCTAAGCTAATGAAAAGTTAGCATCAGGAAGTAGGATTTAGCACCATTGACAGTCTTGTAATTTACTCCTACGAAACGCAGCCGGTTCCCCACACCGACCTCCTCCGCCCTCGCTCAACTCCACTCCGATGTCATTTCTCCCCCTCATGTCATTCCTCACGTTTCCCCACAGACCTGCCCTCCTTTTTTTGAGGCTGACGACAAGCTAGCGAGACTCAAACATCTCCCTCAGACTCCCTTTCGATGCCCAGAAACCCAAATCGTCTGACCAGTTTGTAGGTGGCTGGGGGCGAGTGTAGGGACGGGAGCGAGCAGAGAACCCGCTCACGAACAATAACTACTCCATTCATCATAATGCTCTGGCAGGGCGAACAAAGACGAAGGGCACGGGTTCACGCACACTCAGCGTTTACTGGTGCAAAGGCTGCGGGCCACTTGAAAATGTTTTAGTGTGCGTCTAATCAGAAATAAAAACCATCTCCAACCACTTACTCATGGGTGGGGGCGCCGCCGGAGGCTTTTTAATCCTTGTTATTGCAGTGGGGTGTGTGTTTGAATCCCGTCCAGACTCTTCCTCAGCTTCTTCATTTTCTCAGCTGTCCACAGTTGGGAGGGAGGAGGTAACCGACGGCAACGTGGAGGAGGACACGGATAGGACAGCCGTGACTAATGGCGACGGTTTGAGGGTGGAGGGGTTGTTCATATACAGTTTCCCCCCTCCCTCCGTGACCCCGTCTGTGTTTGTCATTGGCGAGATGGATCACCTGTAAACTCGTTTCTTTCGCCCCCGTCACTCTCACATCTTTTGAGCGCCGCTGGTCTTTGTTGTCGACGCCTGAGCTCTTCATCAACCCCAAAAAACCAACCCAACAACTTAACACCAAGACATGTCAACGCCTCGTTTGTCAACGGGGCGTGCTGGGCGGAGCTTATTGTTGAAAATCAGGGCTTCTAATCAGTTAATTTAGCATCAAGACGACCGATCCAGTTATGGAACTGATGATGGAGAATCAGACGAATATGGAAAAGTTGCGGCAACTTACGATGCAACAAGGTTTGGGTATGTCAGCACAAACCGAGCGAACACTGTGTCATTCTGAGCAATGCATCATGGGATCAAGGACACCAATAAATGTCTGGAACGTCGAAGAAAGTCCACCGAAGGAGATCAATTAGTACAAAACATTGGCAACCAATAAGCTAATTATAAATCTTTTTCTTTCCAATGCAGAATAATGAAGAATCCATGCTCTCTGCTAACCAATGCTAATGCATTAGCTTTTGTATTATCATTGGTGTTGGGGTTCAACACACCTTGGCGATCCTGTTAGATCATGTATCCAGATTTGTGGACCATAACAACCAATAAGAAGCTTTTCATCTGTAGAAATCTGCAGAATTCCGGCTCGGTTTTCTTTTAGCGTCGCAGATTCCCGACTCCAGAAATCTGACTGCAGATCAGTTCATACAAACATAGGAATTCCTCGAAATTGGCTTGAAGAGCATCCAGGAAGACAAAGCGTCTTGGCCCGTCCAGCAGACGAAACACCAGCAACGCAAAAATAGCTACAGCTGCTACGTCAACAACAACAACAATAACAACAACTCGGTGGACAACCGCAGCTAATGATAGACCAGGGAGGAACCCCGACCGGGAAAGTATTTACGATCGGAGATAATGTCGGAAGCCAAGAATGTCGCTTCACCGAGAGACAAGAAAAGCTTTTTTTTTGTCAAATAAGGACATTTTTTGTGCTTCTGCCTGTGGGTAGATTTGTATATGTGTGCGCCGACTGTGGCGGATACATGGAGGAAGCTGTGTTTGGCTTCAGATTAAAACGCAGGACAAGGGTTCGACTCCAGGAAAGGAGACCAGCAGAGCGGAGACAGCGGGACGTTTCTCCCAATAGGGAAACACATGACACGACCGACAATCACGCGTAAACGCAACACGGGTAAAAGTTTTCTCGTAATATGTGTCGATCGTGATGTGTTTAATGTAACCCAACATATAGAGGTGATTAGGTACAATAAGAAACCCCCGAGGTCAAACCATGCCTCACCTAACGTCAGATCTCCTGCACCAAGTCCCAGAACATCCCCAGGATCTCATGGAGATCCGTTCTGGTTTTATATAACAAAAGAAAATGCAAATATTTGCAGGAACCCATCTAGGAGTTTTTGTGTAATCCTGTTGATCGTCAAATTCAAACAAACAAACAAACAAACAAACAAACAAACAAACAACACCGATCAGAACATGACCATAAAATCATTAAAAAACAAAAGCCTTGACTACAAAAGAGAAACGAACCTGTCCATCCCAGTTCGCCTGTGGGTGATCCAGTTAGAGCTCCCGGAATGGGGACGCAACACACACACACACACACACACACACACACACACACACACACACACACACACACACACACACACACACACACACACACACACACACACACACACACACACACACACACGTATAGAACACACACAAGTACACACACTGTCACTTTAAAAGGAATGAAGGTATATTAATGACATTATTGAAACAGTCCAATCAGACCGGACACATCCTTGTTCTGCTATGTCGAACGCGTCACGGGAAAATAAGTAAAAATGAACTTAAAAGACATCCAGACTGTGAAACAGGAAGTGCTGTTATCAACAGATGCACCATGACTTCACAACTTGCACCCAAACTGGGTCTCGAGGTGGTTTTGGAGGTTCCACCTCTGAAGTTAGGATTCAAAAAGAAGGAATAAACGTGTCGTAATGCCTCGTGAAGATGAAAACAACCCCAACACTCACCTCAGAAGCCACATTCCCACAATTATCCTTTCCTCGGCTGCCGGTATCCCGGTATCCTCTCATGGGTTAGATCCATGTCCAAACATTTAGAAGGTTACGTGCCCCGTCTCGGAGATGCTGACCGACTTGGTGAAGGAAGGTAGACTACCAGGTCCACGGTCCACCCCTCGATGAGGTCAGGATAGAGAGACACTGACAGGAGACGGAGAGAGAGAGGGGAACAGATGGAAGCAAAACGCAACTGAAACGACTGACCACTGGGAAAGGAGGGGGAGAAACTGGAAGAGAGGAGCTTGCACATCCCAGCAGCCCACTTCCTGACCAATTACTGCTGCAAGACTGCTCTCTCTCTGTCTCTCTCTCTCTCTCTCTCACTCTCACTCTGTCTCACTCTATCTCTCTCTTTTTTGTGGAGTGGGATCTTTGCAAGAACTGGAGGGTGGCCAACGCTGCAGGCGACGCCATCAGTGCCACTGATGAAGAGTCGGCAATCAAGAGTCAGTCTGGGATAACAGTCATCGGCGGGACAAGGGAGCGGGTGGGTTAAAGGGAAAGAGAAGAGCTGATGTGGAAAGAAAAGCAGGTCAGCGCAAGGATGACTTGTCTCGTCTGGCCCCAAAAACCAGGAGAAGTGGGGCGAAATGCATTTCGTATGTGTCTTTCTAGGTCTCCATCGGCCTGGGTATCTCGGACACGAGGGGCTGGGTCAGGGTGAAAGCTTAGACGACCCACAACAAGCCGGACCTGCTGTTAACGAGCCCGTATGAGCACACACAGAAAACATCCACGCCGGCAGTCATTGTGTGAGAGAGTCATTGGGTCATTGTTCTGCATCCTAACGGGGCAGGATGGAGGAAAGTCCCCTTTCTTAGAGCCAACGGCGATTGTTCCTGCCTCCTGGTAGCCAGGCTTCCTGGGATTGATAAAGTGGCTCCTGGCCCCCGTCAAAGCGCTGCACTTTCTCACTTCCATGTTTTCACCGGGCTTCAGTTTTTCCAGGGAAAACCAAACCAAACCAAAAACACTGCAAAATAAATGCCCCGAGAGCTCTTTAATCCATGATTGGTGGACACGCAACAGCTTTTAACTCCGCTGTCTGATGTCAACGACAGCGGTGGTCGATGCGGGTCAGCAGTTTGTTACCATTATCTTAACCCGCATATACAAACGCCTCCACCAGCCTTTGTAAGCTAACACCTTTAGAAACAAACAGCCCAGGTCGGCATCAAAGACGAGCCAACAGACGAAGAGCCTCCTGTGATAGTCGACACCTGGGATCTGGTTTGGCCGGGCCAGAAGACGGGTCAACATAATACCAAGAAAAGACAGCAGAATCATAGAAAATAGATGCATACTTCCTGAATTATTAAAATCTGCTACAGGTCGACAGGTCGACCTCTACTCTGGTCTTATGTCTTGATTGCAAAGAGATGTGAGACATGTCGATATCGTCCTCACAGGCATCATCTTTGAGTTTTCCAAGGGCCTTGTCTCAGGTCATACGGGGTATGGAACACCCTCCAGGGAGTTCTGGAACTATTCTGGGATCTATTTCTACTTGGACGTACCCAGAATTCTACTAATAGGAAGGAACCGTCCTGACCACACACCTGACACATCTCACCTGAGCTCCCTCTGGATGTCCAACCGTCTACCAAATCACCTCTGAGTCAGGAATTTAAGCATCTATGAACAATAAGTTTGTTCTTCATTTTGGTAGGAAACAATCCAAATCTGTTTATTTCTGGAAATTTTAAAGACAAATTTTTGAACGAGCTATAAAGCAATTTGAGAAAATGACCTGAAGACTCATGTTGTTAGTCACAGCTTTACACAAGTAGGTTAAGTCCAGCTGGTGCTGATGTCACGCTACCGTGTGATCAAGAGGAAACCAGTCATGTCCCATTAAAATAACACAACCCTATACAGGAAGGGGCTTCAGCTGGTGAGACGCTGGCATCATTAACGTGTTGACTGATGCCGATTCTTAGACTTCAAGTGGAACTGCGAATCGGATAGACTCTCAGCTAACAACAGGAAGAGACCCCACCACCACCACACCCTTCCCCTACGACCATTTCCTGCCCGTCTCCTGTTGCTTGTTTACAGATGGAGGACTCAAACAGGATGTGACATCATCGGGCAGGTGAATCACACTCATGTGATGGCTTGGTCATAGTTGTGTCACCAAAACTGACTCTTATCGTTATCTCCTCCACCCAGTGATACTCTGGTGGCGCAGGAAGTGTTGGCGTGAAGTTAAAGAGATCTTTGTTTGTATGATGTCATCACGGCGAATACAAGGAACTTTTATGTCTCACAATGACAACAAAGCTGATGATCAAATGGTGGTTTTGAATGGTTGGACATTAATTTGCATGAGCGCCTGAGTTCAACAAAAGTCATTAATTTAGGACTTGACAGGAAAAGAGTTTTGAATAACTTTTCGTTGAAGATAAGGGAACAATAAACACAGATTTCCCTTCGGTGATGAAGAATGAAACAGAAAGGATGTGGAAGACATTTTATTCTCAACCGTTCCATCAGTCGTTTTCTGTCTAATGATAAAAGAATTGAAGCTTGAAAGTGTCACCAAAACCTGCCTGGTAATTTTTGCAGCATAGAAGGAAATGGTTAAATTCAAGAAGGAGATGTTATTAAGAAGACTCATCTCCACGTTGGAGGTACCATCCCCTCAGGCAACCAATCATATCCCGCGGCAGTAGGTCCGACTCCTGATGGCAGCCAATCTAATCTCTGGAGCAGACTTTAGAACGACTAACTGATCCCAGACCGGCGCTCTAACTACGAATGGGACGTCCTGGTGAACGCATGTGCTCGACATTAACATTAAACCCTGGAGTTGAAACCGAAAAGGCGGGCCTCCGCCAAACCAGAAGCCGGAGCCGGAGCGCATTACGGCGAGGCGGCGGTGTGTGCGTCGGCGCCACACTCCAAGGACGACCGCGAGTGCGTTGGAGTGGGATAAAGAGGCAGGAGTGCGTGTTGGCAGGTTCCCTTTGACCTGCCGAGGCTTCACCCCCCCACCATATTCATATCAGGCTAATGCTCGGCCTTTCCCATGCCAGTGAAAACCCTGGAAGCCGAGCCCTCTCTTCTCTTTGGGGAACCTAAGATGTCACCGCAGACAAAAGGAGCCGTGAAAGCCGTCCAACTCAAGCCGGGGCTATTATTTACAGTACCAAAAGAACCCGAACAGTAACCCCCCCCTCCGAGCATCAGCTGTCTGCCTCCTTGTAATGCTTCTCCCATTTTTCAAATCCCTTCCTTTCATTTTTCTCCTCTCTCCCCCTCCCCCATAATGAAGCAAATAGCTGGTTTTGTAACCAGTAAGCTCAAAATTAGGAGTAAGCCCTAAACCGAGGTTTCGTCTGTCTGTGTTGAGCCTCTGAAAACAGGCAGGAGTATCCAGGCTGATCCCTCTGAGAGGAGGAACACTGTTTATTAGCTTTAAAAATAAAAGCCTGTGTTTCTCTCTTCAGGGGAATTCGGGTTATAATGATGCAAACCGGCAAACGGGCCGGTTCCAAACTGGCCAGCTCCAAATGGACCAGTTCCAAACCGAGCACCACAGTTGTGGTGTCGTAAACTCAAAACTAAACTTAAACTTGTGCCTTGCAGGCTACTGTAGTCCAGAGTCCTGTCCAACTGATGGCTTTTAGTCGCCGTGACAACAGGCAGAACCCGACACCAGAAATACATCTACGGCCTTCTGGAACTACAACAATTTCCGAGTCTGGTGTTTACAGTAAATACAGATGTTAGTGACAGGTCTTAACTCGACCCAGATGCGGCCAGGAGGAAGACGGGCCCCCGAAACACTTCAGAACCCCGCAGACGTCCTGACACAGCACTTTATACACCCTGGAGGAATGAAGAAGATAAAGTGGAATGCATCCACAATCCAACCGCAACCCTGGAAGCGTCCAAGTAAACAGAGAAGTTCTACCGCTGTGCTATATTTCATTGTAATTATTTTATTTGAGGTTTTCTACATTTAAGCAGTGCAGAATGACCACAAACCACTAGCATAATATTAGCACGACCGAAAAAAATGAGCACAGAGTGGCCAATCCGCCCTGAAAACACCCAAATGTAAACAACATTGTAGATCGATGTTGGAACACGATGCCCCGCCCCGCAGAGACTATGAGACTATGGCATAACTAGCTAACTAGCTTGACCTTAACTATGGTTTGATTTAAATATTATGTTAATTCAAATTTAAAGGTCTAATGAACAATTTTGTTATCAAAGAATCAGCTTAGCTATTATTTGAATTATTACATTTTAGCTAGGTAGGTAGCTAAAAATGGATTAAGCCATTCATTTAATAAATTTTTCATTACGTAAATCAGATTGTCGTTAAAGGTCTAACAAACGGTTTTGTTATCATAAGGTCAGAAACAGCTTAAATTGATACGTCTGAAGCCAACAGCTCGTTAGCTAGTTAGCATTGCTAGCTGACGAAAGACCACACGTTCACAAACGACACGTCAATCGTCCCACTTTGTGGTCACTGTCACCTTACCTCTCTCTCTCTCTGCTATCTGCTTCCAGCGTCACGTTTCAGCCAAAGTGTGCTGCGTGTGCTAATATAGGCCATTGAAACACACAAACACACACACATACACACTGACCTTTGACCTCAAGAAAAGTAGGTCAAACAAATGACTTTACAAACAAAAAAGTTCCTGAAGACGGGCGAGAATCGAACCCACCAACAATGAACGGTGGAAAAACGACTTTGAGTCCATTGTTAAATACACGAGGGACCTTCAGCAGGAACTGCTGCGTCAGAGAAACGCCACAAAAACACATGAGTCAGCAAAAACAAACAAACCGAGTCCGGTATAAATAAGGGGCGTGACGTAGAACTGAGCGGACGCCCAATAGTGACAACGTGCGGTCCCGGTCCGCATGTGGCCTGGATTCAGACTCGGAACGCCGGATGGAGGCGGAGAGGAGGTTCCTATATTTGTAGCGTCGTACCCCTTGAGGCCCCTGATCGAGTTTTTCGGGATTGGACTCCAAAACAAGGTGGAAAACATGTCCGCGTTGGGGATTTAGGACCGTTTTGCTGGTTTTGCGAACACCTGCCTAGCGCTCGATGCTTCCTCAAGTACAATTCCTTCACTTCAAACAAGATCACACACACACACAAAGAAAGAGCCCCACTCACGACGTAAGAGGCTATTTATACCCCACTTCCTTTTATTTACCCGGCTCATTGTTCACGCCACATCTGCTGAGGGTCGGGGGTACAATGGCTGCTCCGTCCAGCCGGCCATCACAAATATCCAATGTTTTGTTCTCTGGGCCCGAGTGACAAATTACAAAAAGCTGATGCCACCTGTTGGGCTCGCATTCCGGCGCCAAACATGCATTACTTCACACATGAACCGGCGCAGATGCCCAATATTCCTGTTGGCACCGGCGGACATTCGGATGATGACAGCTCATTACACCTCGTCTGTTTGGTGTCGGCTTCCATGCAACTAGAAGTCAGTGAAGGGCTTCAAAACGCCTCCGGACTCAGACGGACAAACCTGCTGGTTGCATAAACGCTCAACATCCACCCAACCAAGATATGCAATTACAAACACCGTCGTCCCAACTGGAGTTATTTCCCAACCGGAGGGGAAATGCCCAACATTGCCCTCGTTGGGGTACCGCAAACCTCAGGGGTGTTGGGACAGGCAACCACTACGATTTCGTTTTGAGAAGCGCAAACCCAACTCCAGGTATGCAAAACATGCAATTTAAATCTGACTTCCTCCCGAGACTCCTCCCATCGATGTCATGCGGACTTGTGGTTGGAGGATAAAACACGCATCCTTCAAACTTTTCACCAGGGTTCTGGACGGTCTTCGGTTGCTCCCTCTACATATTTCCCCTGCAGAGGAAACAGCCGTTTGTCAGCAGCTCAAATAAATGTTGTTTGTTTCCTGCTTGACGGGGATTTTTCAACTCGTTGGACGGATCTTTGACTCCGGCGACACAAGAGACGTGTTTTTCTGAGCTAAGCAAAAGTTTAAAAAAAAAAAAGAAAAGAGTTGGAGCTTGAGGTGTAGAAAAAGATGTGAAAAGCACTGATTGTGTTGGCAAAGCAGCTGCAGAGTCGTAATCTGAGCTACAGGATTGAGTTTTTTTTCCTTTGACTCAAACCGGTTGGGGGATTAAATGCGTTGGATTATCTTCACAATGCACAGAATGGCAGAAAATGCTTCATATCTTTAATCTCAGGGCAAAAATTTGGATTCAGATTTCACCTGGCGTCTTGGAAAGTCTTCAAACCAAGAGTTGGAACGTTCTACAAACCGGCCGTCCTAATCCGGGTGTTGCGGTGCGAACCTGGATTAGGACGCGGTTGGAACGCCACTCCGGTCCACACGGGGGGTTTTCCCAGCCAAACGCCACGGGATAATAAAACAAAGGCATCGTAGGGGGAGGTGTGAGCGCATGCAGGGGTGCGGGGTGGACGGAAAGCTAAAGGAACAGCTGCAGAGTGGGAGAGCTGGATGGATGGGTTGGGGGGGGCACGGGAGAAAGAAAGAGCCGAAGGAAAACGTGGGTGGGTAGGAGTGTGGGGGGGGGGGTCTGTCTCTTTTCTCTGTTACTGAAATAAATTACTTTAATGTCTGCAGCCTGTTCAAGCTGTCCCATCATTAGGACCCCCCCCCCTTCCCCAAAGTTCTCTTTAGGCACATACAAATTGACAAGCGCACAATGATACCGCTTAACCAGAAACGGCCCAGTATGGAGGGGGCAGTATAGACACAGTGAACCAGGAGCTGGGGGCGGGGCAGCTGGGGGGCGGGGCAGCTGGGGGTGCATGACCAGGTCGTACAGGTTAAACACCTGGTTTAAGACCGGGCCGGTCTGGAGATAATTCTTGCCGTTTTTCTCCGATGATGAGTCGTTTCTCCGCCGCCACCCGAACGACGACAACACCTGTCCTTTTAGCTGGCCCCACCCACCAATTTTCGTGGAAATCCTTCTGCAATTTTACCGGACAGAGGAAAACGTCTTATCGGTTTGCGCTCCAGTCTTCCAGTGAGCTTCCAGGAAGTCTGTCCAAAGATCCAAAAACCAACTGCATCCCTCCCCCGACTGGATTTTATGTTTATTAAGTCACAATTTTATTTATTGCTCTTTAAGTCATAAAGTAAAGCTGTAAAAGCGCCGTTATGACGTCCTTGACCCTTAAAATCTGCAGATGCGTTCATAGCTCCAGGCTATGTCTCGACAACCTCTGAGTAATAAAGTATCTCCGTAGACCAACCCAAGACTCGTTTCTCGCCTCATGTCGGAGTTGGTACGACCCGTTGACGGCGTCCGAAAACAGCTGCTAGCTCCCCCCAGCTAATAAAAAAAGAGCCAGAACTTCAAAACTAGATCTATTTTGGAGATTTTAAACAAGACGCCGTTTAGTCTCTATTTCAACAGAGGCTAAAATAAAGTCCGATTCGCCAGCTTCCTCGCCGCATATCTTTATTTAAATCAGCTGCTTCATCCCCTCTTCCGACTCTTCCTCCAGTTAAATAAATGGATGCCAGAAATAGAGCGTGAGTATGAGGAGGCTGTAGACATAACAACATCAGGCAGGAAAGAAGCCAGTCGCATGGATGGGGCCTTGGGGAGTAAAGTGGGAGGAGGTGGGGAGGCGCTGAGGACAACAATGGCACACATTCACATTCTGGATCAACCTGGAAGTTTCCGGTGGCCTCGTTATTTGGACTAAGTAGAACACGACTGGTGTGACCGTTCAGTTCTGGTCTCACAGCCGATTCGATCCTGAAGGTCGATTCCAACCGCAGGTGCGGCTGCATCCCGTTCGCGCAATTACTATCCGGCATCAGGATTGGGTCGGACTAGCGGTATATCAATGGTCTGAGATCTTGAGGGGTAATCTCCTGACCCAATCGCCTTCGTCATTCACACAGATTCATCCTCAGTCATCAGACTTTAATCTGGTTTATTCAAACCTGATGACATCTCGAGTTCCAGGTGAACCAAAGACCGACCCGCCACAGGAGACGGGAACACAAGCGGATTTAAACCGAATGAGGGAATAGGTTGAACTCACGCAACTTTGCGCAGGTGAGATGTGTAACGGGATTATCAGATGGAGTGAAACAATGAGCTGGATTCCAAACTAAATGGAAAACTGTTCCGACGGATTCCCAGGACCACTTCAGAGCAAAAGGAATTCCTGGTCCACAGGTGTTCCCACTTTGGAGTTCGCCAACATGATAAACTTAGCAAGGAATCTGGCATAAAAATGTCCTGAGTGGTCACGGGACATTCCCTGTGACCCCCTAACCCATCCTGGAATTCTCTTTCTCTGTCTTGTCTTTCCTTCCAGTGGGAAACATCCAACGGATCGTCATCGGACTATGACACCGATCGACACGATGGACCGATTAATAGTAAACCCAACGAGTCTCAATGAAACTTGGGAGCTCGGCTTTCAGTAAAACCGGATTTCTAGAACCTTGTCCAGTTCAGGAACCCATCCAGACATGGAACATGTTCTGGTTCCACCCCCTCTCAGGAACACCATCTTTCATATCTTTCGTATTTCAAACCCTTCATCATATTTACATCTCTGATTGGGCGATGGAAGGGAACGCTGTCCTTGCCTACGTTTGTCCTCTGCTCCGAGGATTCTTTTCACGCTATCTGGAACTGGAGACGGAGTATTTCAGTCTCACCCTGGCCCTGACCCCTGACCTTTTAGCCTTTAGCTCTAGCAGCCACAACCTGAAGAGAGTTGACGGGGGAAAAAAACAGTTTCCAAAATGGAACACAGCCACTGACAGTTGTTATGCTAACACGTGCTAAGGTGGCCTTCAGATGTTAGCTATCATTTCTCAAACATTGCAATTATTCTACTTTCAAACTTCGAATAAGTAATTTAGTAAATTTTTTTACCCCCATTCTAATGTTAGCTTAGCAGCAAGAGATAACACCAACTGAGCAACAAGTTTCAAGTCTTTTTTTTACTTTTAAATTAATTCTTGAATCGATACGGTGGATGGTTTCTTGGTGAGTTATGCTAACACATGCTAACGTAGCCTTCAGATGTTAGCCGTCATTTCTCAAAAATTCCTATTTCTTTTATTTTCAAACTTCAAATAAGTAATTGACTCACTGTTAACACATCAGAAGCCTTTCTTTATGGATGGTTCCTATCAGTGCGCTTTAAAATATTTTTTTACAGTTGGAGTCAAACTTTCCCTCTCCTCCCAAACCTTGTAATCAGACAAAACGTGTTTTCACTAAGTGGCAGCTGGAGGTACGGAAACATGATGATTTAAATCACAGCCTATAGGAATGTCTGCCGGAGTCCTTTACCCCACTGGGTTCAGTCTGGGACCTGGACCTGAAGGGGTGTCTGCTCAAATCCCCGGGTTAGTTAGTGTCTCCTCTGGCAGGTAGTGAGAAACAATTTCCTGTTAGAGAGGATTTTATCAGGGTGGTGAATCGGTACGCCCCGGATATATCCATGAAGACCTAAATTTAGCCCTGGACGCCCTACTTGTTAGCGCAGCTCACTTCCTTTTCCTGTAGGCACGGCCAGAAAAGGCCTTTCAGCTGTGCAGACAAAGTCGTGGTCGTTTGGTAGAGTCGGGTGACTATAGACGGAATGTTGCGGCTTCTTAGGACGGCAGGACCGTCTCTTCGCTCCTCATGTTACCCGATCTCTTTGGCTTCCGTGTCCTACAAACCTACATAAACTCCCCGGCTGACGAGAATAGTGTCATTCAAGACAACAGTGCTTTCAGGGGATCTGTGCACCAAAACCTGCACCGATTCCAAGGAAACAAGTGCAGAAACCAGAATCTCCTAGAGCCGGACCCAGATACCAATGAGGTAAAAATGACCACCCTAGGGTAGAAAAGAAATCATGAATCTACCCTGAACAATTGCTTGTTTTGGTTCATACCCAACTCTTCCACTGAATTCTCATGAAATTTGTCAACGAGCTCTTTAAAATGATGGACAGGAAGTGGAATGGTTCCATCCCCCTACCTGGATCGGTCCATCCTGAGTCCATTCTGTCCATCTTGGAGACTTCTTCCACCTCCCCCCTCCTCTTGTGGACTCCTTCACGGCTCAGCTCCCACATGTGACCTCTCAGCAGGAAGGACAGCCAGCAGCAGGTGAAAGATCATGACCCCGCCCCCCTAACACAAAGACCAGCATCCCCCCCCCCGCTGGCCGGAGTACCCAGCTCCCGTCCTGGACCAGGGATCAGAAAGACGAAGCTGACGGGCGATTAAGGTGCTGGACGACTGGATGGCGGGCACGCCATTGTTACTTTATTAGTGCGGCCAACCTGCAACCCCCACCTTATGTGGACTTCGGTATAAATAGGGCAGGTTGTGGAGTGATTTCAGTCGTTCAAGGCAGAGAAACATGATCCAGCTCCAGATCAAAGACGTCCCGCGGAGCCCCCAACCGACAGACCTCCAGTAAAAACATCCATCAGCCGGCGGGACAGCTGCACCTTGTCGTAAACCTGCCTGCCACCGCCGCCGCCGCCGCCGCCGTGGACCTGCTCACGTTTAAAGTTGGCTCCAACATTAATGATTTCAAAAACTGACGACACAACATTTATTGCACACATGTTAGCAGTTCTTGAGCGTTAGCTGTAGCATTAGCATGCCAAACATTGGTGTTGGACGGTTTACGGACAAATGTACCCCTATAGGCCTCCAGGTGACCGGACAGGAAGTCAGGAGGTCATCGAATCCGCGGAAACTCAGAATGACAGCAGAGGACGAGCAAACGGCGGTAAATCAGGTCTGATGGGACGCGACAGGAAAGGATCCGGTCTGTTCTGGGTCTAGCATTACAGGGTGTCACAGCGGGGGGTGAAGGTCGCCCCATCTCTTGTTATGTTCTCACGAGACAACAGTAACACCTGCCGTCGTTGTCCAACTGCGAGGTTAGACGCCACAGTGGGACGGTCCCATCCACAGAGGCTGGAAGTTCGACCTTTGACCTCTGTGCGTTCGTTGTCCTTTCGATGTCTTGTGCGCCTGTTTCTTGAATCTGGTTGGAAACCGACAGCAGGAGTGATTGATCGCGGCCTGTCAGTCGTTCACACCTAGCCTCGTGTTTCCAGCATTAATCATCACTTGACTGAAGTGATTCAGCGCCAAAGCGACCGCCGTGCCCCCAAACTTCACAGTTCGGCCCCCTCGTCCATCTGCTGCTGTTGTGTAACGGAGAATCAGCCCAAAGCAGCAGCGGCAGCAGCTGATTGGAACCTGACGCCTCCTGTCAGAAGATCGATGCCCATCAGAACGCTCGTTCACCAGGAGGACGCTAGCAGGTAGCAAGATCAAATTAAAACAGGTCGTGATGTCATCAAAGGAGCGCGACGTGGTCCAAACACGCGCTAACTCGTGTAAAAGTTATCAGCATCCATCATCCATCCATCATCCATCCATCCATCCATCCGTCTGTCCATCCATCCATCCATCCATCCATCCATCCGAGCAGAAACGGGCGCACATGATCGTGTTACGTCATTGTGCCATCACGTGATGATGAGGGTTCTTCAGATTAAGTAGTAAATAATAATAATAATAATAATAATAATAATAATAATAATAATAGTAATAATAGTAGTAATAATAATAATAATAGTAATAATAATAATAATAATAATAATAATAATAATAATAATAATAATAATAATAATAATAATAATAGTAATAGTAATAATAATAATAGTAATAGTAATGATAATAACCATTAAAAAGCAAATATTTACTTAGAAATTAATTCAAAATAATATTTTTGAATCTGCGTTACTTGGTTAAAAAAATAATTTGGCACACATAAATAAAAAAAAATCTTGTTCAAGTTTATTATTATGTGTTTGTCATTTATAGAAACTGAATGGATTCACCTGAGAAATAATGACATTAATAACTGAATTATGTAATTTTCTTGTTTTTGTAATTCTAAAAAAGTCCATTGAAAGTTTTTAAGAAAAAGTCAAATTCGGTTCTGATTTTCTAAATTAATAACAGTATTGTGAAATGAACAAAAAAAACCTGCAAATTTTCTGAAGGGATGAGCTAATTATTATAAAAATAATGAATTATGTAATAAATCTAAGTCCAGTAAAGATAAAAACAGACCATTTCATAACGGTTTATGCTCTTCAAACACAAAAACGACAGAACACTCTTGGAACCTTCAAAGCCAGATGTTCCAAACAAAGGTCGACTCCGAGTGACCTCTGTCGGGTCCCTGAAGGTCGTCTCACGTCAGTTCCATTCGTGTCCGGCCTGAGGTCGGACCTCTTGACCTAGCTTACGTAACATCTTTATGTGAGAAGATGGAATGAAAAACGGGAGTTGACCACGTTGGGATCTTTCTGCCGTGGTGTCATTATCCTGTTTTGACAGTTTGCTTTATGTCGCTGGCGTTCTGCTGTCGGATCGGAACATTTAGCCTCAACATAATCAGGTTTGAATCTTCAAGATCACAGAGGCAGGAAAATCTAGATTTCATGATTAGATGAGGCATCTATAGAGCCGATGTTGGACACTTTTGACGAGGGTTAATCCTGGTTTTGTTACCCAGACATTATCGGTAACCGATTCCAGTTTCCTCCCTGCATGCAAACAAAATGTAAAGGAAACCCTAAACCCACCTCGGCCCTCTGCTGAGCATTAAAACCCTCCGGTACAAAACGCCCGAATGGAAATCAGGTCGTTGCGATGAAACCGATGGGGAGCGAACATCACGGCGCGATTGGAGCCTTCATCTCGGGCGATGCTGAAGTCAAGGGGGACGCTTTGGTTTGTTGTGTTATTAAAAACGATCCTCCCGTCACGTTTTGATTTATACGCCTCGCGCCAACTGGAAGTTCACATATTTGGTCGCGACCTGAATGATTGTTCCACGGGGGATAAGGCCCGGTATCGCCTTTCCCGCAGCGAGGGCGACGTCATTGTCAACTGAAACCCCTGAAATCCTGAAAGTGATAAAGCCCCCCCCCCCCCCCCTTCCCTCAGGTAACAGCTGCACAGACAAACAATGCCGTCCTCTCAACATGTCAGCGTCTGGCCCTCCAGGGAAAGAAATTATAGTCCGCTAATAACTGTTTTTCACATACGTGTCGGGACACGCCGGCCGTTTTCAGTTCCGAAGTCCAAATAGTTTTGAGTTCAAGTATGAAGGTAGCGGTCGTGAACCCAAAGCAGCCTGAGAACCAGGCTCTACGGATTTAAAGACATGCACCTGGGTTCATTTGCATATTTATGGGCGGGAAAAACCTGTATTTTCAATCCTGACTGTCACTTTTTAATCTGGAACTAAATCCACCCCAGAAGAACCAGAAACCACCGCTGGACACACCGTCCACAACGGGGTCCTGCTGAGTAGGACTTTCATGGAACTAAGTGCCGAGGTGCGCCGGCGTCATGCTTGGAGTGTCCCACGCCTCTCGCCGGTATGTATTCTGGGGTAGGCTCCAGCAACCCCCGTGACCCGCAAAAAAAGGAAAAAGATAAGAAGAGGAATGAATGAATGGAACCAAGTCACAAGTTAAATAGGTTTGATAATTAGACCGCATTTTAGCATGTTAGCATACTTAGCAGTGTGGACACACTCAAACCAGTGTGGAGGACCAGGGATGGGTCGGTTTAGCCAGCGGGTGTCATTGTTTGCTAAAGAAACGTGACACTCTGGAACATCACGAGGTTCCAAAACTGTACGTTTATCCCTGATGACTCGAGCCGTGGGACGCCAAACGACTTCCTGACCTCCAGATAATCACTTCCTGTATTTAACGTCGTTGACGCTCATCTGATGAGGACTTGTTGTGATGTTTGTTTACGTACATGTTGTCTTCAGAGCTGCTTTCTGGAGAACATTGTTTATTATCTTAATGCATGGAAATTAAAATCTATAGGCGATCCGCTCGGTGCGTTTTGTTTAGCGGGTATGTTAAAGTTAGCATGCTTAGCTAATGTGGTGCTAATACAATTCTCTAGCTAATGGTTGAACCTTGAGACGATGACCTTGACCTTGAGAAAACTAGGTCAAGGTCAAATTTAAACCTTTGTACACTCAGGAATCGGATAAGATAGAAAGACGATGGAGAAGGCCAGTGTGAGTAAGACCGTAGATCAAAGCTAGTGCTTTGATCAGTGACAGTAGGTCAGAGCACTAGCTCTGATCTTTGACCTATGCAAGTAGGTCAGGGTAATTTTAAATTCAGGGGTGTTAGTTTTAGTTACATCCCGCCTCAAAGCGGTGATGTATTGTGACTGTCAGTGTTTGTTCGTTCGTCCGTTTGTTCGTCCATCCGTTAGTGAGTCCAGGGCCAGTGTGAGTAAGACCATAAATCAAAGCGAGTGCTTTGATCTACCTATGCACTAGCTTTGATCTATAGTTTGACTCACACTGGCCTTCTCCATATGCACTAGTCTATGCACTACTCGGGTCCTAGTTTTTTACCCTACCCTGAGAGTAGGTCAGGGTAAGTCGCGGGATGTTACAGTCTCTGACTGCCTTGTTGATCAGCGTTATTGATTGACAAATGTTGTCTGAATCTGAATGTATTTTTTGGCACAATTGGAGGAAGAAGAAAAATGCTATTTCTAGCCTTAAAGGTCAGAAAGACGGAGAAGATGCTGAAAATATCCAACAAAGGCCGTAACTGGAAGAAAGGAACCAGGACTCTACTGAGAAGGTTGGGTTTAACCAATCGCGACGTCTCAATCCAGATTAAATACATCACAGCTTCTGCTTGAAACTCATTTTGAACAATTTGGCATCAGCTGGAAACGTCGAGGGTTCTACGGGATTAACGGACGCTACCCCAAGGAACCCTGAACCGAGCAGGAAATGCCAAACAGGGTGTGTAATGCTACCCCCCATCATCGTGTGTGGATGTAGCAGGAAGATAATCAGGTCTTTGTGTGTGTCATGCTAAGTATAGCAGCATAACGCTAATTTAGAAGCCGCGTTTGCAGCGGAGGACGGATGCTTTCAGGAGGAGGACGTTTTGTTTGTCCACAAGACATCTGAAAAGTTCTACGACCGCTCTGGGGATAGTTTATATAGGATGGAATAAATTTGGTGCCGACAAAGAAACACGACAGATTTGGAGTCAATAAATTGATTTCTTGTGAACGTGAAAAACACATCCAGATCAGCCTTCGTGAACAATCATATTTTTGTCAAGAACTCATGAAGGACTGATGGGAAACACGTGAGGGTTTCGGGTCAGGGACGTGTTTTACTGACGGAGCGCGAGGCGGATCCATGCTGTCGTTTATCAGACGATAAACAGCCATTAGAGAATAAATTACACAGAATTTTCCAATTTTATTCCGCGATGAGGAAAAATGTCCAGAATGTAATGAATGTTTTTCCATTTAAAATCACTTTTTGAGAAGGAAAAAAAGTTGTACGCATGAAAGCACCTGATGGACTGGGTCTGGTACCAAAGATGGAACCATCGTTTCTACTTTTGTTAGCATTAAAAAAATCCTGAAACTAACTGGTTTAAAGACTCCGTAATTTATATTATAATCTGATATCTGTTGCTGGAAGCCCCACCCCTCAGACCAGGTTTGTTGATAGCCAATCAATACAGAGACCACGCCAACTCTCAAAATCAAGGTTACAGGAAGTTAAGTTTCCTTGTGGCTGCCGTAGCCTGGTCCCCCCCGCCCTCGGGAGTGCTTTTCTCACCCAGTCAAACATGGAGACAGCTGGTTGCTATCTAATCAGCACAGGAAGTAGCAACGGCGCGTCTGTCATTTCTGTCATCGAGCGTTTACAGTCCTACAGGAACACGAGTTTGTCTGTTCAGCGATCAACAACGAGGCGCTAGCAGGTGGTCGACAGGTGAACCGGCGGGAATCAACAAAATCTGAGGGTAATCATAAAAGTAGACCATTTATATAAATCTGTGCTTTTGTAAAAACAAAATACAAAGTTAGTTTACCTGAAGTGGAGACAAAAGACGACAGGAAACCATCAAAACCTGATATCGAGATGTTCTCTCTCGTTTCATCACAACAACAACAGGAAGTTCCTCTTTTACGTTCATTTGCACCAGTAGTGGATTCAGGCAGTCTGAGGGTGTTGTTTCCTGCTACTCATCTGCAGGCTGGTAGCTTGGTTTATGTGAAGCTCTGGCTAAACTCCGCACAAAGTTTTACATGGACGTCCCAGCAGAGTCATGAGCCGCCACCACCACCGCCAGTGTCTGGACTCAACGGGGTAGATTTACTTCATTCGCTTTAGAGCAATGGTTCCCAACCCCCAGGTTATGACCGGTACTGCGTCCCACAGAAAGATGCTTACCTCGGTCACATGACTACCTTCTTAAAGGTGCGCTAACACAGAATGCATTACCGCTAAACTTAAACTCCCAAGCTAGCACAACCAACAAAAAACAAATGTTGGCGTAACGTTACGAGAACCCAGCAAATAAAGTTGATACGGTTGGGAAGCGCTGGTTTAGAGCGTAAAACTATTATCTTTCCTCCATTTTCTCAGCTCTCCTGATTGGCTGTCAGCTCTTCTTCTGACTCTCATTCAGAGAGGATGAAAGCATATTTCTGGAAATGTGTGACAGCCTGACGGACGCTGGAAGCAGCTGGACCAGCGTTTAAAGGATTGAGTTTGTCTGTGTTCCAAAAGACAACAGCATGTGTGGAAATGTTGAATGTCGGCAAACCAGATGTGTGTTTGCAAAAAAAAAAAAAATTCACTTGCAGAATGTCTCACTTTATATTTTAGTGTATTACCAAAATGACAAAAGGTGATTTAGACCGGATCGGACTAGCCGACAGGCCCAGAGGTAAAGGTTCTCGCTAGAATAATCTAAAAGGAGCGAATACGTAACCGCGAGGCTCGACTCAACCCCCTCCCTCTGCTACATAGATAGCAAACAGATGGAACTAGGCTACCGCTTCGCTAAAGTTAGCGACGCAATTAGTTCACACACTAATTAGCTGTGAGAGGAACAGAAGAACATCAGATTTCCCCGGTGTCTGAAACCCGTTTCCCAGTCCTGAATGAGCGAAATGAGGGAAGGTAGGGAAGCAGCTCCTGGTGACACGAAGGTTTCATCAAACCGTTGATGCTCGCTTGTCGTAAAAAGGAATGACACGGATATTTTCACATTGAGTAATCAGAGCTAACTGGAACAACACTCTTGGTTTCACCGGAAACTGGTTCCCAACCCGTCGAGACGCTACGAAAGCTCGGAAGACGAAGGGACAGCACATTTTTGTGCCAGTAATTCCTTAGAAACCACTTTTTTTTAATGTATTTTCGTGATTATAAACTTTAAGGGTGGGTTTCCTGCTCCGAGTTCCTAGTTTTGTCAATCCCGATTCGGAAACCCCTTCAAACGCTGCCCACAAGCGCATCTTCGTTTTCCCTTCGCGGGCCATCCTTTTCCCAACATTCATCGCACACCCATCATTACTGTCTACCACAACTTTAACGACGACTAAACAACTCCAGCTGATGATGTTGCTAGGCAACAGACACACAATCTTGACGTGCAAAGGCAAAAACAGGAAGAGCTGGTGATAGTCTCCGTAGACCAAATTGTCTGTTTTTAGAAGCGTTCGAGGAAGTCGAGGAAGGTCTTCCAGGTCGTTCTGAGGAAGTAGCGATTGGACGTGGATCCATAAGGGAGTTATCTCATCATGCTAGCACAGCTAAGCAACAAAAAGAGTCCCCATCTTCCTCGGTTGTTCAGGAGAACGCTGCTTCAGCGTTTGGCCGTGAACCTCCAGAAACCGGAGAAACATCCGTTGACCTTCCGTCATCGTGGAGTCCAGAAGCTAACGAGTCACCTTTCATTTGTGGGTGAATGTTTTCTTTAAAGTTATGACATCGACTACTGCATGGAACATGTTCCAGGTAGGCCAGGGTTTTAATCCTACCCGACCTCTTCAACTCCAACAGGAACAAATGTGGTTTCACTTTAGGGCCTGGGATTTCCAGAAAAAGCCGCATTCCGATGTGGTTGTGTTTGTTAGCGCTGCTACCCGAGTGTAGCACTTCATCGGACAGGACAAGATCGTCTGAAAGCCAAACGCTTCACTCGCCAGACACCCTGAACACTTTAGGCTTTCATAACGGACACGAGTCACGAGGAGGTCATCGTCATACCGTCCACACTCCAATTAAACCCCCGCAATTTGAAACGGATCCTCCTGCTTATCTTCAAAGGTCTTCATTTGGGATCTGTTTGCACAGATTCCCTTTGACCTCATTCCCCGACGCGGTCACATGGTCAGAGCGAGGTTTACAGGCCCCGCTTGTATGGAAGCATCCCAACAGTGCAGCCAAACCCATACCAGTAAGGTGAGTCATTTTTTAACTTTTGTTCAGCGAGGTACATAAATCGCACATTTTCCCCAATCTGGGATTGTTCTTCCAGACGTTTGACTCACAAGAGCACTGGATTTGCGTTGTTGTTGTTTGAGGAAATACTCTGGCATCAAATGAAAGTGGGAGAGGCTTTTACGGAACATTAGCCATTCATGCACTTGTACTCCCCTGGAGGGATGGGATCAGGAATCTTTCACATTTACCAGAAAGAGGCGACGTCTGGAGGAAAGTGATCCAGATCTGAGGCCTCGGGGTGGAGTGCAGCTTAGCTGTTTTTCTTCTGACTGAATCTTTCTTTGCCACAATGCTTTTCAGTGTTCCCTTAAAGGCTTCAACCTTTTCTTCTGCGGGGGATTGAAGTGTCACTCCAACCCAGACGGACTGACGTTTAAAAGAAAGAATAAAATGTACCCAGTTCGAAGGACGGCTTGTTTTTATCTCACTTGGCTTCACGCTGCATGCTCATCATCCTCTGGACAGACGGCGAGTTTGTCCATTCAAACCTGGCCGATAATCCCAACTCTACCAATACTTGGTCTCAGCTTTTATTGCTTCATTCCTTTTTTTCGTGATACGCGTCACTGGTGTTGGGGTATGCTGGAAAATCGAAGGGCGTTTCGGAAGAGGTGGCATACTCTGGGAGATTTGGCAACCAAGAAACCCATAAACTTTGGGAAAGATTTTAATATATTTCCCAAATTATGCAAAAACTCCCACCAATATTTTGCAAAGGGGTGGGGCAGGTGGGCGTGTCCCACCATGGAGGAGCTTTGTGCGACATTCTAGCCTTGATTCTAGACATCTTTGAGTTTTTATGACCTTTGTGCCGTCATGGTGTTTCCATTATTGCTGTTTCTGTCCGCTGGATGCTCAACTTTATTACCTCTGAGGTTCCTTCCTTTTATTTCCTCCTCCAGGATTCTTTCCAGCTTTCTGGGATTTGTCAGGTATCGGAATCGAGCCACTGCTCCTTCAGAACAGAAGGATCCTAGGTGAGCTCATCCGGTCGGGATGCCTCCTGGTCTGGGATATTGGGGGATACCTCAGATAGTCTTGGGGGATCACATACCTCGGACAGTCTTGGGTTCCCCCCTGGGCTTTATGAGAAATATCATTGTGGTACCAAGCCAATCAGAGGTGGAGTAGGGTGGGTGTGGGTGTTAGGTTAGCTCATTTGCCCCACTTTACCAGAGTACCCCACCACCACCACCACCACTGTGTCCCAGTGGAGGACTCCATGTGCTAAACACAAAGTCCCCACAGTACCAGATGGAGGGCCATAAATCTCAGGCCCAAGCATACGCAGGAGAGTCCATAAATAGTGTAACAGTCCTGGGGGGTAAAGACATCGACGCCCCGGTTCCCTCGAGGGCCCCCGGGGGCCACCAGTGCATAACTCCCCCTATTCATTTTGTGCCACAGAGCCGCTTTATGGTTTTATTTACTTGTGAGTAAATCAAGGGGGGGGGGGGCCCTGAACGTCTTCTTCAGTGGTGGCGATGGGGGGGGGGGCGGCGATGTGGGGGTCGAACCAGATGCCTGGGTGGAGGATGTGATAAGGATGTAAACAAGGGCAGAAGTTATCTGACAGGAGCTACACCGCCGTCAGCGCCAAAGTAAAGGTTTCCTACGCCGTCCGTCGTCTTCTTCTTCTTCTTCTTCTTCTTCTTCTTCTTCTTCTTCTTCTTCTTCTTGCTAATCTGTGCCGTAAAACCAATTAGCTGCAGCAATCCTAAGTCACATACAGATGTCAGACCATGAGCGTTGATACATTTAATCCCTTCATTATTATAAAAAGGCCCTGAGCGCAGCCCCCGGACCGAGGGGGGTCAACCAGTTGTTCCGAGTGCATCTTTTGTGAACCCCCCCTTGAGGGAATCTATTTCTGGGGCACCTATGACACTCATCTGGACTCCAACAAAGCGCTCTTTCTCCTCCCCACCTCACGCTCGACTGGCTCCTCTGAATAAAGTCCATACCCCAAACCCCCCGCATGGCGTCACATGACGGCGCCCAGGAACACATGGGGGACCTTAAATACCATGGTGGGTGCATGCACACACCCAACATGGTAGGACTCACATATATGTGGAAACACACATGCAAAACTGTATGGAACATGTAGGATCTGTGAAACTAAGGCAGTTACAGCAAATCAGAAAAGTCTGAATGACAACACTGCCCCCTGGTGGAAGGTGGAACTCACGTTGGCTTTTATTTAAACCAAAAACTTTATTTACACAGAGTGGTTAAATGACAGCAGTTACGTTTTGTTTTTATTCAAAATGAAAAAATCAGCTGTCAAAAAATAATTTATTATAGAGTGGTTTAAAAAATGTCATAGTTTGGAGTGGTTTGAATTATTAACATATTTTGTCACATGCAGTTTTGGTTGATTGATGGAAATTTAGCATGAAAAAAAATTAATTTCATTCAATTGTATTGTATTTTGTTGTTTTTTTTCAAATGTATTTAATTGTATTTAATTTTGTTTACATTGCACATGATTTCATTGACATATTCATTCATGACATTCTAATATTTTTTAATGATAGAACTTTGAACAACTTCTCTTCGTCTCTTTTTCACCCCATTCGCTTTAAGAAACCTCAACCATTCTTTTTCTTCGAAAGCTCATCTTTTGTCATCTGTGAATTTCACACACAGGTTTTGGATCTCAGATAGCGTCGCCACCGTCGTCATGGGGAGGGATTGTTTGTGGTGGGCAGAGCGACTGGATCCAAACTTCACGCTCAGCCCAGTTTATCTTAAGCTTGCATGAAGACACATCCTGGATGCCGTCAGAGAACATCAGCACAGACAAGTAAGGGTTAAATTTCTAAAAGGGTTAAAATCATCTAAAATAATCAAATGTTTAGAGTTGGGAAAAGATTTTAAGTCTCTGTTTCGTTGTGTTCTTTCTTCTCCTACAGGTAAACCTCAGATTACGTCGTTTCGAGTTGTGTCGTTCTTGATTATACGTCGGTTTTCAAAAAATTACACAGAAAAATAAAAATTAACGTCTGTTTTCCACAAATACTGGAATCATATAATCACTAGTAAACCATTAAAAGCACATAGTATCATGTTACTGTACAATAAATCAGAATAAAAATATATAACATTACATTAGTAGCCTGTGGCAACCCCAGTGACCCAAGACAAGATGGAGACATTTTTTCTGTACTATATAAAAAATAAAATGTAATTGTCATCTTAAAATAGATTCATATTAACCAAATATTATTGTCCTCACCAGGGCCTCCTGCAGCGTTTGGTTGGTTCTGATAAGGAGGTGACATCATCACTTCGACTCTTATCTCTGCAGCCATTTAAAGGGCAGGTTCCCTTAGCGTGTTGTTGGACACGTGGGTTCTTACTTCTCTTATTTGACTCTTAAATACTTTTACCTAATCAATAATCACCATTAATCAAATGGAACCATCAATAGTCAGCATTAACCAGATGGAACCACCTCCTCTCCCCGCAGATTTGCTGAAGTCCGGAACAGGACGATGGCGTCCAACGTGGAACCGGAGACCGAGGCCCAGGACCCGGGCACCAGCATGGACCCGGATCCGGACCCGGACCCGACTGGGCTCGGCGAGACGGGGCGGCGGCTGGAGGACATGATGAAGACCATGGAGGTCCTGCTGTCGGACGTGTCGCAGCTGAGGAGTCAGTGCAGCAGCCAGGCCAGCGAGTTGATCCAAGCTGCGATGGATCTGAGGCAGCAGCAGGAGGAGCTGAGGGAAAGCTACGTGGAACTGTCCCGCGAGATGCAGGAGATCATGGACTCCATGGAGACTATGTTCTCCGACAAACCGGACCTGGAGACCAAAGAGGGCGAAAACCAGAACCAGGACCCGCAGCTCTGAACCACTTGGATGTGTGAATTGGGACTTGTGTTTGTGTGAGATTAGTAGTTTAGTGGTTTATGCTTGACGAGAAAAATTTTCATCAAAAGTGTTTGTTTATTTGTTTGTTTGTCTGATGACCCTGCTCCTACCTTGTTCTCCCAGTATCGTAAAAAAAACCCCCAAAAAACCCCCCAACCCAGATAAATAAAAATCATGGAGATGCTCCATCACTGCATGCAAATGGGTCCAAATAAAGAACATAACCTGGATTGTAATCTGATTCTGGAAGGGTCAAATCTGTATTTTTGGGGTCAATATGTTTCGGGTCACTGGAGGAGGGTGAAGGTGGGGTGAGGTTGGGGTGAGAGACGTAACATCGCCACCAATAAAGTCAATGAACTGAATTTAAAATAATCGTCACAAGTTTTTTTTCTGTTTTTATACATAAACTATGAACTTTATTTCTTGCTCTGCTTCCAAATTTGATCCTCTTGAGCTGTTTTTAACCCCATCGATGAAATCCATAAATGTTTCCAATCACTTTTACCCAATCAGTCTTTATTTAGTCATTATGGGATGAAGAGCGTCCAGCTTTGCCCTCTATTTCATGGGCTCTTTATTTAAAGGCTCTGATGTCATTGCTCTCACTTTAAATATCAAATGTTATCTTTTTCACCTCCTGCGCTGCTTCTTTTCCTGCCTTTGTGGCTTCCAGTAAAAACATTCAGTTCAGACTCTGAGCTGCAAATAGACGAAGTCGCGGCTCGTATTCAACATCCTAAAAAAGAAGGGGGAAAAAAACCCCAAAAATGTTCTCCGTCTGGATGAAACCTGACCCTTTATGGGCGAGCAGAAGGGGGCGAGGGAGTACAAAACCGGGCGGTGGTGCCTACCTTCACCAGTGAGGCGGACGTCTGTCAGGAGGGTGGATCCAACATTTCAGGTAAAACAAGACGTCATCAGCGAATCTATCAACGGCAGACGATTGAGGAGATACGGGCTCATCGGTTTGGACTCTGCTGCTTCTCCTGCAGCATCTTCTGGTGAACATGAACCTCCTGCATGTCCTGGGGGTCCTGCTGATGAGCGGGGCCGCGCTGCCCGTGAGTTTTAACCGTTTTCGTACAATAATTCTACCTTTGTTATAAAAGTACAGTCTGTCCTGACGTTCTCCTTCTCCACACGTGTTCACGTCTGTTGTGGAACGTTGAGGTTTGTGGTTGAGTGTTCCAGTTTCTACTGTTTTTTTGGAGGAGGGGGGGTTGTGATCTGATTGGTTGAAGCACAATGTGTTCCAGAGGCTGATGGATGTTTTCTGGGTTTTATTCCCAGCTCCCTCAGCCGTTCCACGACCACTGGGGGCAGTTCGGAGCCTACGGGCCCTGCAGCCGCTCCTGCGGCACCGGGGTGGCGACGAGAACCAGGAAATGCATCACATCCAGGTAGGGTGTGTGTGTGTGGGGGGGGGTCGTTTATTTGAGATTTTATAATTCCTGCTTGATTTCAGAATAAAGTAGAATTAAAAAATCTCCGTTAAAGCAAGATTATGCAAAAACGTCTGGTTGGATTTCTTTAAAAGCCGACAGGAAACCAGGAGGGAACCTATTAAATGCTAATGGAGGGGGGGAGGGGGGTTCAGGAAATTCTTTAACATTTTTTCGACATTTTTCCTCAATTACGGAGAAGCTAAAGACAGATTTCACAGACTTTGTGGAAAATTAGAGTGACTCCCTGCCGGTGCAAACCTCCACCGATGCCAGATAGTTCCACCCTTGTTGGGTGACCATGCTGGGACACTTCCGCACCCCCCCACCTGAGTGGAGATGGTTTCATGGAGATGGTTCACACACATTTAAATGACTTTAAAGAAGAAACAAGACACGAACGCCTCATGTGAATGTAATTATCTCCTCTGTCCTGCAGAACAGACGGCGGACACAACTGCGTAGGGTCGTCCAAGTCCTTCCAAACCTGTAACACGCATGTAATAACCCTTAAATATGTTTCCCCTGATTTATAAATCACATCAATCCTCCATGTGTCTGAAAACACCCCTGTAATTTGAGGTTTTTTCACCCTGGCAGGAGTGTTCAGTCGGATCCAGGGACTTCCGGGCAGAACAGTGTTCCCAGTTTGACGGGATGGACTTCCAGGGGAAGCTTCACACATGGGTTCCTCATTACGGAGGTCTGACAGCTGATATTTCTTGTGCAGGTGTCTGATTGTCTCTGGATGACCTTACAGAATCTGATTTTATTGGGTAGCCTCCAACGCTTGTGAGCTGAACTGTTCCCCCAGAGGAGGGACCTTCTTCTACCGACACAGGCCTGCCGTCGTGGATGGGACGCCTTGCTACGCCGGGCGCTCCGACATCTGCGTGGACGGTGTCTGTAGGGTGGGAAACCTCTGCGTTTACAACGTCCAGTTTATCTGATTTAATCCTCCACCAAATTAAAACCCGTCTCCCTCCAGATTCTGGTCCACGGTGAGTTCATGGGTCTGGATGACGGAGCTACACCGGTCGACCACACGCCCCCACCGGTCGTTCTTCCCGACATCCGGCAGATGCTCACGTACGTCTACAGAACCGGCGTCTTTGGCGAGTGCTCGGCGAGCTGCGACGGAGGCATGCAGTACCGCAGCCTGGAGTGTTGGGTCCAGGACCCAGTCAACCCCCACGTGGTGGACAGGTCCTACTGCATCAACCAGCTCCTGCAGAGACCCCCCACCCAGCAGGCCTGCAACATGCACCACTGTGGAGCCCAGTTCAGCGTCTCCAGCTTCAGCGGGGTTTGTACTATCCATCGTCGTGGTGCGTCTAGATGTGACGGATGTCGTTCCTGAGGGTGTTGTCTCGCTGCAGTGCTCGGTGACCTGTGGGGAGGGGCAACAGACCAGAGAGGTGACCTGCGTGGGCCCGGGGGGTGAACCTCTGGTGGACCACGCCTGTCGCGGACTGGCGAGACCTCCAGCTGCCCAGATCTGCCACAGACCTTCCTGTAGGGGGCGCATCACCTGGCACGTGACGGAGTATGGGCTGGTAGGTGAACCAGAAAACCCAAGATACCTCCTCTATCTCTACGTCTACCTTTACCTCTACCTCTACCTCTACTTCTACCTCTACTTCTACCTCTACTTCTACCTCTACCTTTACGTCTACCTCTACTTCTACCCCTACCTCTACCTTTACCTTTACCTCTACCTCTACTTCTACCTCTACCCCTACCTCTACCTCTACCTCTACCTCTACCTCTACCTCTACCTCTACTTCTACCTCTACCTCTACTTCTACCTCTACCTCTACTTCTACCTCAACTTCTACCTCTACCTCTACCTTTACCTCTACTTCTACCTCTACCCCTACCTCTACCTCTACTTCTACCTCTACCTTTACCTCTACTTCTACCTCTACCTCTACCTCTGCCTCTACCTCTACCTCTACCTCTACCTCTACCTCTACCTCTATCTCTTCTTCTTCTTCTTCCTCTCTGCAGTGCACCAGAAGCTGCGGCGGCGGTGTGAGGGAGAGGAGGGTCGGCTGTTTCGACACAGATTTGAATCCCCACCCGGACGTCCGGTGCGGGATGCAGGGCAGACCCGTTTCCGTGGAAACCTGCAACTCACAGCCTTGCCCAAGGATGCAAAGTGAGCCCCGCTTCCTTTGGGTTCTCTTTGGTTCATTTTATGTCTGCGCTTCATCGATGTGCCTCCTCTCCAGCCGTCCCGAGCGTTCAGGACCCCAGAGGACATCAGAGCGGCGCCGGAGGATTCATGCCGTACCCCCCAGGTGTGGAGAATGTCACGATGCTCTGTATATCAAGTGTGTGTCCAAGTCAGACACATGTGGGTGTGTCCATTTTCTTTAGACTCCACCTACGAGCCCGCCCCTCCTGTGATTGGTCCACAGTGTGCGATGTCACTCCACGGCTGCTGCCCCGACGGTCACACCTCCGCCACGGGGCCCCAGAACCGAGGCTGCCCCCAGGATGACTGCCTCCAGACCAGGTGACCCCCCTCACGCCACCCCACCTCCCTCAAAGAGTCAGGTGACACGTCCAGGTGACCTCGTCCCTCCTCTTTAGATTTGGATGCTGTTTGGATGGACTGACCCCGGCTCGAGGGTTTGGGAGGGCGGGATGTCCCGGGTACCAGACGCCTGTGATAACTGAGGTGGGGGTCCCATCCCATTTTAGATTGATTGAACACGATCTTTATTGATGTAGCATCTTTTAAATAATTAGCACATTAAATATACACACAGATTGACCTTCTCTTCTCTCTGCCCTCCCCCCGAGAAGCCCACCCCTCCACCTCCTGCCCCCCCATCCTCTGATATTTGCTCCCTGCTCCCTGATGAAGGCCCCTGCGACACCTGGAAGGTCCGGTTCCACTTTGACGCAGCTGCTTCCCAGTGTTCCGACTTCTGGTACGGAGGCTGCCAGGGGAACGGGAACAACTTTGTGTCCCTGGAGGAATGCCAGAGACGATGTGGGAGCGTGGTGAGGGAGCCCCCGCCTGGCCCCCGCAGACCGGCTCCAGGGAGGGGGTCATCCAGGAGTGGTTAACCAGAGAGCCATCTCTGTGAAGATCCTCTAAAATGAAGATATGCACATATAAATATGTACTGTAAACTTTTAGACATATTTCACTTAAACTGATCTAACGTTAAGAATTGATATCGTTATGCCATAACTTATCACATTTTGATGTCTTGTTCATTTAATAAAGTATTTCCTTTTACAGATCAACACAAGAATATGATGGATGTGAAGCTAAATAAGAAAAATAAATAATACATTTTCAGCTTCAGGTGCTGTTAAAAAATGGGTGTTTTTATCTTTATCTATTCCAAAAATCCACTTTCTGAATCCTTCATTTCAACAATTAGTCCAATAAAAACTCAATACCATTCTGTGATGTAAATTTATAAATATACTCAAAGCAGTGACAACAGTTTATATTGAAAATAAAGATTTTTTCTTTTTTTCTTTACGCTGTGATATTTTAGGGTAAAACATTAGATTTTCTCTACCACACTGATAAATCATGTTAAGAATTTTACATATATATATATATATATATATATATATATATATATATACTGTATATAGGGTAACGTTTACCTACAAATTTTGAAAAAGAAAAAGAATTATTTTACTTTTGGTACTTATTCTGCTATTGATTAAGTGTTTATAATTTTTTTAATTGATTACGTGTTTATATATAACATTTGCTACGTTAAACTAAGAAAATGCTATTTTATTTCAACAAAACGTTCCCTTTGACACGAGAAACTGGATGATGTGTTTCAAGACTTTTATTTCGAAAATCCTACTTTTATTTTGAAGCCTACTCATTTTCCAACCGGAACAAGATTTATTTAATTTCCGCTTAATATTTCTCCTGAAGCGCTTTCATCGCACTGGGGTCTTACTGTAGTAGCAACAAACATCCGTTTTTCACACTTTCGCTTCACTTTTTTCTACACGGTACGAACGGCCTGCATCATTATGGTAAGACTTTAGTTATTTTACATATTTAGAAAGTTAATAATTCGCGTTATACGCGTTATTAGTTCCTGTTTGACCATCACAGCTAAGCTAACAGGCTAAGATGGTAACAGCTCACATGAGTGGTTTGGGCAGCATGTCCAGTTAATTCTCTTACTTTAAACATGTAACGACAGATTTAGAATTAAAAGCTAAATTAAATAATAAATCTATCGGTTAGACTCAATATTAAACACTTACTCAAAGTAATTTGTGAAAGTCGGTGATCTGTTTGCTCATTATCGACCCTTTTGGAAGCCATGGGCATTTCAGTGTCTGGTGTTTCAGCTCGGTTTTACTTGAGCTGATGTGTCATGTAATAATCTGAAGTTATTTTGTTTTAATAAATTATCTTAATTTTTACAGTCGCACTCGATTTTGCTCGTCCAGCCGACCAAGAGACCCGAGGGCCGCACGTATGCAGACTATGAGTCGGTGAATGAATGCATGGAGGGTGAGTCCGGAGCTCCACAATGAAAAGTTGCTTCTGGTTTTATTGTTACTGGTGCAAAAGGCCCCAAACTGGCAGATTTATGTAATAGTTCAGCTAAAGGAGGAAACAGAAATTATTTACCCTTTTTTAAAGTTTTATTATAATGATATGAAAGCTTTTAATGCATCAGTACTTAAATTACGCAGGTATTATTGATCTACTGTTCATTTTTATTGACTTTAAAGCGTTTTCATACGTGTTGGAACAGGTCCAGTAAACCAGAATTATGTCTCATGTTATTTTAAATGAATGAATAGATAGTTAATCTCATATAAACTCAAGTCTTGGTGCTCAAATGATTGAAAAAGTAAATTATAAATATATCTTTTAGTACTTTTTCCTATTTTTTCCCAATTTGAATACATTATTGACGTGTTACAGTTATGTAATGCACCAGTGTCCGCATAAAATATAGTATTCTGGTATTTCTAATATATTTAGCTTTGTTTTCTGCTCACATTTACCTTGTTCTTCATCTGTCTTCCAGGAGTTTGCAAAATGTATGAAGAGCACCTAAAGAGGATGAATCCAAACAGTCCCTCCATCACTTATGACATCAGTCAGCTGTTTGATTTCATCGACGACTTGGCAGATCTCAGCTGTCTTGTGTAAGTAGGAATTAAGATAAAGGTATTGGATTGCGTGTATCATGCACTAATCATTCATGTTTTCAATCACAGATACAGAGCTGACACTCAGACGTACCAGCCGTACAACAAAGACTGGATCAAGGAAAAGATTTACGTTGTCCTGCGGCGTCAAGCTCAGATAGCAGCAAAGGATTAGCGAGGAGATGTCTGGAAACACTGGTGTTGAAGTAGTTTGCTGTTCTTCGGGAAAGGAAGATGTTTAGAAAACGGGGTGAAGTTTTTAAAAAAAGAAAAAACAGTCTGGGATTTATACATGTTTTCAGAGTGAAATTAATGGCTGCAAGGACTGGATTTCCGTAGACAAGGATCCTTTCTTGGAGATATTATTGGAAGACCAGATAGAAAGACTTAATTTCCTCACTTTTTTTAATAAAATGATTAAACTTTACTCTTTTTTTTTTTTTAATACCTTGGACTGTCCACAGTGTAGATTACACCTGCGGATGATTTCTTTTTCCATGTTAAACATCTGCAGTTTTTAACGAATGATTATTTTCAACTCACAACTGTTTGCCGAACAATTTCCATGCAATCTGATCTAAAGTTTTATTTTTGGAACCCACTGTTGTGATGGAAAATGTTTTTGTTAACATTGTATTTTGAGCAGAATCCGATTCCAACTCTTCCTATTGATGTTTCCTTTGATTTAAAAATAAATTGTTTTTCTGGAATATGTCCACAAATGAATGAAAAAACGACAACCAGGCATGTAAATCACATTTTATTTCTATATTTATTGGTTTGTTTACCTGTGAAAAATGACGCCGGAGTCTCCGCCAGCCCGACCTCTGAAACGTGTTACTGTCTCTTTAAATGTGGCGGGCTGCCCCTGTTGTTGCTGCGTGGGAAACCCCGTACTGACTCGGAAGGGGACCCAAGATGGCTGAATACTCACGGGGGGCCTAGTTAGCAATTATCCGAGCAGGACGTTTGGAATGAATGACAAATGACGCTACGATGTGAAGCGTAACCTTTAAATAACTACACGACTACAGTTTGTTGGTTTGCATAATTATTGGGACGCATGAATACCAGTAAGGAGAGATTGGGTCTCTCCGCGGCCCCGAGCCAGAACATGGCGGAACACTTGGGGAGAGCTAGCAGCTAACGCTAGCTAGCCGTCGTATTAACCAGACACGACGAGGGTAACGGGAGTGTCTGTCGTTCGCATGTATTAAATAATGTCATCGTTATTTAATTATTTCCATTTGGATTCAAACCGCTCTTAAAAATCGGCTATGTGGCGCGTGTGGAGTTAGCATACTAGCTAGCCAGTTCACGCGCAGCAGTCAGTTAGCTAACTAGCTAGCTGTGGTAAGCTAGCGCTCGGACCGGAGCGTCACACTCTGTTCCAGGACGCAGGGCGGCTGTTTGGGGGCGCAGCGGTCGTGGTGGCGGGTTTATGAATGCTCCTCAACTCCGTGGAAGTTCTCTACAAACATCGATCAGCTCGTATTTTGTAGCTTAAAGCGTTGAAGCTCACGTCAAAGCCCTCCGAGGTGTTGATAAGGTGGTTCCGATGGCCTGTGAGGTGTTTCTGTGTGGAGCGCGTTCATTATAACCCCGAGGGAATAAGTTCAAGGGTTATATAATCGATCAGGGATTCCTCTCTGGATAATCAATTTTTTTTTAATTACCTGGAAGCTTCAGAGACTTGTAGAAGCGAGCAGGTGCGTAAAAGTGACCTGAAGTTGTGGCGGTAGGAGGTGAAGCAGAAGACACCCCGTTTAAAAACAGAAAGCCACCAGAGGTCCGGCAGGAGGAGAGGGAAAGAAGGAAGGAGGCAGGCGGGCAAGGGGGAGCCAGGATGACGGACACCCGCCGACGAGTCAAAGTGTACACCCTCAACGAGGACCGGCAGTGGGACGACCGCGGCACCGGTCACGTCTCCTCGGGATACGTGGAGCGTTTGAAAGGCACGTCGCTCCTGGTGCGGGCGGAGAGTGACGGTAAGAACCCCCCCCCCAGGATACACCTGCTGTGAGCATGATCGATCAGGATGATCGGTGTGTTTGATCCGTTTGTTTTTGTGACAGGTTCACTCCTGCTGGAGTCCAAAATCAATCCAAACACAGCCTACCAGAAACAGCAGGTAAGCGTGGATTCAGCCACGCAGTGGATTTCCCCTTCTCTGTGGGGGGGATTTCTTTCTAAGATTTGCTTCGTATTTTTTCGGATAGGATACGTTGATCGTGTGGTCGGAGGCTGAGAATTATGATCTAGCGCTCAGCTTCCAGGAGAAGGCTGGCTGCGACGAGATCTGGGAGAAAATATGCCAGGTAAGGTACCTGTGCTTGTGTGTGTGTGTGTGGTCCATCTGTGTGTTTTGGTCCCGTTATGACGTCACTGATCTGATTGTGAAGGTACAAGGAAAGGACCCGTCGGTGGACATCACCCAGGACGTGGTGGACGAGTCGGAGGAGGAGCGCTTCGACGACATGTCGTCTCCCGGTCTGGAGCTGCCGCCGTGCGAACTGAGCCGCCTGGAGGACCTGGCCGAGCTGGTGGCCTCCTCGCTGCCGTCGCCGCTTCGGCGCGAGAAGCTGGCGCTGGCCGTGGAGAACGAGGGCTACATCCGCAAGCTCCTGGAGCTTTTCCGCGTGTGCGAGGATCTGGAGAACCGAGAGGGACTGCACCACATGTACGAAATCATCAAGGGCATCTTCCTGCTCAACCGCACGGCGCTCTTCGAGGTCATGTTCTCCGACGAGTGCATCATGGACGTCATTGGTTGCCTGGAGTTCGACCCGGCGCTCCCGCAGCCGCGGCGGCATCGGGAGTTTCTAACCAAGACGGCGCGCTTTAAGGAGGTGATCCCCATCTCCGATCCAGAACTGCGTCAGAAAATCCACCAGACGTATCGGGTGCAGTACATTCAGGACATGGTGCTGCCCACGCCCTCGGTGTTCGAGGAGAACATGCTGTCCACCCTGCACTCCTTCATCTTCTTCAACAAGGTGGAGATCGTGGGCATGCTGCAGGTGAGAGCGGCCGACGGGTTACACCCCCGCCGAGGGGCTTTTAACCAGGTTATCAGACGCGTTCCTGAGGTCAGTGGAGGTTCGTCTGTTCGTTTAGACCACTTTATGTGAGTTACATTGAGTTGCATTTATGTTACATTACATTGAGTTACATTGAGTTACATTTATGTTACATTACATTGAGTTACATTTATGTTACATTACATTGAGTTACATTTATGTTACATTACATTGAGTTACATGTATGTTACATCTGGCCCTTTGATTACAGCCGTGATGCTGATGATGTGGCTCTCGGTGTAAACGTGGATTTGTTTCTGAAATGAGTCGTGGGAGTGGGTTTTAACAACGATCACAAACGCATCGTCGTGTTTGAGACTCCACCAGCTATGTTGCAGTGATATGTGGGAATATTTATAGAGATTAAAGCCATCTTGGGGGGGGTTGGGCGAGGGAGGGGGGTCTTCTTGTCGTGGAATCGCCGGAGATTGGAAATGACGGTCGCGTTTCACAAAGGTTTTATATTTTGGCTGATTTCCCTCGACCACCGCCAGTCTCTTGCAGTCATGTGACCATTGTGTTTTTGTCCTCTGTCAACTCAGCAGTGTTTATGTATGGCTGTCGCCATGGAGACGGAGTAGTGTTGTGTAAATCAGTTGTGCTGCTGCGCCAGAGGAAAACTGAAAGCGCTGGTCAGACGCCACCGATAGGAACTGAGTTTGTTCAGTTTTATTGTCCCGTCGGCTGTAAAATGTGTGATAACAGGTTGTGGGTTTAATTAATGGTTTATAAATGATTTATAAACACAAAATGAAGTTATGATCTCACTTAAAGTCCCTTCATAAACACCCAGACGTTTGTTTCCTGGTTGTTGTTTTTTTGACTCATATTTTTAGATCAACAGCGCGTAGCGGGCGATTGGATTTAATGTCGTTAAAGGGGATTGTTTTCCATACCTTGATATGTTTCCCCCCCATCACTAATCCTTCTACACCCCCCCTTGTGATGTCAGGACGATGAGAAGTTCCTGACTGACCTCTTTGCACAGCTAACAGACGAGGCCACCGACGACGACAAGCGACACGAGCTGGTAGGGCAACACCCGATCGGTTGAAACCCCCCCCGTCCGTCCATCACCCCCCCTCCTGCTCCCCCAGCTCAGCCGCCATCTTTTCTTCCTCCTCGCAGGTGAACTTCCTCAAGGAATTCTGCGCGTTCTCACAAACGTTACAACCTCAAAACAGAGACGCCTTCTTCAAGACGTTGTCAAACATGGGCATTCTACCGGCGCTGGAGGTCATCCTGGTGAGTCCAGAGTGGGGGGGGGGTCGATTCGGCCGTCCATCTATCAATCGATCAATCACATGCACTCCGTTTATCGCTATCTGATTAGCGTAGCTTGAGCATGTCGTGAGAAAGCAGTCAGACTTCCTGACAGTGTTTCCTCAACGTGTTCCCCCTCCCTCTGGTTTGCACACCCCCTTAAAAAGAACCTTCATTTGTCAGAGTTGGTCTTGGAATACTTTATTCCTATATTATTCCTAATATTATTCCTAACTTTATTATTATCATTAATAATGATTATTATTATTACTAGGTCCAGGTCAAATTCTAACTTGTGTACACTTGGGAACCAGATGAGGTAGAAAGACGAGGGAAAAGGCCAGTGTGAGACCGTGGATTAAAGCACTACCTTTGATCTATGAGAGTAGGTCGGTACGATTATGAATTCAGGGGTGTCGCAGGATGTTGTGGTCTGTGCCTGCATTGGTTCTTGAAGGCGTTCCGCTCGTCTGAACGTTGGTTTCCGCTCTGCTAACAGGGGATGGACGACGTTCAGGTGCGGGGCGCGGCCACCGACATCTTCTCCTACCTGGTGGAGTACAACCCCTCCATGGTCCGAGAGTTCGTCATGCAGGAGTCGCAGCAGAACGATGACGTGAGTACAGGCAGGAGGTGGGCCGAGTCGGTCAGACGCCGTCCCGGTTTACTGACGTCGCTTCTCGTCTCCCCCCACCCACCCCCCCACAGGACATCCTGCTGATCAACCTGATCATCGAACACATGATCTGCGACACGGACCCGGAGCTTGGGGGGGCGGTTCAGCTGATGGGGCTGCTGCGGACGCTGGTGGACCCTGAGAACATGCTGGCCACGGCCAACGTGAGTCGGCGCGTGGCTAACGCTAACGCTAACCGTTTCCAGAGGAACGGAAGTTTTAATCTGTTTTTTTTTTTTATTTCCCAGAAAACGGAAAAGACGGAGTTCCTGAGTTTCTTCTACAAGCACTGCATGCACGTCCTGTCGGCGCCGCTGCTCGCCAACACGACGGAGGAGAAGCCCAGCAAAGGTGCCGACCGCGCCGCGCATTAGCGTTAGCTGTAGCGCTGAGGCCGACGCTAACGTCTCTCTCTCTCTCTGCCAGACGACTTCCAGACGTCTCAGCTGCTGGCGCTCATCCTGGAGCTGCTGACGTTCTGCGTGGAACACCACACCTACCACATCAAGAACTACATCATCAACAAAGACATCCTCAGGAGGGTCCTGGTGCTCACTGCCTCCCAGCATGCATTTCTGGCGCTATGTGAGTTCCCACAGAAACGTTTAGGAGGATCCCGATTGCGCGCTCGGGCGCTGAGTGTGGCCGTTTTGCGTTCCAGGCGCGCTGCGCTTCATGCGGAGGATCATCGGCCTGAAGGACGAGTTCTACAACCGCTACATCATGAGGAACTTCCTGTTCGAGCCCGTCGTCAAGGCTTTCCTCAACAACGGCTCGCGCTACAACCTCATGAACTCAGCCATCATCGAGATGTTTGAGTACGTCCGTGTGGTGAGTCTTCCTCTTCTGGAACCAGTCGATCGATGGATCGGGTTTTTGTCGCGCTGCTCGGGTCGGGTCGGGGGTCAAACGTGACGTCAACCCAGGTTCTACTAGTTGGGTTCTGTTGTCATGGAGACCCGGCGAAAGGTGGTTTAATATCCGTATGGGGGGGGTTGTTAATGTTTAAATTACCGTAAATAATACGATAAAGTTTGTCGCTCTTACGCGGAATGTGTTCATCGCGTGTGGTTCCTGGAACGCGTTAACCGTAAAGAAGGAGGGATTACTGTAGTAATAACTTCTTAGTTCCAGGTGTGGATCTGGTTCCAGGTTTATTTTTAGTTGCCCCCACCTGAAACGCTTCCAGCCCCAAACTGATGTTCTCCAGGAGCCGCTTCACGCTGAGCTCCAGGCTCACGTTTATCCAATTAGTCGACTGTCAGCACGACGCTTGATCGGCTTCACGCCGGGGGGGGGGGGCGCTCAGGATCCACTCCGACTCGTCTGACCTGTCTGATGGAACGTCAGCGATCTGGCCCCCCCGGGGGGTGGGGGTGACGTCTTATAAATCAGACGACTTACTGACGTCTCCCCAAAATGATTATCAATCGGATCGGAACCGTTTTTACGTGATGGACTTTATTTTAACTTGTTTGGTTCCTCTCCCCTTCCTTCTGCTTCCCTTCCTCCTCTTCCTGCTCGTCTTCTTCCTCTCCCCCTCCTCTCCCCTCCCCCTCCCCTCCCCTCCCCCTCCCCTCCCATTGCCCCTAGGAGGATGTGAAATCTCTCACGGCTCACATCGTAGAGAACTACTGGAAAGCTCTGGAGGACGTCGACTACGTCCAGACCTTCAAGGGCCTGAAGCTCCGCTACGAGCAGCAGCGGGAGCGGCAGGACAACCCCAAGCTGGACAGGTGAGCCCCACCCCCTTTTTTCACCCGTCGGGTCGTTTCCTTTATAACCCCGCCTCCCCACGCAGCATGCGCTCCATCCTGAGGAACCACCGCTTCCGGCGCGACGCGCGGACGCTGGAGGACGAGGAGGAGATGTGGTTCAACACGGACGAGGACGACCTGGAGGACGGCGAGGCCGTGGTCCCGCCCTCCGACAAGATGAAGGCCGAGGAAGACCTCATGGAGCCCATCAGCAAGTTCATGGAGAGGAAGAAGTGTACGTAGAGGAGCCGCCGCGGCCCCCAGACGGCGCCTGGACTTCCTGTTGGCTGATGATGTCGATGTTTTTTCCGTCTGGCAGTGAAAGAACCGGAGGACAAAGACGTTCTGGGGAAGTCCAGCCTGACCGGCAGGCAGAGCCCCAGCTTCAAGCTCGCCTTCTCCGGCGCCACCAAGACCAGCCTGTCCAGCCCCCCCTCGTCCGCCCCGCTCAACCCAGGTTCCCCCGGGTCGCCGGGGTCGCCGGGTTCCGGGGCGCGAAGCTCACCGCCAACCACCATGGTGACCACGAAGGTAAGCAGCGGCGAACACCGTGTCTCATCAGCTTGATATAGAGAGGAATCTGATTGGTTGGCTAATCTGCCCCCCTCCCCCCCAGGGCGGTCTGGTGGGGCTGGTGGATTACCCCGACGACGACGACGAGGACGAAGAAGACGAGGAGGACGGGGAGAGCAAAGACGAGCCCCTGCCGCCTTCCAAGAAGTCCAGACTGAGCTCCTAAAGCCCCGCCCCCTGCCCTAGCCCCGCCCCCCTGGGGGCTCGGCGCTTCCGGGGGGGTCGGAGTTCACGCGGGAACGATCAAATGAACACATCGAAATGAAAGCCAACCCCCCCACCCCCCAACACCCCCTCGCCTGTTGGGCGTGGCCAACGGCGGAGAGGACTGATACGGCTCCGCCTCCTTGGACACGCCCAGTTCCTTACAAGTGCCAATCAGGAAACCAGGAGTGAAAAACAAACAAACAAACAAAAACAAACAGGTGAGCGGACGCGTGAAACTCAAGGGGGGGGGGACACGAGAGACCGGCGACGTTTATGGCGACTCAGCAGCTGGAGGAAGACACACACACACACACACACACACACACACACACACACACACACACACACACACACACACACACACACACTGAGGGCCCACGGGCTCGGACCAGAACCCACTGCCCCGCCCGCCCCCCCACCTCCACTCAGGGAAGGACATCACAGCGGCCCGAACGGGTCGGCCAATGAAGACCCACCAACCACCACTTGCACCCCCATTGCCCCCCCCCTCAGAGCCCCCTCCTCTTCCTCCTCCTCTTCCTCGTTTCTTTCTCTTCTCCTGTTGTTTTCCTTTGATCTAGCGTTAGGACCAGACGGGGGAGGCGGCGCGTTCCTCGTCGTCGTTTGATGATGTCATCGGTGTCGTCGTTCGTTTCCTCCAGAGAGGAAAACAACAAACAAACAAACAAACAAACAAACAAAAGAAAAGCCAGCAGTTTCTCCTGTCCTCCTGTCCTCCTGTCCTCCTGTCCTCCTGTCCTCCTGTCCTCCTGTCCTCCTGTCCTCCTTTCTTTCCGGTTCGTCTCTCGATCCGTCTCCTGTGTTCCGTTTTTGTAAAAACAAAAAGACAAGAAGAAGAACCTGCCTTCAGATCGTTCAGGATGTTTTCAGTCACACCTGAACAGGTTTTTAACCACCTCAGTAGGTGAAGCTAATTTTACCCTTTTTGCCCTTTGAAACTGCAGATTTTTTGGAGAATTTGTAATCCCGTCTTGATTAAAGATTGAGTGGAATTCTAGATGTGATGGATTTTTTTTTTTTTGTCATATCTTCTCATTTTTATTTGTTTTCCTTTTTACATGAGTGTACACTTAGTTGTTGAGAACATCTGGGACCATTAAAATCATCTTTGCTGTAAGCTGTCCGACGAGTTTGTCCTGACCAGTCAGAATACGTCCTAATCCAGCGGTTACCAGGACGATGCTAATAAAGTTGATACAAATTTGATTCATTTATTATTATATTTTTGAAAGAAAAGATTTTATTCTGTTATATTTTGTCGTATTTATCCGACGCCTTCAACGACGTTCTGGTGCTAAAACGGCTCAGGGACCACTGGTTTAGATGATCATCACGACAGCCAATCAGCTGTGAGGAGCGAATTAGGTGTGAATATTAATGAACCTAAGAGGGATTTGAACTCAACAGGTGATTATTGAGAGGTAACGTCTGTGTGCGGGGGTCAGAGGTCACCAGATAAACGCAGAAACATCTGATCGGTCGTCAATAACTTCCTGCTGGTGCTTCTGTTGTCCACTAGGTGGCAGCGTCAGCTCGTAAAGGTGACGTCAGAGGTTTGTGCTGAGGGGTCACGTGGGTGATTGTTTACGTCTCAATAAAGTCAAAATGAGTCAAAAAATTGTTCCAGGTTGTTTCCAGGTGAAGGTTTGGAAGGTTTTGGAACCCCACCCCTAAAAAATGGATCACAATCAGGTCCTGTTAACAGATTGTCAATACGGAGTGGGCAGCGGATCGATAGGTCAATCACCCCCCTGTTAACAGGTGTACATCCGGGACAGCCTGGGGGGGCGGGGTTAGCGTGATGAGCCGCAGCCGCGATCAATTGTCAATCAGATGATCGATTCCCTGTGAAGCGGCAGCGGGACGCGTTCCTCCTGGTTGAGAAGTAATCTATTACACCTGTCATCCGGGTACCTCGGGACGTCAAGGTGGTCGTCCAAACCGCGTGGGTGATTAATGACCGGACCCCCCCACCATGGAGGGGGGGTGTCACATCTGGTTCCCGTTCAGAGGTGAGGATCTGGACTCTGACATCCCATCATAGTCAGGAAGAAAGAGCCGATATGTGTATTGATCAGTCTGATCAGCCCCACCAATCAGAACCGATTGTGTGTTCAAGGTACAACCGGGGAGCGTCGCGCGTGGGGTCTGGACACGTGACCCAGAAGCTCCTCCCCCTGGATCAAGGTTGGTTGTGGGTTCAGTTCTCTCTGACCTTGGATGACCTTTACGCACGACGCGCTCCTCCTGTTGTGATTCCTACACACACACACACACACACACACACACACACACACACACACACACACACACCCCTCCCCCCGTGGGGTTCGGTTGGGCAGGAGAAGAGAGGGACGCGTCAGGCTGCGGCTCTAAACAAACACGGCTTTCATTTCACCCCCACCCCCCACCCCCCGTTGCTCCCGGTAACGGCTGGGGTCGATTAGAGGTGGGGGGGGCTTCCTCCCGGTGAGGGCTGTTGTGTTTGTGGGTGATGGAGGGAGAGAATGGGCTTCAGATGCTCTCTAGGAATGAAGGGGGGGGGGGGAGGAGACAGACCCCCCCACCCCGTTACCCCACCCCCCCACCCCGTGGGGGCACATCAGAGCCGTGTGCTCCCCGCGTTATGAAGGGAAAAGTGGTTTCCCCCAAAACTCTGCTTCCATTTATCTCCAGCGCGCTCCCGCTCCGTCTCACGCGCGCGCACACGCGTCCGTCCCGGCGCGGTGACGCGCTTTGATTCTTGATTGTTTTGGTTTCTGAGGCGGATCGGTGTGTGTGTGTGTGTGTGTGTGTGTGTGTGTGTGTGTGTGTGTGTGTGTGTGTGTGTGTGTGTCTGTGTGTGTGTGTGTGTGTGTGTGTGTGTGTGTGTGTCTGTGTGTGTGTGTGTGTGTGTGTGTGTGTGTCTGTGTGTGTGTGTGTGTGTGTGTGTCTGTGTGTGTGTGTGTGTGTGTGTGTGTGTGTCTGTGTGTGTGTGTGTGTGTGTCTGTGTGTGTCTGTGTGTGTGTGTGTGTGTGTGTGTGTGTGTGTGTGTGTGTGTGTGTGTGTGTGTCTGTGTGTGTGTGTGTGTGTCTGTGTGTGTGTGTGTGTGTGTGTGTGTGTGTCTGTCTGTGTGTGTGTGTGTGTGTGTGTGTGTGTGTGTGTGTGTGTGTGTGTGTGTGTGTGTGTGTCTGTGTGTGTGTGTGTGTGTATGTGTGTGTGTGTGTGTGTATGTGTGTGTGTGTATGTGTGTGTGTCTGTGTGTGTGTGTGTGTGTGTGTGTCTGTGTGTGTGTGTCTGTGTGTGTGTGTGTATGTGTGTGTGTGTGTGTGTGTGTGTGTGTGTGTGTCTGCTATTATTAGCTCCCTGCTGGCTTCTGATGCCAGCATCACGTTATCCATTTCCGGTGGAGTTGTGTGTGTGTGTGTGTGGGGGGGGGGCAGGTGAGTGTGTGTGTGTGTGGGGGGGGCTTTTTATAGGCAACTTTGTGTGTCAAGGACTGGGGGGTGAAACGGTTCCCAGAGCCGGGTGTCACACACACATACCGAAACCCAGTTGGCAGAAGCGTTGCAGGCTGGGGGGTGGGGGGGGGGTTCAATGACACACACACACACACACACACACACACACACACACACACACACACACACACACACACACACACACACACACACCTCTCAGTGTCTTCCGTTACAGTTAAGTGCGGCGCTGATGTTGACGGGGTCACGACGGGCCGCGACCGACTTGACCTCTGAGACGGCCAGATGGTCGCGTGGGGGGGGGTGGAGCTGGGGGGTGGAGCTGGGGGGGGATGGAGCTGGGGGGGGGTTTGTGGGGTGGGCATAGAGAGGAAGAGGATGTGCTCTTCATCCTGAGGCGCGTGTGTGTGTGTGTGTGTGTGTGTGTGTGTTGGACGTCGCGCGTGGATGTTGTGATTCGAGTGACGTTCTGACATCAGGTGACCAAAGGTCAAGCGTCGGCATCACCATGGCGACCAGCAACGCCCCCCCAGGACGCCATGGATTCCGACCCGATAACATTCACGCCCGTACAGTTTACACACCTGAGCGTTATCAGCTGGACAGGAAGTGGCTTTTTGTGTGTGTGTGTGTGTGTGTGTGTGTGTGTGTGTGTGTGTGTGTGTGTGTGTGTGTGTGTGTGTGGTCATTACAAACAGCTGGATCAATCTTATCTGTCTGTCTGCTGCTCCCAATCTTATCAATGCTCCTCCACACCAAACCCAAATACCACAGCTTGCGGCCCGCGGCCGATGGCCCGCGGCGGCAGGGTCAAAGGTCACCTGGTCCCGATCTTAACCCTTACGCGACCCCTCCTGACGGGAGGGGCAGCTCGCACAAAAGAGCCCCAGTGACCCGAGGTTGTTGGCCGTCCGTTAGCCGTGGCGGGAGCAGATAGGGGAAAGGTCTCTGGGGTCAAAGGTCAGAGGGATGCCACATGGTCGGTCGAGTGTCACATGACCCGACCGCGTCGGATGATTCAGAGCCACCACCGCTGACGGTCGGATGGACGGGATTCTCTGATGAAGGCGCCGGTGTACCTGTGCCTCATCGAGGGACACACACACACACAACCACACACACACACACACACACACACACAACCACACACACACACACACACACACACACACACAACCACACACACACACACACACACACACACACACACACACACACACGGTGGAGGTGACCCCGTCCAGACGGGATGGACGCTGCAGCGTCTGCATTCCTGCTGAAGGGGTGAAATGTGATCCGGCTCACTGTCCTGGATCGATGGCCCCGCCCCCCCGCCTCCTGGTCTCTATCGCCGCTGCCGTCTTTGGCTCCGCCCACCCGTCTGCTCCCCCCCATCACATCCGCCGCCCCTCCTCTCTGAATCCAGAGTCAAGAAGACGCTCATTAACCGAAGATCCACATGTGTGGATGATATTAACACTAACGACCCCCCAAACACACACACACACACACACACACACACACACACACACACACACACACACACACACACACACATCCTGCCCCGCCCCCTTCTTCTTCTCTTTCCCCACAATTAGTCTTTTTTTTCTTCCTTTCCATCGGTCGTCTGCGGAAGCGACCGGTGTGTGTGTGTGTGTGTGTGTGTGTGTGTGCGTGTGTGTGTGTGTGTGTGTGTGTGTGTGTGTGTGTGTTACACTTAATACTAATATTAACTATTGATAAGAACACGATACCCTACAAACACGGACAGGTTGGATTTTTGTGCGTTTCCATCTCCACTCTGGTCTCTAAGTGGAGGGTGTGTAACGATCGCGGTGGGGGGGGGGGGTGTTCTGTCAACATCAGCACAAATGGAGTTTTCCCTCTGGTGGGGGCGTCTGTGTCGTCGGATGGATGTTTTCTAGTTATTCTATTATTTATAACGGGCAGATCCGAGGCTTCATTTCCTGTTTCGACCGACACAGAAATCATCTCAGCGAAGCGAAACACAACCTGTGGGATCGACCAATAGAAACGCAGAATCACCTGTGTGTACTCAATTATATACAAGTTACGTAAACAATGATCAATGATGTGTGTGTGTGTGTGTGTGTGTGTGTGTGTGTGTGTGTGTGTGTGTGTGTGTGTGTGTGTGTGTGTGTGTGTGTGCCAACAATCCCTTCATCACCAGTCGGGGAGGCGTTTGGCGCGGCGCAGCCGTGACTGCGACCCTGTCTTTCTAGAGTCTTAATATGAGCAGAGGGAGAATTCCAGCTGGGGGGGGGGTTTCCTGTAAACGTCCTCCTCTGGGCGAGCGCCATCAATCCGCCTCTGGCGGCGTTCCGCCCGGAAACACGGATCACGTCCAGTCAAAACAGCCCCAGTGTTTGGTTTCCAACGCAGAACATGGTTGGGCGCCAGCGGCCAGACCCTCGCTGTGAACGTGGGGGGGGGGTGAGGCGACCAGAACCTCTGTGAGACACAGGTGAAGATCCAGCCCCCTTCTATCTAATTTGTTAATTTGAGGAAAACCTCGACGTCGTAATGGGGTGGAGGGGCATGGGGGGTGACGCTTTCATCTCCCGGCGCCGTAATTGCCCTCCCAGTGCCAGTTTGCAGATGTTCCCGGGCATCGTAATGAGTCTCAACCCCCCCCCATCTGCAGTCGGCTCACAACTGGCCTTCCTACCGCGGGTCAGAGAATACCAGCCATTAATCATCACCTGGGCGCGTGACAGCCGGCGTTTGATTGGAGGGGTCGATCCGGCCCCTTTTGACAGCTCTCTCTCTCTCCGGATTGGTTTTTTTGCCGGAGGGGTAAAGTCACGGTGGCAAGGGGGGGTTTTAACCGACATCACAGGAGGCGTAATTGGCCGTGAGCGAGCGCTTACTGGATCAGCGGCGAGCGGCGTGTGTCGACCCCCTTCCAAGCAGCCGGAGATATTTTTAATTTTCCCTCCGACATCAGGCTTCAGGAATGCCCCCTCCCCACCCCGTTTCCCCACCTATGGAGCCCCTCTCCTGCCCCAGCTTTCCCTTTCATTCGCCCTCGCTCTGCTTCCCATTATCTTTATTTGAAATGCAGATCTATATTGACTCATCAGAAACACATGTCGGCGTCCGCATGTGCACGTGGGCGTGCACGCTCGATCGCCGGCGCGCTTCAAATTCACTTAGTCGGAAAGCCGATACGCCGGTTCACTGTAAAATGGGCTCAAGGTGCAGTCCGGAAATACCTGGAAGGGGGGGGGAACCGTTTCATCCTGACCTGACGGGTCAACGAAGTTCAGCCTTTCTTCGCAGACGTACCTGTCTGACTGATCCGGGTTGGAACCGAGTCATGGTTCTGCCCCCCCCAGGTCTGCCTGAGATTGAATTGGGTACTAATGCACCACCAGGTTGGTTCTGGTTGGAGGGGGCCCTGCTGATCAAGCCCAGACGTCCCCCGTACCCGACTCCGGTTTGATGGTGGCGACTGGATGCGGTAATGGCCACGTGAGTCTCAACAAAGTACCGCCAGCGCAAGGGGAACAGGTCGGTACCCAGGCCCCAAATACGACAGGAAGTGTTTCTCCCCCCACTAATTATGCCCTCGGGAGACGGGGCTTCTAGGAACCAACCGGTCGCGCTCATACATAAACTTTCTTCACAGGTCAGAAATGCCCTGTTTGGATGCGAAAGGCTTCACATTTAATAGTGTACGTGTTGCACTTTGAGGAACGCGATAATACGAGCGTCAAACCGACACGGCGTTGACAGGTCCGCCCCGTCCGAGGGAGGCCGACAACATTCTGAGGATCAAAAGGTGAGGAAAGGCTGACGTTTTTCCTAGAATCCCACCGCCGAGGTGAGAGGGAGGTGAGGTCTGGCAGGGTTCACCGCCAAGGTCTGCCCGCCCCGGTCCGGTCTTTATGAAGGTCCACCTGAGGAGAGGCTGTTTCCACTGTCACGGTAAATTCCTGCACAGTTCTCACAGTGTCGGCCCAGGCAGCGGGTCGTCTTTAGGGTGGTCGCGTTCAAGAGGCCCCCTCTGTTTCACAGCTCCTCGGGTCGCCCCCTGCCACGCCTGCTCAAAAATAAAGAGGCTTTCTGTCTTTGGGAAAGTCGACGGAAACGTTGATGAGTTTAAGAGTTCTTTCATTCCCTGGTTTTGAAAAAGAAGTTTTTTCTTTTTCTGAGACCAAAAGCACCGTTGTAACTCGAGATACAAGCAATTCGACATACGAGTTATTTGAGATACGAGTCCTGTTTTCATTACACCACCGCTAGTTGGCGGGCAGATACAACATCAGGACTTATTCACAAGACTGAAACGGATTAAATGGAGATATTTGACTTACGATTTTCAGTCACGAAACAGATTACAATGGTATCTCGAGGTAGAGAGTGGATTAGAACTTTATTGATCCCTTAAGGAGGTTCCGTCATTAACTATGTATGTCTGTACTGGAATAAGGATTCAAGAAGTCGACTCGTTACACTTTTTAAAACAGATCTGCAGTGAAACATCACCCCATCCTCTGCTCAAACAGGTGCAGTACCCCTCCAGGCCAGTAGGTAGCGGTGTTATCTTTCTCAAACCGACAGTTTGGACAATTTTACATCTGTTTCCGTGCGTTCCGTCCACGTAGTATTGTTCCTTGTTCCCTGGGGGGGGGGTTGCAGCCAAGGTGCCCTTGAACCCAGTCCTTAACCACCAGCTGCTCAGCAGCCAATCATAACGGTCGGCCCGCTGGTGCATGGAACTGTGGGAATGCTTCTGGAGTGTTTCCACACATGAATGCGGGATAAGCCTGATTGTCATGTAATTTCGGCACAAGTACAAGATTCTCATTTGGGGTTTGGGGGGCTTTGTGCATCAGATTAGAGGCCGATAGCGATCTCCAGCCAATTAGGATTAAAGATGCAGATAATTGGTGGTCTCCTTTTGTCGCGCCGCGCGGAGCAGCGACGCGCATATGTGTGCAATAAGTGTTGGATTGTTTTTGTGAACTGGACTGTGGAGAGGGATTGAATGTGTGTGTGTGTGTGGGAGGGGGGTGGTGGTGGTGTTTGTGGGGGGGGCGGTGTTATCTAATATCTGTTGAAGCTTCTGCAGATGCAACAAAGACGAGTGGAAAGGAGGGCGGGGCCAACACAAATTAATTTCTTGTTGCGGTGTTTCTTTGTCTTCGAGCCGTTCTCTTTGCACTTCCTGTCCCCCCCCCTCCATCGCCCCCCTCCCTCGCTCTCTTTGTCCCACACATCGAGCGCTAATCCTATAGATGCATGACGTCACTCAGGCGGTTGCACTCATTACTGTAATAGCGCGGCGCTCCTCGTCTCTGGGGGGGGGGGGCAGTCTCCATCGGTATTGATGCCCCCCCCTTCCCTTTGTCTCCCCTGCCTCACCCTTTGTGCTCTCTACCTTGCTTTAACGCGGCGTTACTTCTTTCGTTTCCTGCCGCCGTTACTCTTCTCCAGCTACCCCCCCCACTGACCTCCCACCTCCCCCACCTCCCCCCCACCTCGGTCTTTTAATCCCTCTTTCTCCCTTTCTTCCTGTCTCTCACGGCAACCAGTTGACTGATGAGGGCCTTCTCTTCATCCCATAGTGCACTCATGATGATGACCCCGTGGATGGCTTCCGCCGATAGGACCCCTCTGGGAAGTGTCAGTACCACTCCGTGATGGGGGGGTCATAGTGGGGGGTATTTGCACATATGGTCCCTCCAGCGCTGGTCATGTAATGTAAATATCAATGGCGGTGGAGGAGAAAATGGAAGATCAAAGCCGACGGGATGCAAGGAAATGGACCTCTGTGTCTAAATGTGTCCGGCCCCCTGATATCAATGATGAGCATGAAGTGTTCGGAGACAGGAGAAAATCATGGGGGGGGCCCCACGATTCCGCAAATATGAAGTTAATAGATGGCGTTGATGAGAGCGTTGGTGCGGACAGCTGTGCGCACCGACGTCGGATTCTCACGTCTGGGAAGTTTGCCTGTGATATAGGAGAAGGGAGGTAAGTCGAGGGCTTCCCCCCCCCCCCGCACTCCCAACCATCTCTCAACGGGGCCGAGGGAGATGATGGGTGGTTGACAATACAACCTTCAACCAAAAATGCGCTTCCTCTCTTGTCCGCGGGCCCCCCTTCGCAGCTGTCGGACCTTTTGGTTTTAGAACCTTTTGGGACCCCTGGTACCCCATCGCGGGCCTTGCCCTCCCCCAAAACCGAGCTGTCACCCCAGGGCTGCTTCAACCGCCGAGCCCCTCTGCTGGGCCTCTGACCAGGAGCCATGGGAAAGTGTCGGGGGAACCGAAGGAGTCTTTTCGTACGATGTGGCCCTTACAGCGGTTTTGAGCCAAACGGAAGGTGACAACAGCAAATTACAGCCGACGGCGGCTCGAGGGCGGCGATCACACGGCGGGCGACACAATAACCGGGACAAAGATACTGTCCTGACGCATTAGCCGTGCCTCGTTTTGTTTTTTTAACTCACGCTCTCCGTCTCTAGACGTCTCTTTGTTCCCGCGACGAAGTCATACCCAATGAAGCCAAAGGATGTCGGTTAACCGGACAAGTATTGATCTGGTGTGTAAACGAATTTGATATCATGTGAGCTCCTCTTAGACGGGTGGAGACTATTGTTTGTCTGCTATTGATTGCCGGCTGTGATCAATCGACTCCAGTCTCGAGCGAGTAACTCGAGCGTTGCGGGAAGACTATTCGAGAAGAATTCCGAACCCAAAACTTATTGATCCTGTTTACTGGACAAGCATGAACGCAGATTAGGTACTTGTAATCTCGCCATGTGGGCGGAGATACGACTGGATGGTCGTTACAAGGAACCAAAGGTTACGTAACCCCGGCTGTGATTGGAAACCGATAAGGTCACATGATCCCCACGGTGGGAATTAACACACGCTTCGCTTCATCCCTGTTCCTTCATCCAGTCAACAGAAAGCAAATTACCGCTGACAATCTTCGGACAACGCCATTGTTCTGCGACCCCCCTCCTCGTACTTTTGGTCCCCTAACAAATGACCAGAACCCCACTGGGTTGTCGGCCTCAATTCCACGTTACGCATCCCAACCGTCTTTCTAGATGGCCTTGAAAAGAAAAATAGTCCTTCTTTTTGTCTTTATTTGTAATTGTTGAGACTGTCCGTCGCCGGTTTTCCCATGATCTTGACGGGTTGCGTGTCGATTGGACGGACAGGGTTCCACAAGGACGAACAAGACTTGAAAGCTGGAAAAAAGCAAACTTAAGTGGAGCTTGTTGGTCAATGTAGCCTAGCTTTGCGGTTTTGAGCGTCTCGAAGGTCACCTCGTTTCTTCCTTATATTACGATCCAAAAACACTCTAGCGTCACATCACTTCGTCCGTGTCCATCGCCCGCTCAGCCACGGATCTTGCAGGAATCCGCAAAGGGAGTAATAATCTGCCAGCTCAGCATATCTTTCGAACGAGGCAAGCTTCCGTCGCCGGGTCACCTTGCGTTGTGTCGCTCGCGATAAATCGTCCTCAATGCGGAGAAACGATACGTATCAGACCGCACTTCGCCTCGCCGTCTTGTCATACTTCATCGATTAATCCGCGTTCAACGAGATTAATTAAAGCCATTTATCTGCGAAAGGTCCACACAGGGAATCGTGACTCCCCCCATTCGTCTTTCTGATGATTACCGTTGGGGACAGTCTTCAACGGAACGGCGTCCATAAAGAAAGGAGACAAAGGAACAACCGGCTTCGCGTGATGGCATTCCGTACATCAGCGCCGTATCCTCGCTGAACCTCCTGTTGTTCGCATCATTTTTACCCCCTCCCTTCCCGTCTTTCTCTTGCATAATAGCTGTTGTGGCCATGAGCTAGTAGCGGCGGCGATGAGCTCACAGCGGCTCACCCCGCCCACCCAGGCACGGCTGGGTTTAGTCGTTACTGAAAAGCTGCCAGTATTTCATCATCCTCCGCCGTCTCCCCTCGGTGACCCCTACCGCCGCAGTACCTCCAGTCGCCTCAGGGTGGCAGCGCAGCCATGCAATTTCCCTCCACTCCCATCCCAGACACATTGTCCTTGCTGACTCTGTGTGTGTCTGTGGGTGTGGGTGTTGGTGGGGGGCGGATGGCGGAGTGGGGGGGTCGGTCTAACGGCTGGCAGGAACACCAACTGCCTGGAGTCTGCAATGCTTTTCTCTCTCTCCACTACAGTCTGGCACCGGCTAGCACCAGGAGACGCAAGGGAGGGAAGGGGGGGGGTGCGAAGGAGAGACTGCGGGAGGAAAAAGAAAGCGAGAAGGAGGGGAGGGAAGATTTAATGCAGAGAGAAGGAGGTGCAGGAGGTAATATATAGGATGATGGAGTAAGTGAGGGAGATGGAGAGAGACACAATAGGATGCTCCGGGACCTGGAGGGGTTTAGGGAAAAGGGAAGTGGGAAGGAGGAAGACAAAGGAGGAGGCAAATATAGAAGAATCGCAGACGAGAGGCTGAGATAAAGACGGATGAGGTGAGGAGATGGCAGGAGAAGAAAGGAAAGGAAGGGAAGGGAAGGGGGGAAGGCAGGGGAAGTGAAGGAGGAGCCTGGGATGGAGCGTTTTGTGTTCATATCTGGGAATATTTCATCTGCAGTGCAGAGCGTGTCCATCCGCCCGTCTGGCAACAGCTGGTCGTGGACGTGGGGGGGGGGTGTTGGGGTGGTGGGGGGGTGCATTTCCGTGTTTGCACGTTGGATTACACACACCTTCATAGCAGGCTCTGGTGGCGGTGAAGTGGGGGGCACAAGTGGACGTGAGGTGGAAGGAGAGGGACTCTTAAGTCAGCACCTGTCGCGTGCTGGCCCGGGGGAGGTTTTTGTGTGTTTTGTGTCGGGGGGATGTGGATGGTGGGGGGGGGGCTCAAGGGAGGCGGTGGGGGAAGTGTAGTGTTGGAATGCAGCCCAATCCCTTGGGGTTACCCCCCTCCAATGTCGCCCACCCCCCGAAATAATACCTCATCGCTCTTATATAACCCAATGATCCCTGCGCCGGTTGCAAAGGCGGGCGACAAGAGGGACCCCGTGCGCGCCGCCCGCCGCTGAAAGGTGTCAGAGGTATTGTTTGCAGGATGGAAGATGTTGGCCGGTGTCCAGGGGGGGGGATTATGTCACTTCCCCGTTGCTTTCTACTTCAATACAGGGAAATCTAGTTGAGCCCCGACTGTGCCAGCGCTTCCTCTTCCTCTCGCTGGCAACCTCCTCGCCGCCAGCTGCACATCAACCGGGGATTCAAGCCGGTTAGCAAGGGAACGCATTATGCGAGTGCACATGCTTCTACTCGTCATGAGCGTAAGCTTGGTGTCAATGCGTTGCTTTGGGGCTGGGGGAACGCCGTCCTTGGCCATGGCGAGGTCTAAATCAAGTGCCATTTTCGTTCACCTTAGCTTCTTCCTCAACTCGGCGCTCGTACATCATTTTTACGTCCTGGAAGTGCTCGGTAATTTCCCGCAGCTGCGATAGCAATAAAAACCTTTTGATTCCAAAACGATGCGTATCGTTTTCAACCGCCGACCCCCATAAAGACCCCAGGATCCCCAATAAAGCACGTCAGAGTGAGATGTCTGGACACTTTCACTGCGCCGTGACCCGACTGCCATGACCCTTGACCCCACAGAGTGTACGCACAATGGGGAGCAATGAAACACCGGGGATATGGTAAAGTAGTGGAACTCCCCAAGGTCAGTGACTTTACAGACTTGGGGGTGGTGAGGATGAGGAAGGCTTGAACACGTGAACACACAGTAGCCTACTTTCTGATTGAGGTAGAGATGGACCCCCCCTTCCCCAAAGTCATTATGGAATTTAATTACAGCTCCTTGGGGATGGGTATGGAAATGAGTTTCCATATTCCCCGTGTCGCCAGGCAGACGCCTCGTCATGTCAGCTGTGGCGTTGCGCGACGGGGGGGTTTGAACATGTGATGGAAGCATCTGATCACCTGCGACAGATGTGGCAAGAAATCTTACACTTCCTGTTTCGCTTGCGAAGAGACATCCAATGGAATCACGACAAACCCGGCATAGGTTACCACCCGTCTGATTGACGGACACTCTGCTGGGGGGCCGGTAGTGGACAACACCCAGTCAACAAGCCGTTAATCCCGCCTGGAAAACACGCAGATGTGTTGCGGACAGCACAATCCAATCACGTCTCCGCGCCGCGGAATGCGGTCAGATGCCATAACAATATACGACATCAAAGCCTGTAGGGTTGTAAGCTCCAAGGGGCTGAATAACCACTCAGATTAGTGCTGTAAGTCATGGCAGCCCCCCGCCCCACTCAAGGACCCAGACGTCATAAATGTCACCAGACACTGAGAGCCGGTGTCAGGCTTGGCCTCGCTGACCCCCCCAGGGGTCGATTTCCCATGTGCGGTTGGATATTTAGTCTTCCGGCTCCTGAGGTTAGTCTTTGTTTGCGTCGCGTTGACTAATAGTTCAGCAGGGTTTTGTTTTAGATGCGGATTTTTCTGAAACCCAAGACCTTGGTGGAGCTGTGTGTGAATGGGACCAGCTGTTTGCTGCATTGTGGGTGGGGGGTAGCTCGCGTAGCTCGACCTTAAAGTCCAGAGATGTCCTTGAGTACCAATAATCTATGACAATGGAAATAAATCATTCAATCTTTGCCATCTTTTTCTTGACTCATTATTGATTTATGCAAATATTTCCCCAACGGAGGCGTCCTTATGTTTGGGATAATCCCAACTAATCCTGTGTAATTACTGGGTTGTGGATTCCTATTGTTTCGGTGTCTACATTGTGAACTGTTTAGTAAATCCAGAAGTTAAAAAGAAACACAGAAGCTACTGGACAGAATTCCTTGGAAGTTACGAAAGAGCTTCCATGTTGGAGCAACTTCAGGAGATCCTTTCTTTAGCTTTTGCCAATGGGATTATTTTGGTTGTTTTTCATTCTGTGTAGTTTCAAGTGCTAAATTCTCGTAGATGCTAAAGATGTACATGTAGTTTTACTGAATATGTCGTTAGCTGTTGCCGTGTCGTTATTGTAACTGTTAAAATTCTGCTGCTGTCTTGTGGACAAGTCAATGTCGACATAAAAGACTCAAAGAAGTATGATGCGTACAGTAAATAGAGGCTTTAGTTTCTTCAATCTCCCTGAGGAACACCTTCCTTTTCTAAAAAAAATCCTGTAATGGAGCTCATCTCCACATGAGCCCAGAGTGTGAATCATTGCTGGGGCATTCTGGGTCTGTAATGATGCGGATCTCCGCCAAAATCTAAAGCAATGTTCCTCGAGCCGTATCCTTCCTTTCCGAAAGAAGCGAAGAAAGGAAAAGAAAACAGACAAACCAAGACATAACCTCCTCAGGGAAAGTAATCGCACACGTGAAACTCCATCGGATTGAGATCGTTTGAACAGGCCTCGTTTCGCAGGAGGCCTCATTCATCAAAGTCTTTTCATAGAGTTTTGAGACATTGGCTTAAGGGCAGACAGACAAACAAGACAGGAAAGCTTCTTGGCAAAGATCGGGGGCTACTTTTTAAAAGTATTTTTCAAACACTTACATTGATCTCTACGACGCTTCGACTACAAAGGCTGGTTTATTTCATCCTGACAGCTGCTCTCACTTGAACGCATCCTTGTCGAACCCAGACGGGGACGACCGTGCTCCGCCGCCGACAACAGGTGTATGTTTTAAGTGAGGACCACCCTATGGGGAAGCCACTCATAGAAAACACACTCAGGCACACAATGGAGAGCTCAGAGTGAAGTGTGAGCCAAAGAGCAGAGTCGCTGAATGAAGCAGGTTCAGATGAAAGAGAGTCTTTTCGACATCGGCGGGCCGCTGAGCCGTCGCTGGCAGCCGCCGCCACGGTTCCTGCCAACGGGGCAGATGCCGAAGACGGGCCACCCGATATGGAAAGAGAAGTCCAGGGAAAGGGAGATGGAGATGATAGAAGACGGGAACATCGCCCAGTAGAACATCCTCCTCTCAAATGTTTTACGTATACAGCTTCCGAAGTTTTTTTGCGTAATTTTTTTTCACCCATCTTATTTTCTGGCTAAAAAACAAACCGGCAACCAAACAAATCCCAACATCGCCCTGTTTTTATCCAAACCCAGACTCTTGGCTCTGAAACCACAATTTCAGGCTACAGTTGTGACTGTCAGCGATTTAGAGCTGTTGGATCTGGATTCGATTTGGATCGGCGCCAGATTCTTTTCATCGGGATCCGTGAATTTTGATTTTTTTTTTCTTTCAGTCGTTCAACTCGCGTCACCGAGCGGCGGCTCGGCTTTGATGTCTGGGCTCCGACTTCCGTCAATCCCCACGGATACGTTTATATAGAGGCTTCAGGGAGTGACGGCGAACTTCCTGAAACTGCCTAAACGAAGTAGACAGGTGGATGCTGGGTAAACAAACAAACCAACAACCAACCAAACAAACAGAACTGTCATGAGTGAATATAGGAAGAAACCCGCATTGTTCAGACAGAAAAAACAATTCAGAAATGAGTCTTTTAATGCTGACACACACACACACACACACACACACACACACACACACACACACAGGAACTGGCTCATATTAGTTTAATCCCACCCAGGAGCATTGTAGTCACGGTTCTGCTCCCAGGCAGGCGGTGACTTATGTTGTATGCTTCTAATCATATTACCGTCAGCCGTAAACGGATGTTCTTGGCGTGGCCCCTGCTGACACGCGTGTTAGACCCGACCCGCGGCGCTGCTTTGCCGCCGTGCGGCGGGGAGAGACGCTGACTCTCCTCAAAGCATCTGTTGAAGTGATGATTTGTTTTTTTGTGTGAGTGGAAATGAGAGATGACTGGCCTGTTTTCATCCGCGTTGCTCATTCACCCGCTATCAAACGGGGGTGTTCCACCTTCCACAGCCGACGGAGGACTTCCTGTGTGATGTCACCAAGCGAGGTTTGGCCTGGATCGTAGCTATTTTCTCGTCTGCGTGATTCAGATTCGATTTACTGCCATTTAAATTCCGGGAACTTGCTGATCCAGAGTGAATGTGTGGTTATTTTTAGTCATATCATGTGAAACTCATGCTAGCTAGCTTTACTTAGCTTGTTATCCCATTATCTGGTTAATAAATTGTCATATTTGCTAATGTCCGAAGATTATTAGTGATTAGTTGGCGAAAATTAGATATTTACCCTATTCTAGAGGTCATTTCTCTATTTTTACAAGTGCTTTTTAAACTTTAAGCGTCTAGCCCCACCAAAGCCCACCAGTCTCCTTAATTTAAATTAAACTCTCATCAAAACTCCATTTATCATCCCAACCCACAGCCGGTAGTCGGTCCAAGGCTGAAACATCAGTCCAGCAGAATGACAAAAAAAATCCCGGAGCCGTCCATCCGTTTCCTGGTTCCTTCACTCCCTCATCAAGATTAATGAGGATGTCAGGGAGTTTATGTAGAATTAATAGAGACGTTTAAAAAAGCCATATGTTGCAGCGTTAAGCCAAGTGAGAATAATTAATGGTTCTACCTCTTCATCTTGATCTGATTCAATTAGTTGTTTCCTGCTAATTTATGCGTCGTCAAAGTAAAGTTGTTGTTCAAAAGAAAGTAGACATCTAGAACCCCCCCCAGTTGTGTTCCCGTCTGGTTGTTTTGGTGTCTCCCAGGTAACCGTCGGAGAAAGAAACGTCTACAAGACCTCCTCTGCTGAGGTTACAACAGGTAACGGACTGGAAGGCGTGTCTCAAATAAAGCCGTTGCTGTCTCGTCTGTGGCTGGTCCGGAATCCTGCCCGGAAACAATTTTGGTTTTACTTCCAGGAGGTGTTGTACGTTCTAGACCATGAAACACTCCATCACAAGCCGGTCGGTCGGACGCATTAGACCTAACCGAGTGAATCTGAGTGTGAGGAATCGTTTTCCCGCTTCTGGCAACTTCCGGGGGCCGCCGCCGAAAGCGCTCCTCAATGGTTGGCCGGTATGTTTCCCAAATAAACTCTTCCGTGGATAAACGGGATTCACAGGAGTTCAGAGCAGCGGGTTTAGAGATTATGGAGCAGCTCTATGGATAAATGACAAACACAATGTGAAGAGTGGCGGCGGCGGAAGGCCAAGTGTCACGTCGAGCTCCTCTTGTTGGTTGGCCCTCAAGTGAAATCGCTTGTCTTTCCCCCAAGGGGAGGTCACCCTAGGGAGGACTGGAGGCCGCAATTCAACCATCGTCGCCGTAGATGCAGGAAGTCAGCCATGTCGCCAATGGATCCCTGATTGGCTTCGCCACGTGTTGCCCCGGCTATCAGTAGCGAAGGACACACGCCAGTCCGGCTCCCCGATCCCACATTGTCCACCGCGGCGCTGCGCCGCAAGATCCTGACTGACAGGCGGTCTGTTTGTTTTCCTCCTCGAGATGAAGTCCATTTCCTGCGCTCCCTTTGTTTTAGACCCGAGATTAAAATAAGATCTCCCTTTTAAACGCCGTGTTTACATTGTGCAAGCGCTTTGAGGGAAAGCACAAAGCCGCCACACAGTGGGCGGATTATAAACTTGGACCGGGTTTCAAACAGACTGAATTCATAAACACAGAATTCCCCCGCACTCGACTCGCGGGTCCCAGCCTGCTAGCATTTTTGTGTGGATCAAACACAGACGGGTTCTATCCTTTTGCACTTTGATGCGTTTGCGTGTCGGCGCTCCTCGCTTTGTGTTTGCACCTACTTGAAGCGTGTCGTTGCGCTTCCCAAGTGGCACCCTGGGGTCAGTTTTAAAGTTTTATTTCAACCTGGCGTCACCCGTCTTGACACTGCGATGTGTGTGTGGTACTGATGTCATCCTCGGTGGCGATCTGCGGTTGCCGTGTTGTGCTGAGGCACGTCAGGGTATGTGAGGGGGGCGACCTGGGATCTCCATGTCCTATCAGAGGACTACAAGTGCCTGAATACCCATTATGTGCCAGCTGTTCAGAATAAGGAGTAATTGCGCTGTTGGCAAGGGTCCTCAGGAGCCCCAGCGCCGTGGTTGCCCCCCTTCCCTCCCCAACCCCAACCCTGGGAATGCTGCCAAGCCCTCCCGCATGCTGCCTCCCTGACCCATCCAACACCACCTAACGGCCCACCCCTACGCCGCGGCGCCCGACCCACATCAGCCCCCCAAAAAGTCTTCCACCCATTACCACCAGCCCTCTTTTCCACATTCCTTGGGGGGCACTGGTTAAATCTAATCCCATAATAAGACACTCAGCTGTCCGGGAAAAGAAAGAGAACTTTCCTCTGGCGCTCTCGAAACTTCCTTTTTTCTTTCTCGCCTCCTCCTTTTCACCCCGACTGGAGGCAAGATGACACTCCGGGCCCCTTTGGCCAGTTGCCTTTGTCTTTCTTCAGGGTAGATTTATCCTTTCTTCCTTTCTCTCCCTCCTCATTCCCCCTCTTTTTTTTTTTGGTGGTATAAGATTGCCTCCCTGTTGGGTCCTGGAACAGATACATGGGAGTTCTTCGTGGCTCGGATGCTCAAGACTTCATTTTAACGTTCCCCCGAAACAGATGCAAGCAATTTATCTTAGTTTACGTTAAGTCTTTTTAACGTCCTGGTGTCGTGCCTGCAATTCACTTGGCTAATGACATCATTGGGACGTCATTATCTCATAAAAAAGAAAGGAATTCATACCTTTTATCTTAATATAGACAGTCTGTTTTACATCCTCCGAAAATAATGGTGCGAAAATCGTCGGGAGACTCCCAGAGCCGCTTTAAAACGGACGATAAGGAGCTCCCAAACGTGCCGTCTCCTCAATTTAGGGAGTTAGTCTCTAACCGCTGCTAACTCAAGCCCTGCCCTACCATTCCAATTTACCCAGAATGCCTCCACAGACTTCATTTACGCGGATGTTTCAGCGGATTAACATCAAATTGCTTCTGAAAAAAAGATATTAGAAAGATTTCCGTCTCCTTGCGGGACCGTCGGGCGTCGAAACCAAAGACTCTCCGCTGCGCTCATGAACGTTTACGTCGATCTGAGCTGAACGCAAGTCTTTACGTTAATCAGCGACGCTTACATCCATTATTAGTTAATGGGATTGGAAAGATTAGGAAAGCCGGTTCACGTCGAGTATTATCTTAGTCCGACTGTAATTCAATTACTGGGGGTGTCTGGGGAGCGTTTTCCACCGGTTGAGGACTTCCTGTACGGACAGAGGTGTTATTGGGTCAGTGTGTGTTGAAGTGTGTGTCGGATGTGGTTGAGTGTGTCCATGTGGAAATCACTAAACTGGGTTATCAGCTTCAGGAGCCTGGGAAACTGGAACACGTTGAGATACACCAAGGACCTGGGGGGGGTCCCGACGCGGGTGTTCAACGACTTTCAGAATCCACGATATTTTTGTCGCCCCCCTTTTTCAAATCTGTTTGTCTTTCCCGTTGCTATAATCAGCTCGGTATTTACAACGCCTGTTTATTCCGGTAAACGCGGGATGACTTAAGGCGCCGAGGGAGGGGGGGCGAGGGGGTAACGTTGTGGTCATTGGCGGGGAAAAACCAAAACAACAGATGGACTGCGTGGTGTCTTTAACCCAGATTCTACCCCCCCACCCCCGCTAATCCTGCCTTCACTGCGAGAATGTCGGCGTGGCTCGCTGGACTTGACACGCCAAGTGACCATCCGGATTTGAACCTGGCTGAGCCGGCTGCGGGGGGGGGGGGGGGGGGGCGTAAATCTATGGGGGGGTCGAGCATTCGATGGTTGCTGATGAGCCCGTTAAGAGGACATTAGCTTTATGCTAACGACCTCGCTGCTGCTACTGGAAACCGTGCCGCGAATTAGAAATACGTAATTGTGCGGTGAGTCGGCAACGTGCCAACGGCGGTGGATTGCATGACTCATTAGAGTGGGGGGGGAGTGGTTTGGGTGGGGGGGTGGCATAGGGGGAGGAGGGAGCCAGACAGTCAGCTGTCAGAGGCTTGAGTTGGGGGGAGGGGGGACGGCGTCCATCAGCTGATTTAGTGTGTTTGCGTGGATGTGGGTGTGTGTCTGTTTGGGGGGTGGGGGGGTGGTGCACCAATCAGCTAGTGGGGGTTAGGGAGGGGCGGGGCTTTGGTTGAGGTATAACATCATTAGTCCTTGACCTTGGAAAACCAGGATAGTAGTAGGATTACTCAAGCCCCGCCCCCTCAGTGTGCTGCCAACACCTTGCTTCTCCTGGAGGGCGTTGTTGGCTTTCTGTCTGTAAAGCACTTTGAAATGTCTTCCGATGTGATTAGGCGCTATATCAATAAAAGTTGATTGATTGATTGATTGAAAATTACCTCCAGAGTCCAGCTTCTGATAGGAGGGACCTGACTAACAACTGGTTCTAATGGGAGGGACCCGACTGGTAACTGGTTCTGATGGGAGGGACCCGACTGGTAACTGGTTCTGATGGGAGGGACCCGACTAACAACTGGTTCTGATGGGAGGGACCCGACTAACAACTGGTTCTGATGGGAGGGACCCGACTAACAACTGGTTCTGATGGGAGGGACCCGACTAACAACTGGTTCTGATGGGAGGGACCCGACTAACAACTGGTTCTGATGGGAGGGACCCGACTAACAACTGGTTCTGATGGGAGGGACCCGACTAACAACTGGTTCTGAGTGTTTGGACTGTAATTAAATTAAACGAAGGCCTTTGATGTTTTTCAATCATTTTTGGGGTGAATGACTTTCAATAATTCGTTGCTCGTCGGTTTCGTCACAGCTGGTGTGTGAGGGTGTTGGTGTGTGTGTGTGTGTGTGTGTGTGTGTGTGTGTGTGTGTGTGTGTGTGTGTGTGTGTGTGTGTGTGTGTGTGTGTGTGTGTGTGTGTGTGTGTGTGTGTGTGTGTGTGTGTGTGTGTGTGTGTGTGTGTGTGTGTGTGTGTGATGCAGGACTTTAAAGCTCATGTTGTCTGAGCCCGGCTTTATTCCTGGTTCCTGGTTCCTCAGCGTCCGACTCCCTTCACGCGCCTGATTTCATTCTTTTGCCCTTTAATCCCCCCGTTGCCCCATCTTTACCCCTGGCCCACCTCCCCCAACACCGACACACTCAGGCACCTTAGGCCAGTCAAGGTCAGGCGGAACATGTCGAGCCTTTCTGGGTCGGGTCAGAGGTCACGCTCGGTGCGGGGCGACGCGCTGTAAATTAGTTGATTAGAAATCCCTAATTACACGCCTCTAATCTGCCCGCCTCCAGATTAGTTGCCCCACCAGCTGTCTTGAGCGTGGGAGAGAAGGAGCAGAAGATGGGTGAGGAGTTCAGGGGTAATCTAAAGGTTGAGGTGTACTCACAGTAATTGTCCCATTGCATCCTGGGAATTATGGATAATCCCCAAAGAGTTTATCAATGGATGAGACGATTTGGAGATGATTGGGTTCCGTTGGATCAACCGTAACGTTATGGGCGTCTTTATGTGGGATTAATGGCGCGATCGGTGTTAGCTCACAATCACAAGCGTGAAGTTGCCCCACCCCCACCCCCAATCGATTTTTCCTGCACCTGCCTCCTCTTTCGTCAATTTCATCCCTGGAATCGATGGGACGCCGGGGCTGATGACGCCGCAGAACCGGAGCCAGACGGGAATCGATGAATCCAGGGATGAGCGCTAGCTGTCGCCGCGGAGACATCAAGGCTTCAACCGTCACGCCGTGTGTCGATCGGCTAAACCGACATCGGTTGTCGGTGGTAAAGGGTTGTCGAGCTCGGATGAGGAGGCAACCGAGGAACCTGTTGACCCCCAATTAGCATCAAAGAACAATTAGCGCCAATGCTACGTGGGTGCCGTTAGCGTCTGATTGGGTAATCAATGAGGAAGAAAGCGGTCCTCTGACGACGGGAGGTCCGCGCCGGGGAATTGAGCCGTGTCGGAGGTCACGGGGCGAACGATCCGCCGCTCAGACAGCAGGAGGCAGCTGAGTCAGCAGGGGTTACGACCGGAGGTCAAGGGTCAAGTCCTCGTCCAGTTTGGGTTTCTGCTGTCCTGACGGCGCCGTCCGTCATCAGGAGAATCTCAGTCATGACCGATTATGGGCGTCACGAGCAAAATCAGGAACTGACCGGAGGGGGGCGTCGGCCTGTGTCCATCAAGCGAATTGATTGGTTTATCGATGGGATGTTTGATTCGATCAGCTTTTTGTTGCTATGCTAGCTGTCGTCTGGGCTGTTTTGGTGAAATATTTGGTTTTATGTGAAGTAATTCTACACTGAAGGATGTTACTGCTTAGAAATTAATATTAAATTTGGACTTTTTCAAAAAAAATTCTCACATTCTTAACCTTTATTAGAGACGTCCAAACATGTGACAGGAAGTGCTCGATAGAATCCACAGTACTCCATTATGACTGATTTGATAATAGTCTGGCATTCATTGTGTTACGCCATTAAACCCATGACTCCGCCCACACTGATGTGTTGCTTTTATGACCAAACCGTTTTAACGACGGTCGCCGTTTTGTTTGACGGTTTCGATCAGCTGATGGCTCTCGTTAAATTAACGCCTTCCTCTTCCCCTCGATGCCCGTTTCAGCGTCTTTGCGGGACGACAAGACGAGCGAACGAGGAAAACGGGAAGGAGCGTGGGCGTTTTTTTTTTAAATTTTATTTTTTATGGGTGTCATGAGAGGATGAATCAATAAAAAAACAAACGGCATCAACGCCGCAATTAAAGGGGCCTTCAAAGGGTCGGCCTAATCAGCGGTTAGATAAAGATAGGAGCGGGCGGCGCTTTGGACACCTCGCCTGTGCACTCGGCGGCCCTTGAACCCGACACGTATGTATGCGGACATACATACTTGCATGTTTATGTGGACGCGTTTCTGACAGCTTGTATGTAGTTAACGGACTCTTAAAAGGCAGATTAGCCGCCGGGAGCTTCCTCCTGCTGTCTGACCCCCCCCTGAAACAAAGTGAGACAAAGCAGAAATGCTCATATACCGGCCTACCCTCTGTACCCGTGGCCCCTTTCCGCTTACCTGCCGTCTTATCTGCCTCCCCCCAGTTCATCATGTGTGTAGGTTCTCACCGTGATAAGGTGGCGGTGGTGAGTCAATACCGCAGCCTTGGGTCGGGACCTGGCGAGCCCCTCCCTGCCTAAGAGGCACCGTGTGGACACAGCAGATACCGGCCTGAGCAATGAGTTTGCTTTAGACACACAGACCAGAGATAGACCCCCCCAACGGGACGCTTTTGCACAATGTTGTTGGGTTTTAACTCCGCAGCAGTAAAGTTTACGGGGGCGGGTGGCTTCGGCCGGGTTTATGGTCGTCCTCGTGTCGGGAGGAGCTCACGCGTGTTACGCGTGTGCGTTTTGGATACGGCTCCACGTCACATTTGGATCCGGTACCTTGATGACTCCATTTGTTTAATATCAAACAGGTTTGAATGTTGTGTTTTCTTGCAGTGGAGGTAGCAACCGGGATGTTTGGATGTGGCGGCGACCCAAATGAAACCAAAACAGCAGCTAGCAGCAGTTAGCAACAGTTAGCAGCTGGCAGGATGGTAATCAATGGAGCTCTTCAGGAGTTATGAAACAAATCACCATCAGAAATTCAAATTGGATGGATAGATACATTATTGATTAGTCCGGTGCGCCTTATAGTCCAGTGCGTCTTGTAGTCCAGTGCGCCTTATGGTCCAGTGCGTCTTGTAGTCCAGTGCGTCTTGTAGTCCAGTGCGCCTTATGGTCCAGTGCGTCTTGTAGTCCAGTGCGTCTTGTAGTCCAGTGCGCCTTATGGTCCAGTGCGCCTTATGGTCCAGTGCGTCTTGTAGTCCAGTGCGCCTTATGGTCCAGTGCGTCTTGTAGTGCAGAAAGTACTGTACATAACTACACATAACAGTATTTAACACAGACAAAAAGACATTACAACAACAATCAACTCACAAGCGTAAAAAGTATAAAAAAGCGGATGAGATTATTAGCCCTTTGCTAACATTTTTAGCACTAGAGCCTTTACTTGCCAGCTAGCAAAGCAGTCGGTGCTATGCTAGATGTCCTTCTGTAATATTAGTCATGCAGCATGACTTTTGTGGTTCGTAGCAGCCGGTCTACGGGGGCCCGGAAGGCTTCACCCAAAAAATGTTAAAAATGTAGTGCCCCAAGGCCGTTCCCTTTTAGTGCCTTTAAAATTACATCCGTGGATATTTTCATTTTCATCTTAACGGCTCCGAAGCGGAAACCCTCAGAGCAGAAAGCTGTGAAAAATGTGCAAAAAATGATGCTTGATTTATTGTCCCACATGAAAGGAATCGGGGTGGTGGTGGTGGTGGTGGTGGTGGTATTGGGGGTGGGGGGTATATATGATGCACCACAGTTATGTCATCAGACACGCAGCAGCTGTTGAGATATTCCAGTCGTAACCAGACCGGACGAACCGTAACTGAACAATCAGGATTCATTAGCAGCGAGCTAGCGGTTTGTGAAAATGAAAGGTTAATGAATGTTTTGATTTGAATTCCGTTACATAACGCTGTATCTCTGGAAGCTAACGCTCTCGCTGTTTAGCTCCATTCCCTCCCATTCATTGACTCTTTAGCCAACGCGGACTTCCTGTTGATGGAATCAACAGGAAGTGAACGGATGTGGGGCGATCCCCTCGACCTGTGATCCACACCAACACACCTGTAGTTGTTCTGTCATTCAGACGTTCCCCCAAACCCTCCTCCCTGTTAACCTCTGACCTCCTGGCCCCTCCTGGTGCTAAGCCGGCATCATCAGCGCCCTCATTAGGACGGCATTAGTGTCAGAGATGGACACGGTGATCCGGTTCCACAGCGGCATCAAAATCCTTCCCGACCTCTCCGTCTCTTCACGCTATTGTCTAGGGATGCTGTGCTCTGACACCAGAGGTCAGAGGTCGCCGGTCCTCAGGAGCCATCCAGCTCCTTCTCTCCGATGCGCTGTCACTGCGATTCCCCCACTCCCAGAAGCTCCTGTCACTCGCCGTCACTCACCATCACATGCATGTGGATATCCGTCGCCGTGGCGATATCCGTGACATTTAATCAACGAGCGCTTTGATTCATTTGTAGGCTAATCTGGTGTTAATAGCAGGTTACAGAACCTTTATGATCACACATCGGTACTTTTTGGTGGGTTTTCGGCGGATCGCAGGCGTGTTCATGTCGTCCCGGTTCATTACGGGCCTGAGTTCTTCAAGGCGGAACCAATTTAGCGCTAAATAAAATGGAAATGCACAGTTTTAGCTGTACTAGCATCATTTCCAACCTCCTTCCCGTGACCCAGATAGCGCCACTTAGGAAACCTCGGCTCACATTCCCATCGCCAGCAAATGGCTCCTTCTCCTAATCATTAACACACAAATGGACCGGGTTCCTGGAGTGTGTGTGTGTGTGTGTGTGAGAGTGTTGACGTGTGCGTTTGTTACCTACTTGCCGCTTGACACGAAGCCGTGATACACATGAAAAGCTGAGACCCACTTAGAGGTCCGGGTTTAAATTTAGCTGCTGGAGATAAGTTGTAGCGATGCTTTCTGCACATTTGTCGTACGAGGGCGTCCTCGCTAACAGCTAAAGTCGCTAACGGTTGATGTAAGAGACTCTACACGGGGTAGAACCGAAGAAGAAACACCATGACGACCAGCTCTGAGGTCGTACGATCAGTTTAATGGAAAATGATCGGGAAAAATTCCCGATCCCAACACTGGGCAGACTCAGTAACTTCTGTACGAGACCTGTCTTTGATACCAACCAACGGCGGCGTGACGCTGCTCCAGTTAGCAAATTTTAGATGGATGTAGAGTGTTTTTTCAAGCAAAGGGGGCGTGGCTGAGTCGGGGTCAGACGTTTACCTGCTCAGGTGAATGTTTCCAAGAGTTGGAACCCGTCTCCCTCCCCTTGTGTTTATATCTCATGAAAGTACGGGAACACAAAAGAAGCTGTCAGTGATTCCTCTCCCGACCCCTCAAGGCCGTTCATTAAAAAGAAGAAGAGAAAGAAAACAGAGCGGGTGGAGAGATGAAAAGCGGGCGAAGGCCCGACTCAACAGTATCGGGTGTTCAGGTGTGTTGCTGTGGAGATCATAGGTGAGAGGATGTGAGCGTGAGAGGGTTCACCTCCGTCAGGTGACGGCCGTCCTGAGGAGTTAAACACCTCGGGTGGGCGGCGAGGTGATCTGATAGGCTCAGCCCTCTCCCCCTTCCCTGAGGCGACAGGTGAGGGTCGAAGTTTCCAGTCTGGCAACCCGGGGTCGAATGTGGGGCAAAGAGAACAGATCTGTGTGACAACACTTGCATCTTTCAAAATACCAGGGTAAAAGGAGCAAAGTCCAGTTGGGGACGGCATGTTGGTCTGCGTCCCGTGTCCTCAACGGTGGCGTTAGTCCCACCCACATACCACAGAATGGGAGAAGCAGGGAGCGGCGGCGTTTGTCTGATTACGAGAATGAATGAATAACTTCCTGCCGGCAGCGGAGAGAGTGGGCGTGCGAGTGCTGTCGTTATCTCCCTGGCCGTTTTATCAGGATCAAACGGCAGCTGGGCCATTAGCCACGGAGGACTCTGCACCTTTATCTGCCCCCGCCGGGGATGATAAGTCTCTTCAGGCGCAACGTGGCGGCGGTTGGCGACAGAGGTCCGAGAAAAGAAAACAAAAATGATCCAAGCAGGTGATTTGGGGAAGGGAATTCACCCGGCGAGGTCTTACGAGTCGCCGTCCAGTCCCGGACTTGTTTTTGTCCGTCATTGTTCCAACAGTCTTGGTGGTTTTCCATGTCTGCGCCGTTCTGAGTAGACGGAGGTACATTTGTTCCACAACGACTGCCAACAAATCATCCCTGATGAATATGTTTGTTCCCATCCAGCGGAAGCCTCGCCTCAGAGCGGGTCAGGCGGCGTGAGCGTACCCAAAGCCGAGGACGCGATGACGCAACAGTTGTCCGTCACAGATATTCTTGATCTTGGCATCCGGAGCGTGAACATCGGTTTCCAAGCCGGACAGATGTTCTCCGCTTCAGGAATCGCGTTCCGACACCCCTCTCGAGTCCTTCCAATGAGCTGCGTGTGGTTTTTGTTTCTACTCAACCGAGCCAGGCTTCCTTAGGTACCTCCGTTTACATCCCGCTTCAAAGCGGTGACGTTATATAATATCAGTGTTCATCTGTTCGTTAATTAGTCCGCCAAATATCTTTGCAACCGTTGCAGATAGAAAGATGAAACAAAAAGCACATGACTCGGGCAGCAAAGGGGACGGAAATGAGATGATGACCTTGACCTTGAGAAAACTGGGTCAAGGTCAAATTTCCACTTATGTACACTCAGGAACCGGATAAGATAGAAAGAGGAGGGAGAAGGCCAGTGTCGCCTTGGTTCTAGTTAGCATTTGCTCTCAGCTAAGCTAAGCTAACCACCTCACGGCAGTCACCTTGTATATCTACTCTACAGATGTGAGTCTGGTATTAATTTTCTCCTCTGACTTTGCCAAAAAATAGGAAGTTTTCCCCCCCAAAAAACACCAAGCTGTTCTTTTCATTACGAAGACGAACCCGGAGAATACCTTTGTTTGCCACTTCAAACATTTCAGCGTTTCTGACGGCTAATCCCCCCCCCCCCACTTCTCTTCGTTTTCCGTGGTAAATCTATTAGTCTCCTGCTGGATCCACGGTTTTCTCGGGGTGTTGGTGGAGGGGCTTCCGCTCTCAGCTGAGGGTGGCCTGGCCTCGCTCCACCAGTCGACTCGGAGATCATCTGGAGGCAGACGCTGAGCAGGTATGGATTAACATAATCCACCTAAATCAAGTCTCTGGGTGACGGCCAGACACTGAACACTGTGCATACATGCCGTCCTCCCACCTAGACGTACGGTACATCCACATCCACATCATATAAGGAGATCTGTGACATGATAATTACACGGAGAGCCTCCGCATTTATAGAGAACGCTATCAATCATTCCCGTTTGAGTGGATGAACACACCTATGCACACCTGAACATCACTCACCACCCTGGGCGAGGAGAGGGTGTGGGAACCCTCCCCGCGATTTCAGTTAATATCGCCCCAATTGAAGATAGAGTCTATAATGGGCACCTGGGAAGACACGCCCTCCTCGCTGATGATGCCTTTGAACCGTCAAGGGGAAGAATTGTGGGTATTTTCGCCCATCCCTCCCTTTACTGTCGTTTGATGTACCCTTACCTATCCAAACAAAATATCCATCTGGCTTTGATGTCGACTTTAACTTTTACCCTCCCTACCTCACGGGAAGCTACTAACCATTGCGTCTTTCTCCATCGGGTACGCAAGCTAGTTGACGGCGCTAATTGCAGGGCAGGAGTGGGGGGGGGGGTTCAAGCGTTCACGCCGACGTGTGTGCGTGCGTGCGCGCTGATGTTGTGCGCAGCAGGGATTGGATGGGCTTTTGGGAGATTTAATCGCTCTGGGAGTTTTGAGCGAACGAGAGGAAATACCCTTAACAAGCAGAGTCAAAGCGTGATTAGCGTTCATTTCTTCCTCCAGCCGGGTGGATGTGTGCTCCGGCCTCATTCTGGTGACTCACATCCCTCAAGTAATGACACATTATCCCTCAACACACACAGTAAGCCCCAGCTACTTTACAGCCGTGATCAAACGCGGTGGTTATACATGTTGTTTCATCGCTCCTATCCACTAACTAAAGCCCGATCGTTGCTTCTATGACAAATATCCAACGTCAAATCCAAGTTATTGCTTTTATGATAAATCCTTGGGCTATGTCTGGCCCAGCGCTTTCATTCATGTTCAACCCCCCGACTTCTTGAAGTCCCAATCCTGGCTTTCTTGACAGATCTCGAACCTTTATGAGAAACGGTCTACCTTGGCCACGATAGTCTTGCTGGCGATGAACTCCTAACCCTAAGCCATCCGGGAGGCCTTAACGAGGGTTCCACCAGTCCGGTCCGGCGGTAATATAGTTCCCCCTTGCCCTCCCCAGTTGGACACTAACGAGACGCCGCACACTGACCTCTGCGGCGGCTCAAATTAGATGTAAATTGTGCCTGATTTTTATGGGGGTCCCTAACGCGATCCAGACCCCGCTGCCATCGCGGGCCGGCGGGTCAACGGCGTGAGAACGCCTCGCTCCCTAACGACATTTGGAGTGGTCGATGAGAGGGGTCGTGGGTAATGGTGACCTCGCTGGCCTACACTTCACTTCCCCCTAATTAGAGCGCTGGACCGGATCAAAGGAGCCAACCGCATCGCAGCAGGCGAGCTACTGAAGGAGGGAGGGCAGTAAAGACCAGGAGGAGGAGGAGGGCTTTTCTATAGGTAATGGGGTGCAGCAAGGATGAAGGGGGAGAGTTTGGGGGGGGTTTCATTAGTCCTGGAGGTCATTGGACACTCGACCTGTGCTCAGGAATGGACCCTCTTCTATAGGTGGCAGCAGCGCCTTAAAAAGGAGGGACTTTTGGGGAGGTAGAGGAGGAGACGAAGAGAACGAAGATTTATTTCAGCACACCTCTGAGTCCAGACACACAGGAAGTGGGACATTTAGCACTTCCTGTCTCGCGTGTGTGGCTGAAAAGCCAGGCCAACGCAAAGCGGATAAACTGACGGACACGTTCATCCCTCATGTGGAAGTCGCCCGCGGAGCGTCACGCGGCAACGAACGCCTGATTACATCTGTTTCCACGGTTACTAATGAGCCCTCATTAGAATACATAATTGGAGGGATCCACTAGGGGGACGTTCGGTTCCAGGAGAATAAGAAAGAACAGGAAGCAGAGATTTCCTGGACATTATGGAGATTAAGGCCAATTCCTCCTGCAGCCTTTGATGAGATGGAATGAATGAATGAATGAATGAATGAATGAATGAACTGGATTCACATTTATTATTATTTTTAGAAATAAAAGTTTATATTCTGATTATAACGTTTTATTTTGACCGTTTTATTTATCCGCCAGACCTTTATCCTGTGAAAATCTCGTCTGACGTTAAAATCGGTTTGTGGCGTGAAAACCGTTGGTGATGGAAACACGTATGGGGGAGCGATCGGTTGTGAAGGGGTGTAGGGAACACTGCATTCTTTCATGGATCCTGGAAGTGCCGGGACACTCTGTTCTGGGGAGTCAGGTTTCAGGACGGAGCCCCAAAAAGCACGGGGCTGCCCAGAACGTATGTTCTTGACATGTGTCGTCGCCACTCTTATGTAATAATTAGTGTGAATTCCTAGCGTTTGGAAGGAGAGAAAGCGTTCCAGGGCTGAGAATTAATAAGTTGTTCATTTATGGAACAGCTAAAGGAAAGAGAGGAGCACCGATTTGGATTTGGGTCGTTCCTCAAGTCTGACCTGGTTGCTCCAGACGATCCACAGATCTGTTTTCTTTCCGGTTCTGTTATATTTGACTATAAAAACCACCACAACTGAAAGGAGGAAAGCGAATTTTGGATTTTCAGGTAAAACTATCCCTTTAACTTCCTGTTTCCAGCGCACCTGACGCCGCGCCGTTCACCCCCTTTGGCAATTTTACAGTTATTTGCCGTCTAAATCCGACGGTTTTCCTCGTCGATCCGGGACGATACGGCGACGATCCCTCCGCTCCCGCGTTGACCTCTCTGATATTCGCTCGTAAACACTACGGATAACCAGATTTGGGAATTTCATATGCCGGCCTGGGAAGTTGACGGAGCTTTGATGGAGCCAGAATTCCAGGAGCTTCATGGTAACGGCGGGGTAAGACGGTGTCATCCCCGTCACTCACCTGGATTTATCAGCAGGAAATCTGGAAATGAGACGGCATTCCTGCCCCCGTGGGGAACTCGGGACCTGGGGGGGGTGGGGGCAGACAAAGACAGCCACAGTTGCATGATGGGACGGCGTGGACGCGGCGAGCTCACGCTTTGTCACGAGATCTAATCTGCTAAGACGAGGTTTATGTTTGGTTCAACTACAGAGAGGGGTTTTGTTAGGGTAACCCCACCCACCCCACCCACCCCCACACCACCACCACCACCTCGGGGCAAACCATCCAGCTCCGTCCCACACCACAACGCTGATGTTGACATGTTCACTGACCTACTATATCAACACGTACACACACACATGTAATTGGGCTAGTCTTTCCATGCTAACCGGCGTCGTCTGATATGTTCTGGTTTGACCCCGCCCACTCGCCCTCTGGTCCTGGATGTACTCATCGGAGCGCGATACCCCCACTACCCCCCTCCGAAGGCTCGGCAACCCCGGGACGAGCTTCTTCCCTCTCGGGAAACTTCCGTGTACGAACAAAATGTTATCCCGCAGACAAAGAGACGCCTCAGCGAGCGTTGGGGAGCGTGGACTCCTGGGCGGGGGCTGTTCTTAAACGTCTTGTCCCGATGAAACCGCGTGGTCGGATCCGTCCACACGCCATTAACGGATCGGGACCGACCGTGAGAACACGACTTCGCAACGCGTGACACGACCGCTTGTCCACCACCGATCATTATGGTAACAATTATCGGGGTAATCAATCGGCCAAATTACCCCATCCGATAACTGAGGGTCTATTGTCCAAAGAGGAAGACGGTGGTCTTCCTCGCCGCTGTCTGGCCCCAGTGCATCATTTTGGGCTTGACCCTTCGTGCCCCCTTTCAACCCCTCCCCTGCCCTTAATACCTTCCTGTCTCCATTATCGGGCCGCGGGGGTCACGCCGTGTAAAGGTCAGGCTTTGGGGGTCGCACTGTCACTCAGGCGGGCGCCAAAAATAGGCACCGTGTGATTTTTAACCCGACAATGAGCTATGCGTCCACGTCACTGACCTGCTTTCCACGGGGTGTGGCGCTGACACCCGAACGCCCACGCGCGTGCGTCGGTGAAAGCACGAGTGTACGTTAACTAAACAAACGCGTCGGTGCTGCTTGACCCAAATACCAGGGGCATTGTTGGCGTCTCTAGACTCGCCCATCGCTGTCTGGCCGTTAAAGCACCTTTTTAAACCTCCCTGATGTCGGGTGGCGAAGCGCTCCGGAGATGCCCCGTTAGCGCCGCGGCGCTCATCAATCACATCCCAGCTAACACAGTCAACCGGAGCTGAATGGACCTGCATCGCCGGCGAGCGTTCCCAAAACAGAGTCTCACCTGCGACTCTTCCTCTTCCTTCTCCGTTAGCACTTAACGCCCACATGGCGCTCGCTAACGTGAGAACGCTCCTTAAGGCCTCTTTTTGTGAGCCAGACAAGAGGTGATGTACCTCATTAGCGGATATGCAGGCGACAAATGGAGTACCGCACCTTAAGTGTGTGCAACTCGGAAGTCGGAATTCTTGCGTACCGGCGATGCATATTTGGGATTCCCGCCTTTGTGTGCGGGTTTTTTATCTGCCGCCCCATCAGAACAAAAGGTTGTCATCAGCGAAGGTGAGGATGTAAAACAATCAACGCCACTTTCACGAAAAATATGTGAGGTTTTTTTCAAACTAATTTCCTCCTGGAGGGCAGGAACGGGTCGTCGGGGGCAACTGTATTTATCGGATGAAAAATAGGATAAATCACACCTGTGTGTGGCTGTTGAGTTCTGGGACGGCCCGTATCTGACGCTATAAAGATTCCTGCGTCCTGACCCGGAAAGTCAGGCCTGTAATAAGAGCCATCAAGTCATGTGATTGATCACCCGGCGCCGCGGCGGGGAGGGAGAGCGCAACGGGGCAGGATGGGCCGGTGCTTGCCAACGGCGGGGATGGTATGTGGGCGTGTGAGAGATGAAGAAAGAGAGAGAGAGACACTCGTTTGATACCGGGGATGGGGGCGAGAGAGACGACAGACGGGGGAGTCGGGATCGGAGGACGGGGTCGCGGAACCCCCCTACCGTTTCACCTGGAGCCAGGTGTGAGCCAGGTGACCTGCCGATGACTGCGACTGTTATTAAAATCAGAACTTTAAATGATTTATGCCCCCCAGGGGGCGGAGCCAGAGAAGAAACTAATGACCCTAAGGGTGAGGGTTCGAAACCCGCGTACGAACGTAACGAAGAGTGGTTCTGGTCAAACCCGTGATGCCATGAAACGCTGCAATCGGATTGATTCATTGGTCCAACCCGGGTGTAGAGAGTCCAACCGAACCGTCTAGGACCACGAGACCTCTACCTCCTAACGGAACAGTCTAGGACCGCGAGACCTCTACCTCCTAACGGAACAGTCTAGGACCACGAGACCTCTACCTCCTAACGGAACAGTCTAGGACCGCGAGACCTCTACCTCCTAACGGAACAGTCTAGGACCACGAGACCTCTACCTCCTAACGGAACCGTCTAGGACCACGAGACCTCTACCTCCTAACTGGACAGTCTAGGACCACGAGACCTCTACCTCCTAACTGGACAGTCTAGGACCACGAGACCTCTACCTCCTAACTGGACAGTCTAGGACCACGAGACCTCTACCTCCTAACGGAACAGTCTAGGACCACGAGACCTCTACCTCCTAACGGAACAGTCTTGGACCACAGAACAACTTCCTCCTAACAAACACGCGATGTCTCAGCCGAGGCCGGAGGACCGACGCTCTCCACGTGTCGGATTCCTCCTGCTCCAGCCGGGCCTGGACGGACAGCCCAGATGTTTCCGATTAAAACCGTAAATGAGACGCACGTTTTCTCGCGTCGGCTTCTGGGGTTGCAGACAGACAAGAACCACTTTAAAAAAGCGAAAATGTGTGAGTTCCCCCTGGTAGTCAAGAAGCTGTGAAACGTCCTAATCCCCTCTAATCCGATTAGCTTCACGTAAAAACTCCGTCCTGCGGGCGATGAGGGACGCGGACGACGCAACTTCACACCTGGAGCTCCCAGCTTCCAGTCTTCACGCTCTGCTGAGCGGAAGTCGGATCCTCCGATAGGGATCTGCTCCGGGATCGGGGCAGGAACACAACCCCCCCCACCACCACCACCTTGGAGACGCTCCGAGGGAGGGATGGTAGAAAGTGTGGGAAGCAGCAACGGCTAAATGTGTGGTTTGGTATGTACGTATTCCTGGATGGGTGGTGGGTTGGGGGGGGGGGGGGTTTGGGGAGGGTAGACGGTTTGCGCTCGGATGGGGCGGGTGACAGAATGATGATGGGGGCAGTTCAGAGCCCAAAGCTGTTTTTTTAAAAGATGGGAAGGGTTGATTGATTAACGGTTTCAGGCCCTCAGGGGGGGAGTCGAGTTGAACTTCCTGTACTTTTCTCACGTGTTGCTTCCTTAAAGGAACAGTTCACCTAAAAATAAAGTTCAACCGCCCTTGACTACCCCCCCTTACCTCCCTCATGTAACCCTTTAAGTCCAGGAATCATGCCTGATTCTTGATAGCGCCAACTTTCCGTTAGCGTACCGGAAAACGGGATCAAAAGCGGAGTTCTCGTCCGCAAATTTGCGAACTATTCCTTTAATTCACAAATATTCCATTTAATTCCGAGCAGGTCGTAGAGATGGTAATCACTCTGAACAAACAATGTTTGTTCTTCTTCTCCTTGTCAAACTGGTTTCAGGGGGAGCAGCAGCAGCGGCGGCGGCGGCGGCGGTGGCGACGACGGCCGATTGACGCGACGTCCCGTTTTTGTCCCATATTTTACAAAACAAAACACAAACAAGCGACGTCCAGAGAGGTGAACGGTTAAAAAGTTGAACGCCAGAGAGAACAATGAAGTGCATTGTGGGTCGGGGAGGAAGAGAAGAAGGAGAGCTGTTAGAGCAGAAGTTGTTGTTGCGAGTTTAGAAGGAATGCGACGTGTTTGTGGAGATTCTTGGGAGCTGGCAGAACATTCTCTCTTGTTGGCTGAGAAGCGTCGCTGCAAAAGCCAAAGCCTCGGTCCTGCGACGAGGCCCGAGACTGAACAGAATGCGTCGTAACACACACACACACACACACACACACACACACACACACACACACACACACACACACGTCGCCCGAGGGGGGGGTTGTGAACAGGCTGCAAAGCGAGACGGAGACTGTGTGAAATTGGTTTCTTTAGTATCTGATTGGTGGATTATATAATGGCGTGAGGCTGGCGATGAAACAAACAAACAAACAAAAATGTTAGCACAAAAGTTTCGATAATTTTTTTTTTTTTTTTTTTGGTATTTTGCGAGATCGTTCCCCAGGTTACCGTGGCAACAGGGTGATGCTACATTAGTCCCGCGTCTTGCATCCGGTTGACGTCAATTTTTGCTACCTGAGGCGTGTCGGATAGCTTACCCGATAAACCGCCGCACGACGAGACGCGGCGAGACGAGACGGCGCGTCGTTTCCGTAGCAACAACTACTTAAATTTCACCTCAAAGCCAGATTTTAGCGGCGATAGCATTAATTTGTCACACAGACAAATGGCCGTGATTCAAGAGGATGCGTTCTTCGTTCACTCATCCCTGCAGCTTCGTCTGTCGATCGTGTTGCTAGCGTCATTAGCTTTATTAGCTACAGGCGTTGCTAAACATGCAGCTACGCTTGCAGGTTGACGTAGCCTCTTGTAGCCTAGCCTCAAACGACCCGAGGTCGGTTTGAACGAATCGACACGGGGATCGTCACGGCATCGTGTTAAAAAAAAAAAGGTCACGGATAAGAGGTGGAGAACACGTTGCCATAGCGATAAAAAAAAAACCCCCAACAGCTGTGACCCCTGGAGGAAGGCACCAGCGATGCGTGTCAAAGCGGTCGCTCGCCATCGACACGGAGCGCCGCCGGACCGCAGAATGTCCCGACGCAGCGTTTTTCATTTTCTAGAGAGAAAACACACACACACACACACAGACACACACACACACACACACACACACACACACACACACACACACACACACACACACACACACACACACACACACACACACACACACTGCAGCACTGAGGCCCCGGAAATCTGCTGACACGTCCGCTTTGAGGTTCAGCTCCGGCGAACGGCGGCGGCGCCGCCCGTCGACCAGGAGGTGAACGGAGGACAGAACCCGGGTCATGGGGGGCGGGGCGGGGCGGGGCGGATACAGAGGGAACATCACACCTGATGGATAATTCATGTTCTTCATCCCCCCCCCGGCATTTTGCATATTTTAACATTTTGAAACGAAGAGTAAAAAAAAGGACACTTTACCGCTGATGCCCCCCCCGGACTGCCCCCCCCCGGACTGCTCCCCCCCACCCCCCCAAGTATCGAGGCTGGAAATCAGACATCAGCCTTTTTGCTGTTTGAGCTGTTTGGGTTGAGGAGGGGGGAGAAAGTGGGTCAACCTGAAACACCCCGGGGGGGGCAGAGGATGGATGGAGGGTATATTCGTGTGTGTGTGTGTGTTAGCGTGCCATGGAGGGGGGGTGGGGGGTAAGGGGGGGTTGTTGCTGAGTAGAAGAAGAGCAGATTGTCTCCTCACGCAACTCCCCAATCCAGAAAGATGCGTTAAAATCCCTCAAGGCGCCGTCTGGGGGGTTTTTTGATGAAAGATGCCCCGGTGGGGGTGGGGGTGGGGGTGGATGGGTCTGCTGGGACGGATGGAATGATGGCGACGCCCTTTTCGGCGTGTTAAAGCGGGACAGAGAGGAGAAGACGAGATGTTCTGGAGGTCGTCCACCAGGTGGAACGCGTTCTTCCTCCATTCGCTAAAGTAAAGCTGTTAGCATCCCCCGTTAGCCACCGCCGTTAGCCGCCACCGTTAGCTGCCACCGTTAGCCGCCGCCACCGTTAGCCGCCGCCGTTAGCCGCCGCCGTTAGCCGCCGCCGTTAGCCGCCGCCGTTAGCCGCCGCCGCCTGTCCTCCTCGCCCTCGGAGCGTTTGTTCATCCGGGTATTGTCTCCTCGCTCCGAGGGCAGGGGGCGACGGGAGGCATTCAGTGGGCGTGGCCCCAAAAGGACGAGACATCTTGGTGGGGGGGGGGGGGTAATGGGGGGGTTGGGGGGGTGGAGGCCTCCGTGCTGGGGAGGGCCTGGTGGCGAGGTGGGCCTCTCTGAACCGTGCCCCCGCTGATTGAGATGTACCCCACAACAGGCCAACCCCACGCCAGGTGGGGGGGCGGGGGGGGGCGGCGGCGAGGACGTCCCCCCCCCCATTCGCCCGGTCCGAGTCAAGAACCCGCTGGGAAGCAGCGTGTGTGGAGGGGGGGGTTGATGGAGTTGACGTGCCGCTGGATGGACTCTAAAGGGACCGGGTCGGGGGGGGGGGGGGTGGCAGGACGGAGGGCGGGGGGGGGGCACCGGGGTACTGCCGGGTTGCCCCGGTTATGGGCAGAAGGACGCTGCACCGCTGTGGGGATGCGCCGAACCCCGTCGCTCTGGTGTCTTCACCGCCGCGCTTTGATGACACACACACACACACACACACACACACACACACACACACACACACACACACACACACACACACACACACACACACACACACACACACACACACACACACACACACACACACACACCACTGACTAACGTCTGGGCCCCGTTCGCTTTTGCTTTTATGACGGCCTAATCACGACGGGTTTGAGGAATTGCAGCCGGTGTGTGTGTGTGTGTGTGTGTGTGTGTGTGTGTGTGTGTGTGTGTGTGTGTGTGTGTGTGTGTGTGTGTGTGTGTGTGTGTGTGTGTGTGTGTGTGTGTGTGTGTGTGTGTGTGTGTGTGATGATTACACCGGTCTGGTTCGGATTAGGGCCGCCGTCCCGGGACATAAGGCGGTTACTGTACTGGAGCTACCGAGGTGTTCTGGTATCCATTTGGACGAATCAGCGCTGATGACTGGACTGCACCGGGGGGGGGGTTCAGATGGGGGGGGGTTCAGATGGGGGGGGCACCTTAATGACGGTCTGATCAAACGAACCACCGGTGGAGTCATCCTCCCCGCTCTGCTGGCTTTATTATCCTTTCTCACGTCTCCCCGGTCTATTTCTTTATCCGTTGCCCCTTTTTTTCTCTATCTGCACCCCCCCCACACACCCCACCCCCCCCCCACCCCTCCTCGTTTCATTTAATTGCCCTCTGCCACTCATAATCAGCGTTATTCAGATACCGAGCGACGGAGATAAAGACGTGACGGGGAGGAGAGATGATCCGTGATTCCTGAAGGGAATGAGGAAGTGCCCCCCCCCCCCCCCGGCACCACCACACACCACACCCCCCCCCCAGGCAGAAATGATTGAAGTGGAACTTAAACAGAGGCGTTCGGGCTCCCAGGTGGAAATGTTATACCTGAGCATGGATCTGGGGGGGGGGGCGGATGAAAGGCAGTCTGGTGGGGGGGGGGGCAGACAATCACACTAAAATAGATAATTGGGCGGTGTGGGGCTGTAATGGAGCTGTCAAAGGGTCCCGTTTCACGGCACAATGGTTTTTGCATGTGCGCACGCCTCATGTATGCAGAGGGGCGGGGTTTCAGCGTTGGGGTTAAAGGTCACGGTTCGGTTCTCCCCAGGCCCCGCAGGGACCGCTCGGAACTCGGTTCTGTCTCCTCGTGTTGGACCGCGTCGCGTTTTTTAACGTCTTCCAGGTGTGCGGCGCTTCCACTCCCACCTGATGCTCCGTCAGAGGATGGGTCGGCGTGGGGCGGGGTTTGTCCTTGGAGGGCGGGGCGGATGCTTCCCCACACCAACGCTCCGGTGTCGGATCCTCCAGCCGCTGACGCGACCACGGACAGAGGGGCCGGCCCACCCCCCCACGCAGGACATTAATAATAGATCAACGCTGTCTGGGTCTCCGTAGGCGCGAGATTCCGAACACGATGACATGTTCCTGGATCGATACAGAACGCCGCGTTCCTCCGGCCCCCGGCGCGTATCTCCGCCTCAGGAAGGCGGTGTCCCCCGGGGGGGGGGGGGGGGCAGGATCGATTTCCTGCATCTTATTCTCTTCATTATATCTGCTTCCCGATCGCTCACCCTCCCCAGCAGGATGCATCCGGTCCTCGGACACGTCGATGGTTGATGTGATGTTCGCCACAGGAGGGGTTTCACTCCCACACACCCGCGGCGACCCCGCCCGATGGAAAGAAAACTGATGGCAACAATCGAATCTGCTTTTTTTTTTTTTTTTAAAGCTGACAAAAAAGATCCTGCCCTTTGCCCCTCCCTCCAAAATTTCTTAGAATTATAGCATTTTGATAATCACACGCTAAAAAAATTTTAAAAAGTCATAAATTCTTAAAAATTTAAAAATTCGCTTTTTATTTTTATCAAAAAAAATTTTTTTTTTTAAATTTCTGATTTTTTTCTCTTTTTTCCCCCAGATTACTTAAAAAAATGAAGTAATAAAAGAAGTCCGTCTCAAAATTCAGATTTTAATCCCAAATTAAATTCTTCCAAATTTCATGGAATTCCAGTCAGAATTTGTGATTAAAGAAAGTTTTTTTCAAAAAAACCAAATAACTACAAAGTGATTAAATTGTTAGAATTGTGAAAGTTCATTTCGCTGAAATCTGATTGGTGCATCTTTTATGAAACCGATCGGCTCCTCCTCCTCACCTTCATCCTGATGATGAGGATGATGATGTTACGTAACGTCTCATTTGCATATCAAGGCGAAAAGCTGACATAGTTCAGCGGGGAGTGGAGCGAGCCAAATCAAATCCATCTCTGGAGCGAAGCCCGGGTGTCGGGGTGAGGGGTGAGGACGAGGGTGTGTCCCGGGGGGGGGGGCAGGTAAAGTGGGGGGGTATTTATGATTGTACTGTTGAAACTTCCTGTATCGCTCTAGTACTCCATTACTTCTGGATACGATACCCGTCCATCGTTACTCATTCGGTCCCGCCCACCCACCTCAACCATCCATGACCCCCCCACCGTGAGGGTCACACAATGACTGTCATGCATATCATTATTGGCGGGGGCCCTCCTGCCCCTATGGGGGTCCACTCATTGACCCCCTGACAAAGGATGAAAGTGTCCGTCCTGTGTGGGGGGGGGGCAGGCTGGGCTGCCGTCGGGGTGAAGAGCCCCGCGTCCTCCTCCGGGTCGGGATAAGACCCCAGCGGGGCTTTCTTCACGCTAATAGGCACGACCCCTGAACCCCACACAAAGAGCATCACTTCAGGAGCCGTGGGCCCTCAGTGTGGGAGAGCCGGGAGGGGCCAATGGGAGCGGGTGGGGGTGGGGTGGGGGGGGGCGGACCGCTGACTTTACTGAGGAAAAGACACAAGGGAGGAAGAGGAGGAGAGGGAGGAAGGAGATAAGGGCAAGATTTGGTGTTTTTGTTTGGGCCAAAGGGTTTGTTACCAAAGTTCAAAGGGCTCCTCCCTCCGTCCGTTAATGGCTGGTGGGGGGGGTCACTGGGGGGGGTATTGTCCCGTCCAGAGGCTGTCCATTATGCCTGGTTAGTGTTGTTACTGTATCTCCCATCACACACAGTAACAATCATCCAAACTGTTGGTTTCCAACGTTTTTTTGCCCCACCGACTGACAGATTGACCTTTGACCCTTTAAAACCACATCGGGATTTTACTTCTACATCAAAAATTTGATCCCCCCCCCACACACACACACAAAAAACAACCTCACGTAGACAATCAGACAGTCACATCTACATTATCCATGCAAAAAAACACCTGGATTTGGTCATAAATATGCAAATTATATGCAAATTTAAACTCGTATTTATACACACTTTTGTGATTTTTATTTTTTTGTATTTTTTGATTTTATTTCACGATTCTGAAAATGATTTCCTGGTTCAGAAACAGAAATGATGTAAATTTTGGATTCTTTCTGTGTGTGTGTGTGTGTGTGTGTGGGGGGGGGGCTGGGGAATGACATCACACTGATGACATCACAAAGGGGGGGGGCGTCGGTAAAAGTTCCTGATCTGCATCCTGAAGTGAAAAATAATGTTTCTATAAATGTTGTGTGAAGAATCGATTATTGATCCCCGATCAAACCCTTCAGCTGATTATTGATTAACAGTGAGATAAACATGGGAGGGGGGGGTCAAACCAGTGCATCACAGTTACTATCTCTCGGGTGGGGGGGTATAGTAGAGGTCGCTGGGTGGGAACCAGAGGCCCCCCCCTGACCCTCCCTGTTTCAGCTCCATTGATCAGAGGGAGGGGGGGGGGTTACTGTACCTGCAGGGAGCTGGTGTGTGTGTGTGTGTGTGTGTGTGTGGGGGGGGGGGGGGTCGTGGTATAATCCACCCACAATGCCTCTCTTCTCCTACCCCTCCCACTCCACCTTCAGCTTGAGTGTGACGGGTCCCGAAGGAGGAGAGTCGTTAGCCGTTAGCCGTTAGCTGTTAGCTGTTAGCCATTAGCCGTTGGCGCTACATTCCTCTCAGCCGTTGCCTTTCTTTCAGCTTTGGATCTGAAACACTTCGGCGGCGGCGGGGATGAATCAAAAGGTGATTTCCCCAAACGCCGTCGGTGATTAGTCACTTGGCTCTCGGCGGATGATCGGCCGCCGCCGCCGCCGCCGCCGCCGCCGCCTCGTCTCCGTTTCATCACGTCTGTCTTGGCAGCGACATGAAACGCTCCGGCGCCGTTGTGCGTCTGTGTGTAACAGTCTCACAACAGCAGGTCTGAATCGGCATCCCAAACCACCTGTAGCGTACCTATTTAAAGGGACAGTACGCAGAATTAGCTTTAGCTTTAGCGCGTTTAGTTCTCATCTGTCTGCCTCCTCTTACAACATCCTTGAATTTTTTTCTTTCTACCGATGGAAATAAAAACCTGACACTCACGCCAGCTCACATTAGCTAACATGGTGTTGGGATGCATGTGTCGCCATGACGACCAGCTAAAACGCAGGCGGTACTGGAAAAGATTTTATTATTTGCTGACTTTAACTGAGGGAATGTTTTAAATCTGTGTTCCTGGTTTCAACCTGATCTTTTAATCTCTCTATTTAATCTAATCTGATCTCAGAACAGATTAATGTCACAGTTTTCTGTCGAGACGCGACGCCGCGATGCTAAAATACGCGTTTGAGGAAAAAAAACTTTTTTTTCAACGTCGCTAAAAGGAAGAAAATTACCGACTGTAAAGTCCATCGCTGCTCGGGATACTGGACACCACACACACACACACACACACACACACACACACACACACACACACACACACACACACACCAACATGGCCTGGAAGAGTGTTATGTCAAGTACCTCCCATCATGCTTTGTTCCTGTCTAGTGAAGTGAGTGAAGCGAATGGCAATTCTTCATTCTCACCGTCGCCTCCCACCCCAACTTTCATCCTCTCCTCGCCCCCCCCACCACCACCACCACCACCACTGTGGAGTTGCACTAATCCGTATTGAGGAAGCCCTCCTGCCCCCACCCCCTCAGGTTTCCTCCCCCCGTTCCTTCCTCTCCACCTTAACAGCCTCCCAATTTCTCTTTTTTTTTTTTATTCCCACTATTCAACTTCTCGCTTCCGCCATATTTTAAAAAATTCAAATTGCCTCCCCGACTTATTCCCCCCCCCCCCCTGTACCGATCAATCTCCATTTCTTACATTCCGTCTCTCCTCTCCAGCATCCGATCGGCGACCAGAAACAAAGCCGCCTCCCATTACCCCTCTACCCCCCCCACCCCAACCCCCCCAAATCCACCTACCCTTCGGCTTCCGACTGGGCCTGGCTGGTTAATCTTCCCGAGGCGTTCAGTGTCTAACCGACCCCCCCCACCCCCCTCGATGCCATCGGACAAAGAGAAGCCTCCCTAATTCTCCCTTTCTCTCCTTTGCCCTCACCCACCCTCACCCCTTCACCGCCCCCCATACCCCCCCACTTACATTCTCCATCCATAGGGCCCCAGAACCAGCGGAAAGGCTTTGAAGAGCGACCCCTCCCAGCTTCTGCCTTCCATCCCTCTGGTACCCCCACACCCGTCAAAAAAATAAATGCTCTGCTAAGGCTGTCAGGGTGGCCCTACTGCCCCCCCCCCTACGCCCCACACACCCCCAACCCCTCCTTTGTGGGGTCCTCTGTACCCCGCTTTACATACCCCAGAACCTTAGCACCCGCCCCCCTCCCTCGGTACGGCTCATGAAAGCCCGACCTGCTGAAGAATGTTGTTTTTAGCCCCTTCCTCTCCTCATTGAGGGGGTGATTGGTGATGTGCCCGGGTTTTGTTGCCCCCATCAATGGTGCCACTTGATGACAATTTGGCGGGCGAGACGGCCATTTTTAATCAGACGTTAATTTATGGCGCTGAAGCGGCGCTGGCGTGACTCCGGCTGAAGGAGCGCGTTGGGCGTTGTGTCACTTTTTGTTCCTGGTTTTGTTGGGGAGTGTGGCTAACATTAATAGCGTGTAGCTTCAGCCCCGCTTTGCAGAGGCCTCCGGTGGCACTGAGCCGCATCTGAACCCCCGCCACCCCACCCCTGGAGGTCGTGGTCACTCCTTCTTCTAGATACACTAGTAACTCGAGATACGAGTTATTTGAGATACGAGTCTTCGCTCTGTCCGTATTTCTGTTCGACATACGATCAAAAAATACGAGCTTCAGAACACCAACGGTAGTTAGCACATGGATACGACATCAGTGAGACCGGATCTCGTTCTCGTTGGTGGAGTAAAGACGTAACCCATGTGTTCTCCTGACTTTTGCGGTTCTTTTCAGTCTTTATCGTTGTTTATGTAACTTATATATAATTAATTATACACAGGTAAAGTCTGCGTGTCTATTGGTTGTTAAACACAAGTTTTTTTTATCTCGAGGTTCTACTTCATTACTGTACGTACTTGCGGTCGGAAAGACCCTGAAAAAAGATCCGACAATATACACGTTTACGGATCTGGGAATTATCCGTAACGTTTACTGAGAGGCTGCAGGGAGACGGGATCCGTCACAGATGCTCACATTTATCAAATGGGTGTTATTTCTGTAATCTGATAGGCTGATGGATTTTCAGGCTACTGCACATGCTCATAGATGTGATATTGATCTATCTATTTGATATTAGCCAATCGTAGAACAGGACGTGTTTGGATCGAGGACAAAAAAAATTCAGAATCACCACTTTAGCGACTCCTCGCTGTATATACACGATTATGTTCACGTTTTTTGGGTTATATATTTGGAAATCTTGACGTAATTGGGTGACGGGTGAGTAAGGTACCGGCTCACCCGATCACACCTGGCTGGTATAAGTACCGTTAGGGGGGTTGATGCAGTCGCCATGGGAAGCGTTTCCCAACACCAAGCGGGGTCAGTGTCGGAGTTGTACTCCGTCTCAGTTGTGTCCGACCGAACGGCGGTCACCTGATACCCGATATCACCGTATAAATTCACCACACTGGATTTATCGTAAAGCTCAGCTGGAAATTGGAGCTTGAGCCGTGACCAAAGATCAACACTCGTCCACCCCCCCACCCCCCCAACTTACACAATATATCATCTTTTCCGAACCGATCTCCATCCGTCCATCCAGGTCTTTCACAAAACGTTCTTTCTCTTTCAGCACAGAGAATATTCACTCTTTTCAAGTCCACTCGTCCACAACATTCCGAGACCCCTCTACCAGTCAGAGACGGTGGGAGAGTCGCACCATTCCGGCGTTTGGGGGTGGATACCTGCTTGAATGGCATGTGCACAGCTGGAAAAATGATCCTACTTCAAACGCCGGTGTGAATCAGAGAGGTATCGCTAACGCCACCCACTCAAAAGCAATAAAACAAATGCAAGGGAGGGGGCGGCGTGAGTGTGCCTTACAAGAAGTGAAAGCAAAGAAACCTATCAAGCAAATAAAAAAGGTAGAACATTGACAGAAGGGTGTACTTCTAACAGGTTTTATGAATGAATGAAGGCTTTGTTCCCAAACGCAAATTCAACGTCCGATTGAATCCGCTCAACCTCCCGGCGATTGTGCGTGTTATGTAAGCGACATGCTTCTAAGTGCAGCTGAGGTATGTAAAGGGGATTTACATAGATCGGGGTGCATGTTCCAAGAAGGACTAGGGGGGCCACCCTCCCCTCACCCAGTCAAATAAGACAAAAACGAGGGCAGGATATGAAGTCAGGACTTGAAAATACCACCATTGTGAGTAATACGGGCCTCAGGCGAACACGGGATACACGCAGGAGGTGTGTGAACACTCTTTTTGAGGAGATTCATGTACGATTATGTCGAGACTCTTTAACGAATGTCTCCTATTGATAAGGAGACGAGCAGCTGCCGTTGCATTGCAAGGAATTCAGTTTCCAGGAATTTAGGGAAGGCGATGAAAGGGAAAAACCCTTTGGATGTCGTCTTCTGTTCCTGGAGTGTCTTATCGCGATCCGGTGCAGGGAGATCAAGCTTTTACGACACTTTATCCGGACATTATAACACAAATGAGTGTGTGTTCATTAACCTGAAGCGTGGGCGGTTTAGGTCGATCTGGTCCTGCCGCCTCTTCGAGTTTTCACATCTTCAAACAGGGGTGCACAGGAGGCCGTTAGCTCGGAGGCTAAAACGGGTGTAAACAACACGTTTCCAAACCAGTTTGGGGTCTTTTTTACAAGCGGCATGTACTCATGTTATGTTTCCAGCCGTGTCCTCACAAACGTTCAGAAACTTTCCCTCCCTTCCCCCCAATTTTCCATCGGTTGAGGCCGATTGACACCGAGGCAAACGTCAGTTAATTTATTTTCCAAAAGCCATTTGAGCGATGTTACGACTTGCTTTGACAGCATGTTGAACCCACAGACCTCCACAACAGACGCACACAAACAGACGCATCCAGCCAACTGCTCCGAGCGCCGCTAATAAAACAGTCACATGATCCCCGCGGACCCAAATAAATGTAAATTCGCTATTGTGCGGAGCTATAATAGCGCCGAGTGTTTCAAAATATCGCCCTGAACTCAAACCCGTATCCTCCAGCGCTGCTGCGCTGCAATTACAAACCCTTAAATTTGTGTTTACAGTCTTTTGTCTCTGAGGAATTAGCCACAGGCTTTTGGAGGCGGTGGAAAGGGTGTGAGTTTGTAAGCTAGGAAGCAAGATGTCAGCTGTGACCTGGAGGCCGTATTTTCTGAATCATCTGAGCTCCTCTCGTTCGAGCTACCGACGGTTGTGACTGAGAACTGAACCGTTCTTTCTCAGAGGAACAAAGGATGGAGGAATCAGCTGCAGCTGCATCCTGGACATGGATTATATAATAATATGGCTAGCTTCTCCTTATTTCCATTTATTTTTAACTGTCGTAGCTCCGAGTTCGGATTGTTTTCTCTCCAAGCACGACGGGAGGGAAAACCTCGACTGTAACCTAATTGGTTCATTGAGGCCCTGGAGGTGTGCACCTCATAATTGGTTCCTTCCTTTTTTGCTTCGCATTTAAGCTCATCTGCTGATTTTCTAATGTACGACATAAACAGTCGCTAAATTGTCCGGTGGTTCCGGTTCGTTCGCGTCCGAACAGACGGAGGCATCTACATTCGAAACGTTCGTAACGGCAACCTTTAAAAGGTCTTATAGCACCGTTGCTATGGTAATGACTAGCCAGTGTTTATTCCTATTGGAAGTATGAACGTAAAAAAAAGAAAGAAAGTCGCTTTCTAAGTTCCAGAACTGTCCGACCTGAAAATTGTCCGTAGGTGTCAGTTTGTGCGTTAGTTGTTGTTTGTCTTTTGTGTGGTTCAGCGATTCGCTGGCAACGCATCTGGAATTCAATTGAATTCAACTCAAAAATATTGATTTGTCCCCAAGGGACAATTGAAGAGACGTAGAGCAGCAGTATCGGAATGCCTCCCTGCCTCTCGCTCGTAAGTCCGCTGGGATAGTCTCCAGCAACCCCCGTGACCCACGAAAGCGGAAAAAGTTGTACGGAAAATGAATGAATAAATTAAAAAAAAAACCATCCTGATAAATCTCTGAAAAATCGTGAAAAATCAATCGTACGTCTTGGATGTCTTCGATATTACCGCGGAACACCGACTCTAACCTGTCAAACCTGTTTTCAATTTTCCTGAAAGGTTTGACTCGTCAAACCTTTAGCGTTGTCAGAGCGCATTTTCCGTACCTACACCATCGCAAATTAACATTTTACTTAGCGCTATTATCTTAAAGGCTTGGGGGTGGGGGGCGTCATCATTTGTAAAGCACTTTTCATAATCCGTCTATACCTTTGCTCCTCGATTTCACCATCGCTCCTTCATATTTCTCTGTCGTTCGTTACAGCCTATTCCCCCGCCAGGCATATCGGATGCTCATAAAACATGATTTTAGGCCTAATATAAACCGTTTACATACATAAAATCTGCATTTAATGGCTGCCCACTTGTAATAAGTAGCGTTGGCTTTGAGGAGCGGAATAATTTGAGGCTTTGAGGGCGATAAAGAGTGATGGTGGGAGCTGTATGGAGGAGCAAGCATGCGTTTCCCATATCAATCAAGGCCTATGGATGGCGAGGCTAGTTAGCAGCTCATGATTGTTGGGAGGCCCTTGGCTGGGGTTCCAGTGTGTCCCCGAGGCCGCTCCTTTTTGCTCGGCCCAGTGGGGGGCGAGGTGGCGCCTCCGCCGCCCCAAATCCAGCCCACGTTCATGCGTCCGTTCGGATCCATCACCGCAGGGCGGAGTGGCGGGGCAAGGGCCGGCCTTTGTCCGGCGCTACATTCTTTGGCCCATTGTGAGCGGGACCACAACCATTTAGGGATTTTAAAGGCTCGTTTGCACAATTCCTTTTGTCAGCGACCCTCAGCGCAGAAAAGCAGGAGAGCAGCCGAAGGGGGAGGGATTTCAATGTAGGAAGGGGAGAAATAACCCCAAAACCAGAGAAAGGGAACGGGGAATAAAAGAGGCGGGGGGAAATGAGGTTTGTTGTTGATGTTCTTTTTTTTTTTTAAGCGCCGGTGTTGTAAATTCGGCCCCCGTGACGCGACGCTCATGACCGCCGCGGAAGCGCCGCGACCCCTGGAAGTGTTCTTCCCTCAGCATAGCTTTCTCACGGCGGCGAGACGCTCGTGTCGTAATGGGAACGGAGATACCGCCTCAGACACATCAAAGATAGTCCCGCCTCCTCCGTAAGAAAACAGTCTTATCGGAATGTTTCCCCCCGTTCTCGACATTCCTGTTACGAGGGTCCTTGGTCGGAGCGCCTGTTTTGACTGTGATAAATGTGGTGTGTGTGTGTGTGTGTGTGTGTTCTGTTGCATAACGCAGAACATCCTTCATCCTTGATGACATCATAAGTCGGGATGCGAGTCAGTCGAGTGTTTTTGACGACTGCATTGATTCTGTCTGCAGCGCCGATCGAGCTTTACCCCCCCCCCCCCCCCCAATCCGACTCGGAAATGTTCAGAAGGATCATCCGTAGGATGCGTTTTAATGTCCAGGTGTTGTTTTTTAGTTTTTATTTTATTTCTATTTTTAAAAGTGATTAATAAATACCCAGACTGACCTGGGATCAGATTGGAGCTGAAACTGATCAACTCGGTCGTGGATAAAATCTAGTTCAAACAATGTGATCCAGATTCTATGGGCAGGATTTCCTGGTCCAGGGGTCACGTGGTTCAGGATCGGCCTATCAGGAGACAGCTGGTCTTAGGTGCAGGGGCATGATGGGAAACTGAGCTGCCCTGGTGGAGGTTACAACACGTCTATTTCTCCGACTCTGAATTAAATTAGCTGCTTTTAATCTCAGAACTTCTTGTTATCTGAGATAAAAAAATAAATACAGAGAACCCCGAGATGCAAGTTATTTGAGATACGAGCGATTTGAGATACGAGCGATTTGAGATACGAGTGATTTGAGATATGAGCGATTTGAGATACGAGCGATTTGAGATACGAGCGATTTGAGATACGAGCGATTTGAGATACGAACGATTTGAGATACGAGTTATTTGAGATACAAGTTATTTATTTGAGATACGAGCCGTTTCTACGTTCATATTTTCGTTGGACATACGAGCGACAATCCGAGATAAGAGTCGTGCTTTTGCCTTTCTTTTTCATTTGTTATCACTTATATGTAATTAATTGTACACAGGTGAAGTCTGAATGTCTATTGGTTGATAAAAATGTTTTTCTTTTTCATAATTTAGGGGTTTTAGGTCTTTTTTTTACAAGGCTGGAAAGAATTAAAAAGACTTTAACTATTTTAAACTTATAAATGTTGTTTGAGGTACGAGTTGAGTCACGGAGCGGACTAAACTCGTGTCTCAGGTTCTACTGTAACTTAAAATGAGTTTGCAATCGTGTGCCAACCCCCCCCCCCCTGATTTATTCATTGATCTGCATCTCCTTGTGCTGCTGTTGTTGTTTAGCGTTAGCTTCGCGTTGCACATGAATGGCCGTCCACAGCGGGGGTGTGGGGGTGTGGAGGGTGACATGCTAATCTGATGCTGCGGAGGACACTTAAAGACTCTCTTAGCCCCCTCCAACACATTGTCACCACCCTGATTGGGTTTAGCGTTCAAGCAGAAACCAATGCATTCCTTCCCATTGTGTTTCATTCACCGGAAAAGCTGTGGAGAAACAAAAGGCGCGGGGCGTCACAATCTGGGGCTATTGTTGCTCACGCAGCGACCCGCCGAGTCTGTTGGGACGTTTTATTGACTGCCTTCACACTCGACCCCGTGGGTTTATTTTTATTCAAGAGGGGGCTTCTTCTTCCAGATTGGATTTCTAGATTTTGATCCTCTTGTGGGGGGGGGGACACAATGAGTCGAGGCTGCGACTTCTGGCCTGGAAAGGTCAAAGGTGAAATAATGAGCAAGGGTTGGTGATGAAACGAAAGGGTTGCTAGGGAACGAAGCGGTGGCATCGGAGGAGAAACTTTTTGAGATTTTAGAGATTCTCAAGTTTCGACAACTTTCGTTCCTTCGGGTTCGCGTCCGAAAAGCGTCGACACGAGGGCGGAGCTACCTGCCCACCACCTGACCCGGACTCCTCCTCAGCTGTTCCTCTCCTTGTTCTCCCCTTTTCGCTCTGTTTTTTATTATCGCATGGCGCTGCCCCTTCCAGCGGCGACCCACAGGAAGCCATTCACTTCCTAATTATCTGCACATCAAACGGGGGTCGCCACAGAGAAGCAGACCATAAATTCTGCCCTCCCCCCTTCCCCTCCGTGGTGGTGCGATAGCGCAGCAACAGCTGCCTCTAATTGGGGCTGTAGGTTCAAACTGCTAACATATGACTTCCCTCCCCCGGTTGCTAACTCCCAGCCCGCCTCCGCCGACGAGGCCGCAACTCGGGCCGCCCGGGTCACCCGGCGGAGAGAGGGATGAGGTTTTGGGATGAAGGGAGGCAGAGAAAGAGAAACACGGTCATTGATTGCAGCTTGGTGCGGTTTTTTTGGGGGGGCTCTGAAGTGGTCCGCCGCCACCGCAGGCCCCCGGGTCAACGGGAGCTCGCCCATGTTGACAAAGAGAGAGAGAGAGGGTTGACAGGCTGCGATAACAAAGACGACCGCAGCGCGGTTTGGCCGCGGCTGCCCGCGTGAAAACAGATGAGTTATCAGATCCGGCGTGGCCAGATGTGGCTCTGAGTCAGCGCTAGATAGCAGCCGGCGCTAGGCTAACAGAAAAGGCGGGGCTTGTGTGTGTCTAAATAAAGGAAGAGCTGAGAGAACCGTCCCAAGGTGACTTTTCCAGGCTCTAGCATGAAGCTACATGCTAAATACGATCGCCCTGAAGGGAAATAGCACAAAAAATGTTTTACATGAACTTTAAAACTTTAATTCAATCCATAGAAGTGATTGATCATGTGACCCTAAGGTAGAAATCCAATGAAATTCCCTGGAATGCCTTTCAGGAGATCCTCGAATGACGTCGCGCAAGACGAGTGGGAAGACTTCCAGGAAAAGCATTTGTCGCTCCTCGCCGTGTGTGGAACGCCATGGCAACGCACCCACGGCGGCGACCAGGTCTGCTCAAGGACCCTCGGGTAGATTCGCATTGATCAACATGCGCAGAAACTCCGACGCGAGATAATGAGCGATTACCCCAGGAGAGGTGTCGCGAGCGGCTAAAGAGCTTTTAGCATTTGCCACCGCCATGTAAATTGGACCCATAGAAAGTGAATGAGCCCCCCCTCCCACCCCCACTCCCCAATCCCTATTGTCTCTAATGGCCTCTTGGTGGAAAAGTGCCGACAGTGTGAGTCTGCATTAATGCTGGGGGGTATGTGCATACGCGCTTCCTACCTTCCCCTGAGTTTACGGCATTCCGCAGGAAACACAATTAGCTCAATCAAAGTGAAAGGGTCCGGGAAAGGATGGGGGGGCGGAGACGCCCTGGTTTTATGAACATGGGTGGTGGGTGGTGATGTCTCCAGGTTGACTCTCGTTAAACGGGAGCGGGACGTTAAAACGGGATGGCGGCGTGATTGGGGTCCATTAGCGGATTACATTTTAAAAGGGGCGTTGTTGGACGGACGGACGGTAAACGCCGCCCGGCGCCGATGCGCGTGATTAGGTGTCATTTTAAAAGCGCGTTCTTTTAAAGGCGTGTTAATGGAAGTGTATTAAAACAAGGATGTTAAAGAAGATTAATTATCGGTGCTGAGGCGGCAGAAACAAAGTCGTCGTTTATCGTTTCACGTTTTTATTCCCGTCAACTCTTCTTCCACTTCACGCCAGAAGACTTTGATGTCTTTTTTCTTCTTCTTTTTTTAAGAATGCTCCAGGCCGACTATTTATAGGCAGGAGGAGCTCAAGGAGAAAGTCAGGACGCATCGGGAAGCGGGAGATCGCCCTTTTCTCTGAACGACATCTGGAGCCCCTGGTGGTCCAATGATGGTTGACGGGACTGGAACAGTTGGGGCAATTACCCCCCAAACATTATCATTACAGGTGTGATAAGTTGTCCGTTTGTGACGGAACCGCTTCACGCCAGGCCGATCACACCCCGTTTCCCCTGAATATTCGGGGTCCGTTTGGTTCCCCTTCAGGGTGTGGGGATGAGATTGACCGGAAATAAAGGCAATGTTGGGACAACTATCTAAAAAGTTATTGAATCAGGAAATTCCTGCAACATCCTGGGAGGGGGAGGGGGGCATGGCGAGGCTTAGCTGCCCCTGTCATCCACCCCTCATACCCCTGCATGGACTCAAAACATGGATGTCCCTGAGTCAGCACAAACAGGGGGCGCAGACAAAAGGGCCATTCTGCCAACAATAGGGGGCATTTAGAGCGTCACATACCCTGGTTGACTCCAAGGGTGGGGTGGGGGTAGGGGAAGCAATCGGGGGATGGAGGGGTGATAGCAAAGCTTGAAACGCCAATGGGAGAAAAAAAATCTATGTATAGAAAAGAGTCAGTTCTGTCCGAAAGCTAAGCTCACCTACAGGCGGGGTCAAAGGTCAGGGACTAGACACACAGAGGAATCCCTGTGCTGAAGCAGAGGTGAGGGTTGGGCCTGATTGGTCCATGGGGTGGATAGCCCCTCCCCCGTCTTTTTACACAAAGACCAACCTCCAAAAAAAAAAAAAAACCCGAACAGGAAGTACTCGTACTCAGCTGAGTCAGTGTTGGTTCTCTGCGTTTGAGATCAGCTGATCTCAGCTCGGCTTTTTCAGGCGGGTTCCGATCGATCTGGGATCGAGACGCGCATCGCGATTCGACGTGATCGCGATCGTCATTACGCCTGAAGTCCAACGTTTGCTTTCCGCGTCGATGACATCATGGTTTTTACACCAGATTCACGCGTTTCCGTTGACCCCCAGCGACCCCGGAGATCAACCACCCTTCGCACAAAAGCACCCGCGAGCTACAGGGGAAAGTAAAGACGCCACTTTTATCCAACGGATACCCCCCCACCCCCACCCCCAACCGCTCCCAGGTGCTTGGCGCGCCCTCCCTTCTCTTTCCAGCCTTTCCACCGCCGCGAATCAAAGGCTGATACTCTAAACTGGATGAATGACACTGATCTTAATCTGCCAGGGGTAAGGGTAATTTTGATGGGTGTGTGTAAGTGGAACAGAGGGGAGGTCAGGGGGTCTTCGGCGAGGGGGGAAGACGATCCCCGGCGCACCACAAAGCCGGGGCGCGAGCTACAGGAGCGCGCCGCCGCACAAAGCGCCCCGAGGATGGCGAAGCGATCGTGTTACAGCCGACAGGTGAACGGCGTCCCTCCGCCTCGGGTCCTATTTTTCCGTCTCTATTATGATTTCAGGGCCATTCTTCTTGGACAGAAGTTGCGCCGCTGTTCTTTTGAAGGCGGGGCCGCTCGCCGCCATTGTACCTGGCCGGCTTTGAAGTGCCTAAGTCCTAAATGATGATGAGACAAGGGCAGCGCTTTTCTTTAACAGCCGGGGCAAAGGGGGCTCTTGTTTCTGACAGGTGTCCTTTATGGGAGGGGGGGGGGGTGGACTTGTGTTTTGTTGGGGATCGGGTTCCGTCACCTGCTAATTGAATAACGCCGGCTCGCCATCTGTGGAGATTTACTGGAAGTGACCTCAGTGGACTGTTTAGATTACAGATTACAAAGGAATATGTGGAATGAGTCACGTCAGTTAAAGCCCCACCCCCCAACCCCCCCCCCCATTTCCCACCCCGGCGATGACAAATGATGATGCTGGGATGGTGGAGGGAGGTGTCATCGTTGTGCTGGAAGAGGATGCTCCAAATCATCCGGAGGGGAGGGAAGGAAGGACGGACGGACGGAAGGAAGGAAGGAAGGAAGGAAGGAAGGAAGGAAGGAAGGAAGGAAGGAAGGAAGGAAGGAAGGAAGGAAGGAAGGAAGGAAGGAAGGAAGGAAGGAAGGAAGGAAGGAAGGAAGGAAGGAAGGAAGGAAGGAAGGAAGGAAGGAAGGAAGGAAGGAAGGAAGGAAGGAAGGATGGATTCTTTACGGTCCTCCGACATCCTGGATTTCCACACAACTTTGACCTTGGTTTCCATGGCAACATGCTGTCTTAAGGTTGCCTCTGATTCACCCCTTAAAGCCTCCTCTGCTTCTTCTTAATGGAATATCCTGAAAAATTTGTCATGAATTTGTGTAAATGAGCTTTAATTTGTATATAAATGTGGTAAATCCAGAATCTTTTTGGGTCCTAAATGCAGACGCATGCGTCTGAGTTTACCCATCAGGAAAGAGGATGGCACTGATGATGTAGAGGGAATCAGATACGACATGTTTGGCTTTAGACGGTTACACTCAGCCCATGAAAAGCGAACAGAGACTTTAAATCCTCTGACTTCACTTCGGTTCCCAAAATAAGTCCAGAGCTCCTCGGAGCCACGTCCCAAACCAGACTGGGGGGGTTCCTGAAGCCGACCATTAGAGCGACTCGACCCAGTTAAATCAGGTGGTTCAAGGACGCCGCGACGCCGAAAGCCCGTCCCGAGCCGCGTCCGCTTGGGCGGGGAGGGTCGGGAGGAAGCCCCGCCCCCTCTGGTCAGGCATGAACTCCTCCCATCAGCTGTTATCTGTTCATTAACTCCAGTCTAAACATCCCAGTGTGTGTGTGTGTGTGTGTGTGTGTGTGTGTGTGTGTGTGTGTGTGTGTGTGTGAAGCCGAAGCGAGTGGGGGTATGTGATAAATAAATAACGGGCATGGATGCGTGTGTGTGTGTGTGTGTGTGTGTGTGTGTGTGTGTGTGTGTGTGTGTGTGTGTGTGTGTGTGTGTGTGTGTGTGTCAGCTTTGCATCATCGGTTCCATTCCACCCAGGGGTGGATCCAGATCGGGATGGCAGCCGGGCCATCTGGGTCCGGCCCGGGGCGGGTGTCCTCCTGGGTGTGGGGGGTTGCTGGGGGGTCAGGGGTAGAGTTGGCTCCGCCTCCTCGTCCTCCAGCTCGTGGGGTGATGGAGGGACGTTGTACTGAACACACAGCTGTCTTCAGCCATTAGCGGTGATGGATGAAGCTGCACCAATAGCATGCCTGCTGCTCAGTGGCTCGGATGTGTCAGCGTGTGTGTGTGTGTGTGTGTGTGTGTGTGTGTGTGTGTGTGTGTGTGTGTGTGTGTGTGTGTGTACGCGGGGACAGAGAGAATGCAATGGCATGCTGGGAATATCCCCGGAATGCAAATGAATCACTTTCAGCGTTTTGAAACGACGGAGCGACAGGAACAAAAGAGGAAATATGTTTCCTGTCGTAAACGTTCCTCTTATCTCTTGGAGTGGGCGATCTCCGATTGGACCAACGGGCCCAACCGTCAGGAGGCTTCAGCTTCCTCTGGCTGTTCTACTTGTAACACTGTGGGGGGGGGGGGTAGCATTAGCCCTAAGGCAGAGGAATCAGTTTTAAAAAAAAGGGAAATCGATGAGTTCAAAAAGAGAAGTGAATAAACCACATCTTTTACATCAACAGGGTCCCCGAGACAGACGTTTTTTGAGTCGTCTCTCCGTCCATATTGTTGTGTGACTTTGTGGGATTTTAGTTGCTTTCATTGGGGAAATGTTTGCCTTAGGAGTTCAGTCACCAAACGGTACCACTTTGGTCCAACATTTGGGACCTGAACCCATAACCATGAAGCCATATTGGCCTTTTTGTCGTGGTGATCCCCTAAAGAACCCCCCCCCCCCGTTGAATTAAACTGTACAACAAGAACAGCCTGTATTGTTTGTTTGTTGGTTTTGCTGGTCTAGCACCTTAAAAAGCCCTGACTTAAGTCCTTTCCTTCTGAATCGACGTCCTTTAAAGGTCGTATCGGAGGACGCCAAAAAGTGCTGGCGAGGCCCGGGAGGCGGGGGCAATGCAACGAGGCGTTTGTGTTGATGTGAAACCGGTTTACCACTCCGTGTAGCTCAAACGCCCAACGATCCAGCGGTGACCAATGCACTGGTGGATTGTATTTGAAGTGTGAGTGCGTTTGGGGGGGGTTTAAATCAAATTCAATGATGTTTCAACTCCCAGTCGGCGGATTAAAGTAATCAATGAGGCGCCTGTGCGGTGGTTGCGCTTGTTCTTCAGCCGGCGGTTGGAGAACATTACCTTACCCTTGTGATAAGCGATAACGCCATTGTCCACCCGAATCTAATTCTCCCATAATTAACCTTGCGAGTAATCCCAAGAGCGTTGCTGACGGATGTCCAAAATGCTAACCCAATCCCCGGCCCGGGTTCCCCTGATTGGATTAGCGTGCACTGACTCATATTCGCACAATGGCGTCGTCTGACTCAACAGCTGTCCAACGCCGGCGACGGGCGTGAGCCGGCAATTGAATATGCTAATTCGTTTCATCCTCTTAGGCGTGTGAAGGTTGGTCGCTAATTCGGCGAATTATCGTCAATAATTAAGAACTTTGGGGGCGTTAAATTGTCAGAACGGAGCCTTCAGGAACCGTAACGACCGCGGGAGTCAGGGGAGGAGGTTCAGGTCGATCTAATGAGCATCTGCTTCGAGTGTTGAAAATGAGACTGGTGGTTCTGTCTGGGGCGATCCATCAAGACTATGAGACTATGACAGACAAGACTATGATGGACCCACTGGGGTATAAACCCGGACAAAGAGTTGACAAACTTAAAGTAGAGTCTTCACAAAGAGAGGCAAATCTTTCGTTGATTCAGAAATTGGCCGTGACGCCTCGATAGCAGGTGCTTTGTTTAAGGCATCTACGATCCATTGTCTGGGAATCTTTTTGGCAGGTTCACATTTTCCTCCTCCCGACCTCCCCGTCTTTCCCAGATGAGCGCCGGTCCAACTGATAATGACGAGGGAATATTGAAAGGACGAGTAACCCCGCAGTTTCCCCTTCTCTCCACGATTCATTAACCCGATTTCCACTGAGCTCTGTCCCACATGTGTCAGCGAGGCGCCTTCCTAGGATTCGGCCAACCCGCCCGTCCCCATCCTACGCCCCGTCGGGCTCCCAGCTCCACATCAATCCGACAGATAACTGTCGAGGAGCGAGGTCGCCCCCTCGGGTGTCGATAACCTCAATGTCTATCTGGGCTCTGTTGCCTCGGGATTGCTTCCCGTCGGATCGATAGTCTCCACCACAACGTTGAAAATTTCTAATCGATAGTGTTGCATGTTCGTTTAGGCCGTCGTCCAATCTCCTCTTCAGCTGGGGAGGATATCACAGCAGCCCCCCAGGATAGATTATCGTTGTAAAACATGTTTATTTGCATTGCTTTGTGAAATGTAAACCTAAAACACGAAGCGTTTACGATCTGAAATGTCAGAAAGCAACGTCGTTTCTGTGTTGGGGTGTGCTGAAGAGGCAAAATACCCCCCCTTCCCCCTTACCCTACCCACAACCCCCAATCCAGACCTTGTGTAACCCCCCCTGAGGCCATGCAAACAAGGATTTGCAGTGAACACAGTCGAATGGACGAATGAATGGACTGACCGTCTGCTGAAGTCGACAAAGATACTCATTTGTTTATTTATTGATCCGAATGAAACTCGTCTTAAAGAGACGACCAATCCCAATGCAGATCACTGACTGCTTGCAAACACTAGTTTGCCATTGGCTGTCATCTTTGTGGTGCGTCCAAGAGCGTCCGTCACAGGTAAGAAGCTCCCCGAGCCTTTGTCGCTGTTGTCATCCCGGTTTGGTGCGTCGGGGTTGACGTCCCTGAGCCCTCATTGTCCAACCAGTCCCTGTCAGGCTTCTTAGCAGGCATTAAGGTCAAAGGTCGGACCTGTCAAAGCCCTCCGGTGATCAAACACTCGACCCCCAGCGGACGCCAAATGACCATTAAATCAACTGTCACGCCACACGGGGGCAAGGAAATTGCCGAGATCCTCCAGAGACGCTCTTGAACAATATTTTTCTTCCTTTACACTCTTCAAGGCGGTCGTTCGGTGTAGACACGCCTCCCCCGTTCAAACAAAAGCCCATTGATTGGTTAAAGAGCACAAGGGAGTCTAGAAGGTCGGCTCCGGCCCGCCGTGACACCGCCGCTCCACAATTAGCCCTCAATCAATATGTCTCTCATTGAGTTTTACGGCGGCTCCGCCTCCCAGACGGCCATCATTCAGCCCCGCGCTGAGGCGGCGCGCTCGCAGGAGGTAGTTTGATTTAGTCTCATTGGGTTTACAGGCGGGCGGTGTTTATTGGACCAGAAAACCATTTGTTATCTGTTTCCTCCGGGTGGCCGGTCATGAATCAGTCTCCATACGAACGTACAAACACGGAAGCGCACCAGTGATTACTCCAAATAAACACCGGCGTGCACGCGAGTCGTGCACGACTTGCACAAATGCTACAGTGCGGAAGAGAGGGTTGGCGTGATCGAGACACTCCCGAAGAGTAATGACCACTTACCCGAAGTGTTTCTGCGGCGTACGGACGCGACGTTAACGAGCGCGGATCCCGATATTTACGACACGCCTTGAATTTTACGCTGACGACGGCGAACTCTTCACCTGGCGGCCCAACACGTGAGAAATACTGCTGACTCGGCACTATGCCGACATGTAGCACCAGGGACGATTGGTTCCGACCGGGTTGACCGGGTTGTTCTCCATCAGGACACAGTCTTTCACACCGTTTTATTACGAAGCACCGGACAGAGCCAGGTCTTATTGGGATAATAAACGGGAGTGTCACGATACCGCCAAGGATTCTCGAAACAAGTGACTTTTAATAAGTACAGTATTTTCCGCACTATAAGGCGCACCTAAAAGCATTTAATGTTCTCAAAAACCGACAGTGTGCCTTTTAGTCCAGTGCACCTTATGGTCCAGTACGTCTTATAGTGCAGAAAATACTGTAATATTCCGCAAGACAATTCTCCTTCGGGATTGAAGCAGCGCCGTGTGCTTCTAACGACGGTAGCATCCCTGTATCGAAGCTAATCGGTTATCACCACACTGCTACGTTAGCCAGCTAGCTATCTAGTGCTGAAGCTAGAACCCTTCATCCACCAAGGACAGCTGAGGGCCTTTTTGACAAAAGGAAACCAGTTCAGGCGCAAGCGGAACGGAAGAAGAGGATAAAATTAAACCTTGTGCGAACACGACGCTAAGCTCGTTAGCTGGTCGACAGGAGGCCGCACCTCGTCCACGGAACACGGAGAACAATTTGTACCTCGTTTGTTATGGTGAAGGCGGCCCATGGAGGAATTAGTGCCTGACCCAGTTTGGAGCGGCGGAGGATGAAGTCGACCCACATCGCCTCAAACCTTTTTATTTATCGTTTTTTTATGAAGATTCATTTTTAAAACCGCGTCTTTCTAACAGTAGTTACTTCGTTATCTTGTTTCAGATGCTACGTGGCTGACGTAACGTAGCGGGGAGGCGCCGAGGGCGCAGGGATCATTCGAGAACGTTCACTTTCCCACAGTCTCCTTACGCCTACCTGCGGATTACGTATCACTAATTATGCTCCTTCTTAATGTCATTTTTAAATGCAGCTTGACGCTAAACGCGCTAACACCTTTGGCTGAACTCGGTGTTTAGCGTTCACCCGTGTCCCTGGGCGTTCTAATGAGACATTCGTACGTGTTTCTTTGCGGTTTTTTGACGGGTTTTGTCGTCTGTCGTCTGTCTTTTCTCTTTTCTCTCCCGGTGACTCACGCAAACCGTGTTGCTGTTTAAACAGGGACGCGATCTAACAACCCGCCGCGCCGGTCCGCCCGGTTCAAGCGCCGTGAAGTGGTTGGAGGTCAACGTTGAAAGGTGGGCTTGTTTTTACCATGGGCGCGTCCGGGAGGCTTTTCCTCGTCTTTAATCCTGTTGTAACGTCTTCTCATTGCTTTTTTTTTTTTATCTCTTCTTCTTTTTCTTTTCGTTCTTTTCTTTTCGTCGTCCGACCGGTCGCTGTGTTGTGGAGCCAAGGTCGTTTCTTCCTCAGAACGCGCTCTTGAAAGGCTATTCAGGGGATTCTTCAATGAAACCCTATTACATTTGTGTGTGTGTGTGTGTGTGTGTGTGTGTGTGTGTGTGTGTGTGTGTGTGTGTGTGTGTGTGTGTGTGTGTGTGTGTGTGTGTGTGTGTGTGTGATAGAGAGAGGGAAAGGTATTCTGGGGGCCAGGCTACAGTACCATCTGTATGCAAATCTCCCCCGACTTTGGTAAACTTTGATCAAACACTCAGGCCTCACACACACACACACACACACACACACACACACACACACACACACACACACACACACACACACACCAATGTTTTCTGCCCCTACATCCCCACCCCTACCCGGTTTACGAGCACCTGCGACCGCGCCGGACCCAGCAACAGATGGCGACACACACACACACACACACACACACACACACACATTGGGCTTTTTTTTCCTCCATGTGGGGGGGGGGGTTAACCTGCTGAATCTTGTATGGGGGGGGGCAACGGGAATGTTGTGACAACTGTTGTCAATGAACGCTCCGGCGATGAACACACACACCATGTTATCAGTGTGTGTGTGTGTGTGTGTGTGTGTTGGAGGGGTGTAAGCCCATTAGAGGTGTGTGTCGGGGTGCGGCGGGCAGGAGGATCATGGGTATTAATCAGAGGAAAGCCTCGGCCATATGTCTGTGTAACGCAGGAGAGGCTCCGCCCCCTGTAAAACAATTAGCCTCATCTCAGAGGAAATGTGTGTGTGTGTGTGTGTGTGTGTGTGTGAGTGTGTGTGTGTGTGTGTGTGTGTGTGTGTGTGTGTGTGTGTGTGTGTGTCCATGAGCTGGTTCTCGTTCCTTTAACCAACACACTGTAAACCATCAGGCAGATGGTGAGGGGAAGTCCCCCGAGAACACACACACACACACACACACACACACACACACACACACACACACACACACACACACACACACACACACACACAATAAGTGCACACAAAGTCACCAGACTCCTGTTATGTAATCCACCAGCCCCCCCCCCTCCTTCTTGCCCCTCCCGACCCCCCCTTGCCCCCCCCCGTTGCCCCCCATACAGGGGGGCTACCTCTTGTTCTGTCTCAGCTCCAAAACAAAGTCATCCGTCTTCATCCGGCGCTGTCGTCTGCAGGCGCTCACATACCTCTGCACCGTCGGCCAATCAGAACGCTGCATCCTCCGAGCCGTGACATCATCGTCGTTGAAGGATGACATCATCGTTACCAAACTAGAAGCTCTCTGACCATCATATACATATATATATATATATTATATTCACTCTGGTGTGATTCCTTTTAATTCCAGCTCCCCTCCCTCCCCTCCTTTCCCCTTCCCATGATGCTTTGCGGCTGTGGCGTTCATGGCTGCTCAGAGCCGGGGGTAACAGATTTCTCTTTCAGGGGTGTCCAGAAGACGCCAGACCCGCCTCGAGAGTGACACATAGTTGAGTCGAGGCCCGGTACCCGGGGGGGTGGGGGGTACCGGGGCGGGTGGAGGAAGAGGAGGAGGAAGATGGAGCCATGTGGTTGATGTTGGTAAACACGATCCGGCGTCGTGGCGCCGGGGCCACACACAGACCGGGACAAAAGGTACAGTCACACACACACACACACACACACACACACACACACACACACACACACACACACACACACACACACACACACAGATATTCGAACAGACAAACAGGAGACTCTCTTGCTGTCTGCCACTCAGCAGCTGCTCCAGTTTCCATGGCAACAGCCCGAACAATGCAGTAGGAAGGGCCTGTGTGTGTGTGTGTGTGTGTGTGTGTGTGTGTGTGTGTGTGTGTGTGTGTGTGTGTGTCGGGGCAGCGGGGGGGGGGGCTGAGAGGCTCTCTCTTTATTTCTTTGTCAGGATGAGACTTTCAGAAACACCAAAACAAACAGGGAAGCAAACGAGGAAGAGGAAGGACACGCCCCTCTTCCTCTTCCTCTTCGGTGTGAAATGACCCCACGGAGACCGGAACGGCTTCTTTTTTCTTTCTTTTTTTTTTTAAGGATGTCTATTTTATTTATTTTTTTTCAAAATGAGGTATTTCAAAGTGCTATGAGTCGCAGCACTACAAATGTACATTTTTCTTTTATTAAAAAGTGAAAAACAACAAACAAAACAAAACATCTGTTATATCCGTTTACCCAGAGTTCTATGCACCCGATAGTTACAAATATAAACAAAAAAAGAGGAAAAGGATAGAAGAGGTTTCGCTGTACAAAAGAATCATCTGAGCTGGGGGGTGTGGGGGGGGGGGTTCAGGGACAGGGGGGCGGGATAAAGTGATATCTACTGGGAACTCATTTTCATACGAAAATATAGGTATCAAATTTAGTATGTATCAGGTTCACACTAAAAGCATAAAGGTGTAGAATTAGTAATACGGTACAATACAAAGGAGGAGGAGGGTCAATATATTGTTATATTACAAAGGTCAAAGGTCAAAGTTCAACGACGCTCAAAAATCGAGGCCTTACAGTACTTTAAAGGTATATAAACTTCCAGTCTAGTTATTGGCAGCTTCCTGACGTGTAGTATATATATTTACACACATATTCATATGTAAATATATATATATATATTTATATAGATATAAAAACAAGGACAACAGTTTTACAAAAAACAAGGCAGAGTGTTTGTTTGTTTGTTTGTTTGTTTGTCTGTACACGGTTGTTTATGTACAAAAGTGTCAGCTTAGCAAGGTGCACAGGTTTACATCCCACTGATTGGTTCAGAGCACCGGGGCGTGAGGAGGGAGTGGCTTCTTGTTTCCCCGCCTCCCCCCACCATAAGTGGGCGGAGTCTCTTCAGTTTGTTTATGTTTATGTGTTTGTTTTTTTTGGGGGGGGGGGGGTTTGCAGCGGTGAAGGCAAAAAAGTTAAGTGTGCACTGCTTCCTGGTTTGTCCCCGCCCTCCCGTCCCATGCCCCGCCCCCAAACCCCGCCCACCCGATCCCTGTGTGTGGGGAATCCCCTGATTCCAGGCTGGTGTCACAGTGAGTACACAAAAATAAACAACAACAACAACAAAAAGGTACAAATAGAAATGATATAAAAAAAGCCCCGCCCCTTCTCAGGAGGAAGCCCCTCCCCCTCTCCTTCCTCGCTCGTTTTTTGTTTGTTTGTTTTTTTCCTCAAATGTGACTGGATTGAAAAAAAAAGTAAACCCTAAACATTCTTAACGTCAACAAATGTGCAAAAAAAGTGGCGGCAGTGAAAGTCCGAGCGTCCCCTCCCCCCCTTTTAACCCCCTTCGCTGTCCTCGACCAATCAGACGGAGGTGGGAGGAGTCAATGTGAGCGTGCCTGCGTCGTAGTGGTCATCCGTTTTTTGTTTTTCTTGTTAGCGAGTCCTCGCCTGCTCCAGGCGGCGCATCAGCTGCTGCCGGCGGGCGTGGAGGCGGTCCTTCTCCTGCTGTAGCCCCGCCCCCTCGGCCTCCAAGGCGTTAACGTATTCGGCCGCCTTCTTGAGGATCAGGACCTTCGCCGCCTTGTCGTTGCGCGCCAGCTCGGGCACGTGGTCGCGCAGCGTCAGGAAGCTGGAGCGCAGGTCGTTGCGACGCTGGCGTTCCAGGATGTTGTGGTTGCGCCGCCGCTCGCTGTCCTCCGAGTCGGAGCCCCCCCGCGGGCTGCTGTCCCCGCCTCCGACTCCGCCCCCGCCGCGTTTGCTGCTCCGCGACGGCGCCGCCGATGCGCCGAAGGAGCTGCAGGAAGACGAGGAAGAAGACGAGGAGGCGGTCCTTGTGGTGGTGCTGGTGGGGGGGGGTCTGGGGGCGTCTGACGTCTTTTGCTTCTTAGGGGGCGGGGCCGGGTCGTCGTCCGAGGCGTACGGCGAGGGGGCGGCGTAGTTGTGCTGCTGCTGGTGGACCGAGCTCCGCTTCAGGATCAGCTCCTGGGGGGGGGCGCCGCGGCAGACCAGACGACTCACCCCCACCCCCACCGGCCCCGGGGGGCCGCCGCGGGGCTCCTGGCTCCGGGGGTGAACGGAGATGGTGACGGCGCCCGTCGTCATGGGCGACGCCTTGACGGAGGAGCGCCGCTTCTCCACCGTCACCACGTCGATCTCCTCCTCCTCCTCCTCGTCTTCGTCTTCTTCATCACCCTCCTCATCATCATCATCGTCGTCGTCGTCGTCGTCATCATCATCCTCGTCGTCTTCTTCTTCTGTGGAGACAAACAGATTTTAGCATTAGCATTAGCGTGGGCGGAGCCAATCGTCCAGAGACACGCCTGCTTCCACGTGGAAGGCCTTAGTGGCCAATCAGAGAGCAGCCCCGCCTCCTTCCCTTCATCGTAATACCTGAGACTAACGGTGGGCGGAGCCTCTGATGGAGACAGGAAGTCCCCCCCCCCTGAGAGTCATAATGGCTCTCATTATGAGCTCAGCAGCGTCTGTGGCGTTTACCGACGCCGCCTCAGCATTTTGGAGACACACATGAGGGGGGGGGGTCGGGGTGGGGGGGGCATCAAAACAAAGCAGAGCCCAGCTGGGGGGTGAGGGGGCGTGGCCAGGTTTACCACATGTGAAGCTGGGATTTAGCTGTTTAGGGTTTCGTTTATTAGGGGGTAGGAATAAAAGTGTGTGTGTGTGTGTGTGTGTGTGTGTGTGTGTGTGTGTGTGTGTGTGTGTGGCCTGCAGGTAGGAATCATCCTTCCAGGTGTGTCTCGTGAGTCTCACCTGGACAGCTGATCGCTACCTTCAAAGCGCGCGCCACAAAGGGGAAGAGCCGCGCCGCTCGCGTCAGACGCGGCAAAAACCGCGCGCGGTGGGTTGCAGACGCGGCAGACGCGGCAGACGCGGCGCGGTCGCTGCTCCCCCCTTTTTTTTTTTAAGCCTCGGCCCTGGAGCGGCGCCAGGGAGACAGCTGTCGAGATGGAAGCGCTCGTTTCAAAGCTGCCCCCCCCACCCCGCTTCTACCACCACCACCGCCCCCCCCAGCCCCCCCAGCAAAAGGAGGCAGCCCGGGCCCGTCCTCCTTTTCTTCGCGGCGGCGGCGGCGAAGGAGGTGTTTGGCAAAGGCTGGCCCTGTCTGCCCTCCGTGCCAAGCTGTGTGTGTGTGTGTGTGTGTGTGTGTGTGTGTGTGTGTGTGTGTGTGTGTGTGTGTGTGTGTGTGTGTGTGTGTGTGTGTGTGTGTGTTCTAAGTAGAAAACACACTGATAAGAGCTCGTGAGTGTTTGTTTTTTGAAAGTCATCGGCAGAAATCGATGTGAGATTAATTCTGTGGGTGATTCAGTGTTTCCGAACCTAAACACTCATTAAACCAAAGAGAAACACGCGAGTGTGTGTGTGTGTGTGTGTGTGTGTGTGTGTGTGTGTGTGTGTGTGTGTGTGTGTGTGTGTGTGTGTGTGTGTGTTTAAAGCCTTTAGTGACACACTCCTTCTGTATCTGGGGGCTAATTCCATTCCTCAGGAGCTCAGAGACGCAGTTTGCGCGTAAAATTCTCCTTTTTAATCCGCGCGTAACGGAAGCTTCAGCGGCGCCGTGAACCCGACACTTCATCAGCTCATCACATTATCGAACACCTACTCACCCCCCCCCATCTGAAACCATCAACGCCACCCCTGCCCCCCCCCCCCCTCACTGAACCTGCCCCGGCAGCGGATCTGTGCGGCGTCTTTTTTGTTTGGCTTCGGATGCCAACCGGGTCCAGGAAAGGCGCACGACCCCCCCTCACTGCCCCCCCCCCCCCATTTTACCGCCATCTGCCGGATGGAGAGCTGCTGATTACATAAACCGTTCAGTGTGTCATTACTCCGGTGGGCGTGCGCGTGCGCGTGCGCGGAGTGTAACGAGGTAATCCGATTCTGGTTCACATGAACGAGCCCGATAATAATAACAATAATACTAACAATAATAATAACAACAACAATAATAACAATAATAATGATAAAATAATAAAATAATAATAATAGTAATATTAATAATATTATTAATAATAATAATATTATTAATATTATGTTTCTTTCCATTGAAGCGGGATTTCTGTGGAAACAAAGGTTTTCCGGTTCTTACCGGAGTCACTGGCTGCCCCCCCGTGGGTCGTGGACGTGTTCACGGTCGCCGCCGCGTCCCTGCTGACGTTCTTCTTGTGTACCGGGAAAGGGAAGACTACCGTGGGGTCCACGCACTCCGACACCGAGCTGCGGTTCGCCGCTTCCTGCGCCTTGACGCACACGTTCCGGCCGCCGCCTCCTCCTCCTCCTCCTCCTCCACCTCCTCCTCCTGCGGCCGTGGAAATAGCCTTCCCGAGTTTCTCCGTGACCACCCGCTCCAGCTTTTCCCGGGCCGAGAAGCCGCTCCACATACAGTCCTGGATGATGATGCTGCTGGGGTTAGAATCCAAAGCGGAGCCGAATAGGTCCACGTCGTCGGACGCCCCCCAAATATCGTCCCCAGGGAGGAGCAGGAGCTCGGAAGCCCAGTCCAGCGGGTCCCCCAAGCCGAAGCCCAGAGGATCTGCCTCCGGGGAGGCGCTCGCCGGCTCCCCCGGTAGCGCAGCTCGGCTCGGGGAGAGGGGCGGAGTGGGCAACAACTCGAATTTCTTCCAGATGTCCTCCCCCGGTGGCGCAGAGTCGGGACCACAGAAGTAGAAGTCGTCCTCATCCGGGTAGAAACACGGCTGCAGGGAGTCAAACTCCAGGTCGGAGTTTTTACTGACGGTCGCCGGCATTCTAGCCCACAATGGAAAAACCTGGGGAGGAACAAAGATGCTTTTAGTCTCCAGGAAGAAGAAGAAGGAGCGCGTCTGCCCCCCCCCCCCTTCCTTGTAGCACACCTGAAAACTATGTGGAAGAGGAGCGTGGGTCCAAGCCCACCCGCAGACCCACGCTCCCTCCTCTGTGGGCTTTAAAACCCGCCCCAACCCCACCGGGGGAACCGTGCGTAAAAATGTGTCCGCGAGAAAAGACGCGCAGGGTTAACGTGAAAGGAGGTAAAAGTGGAGGGGGGGGGTGTTTACAGGGGAAATGACAACAGTAAATAACAACAGATGATTTATTCAGCTAAACCGGAATGGATCCGCGCGTCCTGGAGGGGGGTGTGTGTGTAGGGGGGGGTGCTCACCTCGTCCTGGATGAGATCGCTCGAACCGATTCCTCCTCTCGTCTCAGTCAGGAGAACAAACCCCGGGCTGGAGCAGTCATCCACTCTGGGAGCACAGACAGTCCTCTGACACACATTGTGGCTGGCTGCGTGTTATACACTCAGTTCTGCGGGAGGAAAGTAGAGACTCCGCCCTCCCCGGGCCCGGGGGGGTGAGGAGGAGGAGGAGGAAGAGGAGGAGGAGGGGAGGTGGTCCAGTCGGGCTTTGGGTTTGTTGCGGCGCGGGAGAGAGGCTGACTGGAGCTTTCTTTCAAGGTGAAGTGAGAAAATAGCCTAAACATGGAGGCAAGAATGAAAGCAGGGGGGGGGGGGGCATCCATCCATCCATCTATCATCCATCCATTCATCCATCCATTCATCCATCCCTGCTGAGATGAACCAGGTGGGCTCAGGTGTCACCCTGGGTGCTCCTTACGGGTTTAAACCAACAACCTCCACCTCTTTAAAAGTACAATCAAGCATCAATTTATACTTATTGATCACCAATAGACTTATTTACGATCCTGAAATGGGGGGGGTTTGTCTGCGTAAATTCGCTTTTATTGCGGTGAAAATCTCACCTCAGTTGACGCTGACGGGTTTTATTCCGACACTGGAGCTCCGAATAGAATTTCTGTCTTTTGTCTGAGGCCCACCAGCATCCCAGGATACTCACACACCAGACTCCACCGAGGAGGTCCCGCTGCGCCCTCACACGGACGCTGAAGGAACTGCAGCGTAAAAGACGCGCTTCACCGGCGCGTCCCAGACAAACAAAGACTGACCAGGGAAAAAAAAAACAACAACACACACACACACACACACACACACCATCCAAATGGAGTCAGTGTGTGTACATGGGAATTAAAAAAATATTTCTAATTAAGGGTGGGGGGAAAAAATAAAAGTCGTCCCAGGACGCGTGGAGCGACGTCTCCATCCGTTTTTCATGCGTCTCCGGGATCAGACAGGATCCGAGAGGAGCGCGTTACGTAACCGCAAGCGGTGGTTGTAGCCTGGAGTCATTCCCATTCCCTTTTTCTAATGACAGCTTAGGAGGAATGGCGCATCTGTAATTACGCAGACAGGCACAGGCGGACGCGTATATTGATATATTCAGGGAAAAACGTTTAGAGAATTCCAGTTGGACGCCAGCTGTGAGCAGGAGGAGAGGCTGGGATGTTCCTGCCAGACAATGGGAGATGAGCAGACCAGCATTTTAGTCAAGGAAAAGAGTTCCAGTGAGGAGAGAGTGAAACATTTACAGGATGGGTGATTTATTTATCGCTTTACGCCATTTCTGGTCCCTTTGTGGTGATTTTTTAAATTTTATTTCCCTCCCCATGGGTTGAGTTCAAACGACCACAGTGAAAAGTGAGAACATGCAGCTGTTTTGCCCTCAGAGTAGGAATAGCAGGGAGTTTCCTGGGACTGGCTCGGCAGCTCCCAGGAACTGTGGAGATGGTTTTTGGGAGTCCGAAACTCCCCACAGGCTCTTCTTCTTCTTCTTCTTCTCCTCTTCCTCAGCTGCGACCCTCCAGCAGCAGCTTCCTCCGCTGTGAAACGGAGACGGGAGTGGGAGGAAGAACAGAAGGGAGGTTTTTTTTTTTTTTTTCCTTTCCAAGAAGACAGGAAGCCGAACGCCGCTGCTTTGCTTTCTTGCGCAGAGTAAACACTTCAGAAACGGAGCAGATGGGATCGGGGAGGCCGCACGTGTTGGCCGCTTTGCATGCTGGGATGGACCAGATGTTGATATCGTTATGATTATTATCTGATTGCAGCTGATTTTGTATTCACACCGGCAGGTCGTCGCACTGAAACGATGGGACTCGGGCTGAAGATCTTACCTCTAGCGGGGCGACCCGGGTGGTTTTTGGCACAAACATTCGGTGACGGGCGTTTTTTCACGACCGTTGTGTCAAAAATGACATCATGTGTTGTTTTAAAAGAGATTTTCATTCATTCATTCATTTTCCAAACTATTTCCTCCACTTTCGGGGGTCACGGGGGTTGCTGGAGCCGATCCCGGCTGAGTTACAGGCGGGAAGACGCTTTTCTTTAATTTAATGCACGCAAAAATGCAAATTTAGTTGATTAAAATTGAATAGACTCATATTTTTGATCCATTTTTTTGCGCGGAATTTTAAATTCTAACGCAAAAGAGCTCATTTACGTCCTCGTCTTCTTCAATCATCGTCAGTCAGGTCGGATTCCTCAGTGGCATCTTCTCCTCAAACAAACCCCGTGTGTTTGTCCACGATCCACATCATTACCCCCCCACCCTCACCTTAACCTCACCCCCCCCCCCCATCGGAGCAAATCCCAAAACCCACGACAGAACCGTCAAATCAACAAAACTCCGGCCTTGGACGGCATCCCGCGTGGCTTCAGCTCTCAGGAATGCAGCGGCGTTAACCAGAAACGGTTTGAAACGGATGAAACGGATAATTCTGGGATGATGATTCAGGAAAAAAAACAGAAGCTCCTTCAATCTGAGATGACTTCATTGTAAGATTTTGCAAGAAATGCTCTCCTGGTGGAGAGACGCCGGAGCGAGTTGCGACAAAACGCTGAGGAATTTGCATAAGATCCCAACGGCCAACAACATTTTCTCAACCCAAGTTATTTTCAATATAAACCAAAATGACAAATACGCCGTGGAAAAAAAAAAGTTTTCCCATGTCTATTTCGGAGAGATTTTTTCCCATCAAGTCTATTTTGGGAAGAGCGAACTCGTCTTGGAAGCATTTTTGGCTTCTGAGAGTGCCAGAAGTGTGCCTGAGCGCGGAAGTGGCTGCTTGTCTTGTCAGATCTTGCCCCTAAACGGCGTCTAAGTATGCCCACAGGCCTACCTGTACAATTAAACCCGCAGGTCATGTGACGCAGGGCGCGGATAAACACCGCTTTATCCTACCGGGTGATGCGTATGTACGTTGAGGCTGCAGGATCTGCTGCGTAAATCCGTTCCGCCCAGGTTAAGCCTTCCTTTCTCACGTTAGCGAGCACGTTTGAAGACATGGGAAAACGGATTCGAGAGTACTTTCCCATTAAAGGAGCAGTTCTCCGAAAATGAAATTACATTTTTTAACGACTTTGTGTCACAATGATGGAGAGATAATTCTTTTTTTTTTTTTGGTCAAGGTTTTGTTTTTCTTGGAAAAACCCATGAAAAACAGCTGTTATATAAAACTTAGTCTCCAAAAAGTCCCAAAACGGTTTTCGATGTCGCATCTAAGATAACGATATTCGCATTCTGTCCAGAGATGATGAGCTTCACCCAAAAGTCCCTTCAGGTCGCGATTGAATTTGCCTATTTTTGGTCAAATCTTGGTCAAGTCCCTGACACACAAACAGGAAGTGGCGGCGTCGCTTGCCAGGTGAGGAATCCGTTGAGAGATTTCACGCAGGCGGTTTCCAGGCATCCTCTGTGTGGGCGGTTCCCCAGAGATGGAAATCGATAAGCGGATGTTCTTTTTTTTCTTCCTGCTAAAGTGAAAGGAAAGATTAGAGAACGATAAGCGAGGTTCAGAACCCGACACCCAACGGTCCGACGGTCGGTTCTCCGACTTCTTGGCGTCTCTGGTTTGTGATTTCCGTCCCGGCGTTGGTCCGATTGATCCGTTCCAGCCTTCATCCGTTCCCATTAGGGTGGAAAATGGGGGGTAATTGTGCAATACTGTTGTTGCATGGATCACATTACAGGTTCCAGATCAAATGACCCCCAATCGATGCGCTTTGGCCCTGAAGGTGAACGTCATTAGGAGGCCTGGCGATCAATCGGAAATCAATATCAGTGGTGGATTCAAACCGGACGGGTCGTCAGCAACGCGATCCGGTGGGGTTGTTGTTACTGAAAGAGAGACGCCCGACAACGGACCCCCCAACAACAGACCCCCCCAACAATGGACCCCCCCCGACAACAGACCCATCAATTTATATTCATAACTTCAGTTATTCAGGGGTCATTAGTAACTAAGTTAACTAATGTAACTGAAGTAACTAAGGTAACTACTGTATCTGAAGTAACTATGGTAACTAATGTAATTGAAGTAACTAAAGTAATGTAACTGAAGTAACTAAGGTAACTAATCGAACTAAGGTAACATTAGCTAATTAATGGAACTGAAATAGTGGATATAATTAATTTCAGAAACCAGAAACCAGGAAGTATCAGAGGTGAGAGGGCGTGGCCGTACGATGAGGTCCTGAGAAAAGACTCGTCACTAGAACAGAACTGGGTGTGAATCAAAATTCCTCCATGACTTGTAGTTCATCCAAGCCTCACCTGAGCAGAAAGTTTAGATTAATTTCGTGAAAATATTAAACAATGTCATAAAAAAGCAATAGATAATCTCCAAGATAATCTCCAGAGGTTTTTTTTCTCTGGAGAACATGACAAACTGACTGCTGGTGCGTTGGATACCCAACATGGCCCACCTGCATTGGGTTGGATGCGGGTCCGACGGGAAGAGATAGCGTCGCGCTAAGTGACTCTGCTATCGTGTTTATTCAAACACGGATGGAGGCTGAGATACCCCAAGCTTTCATGTTTGGTGCGTTAGCGCCGCTAGCGTGCTAACATCCAGAAGCCCTCCACCCCGGTGAACCCTGCAGGAGTCCCAACGGAGGTCAGCGGGATCTTTTTAGCCTCCCCTTCCCCCCCAAGTCTTTATCTTCCTGCATTTGTTTTGATCCTCGGGGGTCATTAGCCAGATTAAATGTTTGTCTCCTCACAAAAGGAGATGGTTAATATGTTTCAACGCCTCCATTTGTCAGCGCCGCTGTCTCGGGCGGCGCGGCGTGTGAAAGGCGAGCTCCGCGTCTCAACCGGCATTTCAGGACTTACAAGCATTTCAACACCTCCGGCAGGAGAGGCCGTCAGCGCTAAGCGCATTCCACCTCCAGGGTTGGGTTCCCAGCCTCCCAGGTCGATATATCACCCCCCCCCCCACATCCCAACCCCCCCCCAACCCAACATCATCGATGTGCAGAAAATGAAACGTTCCACTTCCTGCAAACATGCCCCGTCCTGTCGGCGAGCCGCGGTCCGATTAGCCGTGAGTTATGAGAATTTGGGGAAGGGATGGCGGGGGGGGGGTAGGTTCAGTCCCGGTCGCCGTCAGCCCTGGGGTGGGGGACGAGAACGAGGAAACCACGGCTGTAAATTTGAGGTGAATGTTTAGCGTTGACAGGAAGTGCTGTCGTTGGCACCGTTTGAAAGATACGGCGATTCGAACGAGTCCTGGTCCAAACAGGAAGTCCAGAAAAACGGCCGTCCTGATAGCGTTCCGCTAACGGCGGGCGAAACATCCATTTGTCTCGGCCCAGATGAGTGATTCCTTCCTCGCGCCGGAGGTAACACAATCGTTTAGCGTAGTTTGGCGCAACAGCGGTAGAGATTAGCGCTAGTTAGCACTGTGGTAAAGATTTTACGGAATCTATAGGTAGTGTTTCACGTGTTTGGAACAATTATGCACGTTTTTGAATGCAGACGCTGTAACCCGTCCAGAAACACGTCTGTCCAAGAACACGTTTAGGAGAACAAATGAGTAAATTTGCGTAGTTAAATCGGCTTCCTGGTTCGGTTCCTTCCCTCCGTGGGAGCGGCGGCGCTAACGGAGCGTGTGCGTCTTTGAACGCCTCCCTGTTAATGAGATGCAAATGACATCCTCCTCACTCGATGGGACCCCCCCCCACCACCAGCTTTGAAGTCCTGATTTGGGCGGTCTGGGGTTGTCATAGCGATGCTCCCTCGTCCCCTTGACCGTCTCTGGAGAATCAGTTTTGACTGGAGTATTGACAGGCATGTGGCAGCCGCCCTCCTCCTCTTCCTCCTCCTCTTCCTCCACCCCTCCCCCCCCACATCGTTTTACCCTGAGCTTTTGTTTTGCGAGAAAGCTCCAAGAAATCAGACGGAAGCGTCGCGTCGGTAGATGAAAACGCGTCTCGCGAAGAAACGCTTTAAATTTAGGCGCCCCTTTGTTTTTGAAGAGAAGTTCTGATGTTCTCTGAGGTCGAGTCGACACCAAATTGTGGGGGGGGGGGGGTATAAATAACCAGAGATACGGGAGGAGAAGACGTTTCGTTTGTGAGTCGCATCATCATCACGCTGGAAGGACGGTTGGAGGTGGCGGCTCGGCCCAACCGCCGCCGCCGCCGCCGCCGCCGCTCGGTTGGGATGACGGCGAAGAAGCAAAAGACAGAAACAGAGCGACCACAGGGACACAGTGTTCCTGCCCCCCGCCCCCCACCACACACACACACACCCCACCCCGTCCCGCCATCATTGATCATCCTCAGCTGTCAATTGATGCGAATCCATTTGAATGGAGGGTCTTTGTGGATGAATTCCTGACAGGCAGCAGTAGCCTACAGGCCTGTGACCTTTCTGCCCTCGACAAGGTCAACAACCCCCCCGCCCCCAGCACCCACTCCCAACCCGCCCCCCCATCCAAGAAAAAAAAAGTCTTACTCGGCCTCTCCTCTTCTTCCCACCCTCCACTCTCAAGACCTCCATCATGTGCTCCAATCGATTAAGCCACATCTTACATTCCTCTGGTGTGAGGTCACGGCGCCGGCTGACGCCCCCCCCCCAACCCCCCTCGATAAAATACCCGACATGAAGAACATGATTAATTTTACGTATGAGATTTTATCCTCTGACAATCGGGATAATCAATCAGCTTGATAGCAATATAAAGATGTCATCGCCGTAGTGACGAGTCCTGACGAGGAGCTCTCACGCTGGCGGCGGTGGCCGATGACGCTGCAGCAACGGATGAGATTGTTTGGTGTTGTTTTTTTTTGTTGAATATCTCGCAGCGCCATCACAACGATCACATTAGCATTGGTTTGGAGAATCACGTTCAATATTTATTCCTCTAGTCGCCATTTTCACTGTTGTCTTCGGGAAATGCGTTGCTCTTTAGCTGATAAATGCTAGCTACCTTTAGGTTAGCGCGTCTCTTCTGCTTTAAAAGTCCCTTTGCATTATGCATTCTCACATCGTCCAGTGATAACAAACGCTGCTCATGTAGTCGTCATCGTCACTTGTGCAAAAAAAAAAAAAAAAGAAAGAAAAAAAGAACGATTTTTATCCGATATTAATGATCTCATCTGGCGGCGGCTGGGGGTAAGGGGGACGGAATAACGTACGTGAAATCATCCCAGTCCTGTTTCCGCCGCCTCTGCCGCGATGATGTCAGCGTGTAGGATGGATGGCTGTACTCAGACGTTGTGATTATGCAGCGCGGCCCTGGGGTGGGAACATTTGTAACTGACAATGTGGAGCAGGGCGTAGCGGAGGAGGAGCATGCACGCTCAGCAAACGCTGGGTAAACAAAGCTTCACGCTTAAACACACCCCTCTAGCCTCCGCTGACCCGGGGCTGTTTTATTTTACCTTCGTACCTTTTACCTTCTTACCCAGTCGCGTTTGTCTTCCACTGTTTGCCTTCAAACGTACAGTTTGTACGTTTGTGTTGAGGTCGTGCCAAATATGTAGATGATGCGCTGATGTTAGCACGCTAATCAGCTAATCCTGGTCGCCCCCTCCATCTGGCAACAATGCCTGGAAAAAAGTCATGACACGACGGATTAAGGAGAACTTCATCCGATTGGAAGAACAGTGAGTCGCAGTTAGCAAAAACTAGCAGTTAGCAGCTAGCGGCTAAGCAGTTAGCAGGTAACCCCAAAAGAGAAAACTGAACAAAAATGTTTGAATGTTTGATACCGACCTCCGGAAAAGTTCTGGAGGTCGGTATCCTGAGATGGATGCTAGCGCAATTCAGAATAGCAGCGTTGCGCAAAAAACTGAAAGAACTGGTGAATGCTGGGAAAAAAACCAGCCACCAGCCCCATTGTTGTCCGTCTGTTTGCTGTTGTGTCGTTCAGATGCCACCACAAAGTCCACCTCATTAGGAGTCGTTTCTTATCTGGGCGCCGTTCACAAAGACGTCTGCCAGGAGCACGGTTGTATTCCTCGATTTGGTTGGTCAAACGGACGACAATCTGCCACACTGGAGGGGCGGGGTTAAGCTGTACAAAAAAGAAAAAAACGCCTGAATCCTGATAAGAAACGTCCCAGACAGAGTTCTCCATCCTGAGAACTTCGTAGTGCGAGGTGAAGTAAGGTAACGCGTCTTAAGCTAGTCCCGACGTCTGAGCGCGATGGCGGCGGCGGCGTGTGTGGCTCCCCTATGATTTACACAAGGCCACTGAGGGCCTTAATCGCCCTCGCTAATCGCCGTGCTAAATTTAACATGGAGGATAAGGGGAAATCGGACCTAAATCAAAGGCTCAGCTATCTACTCGGCGCTCGTAATGTCGATGGTGAAACGACATCTGATAAACGTACGGCGGAGGAAGTGGCGGGGTAAAAACATCTGCGCGCCTCCTGGCCACACAGTAGCAGGAAAATCCGTCCCACTGCCAGCTTCTAATGAAAAAAGAGGAAGCTGGCTGAAACGTAGACAGAAAACGAGTGTTTCTTGTAAAGCTCTTGGTTATGACTGGCTTGGCAACGCCGTGAGGAAATGGTCCCGAAGTTACTTCAGGGACCGATTGTGTTCCGAGTGGAGGACACGGGGGGGGGAAGCGGTGGGTGGGAGGCCTTTGGATTGTGCAGAACAGGAAGACGGATCGCCTATGGCAACCGGGACTTTCTGTCAGATCTAGGCCAGTAAGTTGCGACGCTAGGAGAAGGGGCGGGAAATGGTCTTTAATCGCAATAATCAACGTGATTAGCAAAGTTTCAGCTCCAGATCTCAAGTCCGCCACCCAGGTTTCAGCCCATCGCCGGCATGGGAACGATGGAGGTGGAGGCGAACGCCGGCGAGAAGTCAAAGTAGGAAGACAATAACAGGGAGGCCGAGGAGATGGATGGGCCACCAGTGGAGGACGGCGACCTTATTTAGAACGTTTGACTCCCAATTGTGGGAAAAAGAGAGCAACTTCCTCCTCAGCTGGGTCAGAAAATCAACCAACAAATAAATAGCTCCCCCTGGGAAACAGACTCTAGACGGTGCAAAAACATTTTCCCCTTTCACTGGAGTACGCCGACTCATTTTTAGCATTGGTAACGACTTTATCCAACAGCGATATCGATTGGCGCTCAAGCAGTTTTGAACCTGGGGAAATAAAATTCGGTTGCCGCTTCAGAAAAAAGAAAAATCCGCGTTACTCCCCTTCGCTTGGTGACTCCAAGACGGTTAGCAGAAGGGAATTTTTGGGTTTAGAAACACAAATTTAAACGAGACCAAATGAGCTTCCTCATGCCCTGCAGCACCTTTATTCCATTCTGGCCAGTAAGTGGTGATTTGTCAGTGATTCCTAAGAGTATCCATCTCTTTGTGTCTAAACAGGTTGTCAATCACAGCAATGGCACTTCCTGTTTACCTGTCCCATTGACCTCCTCTTTGGAGAGCCACCGGCGCTGAGAGCTCCGGGCAGCCCCGAGGACAAGCGCTGACACGGCCAGCTTCAAAGTTAAGGCAAAGTTTACCCAGAGTTGAGCTTCCACAGGCTGCCCTGCTGTCCGCTGGGTTTGTGTGTTCAGATAAGAAGGCTGCTTCCTGGTCCAAACACGCTCACAAAGAAAAAAGCAAAGGCAGAAGGCCGGCGCGAAAAGAAACCGGGGGTTGGGAGGCAAACAGTGGAGTGTTATCGCAGGTATCGCTTGTTTGAAAAGTGACTCAGTGGTTTGGTAAGAGTGCTGTTGTGTGAGAGTTTGGAGTGGGATTTGCTTAATGGACGTGTCATGATTTCATTGAAGAGCAAGAACCTTCGGGGATTAAACGATTAATCACGTATTTTATGCTTATTTAGCTACTTGATAGCAACGAAGCATAAATGGTGGAAAGCCAAGTGCAAACAGGAGGAACCCTTGAATTTATTACACAGCAGGACATTGAGATACGAGCTGCTCAACGTACGAGTTGTCTGAGATACGAGTCGTCCATATTTTAGTTCAACATACGAGCGAAAATCCAAGATGCGAGCCATGTTTCAGCAAACCACCGCTAGCTGTCGGAGGGATACGTCAGTGAGACCGGATCTCGTTCTTTACCACGTGTTGGTGGATGGATACAACATCAGTGAGACCGGATCTCGTTCTTTACCACGTGTTGGTGGATGGATACATCATCAGTGAGACCGGATCTCGTTCTTTACCACGTGTTGGTGGATGGATACAACATCAGTGAGACCGGATCTCGTTCTTTACCACGTTTAAGGTTAAATCTGCATGTCTGTTGGTTTAAATTAAGGAGTTTGGAGCTTTTTTTTTACAGGCTGGAACGGGTTAAAATGATTTGTTTTTTTAAATAGAAAAAATGTAAAAAGTTCAGTCATGAAATAGATGAAATTTGTATCTGCTGGTTCTCTCGTTTCTGCAAGAACCAGGAACATATCCAGCTCTGAGGACTCAGTACCCCCCCAGGACCAGAGGAAGATGCCTTTCATTCACAGACTCCCCGAACCACAAAGACCTTCTGACAGACCGTCATAAATCATCTGCTCCAATAATCCAATAATTCCTTTCACTCGTCTCGCCGGAGTGAAACGATAAGGAGCTGGTGTGACGTGACGCTGGACCTTCGTCGCAATCAGAAGTGTTTTCTAAGGAAAAGGAGCTCAAAGTGGGCGGATCACAATGAAATGACTCAAAGTTATTTATTACAATACACGACAAACAGGATAAAACATGAAAAAAATCTCATTGCATACTTTCTCGCCGATAACGGATGACTCACCCTTCAGATTGCTAGCTAAACGGAAACAGGAGCGTGTCGTCGGCGTATCGGGGGAGCGTTATCTCGTGACAGTCTCTCTGTTTACCGAGCTTAAACCCAACGTTTTTCCAACGGCTGCTGCCTCACGGTGAAAGCATCCAGCCCGGGAAGACGAGGTGGCTTTTTATGATAACTCACCCACAGGAAACGTGGCGTGTTTGTCACCATGCTAGCCGCGACTGCTAATTAAAAATGCCTCTGCGAAAACCAGACCTGCAAGACTCTGTGAAATAGTTTCTCTTCTAAAATGAAATGTTTTTACTCCGGTGTTAAATCTCGTTCTGCATCCAGTCGGGTTTTTTTTTTTGGTTATTTTTTGTTCCGCTAACGGATTACCAGATTGGCTGCAAACGTGACCTTTGCTCCGCGAACTAGCATGATGTGTTCAAAGTGTAATTACTCGACTTTGTGAGAGTTTAAATTAGAATATACGAGCATTATTTAGCATCACAGACACCAGCAGTGTTTGGTTTAACCCCAGGATAATGCTAACATGTTAGCAGGTAGCAGGACTTAAACTCCTGCATGGAAAACAGGAATCTTGTAGATCAGTGGCAGCGTCCTCACGCGATGCTGCGAGGACGCTGCTAATAAAGATGATACAAATTAGATTCACGTTTATTGAAATTTAAAAAAAACAACAACACATGTCACATGACTACCTTCTTAAAGGGGCCGCTCCGGCCAGTAACATAGAATACATTAATGCTAAAAATTGAAACTCCTAAGCTAGTAAGACCAATTTTTAAGTTCCTTGTTGAATTTATTAAATTAATATAATTTAATGTAATTAAATAAAATTAAATTTAAAAAATTGAAATTGAATTACATTAACCTAGTAAAACCAATAAAAAACAAACAAGTTAATACAGATTAAATTCACGTTTATTAGTAGATTTTTTTTATGCTGGTTGTAATATTTAATTTTATTCAATTTATGCGCAAAGCTTTAAAGGGCAGTTTGTGGAAATATCATCCGACGCTAAAACTGGTCCGTGGTGCTAAAACAGTTGGGGGGGGGGGGTGCCGCTCTAGATGTCGGGGGCCCCAGTTTGTTTGACCATAATCAGATCGTACGGCGTCCGGCGCTGACCGCACTCTGAACCGGGGACATAATGGCTGTTCTGTTCCTGCCATCTCTCAGTTAATGGTACTGTAAACCAACAGCCCAGCAGCCCCCTTGAGCCACGTCGCCTCGCCGCCGCCGCCGCCGCGCTCCTACGACAAATTAGCCAGACCGCCTTAAATATTGGGTCGTCTGTCAACATGATGGGTGAAAGCGGGGAGGGGGGGGGAGGCAATTTAAGCCTAATGTATTTCAATTAGTGGCTAACTTTTAAAGGAAAAAGCCGACTTCCGCAAACATGGTTCATCAGTGAGGTGGGGGGGCGGAGGGGGCATAAAGAAGGCCTTGTGGCGATTAGCAAATGAGCTGAATGATGGTGATAATGACGTCGCGTTTTGATTGGACCCCTCTCTGCGAACGGTCCCCCAGCACACACAGGAAGTGCTTGTTTGTTCCGAGCAGCGGTGCTTCCTGTGTGTGTGTGTGTGTGTGTGTGTGTGTGTGTGTGTGTGTGTGTGTGTTTTCCACTCGTATAATCAGGACGGGCGTGTGTGTTCATGTGAGTGTATGTCGGTTCAAAGCGCCACTGCTCGCTGCGGCGGAAGCTCCGAGGATGAGATCACCGCGCGCCCCAACAAGGGACTTCCTCCCCACACAGGAAGTGGAGGCGCAGCTGAGAGGGAAAGGGCTCTTCCTCCTGCCCCGGCTCTTCCCGTGTCCTCCTCCATGATCCGTGTTTTGTCTCTGGGATAACGCATCGTTAGCTCGCCCCCCCCCTCATCGCCGGCTGGACAAAGCAGGAAGCGCGGCCTGCTTTGTTTACGTAACAGAGGTCCAGTCTCCCGCCAAAGCCTCCCAAAGGCTTCTGGGAAAACGGGAATCCCCTAGACTTCACATCCTCACATTTGCGGAGTGGACATCGATCAGGGGTTGATGGCGCGTCTGCAGGGTTGGGGGGGGGGGTCGAGAACAGAGGACCATCTGTACCCGTGTCGGCGACCCCTTTCCTGGGGTGGTTTTAAGTTGACCCCAACCGGACCCCGAAGAGGGTCTGGACTCGATCCGGTTCGTCCCCCCACCCCCACCCACACCTCCCTTTGTGCTTTTTTTGCCTCGGACACATGATTCCAATCGTCAACATTTGTACGCGCTGCGATGGGGAGGCTGGGAGATATGAATGCCACCAGTGATGGACGTCACACTGTGTGTGTGTGTGTGTGTGTGTGTGTGTGTGTGTGTTCCCCCCCGTCCTGTGGGGAGATGCTCGCCCTCGTGAGGCTCATGTGACCGAGCGAGGGTCCACATAGAGGGGGGTCTGTCTGTCGTAGGCCCTCTGGAACACTGAGGCATGCCTGACGGCCATTATGGGACAATTTAGAGCCCGTGAAGACGCCTCGCCGCCGAACAACAACATACTTGTCACACGACAAGCGAGGATGTTTAAAATCTGATTTTATAATTTCATAAGACATAATGGAACTGGGGTTGTCCCTGGTTGGCGTTAGTGGCTAACGGCTAATGGAAGTGGAAGACTTTTTCCTTTGTGCTGCCTTTTACCCCAAACGTCCCTCGACCACATGAGTCTGAAATCACGACCCGGTCCGGCAGCTGGTTGGTGGTGCCTTCAGGGGCCCAAATGGCGTCAAACAACAAACCTTTAAGGTTGAAAAAGGGAAAAAACAAAACGTTTTGTTTGAACCAGGGTTCCCCAACTCGGTACCGGTCTTTGGGTCAGTTGGTCAAGGAAAATATTGTCGGAATCTCCATTTTACCAACGAATAAGCATCATTCAAAAATATCTATTGATCAATTTTCATTTTGTCGTCTTATTCATTGACTAATCAATTCATCCCGGTCCAAACATCCCTTCCTAATCTCGCCTCTATTTCCTTATCTACACATAGGTCTTGTGAAATGTTTGCATGCAGCACGAGTGTTGCCCCGGCTAACTGAGGAGCCTGTTCTGGACCCCCCGACCCCCCTACCCTGGGTCCGTCACCGTACAGTGGAGGGTCTGACCGGCTGCCATGAGGTCCGATGGCCTCAGGACCGGTTGGCGAAGGTCAGTGAGTACAAGAGGCGACAGCTGTAGAAACGCCGGGAGCCCGGTGCAGCATGAATACTGGCAATTATAGCCAGAATCACACACACACTCACACACACAGCGATCAGATCCTTATCTAAAGAATACTTTGTTTAGAGGTCCCTGAGCGCCGCCTCACAGGATGCAGGCCGCTGTTAGAACGCGTATCCGTGTGCGTGTGCGTGCCGTGTGCAATTGTGTAACACGCGATCAAAAAGGTGGGGCCTCGTGCGCCACGTCTGATTTTTACGAGTCTCCGGAGTGAGCGTGCTGTTGTTCTACCGACATGTGTGCGCCGCGGCGAGGTGTTGATACGGTCGTATAATTTACAGGAGGCTGGGCTGGCCTCTGGAAGGCGGTTTTGGTGAGCGGACCCTGATCAGATGACCTAAAGTCACCTGATCTGGTGGACGTCCTGCATCGATCGGCCATCAGGTTATACTTGGAGGACGGCCAATTGGATGAAGACGGAGAAGTTGCGTCAGGTTATGCTACAGCAAAGTTTGCGTAAGTTAGAGACCAACCGCGGGCGAACACGGTGTTGCTCTGAGCAAAGCATCTTGTATCGGTCAAAAGATAAGGTATACCTTATTGATCCCAAACCGGGAAATTCAGAAAGATACCAATAAAGGTACCGATAAATATCCAGAGCGACAGAGACAGTCTGTCGCAGGAGACCAGTTGCCACAAACTGGTATCGGGCACCAAGGGAAACCTTCGTCTTTGGGTTGATAACGGTAAAATTGTTCCGATAGAAGGATCGGAGCGGCTAACTGGGAACAATGAGAAAATCTGTCATGTTGGTACCGACCACAAGTTGTCGAAGGATCAATAACCGGAATCATGTTAGGAATAAACGAGTTCAAGGTGCGGACACCATAGGAAGGTGGGGGTTCTTCAAAGGTATCATCATCAGAATGTTGCGAGACTTCCGGTACCAAATGCACTCAGGACCACCTCATGACCTGTTTCCACTTATTGGAAGGGGTCCGTCAATGCGACGCCCTTTGGGCTCAGGGAGTGACCGGGGGCCTCTGACCTGGATGCCCAGGGAGAGCTGTTGCAGCTGGGGTGGCGCGGCAAAGTCGAATGCGCTGGTTGGGAGCAGCTGTCGCATGTTAGACTGTCAACGCGTTAATGAGGGAGGGGTCAGAATCCGTCACAGAGTGTTTGGGTTGGGGTAGGTGTCGGGTTACCACGGTATCTCCGAGGTTTTTAATCAAGATCGATGGATTTCCTTGATATACCGGGGACATGATGCAAACCAGGAAGAACATGAAGGGGGGGTCATTCTTCCAAAGGGAAAGCATCTATTCAAATGTCTCAGCGGGGAGGCAACCCCCCCCCAAAACAAAGAGGTACCTAAAACGCCACTGCCTCTTACATCCTGACCATCAACACATGAAACCATCACATCCGCACCACGAATCCCCAATCGACCTTTCGTCACCATCATCATCAGGATCCCTGAGCCCCACCCCCCTTGGCCTCCCCACCCTCCTGTTCTCATGGGAACTTCACCGCCTTTCAATGAGCCGCCTGGTTCACCTCTCAGCGCTGGCCGCTCTGGGGTTAACTCCAGGGGTTAAAGGTCACAGGATCACAGGCTCCACAATGCCTCAGATTGTTGATTGTTGATGCTAAGGCGGGCGCCGCGAGGAGGGGCACGACTCCTTGTGTGTGCGTGTTTGCATTTGTTTGATTGTGTGCATATTTACCTTTTGTGCGTGCGAGCTTTTACACGGGACCCGTGTGCACGCGTGAGCGTCACTTTTTTTCTGCACGTATCCTGACATGTTTGCATGCGTGCCAACGCATTGTGTGCCAAAAAACAAGAGGAACCTGATTGGGTAGACCACCGTGGCAGATGAAACTTGATGGACTGCAGGCGCTCTAAGCTCCTGTTGATGGGGATTTGGAGGTCGGTCTTTGAGGGGGAAATTCAATTTCCTCCCCCGGCACACTGGAGCTGTTTGGATAGCTTGGCCCCGGGATTGGAGAGGCTGTGCGACACTCCAGATTACCCCGTCGCTGAGACTCTCCTGAGAAAGTGGCGTCTGATCCGCAGCACGCCATGACTCAACACGGGAGGAATGTGTCATGGCGGAGCGCTGACAGTCTGTCCGTCAGCCGGCGTCCAACTCTTTCATTTCCTTTGCTTGAATTATGACGCGTTTGTGAGGGAAAAGACATAAGAGTTTCATCAAGACCTTTCGTCATGCAAATGAAGCCTTTATTGGCGTTTGTTGCTTCATTGATTCATTGATCAAATGAGCTCGATACTCATAGAAAGTTCAAATGCTAATGATGCATATTTAGGATGCAGATCAAAGGGTCAGATAGTTCTTGTTTTTGCTCGTCTTCCTGGATCCCGAGACTCCGATGTCTCGTGTATTTTGTGTACAGAGTCAAATAGTCAGACAGTTCATCAAACCTTCCGTAAACAGTTGAAGGGTAACTGACTAGCTAGGGTCCAGACAATTCAGTTTAGCTGAAACGGTGTTTCTTTTAATGCATATTTACGCCTGAAGTTCTTTTCCCCTCCATCAGGAATGAGTCACCAAACCGGTTTGGGGAGTCTTTGAGAACCACCAATTGACCTGACCTGGCTTGGCCAGCCAACAACAACTTCTTTGTTCCGTTTCGTACCAAAATAAATAGGTTGACGACGGTGCTGGGAATTGACATACATGTCTGGACCAATCAACATGCATATATGTTACAAGGGAGGTAGAGGAAACTAGCTGGTCCTTGTTTAAAAAGGACGGCTAGCAACAAAAGGCTGAAGCGTATCTCGTTTCCTCACCTCCACCTCCCGCCTTGCCTGTTGGGGTGTGAAGCGGTCTTGAATGTCAGAGGCCCCCCCCCCCATTTCAACACGGCAGGAACACGTGTCCCGGGTAACAGGTGTCGGGTCAGACTCACAGGTGTGAACGCACCGAACACCCGTTAAGGGTTCCAGATCCGGTCATTCGCGACCATGTTCACGTGCGGTCCGGGGTTCCGTATGGCCGCATTCCTTTTGTCGGTGTGAACACAAACGTGTCGGTGGATCAGATGCTGCTTGTTTTACATTTAGAACACCCCCCAACCCCGCCAACCCCCCCGGGGCCAGGGTGATGTAGGTATTTAACAAACATTAACGATCCTCCAGGACGTTTGACATACCTGAGCCTCTGGGGACATCGGGAATGTCAGCTGTCTTAGCGTTGTTTATTTAGTTGTTTGTTTGTGTGTTTATCCTGACAGAAAGCTGTGATAGCCGTCAGGGTAGGCGGGAGCGAAGCCACCCCCCCCCCTCCGGCACCCAGCCGTAAAATGAAGGAATGTCTTTAAAGTCTCATTTGATTTTACTGGAGCGCCGACCACTTCATCATACACAGATGCAAATGCTGCTGTGTGTGTGTGTGTGTGTGTGTGTGTGTGTGTGTGTGTGTGTGTGTGTGTGTGTGTGTGTGTGTGTGTGTGTGTGTGTGTGTGTATGTGTGTGGACAGGTTGGACGCTCGGGTCTACTTCCTGGGTCGTGGTGTGTTATTGTTCCAGGAACCCCCTCTTCCTGGAGGAGGGAGTAGCTGAAGCTACCAACAAAATAACCAACCAACCAACCGGATAACCAACCAACCAGACAACCAGACAACCAACTAGATAGTCAACCAACCAACCAACCAACCAACCAACCAACAAGATAACCAATCAACCAACCAACCAACCAACCAACCAACCAACCAACCAGACAACCAACCAACTAACCAGACACCCAATCAGCTAACCAGACAACCAACTAGACAACCAACCAACCAGATAACCAACTAGATAATGAATCAACCAACCAACAAGATAACCAACCAACCGACCAGATAAACAATCAACAAGAAAACCAAACAACTAACTAACCAGCAAACATACCAACCAGACAACCAACTAGATAGTCAACCAACCAACCAACCAACCAACCAGATAAACCACCAACCAGACAAACACTGATGACCACACTGATACTCGTCACATCAGTGTGAACCATCCTCTGTGTTTGGTTCTGGTCTCTTCATCAGTCCACAAAGCTCCCACAGGACCCCCCCCACACACACACACCCCACACCACCAACACCCCCGGTCTTGTCCAGACTTGCCCCTCAGCCTCTCTGCTGCTTTGGGCTTCTCTACAGACCAGGAACGAATCCGGTTCCTTCAGTCTTTGTCTTCTTCTGGAGAACCGAACCCGAAACGCTTCGACGCGTTGATGATCCAATTCATCGTTAAACCGACGCCACGTCCACACGCAGGTCGTACGCGGGAACGTGTTCCAACCCGGCCTCCAAAGAGAAGGGCTGGGGGGGGCGGGGGGGCGCTGTCTTTTGGACGGATGGAGTAATCCCACAGTCTTCAGATGATCGGAGATTAGCTTCGGTTAGATAAGACGTGGGTGAGGATAAGAGGCTCCTCACCCGTCCTCCCCCCGGCTCCCATCCCATTTGTCTTCCGTCTCATTTCTTCCGCACTCATCTGTTCACCTCCTGTAACCACTCAGGTGTAAAGCACATGTCGGGGCAGAAACCGGATGCCACTGGTGTTCCAGATTTCCCATCACACCTCCTGACTTCTGCTCCTGCTGCCGGAGCGAAGGGGAACCGACCCGATCCTGATCCGGCGCTGATCTGGGCCTTTGATCTGAGCAGGTTTATTTGGGTGTATATCAATCAGACGTCGCTCGCCCCTCTCTCTCTCTCTCTCTCTCTCTCTCTCTCTCTCTTCCGGACCGGGACTTCCTGTCCTAGATTAGCCCTCCATCCTGCTCGCCTCACGATGCTGCGGCACTTCAGGATCACAGGTCAAAGGGCAAGGGTCGCGCAAAGAGCGTCGTAACGATGTCCAGACTTGGTAGCAAAGTGACCACATAGAAGTGTGTGTGTGTGTGTGTGTGTGTGTGTGTGTGTAGGTGGTTAAACGCTTGAAAGGAAACTGTCCATCAATGTGGAATCTGAAAACAATTTGTGGGCATTAAGGCATTCGGCGCCGCACACAAACGGTCTTTGACGGCGGCGCGTTCACTTCCTGCTTTACTCGTTTTCTTTTCTTTTTTTCTTTTTTGCGCCACCATTTGCGCTCAGGTAGCAGTTAGCGTTAGCAGCGCACACCTGTAATCATCTCCGCCCTCTAATCGACTCGTAATAACACGATTAAGATTCGTAAAAAAAAAACGTTTGGAGCAGCATACTTCGGGTGTGACTCACTGCTTTGTCTGCAAATTGAGTTTGAGGAGAACGACTTTCTCGAACTCCTCTGTTTATGCGTCTCCGCCCATGTTTAGCATAAACTCATGACTCAACCATTCCAGCTACCGCTAGGACACTCTTCCAGCTCCTGCGCCGCGCAAACTAGTCCCTTTCTCCTAAACTGTGCAAGCCCTCGCTGTTGCGGGTTCCCGTCGAGGAGCCCGGCCGATGCTTCCTTTAATTGTAGCGTGTAATCTGACTTAAACACAAGGCTGATAATAGTGCTGTCTGTGTGGAGGTCAGGATTAGAAAGGTCCCTGATTCCAACCAGCTCTCTTATTATCCCCTCAGCCCCGGCCGCAAGGAAACCGACCGGTCGACGTTGTCGTTTCAAGCCATTCCAGTCGCTCGGTGACTCATCTAAGTCGAGAAGCGTCCCGGGGGAGAATGGAGCCCCTGTTTTTTTGGTGTGTCAGCGTGCCGCTTGTGGCTCCCTGACGGATCCGCCGCGAGACATGAAGGCGAATTTCTTCCCCGCACCCCCCGAGCAAGTATGGAAAGTGCACACGCCTTCACCTCAAGTTATGCAGCTCCGCCAGGACGGCCCGATTTAGGCTGCATATTTGAGGCGAGAGACTGTAAAAAAGAGGGTGACTTGAAGGTGGAGATGGCATTTTTACTGTCCTCGCGGAGCGCCGTGCTCCCCAAACACGCCGACATGCAGCTGGGGTTTTTAAAACCTTAAGAACACAAGATGTGTGTAATCATTGTAGCTGAGATATGGAACAGTAAACAGGGAAAAAAGCATTGGCAGGGCATCAGAACGCTGAATGTAACCGTGGCCACGCCTCACAGCACCTCCAGGACATCTTTCTATTAGTGGATGAAAGTAGAGAGGAAAATACTTTAAAAAATTTGGCAGATGGGTGCAACGTCAGCTGAGACCGCATCTCGTTCTTTACCATATGTTGGCGTATAGATACAGCACCAGCTGACACACATCTCGTTCTTTACCACATATTGGCAGATGGATACATCGACTGAGAACTGCATCTCGTTCTTTCCGATGTGTTGGTGGATGGATACAACATTGGCTGAGACCGCATCTCGTTCTTAACCACGTGTTGGCGGATGGATAAAACATCAGTGAGACCGCATCTCGTTCTTAACCACGTGTTGGCGGATGGATAAAACATCAGTGAGACTGCATCTCGTTCTTTACTGCGTGTTGGCAGATGGATACAATATCAGTGAGACTGCATCTCGTTCTTTACTGCGTGTTGGCGGATGGATACAACACCAGTGAGACCGGATCTCGTTCATAACCACGTGTTGGCGGATGGATAAAACATCAGTGAGACCACATCTCGTTCTTTACCAGGTGTTGGCGGATGGATACGACATCAGTGAGACCAGATCTCGTTCTCGTTGGTGGAGTAAAGACGTAGCTCGTGTGTTCTCATGACTTTTGTGTTTCTATACATTCTTTATCATTGTTTACATAACTTATATATAATTATACACAGATAAAGTCTGTGTGTCTATTGGTTAATAAAAATGTTTGTTTTCATAATGGGGGGGGGGTTACAGATTAAAATGATTGAAGTTATTTAAATGCAGAAATGTTTGACTTGAGTTCAGTCATGGAATGGATTAAACTCTAATTTCGAGGTGCGGCAGCTCCAGTGATGGAATCAGCGTCGAAAGGGTTTAATGTTGTTATTTCAAAACATTTTTGTGTTTTTTAAGTCATTTTTCTCCCTTTTGAAGTTATTTTTTACATTTTAAAAGAACCCCCCCACCTTCTTCAGGCTTTTAATACAATAACCAAACGCTGTGTAAGACATTAGAGTCCCTGCTCTGAGGTGAGGAAGCATTAGCTTATGAGCCACGCTGTACACATCTGTGCTTTAATTAGTATTTTCAATCAGTCCAAACCGATAGATTAGCGTCCCATGTGGCCAGACACCCCACCGTGTGCATCGGGGAACATTCAGGACAAGCGCTCCTGATCAATAGACATGTTTAATGCTAATCATCTCCTTCACCTTCCCACCGTATTGATCGCCTCTCCCCCAGAATCAGAACTGCACCAGATGGGAGGCAGGATTAGTCGACACGCACGCTTTGAAACACACACGGGCCGTTTGATGGCGGCGAGGAGGAGCCCTCGTGTTTATTGATCCTGCGGCCTCTGAAGGACAAGGTCGCGGGGTCATCTGTCACAGGGGGCTGGGGGAGACGGGACACACTTCAAACAGAACCGACGGACCGTGGAGCGGCCAGACGCGGGCCCGGTTAATGAGGGTCACGGGGGAGTGTGGGTTTGCGGTCGGGACAGAGCTAACGCTGTTAGCCTGCATTTGATCACGCCCGACGAGATACCGCAGAGGTTAAGGGGGGGCAGATCCCAAACTACAAAGACATCCCTGCGCCATCAACAGGTTCCAAAGGGTTTCGTCACCTTTGGGACGGTTATCAGCCACCATCACCTCGTGTAAACCGCACCGCTGATAAGCACGAGTCCAATATCCGGCCTTGAAAAGCGGCGTTATTGATACCTCTGCCTGATCAGCAGGTACATGTGTGCAAGGAAGTTTAGAAACACATCAGCTGGAGGCCTGGCGGCGAATCAGAGCCCCTCTGGAGTCCGCCGCTGAATGCCAAGTATGCCGCTGAGCGAGCCTGAGAAGTATTCCTGCTATGCTTTATTCTGTTTCCGCGCCGCTACATCCTCACTTTGACATTTGGCTGTGATAAGAGGAAAGCCATGAATCCCACACATATCCACTGTGGATTCTGCAGAACGCCGGATCCCGACTCCACTCCCACTCCCCGACCGTACAGTAAGGCCACCGCGCAATCCCGGGGACAATGCTCGGATTCAGGCTTGCATGCATGAGGTCCTTTCAGGCTTGCTATCGCTAGCATCTGCATTGCTAATGACTGACTGACTTAGTGTGTTTCTCGCTGGCCTGAGCGGTTGTCCCCCCCCCAACTCCCCTTTCCTTTCCATCGACCGCCCTCCTCCATATTTTTCCCTTCGACGAAATTTCTTTCCTCGCCTCTGCACGTTGCGTAGGCGGAACATCTGAAGCCGCATCAAAGATCCAGACGTCAAGAAGGAGTCACATGGCTCAGCTGTGCGCATACTGTGGTACGGTCTGGGTAGTAAATGTCACTTGAAAGCCTGTTTACAGCATCTCTTTTGTGGTGGACGCATGTGATGCCCATTGTAGAGGCGAAAGCGTTGCAGGACCCCAGCTGCCGGACGGCTTCCTTCGCTTTCTCAAGGAACTTGATTTCCCTTCAGGTTCAGATTTCCGTTCGGTATTAAAGGAGTCCTTGTAAAGTCATAAGTCTGCTCCCACTGCCGCTTTATAGGGGGACTCGACAGGATTCATTCCAGCCGAGAAACGTTGTTAATCAATCTTGAACACATTCCGCTCTCGCGTTTTCTGCCCCCTTTTATCCGTCTCCGACTCCGTCTCGCACACTGAGACCTTTCTTGAGATTTTCCTCGTATCAGTGTCGGCTCCGACTTCCCTCCCTCGACCGACCGCCGGTCAGGCGGCGAGGAGGACCGGCGGCTCAAGGGCCCCCCATGCCGGAGGGGACTTCCTGTTCAACAGCTGGGCCCTTGTTGGGCCCCGGCCCCGGACTGCGCTGCGATAATCTCCCATGAGTCTTTCCACATGGGCAAAGAAGCCGCCGTGTCGCACCGCTACAACAAAGAAGAAAAGGTGATTGTGTTAAGACCACTCAGCCCCCGCTAGGGGTCCGAATGTGTTTGTGTAGGATGTGTGTGTGTGTGTGTGTGTGTGTGTGTGTGAATCATTTCATGACTGGGATGAATGCATGAATCAGCCTTTTCAGGCGGTATGTTGGGCTGAGGTGTTCGCATCGGGAGCGTTCAGCTGTCACCAGCTGACCCCGCCACAGACGAGCTTTGTTCTGGGAAGCGAAGGAAACAGACCTCCTCTCTGTCCCCGCCCCCCTACCCCCACCCTCTTACAACCCCCCCCCCACCCCCCCTCTGGAGAACACTTACACCTCAGTTAGTTATCCTTAGATAATCTGGACTGAGTTGTGTGTGCATGTTGACGGGGGCAACTTCCATCTTTTTTTTGTTGTTTTTCAAGACCATTTTCCCACCCGCCGCCCCCCTTTTCCTTGTCGTGACCTTTGGCTTATCGTGCACAGAGGTCACCTGAGGTCACCTGAGTCTGCCTGGGTTTTTGTGTGCGCTGATCGGACTTTGATGGCTTATTAGTGGATGTAATGGTGGGTAAAACAGTGGGCGCCTCAGACTCCAGCGCCTGCTGGGAAGGGGACTGGATCCCAACCTGTTATTAGAAGGATCAGACAGGAAGTGAGCAAAGATAGGTCCAAACTCACGATAATTACTCGTAAGCAGTTGGGTGTGTTTGCAGCTAGCGCACACTTAGACTCGCTTCTGTTTCAAAGACGTTCTTACATTTCATTCTTACGTTTTCCTGCTCCTAAACGGGGTCGGGACAAGCTGGGTATTCCGGTTCTCCTCCTCCAGCTCGTCCTGGGGGATACTGAGGCATTCCTCAGGGGGGGGATGTTGAGGTATTTCCCCTTGTCAGGTAAGAAATGCGGTCCTTCCAACAAGTCCTCCCACTCCAATGTGCCTGGAAAGCCTTCTCCAAAGGGAGGCACCCAGGGGGCATCGTTCCTCGTCAGCCCAAACTGCCTCAACCGGCTCCAAGAGGAGCACCTTCTGCAACCCCGCGGGGTAAAAAAGGGGTTCGTTTCTTTCTTGCTTTAGCCCCTGATGTTATTGTTTCAGTCAGGACCACAGGTGAGGGTTTGAGCGTAGATCAACCAGTTAAATCAAGAGCGTTGACTCACAGTGAGACACCCGGATACGCCTTCATCGCCAACATCGCATCAATCACGAGCAAAACCCCAACGTACTTCCGGTGGAGAACCGCGGTCGTATATTTGGAAGCAGCCACTTTCATGCCGGCGCGGCGCGAAGCGGTCTGAGATCACTGGTAGTTTTTTGAAGCATTGTGCTCCAGTTTATCGGGACATTTATTGGCCACATTTCTCTTATAATAAAAATCTTTCAAGAGTAATAAATGCGATCCTTCCTGCGCTCTGACAAGAACACATGCGACCACAAAGAGGGACGCCGCAGAGTTCAGAAGGTTCTATTCTGAACGTTTCCAACTCAAAAGCAGATGACACACGTGCGGCCGTGATTGGACGAGACAGCTGCACACAGGATGTACAGAGGGCTTTGATTGGCCTTGGCAGCTGCCCATGCCGAGCTTAGTTTTAGTGCTTGCTAAGTGTGTGTGTGCGTTATCGGTGAGGTCACCGCTTTACCATGGCGCACTAATGCGTTTGAGCTGATGTTTATCCTGCTAATCAAGTTAAGGTTTTTCTTTCCGCGCCGTGGAGGTGGTTGTGTGTTTGCGTCCCGCTCCAGACGTGATGGGGTTGTGGTGCTTTCACCGGGTTCAAACGTGCGTTAGTGCGTTGAGATTGCTCGCGGTCGTACCTGTCAGGCCAGCGGGACGAATCCAACACAACAACCGCTCTGGTGAGTCTTTGTTTAGAAAGAATGGACCTCGCCAGCCACCGTAGATCCTACAGATCTGCTGCACACGTGCGTTAAGGCGTGTGAGGTGTGTCTGACGTGATTCAAGCAGAGAACAGGAAGGGGTTAAGCTAGCAGGAGAGCTATCTTGCAACATATAGCACGTCATGGGAAAGTGCAGCGAAATATGTACGTCTGGTTGGAATGTTCTCATCGCCATGGTAACGGAAATCAGCTGCGTGATAGTAAATACACTGTAGATAACCGTTGCCAGTTCTGTACTGAAGTTTATTAGTGGATGTATTTTAATAATATTTGGTTCATACCAATATTTTAAGCTTTAAAATTAAAATTAAATTTTTTTTAATATTGTACAGAAGAAACGTCTCAGCTGCTTCTTCCTCATCGTGGGTCACAGGGGTTGCTACAGGCTAATACTATATTATGTCCTTTTATTCTTATTTATTGTAAAGTAACCTGAAAATTATGGGCTTTTAACGGTTTACTCGTAATTTTACGATTCCACTATTAGCCTCCAAGCTAAAAGAATTATCACACACCCCATCTGTCTGTCTCTACACGTCTCAGGGCTTAAATGCTAGCTGCTAGCTTCTCTAGCTTAGCTGCTACAGCTAAAATAAGATTTAAAAAATGTATTTTTAAATATTTTCTTTTAATTTTTGAGCTCCTTTAAACTGTTTGTATTTACTTCATATTTGATTTCCGTCGCTTGTTTTATGGTTCAAACAAGTCCCCGTCTTCTTCACTCGTGTCCGTTCGCCACGACATTCCAGAAACATTTTTGTGGGACACGAAACAGCCTTCCCATCATCCTCGGGGCGAGTCCGAGGATGACCTTCTCCTTTAACGTCGCCACATCTTGGGCCAGCTGACTCTGTAGCGTCACTGCGGCTTTCCAAAAAAGACGAGGCGTTGTGAAATAACCGCGATCAGTTGTCCAGAGCAGCAAACTCATCGGAGAGCCAAGTCGTCCTGAGGGGTGACAGCGAAACGCCGCCCTCCCCACCCCCCACCCCGCCCCTGAGGTTGAGCTCCACCAACAGCTGAAGCAGTTACATAACACCGCTCCTACCCGAAGACGGTGCCACCGCCGCGACGGGAGGGGTGCCACCGTGGAACCCCCCCCCCCCGTGCCGCAGACGGCGGTCCTGCCCGCCCACACCTGCGAATCATTTGGACTCAAATTGTTTATTTGGATTTTCTTAAGTGCTACCAGCGTTTCCTCCGCGCATTCTGGAAAAAGAAACAGAAAAATTCAACCCCCACCCCCACCACCCCCCCCACCCAAAAGCAGGACGTCCCTTGAGGCGATATGCAGCTTTGGCATGACCACCAACAAAACAGGGCCAAATTAACCCAAAGGACTCTCTCCGCCCCCCTCCGACCTCACCCCTGGTGTCCTCAGGCTGTCCACTTCCAGGCGGTTAGCAGGAATAAAGGGTTAATTCAGGCGCGTCCCGCGACAGGAAACACTTTTTATTTGTTGGTGTTTTTCTGCCTTTTAAAGGTAAAACATCTATTACTGAAATTCCCGGGTTCATTTACGAGTTTGTTGTCGCCGTTTTTCCAAGGCGAAGGCCGCGTTTTTTTAAATCCGCATTTTAGCTTAGCGACATCCTTCCAGCCCCGCCCCTTTCAGATAATCTTCCTCAAGGGGCGAAAAACCTTTAAAAAAATGGTTGGAAAAAAAAAAAGCAAAGTGGGCCACTAGCGTTATCTGATGAATCCATGTCATTAACAAACAGCCTCTTCACCAGCTCCATCCTGGCGGGGCTAGTAGGTGCTAACGAGCGCTACTCAATTTGCTAATGAGATAAAGAGCGGGGCTAATGAGGCCCCCCCAAAAGAAGGTCATGATGGAATGGAAAAGCCCGGCCCACAACAATCCAGTAAAATGAGCCGTGTTCTCTTCTGGGGAATTAAAGATCTGAAAATGAATATGTAATAATGTGCGCTATTATCAGCTACCCCCAACGGGGGTGTTTCTTAATAAGAGCTTTGATCGGAGATAGTCGGGAAGAGAACAAATAAGGACGTTTGGTTGTGAGGAGCGTCGGCAAAACGAGGAAACGCAGAAGAGGCGACGCTAGAACGTCAGGATGGATGTTCTCCATCGTGGAGGTGGTGATGAAGGTGTGGGCGGGGCCAAGCCGGAGGAATCTCAATGGTCCGACCTTGTTGGAGAAGGTCGAAGACTGATGGAACCATCAAGCCGAAGGTTCCACAGAAGGATAGACGATGCTCAGGGTCTCCGATTAGAATTTTCTGAGCTTAATCCATCTTAATCTACCGTCAAATAGGTGTGGCTCAAAAAAAAAATCAGCCAATCAGAACGCGTTACATGTCTGAGCATTGATCCAGACGCGTTCGGCAAAGAGATCCGATTAATCCCCGATCGATTTGGTCTTCATTAGATTATCTGAAAGTGACGTCTGAAAGGACAATTATTCTATAGAGTTTACACTCAATCTTAAAAAATAAACAGACGTTTTAACTTTTAAATAATCCCTGACAAATTAAACGACTTGAAAGCGAATTTAAAGCGTACAAATGCATCATGAACGTCCTCCTATGATCACATCTGCCACCCGTGCTCTCCACCGTGGGTTTTTTTTTTTTCTCTTTTCTTGTGATTTAGTGGAAAATTCCCAGATTGCCGTTGTGCTGGCTTAGAAAACATCCAGGCTGTAACCAAAGCACCGGCTGTTTCAGTCATAATCCCTCGTGCCTCTGCCTGCGCCGCGTCCCCATCAAAGCGGCGCTGATTACTGGGAACTCCGCTGGGAACAGGGCTGGGAGATAGGAAGTGGGCATGACAAAGGTGGAGCGGACACGCCTCCAAACACTCCACGGGGAAGAAGAACAAGAAAAAAAAGGGAGTTACTTCCGCAGAACAGTGACCCCTGTGGCCACAGCTGGTAACTACAGGATTCAGTTTTAAATACTCCTTGAGTTATCATCACTAGAGGCACTTTAGAAATCATGAAGGACTCTCAATGAAGAAGACGAACAAAAAAGAGGGAGTTACTTCTGCAGATTCTGCAGAAGAGGGACCCCGGTGGCCACAGCTGGTAACTACAGGATTCAGTTTCAGTTTTAATCCTGACAGGAAGTAGAAATACTCCTTGATTTATCGTCATTGGAAGCACTCTGGAAATCAGGATGGAGGTAAATTTGTTCCAGAGATTCCCAGAAACTTAGCCGATTAGCACGCCCGCTAACAAGGCTGCACGTGGAACCCCGAGTCGGGTTTGTCCACCGGATGTCCGACAGACATTAACAAACGCTGATGAGTTTTTCACGAGCGGGTTTGATGCCGTTTGACTTCTGGAAGGAAGAAGGTTTGGTATTCAAAACAAAAACCCAACCAGCGCAAAAAAAATGTCTGAGTCACTGATGGCAAAGGGCAGGAAGCAAAGCGTCCGCCGCGCGTCGGGCTTCATGTCTGCCTGTCTTTTCAAGCCTGAAATAGATTTCGGGGGTGTATCCGCACATTCTCTCCCCGTGTTTTTAATCTTCCTGTCCATTTGTCTATCATGCAAGCGCTGCAGCCCTTCCTGTCTGTGTCGCCACGGCGATGACTGCGTAGCCAATAAAAGGTCAAACAGGAAACCGAGCGCAGACCCTCTGATTGTTCCCGAGGTGTCCGCCGCAGGAGTTCTGGTTGTGCATCCGCCACGCTTTTCCCTTTTAATGACAAACACGCGGAAAAGAGCAAGCAACGCTCCGACCGGTCGTCACACAAGAGATAAATTTGAGCAATGTTGTCTCCGTCATCACGCGGAAAAAAAGTGGAAACGAGCGGATAAAAACAGAGGCAGGAAGACGGAGATCCTGGATATGCCATGGAAAGGGGCCAAAAACAATATTTAAGAGTCTTTGTTTCCCACGCGGCGATCAAAGGGTGTGGTGCAAGAAGATACCTCAGCACCAGGTAGGAAATGTCACGCTCAAGCGGCTGTGGAAGTGTGCTGAATTTACTCGCAGGTATTCGACTCCTCTGAAAGGTCATCAAACAGCGGCTGCGGGATGATTATTAACTGGATTTTGACGCGGTGGCGGGGTAACCGGGTCAGGTCAACGGTTTCGGTGGGATGGGAGGGGCTGGGTGCCCCGACAGGAGCCACCTGGTGAAAGGTCAAGGCCTGGGCTGCAACCCTGGAAGGAAGAGGAGTTACCAAGGAGCTTATGGAGGCAGGATGTGTAGGAGGTGGCCAGACCCCCTGTCCCATGATCCATTACTGTTAACGCGTATGTATACAGGTGATAGATGACCCCCCCAACCCCCCGTTCTATTCTACTGCATGGGCTTTGATTTTTTGTTGAGTTCTTATCAGATGTTTGCAAAAACCCAACCGACTCCAACTGTTTCACCAACTCCTGTGGTCCTTAAAGGCTTCAAACCCCTGAATCTTTAGCAGGAAAGTCTAAAGTCTTCTTCTGTTCAGGCCTGGATCTCCACCAAAACTCCATCAGCGTCTCAGATCTTCACCCCCTTGAAGGTCAGAACCGTCTAGATCCGACCCAGAAGGTTTGGGATGCTGTTCTAGGGGAGGTCGTGAAACCAAACTATATCAACAAGACCTGGTTCCAGAAGGAGTCCTGGGTTGTTCTGGATGTTGTCACAGACACCTGGCTGGAAGCCAGAGAAAATCTGTGGTGGATCTGAAGGAGAACCAGGAATATTCCAGAACTGGAGGAACGGGATAGGATTCGTCAGGAACAAGAAGCTAGATCTGGATCAGGTTAGCAGATAGAGTCTCTAGGACGGAGTCTGGTCTGTTACACTGATCTGTTTTATTTTAGTATTTGTATTTGATTTGATTATCAGAAACAGATTTTAAACCAGCAATCCAGATCCAGTCGGTAACATCTTCTGTTTTCTGAATTCTTTAGAATTCCTGTATAATACCGGTGCCAAACTTTCTTTTGGGAATACGCTACAAACCTCCCAAAAACAAACCTCTCGATAGCTCCAGAACCCTTACAGTAAAATGAAACTTGGCCCAGTTAAACCTGGATGGCAGAGGTGTGTACTTCACATCGTAAAACCGCATCTTGAGCAATCGAATAACCGTTTGCAACGTTCCTGAAGGCAATTCCTAAAGTCCTGGCCGAACCCCGGGATGAGGTGGCACATTCCTGTCGCGTTCTCTCGCGTTCGAACGTATATACCCACCTTGGCAAACCCCTAAGTGCCCGCTTTGGCATTCGCCTTTCCAAGTACACTTCGAGATTTCAGAGCGTCGTAAAACGGAGTTATACAACCTCCTCGCCAGACCTCAGTCTCAGGGTGTCTTAATTGAACGTCTCAGAGTCTCCACGATTTATTTTCTGTGGGAATTAGCTGGGAAAAGGCTCTGGGGTGTTGTTGGCTCCTGTGCTACGTGCATAAGCTTGCGCGAAAAAGCCACCGATTACAAGGCAGACGGCTGACGATCCGTTTGGTCGTGATTCAAGTATTTCTCGTTGCTGCGATATCGAATTGTACGGCTCTTTCAAAATGCGCCGCCTGAACCAACGCCCTTCCTCCAGGGCACCATCAACCCGATTAAGGGACTTCTATCCGCCGGAGTAGCGTTCGCTTATGCGTCCGCCGAGCGCCGCAGGGATAATAAATGAGTTTTCTAATTTGGCTAAGATTCTGTCAGAGGTCAAAGGGGCGTCACCTCTGCGCCTTTGAGTTCTGTCTTGGGGGGGGTCAGCAGAAGGGAAGACATTGCCGAGGGCGAGCAAACGCTAATGTACGAACGCACAATCCCCCTCTATCCGATGATTTCCAGGAAGGTCAACGCAAGGTTCCCCAACGCTTTGAATTCCTGGGCCTTCAGAGATCAGATCTAGGGTCAGATCTATTTTTCTGGGTCCACACTGTGTGGTTCTGTCCCGGGACCTGATATATTGGGGTGGGGGGTCTGGTGTGATGTTACATCTCCAGACGAGGACGTTCCAAGCAGTTCAAAGCCGTCCATTAGAGACTTGACTGTCCGGGTTCTTCAACAACCCGAAGCCGATACCGCACCCGGCGGTACTCCCCCCCCCCGCCCTCTGACCCCGTGAACTGTGCGTGTACAGAGCTGAGGCGGAACTAAACGGGTGGCTCCGGCGGCGTCATGAGAAGGGCCCGCCGTCATCCCAGCAGAATGCGTGTCAGAGGATTGGGTAACTCCGCCAGGGGAGGGAAGAGCCGACAGCACACACTGCACACATTGTTGAAACACAAGACATCTCACTTACGCAGGACAAGTGTGTAGTGTGTGTGTGTGTGTGTGTGTGTGTGTGTGTGTGTGTGTGTGTGTGTGTGTGTGTCCCTATGTTCTTATGAATGGGAAAGATAATTTGTGCGTTTGCATTTATCAATTATCCACTTCCTGTTCAATCTGATTAATAGTATTTAGCTTTATGTCGATGACTCATTTGTCTTTGTCCGGTATTTATTTAGCTTGTTTGTTGCAGGTTTGTTTGCACATTGAAGTCCTGTCTCAAAGTTAGCATCTTTGCTAACTTTTTCTTTTTGTTCATAAATGACGTTTCAGAATTATTGTGCTTTTAAACATTTAAAATGTCATTTAAATGACATTTGGAGTCACTGCATTCATATAGCCTATCGGGACAGAGAGCGTGATGTATGCTGGGTAAATTTAAATTAGCATGGTGGAAAAATGAGCGAATAAAGACGTAGTAGGTACCAAATCGGGGACCACATAAAAACCCGAAGGTCGTCCTTGGATACACGACGCCGGTTTGGGTCTGAAAAATTTGGACATCACTCCAAAAAATTGGTTGCTGCTAAAAATGTCTCTGTTGCTAATGCATTTGTTGACCACGTGTGTGTGTGTGTGTGTGTGTGTGTGTGTGTGTGTGTGTGTGTGTGTGTGTGTGTGTGTGTGTGTGTGGTTATGCCTCTGGTGATAACCCTTCTGGAACCTAAACATATTTAACCGAAGCAAATGACCCCTCATTACTCAGCGTGCTACAATCAAAGGTCAGAGGTCACTGCTGCCGTTGTGTGCCTGCATGCAGGAGCGTGTGTGTGCGAGTGTGCGTGTGTGTGTGTGTGTGTCGTTCATCATCCCCGCTTCGTGTTCTCTCCTGAGTGTTTGTGTTTACCTGCCGCTCTTATCTGATGCGGCCACCCTGGAGGTCAAAGTTGCGCGGCGCTCAGGGAAGGTTTTACGCTCCGGCCCGCCTGAGGGATCGACTCCGGCCCGGCAGGACCGGCTCGCTGTGACACTGACAAAACTGGAAGACAAAAAATCGCGTCAAACACCTCGCGATGATGTACACAGTTTCGCTCGATAATCGTTAATGATGACAGAAGGACTGTAGGTGTAATACTAAATCAGCGCAGTGGTCTGTTGTTATCCATAAATTAATAATCAACAAATCTGTAAACCAAATTATTTATTTCCCTTTAATAATAAACACTTATGATAAAAAAAATCGATTCGGGTTTAGTTTGAGTTTTAGTTTGGTCACTGCAGAAAATCCCACTTCACAAAGACAGGAAGTTGGAAATGGAAGCAGGGTTCTCACTGCTTTTTATGCGATCTCAGGATAATCTGCCTTAATTTTAATCTTTAATCTAATTTTTAATTTCAATTTTCGGGGTAACAGCCGGTAACCTGTTAAGGGGCACTGGTGCTTGCATTTGTTTGTGCATCATTCTGCACAGAAGTCACTTTTCAAAATAAGACCTCTCCAGACTGGGTCATGGTCTACCTAACTGCCCATGACTCACTGGTTGGGGACCGCTGGGCTAAACAGTGATTTTTTTCCCCCATCCCCATCCTCATCCTCATCATCATCATCATCACGTCTGCCACCCCTGGCCGTATCCGTTTCCTCTGGACCTCCTGGTGCTAAAAGACAACAGTCCTCCAGACGTACAGTCGGCCCCATTCTGGGCTTCCTGAGTCGCATTCCACCTAAACGACCCGGCCGACGGATGTGCCGCATTCCCATCCCGGCGCTGATCCCCCTACACGCTTCTAACCGTACCCGTACTCCCAGAACATCCGGGGCCCGATCGGATGCCCCTGTGGAACACCGCCTGGCACCGCCTCACATAACCGGGACCTTTGAGGGGACGCCTCGACATTCCGTTGGATATCAATCCCGTTCTCGCCGGCGTTGCTGTCAGCGTGAGTCAAAAGGGGGCTCGGATTCAGCTTCAGCCAGGGTAATGGGATGGACAGATGTTTAGATGTGAGGGTCCGACCCCCCCACCCACCCACCACCACCCCCGGGGCCCCTTACAGTGGTACAGCCTGACAGAAAGCAATCAGCTTGATGTGGAGGAACAGAATAGCCGTACTGTACGTCGCCGCAACCCGAGCCCAGGCGGAGGGATTTACTGTAGATATGGGGATGGATAAGAAGAGAAATTAGCAAGGGGGGGGGGAGTGAAAAGAGTCCCGAATGCAGAACAGATGGGATCGGGACGGAAAACGAGGAAAAGGAACGCCGACGCCGTTTGAAGGAGCGGAGCGCGGAGAGGGGAGTGCAAGTTTGAATTTTGTGCAAAGACGATGGGGCAGGCAAGCCAGGCAGGCCAAAGGCATAACAAAAAGAAGGGGGAGGACGAGGGGGAAGGAGTTGAGGGACGGGGGGTGCAGATAAAAATGAGTCATGTTGGCAGGATGAAGGGGGAAACAGCTGAGAGGGGTCGGAGGTGCATCGACGGCTCTGATCTCACTTTTATTTTGGCTGAAGTAAGACGATCCCTCCCTCTCTCTCTCCCCCTCTCTTTATTTCCCTCACCCCTCCTCCCATCTCTCCCTGCCAGGTTTCCCTCTCTCCTCCTGTCCTGGGAGGTGATGTGAGTGTTTCCACATGTTGTCGGCCGGTGCTACTAGTTTGGCTCGTAAGCCTGACTCGACACAAAGCCTCCTTATAGACGCAAGACCAAACAGGAAGTGGACGACAATTAACTGGTTTCACTTTTAACTCCACGGCTCGGATGAAACGGCATCGGAATGGAGAGATTATTACAAGTTAGATTATTTATCCTTATTATTTCATCTCCATCCCGTCGTTCCTGCTGATGCTAATTGTGTCGGATCGACGCGGCGTCCCGACCGCGAGTTAGCGGTCGTTGGCTTCCAATCGTTAGCGTGGGTGAAATAAAGTCGCCCCGGCGACGCTGCGAACGGAAAAACGCTCGATCACAGAGACGGACGGAAAACATGGATGAATAGTTCTTTTATTTTTGCCTTTTTCTTTTCAACAAACCGTGACTTGAATTGAGGCGAAGCGACGGGTTAGCGGCGAGTTAGCGGCAAGTTAGCTGCGCGGCGTCTTCGAATTTGAGAGAATTTGAATAATTTTATTTTCAGTTTTGACCAAAAATTTGCTTTTTGTCATAGAATTTTGTTCGGATTTTCTTAGTGCTTTAGGAATGTGTGAAAATTAGAATATTATACCCAATTATATGATAAATGGTAAATATATTACATTCAAAATCAACAGTTTGAGATAAGATAAGATAAAATAATCCTTTGTTCCAACTGTGGGGAAATTTATGAATTTAATACAAAATTTAGTGCAAAAACTTGAATAATGACCAATTATTTTACAAAATAAATCAGCCAATCGGAGCGGGTTCAATAGACCGATGCGTCGTCCAATCACAGCAGCTCCTGGTCTTTTAGTTGAAATTCGTAGAAAATGATAATAATTAGCAGAGTTTAGTAATCATTAACCAGCTGATTGAGAGCCGGGGGTGTGAATCTGAGGAGGAGGAGGACGAGGAGGGGGGGGCGTGATGAAAGAGAGTGAGAGGATATCACACACACACACACACACACACACACACACACACACACACACACACCTCTCTCTGTCGTCTGTTAGTGCCTGCCACCGTCACAGTGGGGGGGCCGTGGCCCCTGCATAGCCTGAGAATGGTAAAGGCTAATCCTACAGGAATGCTCCAGGAATGTGAAAGTTGAGGCAGGGATTGAAAAAGAGAGAGGTGGGGGGGTTGGGGGGGGGTATGTGGGGTGAGGGGGGGTTTAGAGAAAAGGGTGGCATTCAGGAATAAATGAAATGAAAGAGAGACAGAGAAAAGGGGGGGGGCAGGAGAGGTGGTGGTGGGGGGGTCGAATAGAGTAAAAGAGCTGAAAGGAAAAGAAGACCAAAAAAAAAAAAAAACGAAGCAGAGAAAAGGAACAAAGAGCAGAAGAGGAGAAACGGATCGACAGGACCGTCCAGTTTGACGATAAACGGTGGGATGCTTTCTTCCAGCCGTTGTTATAGAAACAGGCCAAAACACGCCGGAAACCGTTTTTGCTGAGACGTCTCCTGCGAGGTACGCGGAGATCGTCCCGATAGTTTCGCTGGAGGAGCGCGAGCTTGTCTTGTCACGAAAACACGTGAACTTTGTGTTACTTTCGTAACAATGGCAGTTAGGCGTCCGCCGTTTGTCGGGATGAGTCTCTGCTTGTCCTCGTTTCTTGCCCCGGTTACAAATATGGCTTTTCCACCTCGGTGGATCCCGTGACGTACCCGGGCCGGCGTGGAATGGTATGTTCTCCCAGTGCGGTTTCGCATACTCCCCAGTCCGGTTCTGTTGTTTGAAAACGCGGAGAAGAAAAAGTAAGAGTTCCCTCTTACGCAATTGGACATACCTAGAAAGACGGCATCACTGGGGCAACTCTGGCATTGAAAAGATGGGTAAACTTCCTAAACGGACAGGATGTGATTGTAGTATCTGATAACTTCAGTTACCTGGCAGGCAGGTGTGTTTGCCTGAAGGGCTGCCAGTGAGGATAAAGCGCCGCTGTAGGAAGAGAAGTTGTCTGCATGTGAAGATAAGTGTGTTGTCTTTGTCTGGTCGCTCTTGTGCAACAGCAATTACAGTTACAGTTACGGTTAGACTTCAACTCGCTGACAAAAAACCCGCCACGCCGCCGACGCTGGAACGGCAGCTGTCCCATTATCTGTGTGCACGAGTGTAGGCGGATGTTTGTGTACGTTCATGCAAATCTTTGTGTGTCATCTAAAAAGAACAGACGAGGCATTCCTGGTGAATGAATCCAAGGGAGGATTCCTTCCAGGGTCATTAAATTTGTTCTCAAATATTTATGTATGCAGGTGTGAATGAAGAAAAAAAAAAAAAATTTAATTTATGTTGTTGGTTTTGCAAACGTTGACGCCCCCACACCGACACGCCTCGCACAAACAGTGAAGTCGTTGTTTTATTAGCGATACCTTTTCTCCTCTGGGAATTTTAAAAAATATCGACACCGTCCAAGTTTCCGACACCTGCCGCTATGCAAATATCTTTAACGGGACTCGACATGAAGGTTCCAGACGTGATCCAGTAGTTTGGGCAATTTACTGCTTTAGAAAACCTAAAAGGTTCCTGTATGCTGCCTCCATCCACTAGGTGGCAGCAAACAGCCAAAGGTTTTGATTAAAACAATGGAAGAAGTTGTGACTAGTTTGTTTCTGTGAGGATGTTACCTAAATTATTTTCACTGTTTTCTTATTCTTCGCAATATTTTTCATATTTTGCTTTCATTTTTTTTTTTACACTGCCCCCTTGGGGTTTCCGGGGGTATCGATTCCATTCATCCCTAAGATTTCAGAATGTAGATTTCAAGCCTTTATTATTCTTCCAGGTAAGAGTCATAGTTTTACACTCAGGTGTGATGACGGATGTTCAAACCTCACCTCAAAGGACCGGCCAATCAGAGCGAGACGTGCAGCCAATGTCATTCAACATTCAACGTTCAAAGCTACGCAGAGCAGAACGGTGGCCCGAAGGTACAATGTGTTTCCCAACCAGGACAAGAAGGTAAACAGAGTTGAGAAACCAGGTTCATTCGGGACGTTTTACTGGTTTTATTTGCTATCTCTAGGCTCTCTGGGGTCGTGGAGGCACGTCAGGCAGAGTGGAAGACGTAGACGCGAAAGACGGTGTAGCACAGTCCAGGTATTCAAAAGTTCTTATAAAAGGTTCTTCTCAGGTTGATATCGTGTAACATCAGACGGTTGGTTTACGAATTGCATCATCAACCGAAGGAAGCCCGAGATGCGACTCAATGAGTACTCGAAAATCTCTTTTTGGAAGTGTCCGATAAGATAAGGTCTGGAATGTTTTGGACCGTCGGTCAGACAAAACAAGACCTTTGTAGATGTTTGCCTGGACAGCTGTGATGACAGAAACCCAGAACGGCTCTCAGTGGAGCGGGAACCTCCACCAAGGCCGAGCGAGTCTGTAGAGCTACGTGAAGATCGCTCTGCGAAAACATACGTCCAGATAATCATCTAGATCTGCGCCACTTGGCTGTGAAAGCGCGGATAAGACTATCAATGCAGGGGAAAGTTACATAAACTTCCTGGCTTGGGTTTCATGGAATCTGGCGTAACCCGGCTGTCATCCTGAGGCCTGTGATTGGTCTCTTTCTCGTCGGGATGTGCCGGCGTTGACTGCCAGGAAGCGTTCTCGCCATCAGTCGGAGACGAACTCCCTCGCTCGCCTTCAAGGACGGTCGTCAGACATGAAAACAACGCCCAGCTGGGGGAGAGGGCGAGCATCGACGGCGGGAGCTCGGATGATAAATAGTCGATGTTTGAAGCCAGCTGAGAGCGACTTGAAGAGGAAGAGAGCAGATGGAAACTGAGCGGCGTTGAGAGATTTTAAGAGGGTGGGGGGGAGACAATGGGACAGACTGGGATGCAGAAGGTCCTGCAGTCGCAGGAAGTCGCCTAATAAAAGGTTTCCTGTCTCGCTGAGGGGTTGGGGTCTCACAGAGGCCTGCTTGACACCAATTAAACCTGCTGCTGGACTAATGCCCCCCCCCCAACCCTATCCTCCCCCTCCCACCAGCCCACCCCCCCTCAGGACACGACAGACAGACATGATGCTTGAAGACTCACTAAGAAGACTTCCTATGTTAGGGTAAACACCCTCAGCAGACAGCCGCTAACACACACCTTCAATTTGTTGTTGTGTCTTATTTGCTAATTAGCTTATTAGCTTTTCAACAGATTTCTGTATTTAAAGTAGATTAAACTAAACAGGACTGGTTTTATTCCAGGTCTGTTTAAAACTTTAGCTAAGCTAATGTCTTATTGGCTTGTTCGTTCTGCAAACACGACTAACACACAAATAAAACTTTCACCCTCAGCTCGTCCGGCAACAACTGATTCGTCTTTGATTGTCATCGCCGGCGGCGAATCTAGTGACCCCGCCCCTCCTACATCCATTGTTTCTACCTAGAGCCCCCTCTAGTGGCAGAATCTACAAACTGCACTTCTGTTCTTGTCGCGTTTTCACACGTTTGAGCCGTTGGAAACAGTTTGCGTCGGCTGTATCAGTTGTTTTGGATGCAGACTCACCGGCGAACTCTGTAAACCAAACCCAATATTGACACTGCGATAATTGTCCAACCGGCGCGGCCACAAGGTGGTTCAACAAAAGCAGCCTTTGTCGGAGCTCCTTCTTATTATTCTCTTTATGCTAAGAGGTTAATTCATTTAATCTGGCTGTAAAAACATGCCAGAGGGAATTGTCCATTTGTTCGACCCTTAGGGTCCTGCAGCATCTGGGATGTCGTGTCCCAGGATGAAGGATCAGGATGGTAGATTACAGAAGGGAAAAATGGGGGTTGGGGGGGGTAGGCAAATTGGAAATTGGGCCCGAAGCCCGGCACAGCGTGCCACGCTCCGGGCTTCACCCAGCGCCGCTTCAAAGAATCCTCAAATCTCTTCAGAGCCACTCAGACAAATTATAGTCATAAACAACAAGTCACCCCCCCCCCATCTCGCTGCCTCGCCTCCCAGGGGGAAAACAAATGGCCCAGTATCCCGTTGCCCTGGCGACTGAACCCTGACCAGCCCGCCCAGCCGTTGACCGTCTGTTTCCAGCTTTGTTTGTTTATTTGTTTACTCAGAGACACCAGAGACCGCGGCGGCGGCGGCGACGGCGGTGGTGGTAGGGGGGTGGGGTTATCTCCTGAAAGGAGCTGGAAAAAAAACCAAAGCCTCCAATTACATGTGATTTGGTCCATCCTGGGGTATTATGTGGACGCCGTATGTGATTGGGGTAGATAAGTGGGCGCTAATGACCGGGCAACCTACGGGAAGGCTGGGGCAACTCTGTCCGTTTGTCTCCTGACTGTAAAAAACTTTTTTCCCAAAGCTTGCGTGTCGAAAGCATTCCGTGTTTGCTTCCAAACGGATTCACGCAACGACAACAACGCCAAGTACACATGATCGCACCTCCAGCTCCTGGAAGTTATTTACCGAGAGTTCTGTTTGCAGCCCATCAAAGACTCGTCCGCACTTGCAGTTGTGCCCTCAAGACACTATTAGCATGTTTTTGTTTAGGTAAGGTGGGTAAAATCCACGCTACATTCCTGATGGGTGGTGCTTCATCGCCTCCCGACACCCGTTTGGTTTCCCATCACTTTGGCGCATCCCTGTCCAAAAGGGGACAAGAAGCGCTCCGGTGGTATTCCCGTTCTGGAGCACTCAAGGTGTGGAATTTGACATCGGCATAACTCACGACCTTCTATTGTAGCTCGCACGGAACTGCTAACAGAAAACCCGGGCGAAGAGCGGCGCGATCAATCACCGCGCTCTTCTTTTATCTGGTTTAGCTAAGAGGAAAGCCAGATAAACACTCTCTGGTGCCTTCCCCAACGGGGTCAATCCCCGGCGTGACTCCGAAGCCTCGGCGGAGATCCTCCAGACGTTCAGGTGGAAACGCGCCGGACCGAACATAAATGTTTAAGTTCGGGAGCTGAGCTGAGGTGGGGGGGGTAGATAAATCACGCTAATATCAGACAGTCTTTGGAGGAATGTCAACAGCGCTCACCTCTAACCCCACGTGTGAAGGCGGTACAGTGGAGCGGTGACCCCCTGGTTCTCCTCGCGGCGACCTCCAGGCAGCCCCCCCCCCACTCTAATGGAGGTTTTATGGACGGCGTTCCACTTTATTGAGACTGTGGGACGGACCGGGTTGGCTCTGGGAACCAGATGTGAGCTACGGAGAAAGTCGGCCAATTACCGCACACATAAAGACTCTCCTCGGGTTCGGCCGCCGATGCGTCAATTAAGCCTCAAGGCGAAGGAGAGGATTAATGTGGAAAAAAGCCGACGCTCGCCGCCTGGAGAAGGCTTTTATCCACGCCAGCCTTCAGCCAATTAGGTCGCTGCCTGAGCTTCCTGTCACCGGCGGCGACGTCCCACGTCACCAGGTTGATCGGATGTTTATCGTCTTTATGCCGACGACGACTTCTATATCTCCATCAACAGGTTTGGTCTTTGGTGTTATTGTTGACTTTTCCCGTCATTTTTCACGGATCTTTGGATAAAAAAGATGACGAGGAGTAACGAGGAAGCTGTGACGACGTCGTTAATCGTGATGAAGACTCGACGAGAGGAATCCGGGTAGACCAACTTTGTCGTCATCGTCACGGAGAGTGAACACTTTTGATTTATTTTGTAAAAAATAATTTTATTTTGACAAAATCAGAAAAGAAATCGGTCAAAACAAAACAGTAAATCAGACGGGAAGGAAAGACGAAACCTTTACGGGAACAATCCCTCGTAATCCCTCGTTACTCGCGGTTTATGCGTTCCAGGATCACCTGTGAAAAACAAAATTCCACAATAGAGCGACAAACTATTATTAAAGGTAATTTAAACGTTTATGAACCCTCCCCATACTGATATTAAACCACCTTCTATCTTTTAAAGCACATTTGTACCTACTAAAAATCAGCGATGTAGTGAAGCCGTGGATCTTGAAGCGTGAATAAGCGAGGGATTGCTGTATCTCTTGTATATAACGCCGATGGGAGTGGAGTTTCACGGAAAAAACAACAAAACAAACGTTTTTGTTTCCTACACTACTACAGAAGATGACGCAAATTAGCATAGCAGCTAAATCGAAGATTCCAAGTTAAGTAGATTTCCGGGTTGAGTCGGCGGTCCCTGAAGGCCCCCGACGGAGAGTCGAGAAAGAGATGGGGAGACCGGGACGGGGCAAAACAAAGAGAGAGAGTTACTGCGGAGAAACGAGAGATAAAAGGAGGAGAAAGGGAGGCGGCGAACCAGAGGAGGGGATCAAGTGTCAGGTCCGCTGTGGTCCATTCTGCCCCCAGACAGCTGCAGCCACAACTGACAAACCCAGAGGGGCCCCCTCCTCCAAAGGCAACGGGAAAGCACCGGGAATTATCCGGCGCCGCCGCTCGCTCTCCCTGGGGAGCACCTCGCTCTGACTCGCTTTAGTTAGCAAGACGAAGAAGGAGGAGGAGGAGGTCGTAGCCAGTTCCATTCTAGTACCCCCACGTGACCCCCCCCCCCCAAAAAAAAACAACAACCTTGAAATGGGGCAAATCCTGGTGATTCGGGGGGCACCAGCCTCCTCTTCCTCAATAACTCCTCTTGTAATGATTTGTATATGCGAGTGTGTGTTGAAGGGAGGTTGGGGGGGGTTTATGGTGGTGGTGGTGGTAGTCGGGGGGGGGCAGGTGTGAACAGCTGTGATGTATTGTCGTCTGGGGCTTGATAATGTACCCACGCCTGGACATTGTTAACATGTGAAGGTAGACGTGTGTTAAGGTGGCTTTAAAAACAAACCCCAGTTCAAAGAGGGGGGGGGGTGAGGGGGTTATGGGGGGTGGGGGGCAGGTTGACGGCGACGGCCGACACCCGCTGCGCCCGTAAAGGACAGGAGTGGAATGAAGGCGAGAAAGAACAGACCGCGGAGGGGGTTTTTTGCAGGGGGGGGGGGCAGTAGCTGGGAGGGTGAGAAAGGTAGAGCGAGGTTTTGATGTTTGGGGAGGGGGTGGGGGGCAACAAGGGGGGGGGGGGAGCGCATCGTAATGTATCTATTGAAGTCCAGGCCTGTGTGTTTGATACCGAACATCTGTACCCCATTTCCCCTCCGTCTCCCCCAGCTGTGAGCCCTCACGTGTCCCGGGACAACCAGACCCGGGACCATAAACCCCCCCCCCCACCTCACTCCCTCCACATCCATCTCCCTTAGCGTCCGCGTTCCTCCCTTTTTATTCTTTGTCCGTGAACACACCTTCGTTTGGGATCCACTTGTTTAGGATCGCAGGTCTTTCCGATTGGCGCCGACGTCCGACCCGAAGTGGGCGGAGCCAATAAAAACCTGAACTGAGTCTCTCCATGTCCGTTCTACGTGATGCAACAAAACCGAGGTATCCGTTGCCCCCCCCCAATCCCCTGCCCGGGGTAAATGAAATATGGTAGCTGTCGCATTAGGAAGTCCATTGATGATAATTGGGGCCGGTGTTCTCGGCGGAGTCACATCTGCTGCTGCTTAGGCGCCAACACCCCCCCCCCACATCCAGACGCTGCTAAAGCCACCGGGGTGGGGGGGTGGATGTCGATGGGGTAACTGGACCTGGGGTATTGAGTGGGACCGGGCAGCGGTTGTCTGGCAAAGAGGCTAGGTCGCGACCTCCAGGTGATTCGTGATGGTGGGGGGCGTGGGGGGGGGGGGGCGTCGAGTAACGGATATGCCGACGTTATCGGGATATCGGGAAACCATCGACTGGCCTCGGTGGGAGGGGGTCACCCCGACAGCTGACGCCGGTCTGAGGCGTGTGGACGGATGACGGACAGGAGACGGGGTCCCGGAGGCGGGGTCAGGAGGTCAGCGCCGCTCGACGTGACGGGGCGGGGCGGGGGGGCGTCGGCATGGAGACAAATGGGCCACAGCCGCCTGGAACGGGCGGTCACAGATCTTTAGGGGCGGGGCCGACGGGTCACGACGAGTTCGGAATCATCCGGCGCGTTCACGGCGCGTCAGGCGGGATTTCCTCGGTTATGTCATCTGACATAAGACTTTATTACACGTGTTCATAGTGAACAGATGCTACTGGAATTTACTCCCATCAACCGGAGAAAAGGAGGCGGGGCTTGTAGCATAGCAGCGTTAGCATCTAGCGGTGAAAATAGCGAGAAGATATAATCCAACGCGGCGTCTCGTGAGACACTACGATGCGTTATGAGTCATTGTGAGTCACATCCATAGTGGTTGTAATGCCATCGACTGACTTTGTAGTATTATGGGATGGCTGGTGTCACATGGGTCCCTTAGGGTTGTGTTTCGTTACAGATTGATTACTGTTCCTGGTTCACCGTGGGGTCCACCAATCAGCAGCAGGCAACGAGGTGAGAAGATGGTCACTTGACCTTTGTTTAAAAAAAAACAAATAAACAAGCCCCTCCCCCCTCCCAGGTCGCTTCTGGTGGGGGGGGTCGCCACGCCCCCCCCCGCTGGGCCGGCCGGTCGTTTGTCACCTCCGGTGAGCATCGTCACCGCGTCGTCCGTCTTCAGCCTGCCTCCTGAGTGTGTGTGTGTGTGTGTGTGTGTGTGTGTGTGTGTGTGTGTGTGTGTGTGTGTGTGTGTGTGTGTGTGTGTGTGTGTGTGTGTCACTCCATTTGTCAATAGTTCAGAGTGCGTCTTCACTCATTCGTCTTCAGAGAGCATTCTTTGCGTCCATCTCGGGTCATTCGTGGTCAGTGTGTGTCACGGATGAGCGGGCGGGGCGGCGGTCGGACGGTCCGACACCCCCCCCCCCACCCCACCCCCCCGACGCCTTCTCTGGATCTGATTGGACGATTTTTACCTTCAAAGAGGAATGGAGACGTGATGAAGCCGTCAGTGATGTGTTGAGTGTCTGAAACCATCGATTCAAGTTGACTAAATTTAAATTTTAAAGTTTTAATAAAATTGTATATTTTTAACATTTTTTATTAAACTACAATCATTTTCTCATGTGAAGCATTTTGTCATTCATGTCATGTAAAATGTAAAAAAAATAAATTAAATCTCACTTATTATGGTTAGAAATACTTTCCTCGACATATAAAATGCGTTAATTATACTAAAATGAATTAATTTGTGGTTAAAATATCGTGATTTACTTTTGTTCATCAAACTTATGTTCCACCTCGTCACATTAACGCAATTTTGCGCCAAAAATGCGCTCCACTTCCTGTAAGTGACACCGCTAACAGGAAGTGACATCATTCAAGAGTTTGACGAAGAAAAATTCCTAGCTGTGTTGTTAGCTTTTAGCACATCATGAATTTCTGCCATACTGTTTTAGCTATTCCGTTCCAAAAAGAAAAAAGTCACTCTGATGACATCAGAGGTTGATGACATCACACTGGAGCCACGGCGGGGGGTGGGGGGGTGGGGAGGTGTCGATAGACCCTGAACGTCTCGTGGCGGCGATGCGTTCATGTCTGCATCACACAGATGAGAGAAACTGTTCCTCGACCTTCTTGACCTCGAGGGTGGGGGCGGGGGGGTCACCTGAGTTTGCCCCAACCGCTTCAGACCCCTCCCTTCCCTTCCTTTGGGGAAGGCGGAGCTTCGCCCCAAAACTTCCCGTAAATACGAAAGCCTTTCACGTGAGGAAAATCTACGCCTTCAGACTGTCAGGCAGACTTTGTGGTTTGGCTGGGAGTCAAGCGTGAGTTTAACCCCCCCCCCACCCCCACCTTCATACCCCATCCTACCCCCCCCCCCTCCCATTCCATGCATCGGTGCAGGATGAGGAGTACGACGCCGGCAGCAGCCGGGCCTGCAGACGTGTGTTCCGCCTGCATACTTGGCATCGGATCAAGGTGGATCTGGTATGTGGCTAAGGAAAGTGTGTGTGTGTGTGTGTGTGTGTGTGTGTGTGTGTGTGTGTGTGTGTGTGTGTGTGTGTGTGTGTGTGTGTGTGTGTGTGCGCATTGGTCGCCCTCATTAGCCGATCCAGCCCTGCGTTCACAGTTTGAAGGCAGCGCTCCTCCTCTTCCCTTCGCTCTCAGCCCCCCAGCTAAATGAGGTTAATAAACCGGAGCGTTTACCACCATCATCCCCCCCCCACCCCCCAGCTCTGCCCTTCATCTCCACCCTCCTCCACCTCCTTTCATCTCAGCTGAAACTCTTTCTTCCTCTTTTCCTCACCTCTCTCTATTTTTTTTATTATTTTTTTATTGTCATTGTTGCTCGGCCGAGGCTTCTGGGATTCCCTCCCCCTGTTTCCCAGGACGGAGCTGCAATTACAGCTCAGGAGAGAGAGGAAGACCAGCTGTGTGTGTGTGTGTGGGGGGGGGGGGGCAGAAAGAGGAGGGCGTCCCCCAGAGGAGAGGGAATGTAAGGGAACCTTTAAAGCCAAACATTTTATATTTGATTCACTCGGTTTTACAGGATTTTGACTTTTACATCAAAAATTTGACACCCCCCCCCCCCCAAAAAAATTTAGCCATAATTATTCAAATTAAAGCCCCTCGCATCTCCACTGTAAGATCACAAGGGCCGTGCCGGGTCGGGTCGTCGTGACCAAAGCGTAACGAGTAACGCGGCGTGTCACGACCCGGCTCGCACCTCCTGAGCGTTTGGAACAGGCCCGGCGCAGGAATGGGCAGCGATACCGGCGAAATGCGAGGAATGCGTCCAACAGCCTTGGGCGCTCTTATCTCGGACGGCGAGCAGCCAGGGACGAAAATATGATGGAAGACGACGGAAACGCACCCACAATGCACCAGCAGTGCGTTTTAAAGCTGGACCTCCAGAACTTAAATAGCCCGTCGGGATGGATTACCGCCAAACAAAAGGTTTAAGATTCGTTCTAACCGCCGGTCCGGTCGCCGTGTTGCTCTGGTCACATGACTGAGGACTCGTGCTCTTTAAACCGTCTTCAGACCAGATTGCGTAACGACGGCGTCAACAAGGTCGCGACCTGGTCGGGATAAAATCTCGGCCAAAAGACTCGTTTGAAAAGTCACTGAAGACGTAAAATAAATCAACGGAATTCACGATCTCAGATCTTTGATTTTACCGTCCCTGTGTTTCATCTCATACTTTGTGTTGTACTACCTGTGGTACTGCCTGTTGTACTGCCTGTTGTACTGCCTGTTGTACTGCCTGTGTTGTACTGCCTGTTGTACTGCCTGTTGTACTGCCTGTGTTGTACTGCCTGTTGTACTGCCTGTGTTGTACTGCCTGTGTTGTACTGCCTGTTGTACTGCCTGTTGTACTGCCTGTTGTACTGCCTGTTGTACTACCTGTTGTACTGCCTGTGTTGTACTGCCTGTTGTTCTGCCTGTTGTACTGCCTGTGTTGTACTGCCTGTTGTACTGCCTGTGTTGTACTGCCTGTGTTGTACTGCCTGTGTTGTACTGCCTGTTGTACTACCTGTGTTGTACTGCCTGTGTTGTACTGCCTGTTGTTCTGCCTGTTGTACTGCCTGTGTTGTACTGCCTGTTGTACTGCCTGTGTTGTACTGCCTGTTGTACTACCTGTTGTACTGCCTGTGTTGTACTGCCTGTTGTTCTGCCTGTTGTACTGCCTGTGTTGTACTGCCTGTTGTACTGCCTGTGTTGTTCTGCCTGTTGTACTGCCTGTTGTACTGCCTGTTGTACTGCCTGTTGTACTACCTGTGTTGTACTGCCTGTGTTGTACTACCTGTTGTACTGCCTGTTGTACTGCCTGTTGTACTGCCTGTTGTACTGCCTGTTGTACTACCTGTGTTGTACTGCCTGTTGTACTGCCTGTTGTACTGCCTGTTGTACTGCCTGTTGTACTGCCTGTTGTACTGCCTGTTGTACTACTTGTGTTGTACTACTTGTGTTGTACTGCCTGTGTTGTACTGCCTGTTTTACTGCCTGTTGTACTGCCTGTTGTACTGCCTGTTGTACTGCCTGTTGTACTGCCTGTTGTACTGCCTGTAGCTGCTAAGCTACAACGATTAGCACCAACTAATGCTATCTCTCAAATAGTGTACTTTTTTACTCACATGAAACATTTGTAACTCGTTCACCCACGAACGACGAGTACGATTTCGCTTCAACATTCCGAATGTTTCATGCGAATGTTTTATTGAATTTACCGTTAAATCGTTGCTAGCTTGTTTAGCTAGCAGCAGTCAGTCACGCTTTGTTTTGTCATGAATTTTGTTTTCTTTACCCTGGAATGTTTGTTTGGTTAGCCATGCATGCTACTAGGGCTAACACACTGGCTGATGGCGTGTTAGCAAACCCTTTAGCTCGTTAGCTTAGCATGAAGTTGAGACTGAAGGAACAGTCAGGCCAGCTAAAGTCGGAGAGTAAAATACTAAAGAAGTATTTGTAGTTACATGTGATAAAATCAAGTTTTAGCTTAGCCTAAGGCTAAGCTATACTAGCTTAGCTTTAATTGTTGTGTTGTTGACGCGAACGTTTATTTACCTGTCAGAAAAAACCTTCAGGAAGTAAACGATCGTCGACACAAATCAGACACAAACATCATTTTCTCTCTCTGACCATTTTATCTGAGAATCTTTACGATGTTTGACCCCGGCTGGAAGTGACCCCCCGACCCCGGCGGCACAGCCAGACCCGACACACACACTCACACACTCACACACACACACACACACACACACACACACACACAGGATCGTATTATTAAAGCGTTTGCACGCCTGTTCAGTTTCAGGCATCAGCTGCTCGCCGCGTAATGTTTTGGAACAGCTGTCACGTCGTCCATGTGAGAGAATGATGGTGGCGGGAGCCCCGCCCCCCCCAATGCCACCGCCGCACCCGCCCCCCCCCCGTCGGGCCCACGGGACGGTCGGACAGGAGCAGACTGTCGTGTCATTTCTCTGGAAACATATGGTGAAACTCAAGTGTGTAATTTACCTCGGACTGCGGGTGGCCCCCCCCCCCAGCAGCACACACACACACACACACACACACACACACACACTCATCGACAGGGTGTAATTTACCTGAGGGCGATGGGTGGCCCGGATCCCGTCGCCGCTGTCAGGCAGCTCAAACACAGGTCACACTCCCGAGTGTGTGTGTGTGTGTGTGTGTGTGTGTGTGTGTGTGTGTGTGTGTGTGTGTGTGTGTGTGTGTGTGTGTGTGTGTGTGTGTGTGTGTGTGTGTGTGGGTGGGGAACTCATTTCCTCCAGCCTCTGAACAGGACAGTAAGAAATCACGGCGGCGGCGGCGTTGGTCGACGGAGCGAAGCTCTACGCCCCGGCCCCCCCTACACAAACCTCCACCCACCCACCTTGTGTGGGAGTCGCCGAACCCACCCCCACCCCCCCGCATCACATCCTCTCCAATTCATCAACCTGGCTCCTTTTCAAAGCCAGAGGGCCCCTCCCATCGGCGCGAGCGAGATGAAGGTCATGGGAGCATCGGCGAAGGGGAGGAGGACTGATTAGAGGAGCGCCGCCCCCCCCCCCAGAATTCCTGCGCTGACCTTCATAAGCGGCACTCTCAGCGCTCTCAGCGGCCCACAATGCTTTGCAGTCGGGTGGGGGTTCCGGAGTCCTCACGAGGAATCATGTTCCGATTCGGTGTGGATCCGGTTTCACACCAGAATCGACGGGAACGCCGATGGCGGCGAGCGAACCGGCGTTCAGTCCGGTTTCCCAGAGATGCAAAGAACACACACACACACACACACACACACACACACACACACGCACACGCACACGCACACGCACACACACACGCTCTAGGATAAACATTTCTCCACACCCCAACATCCATCAGTTTTCCCAAAACGGGAATACCGAGAGGGAGGAATGGCCGGCGGGGGGCCCGGTTCTAGCAGGCGGGGCCCTCAGGTGGGGTGGGGCCCAATCGGGTCCAGGATTAATGTAGCGTGGCAAGTCGACGACGTGACGAGGGAGAGAAATGATCAACACTCTGTGGTCCAACACGACGGGTTTGGGATCAGGAGAGACCCGTTAACCTGATCCAGATCCAGATCCAGATCCAGCTTCTGGTTCCTGAGGAATCTGATCCCGTTCTGGGATGTTCCTGGTTTTCCTGCTTCAGATCCACCATGATGCCTCTAAGATGATCCAGGACTTGTTCTGGAACCCGGGTCTTGATGTGGTCTGCTTCGAATCTTCATCCATCTTCATCTTCCTCACAGATGGAGACGTTCTCTTCCAGGACTTCTTGATCCGTGACGGGATCCATCAGATTACTGGATTCTAGTGGACCGGCAGGCGAAGCTGAACCACAACATCACCAGTGCTGCTTCTCCTGGATCTGATCCAGATGGTCCTGGTTGCTGGTTTTTCTGGATCCTAACAGCCGGGTTTCTCCAGCAGCACCTCAGGACTTGATCACTGGACCATTTCCCTCAAACGCCCCCGTTTAAAGGCCCAAACGCAGCGTCTGATCGCTGGGAGCCGGAGCTTCTTCCCCTGCGGGGCCGTAAAGGCGACAGGAATAATCTCTCCACTCGGCTCCATCTCCACACAGGAAATCTGTGTGGTCCGTAATGAGCTCAGTAAACATCTGCTGCTCCTGTATTAGAGACCATTTTCCCTGCGTCTCATCCTGTAATATGGAGAAATTAGAGTGCAGGGACTCGTTCGGCGTGTTTACACACACATCCAGCCGGAGCAGACTTAACATGAGGACTCCAAGTGTTTTTATACGAGCCGGCTGACGCGCTAACATACCATCTCCGCACCGCAATTTTCCATCCGCAACAGTAAAACGCTACCGGGTGTCCTCAGAGCGCAGTCCCTGAACGGCGAGTTTATTTTATTTTATTCTCCTTTCGAGGGTGGCATCCCGCGAAAATTTATCCGGACGTCTTTTATCCGTGAAAACCGTCAAGCTAAGTTTTTAACGACCGGATGGTTCCGTAAAATCCGTTGTTTGGAAACATCATCAGTCGGAATAATAAAGCGTAAATCTGTTTCCCTGGAGACCAACGGGATCTGGAACGTGGAGAAATGCCGCCACCTGGTGGGCAGTCGGCGTCACTGCGTGGGATTCAAGCGTCAGGGGGAGACACGAATGGTTTTACGTTACTTTATTGTAGAAAACATCGGCAGCAGCTCCACGGCGGTGGTGATAACAACGGAACAGAATCCTGGACCCGTCCAGAACTGGTTCCACCTTGGCGGGTACTGGGGATCCGGTCAGGACCGCCCACTTTAACGTCCACGGGAAAAAAAAAAAGTCCTCCAACAGCGGCGAATCCCGCCTTCTTCACTTGCTCATCTCCTGCTGGACCTCCTCCGCGATCTTCCCCTCCAGCTCGGACGTGTCGTACTCCTTCAGCATGTCGTATTCCTGCCAAGGCTCCGCCCACTTTTGGGCCTCCTCCATCTGCTCCGGCGACAGCGCCAGGTCGAAGCGGATCCCTTGGATGTTGAACTTGGGGCGCTCCCAGCGTTTGGACCACGGCTTGGGGAGCATCATCACCTTCGTCTGACGAGGAGGAGACGTTTTCAGTCACTTTCCACTCTTTCTTTCCCGCGGATGAGCCGATGTTCGCTCGCTCCTACCTGGTTGACGGGAACCTCCGCGGTGGAGGACAGGTACACCGGCTTCATGTCCGGGTCCACGGTGCTGTACTTGGGCAGGGCGTCCCTCAGGTACATCAGGTTGTCGTCCAGCCGCTTCTCCAGCTTCAGCACCTCGATCTTCTGGATGCGGGGGTTGTACATCTCGTAGCAGATCTCCACGCCTGAAGGAAAAACGCCACCACGTTAGCCTCGCCTCCCCTCCCGCGTTTATCGGACCGGCAGAGGTCGTGACCTCACCTTGGGCGTCGATGACGTTCCTCAGGACGAACGTGGCCCCCAGCCCCTTCCCCTTTATCTGCGTGCAGATCCCAACGAAGCGGTTGGTTTTCCCGCTGGCGTGAGGATCCGCCATCGTCACCGCCAGGATGCTTCCTGGGGAAAAAAAAACCAAACAAACCCAGAAGGTTCAGGGTCGGATCCGGTGACCCAGAACCGTTCATGGACCCGGTTCTTCTCACCCGCGTAGAACTCTGGGATGTCGATCACTTTCCTCCTGCGGATCATGTCCTTCCTCTCCATGTAGAACTTCAGCGGGTCGGTTCTCTGCCTGGGGGGGATGAACTCCTGGCTCAGGAACCTGGGGGGGGGGGGGGCAGAAGCACAGGATTCTACTTCCTGTTTACGTCCATGTCTACAGCACCACGTGTGTCTGCGGGTCCCTACTTCCGCTGGGACGCCTCCGCCTGCCCTTCATCCACGATGACGGGTTTGGATGGGGGGGTGAACTTAGGCGGCTGGTTGAGGTTACCCCCCGACGCCAAACGCAACCCGGAAGTGGACAGGAGTCCTGGAAGAGAGACATCCAATCAGCCTCCGCTATCCAGAAGCTAGTTAGCTAACGCTAGCTGGATTTAGCTACTGCGCAGCGGGTTTAAAAACGTCTTTAAAGAATTAATTCACTTTATAAAAGTATTAAAAAACAAAACGGGGCTCGTTCGGTTTCCTTACGTGCATTCCGGAGTCGGACGTGACCCAGTAACCTCAGCGGATTCATGCCTTTACCCAGTCCTCTCACGCAGGCGGCCATGACTGCACTTCCGGGTTTAGCCTGTTGTCTACGGAAGCCGCAAAAAGTCAAACAGCAACGAAGCGGAAATCTTATAGGAATTGAAGTGTCGGTTATTGTCCACCAGATGGCGCAGCTGCTCTGTCAATTTTCCTTAATCAAATTTAAAGCTTTTAAATGACTTTAAACCTTCACAGAAAAACAGCAGCTACATATTTAATTAAGAATTTAATTTTTTTTTTAGTAAATTAATTCAATTTTTTTTTTAGAGTACTGTTTATACGTATAAATGGGGAGGGAGGGGGTTAGGTCATCACATGATGTTGATTAGAAACAGCTGATTTTTTTTTTTTGAAACTGAATAGAACTGATTCATTAAATCAGAAAGACGAGAATAAGAGATCTTTTATTTCCAGGAAGTTAAACGTGATAAACTCCTCTGTAGCTTCCGATCTCGAGTTGTCAGGAGTTCGGTTGATTTCACTCTTCCTCCGGTTCCGAGATCCAACCTGACCCCCAAAAGATCCAGTTAAAAATCCGTCCACAGCTTACGCTGCTTTGCTCACACGCCTGCGTTGTATTTCTTCGCGGGTGTGGAGGGGAACTCTGGGTCTTTGGGACCATGCAGGGGCGCGGCGGTCCTCCAGGTGGGCTGCCTCCAAACTGCAAACACGCAGTTAGAAATCCACACAAGCGCCTCGCAGGAGCCTCGAACGCGTTCTGGCGGCGGGAGGATGATGGGAGACTAGAGACATGGGACCCCCTCCTCTCCTCTGAACCCCGATGCTGCTGGACTTTCTAATGCTACGGAGGAGGAACCCCCAAACTTCGAGGCTTCAAGTATGTTCTTCTCGGATGGGACTATCTCAGCCGTCACGTATGCGCTCCTGTTGGGAATAACGTGCCTCTGCGACTTCACCAAGACCCACTCGGACTTCTCAGGTTGGGAATTCAGAGTTTTTTTTCAGAGTTCTTTTCCAAACTGTCTCCGCGTCTTGTTTTATTCTGCGCTTGGAGTTAAATCTAATTATAGGTGCGCAATCCGCGCCAGTGGGGGGGATGAAAAACAGTTTTATTCGTCATTACGCACGTTTTAAACCCGTTTGGCACGACTCCCACTACACCCTAGCGTCACATCTGGGGGGCCACTCGTGTCCGTGGCGTGCTCCAGCATGTTTGACGCATGTTTGCGTCCTAAACCGACCAGAACACAACTTTTAAATACATTTAAACTTGCGGAAAACACCTGTGTCGCGCTTATCTCGTGAAGAATGACCCACATAAGACGCGTGGAAGTGGAGCAGGTTCCCCTTTAGAGGGGGGGGGGGGTGAGGGTCCGTATCTGCAGGAGATAACCCACTGATGGAGTGGAGATTAAGTTGGTGGGGGGGGGGGTTAATGTGTCACCAGGAGGGGTCTGGACCGAGTGTGCGTCTTTACGCATCCGTGACGCGGATGTGGAGTGTTTTCATCAGCTTTATGACGTCACCCAGGAGGAGAGGTCAGGTGTTTGCGTCTAGTTCCTGGGATGTGCCACCTCCCGTTTTGGTTTTACGCGCAGCCCCTCCCCCGTGTTGATCCACGGAACTAATGAGTCCCCGGAGGCGAGTCCGCCGGTTGGGTTTACGGTGCCATAAAACAGGAAGGCCGCTTTGTGTCGGTGTTAATTGGCCTCCAATGGAGTCTAATGGCTGGAAACAAGCAGCTGCGCGTCACCTGCCCCTCTGTGCGTGACCGCGCATGTGTCTAACGAGCTGCTAAAGACGCGTCGTAGCGAAGGCCGTTAACGAGGCTGCGTTTCCTTCGTGTGTCGGTGGTTTGGTCATAAATAGAGAAATGAGTGGATCTAATGGTTAATTAAATCAGGTGGGGGTTTGGGGGGGGGGGGGCATCGTGATACGGATTATTTCCACGACATGGAACAAGATAAAAAAGAAGATGTAATACGTCGCCCCCCGGCAGGTGTTCAGCCTGTCAGACAAGACTGAGGGTTAAAGTTACGAAACTGCAATCTGATTCTCAATCGATTGTCTGGGTCGTAACTCAAAGACTGATCAATATTTTTCAATGCAACTCGGAGGAGGCATCAAACACACACCGGAGCACCATCGGTTGGAATTATGGGATGTTTGGACTTGGAATTGCTCTTCAAATTAAACAACTTTATTTATGCAGACGGTCTGGCGGTGACGCCGTTGGGTCTGTCCACCAATCAGGGACGTGCATTCAGAGATGCTGACAGGTGGGTGCGTTTTATAAATGGGGGGCGGTGGGCGGGGGGGGTCCCCTTCTGTCCTCACATTCTTGACCAGCTGGAGTCTCCATGGAGACGGCGTTCTGATTGGCGGACGCTGCTGGGCACGATGTCGTTTCATCTCCCGCCGGTTTTCATCGCTCGGCGTGACGTTAGCTCCGCGTTTCCACGGCGCCCTGTTATCATCTTCTATTTTGCAGCCATCTGAGAGGCTAATTAGGGGGTGTGAGGTGAGATGCGCTACCGCTAACGCCCCCACCCCCCCAACCCCCGGGCTAACAGACGTAGCGAGTTAGCTGATGAAAGGTCTTTTGTTTTATGAGACGTCGGCGTTACGGCGCGAGACGAGATGAAGGGCTCAGGCGTTTCGAGCACTTCCTGTTTCTAAATTCTGCAGCGGAGAAACTTTCCTTCCTTCCTCGCGTCTGTCAGGAAACCCCCCCCCCCTGCAGGAGAACGCCCCCTCCCACCCCCCGTTTAACCCCGGTCAATGAGACAGGAGACCGCCGGGGGCCCGAGGGGTCAACTGAGGTCAACCCGTAGTGACTGTGGTGGTAATGGGGTGGGGGGGGGGTCATCCATCTTCCTGTTCTCCACCAGGCCGACATGTTGGTGCCGTCAGAAGAAGATTTCAGGTCATGAATTTAGATTCCAGTGATTTTAATTCAAATAAAATCAACTTTTTCAGGATTTAAAGATGATTCTAATTATAATTAGAAGTTAATTCATCAGAAATCAGGGTGTGATTGTCAACGCTTAACGATTAAACGATTTTTAGCTTTAGCATTAGCATTCCGCCCCCACCCCCCCATGCCACCCTTCCCACTCATATCTTCATCCACTGTACTCTGATTTTCCACAGTGGGCATAAGCTAGAAGCACCCCCCCCCCCTACACACACACACACACACACATCCAACCCCCCCGCGCCCCCCCCCCCGGCTCGGCTGATCACTGTTTCCATGTCTGAGCGCCAGGTGAGTTCTGTCCAAACAAATCCCGCCTGGCGTTTGTTTTGTCTGTGGCGGGGCGGACGGCTGGTGGGGGGGGGGGGGCAGGCATCAGGCCCATTAAATGTGTGTGTGTGTGTGTGGGGGGGGGGGGCAGGGGAGTAACTCAAGGAGTGAATGCGGGTCTGACAGGAGTCGGTTGTGAGGACGCTTCTGTTTGTGGAAGGAGGGGCCGGCATCAGGGAGTCTCGGTTAAACTTTATTGATCCGATCGGTTCAGAACAATAATTGTCAACAGGCAGGAGACGGGAGCCTAAAGCTAGGACCCGACTGGGTTGAGTTCCCTTCTTCAACGTCCTGACAAGACGCCTCATGCAGCCGCGGCCCGGTGCATGCTGGGAAACATGAGCCTCCAGCAGGACGATGAAGGATGGGGTGTTTACGGCAGGGACAGCGTCTTCCTCCCCATGAGGCACGTGTTTGGGTTTAGTTTCATTAAGTTCTTCAAACATCTCAGATATCCCGAGGCGTCAGGCGGGCTTTTTCCCATCATGCATTTCAAGCGAAATAAACTGCGGGTGTGAGCGTCTGGGCGATGTTCCGTAATGTCTATCATCACCACGGCGACTGGATCCAAAGAGAATCGCTGTAATTACAGCGAGAGTCGATGTCACCTGTCTGAAACATGATGGGGGGGGGTGAAAGTCGAGCCGCTGAACGTGATTGGACGTCTGAATTGGCAGTCGACGCCCACCAGCAGTCAGCCTTTAATGTCATAACTATTGTTTTGCACACAATCCTCTTTATCCCAGTCGCCCAATCAGCTGTCGGCGCTGGAGGGGTTTTATGGTAATGACTGTTATTGGGGAGGAAAGAAGGGGCGGGGCTTATACGTAGACATCGCAGGCGTGTGTTTGCAAGAATTGTGCAAGAATCTCCGAAGAAAAATTTTTTTTCAGTGACATCCCAGCATTTTAAAAACTTTTTCGGTCTTTTTTTTTAGCTTGTTAATAATTTAAAAACGTAAAAAATCTCGTCGGATGAGAGGGTGATACCTGTCGCTGCAGGTACGCCGCCGCCCCGCCCCAAAGGACGGACCTCAGATATGCAAACAGAAACAAATGTTGAGTAAGAGTCTGGAGGGTGCGTTTGAATTACGCACCCCGAGGCGCACGCCGACACGCTAACGGCTAAAGTCGGCTCCTCCTCCTGGAGGATTCAGGACGCCATTTTTTTTTCCTGCTGTGATTGAACCCCCGGCAGTCTGGCCAGTCGGAACAAGGAGGCATTGTGTCGCCCCCCCCCCCCCCCTCCAAAAACACGATGTCAGACTGACATTCTGCATTACAGCACGCTACAACAGCCTTCTCCCCTAGCGCCGCTAATCCGTTGCCCACGCCCACCTCACCTCCGTGGGAGTGGGAGGAACGCCGTCTTGCTGTTACGGCGTTCGAGCTAAGTGCTGAAAATAGAGACGGGCGGGGGAATCGGGGGGGGGGGGGGATCGGCGATGCCAAACAGCCGGAGCGTAATGACAGGAATGAAGGCCGAGGGCTGCTGGGAGTTTTTACAGACGGTTTCGCGGTTTTTTTTGGGATTGGCGAATGGCGAAAGAGAAATGAGTCAAAAGCGAAAGTTGAAGCGAAAAAGTGAAAAAACGCTTCAGTCGGAAAGGACATTTTTACTGCGTAGAACAAGTTTCTACAATGTTGTTGATGTAATTTAAATTTATCTTCTGTTTACTTTTAAACTTGTCCGATGAGAGGAAGTACCTCTCCGTCCCAGCAGGGGGCAGTAGTCTGTATTCGTCAGCATTAACTTGTTTCCTCACCTTTGGTTCTCATTGATTGAACAGCCAGTCAGAGATTTCTCTACCTGATAGGCTCAGCTATAATTCCACGCGCTTGATTGGCTGAACACCTGCAAATGGGCGGGGCTTGCATCAGCCATCAAAGCGGGGGTTTTTTTGGCGACAGCAATAAAACTATTTTCTATAAATGGTGATTTGTCTCCAACGGTGCTACGACCAATAGAAAGCGACAACAGACCGTCTGTCAGTGCCTGAGGCTACCTCAGCCCCGCCCACCAGTCATTCACGTCCAATCCGCTGCGGCGAGACGGGCTGAAGAGACATCTGTCCACTGTAAGGCTAACACGCATGCATCTGTCTGCTGGAAGGAGGCTCATAATGAGGCAGTCTGCCCCCCCCCAACCCCATCACACCCCCCCAGGCCGTAAAAGTGACCATTAAGATGACAGATCCTCGCCCCCCCCCATCTTTCTGTCCCAGTCTTTCTCTGTGGGCGTCTGAACATGCTACCAAACCAGAGTGGGGGGGGCGTTCCCGGAACTTCAGTGGCACCCCTCACCCCCCCCCCCCCAGTCCCATCATAAGAGACAACAGACATGCTTAAATAGTCGAAGTGAAAGCGTCCTCTCATCTGGCGACCTCTGACCTCCAGGGGTCGTAAAGAGAGGCACGTGCTAACAGAGGTCATGGGAGGATGTGGGCGGGGCTGGGGGGGTATCGAGGGACTCCCTGGGGTAGAATCTCGGGCAACCGTCCCACTGTGAGGTCATCTCCGACCCCGGCAGATGTTTTATAGCAGCACCCCCCCTTCCATTGTCACAGGAGTTAGCTTACAGGGCGAACGTCATACTTAACCATATTAGCTCGCTAGCTAGCTAGCGTGACTCCTCTGAAATGATGACATCACAGCCCAGCTTCCTGTTCGCGTATTACGATTCCAGTTGCTGTTTTGGAGCGCTGGTGGAGGAGGAGCTAGATCGCAGTATTAGCAACGTTAGCGATGTTAGCTCGATATACCGTTGCGTAAAATCCGACAGTGAAACGTTAGTTGTAATAAATAGAAACGTGTAACAAAAACACTCAAAACGCAACGGAATCTCCCTCGCCCTGGAATAAAACTCTTGGCCAATCAGCTTCATGAGGACCGCACGCTTGTTGTTACGTCAGATTTGATTGGCTGCAACCGAGCAAGTCATCAAGGCTTTTTTTAACCATATGTTTAAAAAAGAGTAAAGACAGGACCAACTGAAGGTTCGATACCTGCGTTTGAACATACAGTATGTAGCGACAATCGGCTAACTGCTAGCGAGGGCACACCTGCTAGCATGCTTGATTTCACTCTACGCAGATGACTCGCAGCTCTTTGCACCAGTTGAGTGCCTTAAACGGCGACTCTGCTCCCGACTTTCGTTGGAGGTTTTAGCCTAATGTTTCTTGGGATTAGCTCGATTAGCAGAAACGACGCTAATCCAGAACGTGACTGCGGCGGCCAGACGAACGTATTGTAAGCGGAGGAATGCGACGCATTTCAGGAATCCGACCGGCGAGGAGTAATTTGTTGGCGCTCACGTGAACTGGACTCTACTTTCTACTCGCGTTCGAGGCTTCTTAGCTCGACCCGACTCGTTGGGGTCGCGTTCAGCTGCGAGGTGAAGGCGGAGTTCAACCGCCAATGATTTAGAGGCTGCAGTCTTTTTTCTTTTTGCGGAAGTCGTACCTCGCTCCGGAGGCCCTCTGTGGTTTGCGGTGGAAGAGTAATTACTACGACGCCTAAAGCCGCCACTTCCTGTCTCTAAAGAGACTGCCCAGCCTCTTCCATGTGCTCATCTCCATCTCTACCTTTCTTGACCGTCCTCCATCGCGTTTTTATCTCCGCGTCTGCAGGGAAACCTCCTCTCCCCAGTTGTCACCACTTGAAGGGAGTTCCTCCTCCGGATTGAGACCTTCATCTGTGGAGTTGATGGTTTGATGCCTGTAATTTACTTAAAATATCACCAATAAAGTCACCGAGCTGTAAAGGCTTAAATACCCCGAGATGAAACGTGACGCCTTTTGATTTACTGGCTTTCAGGAGCGACTTTATGTCTCCGCGTTTACGCATCACGTGTCGCTTACGTGATTGATTCAAGTGGATTCCGGTTTTAACTCTTTGTTTTTACCGCCTGTTGATCGTCTCTTTTAGAACTCGTAATCCGTAATCCTTATTTATTCTGCGAGGTTTCACTCAATGAAAGAGGCTTTACGAGCGTCGCCTCTTATAACGCCTCGCTAACACTTAGCATTGTTCATTCTCCAGGATCGACCAATCAGAGGAGAGTAGGACCTACCGGTCGTACTCTTGACTGAAGTAATGGAGTACTTCCAGGATGTAACCCGCACCGGGTTGTGACTAATCGGTGAGGAAAGCCGACGCCTAGAGGCCTCCTTTTGTGTCGTGTTGACACAACACAACGTTAGCCCGTCGCTAATCTCCATCATACCTGACCCCCCTACGCCCCCCAGCTACAGGTCAGACTTCAGGGTGGTCACATGACCGCAAACAAGGAGCTGATTTTACACCAGTGCAGATCATAAGGCTCTTATGACGGGCTTAAGTCGCTTCACATAATGACATAGGACAGTGGTCCCAAACCCCCGGGTCGTGGACCGGTACAGGTCCGTGGGTCAGTCGGTACCGGTCCACGATGTTTAGTTTTTCACTCTTGACGCTTGTGAAGATTGTGCCTCGGTCACATGACTACCTTCTTAACCCTTACAGCCCTGACCTATTTTGGCCGTTTTTTGGTACTTTTGACATTTGTCTCTATATACCACATTAAAAATGATTTAACATACCCATGATTGGTATGTTTATCTTCAGCACAACTTCAGCTATATGAAGAGACAGTTTTTATTTACCTATAACTTATTATATTGACATATTGGGGCAAAATAGACACACAGTCAAATTCGGAAATGTAAAAATTGTATTTTATTGCACATAAAAACCAAACACATGCTCATGGAATTGATTTTTAGCTCCAAAAAGGTTTGCCATAGTCTTCTTACATAATAACACAGTTTGTGCCACTTGTGCCGCTCTTCAAAGCAGTTTTCCAAAATAAGACGCATCCCGGTGTGACAAAATGCACCAATCGCCAGACATGTTTACATCACGTGAAGACATGCGTCATCGCTTGTACGTTAAACGTTAAACCGATTCATGGCGCTAAAAAGTCCACTGACGCAGGCGCGGTTGTTGATGGCGTTCCCCGTTGTCACGGCGACCTGCTTTCCTTTCAGCGCCTGAATAAACAAACCTGCAGACATAACAGCGAGGGAGTTAAAGACGGAGTCTGAGCCCAGATGAAAGCAGCGACGCCTGGGTGTTCCTCTGGCATTGTTCGGCCTTCTGCCGCTCGGGGACACCCGTCATTGGCTGGGCGGTTTACACAGGTGCCCTAAACCCCGCCTGATTCGTGAAAGGAGGCCTCGACAGGTAGCGTGACGGGAACAATGGCGACGCTCCTGAAGGAGAGCGAGGGACGGATTCTTTGTGAAAACACCTGAGGCTTCAGGTGAGATAATCTGTTTGCCTTTTTTTTTTTTTTTTTTTTACCCAAGATCCCACTTTGTGGCGAAGGAGGGAGGGCTTAGTCGTCGCCCCGCCTTCCTTGTGCGAATTCAAACGACGCATCTTCCATCTCCTCTGGTTTCCACGCCGACGCGCCGCTGACGACTCGGTTGAGCTAGCGGCGCTGGCGTTCCTCCAAGAACCAGCGTGGATAAGGCGATTCTGTTACACACACACACCCCACAGAAGTGTTTGTGTGTGTGTGTGTGTGTGTGTGTGTGTGGTCTCGCCTCGCTGCCAGGCTGAACGCCAAGCCCCCCCCCTCACCCTTTGTGGAATGTGGCGTGCAAAACACACCTTCCAAAGTCAGAATCTACTCATTTCCTGTGAAAAGAGTTTTCATTCCCATAGTCAGAAAAGATAAAATCATCCTAATCCGAACCTCGGCTCATCCCAAGATTGGGATTACAGCGGTTCGTAAAGCCGCTCACCATCGGATTTGGGTTAACCTGGTAAATACGGGATTAGCTCGTAGCGATAGCGTTAATTTACGGGTACGTATCCCAACTACTTGTGCACCTGCTGTCTGTTTCCACGCCGCCTCCGCCCGTTCCGTTTGGAGCGAGTCTGACCTTTGACCTCCTGAGAATGCGTCTCGTTTCCCTCTTCTTTTTTTTTGAACGGCGGCGATAAGACGACAGTGCGTCGTGTTTATTTCCTCTTCCCAACCCAACGCTAACCAAACACGGCTGATTGCGTCACGGCGGTTGTCCGTTTGGGCGAGTGCGCGTCGCGTCGGCATCGTAAGCGTGTTTGCTCTCCTGTAAACGTGTTTGCGGAGCTCTTAGCGGGAAGCCGGACCTTGTTTTTCAGTTGGGGAGGGAAAAACAGTTGCATTTTTTTTAAAAAACATTATGAATTTATTGCCTCTAACAAACCAACGATCTCTGATTCACCTGCATCAAAAATGACAAATGTGACTATTGAACGCGTTTGTCTCCTTCCAGCGTGTAAATAAAGGCTCTTCTTTATCTGGCTGGAATGTTAATGGCGTCCTTTTGTGGGGGGGGTGGGGGGTGGGGGGGTAGGGAGGCTCCCCTTATCCGCTCTGACTGGCAGCTCTCAGCGAGTCTTAATGGGGAAGGGCAGCGGCAGACGAGAGCATTCTGTAGGTTAAATGAGAGTTCAGGCATCCGGTTGCTAATGGAAACGAGAGCGACGTCTGTTAGCGCTTTGAGCTAACGCTCTCAGAACAGAGATAACGTGCGACTTGTAGAAAGATTCCCAAACTGTCAGGCTCAGAAATCCGTGTCTGGTATTTTTGTAATATCAAACAGCCGTGACCGGAGGGCTAACGCTAACACCCACAGAAGCTAAAGCTTTATTCTCTGTTGTTGTGGTATTCCTGGCCTGGGGGGGGGCGTTTAGATGTGAGCAGCGCTCTGTCGTGACTTGCTTCTATGCAGCGCGACTAAATCCGTGTAAACACCCCATTATTGAAGAAAAAAAAAAAAGCACTTAGCGTAGCTGTAGCATGCTACCGATAGCGTTCTGCATCAGTAACATTCAGAAATAGGTTGACGGGGTTTAGCTCCGTGCTAATGGTGAATGCTAGTTTTGATCTGGTTTGTGTAAACACTATTATGAAAACCAAAAAAACCCCACTTAGCATAGCCGTAGCATGCTACCAGCTGTGTTCTGCAACAGTAGCATGCAGAAACAGATTGGTTGGGTTTAGCTCCATGCTAACTGGTGAATGTAATCTGGTTTGTGTTTAGACTTTTGTTATCAAACAAAAAATAGTTCTTAGCATAGCTTTAGCATGCTACTGACAGCGTTCCGCAACATTAGCATGCAGAAAGAGGTTAACTTGGTTTAGCTCCATGCTAACGGTGAATGCTACCTTTAATCTGGTTAATCCCTGCAGGTTACCTGTCCAGAGTGTTGAGGAACTACACCGAGCGGGCCTGTGACGGAGAGTTCTTGTCGGTTCGCTGCCCGCCCCGCACCACCATCACCGTCCAATCGGCTTTCTACGGACGGAGAGGCGCCTCGGACCCCCAGCGATGCCCCCACACCTACCAGGCCCTCCTGAGCCCCTATAGCGGTCCGGAGGATGACCGGCATTGCTCGGTGTCCACTGCACTACAGGTAAGAACGGACGAGCCGTTTGGTCGTCATGTTAAAGGAAATGGTTCAACATTCCCTCCGTTTACGAACGGACATCCTCCCGACAGGAAGTCCCTCGGAACGCTCCGATTGGACGCGGGTTCCGCTGATTATGTGAGGCTTTCTTGTGTTTTCCGGTAAATTTCATGGACGGACAGGAAGGTGATTGTATTGGAGAGAGAGAATTGAACCGATTCCAACTTTATCACCGTTACCTTGTTGGAGGCGCACGTTTGAGGCTATTTAATGCTTATTTTGATTAGCAATAATAAATATATCTGGATTGTGAAAGACATCCTGGCATTATCAACTCATCTGTTGCATAAACGAGTTGTGATTCCTGCATTCGTGCATCGTCTTTTTGGACAGAGTTCATGCTAACTCTTGTAGCCTAAAGATAATGGGTGAAGATTTGGGTTTAAAATGTAATTAAATTTAATTAGATTATTAAATTGAATTCAAATTAAATTTTGATTACTTTTAATTTAAATTAAAAAAATGTATTTTATTTTATTTAAATTCAATTCAATTTAATTATTTAATTACATTTAATTTAATTTAATTTTCAGGATCTTGAGCAAGGAAGAGACTCTGATTTGATTCTGGATTTAGTTTTCATCCAGTAAAAACCCATCGAGACGGAACACCTGCACTTGTAACTGGTGTTTTATTTTGGGGGAGTCCACAGATAACCCTCATTTTATCATCCACATTCCATCCTCTGGTGTATCAGATGCCTTCCCTTTGTTAAATTGGTTGGAGGCTCCATTCAGACGCTTCTCCTCCGAGTCGGATCTCGTAGCGGGACAACGTTCCAGAATGTCCTCACCTGCGTTGTCGCCGGGCCGAGACGATGAAACCGGAGACGGGTTGCCAGGGAAGACGGAGCGGAGCGTTTCCACGGATTCCACCTCCCCCGGCCCGTTTGAAGTGGTTTCACGTGTTCCTGCCGCCGCTCCTCGCCATCGCCGGCGTATTGTCCTCCTTCTAAGGCTCTCTTTGGTCTCGCCCCCTGCCCCCCCCCCCCCACACTTTTAGAAGATGCTGGACGAGTGCCAGGACCGACGGAGCTGCCGGGTCCTCGTCAACAGCCGGGTGTTCGGGGCCGATCCGTGTCCCGGCAGCAGCAAACACCTCAGCGTCGGGTACAGATGCAGACCCAGTAAGTCCACTGACCCCTCCCCCATCACATACTGTATTTCAATCTATTTCCTGATTTCTATCGTCTTCTACCCCCCCTGCCCCCACTCAGACGAGTATAAGAGTAAGGTGGCCTGTGAGGAGGACAGGATGAGGCTGAGCTGCAAACGGGGGATGCAGATCGCCGTTTACTCCGCCATGTTCGGACGGTCCCAGCAGGGCACCCTGGAGTGTCCCCTTCACCACCGGAGGGCGCCGTCAGTGGGTGAGGCACCGGGCGTGGCGGGGCGGGGCCTTTTGTGTAATTCGATTTTGGCCAAAATGAAATGCTACAGAAAAACCTCGAGATGATGTCACTAAATGTTTACAGGTTTGAAAGGTAGGTGCTACCGCTAATGCTAATGCTAATCACGAAGTAGGTAAATCATAGTCGAGCTTGCAATTGCATTTACTCAAAATTTGAATCTGATTTCCTGTTTATTAATCAGTTTGACTCGTCGCGTTTGTTTCATACACGTTAAGTCTGAACTAGTTAGCACACACTTTTACATTTGCACTATTTCTGTTCCCTGTTTTCCCTAGTCCCACCCTTCTTTGTGGTGATTGGTTGATATGCCTGTCCTGTGATTGACTCGTCAGGTGAATTTGGAGCCTTTTTGTTTTAGGAAAGAATAAAAAATAAGTAGTCGTGTCTTCTTAAACGTATCTAAAGGGTATTTGAAGGCTAAAAATCAATAGATAAGTTATCGATGAACAAGATATATACACCTATTGATCAGACCAAACTCAAAAAAACACCTGCATTTTAAACCAATCAGATGTCAGAGTTGGTTAGAGTAGGTGGTTCTTATACTTTCATGTTTTTTTCTAGCCCAGACCAGGTTGGACCACCCAGGATAAACGTTAGCTGGCTAGGATTTAACCACGACTTACAAATGGGTTCATGAACCTGGTGGTTCTGTTGGGTCCACCAGCAGAACCCCCCCCCCCCCAAAAAAAACAAAAAAACATTGCATCAGTTTAGGGGTTCAACCTGAGGTCGGGGGAGGAATGAGATTTAATTTTACATGAAGACACAAACGGGGAATGCTAATGGCGCCCGTTGGCCTCTTGTCCTGCTAATGCTCTTATTCATATTAATGATTTGAAAGCCTGGAGTTGGTCTCACTCTGGGCTTTCATTGGTTCTTTTTACCGGACCAGAACATAGACAGAGGCATCCCCAGATTCCCCCGGTCATTAATTTGTTTTGGCTTGAGGGATATTGTCTCGACCGACTTCCTGCATTGGTACGCGATGTCAACCGTCCAAGCTGCGGTTGGTTATTTAAACTTTATAAAAGCATTTATTTGTGAGGAAGGCATGCTGGGATACAGGAAACCGCCACTCAGGCTCAGATAGACACAAACACACACTGCCAGGGGAATTGAGGGGATGAGGATCGGGTGTCGGTCATCCAAGAGTTTGTGCCTGTGGAAAAGGGACAGTATTGAGTTCCCTCCAAGTGTTTGTGAGCGGGATCTCCAGAAGTATCCTCACCCTTGTTCAGGGGAATGTTAATGACTTGGAGCCGGAGCTACCGAGGTGGCGCCGGCCTCCGCTGGGTGACTCATTTATTTCTCTTTAGCCTTTGTCTCGTTAATGTATAGGACTCAAAAGGACGCCGAGCTTGGCGTTGTAAATAAGTAGCCCGGGCAGGTTTAAGTCAACTGGTGTGTGCAAAGCTGGGAGGGAGTAACGCACCGGAGAGGGAACGACCGATGCACGAGTACGCACAAGTATTTCTCGACTGATACCCAGTCAGTCACCCGTTGGTCACAAGAACGAGAGACTCTTGCCCCTGAAATCTTTTAAATCTCAAAAGACTGTGGCAGGTAAACGGGGATGGTCAGTCAATCAGTCAAGAACAAAATAATTGGAGAAACTTGAATTCAAGGGATTCGGGACATCTATTTTCCAGGATCTTCATATTTTGGGTGTTATTTGCATCGTTCAAAATGACACGAAATATAGTTTTACACACTCACATGGAGGCAAACCAGGAAGCAGTGACAGGTAGAGGAGGCGAAGTTGTCAGGATGTGGGCCGGCCTGATATAGGGTTTCAAACCCAGGATTAAATACAGTAGCTGAGTTCTCACAGCACCAACAGAAACCGGACTCTGCTGTTACAGTTGTCCAATAAAGGCCGGATTAGAGCGGAGGAGCGGCGGCGTCTCCTGTCAAATCACAAGTTAACCCTGCTTGTGTTGACATCGCCCAGACGGTCCGACGTGCACGACGCCTTGTTTTTTTTGCGTCTCCCTTTAACACAGCACGCTTTTCAATTTCTACAACGTGAAAACACACGTGTACGAACACTCCAACCCACCCGCAAACGCCTTTCACCTCCTCCGGGCTGTGCCAGACTGTCTAGCAGTACCTTTGTGGGATTCCCCGTTTCATGTCGGCCTCACGTCACCGGCGGCAGGAAGCGAGGGTGGCTTGATTGACAGCTCAGACACACACCGTTCATTATCTCGACATGCTCTTTCTCTTTTGGCCCTCATTAACAAGGAGCCTGTGCAACTTGGCTGCTGCGTGGCATGGAAGTCTATTTCATGCCTGTTTTGGTTTTATATCTCCTTAAACGAGTATCTAAAGGAGGTGGAGTGCTCTCCTAAACCGCATTGTCCTGGCAACCGTGTCTGAACTTGCACACCTTGATGCACCTGCCCAGGATTCAGTCAGGGAAATTGCAATCGCACAAAAAGAAGTAAAAGAATAAGACAAGGAGCTCACAAAATAAAACGGTGCTCAGATGGATGCTTTAAGGGGAAACGCTAGACGTTCAGAATCCCGATAGTGAAAGCTCTGTCCTCTTCACTTCTCAGCGTGGACAGAAGGACACTACCCAAGGACCTCGAGGTCCATGAGGAATTAAAAGGTCATGATCCAGGTTAGGAACAGTCTTTTAAGGTGATTGGTAACATATACTCTAAAAGCAACCAATGTGAACCCAGGTGGTCAGTTTCAAAGACCACTTATACACGACAATGAAGTCATGAGAAAAACATGCATTTTCCGCCATGCAAAATGAAAGATCCTATCTAACCTCATTTTGGAGGTTGTTGGAACACGATTGAACGTGTCGCTCAACATCAGCAATACGCCTTGCAAAAGGCTCGATAAGTTCCAACAGGTAACAAACCCAATAACACCTGTAATGACTTTTAATATGCATTGCGTCATCTGCGTAACAAGATGTACTACATCCACATATGGCCCAGAGGGATCAGTGAGTAAGAAAAGGATTGGTTGAGGAAGCGACTCTTGAGTGGCACAATTTATTAATTTTATATTGGTATTCATACTCTGCGACCATTTCAAGCATATTTGTGCTTGTTTGACTACAAATATTGAATGAAAATATTACTGTCACCATATTTGTTGTTGAAACTTTTGACTCTTAATGAGCCTTCAGAGAAGGGTTACACTTCACTTCCTGCTAAATAGAACGTGACATTTCAACATTCCAGTCTCGTCTATGAATGTCCTGAGCTGGTGAATGTTGCCGTCCCGTATATAGAACCCTATCGCGGACCAACACAAGCGCACCCATAGACATGTGCACAGGAATAAGCCCCCTTTGATCCCGTCTGCTCCTTAGTTTTCAGGGTGGGGCTGGGCTGCTGGAGTTAGACAGGTCTTGGCGGCGATGGAGAATCCTCAAAGCAAAGGGGCCTGCTTCATCCCTCCTCTCATCTGCCCCATTACCATCACACACACTTCTTGACATCTAAATAGCCCCCCATGCTTGGCATGCGAGGTCTGATTTTTGTTTTTTTTTTTTTAAAGGCTGCTATGTTTTCACTTTTGAGTTTGTGCCACGGTTCGGAATTTAACAGTAGCTTATTAAAGCCGAACATGCACAGCTGTAGTTCAAATTTAACGCCTGTTTTTTTACGGGCCCGTTCCAGTTGTTGGGGTGTGACCGCTTTGCTGTAACTCTATCTGCAGCTCTCTGTCTGATGATGCATTCAACGGCAGATAAAAAGCAGGATGTCCGTGTTTTTTTAAGGCAATTTGCAGAAAAGATAGGAAGAAAGAACTCTGGTCGACTGATTTCCCTTTGGTGACTAAGAAAACAAAACCCTCCGAAACATTTGGACTCTTGCTTCACGCTGCATGCATAATGCTTCCCTGAGGGCGGCGCTGTTTACTGGTAGCATTTAACAGTATTAAATAGCATTTTGTGAGTGATAGCATGACTCTTTTGGCAGCGAAGGTCTCCGACTCTAGAAATAACCCGCTATCGACTTACAAGCGGTAGCGTAGAGTACACTTGTGACCTTCGGGAATCTTTAAGACTGGATCCGACTCGTTGTAACACTGGAGTTCACTGTGTTCCAGTAAAATGGATCCTCCTGAGGGGAATCCACCGTTTACAGTAAATCAAACCGGAGAGAGGTCTCATTCATTAGTGGCGTGCACAGGAAGTGCTTGGCGTGTGCCGCTCCAATAGCCCTGAAAGTCACCCTACTAACATACAAAGACTTAATCCCACAACAATGACCTAACCCTCCCGTATGAAATGATATCTTTTCCATGCGAGTCGGTGTGCAAAAGGAGGTGAGACCTTCTCGACAAGACTATCCGCCCTTTGTCTTAGGAATTCCAGGAAAGGTGTGCGTGGGTGGAGGGTTGCTGGGCAGATATTCCAGGAAGCGTTGCCGTCTATTTTTATAATGATAACGTGATTGCAATGCTGGTACCTTCATTCTCAAAAAAGTTGGAAAATTGGTCGATTCCCGTTGAGGACGGCACCCCGAGGTCGAAGCTACCTTGAGCAAACGTCGACTTACAACCACGAGTGATTGATGCCCCAGGAGGAGGAAGCTGCAGGAAATCAGGTCATGAAGGAGGAAGGAGACGTCTGTAACGTTGATTTAAAGAGGCTGTTGGTCACGATGGGTGAAGGTTGTGTCTTTGCCCTGTCTTGCGTGCGCCCTTTGACCTCAGACTGTGACCAATCACGAATGAGACTACGTTCCAAGTCCCTTTCCGTGACCGTGGACGGTCTTGCCTGATGTTGCGGCCCGTCCTCGATGGGCCTAACGAAAGATTGAGGGTAAAGGTTAAGGGTTTGAGGGATTATTCGTTCATGTTGTCCCCCTCCCTCTATGCTTGTCCATCTGAATTAACAGCGCTAATGGGAGCCAGAAGAGGTCGGACCCCGAAGGAAAGCTCTTTTCAGCTACAATATAATGTTGAAAATAAATGTATCCCTGGAAATCCCTAACCGTCTCTGATCCCACCCCCCCACCCAGACCCCCCCCCGCGCTCTACTAATCACCCAGTCAGAGAATCAAAGCTTCAGCTAATGGGGACCTGTCTGTCAACGGGGGGGAACGTTTCCAGCGTGACACGGCAGCTCAAACGAGCCCTCGGGGGAGGGAAAGTGAGGGGAGGGGGCACATTTAAGTACATAAGGAGGAGCAGGAGGCTTTTGTTCTGCGGCATCTGTGCGCGGATAAAATTTACATAAATTAGCAAAATTCCTTTTAGGAAATTGTTGCTGAGAAACATTCCTGGACCTGCGCCGCAATCCAGATTCACCCCTTCTTTCCCGACCCACATTCTTTCTCGCTGTTTAAGTTTCGCGGAAATCCATCCCGTATTTTTTTTTTTTTCCTGCTGATTAGAGGATGATCAGGTGATCTGAGGGTAATCAGCCAATCGGGAGGTAGTCACAGTAGAGACGGTACATCCAACACTTCCTTGGACCGGCTGTTTTTGGGTCGTGAGTGTTTGGGTCGGTCCTCGTGTGTCGGACCAGTTATCCGGTTACGCTAACTGGTTCCCACGGGCTTCCTCGCTGCATCCCGGTCTGGAATTCCAGTGCTTGGGCTCCAGCTGGGGGAGTGTCCGGTTGCCCTTTTCCAACTGACAGACATCGATTGGGTCCGCATTCCTCAGAGTCTCTCCATAATGTTGTTGTGATTGTGTAAACCCAACGTGGACCAATCGGCGAGTTTCCAGTGTTTATCCTGCGCACCTCCACCGGTTCGTCCTTCTTCACTTCCCGACGGGGGCGTTTGCCCTTTGACCCGGGCCATCGTTTGTCGCCGCCCGTTGACGTGTGAAGCCAAGCCGTAACCGGCCCCTTACCTCCACCTTTCTGATCTCTCACTCACTCTCTCTGTTTTTGGGGGCCCCAACGAGGGTAAATGGTGTAAAAGCAAAGTGTCACCTTTCAAAGGCTCGTCTCCCGGTGCTGCTAGATGGAGCGAAAGGGTCCTGGGGAGGCATCCATGTGGAACCCCAACGCGGCCGCATTCCCACAAGCCCCAGCAGGAGGGTCTCGGTCCGGGTGCGACTCCAGGTCACGACATGGATCACTGACTAGAAACCATCAGGGATTCTAGACCAGTCTTGAATTGAAGGGAAATGCTGTATGATGTTGTCTCATCTAACAGATCAATCGATTACCTAATAATCACCTGATTAATCAATGATGACAGGAATCAAATGTGATAAGACTTTAAATTGATCTTTTTGCCGATGTTGTGATTAATGTGACGGAGGAAGGAAGTTAGAGAAGAACCTCATTTGTCCATCCACACTCCACAGAAGAGAGGGACACACACACACACACACACACACACACACACACACACACACACACACACACACACACTGGATCAGGTGTCCTTAAACAATGTGAGGCCTCTGTAAGGTTTCTGGATGTGGGTCTGATGTGGACAAGGGCCCCAACATGAGAGCTGAGAGGGCCTTTACGTGTGTGTGTGTGTGTGTGTGTGTGTGTGTGTGTGTGTGTGTGTGTGTGTGTGTGTGTGTGTGTGTGTGTGTGTTACTCAAACACAGACTCATGTAGTTCTTTTGTGCCTGAAGTGTTACCCGTCCATCAAACGTCCTGCAGAGTCAGACTCTTCGGTTCGTCTCAATCCTTAGATGATTGATTGATTGATTGATTGGAACTGCTATTTGTTTCTTTACGTTAGCGTACTTGCTAAGCGTTTGAGGCCATCTCTTCTCCAGACTGCCAGTCGTCTGAGGCTCTCCCGGTCCTGACCGCCCGCTGTCAGGGGAAGTCCAGCTGTCTGGTTCGAGCCTCCACCAGAGACTTTGGTGACCCCTGCTACTCCGGAACCAGGAAGTACCTCAGCGTCATCTACACCTGTGGTGAGTCCCTTCACACCTTCACAGAAGGGTTCATCTTCCCACCAGCAGGGGGTGCTGGTCGCCCATAAATCACCTGTCAGCTAGGAGACCTTAATTTCTGACCGTCTAATCGTGATGCCGTTGGAGGCACAACTATTAAACTTTAAAATGCATACTGCTTTTACTATTTTTAGGCAAATCCGACAGCATCTGTAGCTCAGAGAAACCATGCAAGTTTCTACCTTGTAAAGGAAAAACCGTCGAAATGAATGAATGAAGCGGCTTGAGAGAGGAGTCAGACAAGTTCACACAGAAAAGGTCTTTTTTCATCAGGATGAGGAGGAACGACAGTCTTCCTTTTTATCTCTTCCACACCTCGGGGCGAATCCTGACCTGTCAAACCCGTAATTCATTAACCTCCAGCTCGGAGACGCTCTCTTATCCTCAAACAGACGCTATTTGGAGCGAAGGATTGATCCGCCGACTCCACAGTAACTGTTGGACCGGATCCGGTTTTAAGGAGCGAGTTCCGTGGGATCCGGAACCGATGTGGAACTTAATGGTGGCACATGGGGTGAATTATAATTCTTGGAATTCTGCTGATTTAATGTCTGGTTTTTTGTGGGGGATTCCCTCCCCTACAACCACTACTCTGTTTCCAAATGTTTGTTTGTCGGATGGTCGTCCCAGAATCCCTCCATCCAATCAGTACCAACGGGAAAACTGTTGGGGTGTTTGTGGCGCCGTTGGGGTAGAACCTCCCTAATCTGTCGCCGATAACACAGCGTGCCCCCCCCCCCAATGGCTGTGGGTAAATGTGTGAGGTATGCAATGGATGTGGGTTGGTGGAGTGGATTGTCCTGAACCAGAGGGTGGGGGGGTCACAGATGGGTTTGTGGCGAGGGGAGAACGTGAGTAAATCAGTCTGGCGGCTGCAGACATGAAGTCACTGGTTGCTCCAGGCTCCGGCTAAATGGTGATTGTGGGGGATCGTCTTTCATCGGTGGTTGGAGCGTGTGTGGGATCGACCCCCATTCAGAGATCTGGCTCCACCCGATTGGTCGCATTTGTGTGCATATCTGTGTGTCAGTGTGTGTGTGTTCAGACTTTGAGATGGCGTTTCTTATGAAAACTGCCAAGAGGTTGAAGACAAGGGTTCCCGACACACAATCCAGAGGAAGCGATCGCGGAGAGTTGAAGTCAATCACGTTTTTTAATTCATTTATTCTCTATCGGATGGATGAAAGTTAAAGGAAAACTCAAACGCCTATTTTGATTGTGAATATTTGCATTATTTGTGATATTTGCGAAATAAACAGTGATATAGACATTTGCAATATAGATATTTGGAGTATAGATATTTGCAATGTAGATATTTGCGTTATTTGCGATATAGATATTTGGAGTAAAGCTATTTTTGATATAGATATTTGCAATTTAGATAATGCGTTTTTCACGAAATACATATTTGTGATATTTGCGGTGCGGATATGTAAATAACTCAATAATATAAAATATTTAATTCTTATTCCAAAGACAAGTTTAACAAAACTCAAACTGTGCTTCTTACCTCTCATATTTTTTTTTTCTGTAAAATATAAAAGATGCCAGCAAGTAATATTCACTCATAGAAAATGGAACAAGTGGTCTAAAAAAATAAATGTTAAAATCCAGAGGAAAAGTCCGTCCGACAGAACTGAAAAGACTCTGACTTTCAATATGGAGCCGTTTTGAAGTGTCTTTCTTGTTTTCTCGTCGGGTTTTGACTCCTTGCTCGCATCAGTCGTGTGTTTTTCATGTCGGGATCGGTTGTCGGATTCCCTTCGTTCGCGGCCCGAGGGCGTCCCGCTTCCTTATACACCAAAAAGAGCAGCAATAACTCCCAACCTGTGATTTATGGGCGACCATGAAACTGTTATTCAGAAGAAGCTTTTCCTCTTCCGTTCTTCCTCCCCTGAGAAGAATTAAAGTTCAGGACTTTATATCAAGAAGGACGAGGCCTGTCTCCCCAACCCCCCCCCCCCCCCCCCGAGGTAATGGAACGCCCCCCCCCGGCCTCCTTTTAAAGCAGCGGAGGGGAATGAATGACTGAAGAAAGCGTGGTGAACACGTCTAATGTCTGAGGAGGAAATGAATTAATTGCGGTACTTGGCTGGTTAGCCTGGGGTTAGCCTGGGGTTAGCATGAGGCACAGGTACCCGGGGTTGAACCCTCACAATGGACACAGGATCCGTAAAATATTTCCCGTGTTTATTTTCAAAAACTGGTCGACAAACGAAGACGTTTTTAGCTGCTGAACTTTTTCCACGTTGGTGCGTTTTCTAGTCGGTTCAGAACGCTTCGTATCTCCTACCAGCGGTTGGGTTGAGCTGGCAGATGCTCACTTTGAAGTCTCGGTGGAGACTAAACTGCAGGTGACTGACGGGACGGCTTCTGGACGGGGCTACTGGTGTTTTCACTGGAACCGGTCCAGATGGAGGCCGTTCTGTCAGCCCTACATGTGGCTCGGGGATTTAAGCGTTACAGGGATAGTAGAGGAAGGTAAATACGACTTTCAGAAGCTTGAGGGTTGAGATTGTTCCAAATGGACACACACACACACACACACACACACACACACACACACACGTGGCCTCTGGAAGCCATGCATCGCTGCTGCTCCCCCGCACACATTCGTGTTATGTCAGCAGAGGAGGCTGGAGAAGAGGTTTATTTTGGCCCGGCCTGCTGGAGCTTCAGTCGGGCCGGGCCGCCAGTACCCGCTGCTGGGACTCGTGATTCTCCTGTAGCTCCTGATCTTACAGCGGCAGGACTGGAGGACAGGAAAAACACACATTTATCCAGCGCTAAGTGAAGCAAATAAAAATCAATCTGACACACGGGGTGACGTATGACTGGTTTTGCCACGGCGGTCCCGAGTCGTCAAAAAAAATTTCCTGGAATGGTTGAAGCAAAAATGTTCCACAGTTGTGTGAAGTTTGTTGAGCTTCAGGGCAACACAGGGTTAACAGAATTATCCTGAAACAACAGATCTGGAGTTGTTCATCCTCCCTTTTTCAAAGCTCAAGTCACTTTAGCTTCTGCGCCAAAAGTGCTAGCATTTACCACTGAAGCATGCAGGTAAACCCCGAAATAAACAGGCATACCCTGAACCATGCAGGTACGCAAAAAAATACCCTGAAGGATGCGAGTATACCCTGAAGTATACAGTTGTTTTTAAGTCAAGTCCCATCTTTTCTGGGTATTTGGGGTAATGTGCCGTTCTTGTTTTATTGTGAACCTCCAGAAACGTTTGTGGACTAAAACACTCCAACTGTTCCTCTAAGTCTTCCTCCTGGGGTATGTCGGAGCTGGACCCTGTCAGCTGGAAAGGAAAACTGTTCTGAGTGTGTTTCCACCTGAACGCACGTCCCGACTGAACCTGGTTTACTACAAACAACTCGAGGCCCAACTTGACCCCAACTCCACCAATCACGTCACGGGATTCCAGCTCTCGTTGCTTCATTGCACGTTGAGCGAATGACCCCAGGGTGTCGGGTAAAACAACGTCAGACCCACGAGGACGGTGTTTGAGTCAACAGTCTCTGACCCAAACGTGATCCGTGGTGGTGTGAAGCCGAAAGGAACGAAGTGGAACGCTCCCCGGCCCCAAAGCACAAACCTGACTCTGCAGAAACCTTGGGATTAACAACCCACAGCTGGTTCTCTCAGGAGCCCTGCTGCGAGAAAACACACAACACGTGACCTCACCTGACCTGCGTGTGTGTGTGTGTGTTTGCGTGTGTTGCATCAGGAGGTGGGTCGCTTCAGCCAACGCTCATAAAACGTTCTCTGAGCTTCCCTGAAGCGACTGGATGTTGCCGAAGTCGATTGGCGTACCACCGCCAGAGGAGGATGGGTTTCCCAACTTCTTGGGGAGGAATGTGCCGTCGCCATGGTGATTTGCTGATGCAAGAGGTTTAAGGCCAGCTTCATGTCGGTCTCATAGTCGGGCTAATCCTGGTACTGAGTCACGATCAATGTCTGTAAGGAATCTAAATGTGACTCAACAGTGGAGTGAGTCACCCTGACTTGGACTCTGGTCTTGGGGATTTCCTTTTCTGTTGAGTCAGTTGTTTTCTAATCTGCTGCCGCTCCAAACGGGAGAGAAGAACCGGGATTTGAAATAAACCAGAAGCTCTGATTTAACCATCTCCACACTAAGTGGATGCAGATAACAGAAAACTAACAGACGACCCACACGAGTCTGAACTCGAGATCCTGTCCGGATGATTTAAGGGTCGGAGGAGGCGTTGGCTGTTCTCCGCTCTCTGGGTGTAAATGTTTAGCTTTGAGCTAATTGGCGACTATTTCAGGTGGTCTGATGACCTCGGTGGCGACTATCGAGGCATCGCCGGAGTTCTTCTTTTTTTGTTTTTTGTTTTTTACGGCGCCGTCGCTCCGTCAGAGCCTCATGGGTTTCATCGGAAGCTTTTTGTACGACGGAGGAATGTTCGGGATTCCGCTTCGGGCTGTTTGTCTGCTTTCAAAACACGTGTAGACGCACAAACATGTGAACACGCATAAAAGAGTACACACACACACACACAATGTGGTTTGGGCTCGGACTGTTTTCCCAAAATATGCTTCGGTTTCTCCGCCGGGATGGAAACTGGAATTTAGTCCGACTCCCCAACGGGTTAGCCGTACGCTACCGTTTGGTTCCCCGTCGCTGCTCTGAGCTCATGGCAGGAAGGACTCGCCGCTCCTCCTGTGATCCGTCGCTCTTGTTTTCATTTGCATGTAGAGTATTCTGAATGGGGAGGCGGTGGGGGTAGGGGAGGGGGCAGGGGAATGGGTTTTTGGGGGTGGGGGGCTAATGCTTTCCAGTCCGTGGCTGGTTTCAGTTTTCCTCCTGCGGTGGATGAGGACAGGGGCAGAAAGGGAGAATTCAGTGTGTGTGTGTGTGTGTGTGTGTTGTGGCAGTGTGGGGGGTGGGAATCGAGGGGAGAAATTCCCAGGGCATGTTAAGCTGGAAGTCTGCAGGATTTGTTTAAGTGCCTGTGGATCCGTGTCTCCTCTCAAGGAAACAGAAATGAGTGTGTGAAAATGTTCTTCACTGCTCAACTTGTCGATTTTCAAACGGGTCCGTTTTGCTTCCAGGATCGTGATTCGTTGTAGTTTATCGTGAATCTTCACCATCGTGTTGTGATGTGCTTTGTGAAGCGTTACGCGTGAGTTGCGTCAAGCATATGGTAACGCAAATCACGATGTATATTGGAATGTGCATTATGAAGCATGTCGCGGTGCCTATCTTGATGCGTATTGTGGCACATATCGTGATATATCATGACACGTATCGTGATGCATATCTATTATGCGTATCATGATGTGTATCATGATACATATGATGCATATCAGATGTATCACATATCACGGCGTATTTTGTGACGTGTATTGTGATATTTATTGTGATATGTATCATGATTTGCATCGTGACGCGTACCGTGATGTGTATGTTGATGGGTATCGTGATGCGTATAGCAGCACGTACCACGATATGTATCGCAGCGCGTTTCGCGATCTGTATCGCAGCGCGTATCGCGATATGTATCGCAATGCGTATCGTGATGCGTATCGCGACGCTTATCGTGAGGTGTATCGTGACATGTATCGTGAAGCATTCGCGATGCGTATCTTGACCTGTATCGTGATGCATATTGTGACGTGTATCTTGATACGTATAGTGGTATTTATTGGGATATTTATTGAGATATTATGATGCGTATCGTGACGTGTATCGTGTCATATCTCGCGTTGCACCTTCCCCCGTAGAGTTTCTCAGAAAACCGGTTCAGCATTGGGTTTGGCGGTGTCTTAAAACGGTTTTCGTGTAATTCTGCAGGAGACTCGTAAAATAAGTCCCGATCTTAACGGTTCTTTCCTGGACCGGGTCCTGATTTCCGGTTCCAGCCGCTAAAAGTTTTAGTTTGAGTCAAACAAACGTGTGAAAACGTGAAAAACGTGAACTTATCAATGAAGCTCATTGATCTGCAGACGAGCGTTTCCTCACAACCATGCAGACTCCCAACAACCCCCTCCTCTTCTGGCTTCCTCCTTCCCTCCCCCTTCCTACCTCCCTTTGACTGCTCACTCAGGCATTGGGCTGTGGAGGTGGACACTACATGCCTCCCCCCTCCCTCACCCGTTCTCTCTCTCTCTCTCTCCTGCTGTCACATTCCTGTTGTCTAAACCCGGGTTTAACTTTCTCTCTCCTTCAGAGCGAGGAGGGAAGCAGCATCAGTGGGGGAGAAGAGCTTCGATCACAACTCCGTTTGACTTTTTTTTTTTTTTTTTGCTAAATAAAGGAGGGAGTCGTCGGCGTAAAGCATTACCTTCTTAAAGGGGGCTGTCGCTTCATTCGTTCTCCCCCCACCTTCTTTTTCCTTCCCCTTTGGACCGTGTTCTCTCCTTACAGTGGAGTTTTCACGTGAGCGCTTGTTTTCATGGCAAAGCGAGCCCCCGGTGGCGTGACGGGGAGGAGGTAGAGGAGGAGGAGGAAGAGGAGGGGGGGGGACGGTGTTTGACAAGCCAGACAGACGCTCACTGAGAACCTTCCCGTCTGAAGCCCGGAGGATTCTCCATCCAGCGATGTGCGTGTAAGTTAGTCGCCCGCCGGAACACGCTTCCGAACCTCCGCTGTTGTTTTTTCTCTGATGTTTCTCCCCCCGTTTCTTCAAACTTCCAGGAGGGAATGTTCCTGCATCCCGGTCACCTTGAATGCCGTTGCTGTTTCAAGGTGGGGGGGTGTGGGGGGTGTGAATGCCAGCTTGTTCAAACCAAGGTGTAAATGTTTGGGACGTGGCCGTGTGTGTTTTCTTACTGCATGACATCACCTGTGCATACCTGAGGACACGCCTCCCAGCGTCGACACCTTCGCCTGCGGGAACATTTTGGTGTGTGTGTGTGTGTGTGTGTGTGTGTGTGTGTGTGTGTGTGTGTGTGTGTGTGTGTGTGTGGCTTCATCCTCACGTCCAGTTGATCCACTGTTTGAACTATGACTTACTTGATCACCGTTTCTACTTACTGTATGACCAGTTAAATATTCCGGACGTTCTGATTGGTTGACGTCGCTCATGTCAGTTTATTTACGTATTCGATCCGGTTTCCTGTCAGATTTACGTCTTTTTTTAGAGAATCACAAAATGTTTTCGGGGGTGACTCCCGACGGGTTTCTCTCATCCGACGTCGGGTTTAAAATCCACGTGCGTCGCCGTGGCGACACCTCCTCTGATTCGGTGCTAGCTCAACTCGCTAATAACGTATCCACCCCTACCTCTCCCCCGTCAGCCAGGTCTGCCTCTAATTGACGCGCCGCCGCCATCCCCCGCCCCCTCCAACCCCGTAGCGCCTCCCAAACCCACAAGGGGACTCTTTGTTTGTAATTTTTGAATTAGTGTGCGGTTAGTGTTACGAGAAGAGAAGGGGGCGGGGCCTGGAACAGGAAGCGGAGCGAGTCCTGCACGCTGCCGCGCTCGTTAGCTGCGCCCGATTATCCGTCCCGTAGAGGAGGTGGTGGTGACGGCCGATGAATCCACGCACCGATTATGAAACCAGGAAGGCCGACCTTTTCTTGCCCCCCCTTTGCATGTAATTGAGTTAAGTTTCACCCCCCCCTGTGTGGAACTCTTTCCGCTGGTTTCCTTTTTGCCCTTTTTCATCAGGCGGTGTTATTTACTTTGTCTAGTCTGGATGGAACCTGGCGCTCTGCGGAGCTCTGGCCCGGGTTTCCCCAGAATAAAACAGACCTCCCCTCTTTCCCCCTCCAACCGCCATCTTTTCTTTCTGATCCCCTGATGTGATTTTTATTTTTTTATTTTTTTTTATATCCTTTTCTTCTCTATTTTGTTTTTTTGCAAACCGGCATGCATTCCGAACGGCCTTCGGCTCGCTCCGAAACCTTTTTCTTTTTCCCCGTCTTTTCATGCTCCCGACTCGTTTTGATGGCCAAAGCAGATGTACCACCTCTGCTCACACTGGGGGGGGCGCTTGTTGTGTTCACCCTCGTGCCACCGTCTGTTTGCCCTCCAGATGCGTGAACTCGGCCTTTTCTCTCCTCTTGTGCCAAATCTTTGCACTTTTTCCGCGTTTTATCCCCCCCCCCCCCCCCTGATATTCCCGTTATTTGCTGGGACCGGTCCTGGATGGATGGTTTTTCTCATAGCTGTAGGGAGTCGTCCATCTTGGGGTAATTCCCCCTGAATCCCTCTAGATTTATAAGGTCAACGGCGAGGGGGTGGGGTGGGGGGAGAAAAACCAGCTGAACGTTTCGTGGGCGCGGGAATTAAATATACGACGATTCCGACGCTCGCAGCTGCGTCAGATACGATTCGCAGCAGGAAACGCAGTTTGAAACACCTGGAGGCGTTCGTATTTAATGTGTGTTTTTGTGTCGTGTTCCGTGTTGCCGTGCCAACGAGCGTCTTGTGTGAACTGGTAGCGTCAGTTAGCCTGACAGGAAGTGTTCAAGTTCACGAGAAACGAGCTTGAAAGTCACTTTGTGTTCGTGTGTGTGTGTGTGTGTGTGTGTGTGTGTGTGTGTGTGTGTGTGTGTTTCCGAGCAGCAAAAAAAGCTCTAGTGTTCACGCGTGTCCCCCATCAGGTGTGTGTTTGCTCACTTGCCGGTTCAATAGGGTCGCCATGGAGATACGGGTGAACCGGTATCCGCAGGAGGTCAAAGGTGATTCGAGGTGCGCTTAATAGCTGGTTTGTTTTCGGGGTCACTTTGGATCTGGAGTCATTTCAGGTTGTTTTCTATTGGTTGAAATGACGTCACATGACCAGAAACTCCCCTTTAAAGGTCTTCGTCCCATCTGGCGTCCTCTGAAGCGTGTTGGATTCGTAGTAAAGGATCACGTCAGAGGTTGTTCTCCTCATTCTGACTGGCATGGGGGGGGCGAGCGATGTGTTTTTACAGCCTCCACCCCCCCCCCCCTCGGTTTGGCTCACCCTGCCTCACCCCCATTAAACTCAATTTGTTCTGAGACGCTCGGATCTCTAGGAGGCCTGAAACGTGCCGCTCGGGAGGGGGAGAGGAAGGCAGAAAAGTCCATTTAAAGCAGGATTTAGTGGCATTGTGGGAAAAATGAAACGAGTGATATTTATGACGCACATTTTTATGTAGTTAATCATCCGCCTTGGGAAAACACGGCAAGAGTTTGAAGCGAGGGAAACAAAACGAGAGACAATGAGAGGAGACGGAGACATCTTTTTTTTTTTTGTTAGTGTGTTTTTGGTTTTGATGACTTCTTATTAGAAGTCTGCAAACCTTCAAAAAGCCCAAACACTCCTCAACGATCCGGCGAGGCTTCTAATAAAAGCTGAGATGATGTGCAGGATTACAGGGCGCCAACTTAATTAGGAGTGTCAATCTCCACGAAGAGCGTTTTGCGATCTAAACGCGTTTGGAATCGACCCACGAGTTTGAAGCGGCGGTAAACACGTGTCGCCTCCGGCGCTTCATCGCCGCCACGTTTCAGGTTTTTATAAAATTAGCAGACGTGTTTAATGATGTCTGGAGGTTTTATGGTGGTGAATAAAAGCTGTTGATGTGAGGCAGGGGAGGGGGGGGGGTTGTGTGGATTTGTTTTACTGATGAAGCTATATACGACATTTGTTTACAAGATTTGCGTCAAATATCTCCTGATGCTAAACAACCAAAAAGTAAAACTTGTCAAAGTCAGCTTTATTGTCAAGTGTACCATACATGCACGACATATGGCACAGATGAAATTGCAGTCTTCTCTGACCCACGGTAAACAGGCAGTACAACACAGGCAGTACAACACAGGCAGTACAACACAGGCAGTACAACACAGGCAGTACAACACAGGCAGTACAACACAGGCAGTACAACACAGGCAGTACAACACAGGCAGTACAACACAACCCCGAATCTTTCCAAGGCCCTGAATGGAACCTTTGTTGGAACGACTCGGTCTGGATAAAGATCTCGGATCAGACCAACACAAGTAAACATGTGATGGATCACAGGAGTGGGGGGGGTTGGGTGGGTCAGTCCGGTTATCAAGGCACTCTCTGTGGAGGGCAACCTTACTCGGGGTAATATTGATCTCTGATTGCTGCCTTCGGGGTCAAAGTTTATCTGATGTGTCGGGCCGGCGCGCCAAGGAAAGGTCAGGAGGAAGTAAAGCTTCTCGCCTCCTGGCTTGGGCTTAACCTTTGAGTACACAAATGAGAGTGCTATCGCTGAAAGTTGTGAAATGCAGCACAAGGTCGCCTTTTGATTCCCCTATTCTTAAAATATACCGCCAACCGAAGGGACGGGTCCCGTCTTAAATAGCCTGCAGGCAGAAGCCCGGCCCAGGCGAGTACAGTAGAGCCACACCAGGCTGCTATTTAAAAAATCCCAGAGAACTCCATCACTCTGATGTTCAGCCAGAACCCTCTGGTCCGGCCTCCAAACACCACCCGCTCCTTCCAAATGGGAATGAAGGGATGACGGAGGGAGGGAAAGGTTCTCCCGGACCTTCTTTGGCGTGCTTTTTACTTTTTTTTTTTTTTACCCCAGCAGGCCATCTGTTTCCTGTCTGCAACACGACACCAGCGCCCGATCGGGTCGTGCTGGTCCGGAGGTGTGCTTGTGCACAATTGTAGGGTTTCATGATTATATGCTATGCTAATGTGGCAAGCTGTTTAGGGGGTGATTGAAGGGTGATTTTAAAGGGAAGCGCCTCCTGGGGGAGGATTATACGAAAAGTTATGAATGGATTGGGATCCAAGTTCTGGATCTGAGATCAGATTGTAGCTGAAGTCTCTACCCCCCCTCCAGACTTATTTGATGGGGATTTTCCACTGGTGGACCCACACTGACAATCTGGACATCGCCAGCGGTGTGTTTGTTTTTGATTGACACGCATAATGATATCCGTCAGCCAAAGCGAAGCCAGACCTCCGCGTTGTGTTTGTTTAGCGAGACCGCCGCAGATCCAGGCCTCCGTGGGTCTGGACCAATCCTCGGCCAAAACCAGCCTGGATCGGGAGATCCTACGTCTGGTGCAGTCCAAACGTTTGGTCACTGGCTGATCGGGGGCAAACACTCATCAGGGTTCCATTGTTGGTGCCAGATCCGCCATCGTTCAAGCCCAAAGAGGTTGTTTGTGTTTGACTTGTATGTTTTTTTTTACGAGAAATTAGCTTCTTTTTTTATTTTATTTTAGGTACCTCTAAGCTAGCCAAAGATACCGATCAATGTGGTTTTATGGGATGGAAAAGCTTGACAGTGTGCCATCTGAGAGTGACAAGAAAGAAAACGATCATTTCGTCATGGAGATAAACCAGTAGACTCATCAGAACAAACTCGTGCAAGAACCGCAAGCGACATGTTGCCTGATTTTAAAAGAGGTTTTAAGGCCCCGTTTGAAAAGTTACAGACAACCTCATTCAGAGGCCTGCCAACGTTAATACGACAGTCGCCCCATAAAGGTCAGAGCTGATGTATTCCTGGGTGGTCCGTCTCTGTCTGGGAGTCCTTTCATTCAACTGGAGTCTGAACAAAGAAGATAGTAGTTAGAAATGTGTTAGCATGAATTTATTAGCAGATATTACAAAGAATTGATAAATTTTGGGGGGCATGTCTTGCTTTTTTGCTTAAAGTCAGAAGGCAGTTTTCTTAGCTTAGCATGAAGGCGAGAACCAGTTTGCATACTTCCATTGATCTTCTATCCTTCAAAAATCCAACGTATAATGTGTTTCATCATTCTTTGCGGACATCATTTTCTCAAACTTTTTTATCACCAAACGAGACTCGAACATGTCAGACCGTTGGGTTCAAAGCTCACTATCGTTTTTGTCCTCTGCCTCACCTTCCCTCCTTCCATCCGTCCCTCCCTCTGACTTCCTGTCCTCTTCTGTCACAGGGTTGAATAGATGTGGTGGGAAGGTGTTCTGCATAATGTGTGCGTGAGCTTGAAGTGTCTAGCATTGACCTGTGTGTCAGCGTACACTGGCGGTAGTCTGCCTTCCATCCCATCTGAACCAACACCCCCCAACAGCCCAACCCCACCCGGTAGAAATGCAATGTGAAAAAAAAAGACAACTATCGCAGATCGGATTGCCTTTTTTTGGACTCTGCGAGCGACAATCGGCCCATTGTTGGTGAAACCGTTTGATACCAGGAAGATTTACGGCGCAGCCGGAATAAAAATACTGCCGGCTGGTCTGGGATCAGGAAGGCAGATCTCAGCTGCAGCATGGGTTTGATTCCCGCTGGGCGGAGAGCTAAACGTTACTATATTCAGGTTGTCCGTGATAAAGAGCAATGAATGAGCATTAGCTTCTGTTGGCTACATCTGTTGTTCAGCTGTTTTGGACCTGAGCAGGTGCTAAAAGGTGGCAGGAAACGACAGAATGCATCATCAGTGCATGGTGTGCATCTAAGTCCGCCATTTTTAACCCTTCTAGCTACCGTTGCACGCAATTTTTTATTGGATGGGCACAGTCATTGTTCTAAACTGCATGTAAGTCCTCAGTATTCTGTCAGTGTCGACTTCTGTTACAACCACGGCTGCAGGAGTACATGTCCAGGATAATACCGCAATCGAGCGCTGCTAGGCTAAAGACTCTATTTTGTTATCTAATCACCTCCATGCAGCTCTTCCCTGAGCTTCCCCCCACCGGGCCGCTCCAGCCTCGGCAGGTGTTTGTTTTAAAGACCCCCGTAAAAGCGTCCCGTCACTCCTCTGGCTGTCTTTGCCCCCCGAGGACATTGGTCCACATCTGTTGAGTCTCAAGCTGTTTTAAGAACGCTTCTAGTCGAAAGAACCCACCGGGACAAACTGATAACAGATGAAGGTTGGGGGGATGGAGAGCGCCAAAAGACCCCACCCCCACACGGGACACCTGGCGTTCCATTATCACGTGTGGATTGCAAGACGCGGTTCAGGCATTCTGTTTAACCGGTAGTCCATAAAACCCAGTCTCAAGGCGAGGTAGAACATTTGCTCAGGTTCCCTTGTTACCCTTCCAATTCCACCAGCTGCCCGGCCCACGATAGGCTGTCCTGTGATGTGTGTTGTGACAGTCGGTTCTAATAATAGCTCATTGTGGCCAAAATAAAAAGATTAAAATTGGACTTATCCTTAAAATCATTTTCCATCACTGTCAGCGGAGAAACATTCCAAACCTTTCCATGATTCAATCCAGAGCAGCGGCGGCAGACTAAACAAAAGGCGTGGGGGGGGAAATGTGTGTGTAAGTGTGTGTTGATAAGGACGATGACGGCCTGCCGCTGACCCAGACCTCACCGCCATTATCTCTGTCCAGCGCTAACAGCTAATCCAGCGCAGCGCCCTGTCAACACACGGAGAAAGAACATGCCTCCTTTCCTGAAACTCCTCTGAACACGCCGACTCCCGCGCTGGTATTCGCCGGCTCTTCCCATGTGGAAGTCGTCACGTATGACTCCGAGGGAACATTCCGGTACAATGGCTGGTAATCTAATCGAGTCCCGTCTGGTTTCAACTGAGAGGACAGTGTGTTTCAGAGATGGTCTGAAACACTTCATGTGGCTTCGAAGTCGTCCACTCCGACTTGTTCATGACCTCTGTGTTCACACACTCACCTCAGGACAGATCTGATTGGTTGGTTTTATCATTTTCAGCATTCTGTCATGGGGTTAGCAGAGGTAGCTGCTCTCTGACCTCAGGCGGGTCCGTTAAGTTGTGTTCGTACAAACCGGGACGGTAAGAGTATGATTTTTTTTTGCTCGTGCGACGCATTCCTGGACACTATCACGGAAGTCCATTGAGTTTTTAACAAAGAACAACTCCTGGATCCACCCCCAAACTGTCCTGATGTTTTCTCATTGGGGCAATGTCTACCTCATTGACACCTTGGGTTCCGTTAGACCAAAAATTGTTCAGCCACGCCAAAATATTGGAATGTCAACATTCCGATCTCGACCCAAGACAAATAAAGACCCGTTGGTGTTTTCACGATGAGCGACCCGGGCTACTTTTAGATCCTCTTCTATCTCTCACCAAATCATTGAGCCTTCCTCTGATCTCAGCTGTGATTTTTCCTGACAGTTGTGTCCAAGTTAGGGACGCAGTTGTCGCCCGGTTCTATAGATACCCCCCATTGTTGACTTGGGACTGCGTGACACGTGTTTGGACACACTTGTTGAATGTTAGCAGTCCTTATTGTCGCCGTGGTCGCGTCTAGACCAGACCAGACCAGACGTGATCCATCCTCACCGTTCCGCCGTTCCATATCAGCGACAACAGATGACGAAAGCCGTCTTTACTGTTTTCACAAGTCCTTTGACGACCTCAGCAGCTCTCTGACCCGACCCGAACGCCGCGTCCCATTACCTCACCGCTGAGTTCAGGCGGGCGAGACGGTTTCGATGATTCAGCGATGGTCATATCCTTGTTGACCCAGCGGAACATCAGATAACGACGAGGCAGCGCTGACATCGACGGCGGATCGGCCAATCCTCCCCCTCCCCCCACAAAGACGTGGAAATACAGACACCAGGGAGATTTGACATTTATATTCCAGAAACAACTGTAGTTAGACGGGACGAGACTGATTGATCCCGGATTGATCCCAGATCGATCAGGACATTAGCTATCGCTACAAGCTAACAGAAACACAGATATGTAGCCTTAATCCACCAGTGGAAATAAAGCAGAATAAGTTCTGACTGGAATCTCGTCTCAAACTGGAACCGAGGTTGTGGGTTCTTCAGGGGATTCTGTGTGGGGTCTGGAGCTAGGGGGGTATTGGGTGTGGAGGGGGGGGCACAAATGAGTGGTTCTCTCACTGATCGTTACGACTCCACTCTGTCATCAGGGCATCTATTTCTGTCTCCTCATCTTTGTTAATAACACCGTGTGTGTGTGTGTGTGTGTGTGTGTGTGTGTGTGTGTGTGTGTGTGTGTGTGTGTGTGTGTGTGTGTGTGTGTGTGAGTGTGTCGTATAAGGAGTGTTTAAATAGACATAACAGCTGTGATTTTGGAGTGTAACTGATGGCTGTGGTGAAGTGAAAGTTGTTCAGAGCTTATGGTGTGTGTGTGTGTGTGTGTGTGTGTGTGTGTGTGTGTGTGTGTGTGTGTGTGTGTGTGTGTGCATACATTTGCATGAGTGTATGTCTTGCAGCAGAGGGATGTGTGGTATCCATTAAAGTAAAATGGGGGGGGGTAAAGACATTTCAAAGCATTGCAGCTGAATTGGGGGGGGGGTGCTCGGTGAGGTTGGGTGGGGGTTGGGCTGTTCCGCTCGCTCCATCCTGGAATGCGCTCCACGCTGAGACCGTCACCATCCGGCGATGGGGGTCACGTCTACCCGGGGTGTCCTGGAGCCGCGGGAGCGCCGGGCCTCCTGAAGGCACTTTGTTGTGGGGAAGTTCCTGCCAGATTCCCGGCCCCCGGGATCCACGCCGACCGGATAACTTAAGGCCGCTGATTTGATTTGACGTTGGTGCGCCGGAGCCAGGAGACAAAGCTGGTTTCCTGGAGCAGGGGCCCGGTTCTCAGGACTTTTTGTGAAGGCTTGTGCAGACTTAAACTGGCTTTGCTAAAGGACTCTTGATTCCAGAAACATTCCAAACTAATAGTCGGTGCCCCCTCCGAGGAGTTTGTTTTCGCCCTGTCTGTTTGTTGGTTGGTCGTACACAAAGAAGAAGAGTTTCCGCGTTCCTCGTGCGTCTGTCTCCAAGGTGGGAATCCAACGTAAAGTTCTGGACAACCGTCAAGAAGTTGTTACTTTGGTTTATGGATTCTGGGTTAGAGTTCTGGAAAACCCACCGGCACGCTCTGTTAGGATGACCGCAGTCCGGTTGTGTGTGGTAACACGCTCACAACAGAACCTAATATGGTAGTGGAGTGGGTCGGACTGACCCCAGCTAACAGAAACATGGATCAGAACCAGGAATACCCCTCGGCATACCCCGTCGGTCCTCGGATGGACTCGTCTTTGTGAGTCGTGGCCTTGCTTTCGTTCGAGTGGACGCGTCATCACGTGGATGCGTTGCGCAAACCTTCACGTGCAGACACCCCCTCGGTCCAATCAGGGAATGAAAGGCGTGTGTGTGTGTGTGTGTGTGTGTGTGTCAGAGTTGTAACGCCGCTGTGGAAGTGGGCACCGGCTGTGAGCTGATTGAAACCAGACGCTTCCATTGTACCAATGTTGCTACCGCACCAACGTCGCTTTCGAACCCACCTAACGGGCAGCCATGAAGTCTCATTGTCTAATTCTTCTAAGACCCGCCCCTGACTCCGCCTCCGATTGGCTTGGCGTTGAAGTTTCTGTTCGTACACCCCTGGTGGTCCAGGTCCGGAGTGTGTCAGATACACTCGGTCCGGGTTCTCCCTGCGTGGATGAACGTCTCAACCCAAATGTGGGCTTGGTACCGGGCTGGATGACATCATCGAGAGCGTCCAATCCCTGCACACCTCAGTACTCGCTGAAAAACCCAGTCGTGGGATTAGAACCGGGCAAAGACCGTTCTTTTTGGACGATGTTGGCCCTGTTTGTACTTTCACAGTTCAAGTCTTGAGGAACGATCCCAAATAGATTTTGCCCACTGTTAGCCCCTCCCATCGCTGGCTCCTCCCCCTGTTGGCCCCTCCCACCGCCTATTCGTAGTGGCCCAGCTCTGATCTGGTCTCAGATCTAAGGTGGTTCAATATGTCATGATATCCCCTCTGGCTTATGGGGCTTTGTTCCATATGTGTTCTGCACCGGTCAGCACATGGTCCACACACACACACACACACACACACACACACACACACACACACACACACACAGTGTAAACACAGCCTATTGTTACGGGGCGCTCTTTCCCGCCTCGTATCTTGGCGCCCCGCGGCGCTGCAGCGCCACGTGAGGCCCTATCGTTGGCCCCGCCTCCCACCCGTGAGCTATATTCAGAACCTCGCCGACCCGTCCGGCGTGCGTTTACGAGACCGTACCATTACAACGCCGGCTGCACGCCGTGATTTATGTCCTGGGTTTGCACGTCTCCAGCGCTAGTTTTTTTACGGCTCGCCGTGCGGTTTGTGGTCGTTTTTTGACAGTTATTTTTAGACACGCCGTACGGCGCCGGCGCCGGCCAACAGAGGACGCTTATAGGAACACGTTATGGCGGCCGGGACGGGGTAGGATCTCATGGCGAATGCATGAACGCCAGAGGATGCCTCAAAAACGTAGAGTTGGTGTTGTAGCTGTGACCCGGGTCACATGTGCAGCCAATTAGGACCAATAAGAAGGCTGTAATCAGGGCGTGGCGCGGGGACGGGCAGCGGGGGGGGGGGTTCAGACCCATGATTAGTGTGTCAGGCTGATGAGGAGGGACGGGGGCAGCCGAGACCCGGATCGACCGGGTTTCAAGTTCCTGTATTTTTTTTGTACCCATTCAGACGGCGATCCATGCGGTCGGCAACACGAAATGGAACGTGTTCCAGGTCACCTGACGCAGGTCTTTGAAGTCTCTCGGGGGGAGCCTGATTGCATTCTTCCTGCGTTTTGATTGGCTGTTGGGAATTTGATCAGTCACAGCTTCACTGTTAACGATGATGATGATGACAGCCGGACCAGTGATGGTTACTCATCACAGACGCAGACAGCCAATCAGACCCTCCAGAACCGCAGCTCAGCGGGCAGGAATGTGGAACCCACTTGATTTTTTTTTTGTTGTTGGTGGGGGGGGGGCAGACTTCCTGACTCACAGGACGCCGTGAGGAAGAGGAGGGGGTTTGGGGAGGGGGCAAGTTTCGGGAATAAGAGTGTAAATCCAGGAGGAGAGGGTGAATCACCGCCATGATGTCACTGACAGCCGCGGCTCGTCCTCCAATCAGAAGTGTTGAAATGAAGATGCTTTTTAAACTAAAAATAGAGTCTCATCTATTTTCCATCTTTTCTTCCTTCCACACCTAAAACTCCCATCATCCTCCTCTTCTTCTTCCTTTTCCTCCTTGAAGTCCCGAAGAAGTTGCTCCAGGAGCAGGCATCCAGACCCCCGGGGTTCGCCCCACCACCCGGCGCCCATGACCCCAACATCGTCGGAGACGGCCCTCCGGAGGGGAGCTCGGTAAACATCGCCAACGGCGTCCCAGGTGAGGACGGAACGGTTTCACTCTCAAACTCCACCCCCTACCCCCCCATGGGGAGCAACACTAAACACCCCCCAGGCATGGAGTCTCCAGTCAGGGCGTGACATGTATGTATATTTAAAGTCACATGGGTTCAACTGCTTCCATATGTATCCCAGCGCAGCCGTCACTTTGGACCGTTTGTGATCAGCGCTTTTTAAAAATATACAACGACCGGCCAATGGCGTCGCTCCTGAGCGACCGCAGCCCGAATCGGTCGCGATGGGTCCCGTAGAGAGCGGCGGCGCGCAGACGGCCCAGAACAATCAGGCGCACCACGCCAGGGAGGAAGCAGGCTGAAACAAAAGCTTCATTCAGAGGGAGATGATGGCCGGCGTCCAGCGCGGCTGGTCCGCCGCCCGGCTGCTGGCGCTGGGACGACTGGAGGAACCGACCAATCAGGAGAGAGCAGGAGCTCAGAGCAGGCAGACGATTCCAACGCCAGCCAGCAGAAGTTGATGCAGGGACAGAAGTGTAGTACAGAAGTACCACCAGATATGAGTTTAATCCCCCCAAAAAACTCCATAACCCCCTAAATTATTAAAAAAATTATATTTTTATCATCCAATAGACACGCAGACTTTACCTGTGTATGATTAATTATATATAAGTTATGTAAATAATGATGAAGAATGAAAAGAAACGCAAAAGTAACGAGAACACACCAGCTACGTCTTTACTCCACCAACGAGAACGAGATCCGGTCTCACTGATGTCGTATCCATCCGCCAACACGTGGTAAAGAACGAGATGCGGTCTCACTGATGTCGTATCCATCCGCCAACACGTGGTAAAGAACGAGATGCGGTCTCACTGGTGTCGTATCCATCCGCCAGTGTTGGTGTCTTCAAGTATCTCGCATTTTTGCTCGTATATTAACCAAAAATAGGGACAAAGCCATGACTCGTATCTCGAGGTTCTACTGTAATCCGCTGTAAAAAAAAAGTCCCGCCCCCCCTCCTGCTGTGGGACACGCTGTCCTGTCTTATGAAGATGTTTTAACATTTACAGTCATACAGGATGAAGAAGTCCAGACGAGGATTTTATCCTCGCTCCTGGTCTATAAATAGATTTTTAAGGGAAGCTGCCGGCTCGCAAACATTTCCCACGTGGCTCTCTGTTTCAGAGTGAGTCAGGATGGATGTTGGGAAACCTTCTGACTCAGGTTGTGTTTGTGCGTGACGCATCAGAAGTCAAACTCCTAAATATTTAGGCACCAGCGGATGATTCAGGGACTCAAAGCCAGAGTCGTACGAAACGCTCTGGGTTTACAGGAAGTCACCGGATTGCGCCGCCGCTACGCTCTGTGGACCGTTTCTTTACTCCGTCTTCTGTTTCAGACAGGAAAAGGATCCGGGAGACGAACCCCAACGAGGAGAAGCTACCTGAAGCCGGAGGTGGAGGAGGAGGAGGAGCTAAACCCGTCATTAACTCCACCTCCAGCGCCAACATGGCGCTCATCAGCAACGCGCTGGCGGCCTACACCTACGTATCCGGTAGGGCAACAGGATGTTGGTTTTCCCTTGCACTGCTGGTGTACTTCCTGTGAGATACCAACTCCGCCTTTCTCCCCCATGACAGACCACCCGGAGAGGGCGGCGCTCTTCTTCGTCTGCGGCGTTTGCCTGGGCCTCTTCCTCACCCTCTTCGCCCTGGTGGTCCAGATCTCCTGCCGCACCGATTGCCAACCGCGCCGCCGGCCCGCCACCAAGAAACGAGCGCGCCCCGCCAACTCGTCGTCCGACTCCAGCGACTCGGACTCGGACTGGGACACCAACTCGGACCTGTCGGCGCGGCGGCACCGGCGGTTCGAACGCACGCTCAACATGAACGTGTTCACGTCGGCGGAGGAGCTGGAGCGGGCGCAGCGGCTGGAGGAGAGGGAGCGGATCATCCGCGAGATCTGGATGAACGGGCAACCGGACATCCCCGGCACGCGGAGCCTCAACCGGTATTACTGAGGGATCCATTCGCGCCCCCTGGACTCGGAACATAAAATTTTAGGAAGCACTCGGATTGGTAAGGGGCAGAAAGACCTCACGATGCTTTCTAAGCAGGCACTCCAAGGCCGACCCCAAGGAGGAAGTCACTCCTACAGGGTAATCTCGCCTCGCTGTGCCGGAAGAGCAGGGTGAAAGGCCACGCCGCCTTGCCCGTGACCTCCGCAGACCTTTTTGAAGTGGGGATTTATTGGTTGGCTGCCTCAGACATAGCCCAGCCTGCAGAGGGGAGACCACCAGGTGCCTGAAGGACCCGGATCCGATCAGCAGCTGGACGAGGCAATCTCCGGTATTCAGGAACGTAAGACAATCCTTCCGCGACGGACAACCTCGCACTCGTTGGAACTTCTACGAAACCTAAAGATATTTCTTTGGAGGGATGGGAGGAATGGGATGGGGGGTCATTATGGACCCTTATTAAATTTATTTTATAATATTTAATAGTTTATTGATGTGTCATTTTGGTTGATCATGAGATATTTTTATACTTGGCGAAGGTTTCTGGCGCCTCAGGGATGCAATCCTAGTGTTTCCGTGTTGGGTTGATGTGTTTGCTACCTGACAAAGCCCGTTTTAAACCGCTGTGTCAGCATTTTCAGAACCGGCGACGTCCCGTAAAAGGGCCTCAAAGAGGTTGCGGTGACTTCGCTTCGCTTTCGTACGATTTCAGAGCCTTCGGTAGCTACGAAGTCTGGTCGATCGATTTACCCATCGGAGGGTCCAAAATTCAGCTTTTATAATTTTTTTTCCCCCTTTTTTGTTTTTAATCAATGCTTTGCTGAAGTGGAACATGTGTAAAAAAAACAAAAAGAATTTATCTAATTTCATACCAGAGAGATTATTTTTCCATGCTCGCGTCAACTGAGTGCAGAATTTAAGATTATTAAAAAAAAACAAGCTATGCTGGTGGATTTTGCTGCTCATGAAGGAACCAGCATCGAAATCACGTTGCCAGTTTAATGAAATAAGCTATTGTGGGTCCATTCACGCAGGACGCGCTCGTTTTTTTTAAAAACTGTTTAATGGGATTTTAAAAATGGGATTAAAAAAAGTGCCATTAGCTGGTAAAGTGAGACCAAACTGACTCCTGTGCTCAGAATAAACTGTTCAAACATGACTCCTCCTGTTTGCTTCCATCTCACATCACGTCGATTCAACCAGCAGGGGGCGCAGCGCACCGGAAACCCCACCAGGACCCCCCCGTGAATTCATTCTGACCCGAGTGGACTGGCTTAGTGGACCGGATGAGGTCCAGTTCAGTCCAGGTCCGGGTGGGGGCTTGTGTGAAACCTGTTCTGTCGCTAGTTTTATCGTGACGTCACACAAACACAAGCCAACAGTTAATAATGACGGCAGGAGTGTGATTTGCTTGTGTGTGGCGCCCCCTGCTGGTGACGCCAGAGCCCTTCAGTTTGTTAAACTGGATGTTTTAACTTATTTATAGCCGTGATAATCATTTAATTCAATTGACTAGATATACGACAGAAAAATAAAATTATCTTAATATTTTCAATGTTTTCAAATTGCTTTGATTACTTTTAATTTTTTTTTTCTATTAATTTATTTTTTTAAAAATTTAAATGAATTTATAAAACAATAATGTAATAATCAGATTTATTCCCTTATTCATTCGAGTTTAGTCTGAAAAACTTATTTTTTCTGTCCTTATTTGTGTGGACTTTGTTTGTGGTATCCATGGTAACAGCACTTCGACAAACTTCTCCACCGGGGAACCGTAGCGCGAGCAAAACGACCGCAAACAGCGGAGAAAAACGACTAAAATCACCGTTAACGTCTCACGGGGGGGGGGGAGCGGAAAACCTGTAAGACACGCAACGTGACGTCACGACCCACGATGTCCTGGAACTGGAACAGACATAAATTACCGTTTTTACCCGGGTACACGTTCCGGGATGTGACGGTAAGCTGTTTAAATTTACCCTCAGGTGACGTATGTGACGTGACGTCATCTTTATGCTTGATAAAAGATGAATATTGATTTCCCTTCAAAGCCGATTCCTGCATTCTTCAGTTTAAATAAAGTTTTGAATGAGTGTGTTCACGTTTCCATTGGGGGGGGGGGGGGTATGCTCTTCCTCCTCTTGCAGAAGTCCTCCTTCCATCGCCCCCAGACCCTGGGCTATAAGAACGGCTACGCCCTGCCCCGGCGCCCCACGTCGGGCATTGGGCAGGACCCCCTCCTATCGGATCAGCTGACCCCCCAGGGGGACGTCAGCGACTTCTCCTTCGAGGTTCCTGACATCCGGTATGACATGTACGAACGGGGCCTGGCGGAGGACTTCATCCCGGCCCACGTGGCGCTGGATAAGAAGGTACCCCCTCAACAGGAAGTGACCGTCTGTGGGCTTCCTGTCCAAACGCCTTCAGCCTCCACCCTCTCCCCCCATCCAGGTGCTTCGCTTCTACGCCTACTTTGAGGAGAACGTCCTGTACTCCCCGGAGGAGGACCGCCGGGTGCGCCCCGTGGTCGTCTACTACTACCTGGAAGACGACAGCATGGCCATCGTGGAGCCCGCCGTGGAGAATTCTGGGATACCTCAAGGGAAGCGGATCAAACGCCAGCAGCTGCCCAAGAACAAACGAGGCGACCCTTACCGGTGGAAGGACCTCAACCTGGCCGTGGACCTCCAGGTGTACGGGGTGAACTACCGCGTGACGCACTGCGACGCTTTCACACGGGTACGACTCTCACCTGACGGCGGTACGTCTCCTGCTGGCGCGTCGACGTGGAGATGACTTCCTGTCTTCTCATCGCAGGAGTTCATGGAGAGTCAAGGCATCGTCCTGAACGACCCCGAGCCCACGCCCTCAGATCCGTACATCCAACGCCGCAAGCCCCCCCAGCCCTGCCACTTAACCCCGTCCGACTTCGACCGCACGCAGCAGTTCCTCACGTTGGATAGGAAGGTACGGGGAAGTCGTTGGGTCACCAAGACGGACGGTTATCCCTCATTCTGTTGCCTTCCTAAAACCTTCTTCTTGCCAGGTGTTGCGTTTCTTCGCTCTGTGGGACGATGCGGACTCTCCGTCCGGTGGGACGAGGTCCGTTACTGTCCAGTACTTCCTGGTGGACGACACCGTGGAGATCAGGGAGGTCCACCAACCCAACAGTGGCCGGGATTCCTTCCCCGTCCTGATGCGCAGGCAGAAGCTGCCCAAGAAGGTCAAACCGGAGTCTGGTGAGCGGCGGCGACGTCACGTTGATTTTAAGATGAACCGACCGCACATCCATAACTGGTCTCATCTACATCTCCATCTAGAGAACTTCCCTAGTTGTGTCCTGGAGATCTCCTCAGCCGAGGTGGACGAGTACTACTCCCCCAAAGACTTCCAGGTGGGTCAGACGGTAACGCTACTGGGCCGGGCCTTCCTACTGTACGACTGCGACGCCTTCACCAGAGACTATTACCGGAAGAACCACCCCGACATGGAGATGAACCCCGTAGACGTCCCCAAGAAAAGTGGCAGTCTCTGGGACAAGAAGAAGGTGAGAAATATGATCTATCACAACACCTGAGAGACTCGACCCGGTAATAAAGAGATTTGTGTTCGCAGGAGTTCCCCCCCTACAACGGCTTCGGTTCCCTTGAAGACTCGCTCCAGAACTGTTTGTCTTTAATTCCCGAGCCACCCAAAAAGAACGTGACGAAGATGCTGGAAAACAGCCACAAAGTTCTGCGCTACAGCGCCAGGCTGGTGGGTCAACCCTCCGACGCCGACCATCTGATCGGTGACATCTGCTGCTTCTTTGTTCTAATCTTTATTACAATCGTGTTTTTTGCAGTATTTATGTGAAATATTAACACTAACGACAGGTTAATCAACCAAAGTTCAGTCTTAAAGCGGGTGAATGATGATTAAAACAGATTTTCCTACAAAGATCCACTGTCAGTGATAGATCATGGAGAACATTGTTACCACAAAAGACCAGCAGGTGGCAGCATTTACCTTGTCTCAGGGTCCAGTAAATATTTGAAATAATTTTAAATAACAAACATAAATTTTCATGTGATGCGTTTTAATTTATTTATCAGTGGAATCATTTGATTTTAATTTTTAAAATGTCCCACTTTGCCTTCCAGGACTCCCAGAATCCTGACGACGACGGCCGCCAGTTCGTGCTGTCCTACTTCCTGTCCAATGACATGATCAGTATTTTTGAAAAGCCCGCTCGGAACTCCGGGATTATCGGCGGGAAGTTTCTGGAGAAGACGCGCGTCCCCAAGCCGGGATCCACCGTCCAAAACCCTCAGTTCTACTCGCCTGCGGATTTCGCCATCGGATCCACGGTGGAAGGTAAACTCCTCTCATTGATCACCACCCAGGAGTAATCAATCGATAATAACCCATGATTTGCGTCTCCAGTTTTCGGCCATCGATTTGTGCTGACTGACGCTGACCGCTACGTGATGACGTACCTGCAGTCTGTCGCCGGGCAGATCCCGGGTCCCACGCTGGAGTCTCTGCAGCACAAGCTGGGCGAGTTGACGACCAACGAGGGGCCGGAGGACCCCAACGGGCCGAACCCGAACGAGTCAAACCCAAACGAGTCAAACCCGAACGAGTCGAACCAGATCAGCCGTTTAGATTGACGTGACCTGTAGAAAAGTCTAAAGGTGACGTCAATCTCTTTTGGCTTGTTCCATCTCTCATTGGTTGTTGTTTGATGACGTCATCGACGAGGTACGACAATTTTCTTGTGTTAAATGTGAATAAATGACATCAGGTAAATGCTAGCGATGTTTAGCTCTTAAATTTAAACATAGAATTAAGAATTAATAGAACAATTAAACGAAAGCATAGCAAAATTTATATATTTGAGAAAATTGTACTATTAATTATCAAAGTTGATTTGACATTTACCTTATATAGACTTTGTTATAGATGCCGTTTGTGAGTTCTGTTTGTAGATCAGACGTTAGCCGTAGCTAACTTCTTCCTGGAGCAAATCATGACTCATGAAAATTTATTTCACTTTATTATCTAACATTAAAACTTTACTGAAACATAAAGTTGAATAACTCTTGGGACTGCATGGACTATTAAAACGCTGATTGTTGGTGTGTTTAGTTCCAGGTTGACACGCCTCCGTTAGCATTTAGCAAAACCTTGTTGACAGATGTTTTAATCGTAGAAAATTATAGAAAATATAGAAAAAGAAGCAAATCTTCTCAGAAAATTGTATTTAATAAAGAAATTAACAAAATAAAAAACAAACATGGAATGGCGTGTGCTGATCTCCAACGCGCGTACAGGAAGTGATGCTCCTCTGACGTAAACGGTTTTGGGCGGCGCGCGTCCGCCTTCTGGTGACAAAAGGTCGGCGTTTCGGGAATCAAACGGGACGTCGGGAACAAAACAAGCAAAACCGGCTCAGATTGGGGGGGGGGGTTGTTGTAGAGGGGTGGGGGCTGCAGCGCTACAATGCAGTACTTTTGCGCTGCGTTCATGTTCCGTTTTGACTCGTTCTGCGTACAGGGCGGCGGGATGGCGGCTGCAAAAAAAACAAAAAACTGATATGACGATAAGGAGTAAATGTCTGTCGGGCTCGGGGGGGTTTTCCTTGGACTTCACGTCCCAGCGTTCCAGCCTGAGTCCATCGCGACCGTCCCCGTGACGTCCCGGGACGCCGTCGACGAGAGCGTTCCCTGTTGTGCTGATGAGAAACCTCAGTCCAGGCGAAGGACGCTTTTGTTTTCGGCGTGCCGTCTTAAGGGGATTTCAGCTTCCTGGTGCGAGGCGAGGCTCCGTTCTCGGCTTTGAGGACCCCGTTTTCATGGTGACCCACTGGGGGAGAGAGACGGACGGAGAACGAGTTAAGCATCACGTTCTTTACCAAAACATGACAAAACGGCGCGTGGACGGCGACACTCACGCGAGTCTCTCTTCAGGGGCCTGAGCGCCGGTTTTGCGGCGGCCTTCTTGCGGACGGCCTGTTCGTGTCTGAACTCCCTCCAGCGCCTCAGCTGGAAGCGGATGAACTTCCAGAGGAGCCAGGATTGGGTCAAACACACCAGCAGCAGAACCGTCATCCTGGAGGGGGCGCCAGAGGTAAGAGGATCAGGTGGGGACTTCCTGGTCCAGAAGTCTGCTTAAAAATCCAGGGTGTGTGTAGCTAATGCTAAACGTCTGCTAACATCACTTTCTTCTTGGCTATCGTTCTAGCCGTTAGCTCTCTCAGGATTTGTTAGTACGGGTTTTTTTTACTTTATTTTTATAATTTTTTAAAAATAATTTAATTTCTTTAATATACTTATGATCCCCGACAAATTTAGAAATCAAGTTTTGCGTGAACCTCTCAGTCTGGTCCGACCCGGTCTGTCCGATCATCATCAATCATTGTCAGAATTATACAGCCGTCACAAGTCAACACTCCTTTTATGGTTTGTGTGAATCATCCACCGCGGCGTCAGGCGTTACCTGATCAGCACCGTGTTGAAGTTCCCCGTCTCCAGGTCCAGCTCCTGGTTCTCCGAACGGGCCAACCCGAACCCGACGGCCAGAAACATCAGGGTCAGCGTGACCATCCGCGTGAACACGAAGCTAACCGCCCACATGTCGAACCTGAAGCGAGGAACACGGTTTAAGATGCGGCGGCATCGACGGGAACCTGCTAAGCTAACCGCTACTTACATTTTCTGGTGGTTCTCATCGATGAAGTAGAACATCCTGGCCGTGTGGAAGCCCAGCTCGGATACGTACTGGAGGAAGAGGAGCACCAGACCCACGCGGCTCATGCTAAACGACAACACAGAGGAGCGCGTCATGCATTCAAGGACCGTTTCCTGGTTACCCATGAGGCCTTTCTGCTCCACACTTACTTTAATAAATAGGCTGCAGAGATGTGCAGCAGATACAGACAGATGTACTGGAGCTGGCGGGAAATCTCCTCCTGCAACAACAGAAGTGGTTTAGCTTAGCTTAGCCTAGCCTAGCTTAGCAGAAACAGTTCCACTCTCCTCATTTACCTTGCGTACTTTCTGGAAGTAGAGCTCTGGCAAGGCGTGGAGCCAGTAGGCCAGCTGAGTGAGGTAGAAAAACTTCACCTGGAACCTGAGGGAGGGGGCAATAGCGTGAGTTACCCCTCCAGTCACAGCGGTGCAAAAAAAATGACAAGAAAACCGAACAGAGACTCTCCTGTAGGCGTTCCGCTGGGAAATTTGCGAGAACCGACGAATGTCCTACCTGAGGTTCACGTGGGGGTAGTTCTCCCATAAGGTGCTGGGGTGAAGGAGGTATCCTTCCTGTGTGGGGGAATCCCAGACAGTCGTGTGGGCGGGGTTCTAACGCTCGTAGATAGTGGTTTTAAAAAGCCCGACTCACTGTTAGCAGGACGTAGCAGCTCCACACGCTGGACACCAGGTGGAACACGCACAGCTGACCCGACTCGTTGAACTTGGTGTTCTTGCTCTTGGACAGGTGGAGGCGCCGGTTGATTTTCTGCGGCGACGCCAGAAAGATCGTGTTGAATGCAGGGCGGTCGCCATGGCGCTCACCAGGAAGTATCACGGAAACAAAAATAACTGGGACGCTATCTGAGGCCGCCGCTGGCTGAAAACCCTTCTTTCAGGAGCCGTTGGAATCCGTTGATGACGGAGCTAAATTAAAACTCCTTTCCTCCTCGCCGGACTATTTCTAAACAATGACGCACGGCTGGGAGTCTAGGCGGATTAGACCACCAGAGTGGAGCGACGTCCCAGTTAGAGCCACGTATTCAAAGGTTCTTTAAAGCCCCGAGACAGAACACAAATGTTTCAGCATTTAAATACAGGTAGTCCTCAACATACAAACACAGCTGGTTCCCAGAGGTTGTTCGTAAGTTGAATTGTTCGTAAATTGTTACTTATTAAATTTATATCTATAATCTCCATTTCAGGTCATTTAAATGTCATTACTACTCTAAATACTAAAGTACTAGAGTTCTATTTCCTCAGACTCATTCCTGGACATTAAAAACAACGACAGAATAAATAAAATCCAGGTTCAGGTCGTTTAGAGTTCAGTCGTTCTGTTTATACATCAATTTTAAAAAATTAAAATCACATATACGTCGTTTTTCTGGACTTGACGTGTCTGTCCACCTCAAATACTGGACTCTAAAAGCCGTTAAACACTCGTATCATGTTACTGTACAATAAAACAGAATAAAAACATGTAATCATATTAAATACGTACGCATAGTTCCATTATCTACTGTTAAGCGTCGTGATTCACGTGTCGTTTTAATACAGATTAGTTTACGGTAAACTTTAATCCTGATAATTTAATCCTTGAAGGAACTCTCCACCAGTTTTTGAGATCATCAACAACAGTCAGTGGTGCTGCCCCACAGCGTTTGTGGCACAAAGTGGAACTGCAGGACAATAGTCAGAGATGGTAAAAGGCATTTGTTTGTATGTCTGAATGTTCGTAAGTTGAGGACTACCAGTACTCTCATAATTTACATGACATCACTGATTTGAACCGACGGCGCGACGACTTACATCCAGAAGATACTCCTGGACCACCGCGTGGAGGATGATGGCGATGAAGAAGTAGAACACGATGGTGGCGCCGTCCTTCCATCCGTACTGGTAGAACGTCGCCTCTCCCTCTGGGCACACACAGGAAGAGTCAAACACAAACAACACAGACGCCGCAAAGCATTATGGGTCAGATAGAGAATCCAGCTGGTACCTGGTGTTAGCGTGGTGACGTTGTACTGAGGTTGGATGAACAGGATGGCCGTCTTGGCCGTCGCCTGGAACACAGAGAAGATGCTGATTGCTGAGCACAACAAAAACCCGAAAACAGCTTCGGAAGTGACTTCCCATCATGCATCCTGGTGGGTTCATTACCCAGACTCCCGCTGGCTCGTGGCCACTGCAAACAAATGTGCTGCGACCGCGAAGAATCGTCCGGAACTGTGACCGGTTTCGGTCAGAAGATGCCTCGGAGATTCCGGAGACGATTCCCAAAAACGCTCCGGGGCCGAACTTTTTAACGACGGCAGCAGATTTTATTAATACGCGAGTTATTTTAGAAAATAAGTGTTTAATTATTTTTTTTCTCGCTTCAATTCATCAAGTTTATTATTTTTTAATGACATGATGACTGTCAGCGGTTTTATATTCTAATCATGTATTTCTCAGGTGTGACTGGAACACTGAAGGTGGGGCCCCCCAAGGGACCCCTGTTGGCCTCGTGGCCCTGCAGTTTGTGCACCAATGCGTCACAAAAAAAAAAATCACAGGTGCAAAAATGTCGGAATCATTTCCAGTCATAACCTCTCAGTTCTCTTTCTGCAGAAACCAGGAAAGAAGGAGGGAAACCCCCCCGACATGCTTTTTAATAAGGTAATCTGAGTTCCGGGTTGGAAACTTTTTGGCTTGAACGCTGAAGCAGCGATCTGCGACTCCCATTCATAGCCGAAAGTGGGGCATCTATGAGCGGACGGGACGTCTCCATTGACCGCTGGTCGCGGTGGGGGGGGGGGTCTCCTTCAGGTAACAACCGTCTCCGGTTCAGCTGAGGCGAAACCAGCGGCTCGAAGACTTGAGACGTGGCAGTTAACAGACACTAATAAGCTGAACGAGGAAACCCCGCAGCACTTCCGTTCATGATTTTCAAAGTAAAACCCACCCCGCGGCTAAACGCGTTGCCTGGTAATGCCAACATCGGGACGGATGCTTTTATTTTGAAAGCCAAGAACGGCGGCTTCCTGTATTTATCGCTTCCGTCTGTGCTAGCATACGGAATGTTGTTCTTCACCCCGTAACGGACTGGCAGGAACGAGGTTTTATCGGAGGAAAAACGTTTTATAAAAAAGCAAAGAAATTCGCTAACTTACGTTTGTGAAGCAGGAAACCCAGTTCGAAAACATACTACTTTTAACGTTTGAATGGCGAAATCCACTGTTCACGAAGTTTGGTTGGTTGGTTGGTTGGTTGGGGGGGGTAGTGAAGCGATTTTGCAAACGAAGCTACTGCCACTGATTTTTTAAAAAAAGACCCGGATGTGTTAAAAACCAAAGATAGCGGGTTCGATCCCGCAAAGGTCCCATTTTGCGGATGTGCAGCGGAGCTTTTTGCCATCTTTGACCAGCTGAGAGAGAGAGAGGGAGTCGAAGGGAAGAAAAGAGTTGATCTCACCTCAAACATCAGTCCGATCAGAATAAAAATCACCAAACTGAAGACGATGTCGGCGTGATTCTGAATCAGGAACTCCTGGCTGAAGAAGGGGTAACTCTTGTTCCTGCGCCGGAATGCCATCTTCACCCTGTGCGCTTTTCCCCAACTATTTTAAAATTCCCTTTTTTTTTCTCACTACGAAGTTCCAGGAGTTAAACTTTTTCACCGACGTGCGCATGCGCGACTTCTTAAAGGGCGAGTGCCACAAATACCTCGCTTGAGGCATAGCCGCGCGCTCTGCTGGCGCGAGCCGGAGGACAGGTAACGACAGGAAGGATTACGTCTGAGGTAGTGACGTCATGACTTCGTAATTTAAAGGAAAAAAAGACGTAAAAAAGTTTTTAAGAGAAAAAAAATGTTACAAGAATAAAGTTATTTTAAATTTTTTTTTAAAAATTAGAATCTTGCAAAGAAAGTAATCGTGAATATGTAATAATAACGAGATAAAGTTGTAATTTTATGAAGGAAACGTCAAAATATATGAAGAATAAAGTTACATTCTTGATATATTTTGACTTTTTCAGCTGGGATTGGCTTCAGCAACCCCCACGACCCGCAAAAGTGGAAGAAACGTATCAGAAGGTAAATTAATAAAAGAATGAAGTCATATTTTTACCATAAAGCTCATAATATTGCAGGATAATGTTGTGCTTTTATGAGAAAAAGGGTTCTATTAAAGGTATAAAATAGTTTGGGGGTTTTTGCATTAAGTAATAAGACTCCCAAAAATTAATTTATAATTTCACTAGAATGTCGTATTACGAACAAGTAATGGGATTACGAGATAACGTTGTAGTTTTATGAGAAGAATATTCAGTGCAATGCCAAGTAGTAAAGTCAAAGGTAAGGGCCCCTTCATCACAGAGGACATGACAGATTATGATGATAATCAGACAATGCTGGAAAATGTGTACAGAACATCTGTGGTCACATTACACATCTAGTGTTCTATATGTAAGGTTTTAATGGGTAGGTGTATATATGTGCTTGGACTGGATGTAAATGTGTCTATAAATATCTGAATATATTGGTGCTTATTTTATTTAATCATGACTTTCTGTTTGTGTTTTATGTAATGTTTAGTTTTTTATATCTGGACCTTGAGTCTGTAATAAAGTTTGAGTTTGAACAAAGTCTAGAGGTGGCATTCAAAAACTGCTGAGAATACGCAAAGTCATTTTAGGAAACACATTCGAAGGGCGTCGTCGTCATGGTGACGTGACAGGAATGCATGCTATGCCCTCAGTGGTACAACAATAGATGAGTGGCAGCGTGTTGGAGCTTAAAACACGCTAAGAAATAAACACACAAATGTAAAAATGTCGATGAAATAACCACACCTGGTTGTTTCCCAGTCACTCCAGTATGTTGGTTATTTATTGCTTATTTAAAGCCACCAGTGGCGTTTCACTTCACAGTTCAAAATCGAATCAATATCCAGCATCATTTCACTGCTTTGTCAGTGGATTTCATCCTGTTTACAGAACAGCAATAAGTACAAATGCATTTGTCACCTCAAAATAATGAAAAATAAGTCACTGCAAGCATCTTTTCTTCTAGTTACACGTTCAACAAGCTTTTTAAAATCAGTGCCTGAGATGTTAGAACCCCCCCACCACCACCACAACACCACGAAAAGTCCAAAAGTTACATGGTCAACATGTAAATAAAGTTAAAACACTCACAGTTTCACCGGGTGGCCTCACCAACCAGTTTAAAGCAAAATCAGTTCATATTATTATAAAAAAAAACGTAATTATTCTCATTTTGTTTTTAAATAATGAGAATAAAAGTTCACAGCGAAACACGTACGGTACAGAAGATACTTGTGCTTTTTTAGAAGCTATAAAAAAAAAAAAAGACCCAGAGGTCACGCACTCTGGCCTCCGTTTAGATCTAAGAGTCGTTTCCTTTTTCTCACCGCTGCAGTTTCGTTATGTGATATAGAGGAAAGAGCTGCATATTATTACTGTTTTTGGCTACTTCTTAATTCTGGAGCCAGCGTTTAACCCAGTCCTACCCTATTCTCCACCGGCGTTGCTAATTAGCTATGCTGCCATCCCCTTCTTGTCCGATAGTCTCCAATGGAGGTTTCGCTTCTGAGTGCAAAGCTTCTAGAAAATAGCTTATGATTTGAGAAGAGCACAAGTAGCTTAGCATCGTCTAAACATTTTTGCATATACCGTTCCCCACAGTGTTTTAAATATAGAGACACGCGGAGGTGAATTCCTCCAAAGCTGGTGTAATTTTTCTGTTTCTCAAATATCGTTCCCTGATTCTGTCGAGAGACACCTAGAAGTTGTCGTCCTCGTCTCGGTGGGACATGATCAGCTGCCTCCTGGGACCCATCAGATGGGGGACGCTGGACGGGGACTCCACAACTCCAGTGTCCAGTTTAGGGGTGGAAGTACAGCGTGGCCCGACTCGCCCCACCAGCCCACGTAGATCTCTGTGAAGCGCCGAATCGCTGGGGATGGAGTTGAGGCGAACTCCCTGCTCCAACCCCCCCAAGTCCCGGTCCAAGCGGGGGTTGCTGGCGCTGCTGGGGGACTGAGGGTCAGCGCTGAAGTACAAGGTGGAGCTGGACTCGGTGGGGCAGAAGAAGGGCTCTGGACTATCTCCAAACACAGACTTACCCTCAGGGGAGCTGCGTTTGAAGTCGGACGTGGGCGACTCCATCGGACTTTCCATCTCCAAACTGTCCTCTTCCTCTTCCTCGGGTTGTTCGGTGGATGTGGGCTCGCTGACACTCTGGAACTCGTCTTTGCAGTCCGAAAGAGGTGCCAGACCTTTCCCCTGAGACTCCGAGATGGAGACCCCCTCGCAGCTACCTCCTGCCGTGAACGCCACGCCTTCGTGACCCTTGAACTCTTGGTTGTACTCGTCCATGTCCAGTATGGCCGCCGCTCCGCCTGCCCCATATGCTCTGTTAACCTTTTTCAGGTCCCCTGTTTTCAGGGCCAATCGGATGAGGAGCCAGTGGTGGTGGTAGCAAGGGCAAGAGCTGTTGGGGCGCCCCCCGCAGGTTCCCGGGTGCTCCAACAGAGATCCAGCCACGCCCGACAGGGAGAAGCTGCCGTGGTTTTGGATGGATGGAACCGGCAGGCTTTTGTCGCCAAACGAGAAGGAGGACTCCCCACGTTCCAGACAGGTGCTGCCCACGTGGGTGGTGTCGCTACCCTGGGAGATCTCCGTCGACTTGGGGTGGAGGAAGCGGTAGTAGATGACCAGAGAGGTAGCACCTGAGAGCGAGGAACAAGTTCAGGTGTTTAAGAAAGGTATCTGATGTTGTAACGCTGAACGACAAATCAGTGACAAAGAGACGGAGACTCACTGAGGAGGAAGCTGCACAGCACGGTGGTGGGGAGGGTCATGTTGTCCCATGATGCTTCGGTCAGGAAGTCGGAGGCGGCCAGCAGCAGAGCGGCGTTCTCTACGAGCATGAACTGGAGAAGGGGATAAGGTCACGGCGTCAATCTCAAGAGGAGGTGGTAGAGTTAAGGATGGCGAAATAAACACAGAAACAGTCGAACCTCGAGATACAAGTCATACGAGATACAAGCCTTCGCTCTGTCTGTATTTTTGTTCGACATACAAGTGCTTCAGGACACCATCGCTAGTTGGCGGATGGATACAACATCAGTGAGACCGGATCTCGTTCTCGTTGGTGGAGTAAAGACGTAGCTCGTGCGTTCTCCTTAGTTTTCATTCTTTATCATTGTTTACGTAACTTATAATTAATTAATTATACACAGATAATTCTGCCTGTCTATTGGTTGATAAAATATGTTGGGGTTTTTTCATAATTTAGGGGGTTTGGGGCTTCTTTACAAGACTGGAACAGATTTGAGTTATTTCGGGAAAATTTGTTTGACTTACGAGTTCAGTCACGAAACGGTTTAAACTCGTATCTCGTGGTTCTGCTGTACCAAATTCTTCCAGGTCTCATCTTACTGCATAAAAACTGGCCATCCTGAAGCGCGATGGCCCATCTTTCACGTTGAGGAAGAGGAAGACGTGGACCAGCCCCATGACGCCATTGAAGGCGCCCCAACACCAGGGACCGGTGCAGATGTCCGGCTGCTGCGACACCAACCAGAAGGAGGCGGTGAGCCAGTGGAACCCTGGAGGTCAAAGCGAAAACAGTCACCAACGCGTCACGCGTGGCTTCACCGAGTCCGTCCGGTACGGCGCTCACCTGCTACTCCACACACCCACCAGTTGAACACCCTGGCGAAGAACATGAGGCAGGTCACCCTGGCGCCCAACATACCCGCCCTCCACACCAGCTGGCATAGCAGGGCCGCCGGGGGCATGGCCAGGTGTCCCGGGCGGATCAGGCAGCAGGCCCGGCTGTACAGCACCAGGGCCCAGGACACGGACAGCACGCACAGACAGCAGCAGTAGCCCACCGGGGAGTCCACGCCCACGTCGGTGGACACCACCACGTAGGCCTGCAGCAGGCTCTGGGGCAGCGTGAGCACCAGCGCCTCCAGCAGCCAAAGGGCGGAGACATCCGCCTGCTGCATGACCACGGCACCTAGCTGCGCCACCGAGTCCTGCCCTCGAAGAACGTACCTCATGCAGTCCCACAACCTGCCACAGGGGGGAGACAAAGACAGCAGAGGATGAATGAACCGACACCATGGGTACCGGTGGAGGTTGATTGGCTGGTTCCTACCGTTTAAAGATGCCCAGGTGGAGGACGTGGATGACGGAGAGGTAGCATCGTCGGTCGTCGCCGTCGTCGTGGAACCACTTCAGGCTGAGCAGCTGGACTGCCGTCCCCGGGAGGAGGAGTCCCAGAGTGAGGCCCGCCCACTGCGTCTCCTCGTTCCACAGGTAGAATCCGATACAGTAGAACACTGACGCACAGAGACACAAAGAGAAGAGATATCGCGGAAATATCGCGGTTACGCCGTTTTGAATTCCATCGTTCTCGATTGTTCGGTTTTGAAAAAAAAAAACCCACGAAAAAATTTAAATCTAATCTATAAATATTGGAATTGTTAAAACTGTTAAAAGCACATAATATCATGTTAGTGTACTGTAAATAAGAATAAAACATATAATATCATATTATTAGCCTGTAACAAAGCCAATGATCCGCAATGAGGAAGAAGCAGCTGAAGAAGAGATGTGACGTTTTTTTACTGTATTAAAATATAAAATGTAATTGTTTTGTAAGCTTAAAATAGATTCGTATTAACCAAATACTATTGAAAGTACATTGATAAGAGCTGCACAGTGGGCAGTGCTGTCGCCTCACAGCCAGATGGTTCCAGGTTCCAGTCCTGTTTTGCGTAGGTTGTTCGTAACTGTCCGTAGGTGTGAGTGTGCTGTGTGAGTGGTTGACTGTCTTTCGTCTGGTTCCGCGATCCGGTGGTAACTATTCCAGAGTGTCTCCCTGCCTGATGCCCCTGAGTCCGCTGGGATGGTCTCCGGCAACCCCCAAGAAAGCGGAAAAGCGGTATGGAAAATTAATCACCTCCATCTGCGCGCCTAAATCAGATCCCTATCCGATGGGAACGTAAGGTGCGATCAGAATTCCCGCTCCCATTGAGGTTTTGGGGAACCCCAGGTGTGGAGTCCAACCCTGAAAACCTGCAGTGCCAGCCCCTGGAGTCGAGATGCTGGAGGCCCCCCAGGAGTATTTTTATCCTCTGGGAACCTGCTGGAAGTCACCTTGGCTCTCTTCGGGCCTCGGATCATTGATCTGCTGAGTCAGGGTACCGTCACACCTGGGAGCTGCTCACGCTAATAAAACACCAATAATCACATTTAACACCTGAACCTGTTTGTCTTTGGAAGGTCGGGGGCCTGAAAGCTGATTCCTGCTGATCAGACTGACCTCTGCTGGGGAGGTTAAACCGAATCATTGTGTCCCTCCCCAATGACCGCCCCCGTCCCAGCCCCCCCCAACACAGATGAATAGAACAAACCAGCCGGGGTTGGTGTGTTCAGCAGGTAATGTCCCCGTTTAAAACGCGTCTCCGGTACAAAACAGGCGGCAGCGCGACGCGACGCACCGCGCGGCAACCGCGTTAAAGGACGCGCAACACCAGCTGTCCTGTTCTCACCTCCACCCCACACCGAAAAGGTGGTGGTGGTGACGGGGGGCTCTGCCCACTTACGTGCGCTCCGTTCGGCCGCGATCACCAGCCCCGACGCGCCGAGCAGCGCCGCCTGACACCCGGCGATCCAGCAGCCGCTCCGCCGCGCCGAGCGCGGCATCCGGCGGGCGACCCCCCCCACGGCGTTCATCATGATGATGCTGCGTGGAGGTGGGGACGCAAACGGAGGGGCGACATTATCCTGGGCATCCTTCACCCCCGGGTCCCTTCTTCTCCCAGCGCCTACTGTCCCCCCTCCCCTCCCCATCCGGTCAAAACTGATGACGTCACTGGGCGTGTTGTGTTGTTTTTTTAAAGGGGCATCGGTTTACCAAATGTCCGCTGTGTCCCCCCCCCCCTCTGTTTGGAAACCTGACTCTCCCCCCCCCACACACACACACACACACACTGCTTTAGAATATTTCAATTGAGGTTTATCGAATACACTGATGATTATTGATTTCCTCCTATACAGATAAATAACACATCAGGAGCTCCGTTACTGTTTCAGGTGGGGGCTTTTTGTCTTTCCTGACCCACCCACACACACCTGAAGCAGGGGTCAGATGGGTTTTTTTCCGTGGGTTCCACCGATTGGAGGAGGTTCAAGTCACATTTTGTTGGTAAAATATTCAAATCATTGTCTGTTTTTGACTTTGACTTTAGACTAGAGTAGACTAGAGTAGAGTAGAGTAGAGTAGACTAGAGTAGAGTAGAGTAGATTGGAGTAGAATATAGTAGAGTAGACTAGACTAGACTAGAGTAGAGTAGAGTAGAGTAGAGTAGACTAGACTAGACTAGACTAGACTAGACTAGAGTAGAGTAGAGTAGAGTAGAGTAGACTAGAGTAGACCAGAGTAGACTAGAGTAGAATAGAACTAGGCCCCTACTTTGGCTTCATGGCCCAAAGCCCAGCATCCAAACCCATCTGGGTCTAGATCCAGGTGGTTCTCAGCTGCTGGAGCCTCTTGATGTAGACTTTGATCGACGCGCCACCCGACACCCTTTATGAACTGTAATCTGAGGATCACAGACGGGCCTCCGACGCAGCGCCGTGTTTCTGAACGCACACATTTAGACATTAAAATGGAATTAGAATGTGCACCAGCAGCAGGATCTGGTTAATCGTGACCATAACTTGTTTCTCCGTGATTCTGTTTCTCTGATTGACTAACCGGTGGTGAGGATCCTCAGACTCATAACAGGATGCTGATCTACGTCACCCCCTCCCACAAAGACACATGAGCACGGGGTTTCCTCTCTGTTGACATTCTGTTGTGTACTGCACAGTCATGCCTGTACAGTAACTACCACTATATATATGTGTATATACTATATATACACATATATATATATGCATATACAATACACACCAACAGAAACAGTGTGTCACACAGCGACGAAACATACATAGAATTTTTTTGCTCGTCACATATTTAGTTGTTTCTTTACAAAGTCGTTCCAGATATACAAAACACAAGAGAACAAGTAGAAAATCAGCTTTTATACATATCAGGTTTACGTCAGCAACAGAATAAATTAACAAAGATGCATACATTAAATTGATCGAGACACTGCTGGTGAAGTCAGCTGTGTCTTTAGGTTATAGACGATCCATGATGGAGTCCAGACTTTATATCAGCTTCAGACAGGATGGAACCGTGAGGCTGTCTCAGGGCTCTGACATGCAGCTAGACTCCACCTTGATGCCGGCTGAATGCAAAAGAAGAGGGCTGCCGCGGTCCGCTTCATAGACGCTCATCTGTGTCTCCTCTCTGGCGCCACCCTGGTGGCCGGAGGTATGAGTCTTCATCCTGTTTATCAAGTCCTTAATGATTCCGTTGTCCATCTCTGCCTCTGTCGCCATGACTTCGAGCTGCTCCGCCGCCTCGCTCATGTCGAACCTCTCGATCTGGCAGTTGACTCGGTGCAGCTCCTCCGGGGTGAGGCTGCGGGAGGTCGGGGGGGAGAGAGGACAGAAGCCTTGGAGGTGTGCCTGCAGGCTGCAGTAGTGGAGGTAAGCGCAGGGGCAGCGGGGGCACCTGTGAGGTCGTTCGCCGGTGTGGAGGCGTTTGTGGAGCTTCAGGTGGACGAACTGCGTGAAGCGCGCGGGGCATAGCTTGCACTGGTAAGGCCTCTCACCTGAGTGGAGTCGCTGGTGGGTCTTCAGGTTACTGGTGCTGCTGAACCGCTTATGGCACACCTGTGGAAAAACAGAACCGAGGGTAACATGTCATGGTAAGTCGTGGTATGACTTACTACAACACGAGATGACAGATTAGTCAGTTAATTTGCTTATATTTCCTTGTCTTTAAGCTAAGTAGTACCTTGCATTCGTGAGGCTTCTCTCCTGTGTGGACCAGATAGTGTTTCTGGAGGTGGGCCAGCTGAGTGAAGTTCTTGTCACAGGTCTGACACCTGAAGGGGCGCTCCCCACTATGCACTCGAAGATGGACCTGAGGCCGACGAGACAGAAACAGTCTTAACAGTCTTAACATTCTCAGGTTTTCCCCGTCCTTGCTTTAATAAAAGGATGATGAAGAACTAACCTTGAGGTTGGACAGCTGCCCAAAGACTTTTCCACAGATGTTGCAGTCATACCGGATCTTTCCATTCTGCCTGCTGAGGGGGTAGGACAGAGTCTTGTAGCCGATAATCTGCCCATCACCTTTGATATTCCTGAGGTCCATGGCGTCCTCTGTGCTGGTCTGGGCAGCAGAGGTGGGTTTGGAAGGGAGAAGGTCTGAAACGGCAGCCAGGCCAACCGGCGGTGAGCATCCACCTGGTGCGAGAGAGTGCAGCGCTCTGCGGAGGGAGGTGACCATGGATGAGGCGCCGAGTGTGGTGGGTATCGTGGGGTCGACGTTAACATTCCTGAGAGGAAACTGTTTGAAATCCCTGCCGTCATCCGAGGGAATCCTGAGGTAGTCAGTTCTTTTGGATACCAGTTCTCCGTCTATGTGCTCATTGGACGGTGAAAGAACCGGGCCTTGTTTGGTGTTGGACAGTACCAGTGTCAAGTCTTTGTGTCCACTGGCCAGAGGGTGGGGGAAGTGCACATAGCCATCAAATAGTGGTAAAGGTGATAACAGTGATAAGTGAGACTTAAGTTGATCCTGGTTGAATGGATATGAATGAGGTAAAAAGGCGCTGAGGCCAAGCGAGTAGTGAGGCAGGGGATAGGAAGAGTGCCTCAGGGCAGGGTGAAGTCTATCGGGCAGGGAGGCCTCGTGGTAGGGTTTGGCTATAGTGGGGACCTGATTGTGCTGAAAGGTGAAGTGCAAACTTGCGGGGGCGGGACTAACCAGAGCTGGTCTTTTGGCAGCCGGAGGGCCACAGGATGGCAAGCATTGTAGATTTGCATATCTATGGTCATGGACGAACTCTGGGTGGGGCTGGATCGGATAGACTACGTGGGGACAAAAAAATCGCGAGAGTTCTGGACATCTGGGGGAGGCGCTCTGGGGTTTGGAGGGCTCATCTCTGAGGATTTCAGAGACGCTGTGTCCACGTTTACCCGTTGTCTTCCGCTGAGTTTGACTCGTTTCTGCGTGACGAAATAACAACAGAGAAATTATGTCAGAAACAGCCTCTTAAGAACATCGCAGGAGACATCATTATTCGGTTCAGGGTCAGACATCTCAAAGACACGGACTTGATCACGCACACATACTTGATAAGATCTTGGTTCATCTTTACTTTCAGTCTAACCTGTTTTATGCCTTAAAGATTAGATCATTTATGATCCATGTCCTAGACTTGCCTTTGTACTCTTTGAAAGTGGACACCACATGTGAAACAACAGACGCCTGATCAGGACACAGATAGTTCAGTGTTGGTAGGTACAGTAATGTTATTTGCTTTTGAGTACCAGTCAGTATTTTTCACCCCTGTACAGGATGAGGAACTACTTTAAATTTGAAGGTGACTAATAACCCACGGTTTCCACCCACACATAAATAATCCTAAAAGATGCTTGATGGACTAGAAAATACAGCAGAGACGACACATCATCTGAGCTATAAATAGTATTTCCCTCTTAATTCTTCACACAAGGTCATTTTATGAAATCTGGAACCAAATGTGGCTTTAAAATAAACAAACCCTTTAACCTTCTGTCCAGGAAGTCACGAGGAGACATTCTGATTAACTGACGCACTCCAGAGCACAGGAACAAATACAAGCTGACAAACAGACCAAATGAAACACAGACGTTAGCATGCACATTTCACCCACGCTCTTGGACACAATTAGCATCCACTTGCACAAATAAAGAGCAGCCCTTATCTGCTGAGCGCTGCCCTTCCCCCCCTCTCCGAGAGGCCAGGTCTAGGCAAACAAACCGCAAACACACACTGTCAGGAAGTTCAAGTAGTCACTGGAGCGCTTCCTACCTCTCTTCCTCCTCAAGAGCAAAACCAATTGAGGGGGTAGTCCTGCCAGAATGCTGTCAGCACCTCAGGCAGCCTCTTGTGTTCTAACATGAGTACGAGTGTAAATTAGTATTTCAGTGCATACATGAGGTCTCTCGGCTAGAATGTGTTCTCTTTGTGCCAGTGAATGAAAGCCCAAATCCTTTGTGTGTCAAAGCGCTGCCAGCTGTGTGGAGCTAAAAAAAAAAGGAAAAGGTAAACTGAAACACTGCCAAAGTCCTGAAATCCATCTCAACTTACTCCGGTGCTATGGCCATAGCTAAAGACAGCCCTTCTCCACTTTCAGGACGATACTCTCCTCCTTTGTGTTTGGCTTCAACAAAAAGAACCTTGGGTGTGACTCGGTAACTTCTTAAATGCCGTCACAAAGACTCTGTCAGTCCGTCGGTGCTTTGATTTGTTGCCTTACGTCTCAAGTTATAGTCTCAAATGGACGCTACTACCACCGGCACACTTACCCATACTCTCAACAGCCAGCTGGCCCAGCGGGGGGTAGTTACATCGCCGGGCAAACTCTGGGTAGTACCACACCAGGAGCTCCTGGCCCGGCTGAAGAGGTTTGATGGTGTAGAAGTAGACGTCCAACCCGTTTTGGCATGCCACCAGGTTCTGTTCCTCCACGTTGCAGGCCGGGTTGACGTAACGCATCCAGTTGCTCCGCTCCTCGTTTAAACCATCCAGAATGTGGTGCAAGCGACCCTCTGAAAAGACCTACGGAGAGATGGTATGGCTCAGCCGGCGATGACACATCAAGATCCGAACATGTCCTGATGTCAGAGGCTTCCTGACTAAAAATTGTGCGTCCTTTCAGATGAGATCAGGGCATCCTGTGTTTGTGGTACCTTTGTTTTCACGCAAGTATCTGCTGACCCTTTAAAAAGCTGTTGCGTTCAGCTTATTTAGACTATTCCGCCTCCTTCCATTCAGGCCTACAAATCTATTCTTTATCTGCTCTTTGAAGCTGTCACTTGAGTCATGGCTTATTGCGAACAGATTGTCTGTGTTATGGCTATTGCAAGTTTTGGTAAGGGTTGCATGATTTCAAGGTTGCTGACTATATATGGAAGATGTCCCAATGCTGCTGATTCGTAACACAACAGTTCTCAGGCTGAAAGCCACTTCCTCGCTTAGTCAGTGCGAGAGTTTGCGAGTGTAGAGAGGTGGCGGACGCGAGGATGGCGTATTTACGGGTAGTGACACCACAGTGGAGAGAGAGAGGAGAATCGCTGCGTCACTGAAACCAAACAGCTGTGCGCGACCTTCGATAGTGGAAAAAAAAGAAATCGGCAAAAAGCGAGCATACACCTTTCAGCTCATCTGATCTAGTGACATTTTAAGGTACCCCTGCAACGACGGGCAAAGTCGCACTTTCACAGGATGTCACAAATCGACCACAGACACTAAGTCATGCTACGCCACAGCCAATGCGAGTTCTCCAGATGGAGACACAGGATGTGAAAGGCTTTGAGATACACAAACAGATGAATTTCACATCTAAACATGCAAATCTGGGCAGTCTCGTTGCACGCTTACCCTCCAGAAGTACTTTCTGTCTGCGTCTTCGAGCAACTTTTCATTGGTGTAGATTTCCCCCACCACAGGACCGAAGCGTGTCCCCTTGGGAATCAGCTCCTTACTGGTCACCCCAAGCACCTGTTTGACAAGGAGGACGTTAAATCAGCAAATAACAGAGCAGCTCACAGAGTGGAGGCCTGAGAGAGGAGCCGGATACAGCCAGAGAAACATAATTAGAGGGATGAGCGTCTGTGGAATACAGCCCATTTTATCGGACTCACCACCTCTGGCTTATTTCTTGGTAATTAGCCAGATTGGTTCGCTAAAAATTGTCTCGTGAGAGTTGTTGTCTCCACGAAAAAGCAAACCAAGCAATTAGTTTTTACTTTTATTTCTCGATGTCTGTCTATAGGTTCTTAGTTATCCAGGTCGTGGTTCTCCAAAGCTGATTCAACCAATCCACTAGATTTCAAGAAACTTTCTTAAAGTCCAGTGGATTGATTTAAACTTTTATTTCTCGGCTCCAAACAACAAAAGTCATTCCAGGTTGCGACAGAATTTGTCCTTTCCACCTTCCTTCCTGAATATTTCATAACCCGATAGCCAAAGTTATCTTCAGTTTCTCCACCGCATGAAAAATTCACTACTCCTCTTGTTTTGTTACCTGTAGGTGAGAAATTGTCTCGAGCCTTCCAGGTGTCAAGGGAGACTATCAGGTGTCGCAGGCACACCCGGTTCAGGCACCTGCACCTCAATCTCCCCTAAAAGCAAAGGTAATTTGTTTGCTTTTTCTTCTTGGGGTAGTGTTAGCATTGTGTGTGAAGATGGACAAACTGCTGCATGCTTAGCCAGAAGTTTTATATTAGTTTTACTTTCATCTTTCACAGATTTACGGTAAACTTGTCCTGCATTTATTGGAAGATCAACAACAAGTAATAAACTTTGCATGAATTACCTTATCGTTTCCGTTTCACCAATGAAATTGGTGAAATTGGGTTAATCTTTGATCTCTTTAATCACAATAGCAACCACAACCTTGTTAATGGTGTTATCCGTGAGGGTTGTCGCTGTTTACGGCGTGATTATGTCCTGGGAATCCGAGGTAGCTACTAATCATAGAGACCTGAGGCTGTGTGCTGACAGGCTCACCTTTGTCTGTGCCTCAACACATACAGAGCAGAAAAGCAAGGCTGAAATTAGACAACAACTTGTCAAGTATTTCCCGCCTCAGGACGGATAAATGGATGGAAGGATGTCGGAGTGACGCAAGAAGTCGTCAAGTTACGCAAAACACAGACAACTACCGTGCATACCATTCAGACGGCTATGTTCTCTGCACCATTTCCCCGATTTTGAAACAGGACGATGACACGAAAGCCCCTTTTCGTTGTTTCTCTGCGTACCTCTGTGGATCCTCTGCGGTGTTTCAGGGCCAGGTTTCTGGGCAGCGATCTCTCGGCTCGCGTTTTTCCCTCGCTGTTGGACTCGTCCTCCGGGGGCAGGTCTTTAACGACGTAAGTGCACTTTTCCTCAAAGTCGGCTTCGCTCCACGACGTCACGTCTACATCCACGTCCACGTCCAGCGTGTCTGGCGTTGCTTTTGGGGTGATCCCTGAGCTTTGTGGTGACCTCTCGGAGGTTAGCATGGCTGCAGCGTGCTGGGAGGAGGAGGAGGCCTGCAGAAGAGTAGACAAAGGTGAAACGTCCATCATGTGATCAAGGGCGACTTTTTCCATTCACGCTAACATGTTGGGGAGAAACAAAGACAAACAGTTCAAGCACAAAGGGTTTGGAATGGGGACTAAAATTAGGATGGAGAGCCAGTTGCCCCGTGGAGGAGGCACCAAAGAATCCAACTTTCCCATAGTCTTCTACACCGGACAAACAAACTTCAAAGCGCAACCTTTCGTGCCTGCCGTCCCATCGCCCCCACTGTCCCGTACATCCTGCGACTCTTCAAACGCCACCCCTGGGCTACGAGGGCGGTTCCTGTGCACGTCAGCCCCGGAGCAGGACCACTTTCACAAGGAAATCAGCACTCCCAGAGAATCAAGCAGACTTCCTCTGCACCGCCTGGGGCTTGGCTCTCAGCCAGTCCACACGCTCTTTCTTTCTTTCTTTCTCTCCGTCTGTTCATTTACTATCTATCCCTCCTTTCTCAGGAAGATTACTGCCTCGCCCCGAGGGTGTAACGTCCCAACCGATGGGATGAAGCAGTGAAGAGCAAAAGAGATGGAGACAAAAAAAAAGAGAGGCAATGCTCAGAACATCCTTCCTTCTCCAGTTTATTTCTGAGACACATGAGGTCTGTGGTCGGCGAGATTCGGTAGGCGATCATCTGACTTCAGTTCCCTGCAATGAAACAGAACTTCAACCCAGTTGAGCACTTGTTTTGGTGTAAATCCTGCAAAAAAAAAATCAGCCTCAACAATCAGATTGTAGTCTGGACGTTGGAACGACGGCCGTAGTTACGAACATCTCAGCTTTTTCTGGAAGGGAAATGAAAGATGTATTTAAAGCGCAACGCGATGAGATATACGGTCGAGGTTTGACCCCGGCTTCTCTGAAGTGTGTCGCCACAGCTGACGGCGTGGAATGACTGTCACCAAGAGTGACATCTCACTCCGAAAGCGGCGAAACCGTATGACACGTCGGCTGATTCTATCCAGCAAAAAAAAATAAATCAAGAGTTGAGTCAGAAGCTGTGCAGAAGGAAGGCTTCACCTCTGATGGTCAGGTGCAAGACACACACACACACACACACACACACACACACACACACACACACACACACACCAGGTGAGGTGAACATGTGTGATCAACATCCTGTTCATGTGCCACACTTACTGGGAAGCCTTGAGAGGAGCCACACATAGAGGAGCCCCTGGGAGTCCACCTTCCTGTCTCCTCTCACCCGGTGTCTCACCCGTACTTGAAGTGAACGCTCCCCTCTCGTCACTCCTCTGTCACTTCTGGCGCGGGAGGAGGGAAGGTGTGTGTGTGAGGCGCTCACAGAAATACACTCCTTTTTCCTCCCAGGCTCCCTCCTCCTCCTCCCCTTTTTGCCCCATGACTCCTCCTCAGAGAGTGTTTGTGTTTTTATGTGTGTGTGTCATTCTCTTGCCTCCCCCCCCTCCTCCACACACACACACACACACACACACACACACACACACACACACACACACACACAACCCGAGGGGTGGGTTGTCACACAGCTATGTCCGGATCAGACAAATACATCTTCATTTTCTGACAGTTTCCCACTTCATCTTCGACCTGTTGTTGTCTCAGAGGTTGTTTGAGGCTATCAGTCCACATATGTAATGGATGATACCCCAGAAAATACACGGGTCCCACAATTCTTATTCCTGTCACTGAATTTTTTTTAAAAAAAAAATCAACTTTTCTCTCAATTTCCACAATAAGAATTAAACTTTCAACGCTTTTTTATTGTGAAGGAATTCCTCATCCGGCTGCAGCTGGAATATTTCTGCAGGAGAGGAAACATTCCATCAAAACTTCCCGCCTTTTGCCCAAGAACAAAAAATAAATTAAACTGCAACTTCCCGTTAAAGCTTTCAGACTTTTTTATTAATCAATTGCTCAATTGATTAAAAAAAAAAAGTGACATCATCAGCACCTTGTCAAGGTAAAACATTCAATTTCCACTAAAAACCCTGATATGAGAAGTTTTTTGTCCGCTGAGTCTTTTCTGTCTTTCATGCCCACTGTTTTGCCTGTCAGGCGCGTGTCCCGCCACCCCCGTGCGGTTCTTTCTTGGAGGGTGGGGGTTCAGAATGTGTTGATACTTGTGTCGTGCTCTACCCTGCCCCCCCCCCCCCCTAGTTCCCCTCTCCAAAGCCAACATTTGCCTTGGCTGCCTTCCAGCCCTGAGACTTGGCTGAATGTTGGAACCCGTCGCCCACGCGCTCCACATGTGACATAACGTGAACAGCAGTCATGCATTCGGTCTCGTGCGTCGCGCCGGAGACTCCGTCCCGGCTCGTTGGGGTTCAGCCTCTCCCTGGTTTCTGCGGTTTCTCGTCCTCCTCCTCCACTTCCTGTCCCTCTGCTCACACCTGACCAAGCTACTAATTACAGCTGCTGACATGAGCCACCATGTAATTTAGAATCCACTTCTCTATTGCTGCTTTGCTCTCTCTCTCCGCGCCTTCAGTCATGTCATTCATCACCTGCTATTGAGCTCTCCTCTTCCTCAGCCCTCCTCTTCCTCCGTAAAGCCTCCTCACCTCGGCCCTCTCTTCACTGCGTCTATCACTCAGACGTACTCAACGGCTAATTCATATAATAACAGCAGAGCTTCTGGCACGAGTCGCGCTAAAAGGGCCCAGAATGCACTGGGAGCCTTTGTGGGGTGGGGGGTGGGGGGTGGATGTTTTCAGAGAGTGGGAACGAAACTTGAGTGGACGACTTGATGTTTGACGTGACATTCGTACAATGACAGCATGATTAGCAGGCTTTTAACACACGTATGACGCAGTCCGAGGACCTGTAGTTACTGAATGGAGCCCTGAACTCTGTCTGACAGGTACATGAACATTTAAGGCAGGACGATATGAAGACAGCGTCCTGTCACCTGTCACGCTATACAAACACATCAACCTAAACTTCATAAAAACTGTTAAATAGTTCGATAAATATTTCTCTTTTTGGATGAAGTTTGAATTTGAGTTCGTCAGCTTTAAACCTCTACGGTGCCTTCGGGGGCTACTGTAAAAGCCGAATTTGCCTCCGGCCCTGTAATTTCCATGCTTGGTTCTCGACCTGCAACGACTGATTTCTCGCGGTGGGACAGAGGACGACCCCTCCTACCCCGTCGCCTCCTGGGATGACGACTGTGACTTTACGACCCGGTACTCCCCCTCTGGGTTTCCTGATGTTTTGCGGCTCATTCACCCTGACGTTTCTCCTTGGCAAACTCCACCATTACCAGAAGTGATTTTGATTTCTGCTGAGAATTCATGCATTTCTTCCAGTCTCACGTGCTAGAAGTTCACCTGAGGCCACAGGTGCGTCATTATTGAGCAGACATGAACTTTAACGAATGTGTAAGGGACACAAAAACATGGCTGTAATTTGTCTTTCTCCATCCTCTTTTCTCTCTTGCCTTCCATTTCAGGTGCGATTGTCAGCACCGACGCTCAACCACCACCCACCTAGTCCACCAACCACTTTCCGTCAACCGGCGGATGATCTCCTGTTGACAGGTCGAGGGTTTATTATGATGGTTTCAGGGCCAAGTGGAATGCTACCGTACTCCACAGCAGATGTCTCCTCAAATCCTGACAAAACCACCCACGGTTATGAAGGGGGGGGGGTGCTATCCCTGCTCTCAACTGACCGGCGACATAGACATGTACAGCCTGTGGATGGGGGTTCCTTAATTCGGCACAGGTTGTAAACTTCACCTGCACAGACAGGATTTCCAGGTGACCGTGAGACTATTAAAAGACTTTTATAGATGAAAAGATGCCTTTTGATTGCTAATTATTATTAGCAGACACACTGTTAACTTCACACGTCACCCAAACGCCATTGGTTATCTAGACGAGAACCATAGCGCCAAAGATCACGGACAACAAATCCGCATTGTCTCGACCAGGATTGTTACTATAAAACCTTCTGATTTCTCCATTTGTTCATTTCAATACATAATTTATAAAACATGCGGAAGCAGACAGAACCTAAACCACGCTCCTTCTACTGGCTGGTTGATCCATGATTTCATCATACTATTAAAAAACAACAACATCCCTTTTCGCCCACGCTTCCAGGTCTATCATCCGCCATTCCCCATAGATCACCAATGCTGACGTCAACTTCCTGGTATTCCTTTTAACTGAACTTCAGCAACAAACACTACAGAGACGCCTTAAATCTGTCCACCCAAAGGCGCCTTATAACAGTTGCACTTAAAATACAAGCGATGTTTGTCTTTCTACGACGGCGAGTCCCAACATTTGTCAAATAATCATGAGTCACTTGAAGAATTTCCCTCTGTTGTTGGATATTTTTTTTTTTCCAACTGTGAGACCTTCTGAGGAGGTGTCCAGCCCCAGGAGTCCCTGTACCTGCCTTCATTAACAGTCTCTTCTCATTATTTGGTCTTCCTCTTGATTGCTAAGGCAGATTGTACTACCACTGGCCATATGGGAAAGGTACCTCCGGAGCTTCAGGCGTGTCATCAAGCGATGGAAGAGGACATGAAACTGGCACCATGGGTGAGAAATGGACCAACGGTGGACTTTAATGGTCTTCTCTCTTTGTGTTTATGTCTAGTTGTCTCCCAGTTGATTCAGCGCCGTCGGCCTCGGGCAGCTTGATGTCCTCAAGACGTATTTTTGGATCGCACTTGAACAAAGACTCTCCGACATCCCGAGCTGACAAAGGTAGACGCTGACCCTTCATTATCTGATGCGGTGCAATTGTTTTGGAGTTGACCGCTATCTGAATTCACATTCCTAGCTTCTTAAATCCTGGCGCCTATCTCTTCACGTTCTTTAAATAGACTTTATCGCGCCAGGAATCAAGTGAAACCTGTTCGGCAGAAGTATCATTGCATCAAATGTAAGACAAGAAGCACTTTCATTTGTTCCACAAAAAGTTTGCCTTTCGGGGAATACCAATTAAACCCTGGCAAGAGAGAAGATCGATCTACTCCCAAATCTGAGCAGTTAATTTTTTATTTTTTATTGCAGTTACACTCTGCAGACCGGCTAGCTTAGCTTAGCATTAATGTTAGATTTTGGATGGCAGAAATAAAGTTAGCCTTGCTCTATCTGAAGCTAACAGGAGTGAATCTACCACCTAAAGCTAAAAGATGAGAGTACTTTTATAATTTAAACCAAACCGCTACATGCTGCTTATGCTGCTAAGCTAATACTATAGCAATAGCAAACTGTTAGCTTGCTTTCTTCTCTTTTTTTTTAGCATTTTCTGTCTCCTGCATCCTCCTTCCTCACACCGATCATCGTCATAAATGAATCCTGTCCCTTCTGGTCACGCCCACGCAACCTCAACATGCTAACGTTTACAAACCGCTAAAATTAATGACAAAACTGCATGTAAATTAGCTTTTCATTTAGCCATACTGAAGGCACAGATAAGCAGCTAGCCTGTGACCGAAGCTAACCTAACATGAGCATAAATTTAACTAAACCTCTAAATCTTAGAAATAATAGATGAACCATTTTATGTTGCTGGCTGAGTCCGTCTGTGCTTCAATGCTATCATAAGCTAATTATTTCCTAGCTATATCGCAAACATGATGGGGATGGATGAAATAATTGACACCGATTGTGTTATCTGTGTCGTATAATGTGTTGTTTATGCTAAGCTAACGATCTGCTTCCTGTCTGAAGCCACACGTGAAACGGGCAGCTTCCAGCGGGGCAGACTTTACTTTACAGGTGTGTGTTTTGCATTCGCAGACTGTGTGTCAGTGTGACTTTGTAATTGTATCACCGGGTAAGCAGCACAACAACAGCAACACAATGCGATGCGTTTAAACGGTTTAAACGGTCTGAGTCAACCGCTCAGGAATGGTGTCCACTATAAAAGAAGCGACAAGATCGGTGACATCACCAGGTGCCTGCGTGTCTGTCTACACACCTCCGTCTGAGTCTGACACACACTCTCTCCATCCCAGAACCAGTCAGACGGCACCGTCCTCCACCTGTCTGCAGCACTACCTGGCCCAGTCATTACCCGGGTCCCAGATCCTCGCTGTAAGTGCACATGTCAACAGCAAAATTACAGGCCATGCTCTCACACGTATTTGTTTTGCTGTTAAAAGGGCAGTATAAGTCTGCACGCAAAGTGATACGATCTATTTCCTGTCGTCTCTTCTTCTGTTGTTGGACAAAGCCAGAAAAGGTTCAAAGTCCAGACAGAGAAAAGGTCGACTAGCGGTGATGAACACATCAAGACTCTTTGGTCTTTTTGGTTCCAGTTTCTCTGGTTTGTATAGATTTGATCGCTAACCGTCCTCTCGTTTCAAGTCAAGCTTTCATTACAAACCATTCTCTCCATCCTCATTCTTGTCTGACTAATTAAGTCTAGAAAGTCTCGCCGGATGTTTATGGTATGTTCTGAAATGTCAGACTTTGGCAGGAGAGGAGATTGGCACGTCGACGCGAAGAGTGCTCTGACGAGTTCGACCGGGGAGAACACGCACTTCCAGAAAGGAGATACAAATTGTTTTTACTGAAAGATGAGCAACTTCCAACTTCTCGTTAACAACTGTTTGCGTGAATAATCCGCGGTGCGTGCACAAACGTTCAGTCTCACCACACATGCACGCCTTGTTGTTGCAGAAGTGTTCTTTTATTCTCTGCTCTTTCACCACATTGGCTTTGGGCTACCTGGGCGCTCTCTTTCCCTTTTCAACGTGAAAAGTTCAAACAATGACGAAGTTCTCTTCTCCTCCGGGCCTCATTGTCGCTTTTATTGTGTATTTTCTCTTGACTATATGTCTGAACAAACCTGATTGAATATGGAATGACTGTCAACATTCGAAAAAGTCTTTTGCGCAATCCAAACACCAGCTAACGGTCGCTCTTTTGTTGATCAGCGTGTTTTGCCTTGGCATCGGTGAAACTAGAACGTCCTCAAATACCAACCTGCAGACAAACCACGTGTTTCTCCACGAGAAACGCATCAAACGTTTCCTATCATTTACGCCACAATCGTTTCCGTCTTCCACCTATGGTGTAATTTCCCCCTGCCCGAACTGGATCCTCAATAACATCCTGTTGTCTGGGGGGGGGGGGCATCTGAGGGGCCCGGGTCGGACTGACCCTCCACCACATCACAAGTGGGATAGGACGGAGCAGACAGAGGCTGTTATCCAGGCTAATGATAGCTGAAAGAAACAGGCAGGAAGCTGCGATCCTCTGATCTCTGTATTTAAAAGCGTCCTTATTATTGCTTGCGTATTGTCCCTCTGGACTGCAATTATTAAATTGAAGGACTGGGATTCGACCGAGGCAGACCATTTTAGCCGAGGTGTGGCAAGATATCATGAAAGGAATTGCGATACTCCTCGTTGGGAACAACGGAAACGTTTCTAGACGGCACATAAACGTCTGACCGGATCAATGTATTCAGCTAACGTTGGCCGAGGCGAAGACCAAACCTTTATTTAGTGATTTTAGCATTGTTGTTGTTGTTGTTGACTGGGCGACAGTTTTGTAAAAGAGACTTGCAAACAGGAATTGAAATGTCTTCCAGCGACATTATTTGAACTTTTGAGATCCGTTGGTTCAGTGGGTGTAGGTTCTTTCTCCTATTTGTTATTTGATCATAATCTGGACTAGTCTTCATGAACCTTCACCAAAATCAGCTCAGTTTCCTAGTTATGTCTTTGCAAGATACTGTCAACCCCTCCATATTTTGTACGTTGAACAGGTATCAGCTTAGAAGACAGGCTTCCTCTTGATTGACTGACAGGGTTTACTGGTTTGTCTTGGTGCGTCACGCTGGTCTATCTCATCGTTTTATTGAACCACAACAATGACATAACCTCAAACAAACAGCGCTGGAGCAAAGCCATACAGATTTACGAGCGAGTTCACCTCGCGGTAACCCTTCCCAGTGGGACGCAACAGGTGGTCATCCTCCTCCGTCCGCCGCGGCGCAGACAGGTGCTTCCGACCACGTTGGACGGATCACTGTTGACTCGGAACAATGGGGGAAAACAGCGGAACAAGAAGGTCTCATTCACGCCTGGCCACTTCCAGCCAGGACCGACTCCATGGCAAACACACAAATGTATAAACCAGAGTGTTCTGTGGGCAAGAAAAGTCCATATTTCAACGCAAACACAAACAAGATCAGTCAAACTGTCAGCGTGGAAACAGAGGCATCGGAGGACAATGGTCCTCTGACCCATATCTGAGCCTGGAATAGGCAAACAGGAAGAGATCCCCTTTGCATAGAGGGATATTCCTGACTTTATTTTAAGGAAGGAGAGAAGAATGGAGCTGGAGGTGGAGGAGGGGGGAAGCATCCTCTGACCCAGAACATCCACCGAACAGCATCTACATGAACAAAAGTTCACAGGAAGAGGTTAAATCTCTTTCCTGGGAGCCGAGAAGGCCGTCACCTCGTCACAAAGAAAACACCTCTTGACTTTTTCTTCCTCCACCTTCACGTGCCAGAGGATCTACTATGATACCTGACAGCTCTGATTGCGCTTTGTGATGAATGTGAAAGTAACAACACTCTGGAATCTCCCGGCAGACATCTGACTGTAAGATCTGCGCTGGTATCCAAACAATGTGTGTCCTTTTCAACTGAAACACCAGCGTGTAATTAACCCTGTCAGAGAAGACTCCTATCTGCATAGCTGCGGAATGACATATGGCCACGACTCAACGTCGAGGAGGAATAAACGAAAGACACCTAATAGGTGTGACTCAGGTTTTTAGCATTCACCCCATACACAACTCCTGGAAATGTATTTTCAGTTTTGTGGTTCCAGTAATTTTCTGAAGTTTCCTGCTGCCTCATCTCGTGAGCCATTTTAGGAAGGATGACGGAGGTAATGATGGTCAAATCAGGATTGAGTGATTACCTGAGGAGAGGAAGGAAGACGGGACGGGAAGAAGATGAAGAGTTGACCTCTATCCCCTCCTGTCATACAGATAAGAGGAGATGATGGAGATTCCCACTCGGATGACCCTTAAGGTGCGAGGTCATTATTAACATCTTCATCTTTGTCTTCGGGAGACATGGAAAAACAAATTCCTAAAAGTCATACATTTAGGTTACTTTGAATCCAACAGCAATTAAACTGATGTTGAATTGTGCAGCAACAGAATTCTATTATTATATATTTCTATTACGCATTTCTATCCTGTGTTCCAAAAAAATCAGACAAGCAATGTCCCTGTGGGATTAAACCCATCGATAATTTGACTGAGACGCTTATCAGGAAGAATCAAACGAGCTAAAGCAAGACTGTACCCACAACAACAGGCCAGTGTTGACTTAGTTAAATACATTACCCACATCAAAACCATGAATCATATTCGTTAAACTCAACAGGTTAAGGTTAAGCTCCAGGTTATATTAAGTGAGAACATAGGAGTTTGAACCTCATGTCCACATACTGTGGTTGACGGGGGTAGCGGACCCTAACAGACTGGATAGAGCTCAGTCACTAGATGTTGGAGAGGAGGTCATTGTCCAAACTAAGGGTCATCATTTGTAAATAAGAACCTGTTCTTAATTGCTTGCCTGGTTAAATAAAGGTTAAATAAATAAAATAAATCTTGGACAATGAGTTCTACCCACTGTACAAGACACTGATAGGACTAAGGAGTACCTTCAGTAGCAGGATGACCCTTCCTAAATATACAACTGAAAACTACAGGAAGTCATTCCTTCCTGTGGCCATCATGCTGTATAATGCTTCACTTTAATGTGCAGTGACGAGGAGGAATGAAGCGGCAGTAAATGTGCGTATCTGTACATGTGTTTATGCATTATAATAATAATTCTAAATGATCTACTCTTGGTCTGACTTTTTACTTATGTGCTGAAACGGAGTGACTGTAATGAAAAGTAATTTCCCCCTCGGGGTTTAATAAAGGATTCTTATTCTGTGTTTCAGAATCTTTTCTAGGTGCTGTTCTCTTAAGTCACCACCAGGGGGCGGAAGCGCCTCGGCTCGCTCCTCCAACGAGCGGCCGTCCCCTCTCTCCTCCGCCCTCGTTGGCTGCCCATCACCGGGACTTCTTCCGGAAGCCTCTCCGCCTGAAGTTAATGTTTCACAGGATCCCGGGGCTCCTTTCCAAACCGCTTTTCCGGTCTGCGAGGCAGATTTTTCCCCCACGAAACTCCCGAAAACTGACCTCCAGGATGTCTTTCCAGTACCCGCAGGCTTACCGCGACGACTCGGTGGTGAGTCGCTGCCAGCGGCTAACTAACCTAGCATGCTAACGAGCCGGGATGCTTAATCATCACGATGTTTCATTCATTTCAAAACGGGCGTTTTGTTAGCATGCTAATTAGCCTCAACCTGGGTTCATTTTGACAGGTTGAAGTTAGCCGTTTCCTGCTAGCTTAGCTTACAAGCCTGCCCGTAGCAGCTAATGGTTATTGTTATCACTGGTGCTAATTAAAGGGGATGTGTTAGCTCGGCTCGGCTAAAGCTAGCCTGTCAGCGCTAAACCGGATGTCAACACTTGTTTTCAGATGGAGGATTATCACGGAACCAAAGTAGCGGATCCGTACAGCTGGCTGGAGGACCCGGACAGCGAGAAAACACAGGTAAAGATTATTATCAATGTCTGTTAAAGTTGTTGTGAAGTGTAGGAAATGAAAGTTCTTTTTAATTTCGGAACACAATGATCAATAACCCGAGCCCAGATGACCTCAGAGGTCAAGTAACTTCCGCTTCCGGTGTCCCAGACCGGCCCTGAGGTTTTTAAATGTACAGGAAGTCGGTGTGAGGATGTAGAACCAATCAGTTCAGCAGGTGGATCCATTGTGTGTGTGTGTGTGTGTGTGTGTGTGTGTGTGTGTCCCAGGCTTTTGTCAGCGCTCAGAACCAGCTGACGTTACCGTTCCTGGAGCGCTGCGAGGTGCGGGATCTGTTCAAGGAGCGCATGACCGAGCTGTACGACTACCCCAAGTACAGCTGTCCGTTCAAGAGGGGGAGCCGGTGAGGTGACACCTGGACCGGGTCGACCCCCCCGGACCGGTTCTGAGGTTCAGACCGGAGCCACCGTAGATTAATCCATCAGAAGATTAGATTTAGTTATCGATTCATCGTCTGACTCTCTTTTGAGGAAACCGTGTCCAGTTTTTTTTAAACTTTTATTTGACCCGTTGTGTATTTCAGGTACTTCCACTTTTACAACACGGGCCTCCAGAACCAGAGCGTGATGTACGTGCAGGAGAACCTGGACGCCGAGCCCACCGTCTTCCTGGATCCCAACACGTTTTCTGATGACGGGACCGTCGCCCTGCGAGGTACCGGGACCGCTTCCATCACGCTTTTTATTCTTATTGTGCCTTTTGGGAAAAGATTGGGAAGTAATGCGGATTAAATAATTTACTGAGTCAGTTTTATTTTGAACGAACTCCAGTCAATAAACCAGGAAGTAGTTCTAACTTCCCAAAGTCTGAACGGACTGCTAACGACGCTAACGGCTACTGTCGCCGCTGATTGAAGGCTACGCGTTCTCCGAGGACGGGGAGTTCCTCGCCTACGGCACCAGCGCCAGCGGCTCCGATTGGGTGGAGATCTGCTTCCTGCGGGTGGACGGCGCCGCCCCCCTGGAGGACCGGCTGGAGCGGGTCAAGTTCAGCTGCATGTCCTGGACTCACGACGGGAAGGGACTTTTCTACAACTCCTACCCCGAGCAGGAGGGCAAGAGCGACGGTGAGTTCAAACCCGACCGTTTCTTTATCCACTTCCTGTCGACGTCTCGTCGGCGTCATCGCTCCAACCCCCCCCCCCCCTCCAGGAACCGAGACGTCCACCAACCTGCACCAGAAGCTCTACTTCCACGTTCTGGGGACCCCCCAGACGGAAGACGTGCTCTGCGCCGAGTTCCCCAACCACCCCAAGTGGATGAGCGGAGCCGAGGTGCGTCTCAATCATCCGGCGGGTGGGGGGGGGGTCTGATGGGGTGATAGTTTGGGTTCAGCGACAGCGTGTCCCTCCCCAGGTGTCAGACGACGGGCGCTACGTGCTGCTGTCCATCAGGGAGGGCTGCGATCCGGTCAACAGGCTGTGGTACTGCGACCTGGAGACGACCCCCCAGGGTATCACAGGTACCTGATGAAGGAGTCTTTAGATCGGGGGGGGCATTATCGCGCTCTGAAACGACCCTCCTCCCTTCAGGACTCCTCCCGTGGGTGAAGCTCATCGACAACTTCGACGCCGAGTACGAGTACGTGACCAACGAGGGGACGGCGTTCACCTTCAAGACCAACCTGGAGGCGCCGCGGTACCGCCTCATCAACATCGACTTCGCCTCCCCAGCGGTGGAGGACTGGAAGGAGCTGATCCCGCAGCACGAGAAGGACGTCATCGGTAGGACGGCGCCGTGGCGACGCCGCCCCAACGGCGTGATCAGGTGTCACTCATTCTCTTTTTTTTGGCGCCCCCCCCCCCCTCCCCGTAGTGTTCGCCACCTGCACCTTCTCCAGCTTCCTGTTCATCTGCTTCCTCCACGACGTGAAGAACGTGCTGAAGATGTACCGCCTGAGCTCCGGCGAGGAGCTGAGGACGTTCCCGCTGGACGTGGGCTCCGTGGTCGGCTTCACCGGCAGGAAGAGGGACTCGGAGATCTTCTACTACTTCACCTCCTTCCTGTCCCCCGGTAGGACGGCGTTCTCGCGTCGGTTCGGGTACGTGGCGGCGGCGATGAGCTCACGTTTCTGCTTCCTGTCGTCCGGGCAGCCATCATCTACCACTGCGACCTGACGAAGGAGCCGCTGACGCCCCACGTCTTCAGGGAGGTGACGGTCAAAGGCTTCAACCCGTCCGACTACCAAACCACGCAGGTAAGACCCGGACGCGGGGCGTCGAACAGGAAGTCCTCCTCCGGTTCTCACGGCGACCCCCCCCCCCCGCCGCGTCCTTCTGTTTTTGCGTCGGCAGATCTTCTACCCGTCCAGAGACGGGACCCAGATCCCGATGTTCATCGTCCACAAGAAGGGCGTGGAGCTGGACGGCTCGCACCCGGGCTTCCTGTACGGCTACGGCGGCTTCAACATCTCCATCACGCCCAGCTACAGCGTCTCGCGCCTCATCTTCGTCCGGCACCTGGGCGGAGTCCTGGCCGTCGCCAACATCCGGGGGGGCGGGGAGTACGGCGAGACGTGGCACAAAGGTGACGCCGCCGGTTGTGTTTTGTCAATTTTGAAGCGTTTTAGCGGGACGGTGACTCATCGGCGCCGTGTTCCTCGCAGCTGGGATGTTGGCGCAGAAGCAGAACTGCTTCACGGACTTCCAGTGCGCCGCCGAGTACCTGATCAAGGAGGGCTACACCTCCCCCTCCAAGCTGACCATCAACGGGGGCTCCAACGGCGGACTCCTCGTAGGTGCGTACACCGCCGCTAACTGAGATCCCGCCGCCGCCGCCGGTAGCATCTGATTGTCTGCCCCCCCCCGGCCCCCCAGCGGCGTGCGTGAACCAGCGGCCGGAGCTGTTCGGCTGCGCCGTCGCTCAGGTGGGGGTCATGGACATGCTGAAGTTCCACAAGTTCACCATCGGACACGCCTGGACGACCGACTTCGGCTGCTCCGAGGACAAGGAGCAGTTCCAGTGGCTCATCAAGTAGGTCAGGGGGGGGGTCAAACTCGTTCAGAGTCCCATCAGCACAAAGGAGGTCCCACAGGGGCCAGAAGTAACACAAATGTCACTACATGCAAACTTAGACTCTGACCTTTTATAACTTCGGGGGCCACGTTTGGCCCCCGCGCCTTGAGTTTAACACACGTGAAGTAGGTGCTCGCCGTGACGACATCACTTCCTGTCTTCTGTCCTCCTCCGCAGATACTCGCCGCTGCACAACATCCGCGTCCCGGAGGGCAACGGCGTGCAGTACCCGTCGGTGCTGCTGCTGACGGGCGACCACGACGACCGCGTGGTGCCGCTGCACTCGCTCAAGTACATCGCCACGCTGCAGCACGTGGTGGGGCGGAGCCCCAAGCAGACCAACCCCCTCTTCATCCTGGTGGACACCAAGTCGGGCCACGGCGCCGGGAAGCCCACCAGCAAAGTCATCCAGGAAGTGGCCGACACCTACGCCTTCATCGCCCGCTGCCTCGGCATCTCCTGGGTCAAATAGGCTCCGCCTCCTCCTCCTCCACGCGTCGGCGCCGTTTGGTTTCTGTCATTCACGTCATCTACGATTAGTGTTAAAGCTCACGTTTACCCACAAGCCATTGCAGTGTGTTTGTTTGTCGTCTCTGTCGTTCAGAAAAACTTTGGGATTTTTTTTTTTTTAAATGTCAGAAGTTGACGGTTACCTAGGAGACGGATTCTGTCCCGCTGTTTCCCGACTCACAACATTCAACGCCGGCGTGCGGCGATCACGGGAAACACGCCAGCGAGATAAGGGAGGAGTCAGGCATCGGCGACAACCGCACCTCCGTTCAGTCGTCAGCCAATCAGCAGTCAGGAGTTTCAGAACGACGCCTTTTATTTATTCTCTCAGCCGAACGAGTTCGGCGTCACCATCCAGACGAGACGGGGACAGCCCACAGGGTTGCTGTGGAAACAAGCAAAAAACAACAAAAATATTGGGAGTGTGTGTGTTGAAGTGTGTGTGTTGGAGTGTGTGTGTGTGTAAATGTAACCCCCCCCCTTCCTGTTTCTTTTGGACTGAAATGATTTCTACCTCTTGACATGTGCTGATTGTTTTCCAGTCAAAGGGAAGAAAACACGACAATAAACAACTTTTGAAACAGGTTCATGATTTTTTTTATAATTCCCTAAATAAATAAATGCTGAATAAAATAAAATACAGACAGTAAATAATAATAAAAACACACCAAAACATTGATTTCATCTCGTATACCTGACAGCTGATTGGTGGCTGCAGTTCCTCTGAACGGCCACCAGGGGGCGGATCCCTCGGCAGCGCTTGAACACGTGCAGCATGAGGGGTGGTCTGTCAGAGGGCCCACGTGGATTACCCATCATGCATGTTTCATGTCGGAAACGTCCTCCGATGCCTCCTGTCACGACCTGCGAGCTCATCCAGAAAAACACCCGTGGAAATAAATCCACCAATCAGGAATCAGCTCTCCCAAATTCATTCCAGAGGAAATTTAAATTACAAAAAAAGAAAAACAAGAGGGGGGAAAAAGGCTTTTGTACAAGAATTTTACACATCTATAACTTTAATTTTAAAAGACATAAGTGTCAGTTTTTATGGTATAAACGGAACACTTTTACTTAATTCAAGGCTGTAAACTTTTCACAGCCAAACTAAAACAAATGTTTATCTTAGGATTTCTATTCAAGTCACATTTTCACTCCCATTTCTTTTCCTATTATTAAGATATAATTTTCCTAAAACAGAGAATGTTATTATTCTGATGTGAAAAGGCTTTTTTCATCATTTATTATCTGTTGTTAAATGTCATTAAAATACTTGAATTTCTTTTAGATCCTTCCTGTCAAAACTTTTCCTTTTGGGTCAAAACAAGAAAACTGAATTTTCATGCATCTGGCAAGTTTAATTAAAACAAATCTGACTTCAAATTATTTGTTTAGAAATAAAATAAATGGTTTGGATCATGGCCGTATGATGGAGGAGGAATATAATTCATTCTCAGCTCTGTTCAAGAAAAATACTAAAGCTTTTAAGAAACATTAAAAAAAACAACAACTAACAGATGCAGTTTTGAAACATAGATTTTAAAATTTTTGTGCAATTATTCCCCAAATAAAGTCAACTAAAATAATTTTTTAAATAAACAGTAGCAGAAAATAAACCTGTTAGTCTGCATGGGAACCTGAACAGTAGATGTTAAAAAGTATAAAATATAATCTGACAAACAAAAGCCACTCATTTAAAATAGTCTAATTATCTTCTAAAACTTCTATTTATGGTGAACAAACATTTCATTCACACTCTAAAAACCTTTAAAGCGAAATTCTTCATTTTTTCAGCTCCATGTGAACTTTTATCTACTTATTCTCCAACTTTTATCCTAAAAATAAACAGTTTCAAAGTAAATGAAAGAAGTTTAACCCGATACATCATGACAACAAAAAGTTCTTATTCATATTCTGACACATCAGAAAGGAATTCAAACTGCAGGTTTTGGAAAAATACGACTTTTACTTACTAGAAATAACTTTTAAACTAAAAAAGAAAAAAGAACAGAAATGACGAAAAAAGTCACCACTGTGTTTTTTGATCACTGATCAATAAAAATAAAACTGATAATCATTAATAGTCATCCGTCTCCACAGACTTTAATTAAATATAAACAGTGCGCGCCCACGTTTATGAGCACGCGCATTTTACATCACATGACTATTACTGTTAATAACAATAATAATAACCGCTAGGGGGCGTGTGACGCGCATGAGCCCGTGTGACGTCACCAGTCAGTTTGATGCTGCTCTTATAAACGTCATCTATCCTACATGAAAAATTAATAAACTCCCTGCTTACGTCATCACGTGCCGACGCGCGTCACGAACAGGCTCGTGACCCCGGTGGAAACGCCCCCCTCCCACCTTAAATTCTGATTGGTTGACGTATTTGAAGCTGTTCCAAAACAGCCAATGAGGGGACACCTGATGCACCCGAAGTCGCAGCTGAGCAGCTGCTGTGGGAACTATATGCCCCCCCCCCACACACACACACACCACACCGGCGGAAGGACACTAATTACACAGGTCAAAGGTCAACTCTATCTATTTTATCTATCTCTGATCTGGGATCAGTTTGGGGGGGGGCTGGGGGTCATTTCTGGAGAAAACGATGCTTCCTGCGGTTCAGCTGTTAATTTGTCCTGTTTTAGGATGGGGGGGTGAAGAGGAGGAGGTCTATCCCGATGGTTCTGAAGGTGCAGCTCCGTAGACAGGCCGGGTGGGGGATGTGAGGAATGGATCTTTATCAAAGGGGGGGGGGGGCTGATGGAGTGGGGGGTGGGGGCTGATGGAGTGCGGTGGGGGGGCACGGCACATGGTTTGAAAGGCCACTGCAGCTCCAGAGGCTGGACGGACATTGGTTCCAAACCCTGACCGGAGCCGCGTTCCTTCTCCCGGTCCATGATCCGGTTCGGGTTCGGGTTCGGTGCCCCGGATGTGACCGGAAGCGAACAAATCTGCCCCTTAACGCACGTGTGCGCGCGTGCGTGCGCGTGCGCCGCCAGCCTCAGCTCGTGTTTCCGGGTCACCATCAAATATTCATCCATGGAAAGTGTGTTTGATTCCAGACGCGCCTGAACATGTGACCCCCCCTCAGTCCGGTGCGTCCGGGTCCAGATCCACTTCAGCGGGAACACCGGGACGGTGCTGCCCGCCACACATCACTCATTCTCGGGGCCGACAGGAGGAGGATGTCCGCTCCATCTCCCACAGGTGAGTCCCTTTTTCTTTACATCCGTTGGTTTTCTTTATTTTATTTTTCTCACTGCGCGCGTAAAATGCGCACTAACCGCTGGGATTAACCGGATTAAACCCGATTGAGAGAGAAATTGATCAAGTGTTTTCAATAAAGTTGGATTGAAGTGGGGAAAAATACCCAAAAACCAACGCGCGTCGTTCAACCTGAGGGGGGAAAAAAGGCGCAGCGGGTTTAAAATAGATCCTTAGAAATAAAAATGAGACATTTTAAGAGAAAAAGGCGCAAAAATATCAACTGTTAAAACGATTTTAAGACTAATACCGGATTAACACCTTTCATACCGGAAGTCTGATGATGGGTTGAAGTGAAGGAAAAAGGTTCGATTCCCACTGAACCCCAGCAGCCGAATAAAAGCAACAAATATCCGCATTTGTTCCATAGTGCGCCCATTTTGACGCACCGGCTGCAGAGGCGCCCACCCCCCCCGGTCTCTGTGACGTCACCGATTTTTCATTCATATATTTGGAGCTTGTTTACGTCGGAAAGTTTTTTTTAATTCGCTTGAAAAAAGGATCAACAGAAACGTGTTGGTTTTAATTTTCTTACTGTTGACGCAAGACGCAAGAAACTAAATGGAATCCGACCCAGGAGCAGGGAATGAAACCCCGCAGGTTCGTGCTTTTAGAAACATTTATTTCTAATGACTAAATGAAGAATTTGGAGGATTTTTCTGCCCCAATCGGGGTCATAAAATGCAGGAATGATCCTTTAAGTTTTGGGTCTTTTTTTGTTTTTTTTTTGCGTTCTCCTGACGCGCACCTTCTCCTGTCAGATTTGCGGGATTATTTCGTTCATTAAAAATATTCCTCAACGAAATCCGCGCAAATATAAAAGAAAATACTTGAAGAAAACACAAAAAAACTGTTGATTTCTTTTTCCTTTCCCAAAAATCTCCACGAATGTTGGATTAAAAACCAAATGGAGCCAAAAATGAATGTTTTTAAATCATTAAAATCATTAAAATGATGATTTTGAATGTGAAACTTTATTCTTGTTGGAATTCTCCTGCTGGGAAAGTGAACCCCCAAAGAGAGGCTGACCTGGTTTCACCCCCCCCCCCCCTCTTGTTTACACTTCCTGGCAAAAGGGAATAAAAAGTGAAGGATTGGTGTCTGGAATGCATGAAGTAAACGACAAAAACAAGTTCTTCTCCAAAGAGGACGAGGGGGGGGGGGGGGGCATGAACCCAGTGAACCCCTTTGAAGGCAGGCTTCCTCTGGGAGCCTATACCGGCCGATGGGGCTGGGGGGTTGGGTGAGGTTAGCTGGGGTGAGTGGGTCCAAAGTCTGCAGAAGGTTTGGTGTTCAAACAACTCAGGAATCCGCTGCTGCTCCAGGGGGGGGGAAGTGATCGGAATGATCCGGTCTGGGCCGGATCGATGCCCCCACAGATCCATGATTCCAGAAGGAAACGTTTTTCATCTGAAGGATGGAATAAAGTTAATCCAGGAGGGAATAAATTAACAGTTTTCTTGGTTGGAATTAAAAAATGAAATTGGAATTATTTTTTTTTAAATTAAACCTCCTGAAGAAGGAGCAAAGAGGTGTTTCCATGGAAACACGACAGAAGGAGAATTTAATCATTTTATATTTGACTAAAGTTTATTATAGATATTTTTTTAAAATGCTTTACAGAATTATTTGCAAATATAATTACAAAAACTAAAGCTTTAAGCTTCTGTTTAAAAGAATTTGTAATTTTTTCTGACACTTTAAAGCCAATATTTGTAAATTTCTCCGTTTGGGATCAATCTATAATCTATATCTTATTTACAATCAAAACAGTAATCTGAATTTTCATGATTTTATTACCAGATTAGCTCGAAACAGAACAGAAAATTCAACCACATCTTTAAAATATTTCAGTTTTTGCAGAACTTGATGAGAAAACTTTCAAATTTTGCCTTCACGCAGAAAATTGGAAACAAATATCCTCTAATAAATAAAATAATAGAGAAAAAGTATAGCTTTTTAAAAGTAAACAAGTAATGGAGCAAATGCATTCTATTTTTGGTTTATCTGAAAAAATAGTTCCAAATTCACAGAAACAAGAGTTCCTTCCCTTTTAACACAACTAAACAACAAAAGTTTATTTTCTCCACAAACTGTAGAAGTGAAAAAATTCCCAACAGTAACAGAAGAATGATTTATATCACTATAAATAAACAAGTAAATAAAGGTTTAATCGATTTATCTAAAAAGAAACAAAATTATTCGTGTACGGACAACAGTTCCTGCATGTAAAACTTTTTATTTGTTTTTCCACAAATTAAATTAAATTCAAAATAAGTTTCAGTTTAACTTCCTGTTGAAGTTTATTATGGATAAGTCGATTAAAAGCGAGTAAAATAAACAAGGAGGGAAAATGTGGGCAAGAAAACACGTATGAAAAGGTCAGGCATGAGTTCCCTCACTTTTAAAAGAACTCAAGAGCTCTTCATTCTGGTCACACACACACACACACACACACACGCACACACACACACACACACACACACACACACACACACACACACACACTGAGGAATGTGGAAAAAAACACTGATGTGAAGCTGGAAAACAATCAAAGGTGGTTTGAGTTAAAGTTTCTGATGATTCACGGAGAAAAAAATTCAAAAAAATTTTTTTACAAACAAGCAAGAAAAAAAAAATTGTTTTGTCCACAAATAAAAAAAAGTGGGAAAAAAAAAGTTTGAACAAAACATCTCAAATGTCATCAAAACAAACAAAAACATTTAAAAAAAACAAACAGTCCAAACAACAAATAAACAAAAAGTTCCATTTCCATCGGGAACGGTTCCCGTCGGGACGCGGTTGCGTGGATAATAATCTGACCCCCGACCCCGTGACCCGGGCGGTGTAATCCCGCGGTCGTGGCGGAGGCCTCCTCCTCCTCCTCCTCCTCCAGCATCCTCACAAACAGGCCCTTTTTTTTTTTTTTTTTTTTCCCCCCCCCTTTTTTTTTCTGCCCCGGCTCGGGGGTTGCATGGATTGGGGGTAGGGGCAAAAAAAAAAAAAAAAAAAGCTTGTGAATTCCGGAGGGTGGGCTCTCCGGCTCTGGTGGGTGGAGATGGGCTTGTTGTTGCTTCATTCCTCCAACGTGTTTTTCCCTCTTTCCTCGTACCCGTACCCGGGAATAACCCCGGGGGGTGGGGTGGTGGGGGGGTGAGATCACAACACAACGTCCTCAATGGACGTCAACAATCCGCCGGGTGGCCTCGAGCAACCCCAGATTTCTCAAACACAAACTCCTCCTCTTGCTAATGTAATTCAGACTTTTAATTATCCGGATTAATTAATCTGTGAATTCACAACTTTTGAGCAGGAAGGAAACGTTTTCTGGGATTTTTTTGCAGATTATTTTTCTCTGGCGTCGTTAATCGTTTTCCAAACACACCCTGATTGATGATGCGTTCAAGGACTCCGTAAACTCGGAGCATCTTTTGCCTCTAATACCGGATTTTTTTATCCACCTGATAGTTTTTTATTCCAGACAGATAAAACGCAGAACTGAAAAAGTTTTCACGTCTGTTTTTCTGGGTTTTCCAGTCGCATTCCAAAGCAGTGAGTTCAGCTCTCCGCTGGTGTGTGTGGGGGGGGTCGTTATGTGTGTGTGGGGGGGTGGGAACTGGTCCCGGGTTGGAAACCGGAGCTCAAAAACAACAAGGTTGCAGGTTAATTTGGGCTCAGGTAAGGAGGGATTCAGGCCTCACTTCCTGTTGGACAGGAATGCAAACGAGACTCACTTCCTTGTTGCCTTATAAGGTCATATGGGCGGGGTCAAACGTTTTTAAAAACCGATGCAGCCGAATGAATGTTAAGCTACATTTTAATGGACTGGATGAAGGGGAAACGTGAGGAGGTTCTGCCATATGATACGCCGCCGTGACCTTATGGAGGGCGGAGCTACAGGAAGGTGTTTTTTTTGTTTTGTGGTCCTTTAATTTGCCTGATTGTTTTGTGTCCACAACATTTATTCCCTTTCTTCACTGAACAACCGTTTGATCTCCAGCGTCATTTGTCGTTTGTAGTTTGTCTGTTTCCATGGTAACGCATCCAATCATTCTCCATCCGTTCAGTTTCTGTGGAACACATTTTCCGATTATTTTTCAAAGACATTTTTTAAAAAAATTTACGCGCGAAACATCGGAAGCGACACCTTTTTTTGTTTTGGGTTATCGTTTTGTCATTTTTTTGTTTCCATGGTAACAAGTTAGAGCTCATTGAGGGGCCTAACTAAAAAAAAAATTTTTTTTCACTAAACTTTATTGACACATGTCACACGTACAGGAGAGATGGATGTCAATTTTTTTTGGGGGGGGGGTTTCAAAACTTTATTTATTCTGAATGATGAAAAAAGTTTTGCTCGGATAAAAAAAAAACTTGAACCTGTGTGTGGGGGGGGGGCGTGGAGGTGGGGGCGCGGGGGGGTAGTATATTATATATTATTTCCTGTCTAATTTGTTTCCCATATTTCCTTTACACCCCCCCCAAAAAAAAAGAAAAAAGAGGACTCATTACCATTTAATTGAATCTAATCTAATCTAATCTGTATGATAATCTCAACCCCCACCCTCCCCCTAATTCCACCTCCCCCTCCCATTATGAAAACACTCCTTATTACAACCCGCTGCTTGTCTTTCAGGATCAAATTTACCGGATGGTTGTGAGTCCGACCCCCCCCCTCCCTCTTTCTCCCCCCCTCCCTCTTCCCCCCCCCCCTTTCTTTCCTCGGTGTAAATCGGCAGCGAGGACAAGAAAAAAAAAAAGCACGTAATTGACAGTCACGTGGTCTCACTACGGGAACCGGCACAGCCAGCCTGAGAGCGAATGAGAGCGAGGGGGGGGGAGAGAGCGAGGGGGGGGGAGGAGAGAGAGAGAGGAGGAAGAGGAGGGAGAGCAGCACAGAGGTGCTGGGGGAGAGGAAGGGACTGGCGGACGGAGACATGACACACACCCCCGCCGGAGGAGCAACGCGCCCCGGAGCCGAGCGGAGCTGACGGGACCCGGGATGTCGGACCTCCGGTGACCGCAGACGGAAGATTCTCCGACCGCAACTTGTGCGCAGAGGGTCCGCCGGGAAACATGGCCGAAGGTTGTGCTGCAATTATTTCATACAGGGAGGGGGGGAGGGGGGGTGTGCGCGTTGGAGGGGTGGAACGATAATCTTCTAAAAATGATGATAATAATAGTGATGATAAGAACAAGCCGGACCAGAGCCCCCCCCCCCCCCACCAACCGAGCGCCGGACGCGTTGTTAGATTGTTAGAGCCCCCCCCCCACTTCCCTTAACGCACCGGGAACCATGCGTACACCTGCCTTCTGGATCACACGCGGCGGCACCGGAGATGCACGACAATTAACCCCCCCCCCCCTCCTCCTCCAGGGGGGGGGGGCGCAACGGAGCGCCCCCCCCCCCTCCCTTCCCACCGCGCACGAATCCGATTCATCTGTCACCGAGGAACAAACTACTTTCAGTGTGTGTGTGTGTGTGTAGTGGGGGGGGGGGCGTTGGGGTGAGTGTGTGTGTGTGTGTGTGTGGGGGGGGGGCGTTGGGGTGAGTGTGTGTGGGGGGGGGTGTTTGCGTTCACGAGATGTCGGCCCCACGCGCCGCCGCCGTGCTGTCGGTGTGAGTCGAGGGGATTCCGACCGGCCCTGAACGCCTCACAGCCCGCGTTCGGCTCCGTGGAGAAGTTTTGACGCAACGGATTTAAAGTTACGTAAACCGCGGAACCCCCGCGTGGGTTCGGTGATCTAACGCCTCTAACGTCTCACCGGGACCCCCCCCACCCCTCCCCCGCCCACACACACACACTCCCCCCCCTCCCTTGTTGCAGGAGGGCCCGGTAAAGGTGGCGGAGGAGACCCCGCCAAGTCCCCCGAGGAGCGGGAGCGGGAGGACCGGACCCGACCCCAGGTCCTATCGGGATCGGGCTTCTGCAAATGGTTCAACGTCCGGATGGGCTTCGGGTTTATCTCCATGACCAGCAGCGAAGGGACCGTGGACCCCCCCCTGGATGTTTTCGTCCACCAAGTAAGTTAAACAGCCCGACAAACGGACTTCTGCTCTGAGGTGATGCTGGTTGTTGTTGTTGTTGTTTTTTGGGGGGACGTATTTTCTGTAAGAACGCTGCCAGTGATCGTTTGACCCCCCCCTACTTCACTCCACAACCCCCCCCCCTCCGTTAGTCCTCCATCCATCCGGATGTTTTGCATTACCCCTACACGTTACCGTGTAGCCGAATCACACGTTCTCCAAGTTCCCTCTTTTGAGCCACATGCGCGCAGCCCTTCTCCCCCCTCCCTCCCTCCCTCACCCCCCCATTCTGAAAGGGAAGGGAAGGGAAGACATGTCGTGTGGCTGTGACACGGCTGGTTTCACACTTGGCCCTCATGGACAGCGGAGCCTCGCGTCAACATGTCGGAAAGCGGGGGCTCGTTTTTTCTGTCCTTTTCATCCAAATTACGCACACGGGTTGGTGCGCGCGCAGCGGGGGGGGGTGGGGTGGGGGGTGTCTTTCTACGTTTGCACTTGTAATGTTAAAGCCTGCCCCGCTCCTCCACGGTTGCGGGGGCTGGATTTATTGTGCGTGGAGTTCACCCCCCCCCCCCCAGAAGCAAACAAAGACGAGTCCACGACGCGCGGGTTTTTACGCGGCCGTAAAGCCGCCCGGAGGATGAGGAGAGGCGGCTTTTCTTCATTGGACGCCCTCCTCCACGCTCACTGGATGGAGGTTGTGTTGAACTGGGGGGGGGGGGGGGGGGCATTAGGGGTCAGATGTCAGCGGTGACGTTTTCATCAATAGCAGCCGAGCAGAGCTTCACGGAGGATTCATTTAGTTTCATTTGGAAGTTGGTGCCCAGTAGAAACCAGTTTGTTGTGCTGGTGGGGGCTGAAGGTGTGTGTGTGTGTCGGGGGTGTGTGTGTTGATCTCCTGCTTCTATCATTCAAACCCACAGGTGTAAATAAATAGGGTTATTTGTTGACCTTTGATCTATTTGTTGTGCGGAAATTAAAAAAAAAACGCAGGTATGGCTTGTGTTTTTAAAAAAAACTTTATTGGCACAAACAGGAAAGGGTTAAATCTGTCCCATAGTTTCAGTTTCTGAAGCACAACACAAAAAAATGGCATAATTTTTGAGACATTTTGTATGTATATATGTGTGTGTGTGTGTGTGTGTGTGTGTCCTTTCCATGTACGTTTCTTTATGGACGCCGGTTGTTTCACACGTGGATCCGGTGTTCAAATTGCTATAAATATTGAAGCCCCCCCCCCCCAGGTCGGTTTCCGGTTGGTTGTCGTTGGATGTTGGTAGGACGATATCAGGCCTGGGTCCGTTGGTTGAGTCAAAGTCGGCTTTATTGTCAAATGTAACGTATGTATGTATGTATATACAGGACATACAGCACAGATGGAATCACAGTCCTCTGACCCGCAGTAAACAGGCAGAACAACAGGCAGTACAACACGGGCAGTACAACACGGGAAGTACAACACGGGCAGTACAAAAGCTAGTACAACAGGAGTGTCAACACGGGTGGTAGAACAGGCAGTACAACAGGCAGTACAACAGGCAGTACAACACGGGCAGTACAGCAGGCAGTACAACAGGCAGAACAACAGGACTGTCAACACGGGTGGTAGAACAGGCAGTACAACAGGCAGTACAACACGGGCAGTACAGCAGGCAGTACAACAGGCAGTACAACACGGGCAGTACAACAGGCAGTACAACAGGACTGTCAACACGGGTGGTAGAACAGGCAGTACAACAGGCAGTACAACAGGCAGTACAACACGGGCAGTACAGCAGGCAGTACAACAGGCAGAACAAAAGGCAGTACAACACGGGCAGTACAACAGGCAGTACAACACGGGCAGTACAACAGGCAGTACAACACGGGCAGTACAACAGGCAGTACAACACGGGCAGTACAACAGGCAGTACAACAGGCAGAACAACGGGCAGAACAACGGGCAGTACAACAGGCAGTACAACAGGCAGTACAACACAAAGTATGTGACTAAAACACAAAGGGATGGTGATGGCTAACGGGTTGTAGCCGGCGTTAGCGGAGGGGGGGGGCAGCGTTGAACAGGTGTGAGAATCAAACCCCCCTCTGGAGTAGAGGTTTGTTTACAGCTTCCTGTTGGGTAGCTGGACTGGAGCGGGTCACATGATCAACACCACCGCAGTTTAGCACAATGAGCTAACGGCGTCTTCATCCGATCGACATCTTCAATTGATCGACGATCAATAATACCCTGCATGTTGTCTGAGGTGCTGGTGTTTGTTCATTGGTTCGTTCCTGTTAGCTGTTAGCATGCTAACGCTCTAAAGGGGCTTCTAGCATCAGAGGTCAGGTGGGGTCAGAGGTCATGAGATACTCACCCCAGCTGTGACTCCAGGTTAGCTGGTGGCTACTCTGCTAAAAACAACCCCCCTCCCCCTCCCCGCATGCCCCGCCCGATTGTGGGCGGAGCTCAGGGGGCGTGAGGACAGGAGAGGAAGAGGAGGGAAAACCAAGTGTGGGCAGGGGGTGGGGGGTGGGGGGCACCAGTTCTCCTCCTGGGGGGGCTCCTCATCAGCTCCCATCTGATCACTTCCTGTGTGTGTGTGTGTGTGTGTGTGTGTGTGTGTGTGTGTGTGTGTGTGTGTGTGTGTGTGTGTGTGACATGAAGCTCCTCCGCCCTCCCACGACCCCCCCACCTCCAACACTACCTGGTCTCAGTGTTTTTCTGTGGGAGTTCCCGCTGGGACACGGAGGGAGGGGGAGGGGAGGTGTGTGTGTGTTGGGGGGGGGCGCTCTCCTAGTGCATTCTTTAAAAAGAGGAATTTCTTTAAAGACAAAAAGGCAGGAGGGTGGGGTGAGGGGTGTGTGTGTGTGTGTGTGTGTGTGTGTGTGTGTGTGTGTGTGTGTGTGTGTGTGGCGCTGAGGTGGGGGCTGCTTGCCCTTTGTCGGTAATCAGTTTGAAATGTTGCTGCTGCTGTGGGTTCAATTTATGGAGCCAGTGTGTGTGTGTGTGTGTGTGTGTCTGTATGGGGGGGGCTCCTGCTTTCCCCTCAGAACCTCCAGGTTGCTGACGTCTACATGTGAGCCGTTTGTAAGATGTTCTAGGTATTGAGTGTGTGTGTGTGTGTGTGTGTGTGTGTGTGTGTGTGTGTGTGTGTGTGTGTGTGTGAACAGAGAGAGTGTGTGTTTTGTGTGGGGGGTTAAAGTGGGCCCCTAGTGAGATTAACCTCTGGTCCGTGTCACCGTTTGGCATGCAGGCCCCACCCATCCCCGCCTCCAGATAGCCAGTATCAGGCTTTGTCTCTCCTGCAGCACCGCCCCCCCCTCACTACCCCCCCCCCGTGCCGCCCCCCCACCACCTCCTTCACCACACCCACTCTTCTCTTCTGCACATCAAAAAACGCAAAAGAAGAAGAAGAAAGACCGGTCATGTGACTTCCTTTTGAGGCGCTGAGAGCAGACGATTGGTGATTGGAAAGGTGGCGGTGGAGGAAGGGGCGGAGTCACCTGAAAGGGGGGGGGGTGTTTTTACAGTGATTTAGATTTAAGAGAAAGGAAGGTTTAAATCCTTAAAAGGAAAAATGCGATCAGGAAAAATGAATGAAGTTCAGAAAATATAATCTATCGAAATATAATCTATAAACTATAATCTATCAAAATGTATCAAACATAATCCATCAAATGTAATCCATCAAAGCATAATATATCAATAATAATACATCAAACATAATCTATCAAAATGTAATCTATCAAAGCATAATATGTCAATAATAATATATCAGACATAATCTATCAAGTGTAATCTTTAAAAACATAATCTATCAAAACACATATTTTCTTCCAGGATTAATTAAATATTAAAATCTATTAAAACTTGAAAAGAAAAGAAAGAAATGTAAGAAATGTTCTTTAATAATCCCAACGGGAAAATTATCTTTACACTCTAACAATATATGTTAAACATGCGTACATATGTGTGTGTATGAAAATATAATCTATTAAACAATCCATCAACCTATCAAAACCATTTCTCAAACATAATCAGAAATAATCTATCAAAGCATAATCTGTTAAATTTAATCTAGTAAACATAATTTATAGCGCATGATCTATCAAAACATAATCTAGGAAACGTTCTATCAAATTCATTATTTAATCTGTTTTTTGGATTTGCTCAAATAAACTAATTTTTTTAAAAATTCTCAAAATCTAAACACTAATTTTAATCCAGGAAATAATCTAATGTTCAAATTAAAGATGGAAAAAAACAGGAAATAATTTTTGTCTTTATGATAAAGACAAAAATCTCTCGAAAAGCAATTCAATATAATAAACGGTTATATATATATAAATTCTGTTAAAGTCAATGCTCTTATTTTGGTGAACATTTCTTTATTCTCAAAGTGTTTTTTAATAAAAAACAATTTTATTTTATTTATTTTTTAATTTCTCATCCTTTTTGGGAAAAAAAAACACAAAATAAATGAATGAACCACCAGAAAGCAGCTGAATTGAGTGTTTCATGAATTAAAGCCGAACAGGAAGTGGCTCCATGCTCGTTTTGTTGACGCGTCTGAGCTCCTGGACCGGGAAGTAAATTCCAAAAACATTTCGAGATAAAAAAAAATAATTTTTATTTATTTTTTAAATTCCTTTTCTGATCCGTTTCTGTGTTTTCTGGACTTCCTGTTTCTTCCAAAATAAGAGTAAAGCTTCTGCTCTGTTCTGCCGAGTCGACCAATAACCGGCTGGGCGTTTGATCAAACCCCGCCCCCCTGCTAGCCCCACCCCCCACCTCGCTGAGAGAGGTAGCAGGATGATGCCGTTTCCCCGCCCCCCCCAGATCAAATATTTGCCCCCGTCGTAATCGGGGGGGGGGGGGTTGGATGCTGTTAATTTGAAGCAGGGGAAAGATGAAGGCCTTTAAGTGTTTATTGGGGGGGGCGGGTTCAGAGGTCAGGGCGCGTGGGGGAGGGGCCTCCGTGCGAGCGTCATCACAGCGTCTGTTGGTGGGTTTCCGTCAGCTTTGTTTCCTGTCCCCCCCCCCACCACCATCCTGTCGATCAGACCCCGCCCCCCACCAACAGCTTCCTGCGGGTTAAACCACCGCGTGACGACGCTGCGTCGCCCCCCCCCCCCACCCAGGCTCTGTCCCGGCTGAGCGTTGGTCGCCGTGGAGACTGCCGGGTGTCCTCTCCTGCTTCCCCATCCCCTCATGTTACAGCTTCCTGTATTGATTGTGGGGGGGCCCCAGTGATGAAGAGGATGGCGATGAAGAGGTGGGCTATTTCTACCCAGGATGCATCATCGATTGGTGGGGGGGGGGTTGTTCCGCAGGCGGAAGCTCTGCGGTTCTTCAGGTTTAGGATGCTGCCGCCCCCCCCCACAGATCACTGGTGCTGACCCTTGGGGCTCCTGATCGAATGGGGGTTTTGTCCCCCCCCAGGTCTGGCCACTGATCAGGAGTTGCTCCTCCATTGGAGCTGAACAGAATGCGCTGGAGGCATTTCCACAAACTCCTCCTCCTTCCCCCCCCTCCCTCTTCAAAACTCCCTCCTTTATCCGCCCCCCCCAGGCCACTCCTCCATTCTGTCCCCTCCCCCCTCCTGCTCTCCCTGACGATCTCTCGTTCCCTCTCCTGATCCGTGACCTTTCCTGACCTCTGTGAGTAAACTGAAACGGGTCAGGACACCCGCCAGGTCACTCGAGATGGGGGGGTCGGGTTTCAAGGTTCTGATTTGTGAGTTGTTGTTTTTTAATCACACACATGGTGGCATGCTCAACACACACACACACACACACACACACGCGTGCTTTTATTACGTAATTTGCGGTGCGACGTAAAAGCAGCGCTCTGGAAATCAAACCCATCCGGGGGCAGGCGAGCATGTGTGAGGGGCGGCGGATGGGGGGGGCAGACGAGTGTGACGACACCTCTCCAGTGTTGCAGATGTGTGTTTTCCTGCGTTTCTGCTGAACAAAAGGGGTTGTGTGGTTTCCTCACTGGTGCATTGTGGGCATTGGCGCGGCTGCAGCGGGGGTAGGGTGAACAGGCAAACCGCTCAACTTTGACCCGGAGCGAGGATCGCCTCGGGAATGAAGATGGAGGAACAGGAAGAAGCTCACGCACCACCCGGTCTGCCGAGCGGTTCCTCCTCCTCCTCCTTCACAATGCATCTTCCCTGGTGGGGGGAGGGGCGGGGGCTACTCCGCCGCAGGGACGCCTCCAAGTCGTTTCATGGTGATCGCCAAATCAGCTGGGAGCAGGAAACCCAGTTTGTTTTCCTAAATCCGTTGATGAAATGTCCATTAAAAATGTGTAATATATATAATATACATATGTTTGTGTGCGTGTGTGTATATATATATATATATATATATATGTATATATATAGGATTTTATATAGGACATAGGATTTATATATACAGGATTTATATATATATATTTATATATATATGTATGTATATATATATATATACAAATCCTGAGATTCGTTGTTCCTGCCGGTCATCGATCCGAATCGTTTGCCCACTTTTTGATTCTTTCTGTTTTAATCCATCGTTCCTTTCCCTCAAAGCCAAATTCAATCGATAAAAAGTCTAAAATTAATCCATCAGTTATCAATTGGTATCAAAGCCTGCAGGAAGAGAATCAGAAACATGGTCATTATTAATCATAATTTATTATTATTAATTACAATTTTAATTCTTTATTTTTTTTAAATTTAACTGTTGTAATTATTCTACTTTTTTTAAAATAAATTGTTGAAGTGTAAAAACATTCTTTTTTATGGGAATTAGCTGATTTTTTTAGATTTATGTATGTTTAAAAATTTTCAATGATTGAAGCAGAATTTTGCTCTATAATTCAAAAAGATTCCTGAAATAGACGCGACTTTCAGATGAAAGAAAATATGCTTGTTTTTTAATTTTATTTTTTTGCTGAGAATTTTAATTGAAGACATAGATTATAGGCAAACTTTAAATAAAAACTCTCAGTTGCTAAATCTAAGAATTAATGAGAATTAATCGTACTAGCTGATAATTTTTAATTTTTTCCATAACTAACATTTAGGAAAGTAACTCAACAAAATCAAAAATACTGTTTTAAATTTGGATTGTTTGGGAAAAAAATTTGCTTCAAAATAATCCAAAACTGATCTATTTAAATGTTTTAATTGTGAAAATAATCCAGATTTTCATGTGTTGATATTTAAATTTGATTCAGTAGATTTGAATGGAACAGATTAAAAATGTTTTCTTAATTTTAAGAGACGATTTTTTAATCTGGATTTTGTTCAACTGTTTTTATTTGTTTTACTTTTTTTGTATTCAATCTAAATCGTTAGTAAACAGGAGGTTTCTTAACGAATCAAAGCTCATAAAAATTTTATTCTCAAATTGGTTTTTTTAAATGTGAATTTTTTTAAACGTTTTTAACCGTCCTCTCCTCATCATCAACACTCGTTTTCACGCCTGACTTCCTGTCGCGGAACCTGACGCTCCCTTCCACGTTGGGATCCGTCTAATCCCGTCAGCTTCCTGGAACGTCGGTCGCTGACGTTGGCGCAAAAAAAACCCCGCCGGCGAACACATTTCTCTGCTTCCTCTTCATTCTCCCGTTTGATTTCCTTCCTGTTTCCGTCGAGTTCTCACGTGACGCTTCGCGGCCTCACCGCCGGTTCGGTTAGCGCTCGCGTTCGTTCGCCTATCCTCCAGGCTCGACCCCGGAAGGTCGCCGATACGATGCGTTCTGCACCTTCAAGCTGCATCGTTGTCAATCAATAATGTCGATTATGTAGATGAGATCAAGTCCTTTATGGTGGAACCGATGCCCTCCTGCCCCCGGGGGTCGGTTGTTGGGTCGTGATTGGGTGGTCGTTTCTTGGGTATCTTGGGAGTCTTTTGACCTCCCCAAGGAAGACAGTCCTGTAGACGTTAAATGAGGGGTCTCTCTGGAGTTTTATCTCACCTGGGTTGCGACCCCCCCTACCTGACCTGGGGTCATCGGATGGTTTCTAGGTGTTTTTTTTAATTGTTTGCCATTTTAACGCCGTTTTGCTTTGTTCCCCCCCAACAGAGCAAACTGGTGATGGAGGGCTTTCGCAGCTTGAAGGAGGGCGAGCCGGTGGAGTTCACCTACAAGAAGTCCTCCAAAGGCCTGGAGTCCCTACGGGTGACCGGACCCGGGGGGGGACCCTGTGCAGGCAGCGAAAGGAGACCCAAAGGGAAGGTCCCTCCCCAGAAACGCAAACCAAAGGGAGATCGGTGAGTCTGGGGGGGAGGAAACCGGGGATTTAAACGGAGAGACGAACCTTCTTTACATCTCGCCTCGGAGAGCGGAGATTATAGATTAAACCGACTCAATCTGGCTGAGCACATGCCTGTTGCTATGGTTATTGTGCGCCGTAATGAGGGAGAGAATGGAGCTCATTGACGCTACTTTGAATCAATACGCCAGCTTTTACGTGAGCGCGGGGCGCTATCGGGCTTATATGCATCTCAATGCTGCGGCGGCTCAATCAGTTGTTTTGTCCCCCCTGGGTAAAAACCCCGAAGCGTCTGTCAGGGGGAGGCGGCGCTCGTCCGTCCGACGCTCAGTGAACGCCACCAAAGCAAAACGCGGCGGTACGCGCGGCGGCAGCGGCGGCGGCGGATGCATTTACATCAGAAAGTCTGCAGTGAAACACTCGTGCTCTTAAAGAAAAGCTTCAGTCGGGGAGGGTGAAACCGTATCCTGGGGGTTTGGGCGGGTGGGGGGGTGGGGCGCCCTGATTGGTTTACGCAGCTGAATTATTCAGGTGATCCGGGATAATTGATCCGGCGTTAGGTCAAGTGTCTCCGCCGTCTACCGAGGTGGCGGCGCGGCCGGATTGGATTCGTACATGGCAGGTAGAGGTGTGTGATGTCATCCTGTGATGTCATCGCTCGTCCCAGCTTCCTGTGGACGTTGACGCTGGGGTGACCCCTGCTGGTCGCGGTGTAGTTCGCTGATCCGCAGCCTCATCAGGTTCCGGAGACGTTAAAGACGGATTCAGAAAAGATTCCCGATTGGAGATGCAGCAGGGAGAACCAATCAAATGTTGGAATACACGAGACTGGGCGGAGCCTTTTTCCTTTACACCCGAGAAGAACCCGTCTCAATTTGGAGCGAAACCGGAGCTGTTCGATCTCATTCTGAATCTTATCCTAGACGAGTCGGGATAAGACGAGTCGGGATAAGACGAGTCGGGATAAGACGAGTCGGGATAAGACGAGTCGGGATAAGACGAGTCGGGATAAGACGAGTCGGGATAAGACGAGTCGGGATAAGACGAGTCGGGATAAGACGAGTCGGGATAAGAATAGACTAGATTAAATTTCAAAGCTGGCCTTTTCTGTATTTTATTTAATTTTTCTGGGATTAATGACAAACGGATCTTGATGGAATTATATCGAACATGCTCAAGGGATCGGTGTCTAAGAGTTACGTTACGTTTTTTGGCTGCAGGCCTTTTGGTTTCGGATAAAACTTGGATTTGCTTCAGCATTGCATGATGGGAAGTTTATTCTGTGTCTTCATTGATTGACTTTTTTTTTTTCACGTTTTATTTTTGATTTATTTGCAGCTGCTTCCATGATAACATTTTGGGATAAAAACATTTACTTGTGAAACAGGAGATTTACCGAAAACCTTTTGGAAACTCTGAAATTTAGAATGTCGATTGAATTAGTTTTGTTGGGCCTCAGTGCTTGTTCTTTATCATCGATTTTTTTTTTTTACTGCTGATCTTTAAAAGAAAAAAATTCATTTTATTTCTGATGCTTTGTTGATTTGAAATGTTGAAATGCAACAATTTAAATTGAATAAATTTGACAGATTAGAATTAAAAGCTGCAGAATTTTTTTGAAAAAGTCATGGATTTAAATCAGCCTCATGTTAACACAGAATTGTTGATGCTTTGGATTTCAGGCATTATTATTTAATGATTGTGGGTTTACTGTTACCGAAGTATTTGAATTACTTGATAATTTCAATATTCAAGTTTGACAAAATTTCCGAAATAAATATGAAATTGAAATCCGCTTCAGTCAACAGTGAGGAGGTTAGAAGTTTATGTTGCTTTTTTGTCTTCAGTTTCTGTTTCGCTGTTTTTATTTCAATTGTCTGAACAAAAGGAGGTGATGAACTTTTGTGAAAATCACCCAAATTTATTTCAAACTGGAGTAAATTTAAGTTTTTAGGGATAACCAGTAAGACAAACCATGAAATGTGACCTAGTTTTGCGCTGAGAGCCTCAAACGGCTAAAAAAAACGTCCGTTTGATTTGATGTAACGTCAAAAGAGTGTCAGAGACCCGACGGACTGGATTCCTCATCACTGCCACCTTTTTTCGGAAGCCGTGGCCTTCATGTCAAATTCAGGCAAACAAATCCGGGTTTGATGGGGGTTGATTTCCGACGTCGTGCTGCCCCCTAGTGGCGAGTCGCGGGTACAGCAGGCAGAACTCCTGTTTGGTGTCTCTGGGTAACGTCTCATCCCTTCTGCTTCTCCGTCTTGTCCCCCCCACCCCATCCTGTACAGCTGTTATAACTGTGGAGGTCTGGACCACCATGCCAAGGAGTGTGGCCTGCCCCCCCAGCCAAAGAAATGCCACTACTGCCAGAGCATCACGCACATGGTGGCCCAGTGCCCCCACAAGGCGCCGGCGCCCGCCACCGGCTCTCAGGACCAACATGCGTCTACCTCGGCCTTCGGCCCGGGGACCGGGCCCTACCTCTGCCCCCCAGAGGAGGAGGAGCGCTCAGGCTCCTCCCCCTTGGAGGGCTCCTCCTCCTCCCCCGAGGAGCCCCACACGCGAGGCCCCCGCACCCAGAGGTGGAGGAAATCCTGAAAAAAAAGTGAACATTTCACCGCCGACCCCCCTATCCTGTCTCCTCTCAATCAAGGATAGCCGAAGCCCCGCCCCCTCCATCATCTACCTCACACCTTTGAAATAATGGGAGGTTTTGATTACTTTGACTTTTTGTTTTTGTTGATGTTTCTAACCAGCGCAGCTATGGCAACGATCACCGGGGTACGGATGAGCGCGAATGTGTGTGACTGACTCGCATTCATCATCGCTATGGCAACCGGCGCCAGGACGGCGACCGCAGGGAACGACTGTTTTGTCTTGTTTTCAGTTAGTGCAGCTCCAACCTACGAATCTACAGTTGGGTTCTCTCACCCCCCCTCGGACCTCAGTGTTTTCTAAACGCCTTAAACTTTTTTAAATTTTTGCTGTCGATTAGCCGTTAGCCTCGCCGCAACGAGAAACGTGACGATGCGTCCTTATTAGCGCACAATAACTCAGTTTAAGAAGGATTAGATTTGCGGCACTCTAGACCCCCAGGGGCTCCAGTTTTGGTTTCTGAAGATCTGGACCTTCCGCTCTCTCTTACATGAAACATACCGGACCAACTGATTGTCAAGGAGTGAACAAGAGTGTGTGTGTGTGTGTGTGTGTGTGTGTGTGTGTGTGTGTGTGTGTGTGTGTGTGTGTGTGTGTGTGTGCTTGGAAAGGAGTCATCTGTCATCTCCAGGTGCGAGTCAATACCATTAACTATTTTTAGACGTAGACACGCCGTAGTTCAGTAGCTAGCTAGTAGTGCTCGATGTGACGCGAACTGTCTGATTGTTGCAGAAAGTTACCGATAAAGTACAAAAATAGTTTTTAAGTCATTAATATATACGTAAAAAGTCACAATATAATTAAAATTCTAACTTGTAATTAATGCATATATTAGCGATTAGCTCTGACGTAGGTGCGTAGGCCTTTACATCGCGTTGTCGTCGTCGTGGCGACGCTCTCTCCAACCGTTGGACTCCAAATAGCGTTTTTTTTTTTTTTTTCCGACTTCCTCAATGCCTTCGTCGTCATTTGGTCAGCGATCACCTCTGAACCCCCCCCCCCCCCCTCACCAGCACAGAGACTCACCTGTTTCCAGGTGCTCCGTTACGTTATCATCCCCATCATCCTCCTCAGAGCTGCTCTGTTGTACGTAATACCTCACCGATGCTTCCTGTCGGATGTGAATGTGGCCGAGCGTTTCTACTTCCACCTGTGCCTACCAGCTGCTAGTCGGTCGCTCCTGTCCTGGGGGGCGTGGGGGGGGCGAGACGCCGTCGCTGCTGCTGCAGACTGAAAAGAGAGAGAATGTGCTGCTTTTCGTATAACTTGAATCCCTTTAGTGGCACTTAATCGCGACCTGACGACTCTTCTCTTGACCGTATTGAATGTGAAACGAGCTCACCTGAAGCCGACGCCCCCTCCCGCCCCCACCCCCAAAGCCGACGCTTCAGGCCGGGTCACGTCGGAGTCGCCTCTTAAATGTTCTGACAAATCAAATCGCTTTTTGTGTGACGACATCACGACTCGCTTTGTGTGTCTTGAGAAGCTCTAAAGTAGACGGCCAAGAAGTTTTTGGCGATTTTTAATTTCTTTTTATTTTGAAGGCATTTTAAAGTTGCTGAAGTGCTTTGCTATATCCTCACCCTTTCACAATAAGAGAAGGGGGTTTATTGCTGAAAGCGCAACACTGCAGTTATTTGTTTGTTCTGTTTGCGTTTTGTTTTTTTTGAATGTGTGCGTGCGTTATAAATCAAAACTCGATGCAGCGTGACAGAAAGAAAACGAATGACCAAAACCCTCATTGCTCAGATCTTTATGGCAACATCTTTTTTGTATGATGTATTTTTACATTTTTACACACAAAATTCCTCTCAGGATGATGAACTCTTCTCAGGGAATGAACCAAAACAAGTGTATTGTAGTCTTTTTGGGAATCATCCACTGACTGACTCAACAATGGTGAAGAGACGTTTGAAACTGATTCATGTACTGATGTTAGCAACTACCTCTTGAGTTATACATAGTTGTGCGTTTTTTTTGTTTTTTTTATTTGTACATTATTTTGATGAGCTTGTATGATTAACTGTAGGTCTCTATTGTGTACTGAGGTGTGAGAAGTTCCCCCAGTGTTGCCACAGACTTCCTGGTCTTCCTTCCTGGATTTGACCCTCCACCCCCTTTTTTTTTTTTTTGTTTCACTGCAAAAAAACTTGTTTTTTTTTTTTGTTTACAGCAAAAACCTACCTCATATACGCTGTTCCTCCACAAACCTCCCTCTACCTCCTCCATGCAGTTGTTTTTTACCCGTTTTGTTTAGGTTGAAATGAATTTGCCGCTCATCGCACTAGAGTCCCACGGCATTTTCAACCAATGAAACGTCTCGTTTTCGACTCCGAATGTCAATCGAATCTCCTTTTTTTCTTCTTTTTTTTCACAATTTTCCCCCCAGCTGACTCATCACTTATCGACAGACAGCCAGCGAGTTTACCTCAGTTTGTTGGGCTAGCTATCAGATATATATACATATATATATATTTATGAAATCATTTCCATTTCCGTGTGACCACATTTTTGGACAAGTGTTGTATCCGAACTGTTTTTGTAACCACTTACTACGATGGGCTCGAGGTGGAGAAGAATAGGATTGTACTTCGCACAAGGAGTGCCTATCTTTGTTTCGTTTGTCCGATTCTATTACCAAATTTTCCTTTTTTTTTTTTTTTTAGGCTTAATGGTAAAAACTTTCCTCGACCATTTTTACAGCCTGAGATAATCAAAAGAAAAAAAAAGCGTCGCGGTTTGGAGACGATTCCCCTTCTCGTTGCAAACTACGTTTGTAGTTTAGAGCGGCATTAACGCGAAATCAGTAGATTTTTTTTACTAATGGTGACATAGATGTCATTCTTTAAAATAAAAATGTTTATGAAGATGAATATTATCAGTACTCTTGTAAAACTAACTCAAAGAGGTCAAAGATTGATTTTTTTTTTTGCAACGTGACCCTAGTTTTTACTATTTGCGCCTCAGCGGGCTAGCTGCTAGCTGATGCTAGCTAATGCCAGCTATGAACAAAAGTCACAACTGCGGTAAATAGTAATATTGTTAATAGCTTTATATTTTCTTCCAATCAATGTAACTACTGATTTATCTCTTCTTTATTGTCCAGTATTTTACCCAGCCGAGGAACCCTGGAGAATAATCCCGTGGCGGTATTAATGATTAACGGTTGACGTAGAGGTTTGTCACAGCTCTATGTAGATTAGCAACCTGAAAGAAGTGTTATTAATAATTTCCCTTTTTGTCTTAATGTTTGAGTCGTGCAAACGCAAGACGACCCCGAGTGTAGAGTCGTCCATGCAATCATTAAAAATGTTGCGGAGGGGTTTGACTCGAGACCAAACATTTGGGTTCTTGAAATCCTCCAAAAGAGGACTTTAGATTTGCTATTTATAAGTTTTTGCTACCAGTTTTCACCAATCTGAAAGCCAACACCGGTGCGTTTCTGCCCCCTGGTGGTGGTGAAGTGTAACGACACACCTGCTCAGTGGAGTGGGCATCAAAGACATCGACACTCGTTTGAGCAAAGATTGAGATATTTATTGGGAAACTGACACCAGTCAATTTAACGTTGTGCAAACTGTTTTATTTCAATGTGTTTGTCTCAAGTTGTCGTGGTTTGAAGGATAATTCAGGTTTTTCTTGCCTCTGATTCGAGAAAAGACGCCACGTCCTCAAAAAGTGCACTCCCATCATGACTTTATTTGGTCTAGATCCCAATATTCAAGTTTTGTCTGTATTGATAAAACTTGTTGATAATCTTAAAAAGTACAGTAGAACCTCGAGATACAAGTTTAATTTGTTCTCATGTGATGTTGTATCCATCCGCCAACTAGCGGTAGTGTTCCAAAGCACAACTCGAATCTCGGATTTTCATTTGTATATCGGGCAAAGACATGGACAGAGTGATGGCCTGTATCTCGCCTGTTTCAAAGTACTCGTATCTCGAGGTACTCGTGTATTTCAGTGACGAGTTTATCTGGACGATAACTTCGAGTGTGTATATTTGTCACCATTTTAGCTTAATTTGCAATTATTACCCTAAACAAACAAACCCAACCCTTGTGGGCACGTTTCATGAAGCCTGAACCTGAAACTTCGTCTAACTTTTCTAAAACCCAGACAACAGAAACGTCCAAATAGAGGCGTGGCTAAACTCCCGCAAAAAAGGGCGGGCCTTCTTTTCCTAAACCAATGTTTAATGAAGCACACCAAAAGAGTCTGGCGCCCTCTCCTGGCAGATCATTGATCAAATCCATCAATTTAAACACGATTTCTAATCACTGATCAATCGAAGCACATTTTCATTTTATTTGCTGCACACGCTATGACCCGATCGGACAGATGATTAACCTGAATTATCCTGCACCTGAAGCCCCTTCAGACAGCCAGGATGTAGGCCTACTGTGATCAGACGCGGACTCCCCAGCGGGGGTTTTCCGGGTTGTTCAGGACTGAAGCTCATTTACCTCAAGCGCGGCTGACGTTAGCTGCTCCGCTTTGCCTTGACTGAAGAAACGACGTTTTGTAAGGGATGATCAGGCGTTTATTTTGTCTTAACCCAATCATGTTAGAGTCTGGTCTTTTATACTCGGACCTCTAAGGACCTAAAGTCCAACCCAAGGCAGTTGAACCTCCTTGTAACTTCACCTTCTTTTGGCCAGAGGAGCCTCCTGGATCCTCCAGTGGAGTAAGTCTAGAGCCAAGCACTGACTGCTACTAAATGGGTGGGGGGGTCTTTAAGTGCATATCATTCATTATTTTAACCCAAATATAACTGTACTGCCTTTTTTTTTATTTCTGTGCATCTTGGATTGGATTTTTTAAATATGTCTGAAATGTTTTACTTGATTGGAAAATAAACATTATATTGGCATTAAAGTATGTATAATTTCCTACTAGACACTGAAGTGGTTTTAATGCTTGCTTTGATATTTATTTCAACCCCATAAATATTTTGAGTGCACACAGATTTTTTAAAATATGTTTTGTTGCAGGTATTATCAAATATCACAAGGTTAAAGCTGAGTTTAATGTGATTTCCTCAAGTTTGAAGCTTTTAAAACGACCTGCAAACATAATATCAGCTTAGGTTCAAGTGTCTGTGGTGGCTTTTTCACTATGCACACACACACACACACACACACACACAGTGAAATGAAAGGAAAAATTGATTTGTCGGTCCTTTTCAGAGCACTTTATACCTTTTATATTAGTTTAACAGATGCTTAGAATTTGAAACCTGGCTACAAAAAAAAGACAACCTCTTTTTATTTCTTAAATCCATCTTCAATTAAATCGATAACTGCGAGGAAACAATTTTGAAAACACGATTCAACTTTTTTTTTTATTTTCCTGTACATTTTGAACTTTGTTAAAGTTGCTTCTTCGTGTATTTCCATCCGTCTTGACATTCACCACCACAATCGCCTGTCAATCACAACCTGGCCTCCTCCTGTCCGTTCTGCTCCGCTCCACCAGGGGGCAGCGCAGTTCCGCTGAACTTCCTCGCCTCCTTCCATCCTGTGAAGGACACAGCCAAAGCAAATTAATCACCTCAACACATCTGACTCACCAAAGACGCTGGTGTTTCTTCACGGCCCCCTCTGTGTTCCTCCTTAATGGCCTCGCTTTTATAACCACCTCTCTCTCTCTCCCCCCCTCCCTCCCTCGCTCTCCCATCCACGTTTTAGGGCTCCATTAAATGAACACTCGTTATTTACAGTTTCCCTTTGTTGCTTACCATCAGTCCCCCCCACCACCACCACCCCATCCCCTCTTTCTATTCCTTTTATTTTTTTATTTTTCAGACACAATCTCCGGAGATGGCTTCGTCAAGGTCAGCTATTTTTACGCGATGTGATAATGGAGGTGTAGCAGGGAGGTGGCGATAAGAAAGGATGGAGAGAGCGACGGGGATAAATACTGCGGGGGCCTTTGTTGCAAACAGTACGAGGCGAGGAGAGGAGTACATCTCCTCTCTTTGGTCCTATTCCTCATTCTTAAACTGCGTGTTGACCTTTGTAGTGCTGCCTCCGGGCTGTATGCTTTAACCTTTGCAGTGAGATAGAAGTGGGTGTTGGGGGGTGGGGGTGGTGGGGGTGGGGTGGGGGGGTTCGGCACTGGGAATACAAGATAAATCACAACCGCTGTCTGTTAATGCGACAGACAACAACACACACAGGCATGCCAGACACAATCCGTTCTGGGCTGCACACACACACACACACACACACACACAGATTTCCACGGCTCCATAAAAACATCCACAGCATCAGTGTGATGGGCTATTAAGCACCCCTTGAATTATTCATCCTTCATTAAAATGTACTATATGTAATGATAGCCGGGAGTGTGTTTTGGGGGTATTCTTTTTTGTGTGTGTGTGTGTGTGTGTGTGTGTGTGAGTAAAACATAGGGGTCATTATGAGTCATTTCTGGTCAATTTTGTATGATCAACCACGCTCCACATAAAGAAGAGGCAAAAAAAGAAAACGAAGAATCCCATTTAGTTTCTATGCATTGGGAATTCATGTTGAGGGAGATCAAAGGGGACAGACAAAGAGATGAGGGGATCGACATCTTCTCGTCTCCATTTGGCTGCCCCCCCCCCCCAACCCACGAGAGGAAGAAAATTACTTTAAAGCTGCTGCCTTGATGAAAGAGAGAGACGTTACGGCTGATGTATTCCTCCAGAGGTGGAATCAACAATATGAATGAGTCAAAGGCAGGAGGAGAGGCTGTGATTGGACCAAAACGCCTGATGGAGAGCTGAGGGAACCATTTTTTGGTTGAGGGAACCAAAGTGCTATTTGACAGCAATGAGGAAAATAGTGATTCCCCTGTCAGGAGATGTGACTGGTTCAAACATTTTAGGAGCTGAATGACTTCAGGTGCACTTAAAAAAAAAAAAAAAAAAGTATCTGATGTGCGAATATATCAAAATTTGGAGTCGCATTCGGATGCGGCTTTTTTTTTTTTTGCATGAAAATGAAATCGTTTTTTTTTTTTTTTTTTGCGAGCGTCCCATTAGTTTCCCCTCAACCCCCTTTCTCGCCCGAGTGATGGCCGGTTGGCGCCATCTTTTTTTCTGACGGAGCTGTCATCCCGGTTACACTTATAGCAAATAGAAATGAAAACGTGGTCGGCGAGGGGAAAAAAAAAAAAGACTCGCGGGGGTAACCAGAAAACGCCGGGAGTGGAGGTGAATCACTTAGCAAGCTGTGCTCCTCCATTCGGCAGCTGCCACCCACCACAACACATCTGCCACTGGGAAAAACACTCCGACTGGAAAAAAAAAAAGCATTCAAACAAATTGCCGCGTGACACAAAAGATAATTTCTTCAAATTGAAATTCATTAGCGATGGAAACGATACCCCTGGGCACGGGCGCGTAACTGTAAAAAAAATAACCCCCCACACACATACAGGTGGTAAATGGGGAAGAGGGTTGCCTGCAGACACACGGAAAACACTCAAAAGCTCCAGGACGATCATTAGATGCCTCCTTGTGGGGGCCCGTGCTTCTCCAGATACCCCCCCCGTGCTATCTCTAGGCTGACACGCGGCACCGCTGGGCAGGATCCTATTGCGTACCAAATCAGCGCTTTTGAAACGACAACGTCCGCCTGGTTCAAGCGGCCACTGTAAATCCCCCGTTTATTGCATTTCCCCCAGGATTTGGTATTTATACTCGCTGAACTCCACAGGAAGGAGTCAAAGCTCGTTGGAGGAGCTGAGGTGGCGACAGGAAGGGGGGGGTTCATCCGCTGCAGGCTTGGGTATCGAACCAAACAGTTCATGCCCGCTTTGTTAACGCGGGTCACCAGTCGTTAAAAGTGTTTATATTGACCTCAGCAAAAGTGAGTAATTGGCTTTATCGAGGGTGAACAGTGTTTGTTTTTTGTGTTTAACCCCAGGGTTGGGGTAGGGGTAGGGGTGGAGCTATAGGGTTAGAGTTTGGGTCACGTTTGGGGTTATGCATAACCTTAACCACAACTGCAATCCTGACCCTTCCTAGCTCCAACCCTAACAAGGCAGTCGGAGACTGCAACATCCCACGACATCATCACGTTTGTGCCTCTGGCTTCCTGAAAATGTTGCTTTTTGTTTTGTGATTATATCTCACCAGGTTTCCGAGATGTGTACCTGAAAAGGTATAAAAGTGAAAATTTGACCTTAATCTAGTTTTCAATTCAAGGTCATCATCCCATTTCCATCCCCTTTGCTGCCTGATTAATGTGCTTTTTCTTCAGTCTTTCCCGGGCGGACGGACGAACACACAAATACTGACAATTACGCTTTGCGGGACGTAATAACTGTAACCCTAACCCTGTTCCTGCAACTAACTAGAACCTCAACCCCAGCCCTAACCCTTACCGTGACCCCAACCCTGATCCTAACCCTAATCTTACCCCAACTCTCCAATTCATTGATTCTAAAATGCGTAAAAATCTCCAAGGGTTACGGTTGTAGGGTTCAGGGCCGGGCTTATAATAATGTTTGGAGGAAAGATTAGGCTTGGGTTAGGGTTATGGTTGGAGTTAAATCTTGAACCCTAACTTTTAATCCCACTCTAAACCATAACTCCAGCCCTAACCATAAACATAGCTCCACCCCAAACATGAACAATACCCTTAGAACCAACTCGAACTCTGGCTCCAACCCAGTCCTTCATCCCAACCTAACCATAACCCTAGGGTCCAACCCGAATCCCAATCTGCAACCCTTAGCTAGGGTTAGCGTTAGCTTTGGTGTTAAGGTTGGAGCTAGGGTGGGGTTTGGGTTAGTTAGGGCATCCAGTTGGAGTCTGGATTTGAGGTCAAGTGAAGTTTGGGTTATGGTTAGTATTAGAGTTTGAGCCCAGGTTAGGATCGGAACTAGGGTTAGTCTGAGGGTTAGAGCTAGGTTACAGCTAGGATATCGTGTTTGGAGTCCCACTAGGCTGGAGTAAGGCTAGCTTTAGTCTACACGAGGGTTGTGCTTCTTGAGATAATGTTCAGTGATTAAAATGGATTTCATCTGTCACTGATGTAAGAACTTTTATCTCCATCATCACTCCAAAGCGACTACTATTGAAATCCTATCATTGATAACTGATCAACTGCTGATGATAATCACATCCTTTCAAATGCCAGAAATCAGTTCCCAGGGACACAAAATTAAATGGTGTTTCTCAAAGTTTTATGAGGCAGATCCGACTGAAGCAACATCATCAGGTTGAGAACACCCTAATATGCGCTCTGGGTGCAATGATGCAATAATTGATGACATCCTCCTCACAGTTCTACAAAATATAGTGCACATATGGCAAATACTCAAGAGCCTGCTCATGAGCGAGCTGACAAACGTTTTGTTGGAGGATTTTATTTTGACATCCCCTTGAAATTAATACTTTCATTACCTGTAGGGCTTTTTTTGGAGCAATGGCACTGGGAAGGTATAAGCTCACAGAAACGCTAGCATAGCAGTAAATATTCTATCAGCATAATAATCTGCTCTTAATTAGAGTCCTAACATGTTGATATTTAGGTAGAATATAGCATATTAGCAGGTAGCTTTTATTGAATAGTAAGACTATGCTAAGTTGAGATCTCCAAGACTGTGATGAAGTTGTTAAATTCATCCTGAAGGGAGCACGAATGTCTGAAGGGAAGGAAAAGGTTAGCATCAGAATCCTTCAGAATTCTACTTCCTTAATTGATTCCCTTTCAGCGTATAATTGGACCCCGAAGTGTCAAGAAGGAATGGAGTGACCTTCTTCTTCTTTTCCAAAGATACAGACTGTCAGATAAGTCTTGTGCACTTTTGACAACTATCGCCATTATAGAGTTTGAAGTCACACTCTCTGACTGTTACTTGGTATTTTAATTGTGAAAAATAAAACATGGAAGTAATTTCAAAACTTGGTTGAAAAATTAATTTAATTGAAATGCAACAACTTTATGCATCTCGTCCACAAGAAAACATATAGAAGAAAAAAGACTCCTCAAGATACATTTTTTTAATCCATATGTCATCCAACATTTTTTCCAATACCCTCTACAGACTAATTCTCTCAAATATGTTCACCTAATGGTGGTGATAGAGGAAACATCAGTGGGATAGCAATCCATCAGGTAGGGGGGTGAGATATTTCAGTCTGATGTCCACCCCAATTCTGAATCTGCCCCAATCTCGTGAAACCTCGGTATAGCTGTGCGTGGTCGGAACTGGTTAGTTCGGATGGGAGAATCCCTGGAATTCTGGGCGCTGTAAGGTTCAAGGCAAAGGGTCCACTCTGAGGTTTCTGCCTGGTAAATGCAGTTTGTCCTCACCACTGTAACTAAGTCCCCGTTGGTACCGTCCAGACCTGCTCTGTTGGAAACCGCTGACTTAATGTGACTTAACTAGTTGACCGACCGATCAATTATTTCAGATTAATTAATGCAAAAACAATACAGCAACGCTATTTTTGATTGTATTTTTCTGTTACCATAATTATCTAATACATCAAGCGGTGTTAGGGAATAAATGACACAGCATCAACTGTTGTAGCTATGACAGAAGACTCATTTAAAACATGCCACTCATGCCTGCCCTATGTAATGACTCTACTAATACATGTTCCGCTGCTTGTTTAAAATAAAAAAAAACAATCAGAATCTGTTTAAAAGAACATGATCTTGAGTCTTGAATTATTAAAACTGCTCGGAAATGAACTGAGAGGTACACTTCCTCCTTCATAAAACCTTCCTTGGCAGGTGCTATTAGCTTATAATATCTGTATGACACACCAAAGTCACATTCAGAAAGCAATTTTCTGTCCACAACGCAATCTCGGCCATTAATTGCCTAATGAACAAGATGTTATCCAAGGATACCTTTGCAATGACCACTTAGGAAAAGGAGGAAGAGGACTTAATATGATGGAAATAAGTGTGACGGTCTAAACCGTCCCTGTTGAGCTCGGTGACGCATACCCTGACCTTCCCTGTCAATCTGGAAGGGCAGACAGGGTGGCCATTTATGTTGTGGTGGCAGAGCTCGGACTGCAGAAACAGTTTTCATCATTACTTGCAGAAAACCTTGTCAGAAAAGCGGAGCTGTCTGACTGCCTGCCGCTGCCTGTGGGAGGGAAATAACAACAAACAATGAAAAATCAGAGCGAGAAGGCGTGCAGCGTTCCCGGGCTCTTTTTTTTTTTTTTTTTTTTTTTTTTAAGTCAGGCTGTGCAGTCTCCTGTGGATCACCGCGAGACAGAATTCTGTATCCAAACAGTCATCTGGATTTCTTAGGGGTGATTTCAGGAACTATAGTCCGGCGAGACGCGTCCGGGCCCGCGGCCAGGAGGAGGGACCGGTAAGGTGGTCGGAAAACCGAGCCGCTCAACATGCTTAAAATCTTGATTTAATTAACAACCTAGCAATTACCTAATGCATCCTTTGTATAATGCAAATCACGTCTTTGGGCACTTAATCAATTAGAAGAGCCAGAATATCACAGGACTTGGCGCTCAACAGTCGATGCTCTCATCTGTCTTCTTCTCTACTGTCAATCAAAGAACATGAAAGAGCACGAATGATATAAGGCAGGACTACAATGATGACGTTTTAATGACATTATTTGTAAAACCTTGCATCAATGTCAAATCCCATGAGCTCACATTTGTTTTCGACAGGACAGCCAAGCCTTTGGGTTTGTTTCTAATAAATGTTTTCCAGGTACTCAATCACTCCGGCTCGCGCCGCTAGAGTTAGCCGCGTGGAAAAATGACAAGCAACACTGGTAGAGCGCCAATGAGTGGCGGGATTGTGTCTTCCCTGTCGGTTTCCATAATGCGTGTGGAATGGCGTGGGTTTTTAAATAATTGATTTGTGTACAGCGGAGATGTCATCGCCCGAGTTGGCCCCGGCGTTTGTTTCGTCGGTTGAAAATCTCGGGAATAACACATTAGTAACAGGAATTGAGGGGTTAGTGGTAAATGTACCCCACCATGTCGGCTTGTCATTTCACAAAATGGAACAGCAGACGACAGACAAGAAGTACCGTGGGGCCAAATGTACCACTGTGTGCACAGAAAAACAACCAGACAACCGCAGACAAATGATCAGCGCTGCCTATCCCAGGCGGCGGTTACCTCACCCGGTGTACGAGCCCAGGTGCGGAAGCGAAAGCTGCTCAAAAGCTGCTCAATAGTCCCTCACGGGATTTACTGCATCTGCACTGTTACATACATTCACCAGCCGCCCATCAGCGGCGCTCAAAATTCATGACCTTGGAGGCAGCAATTGGGGAAATCACTTAATAGCCATTGTGGGGCTTTCAATCATGACTTGGTCTTCCAACGCGGAGAGAGGTACCCAGATGGAAAGGTAGATTTCGAAGGTCACGTGTTCCCACGGAGAACAACCGGCAACCAAATGTGCCACCAGTTGGAATTTCTTCAAGGCCAATTCAAGCATCTTTTTTCCTCAAACTTCTTTTCTTCTTCCGGTCTTTTTTTTTTAAAGCTGCTTCTTACAGTCTTTTAGTGTGAACACGTAGCGTGGTAGTAGCCTGACAATGTCACATATCTTTAACACGAGTGACAAGCACCTTGTTGAGTCATCAGAAATGCTAATAGTTCAACCACATTTGGTGTCAGCAGGACTTTGCTGACCGAAGCGCCTTCCCGTTTTCCCACTTTCATCAGCCTGATCCGTCACATGGTCCCAGTACGTAAAGATGGCCCCACCGCACCGTCGGACAAAAAGCTCTCATCGATGAGCGAAATGCACCCTACACAGCAGAGTTTGACGCCCTGTCGCCGACTGTTGACAGAATTTCAGGGTTCAGTTAGTATCTGCTACATATTTTTATCCACATGAGTGGCTACCATGATACAAAGTACTACAAAACTTCTTGTTCTTGTACAAAAACAAACATTTTGTAGAAATCCCGCGTTTTTAAACAACAACTGATACAGAGTGAAAACTGCAACCGCATGAGGTCGGATTACGATGAAAGACGTCGACAGTGTACATTGTTCATAGAGGCTCTGAACGTAACAGGCATGGTAGAAAGTTCTTTTACAGTGGCAGAACTTTGGCACAAGAAAGGCGTTACAGAAGAAAACAATGGGGGTCTTGACAAGGTCGGGAAAGATACCCCCAACTAAACATCACTTCTATACATGGGTTCATAGCAAACCGTTTGGCACCGACTAGTGCTCCTTTTGTTGGCTTGATTGGTCAAATCGTTTGAAAGAAACCACTGAAGGGTAAGGGGGCAGATGGGGGGTGGGTGGCGCACACACATGGAGGTAAGACAAAAGGGGCGTTGACATCAACAGAAAAACTACATTGGTCACACTAGAGTCTTCCCTTCTTGGACAGGCGTCAAATTAAAACGTATGCGTGGGTGTTTTATTATTATTTTTATCATTTGAATTCCACTTGGAGTCTGGACCGGACTTTAGTTTTCTCCCCAACCTGCTTGGATCCTTTGTCATTTACATGCCGTAAAGAGTTTTTCCCCTCCAGCGTCAGTCGGACGTCATTCCGGTGACGTCGTCCAGGTATCGGTATTTCCACAGGAAACATCTGTCTACGTAAGCGAGAGGGTTCTGACTGACCTCAGTCCGCCGTTAAGGGTTAAGTCAGCGTTAATTTGATTCTCCATCCCCAACCCACCCTCCCACCCGTCCCCCTACCACCCTACCCCCCCCACCCCCGGTCAACCCTCCGTGGTTTTAATTGGAGGGTGGCGTGCATCAGGCGTTCACGCCATGGTTTCCTTTCCTGGGAGTCTCCTGTCGTTGAACGTGTGCATGTTAATGACCTCCTCCGTCTTAACGATGACGGGCGGCTGAGGCTTCTGTTTCAGACGGCGTTGGCACTTCAGAGACACGCGGAGCTCATCCATCATGGCGCTGCAGAATGATCGCTGCAGAGGGAAACAGGAAAGAGAGGAAAAAAGTTAAACTCCAAACTCCAGCGAAAAGAAAACCCCAGCCGATAATGGCTTTTTAAAAATACGGGATATTGGAACGTAGACAGAATATTTTATCGGGCTAATTCGCAATGCGCGGGCAACGTATATATCCAACTCATTCCTGACTGGTTCCAGCAACCCCCATGACCCATAAAAGAGGCGGAAACTATGAAAAATAAATGAATAAATCCCAAAGATGGTTTCTCCACCTCCAGAACTCTGCTCCCATCCATGGCCAAAAGTATGTGGACACGTAAGCGAGAAAACAAATAGCTCCCAAGCGTAAGCAAACAACATTACACGTCTAGGTGTGTCCGTAGCGTGTAATTATGTCACGATTAAGCCAGATTTATTTATAGAGGCCTTATCTAATGACAAAGGGATTATAATCTGTAATTACAGTAACACACACAAACACAACCTATTGGTTGGGACAGAAGATTCCTGCTTTGAATTAACTTGCTTTGGTTTTGGAAAGTTTTGATTTGTGTAAAGTTTCAAATCTCCAAAACTGTATATATACGGGGGGAAAAAATAAAATAGGGCAGCGGTATTTAATTTCCGTCTTTGCTAATGATTAAGTAGCAATAATTCAACGTACAATAATAAGGTCTGAGGTGTCCCAGATTCTCCACCAAGATCTAAATGCGGCCTCGGAGTCTTTTATACTCTGCCAAGAACAAATAGAAACATTTACAATGTCGGCTTTGCCAGCAGAAAATATAAAGGAACTGAGTGGAGGACAAAATATCCAATTCAGCAGATTAAATCCAAAAATATTGGTTCCTTCTTTCAAACGAGTAAATCCGCCACGCAGCAACACGCGTTACGTAACCCCCGTAATGTGAGCCCCTGTTGTCGCTGCATTATGTATGTACTGTAGTGTGAAATCCTATATAATGTCAGCGCGCTCGGGCACCGAGAGAAATCCCTCGTATTCACGGTGAGATTATAAAAATCTAATTCGAATCAAGAGAGGAGATCTGAAAGAGAAGAGAAACCAGTCAAGTGCTTTTCTGTTTGAATGTGAGCGGAGGTGTGAGAGATCTGTAGGTGGTTTTATTCACCCTGCTTTTATGTGTGTGTGTGTGTGTGTGTGTGTGTGTGTGTGTGTGTGTGTGTGTGTGTGTGTGTGTGTGTGTGTGTGTGTGTGTGTGTGTAATATCTGTATACTTGGGGAAGATGAGTGATTACTGGAAGAGAGGGGAGGGCAGGAAACGGGGAAAAAAGAAATGTTGGAAAACAAGGTGGATGGATATGGATTACAGAATGATGGAGAGAAAAGGGGGGTAAAAAATGATGTTAGGATGGGGGGGTTGACAGCAAAAGAAAATAAAGAAGGAGAGGCTTGTTGTCGGCATGTAAATTACTCGCACCTTGGCAGACGGTGGTATTTGCAAATTATCTGAATATTGTCACCCAGTCTTGCGGGTCTTGATTAATGACGGCTAAGATAAGCTGTGAAATATATGCAGAGCGTGGAAAAAAAACAGAGGCAGAAACCAATTACTATTGCAATAAAGTTACACGCTGCTGCACTGTGCTAATTCTGGAGACGTAAATAATTAAAAGGCGCCATCGGACGGACTTTCACAATAATCTGGAAACGTCCTCCTACGAGTCAAAGAGCAGTAAAAGGCATCGGGAGCAGGGACAGACTGGAGGATCTGTAGTATAGTAATCCCTCGCTTATTCACGCTTCAAGATGCACTAGTAGGTAGTCACGTGATACCGTATGTGCATGCTATTGGCTGACAGCGTCCTTGTATTAAAGAAACACTTTTCTTTAATACAAAACTGCTTTAAACAGCCTTTCAGAGTGTGGGAGAAGGTAACACAGATAGAAGCTACAGTATTTTCCGCACTACAGCTACAGTATTTTCCGCACTATAATGCATCTTATATATGGAAAGAGGTTTAAAATAGCCCATTCGTTGAAGGTGTGCCTTTTAGTCCAGAAAATACTTTAATATCAGTATGTGGAGGGTTCATAAATGCATTACCGTAAATAATAAAATAAATAGTTTGTCGCTGTATTGCTGTTTTTTGCGGGTCCTGGAACGCATTAACAGCAAGTAACGAGGGATTACTGTAACATACGCTGCATGAGTCTCTGGTTTAAAGGTTCATTATTATCTTATTTTAATGTGTTTTAAAGGGAAGATCAGTCTCAATCTGCAGCTGCTGACATGTAAAAGCAGATTATAGGAGTCTAGAGAACAGGGACAGGTTATAAAATAAAAAAAGAAATCCCAAAAAATGTGAAGAATAAATCTTGTTATTATTGTTAATGTTATTTACTGCCTTGTTTACCTTTTAACTGCAAAAATGTTCCATGATTATACATTTATTTTAAAGTTAAAAACTACTGGAATGATTCTTTTTCAGCAGGTTTGGACATGATTTTGTTTCCTTTATCACCGTGAGATTGCTGGATTTCACCATTTTTTAATCAATTATGCATGAACCACTTGATGGCTCCTCACGGGTTCTCCAAAAATAGACTTTTTGGAGCATCTCCAGATAAAGAGGTTGATCCAAGAAACCCTGAGGACAGACATTCTGTCAGTGTAATTGAATTAAAACGGACTGCTGGTGTTGATGAAACCTAAACCCCTCTCGACCCCCCCACTCCAGTACCTTCTCCAGCTGTGCGTTCTGCTTGGACTTGTACAGAACCTCCCCCACGGCCACGAACACGGACAGCACCAGCCCGGCGGCCAGGACGATGAAGATCCCGCCAATGTTCTGCACCCCCAGCGCGCTGGCCTCCTTGCTCTCCTCCTCGGGACAGCCGTTGCCCCTCCACCACTTCTCCTTCATCATGTGCAGCTTCCCTTCCTCCTGCAGCTGCAGGATGGCGATGGTGATCTTGTCTCGGTACGGAGAGCCTGGTGACGACAGTCGTTACTCGAGTGGGCATGAAAAATCCCCAACAAAAAACACGTAACCTGTCGCGTTATTGTCGTCGGCTCTGCGGGAGTTATTCCACTTATATATTTATTTTTTGTATGTAAGTCCTCCAAATCCCGCTAATCCCTATATTCACAGAGTGATTCCGAAAAAATTCTCCCTCCTCTTTGTGGTGTGTGTGTGTGTTGGATTATAATGCGACTTGGCTTCGTGGGAGAAGAGTTGCGGTTGATTTTGACGCATTAGCCGCCATTTGCGCAAAAAAAAAAAAAAAAAAGCTTCCAAATGCCATCAAGGAGGAGGAGGAACAAGAGAAACCCAGCAGGTGGCGCATCAACACGGCGCTTTTCGCGCTCTGGGATTACAAGTGCGTATCTGAGATAGGGTCGAGCGCCATCAGGGTATTTTTACGCATCTGTTGAGACGGGTGACAGCGCGTTCAAAGGTGGAGGTGGGGGTGGGGGTGGGGGGGTGTTCTGCCCCTTCTAGGGTAAGAACCATTACGACCCCCCCCCCACGAGAGAGTGTTCATGTTTCATTTATAAAGTGCTTTTAAAAGCTTGTTAGAGCACTTATGTGATTACGCCGCGCATAAATAACGACGCCCTGGTTGCGCAATTCCATTTCCGGACTCCTATTCAGATTCAGAGCGACTTAAAAAAAAAAAAAAGTAGGAGGAGTTTTCACAGCGCCGCCGTTCCAGAAGTCATTTTTTGGTGAAGATGGGGGAACATTTTGTGCCCCGGGTAGCAGGTAGCATCACTTTGTCTTTTGCTCTGGCGCAGTTTTGCCTGTCAGCCCCTTTAGTTGATTCCCTTTCTGTGTCATCTATCATTCTTCTATTGCCATCCATCATCCTTTCATCTCCATGACTCTGTGTATTTAGACTGACAAAGGATGGGGGGGGGGGGGCATTAATAGATAAAGAAAAAAAAAACTGGTGAATTACACAAAGTGCTGCTGGTTTTTGAACATCGCATTAGTTTGCCTTTCTATTCCCGCTCCTCGTGACGCGCACGGCGAGGCAGCGGCGCAGCAAGACACATCCATTCATCCATGCGCCTGCACGCGCCCGTGCTGCTTTTTTTTGTTTTTTTTCTGACGGCACGCTTGCGTACAAGCTTTTTAAAAAAACATATGCTTGCTTCATCTGAAGATGAGGGATCTATCAAGAATCCGAGTCCCCCGATTCTTGCTCTGCTCATATTTCAAATGATTAATGACGGCCTAACAAAGCAGGCCTTGGATAAATGCTAATAGGATGGGTCCTTGGAGAGGAGGACGAGCGGGGGCCCGGGCGCGTGGAAAGAAAAAAAAAAAGAAAAAGCGTGTCGCTTTTTACATGCTGCGCATACGTAACGACCTGACAGATGTTCAACACCAGAGGACATCCATCACCCCCGCCCCGTCTGGCCGCAGATATTAAAATGATCACAGTTTAAGTCGATGGCTTCGGATGACGCATTTCAGTTTTGGGAACAGGGACGCGTTGGAAAAGCGACAAACGGCGAGATGCTGAGGTTTATTACACCCCAGGATCCGGTTTTATTGCCTCAACTGCCCCACAGGGAGCGTGTTGTTTGTGTTGAGGAGGAAGTTCTGAGTTGAGAGGAAGATACGGAGGATGAGGTCTCCATCAGGGATGGGGGGGGGGGTATTTAGAGACGTCACGTCTCAGTTTTGCTTGCTAATGTTCTCTAAGACTGAATAGATCATCCACAGGAAGTCATTTTAACCAGCAGCTAAAGCTATCGCTAACATTGAGACACAGGTGCTTCAGATGGAACCACCAGGTTGTCGGTTAAATGTTCACCCCTTAAATCACCCCTTCTTGTCTGTATATCCCAAAACCATCAGGAGAAGAGGTGGAACGTTGAGACACAGGCGCTTCCATCTTAAGCGCCTGTGTCTCAATGGTAGCTGCTGATTAAACAACTTCCTTTTAACTAGAAGATGTTGTCGGCTAAATGTTTATCACCTCTTCTGGTCTGCATATCCCACGTTTGAGCCACAGGCGCTTCCATCTGAAGCACCTGTGTCTCAACATTAGCCTACAGGTTTAGCTGCTGGTTAAAACAAATTCCTCTTAACCAGCAACACATTGTCGCTTAAATGTTTATCACACCTTCTTGTTTGCATATCCCAAAACCATCAGGGGCAGAGGTGGAACATTTGAGACACAGGTGCTTCCATCTGAAGCACCTGTGTCTCAATACCAAAACACTGGCGCTGTTAACGAGCAACACATTGTCCGTTGAATGTTAATCACCACTTCCTGTCTGCATATCCCAAAAACATCAAGAACAGAGGTGGAACATTTGAGACACAGGTGCTTCCAGCTGAAGTGCCTGTGTCCATGTTAACTGCTGGTTAAAAATGATTTCCTTTTAACTAGCAACATGTTGTCGGTTAAATGTTTATCCCTCGTTCTTGAGACACAGGCGCTTCCATATGAAGCGCCTGTGTCTCAAACCTTACACCTCTGCTCATGATGGTTTTGGGATACGCGAACAAGGAGACACCTCCACGAAGTAAAATATCTCCACGATGACCGCTGGCACGAAAACAGAGCTGGCAGTGAATTGACGAAGCGATTAAACGTCAGCAGACCTCGTCTATTGCAGAGGAAACATTGAGGAGGATGAGATGAGTTTTATTTCTGAAATATTGAGCCATGAACATCAGGTTTAGAGACTGAAACGAGTTGGTGGGCGGTAATAACTTTGAAAGCGAGACACTTTTAATCATTATTTTCCATGCTTTCCAATGCTAAACCAATTATGGTGGAATTAAAGCGGGCCGGGATATGTTTTGCAGTCGCATATTCGATGCACTATAATACAGTGCGAATGAAAATAGAACGGGTCCACGCTCCAGGCCTGTGTGTCTATTTCAAGGGCAATGGTGTAAGTACTGCTGCACTTAAAGAGCCACAGCGGGGCCATATTTCACCGCATCGCCTCAGCTTGGTTACGGCCACGGCGATCACGCCATCCCTGTAGATCCATAACTGCCCTGGACTCATCAGCGGTAGCCGGATCCAGATGTGGGTGGCCAGAATTAATCCTCCTTACTTTGATGGTCTTCATTTCACTGATGATAGATGTGGCTATTACGGCTGGTTGTGGCGCTCTCCCCGGCCTCGTCAGGAACGCTATAACCTCCGTGACAGCGGGATTGGAGTCAACGCCAACCCCGCGGAGCGCCGGGGTTGTCGGTTAAACGTTTATCGCCCCTGACGGAGACCTAACATGTGGAGAAACTGTTTGTTATACAACACAAAAGGGGAAAGTTTTAAACTAAAGAAAACGTCACTTTTGACGGTTTCACCTCGTCGAGCGCATCCGGAAGGATGGCGGCGCTTTAAAGTGTGGGATTACGCGAGCAGGAAGTGGAAAAGCGACTTTTTATGCTCCTTGAAAACGCTTTGTTGTTGCAGTTTAACGCTCAGATACCATTTAACGTCGATGAGTCGCACTTCCTGGACAATTTGCGGGATTGTTTTACAGTTTTGCGGTCGCATCTTTGCTTCCAAAACACGCCATTAGAAGTATTTCTGAAAGTTGTTTGAGCCCGGTTCATTCTGCGCTCGGCAGCAAAAAATCCTGAGAGAAAATCTTTTAAGCTAGAAAAAAACCCCTCCTTTGCTAAGCTAGAGCTTGAGCGGAGCCCTGCGCCCCGGGCACTTTTTAACCTTATCCATAAATTCAACCATTCGCTTTTCATTACTCTTGGATCTCCTGCTGTTCAACCATTACACCAGCGACCCCATCAATAAAGGTCCTTTCTGTTCTCGGCGTGTTATCCATCATCTGCGCCGCATACCTTTATCTGTCACATGGTATCTGTAGCATCACGCTCTGGAATAATAAAGCTTCCCTACGCATACGGAGCAGGAATATTTACCCATAGGCGTTCCCACTCCGTAGGCTTTGGAGTCTATCAGGCCTCCGACTTGGGTGAGGTTGCAGTTGCGTTGGGTGACGAACTCGATGGTGGTGGACTCCATGAGGAAGGCGTAGTCCGAGGTCAGGACCCGCTGGATCCCCTCGTCCACGTTCTTGACCATCACGGATTGCCTCCTGCTGTTCATGAACTCCCACATCTTGTCGTAGGTGGAGATTTTTGTTTTCTACAAGACACCAAAGTTGGGAGGAGATTAGTGGCGGCGGTGGCAGATCAACCTGGAAAACAACCTGGAAATCCATGATGTGGATTATTTGATTATTCCTCAAGGGGGTGCTGTTTTATCCCTTTTCTGGCAATTGGTTGAATTTGAACGACTCAGATTCGTCTTTGTTGGGTTTTGTTTGGCCTATTTTTACTCCTCTCTTCTTTGGATCTAACGCAACCCGTCACAAAAATGTAATCAAATCTGTCGACGCTTTTCCTGATATTTTGCAGACAAACCAATAAACACACAGGGCCATCACATAACCTCTTCCTCTTTCAGATCTTCCTCATCAACAGAGGAAATAAAGAAACAGTTTTCTGAGAAAAAGTTTGGACTTCCTGCTTACAAAACTTTATTTATTCACAATAAGTGAATTTAAATCCAGCGTCTTCTAGTCTCCGATGTCCTCAACACATCTAAAGGCTTCAGCTGGCGAACAAAGGTGGGTGTGGCTTCTAATGTGAAGCATGCAGGAAATATACAGCCTGGGCTGCTTCAAGGTCAGCATGAACATTAATTGAAAGGGCATTTACAACACTGGACGACGTCGCCTTCTACATGTTTTGGCAGCAGATCGTTTTTACATATTGTGGGAACTGAAAGAAGGAGACCTGGTGGTCAAGGTGACCAACTTGATGAACACTTGCACACCTTAGAATCTTTCCCAGCTGTTGGATTAAAACACGGTTGCCCTTCTTTTTGGCTGCCTAGAAAAACGTGATTTCGTTTGACTATGTTGCGAACATATTCTCCAGTCGAATTAACAACAAAAACAGCGGCTCAAAAACTCTCAGGATTACGAAACGAGGCACCAGGGTGACCAACTTGATGAAGACTATCACACCTTAGAACCTTTCCTGCATTGCTATTGAATTAAAACACGGTTGTTCTTCTTTTTGCCTCCCTAGAACAATGTGGTTTCGTTTGGCTATGTTGTGAACGTACTCTCTAGTCCCATTAATGACAAAAAGCAGCAGCTCAAAAACTCTCAGGATTACGAAACAAGCCACAAACGTAACCAACTTGATGAAGACTGTCGCACCTTAGAATCTCTCCCGCGTTACTGTTAAATTAAAACACAGTTGCCCTTCTTTTTGGCTCCCTAGACAGCGTGGTTTCATTTGGCTATTTTTTTTTCTCGAATTTACTCTCTAGTCCCATTAACGACAAACAGCAGCAGCTCAAAAACTTGCCCGGATTACGAAACGAGCCACAGCAGCATCCTAACTTTAATTAGCGAGAAAGGACAACCCCTCATAAACCACCCTGTAAACTCCCTGGCACGCCCACGTACCTTGAAGAAGGTCATGGTGGCGCCGTCCTCTACCACGCCATACAGGATCTTTGTTTGCTTGGCCAAATCGTCGGCTGAGTCGATCGGCGACTCCATCCTCTCCACGGTGAGGAAGGCGGCCAAGTTGGCCGTGTATGAGGAAATGATAATGAGGGTGAAGAACCACCAGATGCCTCCCACTATTCGAGTCGAAAGGGCCTTGGGCATGAGCTCCGAGCCTGGTGTGAGGGAGGCAGCAGGAGTGAACGATACGCCGCAAATGTATTCATCTCATTATGATTCTAATCTTGAATTCAATTGTAGTTTATTTTTAACATGTATGCAAGCAAGATTAGTTCCTTTTAAAGTGCTCAAACTCGTTTCAAGAGCCCTGCCTTCAGCTCAGGCAGACGTGCCGCTCGCTTCAAGCGCAAATCTCTGGAGAGGGCTCTCAGAACGAGATGACAGTCGGATTTCAAACGAGTCAAACTATCCTGTCTCGGTCGTCAGCCAGGAAATAATGAAATGATGACTTGGGGAAAAAGAATTAAAAGATGCTATTTAAAACGTCTCCTGAGAACAAGGAGTTAGCGCCAATCAATCACCTCAAATCAAGAACATTGAATATCGATCGTGTGGAGAGGTGACGGGCTGTTTTGGGCCAGAGGGTCATGCACCCAAGGTAACCTCACATCCCGACTCCACACCCCACTGCCTTCTGGGTGTCGATGGGCCAAGGGCAAGAGGAGGAGACCCTGGGTATGGCGTAGTTAAACTGCCGTTAACCCCAATCGATCGCAATCTCTATTTCAGGGTACTTTTCTTGAAGTTGTGTGAGTTCTACACACGCCTACCATGCAGTTCCTGCGAAAAAACTTTACAAACACATTCACACTGACTTCTTCCTCCCCAGCCGCGAAAAGCCTCCCAGGTCTCTCTCCGTTGCCACTGGCTTGAATAAAACAACCAACCCCGCAGAGACAGTGGGATCCAGAGAGCTCCAAGCTCCACAGAGCAACACCAGCCACAGACTGAGGCAACTACCTTGCTGCATGAGAGCCCCAACGCCAAACCAGAAACTATTGAGCAGCGTAAAATTGTTTTCCACCACATCCGAGTCCGGGTTGCACGGATGCGGGTTGTACCACTCGTAAGGGCTAAACCTATAAAGAGGAGAGAGAGCAAAGAGACGGTTATGTCAGCACAAAGCAAAGAACAGCGTGTTCCCTGGTGCAGATTAAATATATATTTCAAGACATTGCAAGCGGTAGCAAAGGGAATGTAAATGTGTAGGAATCCTGTGTTATGGCCTCTGGGTCGGGAGCTTCTCGCCGAGACGAAAGCAAATCATCCTGGCTTTTGTGGAGATCAACTTATTGGCATATTCAAATGCCATCAGTTTATTGTGAGAACAGATCAATAGGATGGAATAACACTGTCACTGGTGATAATGTCCCGGAGCGTAATTATCTCCGGAGCTCATTGGGATTCACTGACTCAGGCGCCGTTACCAGACTCTCCCCCCATTGCCGGCCAGGCGCCGACGTCTCTACTCGTCTTTCATTTTCTGTCTTTTTCCACACCTTCATCTCGTCTCACACCAGCAGCCTACACCTCATTTCCCCACAGATTGCCTTCGCTTCCCCGCCCTTGCGAGTTTTTCGCCCCCTTTACGCCTTTCCCTTCCTCGCCGCAGCATCGCCGGCTGATTGTCAGTGTCTTCAGGTCATTCGTGGACATTTGTCATTTATTATCCTAAGCAAAAGTGGCACGGAATTAGCGTGGGGTGATTGGGTTAGCGTTAAGCATCGGCGCCGTGATTGAGTTTGTGCTGAAGAGGGTGATAGGGGGAACATTGCTTATGCAGGAGTTGAGGGGCCCATCAGGTGAGGCGGTTTAGCGGCTACGACACGCTGCATGCTAATAAGGGCGGCGCGGCGAGTCTCAAAGGTTCAGGCTGTGCCGGAATGTGATGTCATTTGTCAGCTGTGCTTTTTCAGAGGTGCATACATACGTACACGCGTACATACGTGCAGCTGTGTGTCACATTACCCAACTGAACGGTTATTTCTATCGCCAAGAAGCCCATCCGCGTGAAGAAATGTCATCACTCGCTTACGTCGCCGTTGCATCAGCCTAATTAACAATCGGGTTCTACCAGCATCACGAATGCGGCAACACTTTTGTCATAGACGCCCCGCCGCCTCCCCTCGTTGAGAGTCACCTACGTGGACGCGGCGGCGGCGGCAGCGGCGACACAGTATGCATCTTCCTGTCAGCCGCATCACGACGCCTGATTTGCTCGAATGTCAATGAGCTGCGTATCCTTGAAACCACACAACAGAAATGACAAATCGGCCTGGCGGAGATGTCTGATACGCCGCGTGTGTGTGTGTGTGTGTGTGTGTGAGTGTGTGTGTGTGTGGTTTTTGACGGCGGAGCCTGCGGCGCGTGGATGTTTGCGTGTGTTTCTTGTTTTTTTTTCATCCGCGTTGGCGTGCTGTCGTCGTCGTCGTCGTCGGTGACGGCGACGAATGTGCAAACACGCAAATCCATCCCAAAGTCAAATATTTGTTTGTGATGATTTATGGATATTGTTGTCAGACATTTTCATAGAATGTCGAAGTTGCAGCCTGAAGCGAGTTTGCGGGGTGACGTGCGAAAGGTTAGGTTAGTGGAAATGTGTGTGAATCCGTACCACACACACACACACACACACACACACACACACACACACACACACACACACACACACACTGCATAGATGGATCCTTTGCACGACCTTTGCCTGCAGCCGGCCTTTATTCCTGCGGGCCATGTTCTGCACACCGATCACCAGGAAGAAGGCGATGTGAAACAGGAGGACGTAAGGTCACCTCCTCACACTGAGCGCGGGGGACAAGCCGAACCGCCAGCAGAATCCTAAAGAGATCCCGCTTCCCTCCCTCCCCCCATCTCGATCGCAATAACACCACCGGCTCCCTCCGTTAAGCGTCCGTCGGCTTCGGTTACCCTCTCCGTGTCAGGGCGGGGCGGGGCTGGGCGAAGCCATGGAAGTGCGGCGCAAAAAAACCAACTATAACATCTTGTAACCGCGTTCTAATTCAATTTAAATAATCGATTTTTCGCGCCGGACGCGTGAAAAGGGTTGGAAGATCATTTGTATCGCTAATAACGAGAGGAATCAATTTAAACCACAAACAGAGATGGAAGGAACCACTGAGCGAAATGCATCTCTCTCTGGCGCCTGAAACCAGATAGCTCATTTAGTCAGGGTGTGTGTGTGTGTGTGTGTGTGTGTGTGTAGGGGGGGTGCACATGCACATGTGAGTGGGAAGCAGTTGAAAGACATGAATCCCTGGTGAGATTGAGGTGTTTAGTGTTTTATTGTGCAAAACTAGGCCTTTATAAGCTCCCTCCACTCACTCCATTTGCAGGGGATTAAAGAAAATAATATACTTCGCATTTGGGGAATTGGCCAATCAATCAGCGGCGGAGCAATCAATACTACAATTATGAGAGAACCAGCTCAGCGAACTGCAGAAAACAGATGTAAACTTGGCTGAATTCTTTTTTTTTTTTCCCGGTGGCGTAGCGTGAAGACAAGCTCTATTTACGGCAACAAAAAAGCATCTGAGACGCATGCAAAAATATAATAACCGAGTCGTTTTGAGGTCAATTAATTACAAGCAGGAGAGTATCGATGTATAATTGCATGCTAATCACTTACCCTGACCAACCGTGGGAAACAAAAAAAGGGGCTAATTTGCATATTCTGAGCTCACTTAGGTGACAGTTGCCGCTTCCCTCTGGTGTGATCATTTTGCCGGTAACATCCGTTGAAGCGCCGAGGAAGAGGAGGCCCCCCGGGGGTTAAACACACACATCGACATCCGTCATGCATCGGGTGTGGGAGGGGTGGTGGGAGAAGGGGGAGGGCGTTGGAAGGTGGGTTCATCAAGATATGTGTAACAACAACGTCGGATACGTAATGTTGCATAAAACGACGAATCAGCTCATCGTTTGTTTTGTTTTTTGTTTGTTTATTTACTGTCATAGAATAAACATTTATTCTAAAAAAAAAATTCCATCCAAACGAAACGAAAAAAAACAAAGAAAAACGAAGCTGAAATCGACGACTTTCCTATTTCTAGGCGGTGAGTTCAAGTACCAGTGGCGGGCGTGGGAATTTTCTTATTCCTCAAAACTGCATTTAAGGGGCTGTTAAAAGCTCTGGTTTGTTTTGAAAAATGAGGAGTGATGTAAAGCACATAAAAACACTTAAAGTTTGTTATTCTTTCGTTGAGAGAATAAAAAGCGACGCGCCGCCTCGTGTGCAGTTCTACTTGTTTTTTTTTGTTTTTTTAACGTTTTTTTTGTTTTTTTTCTCCACCAGTCACATCTTGATGATTTTCAGCGAATGGATTTTTCCCCGTCGGGTCCGGAGGGAGCGACTGCCACGAGTTAGCGGAACAGGCAAACAGTTAGGGAAGAGGAAGGGAAGGGGTGGGGTGGCGTGTTACCTGGCTATGACAAACAGCACACAACTGACACCCAAGCAAGCCAGCAGAATATACATCCAGATATCAGGCGAGAGGGGGTTGAGGAAGGAGAACACCCCCGGGTTGGTGCCGTTGGGCTTGCGGTACAGGATACTTATCCCCAGCGTCATGAAGGGCTTGGAGAAGTCGATGACCTTCTCGCGGACGTAGGTGATGGCCAGAGGCGCCACCGCCAGGTCGGCTTTCTGCAACGAGATAATAGAGGCGCAGTGAAGAGTGGAGGTGGGGGGTGGGGCGGGGGGGTGAGGTGTTTGAGTCCACCAATAAAAAAAACACCCAATCGAATTAAGATCTGATTCCTGTCAACGACGTTCCCGGTCGATACGTACGGGAGGAAGGAGGGAGAATAGCGGGGGCTATTAGTTCGGCTAGATTAGCAGGTAGCGGCGGTTGGTTCTGGCGTACGTATGATCTGCTCTGTGTGGCGTCAGGGGTGACTCACGAAGAAGGCAATTTTGGGATTTAGATAAATCTGGGACAAATTCACCCGGCGTCCCTTTGTGAGCGCCAGATTAGCCGCCTTTGGTGCCGAGATCTCACCCCGAGTTTATTTATGTATTTTTATTTATGAGTTATTTCTCAAATAGTCTTGATCATTTTCTCTGTTTGGAATTTGGATGTATTATCAAAGTGGTAGGAAGTAAAATTAGCGTGTAGAATTTCTTTACATATCAATAATACAGGAAGTCCTCAAGATACAAACATCCGACTTACGAACATTTAGAGATACAAACAACCGCCAACAACTCTAGTTCCCTTTTCTGCCGATGTTTGTTTGCTGTTGGTTCTCCTAGCTTGGCAGTTTCAGTTTAGCGGTAATGTATTCTGTGTTAGCGGCCGGAGCGGCCCCTTGAAGAAGGTAGTCATGTGACCGAGGCACGCATCTCGACAAGAGTCAAGAATGACTCATAGACATATGTGGAGGAGAGAATCCACTCATTTAAAATAAAACATTGTTCAGAACCAGATCACAAAGAGAACAGAAATAATGGAAGTTCTGGATTCTGTCTGTGTGACCCGGTACCGACGGACCCACAGACCGTTACTGACTGATGTACAGACCGGTACCGACTGACCCACAGACCGGTACTGGTCTACGAACTTGGGGTTTTAGTCTAAAGGTAAGTTACATCACGGTATGACAATATTTTATTATTCTGTGTTGTTTTAATGTACAGTATTGTAATTGTTTCTGGTCATTCTTAGGGAAAAGTACTAGTAATAGTAATAGTAAATTATTTAGTAATGGTAAGAGTATTTAGAGTAGTAATGACATTTAAATGACCTCAAATGGTGATTTTAGAGTGAAATCTAACAAAAAACGACTTATGAACGATTCAACTTATGAAAAACTGACTTAAGAACAGTTGTGTTCGTATGTTGAGGACTACCTGTAAACCTTTTATCAAGGCTTTACAGTGGGAGTAAACAACATTCGAATCATGACAGATTAATCCTGAATCTCTGATTGGCCATCGCTCTGAAAGCTACCAGTCAAACAACATCTGAGTAGCATCGCGAGCGTCAGTTTTCGTCTGACAGGAATTATTCATCTAGACTTAAAGTCACCTTTATCATCGACTCTACAATGGAATAATTTTCCTTCCACACATTTGACCCCACCCTGCCCCCCCAACTCACATGGTCCATGAGCTCCCGCACCATGCCGTTCCACTGGCCCGTGCTCTCGTCCAGCGCACCGTACTTCCCGTCCTCGACTAATCGCACCTCGTAGCGGAAGCCCAGGATGCCGGAGAGCTCCCTCAGCAGGTCGATGCAGTATCCCTCGAAGCGGTCGTTCCCGTAGAGAGGCTTATCCGACTTCTTAAACATCACATATGGCTCCTCCTGTGCGGGGAAGATAAACTGGTGTAGCATCGAGTCTGTTGGGTCTATACCAGATATTGAGCTGTTTTGTTTCTGTGCTTGTTTGTCGGCTGCGTGGGGGGTCTTAGCTCGTGCTTTAAGTACCAGGATGGTGGACACACGCAGGGATTTGTTCGCCAGAGAGTCCGTGATGTTGGATGTCTTGCTTTTGTGAGTGTCCGTCATGTTCAGACCGCTGGGGGGATCCCAAGTCCCGATCTGTCGAGACAGTTCAGACGTCACAATTACCTCAAGATTGTCCACATCCACGACTTTCCCAAGACAAAAATTACCCAGACGCACCTTTTCCAGGCCGTCCTCCTTCAGACTGATGACGTCCAGGTCGAAATCTGTCCTGAGTCCATTGGTCTTGTTAAAGAGAACACGTCCGGTCAAACCATCCCAGTGAGCCTGCAGACGGAAGCATTACGCATAATCACCCAACGTCCTCGCCGCTCGCCGCACTCATTCCATTAACCTTAAGGTATCGTCTTTCGCAACAATATCAATCCCAACGCTAACCATAAAACTTTTACTGTCCCAATTATGAATTCCGTCTGGCTCCATCCACCCCCCCACCACCACCACCGCAACCCCCTGCTGTCTGTCTCAACAACATAACAAGATGCAATAAGGCAGCTAAGATGGAAGCAGATTTGACAGGTAAGAGTTCATTATGCATGTGCTTCGATGCGCTTGAAGTTTCACTTCAAAGGTGTTGGAGAAACAGGCAGGCAGGAGGGAGAGGAAGCGCCAGCGACTACAATGGCCCGTTCTGAAAATTACCTGCAATGATACCATCCTCGGAATAAAAAAAGGGAGCTTTGTAGAACAAAGCAAATGGCTGACCCGGACTAGAGTTAAGGGGCCGCGAGGAGGCTTTGATACCGGCGCCTGGCGGAGGGAAAATAGGGAGAAAGGGAATCAAAACGTGTGGCGGACGATGATAACGGTGCTTCTTCTCATGAGCGTTAAGAGTTAGCAATTAAGCTGCGCGAGAAAAACAACGTGCGAGTTCACGGGGGAGGTGATCGATGTAACGCCGTCCCCAAGGACGTAGCGCTCAGCAGATTCCAGCGGGTAGGGGGGAGGTCAGGGGTCAAGGTGTGCCGGCATGTCGTTGGCCTTGTCATACCTCTTTGATGAGCCCGATGAAACGCCCTCCGAAGCGCCAAGGCTTGTGGCGATTGCACTGCAGGGAGCTGACGGTGATCTGCTGGGATTGCTGAACCGCCACTGCCACCACGTGCACGGCGTCGTACATCAGCGCCGCGTCCGTCTGTAAGCAAAAGGGCAATGATTAGACTTTATGAAAACACCCCGTCAATACCTCCGCCCCGCCGTGACCTTTTTATCGGGCCATTCGTTCTCCGGCGCGCTAACGCCAAACTGTGTGGAGTCTCGGGTGACTTGTTTTACTCCTCAGCCGGGACAAGAGAACATAAATTCGGGGTAATGCCAGCCGTTAACGCCCAGCACAAATGACAGAGTGTCGCCGCCTGTTAGCGGAAACACCCGACCGCTGTCCGGGGCGATGAGGTAGCTCGACTGGAGAGACTATCTCCGATCGGAAGGCTAGCATGCGAAGACTAATGCTTCCCGATGGGTTGGCCTGTTCTCCAGATAGAGGGAATGCAAATCAGGATCGAAACTGGACGTCTCTGGACTGTCAGGCTCAGCATAACATGCTAAGCACACGGCATACCACGCCGGATCGCCGTGGCGATACTCATCCATATAAGCCCAGTAATAAGTTATCAAAGGGAGTAAATGCTTGAGCTGAAATTTATCACACTGACACGCTGAGATTTATCTTTGCCGCTCCGCCGGGCACTCATGAATTCCTTTCACGGCGTCTGTCCTCGCCGTTTGAGACTCCCGTATTTACCCGGGTCAGCGCGTTACGGCTCAGCTCGGATGGCCGCTCCTGAAACGTGCGGCGGTGATCGCATTGGACAAGTCCTGGGTGACCAACCTGTGAAGCGGCGAGAAAGATTACCGCTAGACCGCGGCGGATCTGCAGTTATATAGTCTTTGTGGATGTGCCTCCAGGGGGGGCCTTGGCTGAGCTGGACTCCCCAGCAGGAGGCCAGCAGAGCTGCCGGGGAGGTAGGAGCAGGGGGAGGAGGTATCCGTGGGTAAGATACGTAATTTATCGGAGGCATATTTGCATTGACAGGTCAATTAAAGGAATGAGTCCGACTTCTAGGATTGGGGAGGGAGTTTAGCCTCCCGAGTCGCCATTGGAGTTAGCTGATGTCAAAGGCAGCAGCGGATCAGAGGACGGGGGTGGGGGGAAGCCATCGCTGCTCTCTTTTCATCCCGACTGCCTCCCCGAGAAAGAGATCAGCTCGTATCTGCCCCCCCCACCCCCATCCCCACCCCCAGAAACAGCGCCGGAGCTATTTTTAATGGAAACGGCCGATTAGGGAGAAAAACGTCGGCCATTCTGCTAATCTATTATAGCGGGGAGAACTTTTACAATCCAGTCAAAATATCCAAATGTAATTGAGTCCATTGATGGGGAGGAAGGTGGCGTCACCTCCCGACGTCATGACAACGGATTGGATTCCGACGGAGACGATTTGTTTGGCGGATGCAAGATGTATTTATTTTTTTGAAATAGAAAAAGTTGTAAATAATGGCATTCAGTTTCATTCCACTTCAAAAATACATTCATTTATTCAGCCGGCTCTCTTTGAAAAGTACAGTTGGACCGTGACACGGTGGAATGCATGCAATTCAAATAACATCTGCCTTCTGCTAACCTTTTTTTTTTTTCCGCGCTCCTCGCTTTGCTCCTGACCTTTTAACTTTCCTCCGACAACCTTGACTTCTTCCCTACCGAAACCAATCGATATCACACTCCCGTTTCTTCCATCTGCAAAACTCTTTATTCATTTGGGTCAGACTGAAGCATGTAAGACATAAAAATAAATATATTCTTGTGAAAAACGCTTCCAGGGAAGAACAAGAAGAAGAAGAAGAAGAAGAAAAAAAAACTATGACAACTTATTTGCTGGATGCGGGGTGTAGATCTGCTCTCACCCGGTAGCAGATGACTTTATGAAGATTTATACATATGTGCAGCAACCTGTTTTATTTAGAGAGAGCCTTATAACATGCTCCAATGACAATTTAACAGAGTGATAACAGTGGGGACATGCTTCAGGGGCGGGGGGGTCTAAAAGAACGGTTTTATACGGGGCGCCGTAAGAGACAGGAAGTTGTTTATTGTAACATAAAGATCCACCGACTGTAACATATATATATATATATGTGTGTTTACAGTAATCCCTCGCTTGTTCGCGCTTCAAGCTGCATGGCTTCACTGCATTGCGGATTTTTAGTAGGTAGTCACGTGATACCGTACCCACATGCTATTGGCTGACAGCATCTGGAGGTGCACTGCGTTTGAATCAGTCTATAAGAGTGTGAGAAAAGGTAATGATCCCTCGTTACTCATGGTTAATGAGTTCCAGGACCACCCATGAAAAACGAAATTCGCGATATAGCGACATACTATTTATTTTGTTATTTACGGTATTTTAAACGTTTTTGATCCCTTCCCTATACTGATATTAAACCATCTTTTATCTGTATTACCTTTTCCCACACTCTTATCGACTCGTTTAAATTACCGTAAATAATAAAATAGTTTGTCTCTATATTGCGGAATTTCATTTTTCACGGGTGGTCCTGGAACGCATTAACCGCGAGTAACGAAGGATTACTGTACAAGCAAACCTTGGTTTTGGAACGCTTTAGACATCGAACAAATTGGAATTCGACCAAAAAATTCGGAATTTTTTTTGTCTTGGAAGTATGAACAAAATTTGGAAAGTCGAATGCGAAACAAACGCCTTTTTCTCACCGCCAAGCGCGAGAATATTTCTTTCTTTCTCTTGTTTGCTTCTTTCTTTTACATTTCTTTGATATGTTTCATTACTACCCAATTTGATATATAAATGACATTATGAAATAACGTATTATGTTGAAAAAAGGTAGTTTTCTCGCGTCTTGGAACGGATTAAGACATTTCCATTATTTGTAACAGAAAAAATGTATTTGGAATTCAAATAAATCACTATTCCAATAGCCTTCAGGAACAAATTGTGGTCGGAAACCGAGGTTTGTCTGTATTTGAAATCTGCCATGAATGACGTCACTCCTCCATTCCTGGAAATATTCGTACCCCCCGCCCCCCACTCGCCTCCATCTTTAAACTTTTGATTGCCGATCTCTATCAAACATCATCCAGCTCAAATTATTCTCATGGCGAAGATCTTTTTTTCCTCCCACTTGCAGAACAATTCCCGCAAATCCCTTTGTGATGGAAACAAAAAAGAGGCTCGCATCGAGTGGAAGATGAAGAGATCGGTCGGGGTATATATTGGGGGGGGGGGGGGGGAGAGAAACGTCAAATGATGGCTCACAGCTTTGGCAGATTGCATTCAATTTAAAAACAATCCAAGAGCGATCTTGATATTTATTTGGGCGCCAAGCACGTCTCCCTCTGGGCTGTTTTTAAGTGTTTAAAGTGAAACCAATCCCAACCCCCCCTCGGGGGCCCTCAGACAGAAAAGTGTTTGAAACAAAAAAAAAATGCCCAAAAGTCTTGTTTGCCTCGTCTTCCTTACCTCTCCACGTCTCCCCCCCCCGCTCCATCGCCGCCAAATACCCACATAACCATCTGAAAACACACATTCCCCTTCTGCTGCAGCTGAAGCGCCGTTTCCAAACGCAGCTTTTTCCTTAATTTAATGACTCACAGTTTTCCACTTCTTACGCCTTTCCGCTCTCGCCCTTGATGTTTTCATTCAGCTGTGCATTTTTATTTTTTTTATTTATTTTTTTCTACCCCTTCTCTCATAAAAACCCCTACGTGAGGAACATACAAACATTGACACACTCGCAGGAGCCAATTAGCGGGGAGGCGTGCGTGTCACACACACACACACACACACACACACACACACACACACACACACACACACACACACACACACACACACACACACAAACCTGGTAAAGCAATCAGACATAATGACAAACCTCAACATGCTTCCCAGAGGCATGCCTCATTTGTCGCGGTTGCATGCAGTTTCCTCATTTGGAAAAAGGTGAACTGAAAAGTCTACCGATCTGCCAGTCGAGTGTGTGTGTGTGTGTGTGTGTGTGTGTGTGTGTGTGTGTGTGTGTGTGTGTGTGTGTGTTTACACAAATATATTCCCTTTCTCCTGCATCAGTATTCACACTCGCTCTCCACCTGTGCATAATTCCATAATTCCTCTGATAATGTTTGCAGCCTGAAAAACGACATCTCCATTTCACTTCTCACCTCTCCCAGAATTCCTTTCTCCACACACACACACACACACACACACACACACACACACACACACACACACACACACACACACACACACACACACACACACACACACACACACACACACACACACACACACACACACACAAACACACACAAAAGGCCCCCGTGATGGACGTCTCTGCTGTATATACATATCATATACATCTGATTAGCCCTAATGAGATTAGCGCTGACCTGTTATTTACCATGCATGGCTGGGCTGCGGTTGCCAGGCGCAACAACACACGCCTGAAAGGGAAGGGGGACGCACCGGCGGCGGCGCCACCAGCATCAGAGAGAAAGAGAAGGGGGAGGTAAGGGGGCTCATTGTTTTCCTGAAGCTGAAGTCGCTCTGCCCCCCCAATCACAGACGGACCCATGGGGTTTGATTTGATAGACAAAAGAGGAAATTATTCATTCCATTCCGCAGTTTATATGGATTTGTGCCGCTTCGCCGCGCCGTCGCCACAAGTATGTGACTCACAATTCCTACTGTCAGATAAATTACCGCATTTATAAAGTGTGTGATTTTTTTAGCAATTAAATTTTCACCAGTCAAGCAGAGTTTTCTGTAAGCAACACGCCACGATTTAGGATTCTAATTAAGATATCTATTCTCACTCAGCCGCCCACTGCAGCGGATAAGCCTGCTGTTTTATCTATTTGTTTTATCTGGAGAGATGAGATTCTCATGAGGGGTGTGGACGCTGGTGGGAAATGATGGCGCTTCAACTTAAGGAAGAAATACTGCCTCTGAGAGAGAGGCTCGGCCTGCAGACGGGGGTTGGAGAGGTGCAGTCGCGTGGTTTCTCCTGCAGAGGGAGCTGTGAAGATTCAATATAAAGTTGGAGCCAGGAGACTGTTAGCTTAGCTTAGCATCACCGCATCATCACTGGATGTGTTCAGAGGATGCTGCTACTGCTAATAATAATAATAAACTATTAATATTTAACATAATGATGGAGCCAGAAGCCTGTTAGCTTAGCATCACTGCACCTTTACTACTACTAATACTACCACTACTATTGATAATAATAATAATAATAATAATTATTATTATTATTGCTATTATTATTATTATTACAATTCGACATAAAGCTAAAGCCAGAAGCTTGTTAGCTTAGCTTAGCATCCGTACCCTAACTACCACCATTACCACTAATTGTTGTGTTTCAGTGATCTTTGTTGTTTCTTTACATATTTCAGTGTTACATACTGCTGCAGGTGATTCAATCGTCTGGTAAGTACTGTCTCTTTAAGAGGCAGGTGTGCTGTGAGCCCATGTGACCAGTCATCAGGAAGTGGTTTGACTAAACTCAGTTTGGACCTGGTCTGCAGCCGGTCGGTGAGTCTTAGCAGTTCTTTGTTTGTGTGTTTGATGCTGGCTGCCGTGTGTCCACTTCTTTCTGCTACTGCGCTGCGCTGCATCGACGTCCTGCTTGTATAAGTCGTCGTCGACGTGGTAGAATCTGTCGGTTCAATGGCTGATGAAGTTAGGGTTGACAGCGTGCTAAGCTGTGTAGCATGGAGCTAACACTTTGACTTGTGTGTGTGCCGTTCCATTGGTGTGCCACTGTTTGTTTTTCTTCAGTTTTACAAATGTCTGTTGGGTTTGAATTGCATGCTGGTTTGCCGCTGAGCATCATGGGAGTTGTAGTTCCTATTGTAGAAAGCCTGAATACACCCCATGCATTGACATGATGAATTACTATTTGTTTGAATTAGTATAGGAGATGTTTATTAGATAAACTATATACTTGGATTTAGTTAATTATTTTATGTTTATAGCATTATATATAGAAGGCTCAGATTTTGATGCTGTTTTGTGATGAAAGCTGAGATGCGATGTTTTATATCATTGTTGCTTATTATTTTTATTATTGTGATGTTTGTCATAGAAGTGAAAAGTGAAAATTAATAATCTATTACTGTTCAACACAAAGCTGAAGCCAGAAGTCTGTTAGCATAACTTAGCATCCCTCCTTGATCAATGGATGTGTCCAGAGGATGTTACCACTACTATTAATACTATTATTATTATTATTATTACTACCCCTACTAATAGTAATAATAATCTATTACTATTCAACATAAAGCTGAAACCAAAAGTCTCTTAGCTTAGCTTTGCTTAGCATCACAAAATTAATTTGATTTTGTTCATAAATTATAATAATTATAATAACAATAATAAATAATAATATAATGCTGTAAAGCCTATTTCACCAGCTTTTTAGCCTTCATCCAGTGTTTATGCTAAGCTAGTAGCCACTACTGCAGGCTGAGTAGGGCGACTGGAATCACGCGTGTCGTCTGACTCGTGACTAGAAAGCGTTTCCAGTCTTAGATCAAGTCATTAAGCGAAGAGCCCCCGGGTCCCAGACTCATACTGGTATCAAGCTGCTCAAACGGGGAATAACCATCATTCCCAGATGCTCCTCAGAACGATCTCCACGCTACGTTTGGCGCCGCCATCAAACTCAAATGGCGCCACGAGTGTGTGTCGTCCTCGGACGTCGAGCCGGCGCCCCAGAAATGGTGCAAAACTTTTGCTTCCGGTAGGAAAAGTGAAAAGACAACAGTTTAATGGGAGATGTGATTTATGGAGCATATTATGGCTGTTTCAGCCCCCCCCTCCCACACACACACACACACACACACACGCACTCACACACACCCCCCAGCAGAAAAAGCAGTGTGTGCAGCATCTGATCGTTTCAGAAAGGAAGAACCCCCCCCCCCCAGGGTGGCTCCAACTTCCTCCCTTCATCCCTTCCTATTTGACTGCCCCCCTCTCATCCCTCTGTCGCTTTCCTCCGTCTCGTCTGCCCCTCGTTTGCCTTCCCCTCGTTTGCTCTCCAGAGTATTTACCCGCTGCCGTAATTCCTCCTCTTTTTCTTTCGTCTGTTGGGGTTCTTTTTTTATTTATTTTTTTATCCCCCCCCCCCTCTCTCGCATTGCGTTTCCACATGCTGAGGCAGCAGAGTAGAGTTGCTGATTTTTTTTATTTTTTTTTAAATGAGGTTTTTTGTCATCGGGAAGTGAGACTGGTTTCCTTCTGCCGGGCCCCCGGGGGCAACAGATCCATTGATGGCTCTGGATTTATGAGAAAGCACATTCATGCTTTTATTGTAGGTTTAAGCTCGCTTTAAAGAGGGATAAAGGACTACAGTGCAGAGGTTTTTTTGTTGAAAGCACCGGGTCCTGCGGGACTCCTGGGAGCCGGAGAAGAAGTCTGAGTCACGTATGTCTACACATATATATATATTTGTTTGGCGTTGTTGTACTTTTAATAAAACACCCCTGACTTATCAAATACTGACAGACGATTGGAGGTTGAAAACCCTCTGCGTCCATTTTTATGTGCTTTTATCAATATCTGAGTGATGTTTTGTTTCAGGAGTGAAATGTCTCATCAATACTTCATAAAATAATGCCAATAAACTGGCATTTTTGACCTTTTGGAAAAAGTCAGGAGGGTAGAAACAGTAATATCGTCCTGCGGGCGGAAAAAAAACAAGAAACAGCTGAATGTGAGTACGCAGTTCAAACAAACGCAGACGGCTCGTTCCGACCGGGTGGAGTTGTGTTTGCCGCAAACAAACCGCTGATCCGTTAGTTAGAAACGCCAGATTTACACCCCACCCCCCCCTAAAAAAAGAAAAAGCAGTCAAAATTTTGGGCGATAAAGCGTCGAGAATGAGTTTGAGGGTAGGAACGGGCGACGCCGTTTGCTTTAAAAAAATCTCTCGACGTCCCAGCAGCAATCAGCGTACCTGCGCCCGCCGCTACCTGTCTCGCCGCACATGACCGCCTCGCCGCACGGCTGAGCAGATTTATTGCTAAAGCTATTTGAACAGCCAAAATGTCCCCCACCCCCCGCGCTGACATGCTAAATGGATGCTAATCCCCCCACCCCAACCCCCACCCCCTTCTCACACGTGAACCGAACGTGAGGCGGGAGGATGGGAAACGATGCCCGGTTCACGACGACTGATGTTCGTGTCGGTTTTATTGCTTGATTTTTTAATTTTTTTTTATTCGTCGTCCGATTTCAATCTGTTTGCTCCTCCCTCTCATCCTCTAAACAAATAAACATCAGGAAGCAGGGAGCGTCCTCCAGCCGGCGGGCGAATCTGTTATTGCGTTAGAGCTCAGGGACAAAGACGCCAGTCACGACCAGGTCATCGATGACTCGGAGCGGCGCGTCGAATCTCAAATTAAAACACCCGAACCCGAGGATATGATCATTGATTTTCGAGGATAAGCCCACACACACATGAAGCCGCATCCATCAAGCATCCGAAACAGAGAGTGAGAGCGAGAACGTGTCCAATCTGACAAAAACGCCTGCAGGCGATTGACTCCAAATTGAACTTCGAAGGGTAGGGGGAAACGGCGTGCGACAAAAAAAGGGACGCCCGTCGTTTTGTTCCGCTCCGGGAAACGATGCTGCGCTTTCTTATCGATGAAATCGCGACGGCCTGATTTTATTGTGCTTTTATTGAATCCGTTTCAGCGTTTGCTCAGGTGTCAGGGTCTGGAAGCCCCTCTTTACAGGAGAAAAACCGAACAGATTAGCTCGCGTCTCTTACACCGAGTGCTACAGCGCTAATATTTATCCTTTTTTCATTTATTTACCTGTTTATTTCTAGGAGCTTTTATTACTTTAGTGTGAATAAAAGCTGCGTCTCTCCTTCCAAAGCAAGTCTACTCATGGGTATAAAGAAAATAACCTTGCCCCGGTGAAAGAGCGCTCGTTGACCGTGGCTAATCTAGCGCTCACACACCTCCCAGGTGGAGCTGTGGGGCAGTCGGTGTAGCGAGGAGGTAGCATGATTACCAGGTGGGGGGGGTAGATTTTTAGGGTGAATAATTTAAAAATCTGTCTACTGTTGCCAAGCTAGCGGTTATGCAAGGCTTATATTTAGAAGCAGCCGTGCCCGGAGCTAAACGCTAACGGTGGTGTGCTAACATGCTAATAAATACTGACGCCGTTCGCCACTGTTTGCCCCGTTCGCCGTCTCAGCACGTCGGGATTTGGCATCCGCGGCGGGGTTTGTTGTTTTGCAGACGATGCCATCCTCTTCCAGCGAGCATCTGCCGCCCAACATGCCCCCCCCGCCCCCATGAGGGCCTCCGTGTGGGTGTCGCGCCACCAAATTTGGTCGCGCCTAGCTCATAGGAAACTGAAGCCATGCCATCGTTTTTGCAAAAAAATAAGCTTCATTAGGAATTGGATGCAAATTTTTAACGTTTCTTGGGAGCTGATTGGTCGATTCCAAGTACTTGGATTTAAAAGAGACTCCTATTCAGAGGCTTATCTTTCATCAGTGTGACTGATATTATCTGCTAATGTTAGCTAATTCCAGATAAATTCACACTGATACGTCAGCTAATGAGTTAGCAGGAATCTCATCCTGCCAACTGTAAAATATCTCGTTTACTCGTATATACGTCCGTTTCGTTGTCGCGGCGTTCCGTATATAACGGGCCGGGCGATACGGATTCACAGGTTGGTTCCGTCCATTCCAACGCTGTGATCTCCTCCCTCTGATCCCACTTGGCAGAGGCGAACGCCTTTTTAAAGACGGCGACTGTGGAGAGCAGACACTCGATGCCCTGTGCTGGGCGCCACCAGCTGGGCTTGGCACCACATCAACATTATTAACGCCGACGCTCCCTCGGCCATAGAAGCCATTTGTGAGTCAAAACTGTCCGGTGGAAGGGGGGGTGGGAGGTATTTAAAAAGGGAAACGTGTTGTCTTTTCAAGCTCCGTCGGACAAATTTTGCTTTTATTCGGGTTTTAAAACATAAAAGTGGGTACAATTCCTCTGACGGTAGCCTCGCTCAGCGCCACACCCCAATTGCAAACGCGCGCCAGTCGTTTTCTCGATGTTGATGCGAGTCCGCCACCCCGCTGATGTTATATAGGACAATAAAGGCCTGTGCAATCAGAGGCTACAACCATCATCAGATCGCTATCATGCAATCCACCCCCGGAGGCAGGTGCGAGCAGCGGGGGTGGCGTGTGTCACGGTCACACTGGTGCTCAGGGATATTGGATGGCCTCGGGGGGCCGCAGCGCAAGTTATCATCCCAGGAGAGCCGTAAGACAGAGGCGGAGATTTATGGTTCGTAGATTCCAAAAGGCGTGATAAACAAGCGCGCATTAGTCAGGGATGAAATAAATTAAATACTCTTACTTAATCGTGGTACTTAAGAAGTTCCGGGCAACTGCAGCCGCGACCGTTTTCCCCAGGTACTCGAGAAATATAGCCAGAAGTTTTGCTGCGAGTTAAGCTTGGAAAAACCAATAATTACTTGCTTTAATATTGATAATATTATGTACAAATAACTCCTTTAAAATGCCACGTAATCCACATAGAACACCGTTCCTCTCCCGTATGCATTTCTACAAAGGTTACCATATGAACGCTCTCACCTCCACTGAAGTATTTTTCCACTTCCACTCCTGCACAGCCACTCGATATGCATGCAGACAAAACAGAGCAAGGGCACACATCTATTATTGCTGAACTATTGCAGCAATATTGTGCTACTTGCATATTCACGGCGTACAAGAAACAACAATGTTGGTATTGCCCACTTTTTGGAATTCACAGCATCAGTCTAGCGCGGTATTCTGGGGAGAGCCCGGTAAAGTACCTATGGTTTCACAGCCACCCAGAGGTAATTAACACCGCCCGGGCTGTTTACACTATGAATCAAGACTTGACTCCCACCATACTGCCTGAGTCTTCTTCTTCCTCTCTCTGGCCAGAGGGTCCGCCAGATGGTGCAGAACCTACAGCTCTGTCTAGATCGCAAACAAACCCCATCGCCTGCTTTTCCGTGGTCCATCTCTGATAAAGTCGGACGTCTTATTTTTAAGCCATTTCTTACTTTCCCGGCTTGTTTTTTTCTGCCGCCGTTGATGAACTAAGGGTCGGAAAGGCCCGTGGAGTGGGAGCCTGCTAGTCTCTTTAGCTAAAACAAGCTGGGGGCTGATTAAATATGAGGAAAGGCCATCATGTTAAACAGCCACTTAATCAGATGGGCAGTGTGGCACTAATTAAAGTGTGCTCTGAGGACAGTGCCAATGGAGTGCTGCGACCTGAAGGATCAGGCGGGACCAGACGGCTCAAAGCGTTCATAACCTGTGATGCCACTTCAGTTGCGTTAGCATCATGGCTTTAGGGGCCAAACTTATCCGTTTGGACAATCTTGAACATGGACGATCACAGAAAGAAAGAGTTGTGAGTCTAACACCTCGATCAGATCCTTTAGACTTCCTCCGAAGTCGACAGGCCGTCAAACCATGTCGGGAACAAACTGACACGCTTTTCGTACATCCGGCGCCTCGTTTGTCGAGTTCTACCCCAGCGTTCCTGCCTTCCTTCGTCCAATAAGGCCAGGTCCCGCCTTTCTCGTCTTATTTATTCAACTATGTGTGTGTGTTTTTCCCTTCTTTGCTTCCAAAGACTATGTTTCTCCCATCTCCGTGCCGTGAGTTGTGTGCTTCCCGGCTCTCCCGTTTGGTGCTGCTCTTGGTTTTCATCGGTTTTGACACTTGAAAAGAAAATAAAAACTGAAGAAGAACAAAGAGAACAAATAAATTCCTTCCATTTTCCCCTCAAACCATTTTCTGCTAGTTTCAACAGCGACTCTTCAGATCAGCCTCCTTGAAAATCTTCAGTTGGTATCCTGATATTTTTCTAGTAAAGCGAAACGCTTCCGCTGGTAAAACGGCGTTTTCTCAACGCGTGTTTAACATACCTCAGATGTTAAAGCAAGCTTTTATAGTCCGTCAACTTGACGAGTAACACCACGACACGACTGCTTAAACAGTTTTCCCCATTTGACATCTAGTCTCTCCTCGACGTCTCCTTTACTCGGGATGCTTCTCCATTATAGCAGATGGAAGCCAATACGTGTGAACACGCTCGGATGAAACCTCCCAACCAATCATCTGCCCCGTTCCCGCCACGCGTGTGTTGCTCCGAAACGATTCCCCGTAGTTCTCGTTAATTCAGCAAAAAAAAAAGCCTGCCTCTCGGTCGCCACGTAGGAATTCGCCGCATCGCCGACCGCCGCTCGCTCCTCGATTGATGAGTAAAACAAAAGCGTATGTCTTTCGCATCACGCGTGCTCTGCGTCACGTCAAAAAACGTGCCTGAATCGTCGAGCGTTTGGTGAAACAGGAAGTGCACGCTTCCCGTTTTCTGTATAAAAGGGACGGACACGTTCGCGAGTAATATTAAATACGGCGTTTCAGTAAAACGCCAATTTCAGAGAGCATTAAATATAACTTTACATATACTTGGCAGTCTTGGTGCATCCATCTCCTAGTCCTCCTTTCATCCCATTTATGCCAACAAAACGTTTCCTTGTGGATTATGTGCAGTCAAACAGTGTTTTACGACTCCACGGCGTTTTAGGGCGAAGGCAAAAAAAAAAAAATCTTTAATAGTTGTGTGTCAAGGACAAACGCGACGTTGTTGTTTTGTCTTTTTGAAATCGCTGTCATTAACCATTATTTACCGCGCCGTAGTAAAAGTTTGTTCAATGTGTTCTTGAGCCGGTTTAACGTTAAGCGACTCGCTCAAGGATGTTTCAGCCATCGCCGCTGATGGGATGGAAAAATGAGGTCACGGAGGATCCCATTTGTAATCCCTGCATGGTTTGGAAGTATTTTTAGTGAAGTTGTGCGTTTTTGCAGCATGGAGACAGTTTTGTATTGGGTACCAAGGTGGGGGTGACGATCAGTGAGGTGCTAAAAAACAGAAGGACTTAATTCTATGAGAGGACGATGAGGTAACCAGTAAATTTTTTTGCATTTTAAACATAATTTTTACGCCCCTGTTTTGCGCTGCAGTACATATGTCACACCAGTAGGAGGCAGTGTCCCATTCCAAAATCAATTCCTAATGGTTTCTCATTGTTTTTGGCGCATGTTGTATTTGTTCCAACGACGACAGTAGGGTGGCGTTTTCGGAATTCAGCACTTTGAAGCCGTTTTTTAATTAAACGAACAAAAAAAACCAACTAAAAAAAATTTCAGTCTTCGGGTAACACTCCTTAATTTTATATAATAATAAGTAGATTTGCTTTGCCAGACTTTTTTTTCTCCTCCTACAACTGTTGCGAAACATCCGATCAAAATCATAAATTTTCCCGGTGAACTGTCACTGCCATCGCCGCCATCATTTATGGTTCTGATATATTTATATATATCGATATATGATATATCCGAACTAAAAGCAGCTGACCGACACGGAGCAACGGGAATTCTGGGAGCTCGCCCAACCCATTTAGCCTGAGCTTACGCTAACATGCTTTTAACTATGTCCCGCGTGAACCGGTCCCCCATCCTGCCGTCTGTATTACCCACACAACTGCACTCTATTAATAAAAGAGTTCCCATTATGAGCGATTACACTGGAATTCTAAATTGTGTCGGATGACACAGGAGAGCAGCCAGCCCTCTGTTGTGGTAATTATAGCTAGCTGAAATGTAGACATAAATGAAATGATGCAGATGTAGAAACTATCAGGCGCTAAAGCCTCAGCGGGGTGTACAACAGGGAAACACTTTTTTTTTTTCTCCCTCAATTAAATCCGACTATATACTTAGCTCAGTGAATGGGTATTAAAAAGAATTCAAATTACAACAAAGCATTAAAACCAACTATCTCATTAGCTGTAGGCGATAATTATACACACACAGAGGACAAAATAATAATGATGAGATTATCTATCTGTCTGTACGGCCATCTATCTGCAGCCCCGCGTTTTCCCGGGATCAGGCAAGGAGTCGACCCCCCCCCACCCCCCGATAGATAGATAGATGGGGTCGCGAACTGGCGTGTCTACGCTCAAATTAGCCGCCCCCTCTCTGATCGCGTCTCCCCGTTGGAGATATCTTGCCAAACAGAGTGAAGAGGCAGGAGACAGGGGTGTTAGCGGCGGAGATCCTCATTATATACCCCCCCCCCACCAAGAAATGACACTCCACCTCACCCGAGGCTCAGAGTGTCGCTGTGATTATACACCACCCAGCGTTAATGCTAGCTTAGCCCCCCCTTCCCTTCATCTTTCCCCGCCCTATCGCCCCTCCATCAACACTCCTGCGCCGCTGTCTCACCTTCCCTCCTCCTCCCATCAGGCCGTCAATCAATCCCCCTCGCGAAAAAAAAAAATCGCAAGGTGACACCAGTCGCCGTTGCCCCGGCAACCATCGCTACCCAACTGTTGCCATGGTCAACAGGCGCGCAAAACAAGGCTCTGGCGAGGCACCGGCGCCGCGTGGGGAACGAGAACGAGTTGCGGGATTGGGCGGGGGGGGGGGGACAGAAGGCTGGACAGGAGGGGTGGAAGGTCAAACGACGGCCGCCTTGCTTTTAATTTAATATCGCTCCTCAAGGTGGACACTCCGCCCGGGGCGCCGGCGCGTAAAATGTCAAGCAAATCCATAAATCAAATCATCACATTTGAGATACAGAGAAAGAAAATATATATCGAGTATTTTTTTTTTTTTAATCTTTACCTTATTTAATAGAAGTGGAAGCTATTTTTTTGAAAACCGTTGCTCCATTACGTCTTTATTATAGCACTAAAATGACGCCTTGGTGCTGCTATATCTTCATCCACTTATTAGCAGGAATACTGCCTGGGCGGAACGCTCCATAGAATAAAACCCCTCAGAGCCAGGATTCATAAATAGAGCACTCTAATGAAGTACTTTATCAAAGCTCCTGGACACATTATTTATTATTTAACTACGCTTCTAGTCCGGCGAGGTATGTCAATACGCAGCTATAGGATCTGACAAAATGATTCATGCAATGCGATTAATCAATTCGGCATTCTCCATTAATATCCATTAATTTCCGGTGGAAGAGAAGCGACTTAACCTCCCCGGCGTGTTGCATTAATCTTTTTTTTTTTGCATATGCGTTTTTTTGCCTGGATGGGGTAAAAAGAAAAAAGAAAGGAAGTGTTGTTTTGGAGGGAGGTGAAATAATTTTTTTTTAAAAATGCCTCTATATTTGGACGCAGCGTGATTCTGGCAAGACTTTACAGCAAAAACCGCGGGATACTCGTTCCGGATAAATAAAAAAAGGCAAATATTGATTTCTATAAATGTTGACGCGCTTCAATTATTCATGATGTATAAGCTTGGGGATGCAGGAATACGCGAGAAAAGGCTTCTTTTATTACACTCGTGTTTGATATCCGATCTTCAATCTGGCCAAAGAAGCAGCGTCTGAGAAACTAAAGGTTTGTTTGTCTGCAAAGAAAAGGGACGGAGGACGAGTAAATCGACTGTTCACGACGACTCCCGTTCCCTTTTTCACTTTCACATCACCTCATCTCATTCCTTTTCTTTCTTTTTTTTTGTTTTTTTGTTTTGTTTTGTAAGCCATCCCTAAGAAGCCAAAGCCATAATTTCCATCCAATTTGTTCCCTCTCTCTGCATGAACACTGACAGATTGTCATATTTTGGCCCGAGTCCCGGGAGGAGAGGCAGGAGGGCAAGGAAACGGTTATTACGGTTCACACCGGCTCATTACCGGGTATTTAGACCCAATGCCGACAACAACAGCAACAAAAGGGGGGGGTGGGGGACACGCCGCGTCGGCGCCGTGATCGACAACCGAGGGGGCCCTCGATTCATCTCCTCTTCAGGAGTCTTCAAAGCGCCGCCGCGTTCCTCAACGACCGTTCCGATTGATTCGGTCAATCGGAGAAACGCGAAGATTAATTACAGCCGTGCAAACGCAGCGAGAAATGTTCGTTTCTTAAATTTATTTATTTATTTTCCCGCCTACCGTCATGAATCCATCCAGCAGGCCCGAGTCCGGCTTGGGCGGGGCTTGCAGCCGCTCCATCGACCACTTCTCGATGATTGACGACACCTGAGAGTTTTCCGTGTTGAGGATGCGGAAGCCCGTCATGTTGACGCCGCTGAAGCGATACGGCTCCATGTCCAGGGCGAACAGGTCCTGGGGAGGGAAAAAGGAGGGGGAAGTCTTCGCAGTACACCGTTCATCTCTCAGCTGTTAATAATTAATCTACTCATTATCTCCCATCGTTAGCGTCATCTTTTGAGCGACCAGGCGGACGTTTCTGGGATGCGACGGCTAATGGAGCGACAGCGAGATGATGTTGATCGTGACGCGGTGCCGTCGATGGCTTTAGCGCCAAAAAACGGCGACTGACGTTGAAGTCGGTTAGACGTCCAACCCGACAGACCTGTAATCACCGTTGTCTTAGCATTCCCGGCGGCACACGCGACTAGCCGGGGGTCTTAACGGCGGACGCGCGGGGAATCGTTAAAACGCCGAGCGCCGCTTGAAATGTCCTTTTTCAGATTCGGTTTTCTCCAACCTTTTTGCCTCTTCTGCCTCTCGCAGCACGCCATTTGTTCTATAACGGAGCAAATGGGCGTCTGTCTCATTTGCTGAAGGCTGTTATCTGAACTCCTCTGTTCTCCAGGCCGGGTGAAGACGTGCCGCTTGTTCATCTGGAGCGTAGCGTGTAATCTCTGTAGCAGGTTGGATCAAACAACTTTGTCGAAACTTCAATCGCGGTTGGAGACGGGAGGATTAAATAACGCCCAGCTGCTTCGGGTTTCCCGCCGTCAAGGGGTTGAGGATTGGCCAGAATGGGGTGGAAAGGTCAGCGGCGAGTTGGGAGTAAAAAACGCACTCGGAGAGTTTCCAGATGGAAACTTTAAAAGGGAAACAAAAAAAATCATAAAAATAAACACGCTTGTCATCAGCGTAGTGGAGATGAGTCTGGTTTGGAGGCCGTCTATTTCAATCCGCAAGTGAAATCAGGTCGTAGCGTAGTGTTTCTCACAAGATGAAAATAATAGCGAGGCTGTCGGCGAACGCTTCCTGCTTGACTCGGATTTAATTTTATGCTCAGGGATGAAAAAAAAAAAAAAAGTGCTTTTCATTCGTTCACATCCAGGCAGACGGATGTGTTTGTGCGGCGTTAAAAACAGATGAATACAAGAAAAACGCTTTAAAGCGCCTGCATTATCAAGTGGATGGCGGCTGTGCAGAAATGTAATAAACATGATGTTTGCGCCGTAATTGCATCTTGTCAACATAAAAGAAGAATTGCCAGTGTACTCACCAGGGTAGTAAAAATATAATGGTAGTACTCCGTCATCATACCCATGGCCAGGGCCTGCAGGGGGGGAGAGAGAGAAGTAACTAAAGATCAGAGATTAATAGTTTAATGAGGCTCGTACTCCATCCTTCATTTAGCATTTATAAAACCCGCGTAGCAATCCGCGGCTAAAAGACTAAGTTTCACCATAAAACAACCCAGGGGCGGGTCGGTCGGTCTCCAACTTTTTAAATTGGGTGTAAATAAGGGGGTTGGTGATTTAAAAGATATATCGAGTCAAGAATAAGACGGCTTCATCTACCAGCAAAATACGATAATCCCTCGTTACTCACTGTTAATGCGTTCCAGGACCACCCGCAAAAAACAAAATACCGCGACATAACAATGAGTATTTTGTGGATTATAAGGCGCACCTTCAATGAATGGCCTATTTTAAAAATATTTCATTTTAAAACTTTTTTCATATACAGGCAAACCTCAGTTTCTTTTTTTCAACAAGTAATTTCATAATGTTATTAATATATAAAATTGTATAGTAATGAAAATTATCAAAGAAATGTAAAAGAAAGAAGCAAACACGAGAAAGAAAGAAAGAAAAAAAACCATCGACGTAATCAGGCTAGCCTAAGGTAAGAGTTTCCGTCATCTTTTGCACAGAAGTTTACGGTATCGTAACTCGTATCATAGGCATTGGAACGCAAATTAAGTGAAAAGTTATTGAATACAATAAACTAAAATAAAAAGCACCTTACCGTCACGTTTTATCTCGCCTTTTTCTCACCGCCAAGCGCGAGAAAAAGGTGTTTGTTTCGTGTTCGACTTCTAAGACAAAAAAATTCCGAATTTTTTTGGTCCAATTCCGATTTGTTCAATGTCTAAAGCGTTCCAAAACCAAGGTTTGCTTGTTTAAGGCACATTGGATTATAAGAAATTGAGAAAATAAAAGGCTTTTAGGTGCGCGTTATAGTCCGGAAAATACTGTATTTATTGTTTAGGATAATTTAAACATTTATGAACACTCCCCATACTGATATTACCGTTGTTCAAAGCGCTTTTAAGTGTTTCTTTAATACACGGAAATTTTGCGTTGCGTTCCGAGACTCACAGATGATTTCATCCAATAGCATGCACGTACGGCATCACATGACTACCTACTAAAAATCCGCAATGTAGTGAAGCCGGAGATGTTGAAGCGCAAATATGCGAGGGATTATTGTACATTAAAAAACAAAAAAGGGAATAAAAACAGTTTTAACATTAGCTGGAATGACAAGAGCCGACTCGCCTGTTTTTTAAAAACGGATTTCCAGAAGCTATTTTTCACACAACATGTGTTGTTTGCACTGACTCATGCTTTTGTTTATTTCACAGCTCAATCTGCTGGTGAAAATAAAAAAGCTGAAAGAGAAGCATAAAATGTTCCAAAGTCCTTATTATATATTTTTTTTTTGTAAGGACGCTATTAAGGCTCTTAGCAGGCGGGCGAACGCCATGGCCACAAACACAAAAACAGATCCTGGGAAGCATCGCATGAAAAGAAATTGAGCTGTTGACACAAGCGATCTGTTTTTTTTGTGTTTTTTTTGTTGTGCATACCAAGTGCTCGCCATCAATAAATAATCATTTCCTTTTTGCTTCCTGCAGAATAGGCGTCCACGTATTGAAACGTGGCGCGCACCTTCTATCCGGTGATATCCCTCCACCGCTCTCATAAATAATGTGCCTCTGTTAAATGAATTTAACATGCCTGTGAGCAGAATTAGAATTTCTAATTAAAAAACCGTTATTGTCCAACGGAGAGCATCCATTATGACGGGTCAGTAGCAGATATCTAATATTCTGCAAAGAGATTAAAGATGCAGCGAGCAGAAACTAGGTAGGTATCTGAATTATTTGCATGGGTGCTTAAAGAGAGTGATACAAGGGGCATATATGAGCTTTCTGATTCAGTACATATGCATAATAAATGAGCTATGACTGCATTTACTGAGTCTATGTTCCTAAAAATGGGAAATTATGTACATTTTTAATTTAATTTAGGTGGCGCTGATTAATCATCTTACTCTCAGATGTAGCCGCCGTAGCTTTAAGCGCTCCCATTCATCGTCGATTGAGATTAATATCGCTGATAATATCAGATAAATAGAAAAAGACGTGAACCAACAATGTGTGAAATAAGTTATTGAAACTCTACGTGAACCCGAAAAACTATTTCTCCTTTAGTTACGAATATAATTACGATTCAAATCCACGATGATCCACGAAGATTTATATACTTGTATTCATCCTGGCACATTTATTCGCATTTATTCAAGTATATATTTATTTTTTACTTTCACAATAGTTTGTTTCATGAAATAATGATGCCAGTTATTCTGAACAAACAACTCGAGCTGGATGATGTAACCTGTGCAAAGCCAAAACACCGTATCTGCAACCGCCAATTTTGAGCGTCAAAAAAAAGAAATAAAATTTGACAAATCCGACAAAAAGATTCACACACGAGAGGAGAAGAAGCTCCAGAAAAAAGTGACTAATCGATATTTAGCGTTTAAATGCTAGTCTGTAGCATACGTTAGCGTGCTAATAATGATAGCTCTTCGCTCTCGGCTGCCTCGTCGACAAAGAACTTCTTTTTTTAAGCTTACATTAAGTCTGTTTTGGAAACGCAACTGAAGTTCATCAGAATTAACCAGTTAGCTAACCCCATTCACACCTTCTCTTCATTAATTAGCCGATTCTTAATAGCATATACCACCTTGTCAAACAAGCAAAATAAAAGTAGATGTTTTCCTTATTTGCGCGCTGTCTTGATAGCCGCCACCTTGATAAAGGATTCACCATTAAATTTGTGCATAAGGTTTGTTTAGCTGACAGGTGCTAAGTGGCTAAATCCAGTCACACCTGCTGAGCTTGTTAGTTTGAGAGACAGAAAAGCCTGCGGTGCATTGAAAGAAACAGATTAGTGAATAAAAAAATACTCTGAAACTTTCATTTGCACATCGCGATAGAACGTCCTCGTCGTTCTTGATTAACTCCGTCCGAAGAGGTTTGCTAGTCCGTTTTGTTAGCAAAGATTACGGTAAAAAGCACTCGCCTGATTTTTTATGACACTTAGATGAATGGCTGTAGTTTGTTCCAAGGGAAGAAGCCATTAAATTTGGGTGCAAACCAAATCGCAGGGCGGCTACATTAATTATCGAGCACTAGTGAAAGGAGAGCGGGAGAGAATCAGAGAACTATAAATACATCCAGATTTTTTCTGGGGAGATTACATTCCGTTGCGGGGAGAAAAAAAAAAGGAAACAAGCCCACATCTCTGCGCTATCCTGCAGGAAGGAGGCCTTTTGTGTGGATTTTTGTGTGAATTTGGATGAAGCACAAACACGCCTGAAGCTCTTTACACACCTGTGACAGAGTTGCGAAAGCAATGGAGGCAGCAACGCAACGCGTGTCTCGTATATACGGAAACGTGTTGTCGACGTATCGAATCATAACAACACAAAGAAAACCGCTGGTGCAGATAAGGCGTTGTGTCTCGTATATACGGAAATGTGTCATCGACGTATCGAATCGTAACACGAGGGAAACCGCTGGTGCAGTTGAGGCATTGTGTATATACGTTGTCTCGCAGATACGTTGTGTCTCGTATATACATTGTGTCTCGTATATACGTTGTCTCGTATATACGTTGTGTCTCTTAGATACGTTGTGTCTCATAGATACGGAAACGTGTCGTCAACGTATTGAATAATAACAACACAAGGGAAAACGCTGGTGCAGGTGAGGCGTTGGTGAGTTGCGATTTTTTTCTGGATAGAAACGTATTATGCCTCGTTTTTAAGATGATTTTGGAGAAGGTTTTTGGAGATGTTTTTGGAGACCAAAGGTCCGCCCTCCCTCGGAAGCATCCACCCGTTAAACGTGACTTTTAGCAGGTTTCCAGACATTTTTTTTTTGCAGGTTGATGCTTCTCTGCGTTGCATGTCGTCCAGGTTCGTACAGTGAAACTGTAGGGAGTCGTCAACCTGACAAACTGTCAAAACATTTATTTTAGGAGCCTTAAAGTTTAATTGTACTCACTCTGGAGAGATCCTGCTTTCCTGTCAAGCTCGTAACTTCATAACGCCAAAGAGGGATGAGCGCACCGGAGTTGCCCTTCTTGTTATCGGAGATCATTTAATATTAATCACGCGAGGCACCGTAAATACTCCCCCCAGGTTTGGTTCTTTTTTTTTTTTCAGCAGTAAGTCTATCTTTTGCGCGTCAAGCCGGTGGACTCGTACCTGCTTCAGGATCCACGCAGCCATCTCATGTCCACAATCAAAGATGACATGAAACTCCTTCGCCTTCTTCATCTCCTTCAGAAGTGGCTTGGCATCCTTGGTCTCTGTGGGCAGCTGTCGGATCTTCAAACGAATGTTGTATCGTGACGGCGCCTTGATCAGCTCCTGCAGTCGAATGAGACCTGCAGACAAAGAGGATATACCGTGAAAAAAATAAAAAAATAAAAAAAATGGAATTTTAAAGATGCAATAACAAAAAATGTGTTTGATCTGCTGCCATTTTTGAAGTGTCTCTGACGGTAAGGAGGCCACGACAAAAAATAAAAAACACACACCAGTAAATGTGGATTTCTCAGCAGAAAAGGCTCATATGCATGCCTTCCTAATCCACATCTATTGATCCTCCCACACACACTTGGCGAGCAAACACACTGCTACAGACCTATCAAGAGAATTTAACACCAACCCAGCGTTGCACTCCTTTTATACCAAATGAACAAAAATGGAAAAAAGAACCTCGATCTGCACCTCGCCTACAAACGCCGGTGAAAACGTCGATCCACTCCCGGTCCATTCCGAATCCGTTCGCTTCCATCTTGATGGAAAAAGCCGCGGTCAATCCGGCTTCTCACTCGCACTTCAGACGTGGTCTGATGAGCGCCTCTGTTTGCCCTGCTTGTACTTTCCTCCCCCCCTGGGGTTGGGGGGGGGGGAATCCAACACCGCCGCCGTCGCATATTGAGCTACAATCTTCACCTTTCATTTCTCGACCACACGCTCAGGTAGAAAGCTCTCCGGGAGAGCTGTGATGAGATTACAATGAGTTTCTCCCTCAGTAAAGAACTTCAGAGTGGAGGGATGAAAGAGGCTGGATTGATGGGAGAGATGATTACTTGTCATGGATATAAAAATGGATGGAGCGGCGAGAATAGTTTGAGTGGGAACCAGAGTGAGATAGGATTTTTTTTTTTTTCTTCCCGTGGAACCACTTTGAGATAGCTCGGCCTATTTTTTATTTTTGAAATGAAGTGCTGGATGAGCAGTTTAATGGTCTTACTCCGCGTTGGGGGCTGGGTCTCCCTGAAGCCCATTGAAAGATTGGTGTGAAATAAGAACATGCAGATCTCGTGAAAAGTATTGTACAGAGAAATAGTGCACCTCCGACTTTCGTCAGGTAATCCCCAATAGATCCCCTCTCTGGGGCAGGTGTGCATCTCCCTGGTTTTGTTCCTACCGACACTATTGGAGGTGTTAAGCCAGAAAAAAAGAATCTGTCAAGGGAGCTCAACGTTTGGGAAACACTGTCAGTGTCGATGTTTGTGGGATCCGGCTAATGCCTTCAGACTTTCCCCTGGTTCTAAAAGCGGTGTGAATATTTTATCCCCTCCGATGGTTTTTCCCGCCAGCCGTCAGATAGGCTCCAATCAGTGGCCCGGGGCCCCGGAGCATGAAGCCGTGTGATTACAGCCCGGGACCAGGTGGGAGCAGTCGGGGGAAGCAACACGGCGATGCAGCTGTCACACTTTTCAGGGTGTCAGGTGTTGGGGAAAAAAAAATCTCCACAAAGGAGGCCCGGGTGACTCCGATCTGACAGCCGGCGAGGCGAGAGGTCACCTTTTTGGGAGCGGTTTGTCGGAGAGTGACGGCGTGAACATACCGCGCTTCGAGGCGGGAAGTGACATGGGGGTCAAGGGAATGAGTCAGGATAATGTGGCGACTGGGATATCATCTGAGGTTAATGCCCCAACGCGACCGAAGGGGTTGAAGCCCGAAATAGACATGACGAAAGACAAACGGCAGGAGAACAGAGTTTTAATTTTCTATTAAGATATCCCTTCGCTCTGGAGCAAACTCCCATGTGAAACCTGTCTAAAATTTAAACCTCCTTTCAACTTTATCTAATTTACTCACATTAAGTTGTCAACCGCATCAGGCCAAAATAGCTCATAAATTGCCAACGAGCGTTTTGAACATTATCGTCTTCTCCGAAGCGATTACACTCCACCTCGTAATAACATCACCGCGCCGGGCGCTAAAATATGACTTGTCTTTCAAAAACGCGCATTACGAGCTTCTCCACAAAGTCAACGGAAACGCCGAATGGCTGGCAGACACGTTTAATAGTCACCCTCGGAGATCAAGTGTCTCTGGGTGTTATTAATGGCGCTTGTCAGCTCTCACGTACTACAGTTCTGCATCGCATTAATCCGAAGAGACGTGGGGTCATTCTGTGTAATGTGGGTTCTTTTTTTTTTTTTTTACCCCGATGCTGCTGCTGCTGCTCACTGTTCTGGAAGACTGACATGGGCAGCACCTGCAGGACTGAGGCATAACAGTAAGCTATTGATTTCTGAATTAACTTGACAGGCTACAAAGCACTCGCTGAACTCCGGCAAGCCTTGCTGCTTTTTTTTTGCCGTTTGCCCGCCGCCTTTCTCGCTTTTTACTTGACATTTTTGGGGCACTAAAAGTTCAACGACGTAGTTCCGTACTACGAGGATCTCGAAGGTGGAGGCAAACTGTACCTGTACCTGTGCTGTCGTCGTACACCACGGTGACGGTCCGCCACTTGAAGAAGTGCACCAGGTCGAGTATGGCTCTGCTGAGGGAGGAGAAGTCCGGGAACAGGCTGACATAGTAGGAGTCTCGGTTGTCGGACACCTGGTGCTTCCACTTGGTCTGGATGTGGGGCACCCCCAGGGCGTTGCAGATGGACTGGACGGCATTGGCCGACGAGCTGTGCGAGGGGCCAAAAATGGCCGCCACCCCAAGGGAAAGCTGGTCACATGCTGGCAAGACAGAAAGCAATAGGTTAGCTTCCCGCCCCCAACAGCTCACTATGGACATTCTACTCAATCTGGCCTATCTGCCTCTCTCTCTCTCTGTCTCCTTTACTTGACCATCTCTGTCCCCAGTGTATTTCTTTTTCCCACCCAAACGGTCAAGGCGGATGGCCGACCTCCAGAGTCTGGGTCCTGCCCGGAGTTTCTCCCTCAATGAGGGAGTTTTTCCCTGCCACCGTCGCTTATGCTTGCCCTGGAGGGTATTGTTGACTGATCTGTTAAGCGCTCTGAAATATCTTCAGATGTGATTAAACGCTATATAAATAAAAGTTGATTGATTGATTGATTGATAGCTTCACATTTCAATCAACCAGAAGCGATCGCCCTACGCAAACGCACATCTAGAGGAAGGACTAGCAAGAAATAGGCAAGGGTATGAAATGTTTCATCTCAGGAATGGACCTTGTAAATGTTTAACGAGAACGGAAACGCGTTCAGCGTGTTTCTACCTCCAGGCTTCAGGTAGCGCTGAGCAACAATCTGCTGCAGGGACGTCCTTCATTAGCATTTTTATAGCTCCCTCACCTCCCCGGTAAACTTTTAAGGTAGCACCTGATTTTTAACAATCCAAAATTGATCTTTTCAGTACTTTTAACTGCAGTTTTGATTTATCAGTGGGTTGTTTTTGTCTGGTTCTTGTGTTTTCAGAGCATGTCGATGCAATGTTTGACTCCTCCCACTCACTCCATCCCTTCAGAAGGAATACTGACTGTTGCCTCTGGCCAGTCTGAGAGGTCAGGGTTCAAGCTCTCAGGGCCGTTTTTAATAGATTTCCATGAACGTTTTGCAGAGACTTGGCCTTTGGAATGGGGGGAGGAGGCGATTCAATTACAGGCCAGATTCAGGGCAGGTTTTTTTTTGCAGCCTGGGCAGAAGCGACGGCTCGCCGAGTGTCCTTGAGGTTCACTCGATGGCGGCCGGCATTTATCACTGTCTGTATGTGCTGCTGCTTCATGCTTCACACTAGATTATAAAATAAATGATATTTAAATCCCCTGTTCGTGGCACTTCTACTCATTTTAAAGGCGCTGACGATAAATACGTCCCGCCGCGTAATAAATACGAATTGATTTCCTCTAAATTGATTTCCTGAGTTTGTCTCCAGTCATCGTCGGTTACCGTTGGTCTCTTATAATTGTGGAGCCGCCGCTCCAGACAGTAAACATTTAAAGTGATTTCCAGGATTGCTGTAAATGAGTTTTGCACGTATTCACATTGGGACTTTTGCGTTTGATGACTTTTTCATTTGCATTCGTCTCCTAGCGCTCAAAACCAGCGAATAGGAAACGTCTGAAGTTTGCAGGGAAGCGTTTTATTCCTTCATCCTGACACGAGCAACCAATCAGAAAACAAACGCCGTTGAGCGTTTTTACGTCCGTCTTCACTCACCTTTCCTGGAGGCCTCGAAGCTGTCGAAGATGTTTATTCTCTGGATGTCATAGGTCAACGTGGTGTTGGGGAGCAAGGTGCGGTTCCTGTTGATTGTGTTCAAGGCGAATTTAAAGGCTAGTTCCTCTGCTCCGGAGGGGCCGCTCTCTATGGATTCAAATATTCCTCCTGCAAACGGGGATTAAGAAAAAAAAAGAAAGAGCACAACTGAGAACAAGACGTTGGAAAGGCTTTCTCCCCCTTCCATCAGGGGAGTCATTGATTGATAAGTTGCAGGCAAGAGGGAGCGGTTCATGCTACAGCTCAGTCAAACCATGACAGGAAACTCACATACAGTGCAAATTAGGTGGCTGAATATAATCTGATTTGCATTCTGTGCCAGTCGTCTGTGTAATTATAGGCAATTAGTTACGTAGGGAGGTGAGTTCAGGGGTGGCTGCCCTTATTTAACTCCCTCGCTCAGCCTTGACAGAAATGTTCACTCTTCCATTTTGTCCCATTGATTTCAGTAATTCTTCAACGAGAGGAAGGGCGAAGAAAAACAACGGCGTCATCAGCAAGGAAATGAGGGTGAAAAAAAGGAGAAGGGGAGAAATGAGAAACATTTCAAGTGGCGTAAAAAAAAAAATAAAAAAAAGAAGATGAAGAAAAGAGAAGCAATGAAATCTTTTTTTTTTGTTTGTTTGTCGGACTCGGAATGTATTCCCGTGTGAGTTTGGGTGGAACTGAGTAACATCTCAACAACGTCCATTAAATGACAAAAAAAAAAAAAGTAAAAGCGTACGCCGTTCCTCCACGCCGCGTGAGCCAGACAATGTAATTGCCGCCGCAAAAAAAGTGAAGTGTTGTCAACTTAAAATAGCTGCCGTCAGATCCGTCGATTATTTGAAACCGAACAAAAAAAAAAAAGACATCAAAGCTGCGGGCGTGGTGATGCATCGCCCAGAAAAACGAGGAATCAAGGCGTTATAATCGCGTCTCATTTCCAGATGATGTCGAGATGTAAAAGATCTGCATCCATCTGATAAACGCCGGCGAATCTGACTTATTTGTTCTTTATTTTTTATATATTTTTTTGGAAACATTTCCAATTTTTTTCCACCATCAGGCAGGAGATGTTTGAATTTCAATGTGGTGGTGAGTGTGATGACAGCCACGTTGGAGGTGGTGCAATAAGGTGAAGCATATTGAAGTCTCAGAGAATATTTCCATGTAAAACGGTTGAAAGAGCGGCGGGGGGAAAAAAAAAAACATAATCACAAAAAAAAAGAAAAAAGTGAGACCATGCTACAAAACTGGTGCACCTTTGAAGAGGAGGGACGGTGGGGGGGGGGAATCGTGAGAAAGCTTTACAGAAGTCGAACTTGAAAGCGAATGGATTGGGTGGAAGGAGGGGGGGGTGGAAAAGGGAAAAAGGGAAAAGGGGAAGGGAGGGGGGCAGCTCTGAGAAAATACTCCGGGAGTCAAGAAGTGCAGGTTTCAACAGTCCATCCACGACTTCCCGAGGCCCCCACGGAGGATGGGGGGGGGGGGGTCGGTTTGACGAAATCCTGCCACCCCCCATCCCCACCCCCTCAAAAAAAGAAGAAGTTTAAAGCCTGTTTATTGATTCCATTATAAAAGGGAGCGTTTTGGGGGGGTGAAAAAGTCAGACAGATGAAGTGACGCTTTTTTTTTTTAAAGAGTGGAGAAAGAGGGCGGGGGCCTTTCATTAATAGAGACAGCGGCTATAAATAGAGTCTGACCGCGGCGGGGAGTGATGGAAAGGGGGGGTGCAGGAGGCCAGAGGAGATGTCATTAAGTTGGGGGAGCAAGCTTTATCACTGTCACCACAGTCCGGCCATATGACGCGCTTTATTCTACAGATATAAATATATATCTATATAGGTATTAATATATATCTCTATCTACGATCACAGAATGGAAGGAAGAAGGATTCCGAGCCGTAAACCCACATAAAGCACTTTAATAACTATTTCCTGCTTATGAACTGAGCCATAAAAAGAGCTTTTTTCTCTTTTTCATCTTCCGGCTTCCAAACCTCCTGCCAGTCGTGCTCTTTCATTTCTTTTCTTTATATATATATATATATATATATATATTTTTTTTTTTTTTTAATATTTATTTATTTTTACCTAAAACACATCAATCCTCAAAAGAGCAAAAAAAAAACAAAAACCTGAGAATAACCATTAAAGCTGATTGAAGTCATGTCAGCCTGACCTGACAGATAATTATCACTCTATTTGCTCGGAGGGACCGGCCCCCGGCGCCGAGGGGTCTGGTGGTGGTGGAGGGGGGGGGTGAAGATGAGCAGATTTCTTTGGCACCATGCGTGTTCTTGGACGTTGTGGTCAAGAGGAAGTCGTAAACCTTTACGCACACGGGAGGGCAAAGACATTGAACGGAGTTTGCGTGATATTTCTGGAAATAGATCCCGACACGGAACGCTCAAAAAAGCAGCCGGGACGTCTGGCATTTATTGATATCGTCTGTAAAAGTTAATGTTTCTCGTCTAAGAATAGGAATCAGAATCAGATTAAAAAAGTGTCTGTGCAGCTCAAAGCGCTCTAACAACAAAGACGTGTCAGTTCCCGCCAAAAAAAGACTCAGGAAATCAAACATGCTAATATTAGCGGCGGTAGGGATATGTCCAATAATAGGAATACAGATAAATAATGAAATAAAAACAAAATAAGGATGCAAATCAAACAGCAAAATGATCAAAAATTGCATAAATAGAAAATATAAAAGTGTTTTTTTAAAGGTATGGCAGGTTTGAGGTGGAAAAAAACACCAGTTTTGAGCTTTATTCTGTTCCCTGTTGCAACATGCATCCTGGATTTGACCCCCCCGGTCTGGCTGATCTCAGATGCGTCAGTTCCAGCCGAGATAATCGGGGTGCGTTTGAATTATGGGGGGGGCGGCGTCGCCGGAACGGGCGTGAATCACGGCGCAAATGAAAGCTGTGGGTGAGTTATGAGCTGGATAATCATCCTGATCGGAAAACAGGCCCGCTAAGTGTGTGTGTGTGTGTGTGTGTGTGTGTGTGTGTGTGTGTGTGTGTGTGTGTGCCTGTATTTAAGTCGAACTCCTTTCACTATTTGCTCTCATCTGTTTTTTTGCAGTTTTGCTTCATTCCTCGGTGAAACGTTGACGTGACGATTCACCCGCTCACGCGTCGTGTGTGATCATTGGATTCAATGGATTGGTTCTGGATCAATAATCAATACTGAATCGTATCTCCTCTGTGCGTTCACAGCCCTCAAAGCGCCGCTGATGATTATTCATTAGTCTGTGAATTAAAACCCGGCTCGCTCTCCACGCCGTGATCTCTGTACACCGGGAGATAGGAATCAGATATGTTGCCATGGCGACTCATACATCTATGCTATGGCATCCGTTGCTTTGAAACGGGAGCGGCTGATTGGTGGAGGACGGAGCATTGTGATGGCGGTGCATACTGCCTCTCTGTGTGACTAATGACTGGAAGTGCAGCTGCAGGATGGCGGAGGGCTGCGGGGTGGGCGCCATGGCAACCGGCAAACCACTCTGTCGCAAGGGCAAGTGGCCCAGGTATGAAGTCGCCCAGTAGGGACCCACCCCCCGCCACCCCGCTTCCATCCACACACGAGCAGGAAGCGGAAGTGATGTGAACGCGCCGTAAATATCCCCCAGAATTCCCGGCGGGAGCGCACCCTGACATGTGTGGCGGGGAATGGGATGTGATGCATGTCCTCCCCCTCCCCCGTCATTAATCTGAGGCTCTCCTTGTGCTGGACTGACCTTCCCAGGATGCACCGGGGCCAGATCCCCTGGAACCGCAGCACGAGTGTTATGACATCATCGCTTAAACACCCTCCCGCTGGGTGGCGTTCAGGTCTAGTGGGTTCTACCTGGGTGGGCGGGGCTACAAGCCACTCTACTGCAGGGGCGGGGCTCATGTGACAGCGAATAATTGGATCCCAACCCCTGAAGATCGGTTTTATCAGGAGGTGTGTTGGATATCTACTATGGAGACGACGGCGGCAAACTGTCAAAACCACAAAAAGTTTTTAGTAATAGAATAAAAAAGGATTAAAAAGCAGGAAGACGACAGGAAAACCTCGTCGTACGTCGTTAAACGGCTCCAGGTTTCTATACTGAACTTTATTTATTAATAATATATAATCCAATAATAATATTGGATCAATATTAATCTATTTTATGCTAAAAATTAAATATAATTTTTATTAAAGTACAGAAAAAACATGGCTGTCTCGTTTTCAGCGAATAATAATAATGATAATAATAATGATAATAATAATGATAATAATAATGATAATAATAGTAATAATAATAATATAATAACATAATAATAATAATATGCTTTATTGTGATTTATTGTACAGTAACAAGATATGTTATTTTTAAAGGTTTACTAGTGATTTCATGATTCCAGTATTTGTGGCAGACAAACGTTAAGTAGAAAAAAAAATCAACTAAACTTGATTTTTATTTTTTCCTCTTACATTATTAAAAGCTGACGTACAATCGAGAACAACCTGTCTCCGTGGAAACCACTTAAAACAAGATAGAAGAATCTAATTCCCCAAAAGGTCCGGTTATATAAAATGTGGTTAATTTATTTTTAAAGTTCAACCTGAGGAATCACTTATTACACAAAAAATGGCAAAAATAGACGTGTAAAAAGGTCAAAAAAATTTAAAATACACAACTGGTGATCAGAAAAATATATAATTATGTGTGTGAAGTTTTTGTAGAGTGTGTGTCAGACAGAAGGAAGGATGACCAGGAAGGACCAGTGATTCAAATCAAGTTCCCAGAATGTGTGTGTGTGTGTGTGGGTGTGTGTGTGTGTGTGTGTGTGTGTGTGTGGTATGAAACACCAATAATAAGCCTCTATAATCTCACAGAAAAATAAGCCCAATGGAAACCAATCGCTTCAGCTGGTCGATCAATAACTTCATCAGCCGCCCTCCTGAAGATACAACCATTAGAAAGCCGCTTATGTAGCAACAGTTTAGCTTTTATCTAAACACCGTGTGTGTGTGTGTGTGTGTGTGTGTGTGTGTGTGTGTGTGTGTGTGTGTGTGTGTGTGTGTGTGTGTGTGTGTGTGTGTGTGTCCAGTACAATAGAATCACTCGTGTCTCCTTAAAGCCTCTTGACACCAGGCTGGACTGTCACCTGCTGCTGGATGCTGATACACACACACACACACACACACACACACACACACACTCGAGACTGAGCCTGGCCAAACCTGTCAGGTAGGAAACCAGCGAGTCTCGGGGATTCGTGACGGATGTGTGAATTTAAAGCCCCCGTCAGGAGCTGGGGGGGTTTCTGCCACGCTCGGGGCAATAATGAGCCACATCATTGCCAACAGTTCAATCTCATCAGCCTCTTAGAATACACACACACACACACACACACACACACACACACGTCAATTAGAGACGCGTGGCCCCCCCCGCCCCGGTCCGTGACCCAGTGATCATATAACTGGTATTAATCCTAAGTGCTGGCACCAGATGCACTAATTTGCCCTCTCCCTCCATTCAGAATACCCCACCAGCGCCATCTTCAAAACTATGTGCTAATTTGCAGGCTCTCCTTGTGAACGTGATGAACCACCAGCTGACGTTTTGTGCGCTAATTTGTCAAGCGGGGGCCTCTTTTGGTGCTAATTGTGCCAAACTGTGAGCGCACTTCCACGTCTGAAGGAGAGAAACACACACACACACACACACACACACACACACACACACACACACACACACACACCAGAGCGGGTTTTCACAGGAAATAGCTCGAAAAAACAGGAAACTGTCTGTTAAATTCCGTCAAACGGATTGAAATATACGTATATATACAAGCAAACCTTGGTTTTGGAACGCTTTAGACATCGAACTAATTGGAATTCGACCAAAACATTTGGAATTTTTTTTGTCTCGGGAAATCAAACAAAATTTGGAAGTCCAAAGCGAAACAAACGGCTTTTTCTCGCCGCCAAGTGCGAGAAAAGGTGAGAAAAATCAAGAGAAAACGTGACGGTAATGTGCTTTTTATTTTAGTTTACTGTATTCAATAATTTTTCTCCTAATTTGCGTTCCATTGCCTACGGTACGAGTTACGGTACCGTAAACTTCTGTCCAAAAGACGACGGTAACCCGTACCTTAGGCTAACCTGATTACATCCATGTTTTTTCTTTCTTTCTCATGTTTGCTTCTTTCTTTTACATTTCTTCGATATGTTTCCTTACTATACAATTTGATATATAAACGACATTATGAAATAACACGTGTTGAAAGAAGGTAGTTTTCTCGCATCTTGGAACGGATTAAGACCCTTTACATTATTTGTAATGGGGAAAATGGATTTGGAATTCGAACAAATCGCTACTCGGAAAATGAGGTTAGCCTGTATTTTAATTCCTTCACGTCGAATTTTATTATCCAGATATGTGTTTAAATATATGTAAAACAGGTTTTAGTGGAGAAAGGATCGTTTTCAGGATCCGCTATATGATTTAACGCAGTAAATAAGTTGCGACAAATATCTTATTTCTAATCATCTCATTGATTAATGAGCCGTTTTAATCAACTACTAATTAACTACTTTGCACACAGACCTCTTGTTTACCTGTAAGAGTTTTTAAAAAATGCAATCAGTGGAGAAAAAAAAAAATTAGAGATGCAAAAGTTATATGTCTGAGAATAAACTGCCGACGGTTTCCTTTCTTTCTCCAGATATAGAGACGAACCCTCGGGTGAAGTTGGAGCCTTTTTTTTTCTTCTTCTTCTTCTTCTTCCAACTGAATGAAAAATCTAATTTTAAAGTTTTCTGATGCTCAGAGCGCAAAAAAACAGACGAGAAAACAAAAGCAGGAATCACCTGCAGTAGAATAAACAAATGGCATTCAGACATGCTAATTAGCATTAGCATCGTATAACCGATTGGTGATATGGAGGTAATTGATGAAGCGTCGTCCTCATCATCATCATCATCACTCATGCTGGTGGACGCAGTTCTGCAGCAGCTACGTTTCCGCAAAAAAAAATAAAAAAAACAATCGATATTTTCAGTATTTTGGAGGGAAAAATCCGGCGATGCCTTCACAGACTGTGGGTTTTATGAGCTTTCACTTCTCACACCTCGTATCCGACTGCAAACACAAGTATTCCCAAAACTGCAGTCACAAGGTTATAAGTTCAAGTAAATGCTACAACTCCCGGGGAGGGTTTTTTCCAGCGGCAATGAAAAATGAAAAATATGGGATTTTGGCGGGGAGGAAGTGGGAGGGGCCAGCTACTGCTTTCTGCCTCGCCATTTCTCTTCCTATTCCCCCATGTTCTTCCCTCTCCTTTATTAAGCACACGCCGCCTCCCTCCACCCCCCCTGACTAGAGTACGTCTCCTGGTGGCCTCGGCAGGTGACAGATGGCGACCTCACAGCGCTGCTCAGTGTAAACTGAGTTTTAATCAAGCCTAAGCGCGTGTGAGAGATGCTAATTATCCACTGCAGGCTAACGGAGGCGGGAGTCCAGCCCGGAGAGCCGTGTCGCTTTGCATGTGCGCCGCTGTCTCTGGGTTTTAATCACTTTCCTCCCATCGTGATAAAACTGTTTGGGCGTCACCTCCGGCGTGGAGGTGATGTTCTAGCAGGCGTCGGCTTGTTTGGCTGTTGGAAGGGTTATTTAACAAGTTGTGAGTGGATTAGGGGTGTTTTTTTTAGAAAGGTACAGGAGGGATCTGGTAGATTTTAGTCCAGAAAAGGACCTGGATCCAGATTTTTTATCCTGAAATGTCAGATTATACCTTTTTATCGTTATTTAACCCAGTCCTGGTGGTCGTAATGAACAATCTGCAGGTTTAAATACCACTGGGACGAACTCCTCCTCCTCCTACTACTACTTCTAGATAGATACTCAACCTTTCTCCGATATAGATAGATAGATAGATAGATAGATACTTTATTAATCCCGGAGGAAATTGCATATGTTGATGACACGCCTCTCGACCCGCTTGTTTCCATGGCAACAGTTGAGCGTTAACACTTGGGAGAAACATGGCCGCCAGAGTCAACAAGGCAGCGCAAACAAATCCGAAACCCGGCGCCGGATCTCGAACAGGAGGAGAGTTATAGGTAAAGACGGGGGAGCTTACCGAAGTGCGGCTCGTTTTCCGATGTTATTCGTCGAATGTAAAATCGTACGTCGGATGCAGTCGGGGTGGGTTTTTCTTTTGATGGCTTGTTTCCGTATCGGCGGCAGGATGGCGACTTTTTCAACCAGTTTAAGACCTTTTCACACCAGTAAAGCAAAGTTCCCGATCTAGATCGCCGTCCTTGGGGTCACTTGACCAGAGTCAGCCAATCACGGATCAGACTCCGCCGCCCTCAGCAGCAAATCGCTCTCCAAAATAAATATAGATGAGCACTCGACTAACGGTAATCTGGGAGTCTTAACGCCGACTCTGAAAGTTAAGCGGGCTGGATTTCCGACTCCGTCAGCATTCTCGCCAAAGTCTCTCACGCTACGCCGCCGTCTCGTCGCATTTACATTTCAGACGCGAAAGGAGACTCTCATCTGCAACCAGAGCGTCAGCGGGATAAACATCTCCAACATGCCTTTAACATAAATTACGAGCCGCTGACCTTGGTGTCGGGCTAAAAAAGAACTCCGATTTATAATGATGCAATTAGGTCAACGCAAATTAAATGAGACTCCCGTCGTCTTCTTTGCTCCCATTGCTGCTCTCATTCTAATTCTGGCTACCCCCCCTCCCTCCCTCACCAAAATGTCCTGTATTACTCTCTTCCCATTGTAATTTTCGAACAAAATGGCTGTAAAATGAGACGTTCTTCCTCGCGGAAGGGGCAGATGCGATCTCCCCCTCGGAAGCAAAGGTCAAGAATTAATTCTGGAGGTGGCGAAGGAGAACGGGACGAGACGTTTTATTTCTATAATCTGATTATAATAATTTTTAATCTTCCTACATTTAGACGCACTCAGCGATGACTGCTTGCCAGAGGTAGAGTTCTTTCACTCCCGTAAATCCACAGGGCAGAGCCGTTTCTGTTATATAGGGGGCATAAAGGCAGGTTTTCCTGCCAATGGCTGCACAAAGGCCTGCACCATATATGGAACAATGCCCCCCATATGTGTTCCACACATTATAAAGGAAGTCATGGCAGCAGAAGTGATCAATTTCAAGACAGGGGGAGAAAAATGGAACTCTGGGAGTGAAAAGAGTCTTTTTTTTGTTTTGACATTCAAAAGGTAGACTCGCGATGTTTTTGTCACATCGGTGCCTTTTTGTCCAAGGACACGGAGACGAGAGCGACGAGAGAAAGTGAGGCGATAATGTGTGAAAGAACAGAAGTGGGGGGGGGGGACTGAAGAGACAAGGATGAAGGGAAAAAAGGAAGGACAAAGAGGTGAGAATGGAAAGCCCAATCCGGTATGTTCTGGTTTTTCGAATTTGAGGATCGATGTTGGAGGTGGACGATGTTGTCGTCGTCGTCGTCGTCATCCGTCAGATGTGCTTAGAAAACAACAGGTGACGTCTGCGGTCGGATGAGTGTTTGAGGGGGGGGGGGATGGGAGGCTTGTGGGGGGAGGAAAGAGGAGGGGAAAAAATGGATGAGCAAAGGAAGCGAAGAGGGAGAGGTGGAGAATAAAGGAGGTCACTGGAGGCTGATAAAAGACACTCAATTAAACGAGTGAATGGATGGCCCATTAGACCTGAACGGACACCTGCACCCCCCCCCACCACCACCACCACCACTCCCACCGCCCCCCGCCTCAGCCACAGGGCAGGAAAATGTCAGCTCCCCGGTTTGGGTTCATCAGCATCCCGTCAGCCGACAATCGGAGCAACAGGTACGAGTCGATGAGCGACACTTCGATTTCTCTCGCGGTCGTTCCGCAAACACACCAATTCAGAGAGGGGGGAGATAGAGAAGACGACAGGGGTGGGGGTGGGGGTGGGGGTGGGGAGTACGACACAGAAACCCAATGAAAAAGAGAAAAGAAATCACTGAATAATGAAGTTCCTCAAATATGCATACTCATTCCTCCTCGATAAATAGGAAAATATCTGGAGGATAAAGGAGATTAAAGGTGAAACTGATGAAAACTCAAAAGCCTTCCTCTAATCTTTCCTCTCATCTGCAGTCTGGGGCTCCATTCCTCATCATAATTCACCGCCGTGCCGCCGTTGGAAATTCGGCGTCTTTTTTTGTCTTTGCGCGGAGAGCCGTTGCCAGGTATGTCTCACGGGTAGCCGCGCAACCAGATGAGAGGCGATTAGCTTCATTATGTCGCCTCAGAACCTTAAAACAGACGCAGGAAACCAATCATCTGTTCCAACTGGCCGCCGACGCCCCGTGTTTGTAGATGAGGGCGAGGCTGGCGGGTCATACCGATGAAAAACAGGGATTTAGTGCTGATCCGGTCACGTGACACCTCTGCATCCTCCTCACCTTCCGTTTTAAAGAACGTCTTTGAAAGGACAGATGATCTGAAGGAAAACCTCACAATTCCCAGAGTGAAAGGAGAGGAAGGACAGAAAAATTAAATTCAGCGTCTCGGGAGGAGATGTGCTTTTCTTTCCTTTTTCTTTTTTTTGTGCAGCCTTGGCGGGTGGCGGACAATGGCGCGTCGTGCTGATTCAAGGAAACGGATTTTAACCGCCGCCTGCTTCGGCGTGTCCTCCCACAGAGCACTTTCCTTTCCCTGCGCCTGAGGCTCACACAGACAAACGTTGCCTCCTCATTGAAGTCCTAGTTAAAGGTGGTGCTTCACCATACCCGAATCTGGATATAGTGCTTCACCATACCCGAATCTGGATATGGTGCTTCACCATACCCGAATCTGGATATGGTGCTTCACCATATCCGAACCTGGATATGGTGCTTCACCATACCCGAACCTTGATATTGTGCTTCACCATACCCGAATTTGAATGTGGTGCTTCACCATATCCGAACCACGATATGGTGCTTCACCATACCCGAACCTGGATAAGGTGCTTCATCATACCCAAACCTGGATGCGCCTTGCATCCTTGGCAACGGAGGAGGAGGAGGGCTCTCCGTAACGGATGAATCACCTGATCCTCTGCGCACCTCTTCTATTTACATCCCTCCAGATTTAATTGGATTGAATTGCACCAATTTCACATGTAAAGACGATGGCTGTGGATTCGTTGGTGGACCCAATGGCATCCAACAAATGGGAAACGACTGCATTCAGAGTAAATAGTCAACATTTACCCTGCTAATCAATTAGCGGTTAATTACTCCAACCAGCAGATATCCATAATAAACTATTACCAACCCGTGTTTGTTTCCATCTATTAAGCAATCCCTTAGCACTTCATTACCACAGTTGACCATCCGTGAAGATAAAAGGCTCACGTTACTCCCACGTATGACGCAAAAGAGCCACACTCCGGCGAAGTGAAATGTTTGTTTTTCACACCACTTAAAGCAAAAAAAAAATAAAAATACAGCTCTTCTCACACTGAGAGCAAATGAAGTGGTCCAACTGAGTTTGAAACGTGTCGGACGGATCTATAAAAGAAAGAGAGAGAAAGTGATAATGCCTGGATCAAAATACCCTTCATACGCCTCCAGCTCGCGCCGGTTTAAAGTGGTTATTAATTCAGACTAACATGAATTATTAATCCCACCCCACACGTCCGTCTTACAGCGCGTGTTTGTTCTGTTTTTTTTCTTTTTCTTTGGGTGTATGTGTTTGCACTCGCACAGATGGAAACCTGTGATATACAAACACACCAGAGGCCAACTGGGACTTGGCACTGGTTCCATGCTGAGCTGTCAGTTTCTTATTTTAATTATTCCTTTTAGCAAAGCAAACATATTGATTTTTTATTGATCCCCACCTTTTACCACGTCTTGGAAGTGGAGACAGCTAAATATGCAAAGAGATAATCTAGATGAATTCATGAGATGCTAATAGAATCCCGTCTCGGGTTGAACTCCCCGAGGAAGCTCAAAGCGTTTTTATGTTACCCATGTTTTTTAGAAGGTTATGTTTTTGCTCCTGTCTAGTTTTTTGTTGGTTTGATTGTTAGCAGGATCGCGTAAAAGCTACTTGAAGGACATCCATGAATGCTAAAGAAGCGACGACGAGGCGCGGTGCAGGGATTACGTTTTGTTGTGGATCCAGATGGAGGAAAAAATCCTGGAATTTTCCTCAGGGATGTTTCTTAATTCTGCAAAATGAAGCAACCTGTTCCCTTGAAACTTTGTGGAAGGGTGGGGCTTGAGCAAATGGAGCTAAATTTTGATGCATATTTCAATAGGAGTGATAAATTATTTTAGCATTGCTAATTTCTCAAGGGGTAATTGGTAATGATGTAAAAACAATTATGCATACTTTTGTCAAGTGTCTATTTGTGTGATCCGGGAACATCGTGTGATTGGAAATTTTTCCTGATTGTTAGCAGGATCGTGCAAAAGCTAGCCGAAGTAGATCCATGAATGCTAAAGAATCGGCGCGGCGCAGGGATTAGGTTTTGTTTTGGACACAGAAAGAGAGAAAAATCCTGGAATCTTCCTCAGGGAAGTTCCTCAATTCTGCAAAATTATCCTCTTTCCTTTTAAAACTTTTTTGGAGGGCGGGGCTTGGCAAATGCAATTAGATTTTTGTGCAGATTCAGACATAATAAATTAGCTTAGCATTGCTACTTTCTCAAGGCGTAATCCATAAATAGTGATGTAAAAACAATTTTTTTGTGTGTGTGATCCGGGAACATCGTGTGATTGGGAATTTTTCATGATTTGCAAGCTTGCACAATCGATTTCCTGGAAGGGGCGGAGCTTGGGTAGATGGGGGGGGGGGACGACATTCAATATTGGCGCAGATTTGAAACGGAACGCTAACTCGCCTTAGCATGAAGCATTTTCTCTTCAATCACACGAACGTATAGCGTCCGTGTGTGTGTGTGTGTGTGTGTGTGTGCCTTCATGTGTGATTGTGTGAAGATCCATAATAGTGTGGGCCTGCGGAGCTTAAACATGCGTGTGTAGAGAGTGATTTGCTGCGTGGTAAGAGCCGGACGGACACGCGGGATTGTTCTGCCTTGAAGGACGTATGCGCTCTACTGATTGCCACTCTAGTTTGTTTTCCCTTCCTGTAAAAGCCATTTCATGCACATCAAATTTTCAACTGGCTAATACTACGCCGCTGACATTTATTCAGAGCTGCAGTGCATCAACCGGTCTCCCACTGTTTTTCCACAGAACTCTCCACTGTCCTTTCTATCTCTCTTCACAGAAGCCATCAGGAAACTAATAAAAAACACAACTGAGAGTGGGCTGAGAGTGGACTGCTCAGAGGCAAACTAATCTATCTTTACTCTGTATCTGCTGGCCTCCACGCTCGCTGTTTTTCTTCTCACTCGCACTTTACAAAGACTGCCTCTCTCGCTCCCTCTCTCTTCTCACCTCAAACCAACACTCCTGTTTTTTCTTGTTGTTTTTCTTTTTTTTTTCATTCTTTTTTTTTTTTTCATTTTTAACACCTCTCGGTTACTTCAATTTTTCTCACGTATCCCTCGGTGGAATTGTGAAAAGGACAGCGCCGCATGTGTTAATAAAGGATGCAAAAAAAAACAAACAACAAAAACATGATTCCTGAAGAGTGATTCCAGCTCTGACCTTCAGTCGGCTGGAATGCAGAGCTCTCCTGTAGATGGAGAGGTTCAAGGAGAGATTGCACGTGTAACCCTTAGCTCTTCACATTCTGGGGAAATCTCTTGAGTGACATTGGCAAAAAATCAGAAGCAGAAGAGGAAATAAAGCATTTCCACGAGGCAGCAGGAGGAAAAACAACCCAAATAAATGATTTTTGATTCCCAAAGATTGACAAAACCGACAAAGGTCGACCATCTCAAGCCTCCTTCGTGTAAATAATCGTTTGAAACGTTTTTTGCTGGTAAATCTAGGAAAGAAGAAAGAAACTGACTGAGCACAACAAGAAAACTAATTTCATACCTCACAGATATTTCCCATTTCGGAAAAAAAAATTAAAAAAAGGCAAGAAATCTGTAGCCTGAATTAATCACCATTCAGCCTTTTGTAACTGAAGCATGACAGTGAGACCTTCAAAGACTCAGGATTGTAAGCATGTTTAAAGAAATCCATCTAGATAGCTCCTCGCTCCGAGCCCATCTGCGGCGCTGAATGCTAATGTAAGACAGATCTCCTTTTTTTTTTTTTTTTTTTTGTTCTTAAAACCCACGGTGGGTATTTTTAAACCGTGGAAATCATTTGCCAGCAAAGACGAGATCGTTTCATATTTCTATAAGCTACGGCGGGGCCGAGTGACACATGAATATTTTAAGCAGCTTTGCGTCTCTTTAAGTGTGTTTGCTGTGAACGGGCTGGCGGTGGGCCACGGCGCCGGGCGTCGTGCGTAGCGCTCGCAATCCCAAACTAAACTCCGGCGGGCCAATAAGAACGCAAGTAAAGTCAATTAACTGCAAACTACCCTTGAATTTGCTCCTTCTGTCCTTGCCGCGGTCTCTGCAACCTTGCGATTGTGGCCACCGCCAAACATGAGTCGTTGAGGGGGGTGGTGGAGGGTCGGACGGAGTGTTAAATATTAGAAATGCAATAAAGGACCTTCTTCCCGGCGCAGCTTTGTGGAAGTGGCGAGATAAACAAGCCAGAAGGGATCGCGGCCTTCGCCTGAGGTCTGAAAAAACAAGGCTTGATTTCCTTTCCTTCCACCATAAACAATTGCGTTTTTTTTTTTTTTTTAAGTCATAAATATTCTCCGGGCACGTTTGCAACAGGAAAATAGAAACACAAGTAAAAGGAAGCAAAGCAAACAAAATCACCGTCCATGCACCAAAAAAACCCCAAAAAAACCCCAAAACGCTCCGAAACGTGCTGGCGGTGTTGTTTGAAGACGGCGTCGTAAGAATGAATGGTTCAATGGTTTAACCTCTTCCTGCGATGCTGTTTTTTTGTTTTTTTTTGAAGCACACGTCTTTACAAAAAAAAAAAACAATTAGCGTTGATGCGATGAGTCATTGTTGGTGCGACGCAGCATGTGCTAGGTCTCCGTCAATGCGGTGGTTTTTCATTTGGGCGCCGGGCGACCAAGATATTTTAAGTATGTCTGTTTCTCTTTATGGTGGAACATATAGGTCAGAATGGAAGAGAGAAAAACCAAAGTGGCATCAGAAATAATTGTTGTGGGTCTCTGAGACCGTTAGCGGTTTCCTTCAGTGCTCCCAAAAGGCGGGCGTAAACTAGTTATAAAAAGACATTCCGTTCTCAGACGTGTTTTATTACAACTTGTAAGGGCTGCATCGGGTCCATTCCACCATCAACGTAAATGAATTACTCCTAAGATTTATAAATGAGGAACACCGAACGCAATAATTCAACTCTGTGTGGGAAATTAGCTCAGCAGATTTAGCTGCAGCTGCTAGCACGGACACTTCCTGTTCCTTTCTTTGGTTCTTTCTGACACTTGTCGCACTAGAAAATGCCGTGTGTGTGTTGTACAATGTGCCTGTTTGGGTAGAATGGAACTTTTGGGGGCAGGAAGGGGAACGGATCGACCCCGGGGGGAGGCGACCTCCTCGTTTAGCCGGAGGAGCAGCTGGGATTATCTGCTGACCAAGCACATCCTGCAGAGACAGGAAGTGCACGTTTTTGCACCGAAACGGCCCGTTTGTGTCAGTTTAGCTGCGTGTGCACACACTGACATACATTTTCTTTTTTCTCTCTTTTTGATGGCATCACCCACACGCCGCTCCGTCGGCGGGAGGAAATTCAGCTCGTTCACAAAGAAACAGACAGATAAGCACATCGGGGGGGTTTTTTTTTTTCTTTTTTCTTCTTCTTCTTCTTTTTTTCACAAAAAAAAAAAAAAAAAGAGAATGAATAACGAGACATGAAATGGAGCTGCGCAACGACTGGAGATATGTGACGGGGAGGCGACCACACTGACAGCGATAATGCTGCCAGAAATCACAGAGGAAGGCTCCGAAACAGAACGCTCGGCTTTTGTTCCACAAACGGACTCGGCCAGCGAGCCGGGGCTCTGTCTGAGGTGCTGGAATGGGGGGGTTGAGTTTGAGGTGGTGGTGGGGGTGGTGGTGGTGGGGGTTTGTTTAGTCATCTGTGCAGAACCACGGACAGAGATTCACACATCGGTGCCACCAGAAACAGCAGACTCAAGCGTTAGCTCTCTACCTCCATCGCCTCTCGGGTCGCGTCACCACCGTCCTGCTGATGCCATGAAGACCCGACAATCTGGGGGGGGGTGGGTTGGATGAAGGGGGTGGGTGGGTGGGTGGGGGGGGATTGCTGCCTTGTTTTGTCATCTTTTTTTTTTCCCAGGATGTTTCCAAACCAACTAATTCCAGCTCCTATATGGGAGGGGTCACATGTCGTCGGGAGGTTTAATGGGGTTAACTAGTGGCTAGAAGTGGTCCATCTCTCCTGGGGATACACCCCCGACTGGCGCCAAGTGTCTTAAAAACCAACCAAAGCATCCATCCATCCATCCGTCCATCCATCCAACACAACCCCGTACATCTGAATCCAGAACCTTCTGGACCAATCATCGATGTCAGTATCGATCGATCAGCTTCTGATTGGTTCTGCCCTGAATGGACACACCCCTGTGGGTGTGGAAAGTTTGCTGTGCTGTCCCACAGAGTCTTAACAACCCCCCCCAGCCCACCCCCAACCCCCGCACACCCCCCTACAGGGATGACCGAGAAGCCCCCCACCCCACCCCATCGCCTGCCAGACAACGTGTTAGACGGGAAATCGCTCATCGGGGCGGGAGGATGCTGGAGGAAGACAAGCACATCCCGTTGCCATGGCGACGGCTGATGCGGACGCGCCCTGACTTTTAAACAGAACCGTCGGGGGTGGGGGGGTTGTAAGAATGTGTTGTCAACACACTGTAAGTGTGTGTGTGTGTGTGTGGGGGGGGGGCTCCCCTGTCAACCCAACATGTCCACCCAGAGACGATCTCATGAAGCAGCAGACGAACCCACGGGAGGCGTTAACGGCACCGATTCAAAGTTATGAAGCAGCGGAGATGCTCCGTGCATGGGGGGGGGGGGGCAACTGTTGAGGAAAGAACTCTAATAACACCGGTTATAACGCCCTCATGTCGCGTTCAGGTCCCTGGAAAGGAAGGGAAAATGAACTCCACCCGAGCATGTTGTTTAGATCAATCAAAAATCAATCACTCTATCAATAATCAATGATTGAAACACCCCCCACCCCAACCCCCCCACCCCGAATCGGGCGCAACTTGAGTGGAATTCAGGATGAAAAGTGCGAATCGATTGGTTCCCCATGACCGATCGGACCGATCGATCCGCACTCCAGTGTTTACATGTAACCTTCTAATGCAAGGGACATGTTGAAGGGGTAGGATGGGAGGGGGGGTGTTTGGAGGTGGGGGGGGGGTTCTGTGCGCAAAAAGAGATTAGGAACTGTTGCATCCGTTTACGGGTTGGCAACTCTGAAAGAACAGAAACTGTGTCTGAGACCGACTCCGGTGTTTACCGGGGGGGGGGGGTGTCCGTTTTATTCCCGGTAACGAATCCCGGTAACGGTAGGAAGCCTCAAAAAATAAACAAAAATAAAACACCGCGATGATGCTCAGTTAGAAAAACATTCACCGGGAAATAGAATTCTCTCCGGTTAGACGTCGAACTGGGACGCGGAGCCACCCCCCCCCCAAAAAAACCCGTTCCCGTTAATGTCACCGGAGACACCGGATACCGACGGTAAAAGCGTGAACCGGGAGTCTTACCGAATCTTAAAACGTGCGGCATCCCGCGGGAGTCACCAATGAACAGCAGCAGAAGCGGGATGAGCCTGAGGTTGGACCTGAGAAGGAGACTGCTTGTCGTCAGACGTGGGGAGGTAATCTTCATGTTGTTGTGGAAGGGGAAAAAAAAAAAGCACAGTGGTTTTAAATCCACCCGGTGCGCGGGTTCGATTCCCCCCCCCTTCGTAATTCTTCTACGGTCGTTGGGCAAGGCAGGGTGACGGCGGCCCTGGATGCGCAGGATCATGGCATGGTCACTGGCGCTGTCCCTAGATCCATTAGCAGTCCCGGCATGATTCCCGCTCCTTCTCCGACTTCACTGCGCCAAGAAAAAAGAATCCTCCGAGTCGAGGGATGGCAGGACATCCATGTCGAAGGGGTTCGGCTCCGGTGGGGAGGATGGAGGGGTTGGGGGGGGGAGCCCCGAGCATGGACTGGAGGTGAGGCGCTAGGAGAGGATCGGGGAGGTGTTGGAGAGAGAAAGAGAGACTCTACGGCAGCGATATGCAGCCCCCCAATGAGGCGCTCTAGGTTTCCTGCGCTCCCATTATACTGCACTGCTGCACAGCCTCTGACGTCGAGCCAAGGTTAGCGGCGTGAACGCGCACCGGAACCGGAGAGAGGCGCACGGAGAGAGAGAGAGACGGGGGGGGGGGGCAGGTTTTTAAAAAATAAAGGTAAAGATGGATGCAGGGGAAGATTTAATTATAAAACTTAATGTCATCCTTTCCATTTATTCCATTTACCCCCCCTCCCTCCTCATTCCATCCCTGCAAAATAATTACCCCCCAGGATCCACGTGCATTGAAGGATTAACTTCACTTCACTCGTATATAAATGGGATCAGATCAGATCGATCGATGTGTGAAGGATCATTCCGTTGCAAGATGGAGATAAAAGTTAATTCACCCCCCCACCCCACCCCACCCCCCCTTTTTTCTTTTTTTCTTTTTTTGCGCAAGGACAACTTCTGCCGCACCAGTCCTGCGTGTTTGGGTCGTTATAACGTGGGTAGGGGTTGTTGTTGGGGGTTTTTTTTCAGCACCACGGATAGAGACAGAGCAGCGTGAAGATTTTGTTTTTTTTCTTACACACATTTCACTCTTTTTGACGCATAAAGAGCGCAAAGTGTGCGCAGCGCAGCGCGCAAATAAGAGTCTATCGTCTGCAAACATAATCTGACGCCTGCGGGGATGATATTGTTCTGGTCCTGTTTTGTCATTATGCTATACTTCCATTCCCAAAAACCTCAAGCAACGGCCTTTCAACAATTTCCAGCATCATTCCAGAAATGTGGGAGGAGTGGGATGAAAGGAATTACAATTGGCAGAAGAGCAAATCTGTGGTATCGACGGCAGCCGCTGAAAGGCACGAATATTTAACCTATGCAAATAAATCCACTTTAGACTTGAAAGCCTTCCAGCAAGAGACTGTTCCAGTGTGTGTGTGTGTGTGTGTGTGTGTGTGTGTGTGTGTGTGTAGTAAGGATGTGTGAGGTTCCACTACCGCAACATTTCATAGGGGCAGTCAGATGATATCTCTCCTGATCATGAGTAGAGGTCAATCGTGTTCCCATATGATTAACACATTCAAAAGGAGCCGCATCCTTTATGTAGAGGAGGAGGGTATCTGCAGCTCTTCCTGGGCCTTCATGCCGTATTGATTTAACACTTCACGCACCTTATCTGCGTCCACTCCCACGAGCCAATGCATCAGCTGGAGGTCGGTGCTCAGCTGCCACGTGGGGGGGGGGGGTATTTAATCCCAAAGCGGGACGTGAAAGGAGCTGTTTCTGTGTGAGCGGACTCCAGTCCTTAATGAACACCTCCATTGTGTGACTATAAACGTGCATGTGTGTGTGTGTGTGTGTGTGTGTGTGTGCGTGCCCTGAAGAACAAGAAAAATGCTCTTTTTATTATGTCAAGTAGTCACATGAACTGATTTCACTCACTTCATTTAGATCTAGATTTTGAGACGTTGATTGTTCTTGGAATTTTTATTTTATTTTATTTTATTTTTTTGTCATTTTGAACTACTTTCATACTAATAATGAATTAACAGTCCCTCATCAAGTTTGAATTACACGATTATGGACAACCGGAGGAGGGTGCTGTATTTTTATTACTTTAATTTGCGTATAGTTTAAATTATCTGTTAACATTATTACATTATTTAGATCTTGTCAGTTGCTCGTTTCCTAAATTTAAGTTTTTATCCAATCAGATTTCTCTATTAGCGCTGTTACCAGGTAAAAAAAAAAAGACTCCGCCTCCCCAGAATTGGAAGTTAACGTGGAGTGACATTGAGTGTCACACTTAATAACCAATCAGATTGTGAGTTCGCCGTGTTGGGCGTGGTCTTTGGCCAAACTTTCTACGTGACTTCCATTATTTGCTGTAGGTGGGTGTTTTAGCTAACTAGAGAACATTAAAGCTAGTTAGCTTATCGCACAGAGGAGCCGAAATGTAGTTTATTTGAACTCTTTATAAGTAAAGAAAGACCTGAGGATGGACTTTGTCTTAAATCATTAGCAGCTTTTGGTAAGCTTGATTAATTTTACTTATCTTTTCTGTCCAGCTGGGCACCACGGGGTATCTTTCGGGGGTTTTAATAACTTTTGGAGCCTTTTGTGTGCAATTTACGGATTTAAATAAGTGTATTGAATAGTTAACAAGTGAAAGTCTTAGGTTTTTATGTGTGATAATTACTTTATTTGTTGTTTCAGCACCACGGACAGCGCCATCGGAACGACTTCCGCTTTTCTTATTGGTTATGCTGGTTCCGGGGTTCTCACCCCGGAACATGAATGATTAAATTCACCCGCTTGCTGGCGTAGTTCCAGGCATCACGGCGTCACGTCACAGGTAAGATCGAGTCTGAGGTTTGTTAACAAACACTTTAAACTGTTTGAATTTAAATTAATTTAAATTGTGTTAAGCTGACCGTATTTGGCCTCTTTTAGTTGTCATTCAAGCTAGTAAAGTCTAGCTAACGGAACCCGATAAGATTTCCTGTTGCTGGCCACGCCCCTCCCGGAAGCAGAAAAAGGTGAGCTATTTTAATGAGTGGAGGTGTGTAGGAATTAAAGTGGTTGTAAAATTTTGTAATGTTTCTGTAAAAAAGAATTGATTTTGACTTTTCAAATTAAAAAAAAAAGGTTTTTACACAATTAACATCTTTTACATTTAATTGAACTCTGAATTGGTCCAATACATTTTTAAATGTGTGTGTGTGTGTGTGTGTGTGTGTGTGTGTGTGTGTGTGTGTGTGTGTGTGTGTGTGTGTGTGTGTGTGTATCCCCTCCTGTATGTTTGAATAAGCTCACTTGAAAACTTCACGCTGTCACGCTTCCGGCGTCTAACAAGAAGTTCAGGCTGCTAGCCGAGTTAGCTCCGGTCTTCACGTTTGTCCATGTCTCTCACTTACGGAGCCGTTTTGGCTTCGTCAAACATAGAGGTTTATATTCTTTGATTGTGACGGACCTCACGTTGTCGTGTGGGGAACCCCAATGCTTTATTCACCAAGACCGAACTCACGAAGCCAGCGTCTTCGGCGTTAGGGCTGGACCGTAATACCTTCGTCTTCACGTTTGTCCGTGCCACACACACGGAGCCGTTACGGCTTCATCAGACACAGCGGGTTGTTTTCTTGTGACAGCGAAGAAAAAACAAAAACAAACAAACTCTGATATCATTGTTTTTATCGTGGAGTTTAAATGGGTTCCCGTGAGTGTGTGTGTGTGTGTGTGTGTGTGTACATATATAATAAGCATCGAAAAAACGTTCAGTGTCATCAAGTTTTGTTAGATACAAAATCAGTTCCACCTTTTAAATTATTTTTCTTGTTTTCGTTTTGCTGACAAAGATACTGTTCATTCTGATGACATTTTTTGTGTGTTTTTTTTTAGGCTGGAAATGGGTTAAAATCATTATTTCAGCTGTTAAGATTTATTCAGTTATTCAATGCGAGCCCCTTCACAAGCACCCTCTATGTGGAAAAACAGACAGTTTTGGTACAATGGAAATTAGAAGGGCGTGAACAGACTGTTTGTAAAAGAGCTGTGCCAGATTCCTATTGGTGTGATGCAAATGTGCTAATTACCAGAACAACATGGCAGCATGTGTCTGCACACGGACGGACAAGACAAGGCGGAAATTAAATTGCAAATATTTCTTTTCCGATTACTCGCCTTGAATGAAATCAAAGGTAGTGCATTTCAAAATGTATTAGGAAAGATAACTGGGGTAGAAGTCACGAGTGTATTAAAGTCTATTGGAATAAACCAGGCTGAAATGTAACATTTACATATGTCAGTTTTTCAGCGTGGCGCCGAATACTTCAAAGTTAAATCAGTGAAATATTCCTGCATTGGTTTATTGTGCAAGTAAAACCTTGTCAAGTGTCATGAATCAGTATATCACCTGTGCATATTTATTAGTCTGCAGAAAAAGTGCATTAAATGTGCAGACACGTGCAAACAAAAGCAAATGCATCTAGAATAGTTAGGAGGTTATTTCCATCAGCTAAAAGAAAACACACAGCAATTACCGGAAAGGTGTGAGCGTCAACTTGAATGTGTGTCAATTTGCGTGGGTCTACACACACACACACACACACACACACACACACACACACACACACACACACACACACACACACACACACACACACACACACACACACACACACACACACACACACACACACACACACACACACACACACACACTCTCTCTCTCTCTCTCTCTCTGCAGTGTGTGAGAGTATCAAAGAGAAAGGCACTCATCATGCTACCATCTGGACCATTAGCATAAATATGGAGAAATGCAGGGTTTCTGTGTAACTCAGCAGAGCCCCACACAGCATGAAAGGAATGCTTATTGAGCTCTGGGAGAAGACATCAACTGTCACACACACACACACACACACACACACACACACACACACACACACACACACACACACACACACACACACACACACACACACACACACACACCTCTTAAAGTCACAGTGCCCCCTGGCCCCACACTCACACATTGCACCGAGGTCCTCAGGTGATTCTTGGCTCAATTCATCCAATCGAATTAACGCCGACACAAATAATTCTCAGTTAATTTCCTGTATGAATCTGAACAGTTTTGTACGTCTGTGCCGGAGTACGTGGCATTTGGGGATGAGTGGATGCGTTACAGTCTCGGAAAAGCATCCCAGGTTTTTCTGTTTAGTTCGTTGATATCTTGATTACCAATTAGCATTCGCAGTTTAGCAAACTTTTCACGTCCCTTTAAGTCAGTCAGGATAAACCACCCAGACAAGAGGAGGTGATGGGAATGGCAAATTGTCTCATTATAATGTTAAAATGACTCCTGCTCCTTAAGCCCTGTTGTGACTAAAAGGAAAATATCATTTGGGAATTGTACTCTTTTTTTTTTTCTTTCCACCCATGATCAGACTGTGTCGTTTCTGAAGGAGACCACAAATTAGATTACTTTCTACACACCCACTCTCTTGTAACCCGGGGAGGCTTCTGCATGAGTTGGCTGGTGTGTTTATTTAGATGCCATTCATGCACTGGGTAATGCAAAGGGGACTTTATGCAAAGGAGAGATAACCACTGCTAAAAGCCTTCTGTCATTCTCTCTCTCTCAGTCTCTCCCTCCTGCCTCCCTCACTCCTGCTCTCTCGCAGTCGCACTGGTGGAAAGATAGCATTGGCACAGAGAACGAAACCATGGAAACGAGAAGCTGATGCACTTTGAATGGTAAGACCCTGAAAGAGAAGACATTCATTCAGTTCGGTCTAAAGGCTGAAGGCTCATCTGTACTGCATTCTGCTACAACTTTATTTTACATAGTCGGCTCCAGAAAGCCCACAATAGTCTTATTTCATCAGCCTATTATATCAGGGTGACTGTAGCTCAGACATCCTGAGGGTTTTGGCAAATTGAAGAAGTGCCCTATAAAAACAAGCACACTTGTTCATCTGGTATTCACACATGCTAATCGAGCAGACCGCCTTCTTTTTTCAGCTACGATAAAACAACATTGATCCCTGCAAATGCACTAAATGAGCCTGTAATCATGGCAGATTTGACTCCAGTATATCTCCCACTTGTGGCTCTGCTTCAGTCAAAAACGTAGCGGCATGCTGAAGTCAGCAGTGGCCTATATGTCTTGAGCAGCGCGGTCAATGACTTCCCTGGGACTTCAGTGGGAATACATTCTTCAGAGACGACAATTAGTCAAGTGAGACAGTAATTAGGACCTCTCTGCGCACTGTCACTTCCAGTTAGTTCTGACGGATGCCCACAAATCCCCTCCACAGCAATTCGAGGCGGGCACACTCGGGCCTACTTCAGCAGCAGCAGCACTCTGACTTTGCTGTGACAGCTGTCTGTAACCTCTGTCTGTTGGTGTAATATGGAATAATGGCATGGAAATTCAATCAGAAGCGCCATGGACGGTCACGTGCTCAATTCCACCAGTTGTGTAGTCACGGACCGTCGCATCTGCGACCAAATTACTCTTTGTAACCCGTAAATGCTCCTCATTTTACACAAGCGACGCCACGATCGATAGGTGCAATGTGCAGGAGATCATAGCATTGTCAGCATCCAGTGAGACGCTTTATGTGTGCTAAAAACACCAAATACAGCTCTTAGAGCTGCCTGATCTCACAGTGTTAACACAACAAAGAAAAAAATAATCATATATACACCCAGCAATCGCAGCTTTACTGCTACAACAAGAGAAAATATCTGTTGTGGGGTCTATTCATGCTGAAAGTATCTACTCATTCACACAGTTAGCTGTTCTGTCGGATACTCTGGAAATGCATGGGTGCGCCAAACTTTATGAGCCAATAAAAATGATATAGATGTTTCTTCCTCACTGAAGCAGGTGCACACAGCCCCGAGAAGGCGGAGAAATAAATACCTGTAGGCGCATGGATTTTACTTACACCATGCGTCTGGAATGGATTCCACTGCTTGGATCCATTACTTTAAAGTAGCTTCCGTCAGATACGTCCTCATAATATCCCCCCCAGTCCAGAAGGAAAACAAAGGCTCGTCATTTATAGTCCTAAAGGGCTATTATAACATCTGTAGGCTTATCGAACAAAGAGACGCGCCTATATTTGGAGGAAACACATTGAAATGTGAGCCTTTTAAATGCTTAGAACAATTGCAGGCAGGACTGACAACATTTCACTGTTTGGAAAAAGATGAGCCAATTTTCTGGTGGGGAAAAAGTCGCAGTGTTGGTGGAAACTTCTCCAACTACTCCTGCAGTGTGATATCCATCTCTATTTTCACCCATACCTCCACTCCTTTCTTAGAAATACTCCTTTTTCATTGTATTTGTCATTGTTGGCATGATTACGTGAATGTCAACAGCATTAGTCAGGAAGTAAATATAATACGCTGGGATTTTCTAATAATAAGCTCTGAACGTAATCGCGTAACAGCACAAGTAGGTCCTAATAAATTATTATTGTTTACGCTTTTGGTCTTATCAAGGAAATTAATGATTGTGGTGCCTTGTGGTTTCAGGAAATTTATACATATTCACAGACACCCCCGCAAATACACACACACACACACACATGCACACACAGCAGACAGCCAGGCTGATTGGATGGTGGACAGCTGGAGTTGTTATTACAGAGCATCCAGTAGAGTCTGGTTTGCAGGATAAGGACGTCCTTACAGGGCATTTCTCAGTGTGAATGATGAGGAAACAGCCTCCTCAGAGTGTGTTTGTGTGTGCGTGTGTGTGTGCATGAGGGAGAGATTGATAGAGAAAGTTTGAACATGTGGAATAGACAGAATGTGGACAGATGCATCCGTCAGCCTACATAGTATTTTGGCCATCAAACAGAAATCTTGGCAATGCATGCAAAAAGTGACTTCCCCCATCGGGCTGGTGCGTGCCAACGGCTCGCCTGCAAAGGAACAGACTGGAGAACCGGAGTGGAACTCACACGGCTTTAATTTATGATACTGAGTGCCTCGAATAAACCTCGATATCTGCAGACGTATCTCAGTCTCTGGCGTCCGTGACCAGCAGTAAGCGGATCGCCTTTGAAGGCCAGACGCAGACGTGAGGATAAATAACACGCAGCTGACTTGTGTAAATCTGGGTCTTTGTTAATGGGCTCCCTCGATGGCGATTAAGAACTGCTTTGGACTCGAGCTAATTCTCACCATTTTACAGACCATTAGCAAAAGCAATGCCACCAATGCCACGGCGCATTTACAAGTAAAATAAGACGAGACCTGTGTCAACAGATAAAGATCTCAGCGTGTTACGCTGAGAAGACGAACAAATTTGTTTCCAGAGCTTCATGGGGAAAAAAACAGCTGTGCAGCATTTTCTGAAATGAGAAGATGGAGACAAGATTCAAAACACAGACAATAGAAGACATAAAATGACCAGGATTGAGTCTAGTGGTGCATTTATGTGCAGTTAAAGCTCATATTCCCACCTCAGGGTGCACGCTAAAGGTTTTAGCTTTGATACTATACTGCTGTGGATTTTCTCTTCTTATTGGTGTGAGGATAGAGGAGACACAGGGTGTTGGGAGAAGATGATCCGCCGTGGCAACCCCTAGCAGGAAAATGCCGAAAGGAGAAGAAGATTAAAGAAAGAGTCAACCAAGCTAAGACTGTCTGTACGCAACAATGCTAGCTGGAAGTCCTTTATTCACGCGCTGACTGCGATTGAATGTGGACTCTGAGACCAGAGATCCCCACGTGAATGAGAAAAGTGTAGCCTTTTCCTTAGTTTAGAATAGACGTATTTTCTTTTTTGTTGTTATCACAGAAACGTGCCGCCTAGTCAAGGTCAAGGTCACAATCAAAATGTTTCCTCGCATGAATGAGGTAGATAACAAGATGGAGCTTATCTGGATTTTCGCTGAAAGTATGTATGGAGGGTGAAGCGTGCCTCCACATTCCACTCTTCTCTGAACAAATCACTCAATTCAGGTCTTGCAAACTTCACACCATTTCTACCTTCACGACACTGAAACTTTCATCTGAGTAAGGTCTAAATAACTTTAAATCAATCCGGGATCTCAGATCTAGGGATTTGGATTATGCCATATTAACTGCAGGTTTTGGGTTCATTGTGCGGCATGTAGAGGAGGAGATAAAAGCTGAATTTTGATTTTTTTTTTTTTGGAGTGAAGCTTTCTTGACAGTTTCCTCCTCAGGAACAGGTTAAAGCTGAGGCGCATCCCTGACCGTTTTCAGTAATGCAATCCACTCTTTCCACGGAGATCCAGGGATCAACTGTTGCAGCGAGGGGATGAGAGAAGCTAGCAATCACCTCAGACATCCAGGATCAGAAACTCCAAACAGGGATAACAGCCTCTCTGCATTCAATGTTTTCAATCAAGGGATCAGCTGTGACTGGAAACAGAATGTTCCAGACAGCCATCACGGAGGAGAAGTTAGAGGCAGGCAAAAGCTGGCACGACTAATATGACTTGTCAGAGTGAAAATAGCAGGGTATTGTCCTCACCTCTCTGGAAAGGTACAGGCATAATGCTTTTGTCTTGTTCATCTCACAGGAGTCATGCTCTAATAGCTTTTCGGGCTCATATTGCTCCGGTAAGAGGGATTTAAAGTTGCTGTTACACAACACAGAGCAGGTAGAAACGGAGGTTTGAGCTCGTTCATTTACACATAATTTAGCATGAATCAAAATTATGGCGTCATAAATGTGATAAATCTGTGTCTTTAGAATAACTAGCATTTGACGCATGGATTGGAGAATTATGAAATTGCCTGAAGAGGGATTTAATAAATATAACTCAAGGTACATGGACTGTCTTCTGCAGCTTGAGTGTGTTCACGGATTGCCAAGACGGCAGTTCAAAAATATACTGAAAGGACAAAGAATCGTTATATAGTGTGAAAAATGTGTTGAGCACAGGTTGTTCAAAGAAATGTGAGGGATTTAAAGACATTTGAGCTGTGTTGGGCTGTAATAAATGCACTTAAAATCCCTAAATCTTATACTCAGCGACTGAAAGACGGGCTCATTTACATGCAAACAATAAAATTCAGTGAATAAATGAAAAATAGTTGCATCAACTCTCAGGATGGAATCTTAAACATCCCACTCAGAGTTATTGACAACACCTTCCTGTTTTTTCTGACTTGCAAAACGGTCATTTTTATCTTATTCAAGCCACAAATCTTCAAAAAAGTGGCGTTTCTTCCGTGCACAAATCCTTGGAGTGGCTTTAATAGACAAATACTTGTTAGGAAGGTCGTCAGCATCTGCGGTAAGCCTTGTGCCAAATCCACCCTGCAGAAAAATGCCGCAACCTAAGCCCCCCTGTAAAACCCAAGGCAAGAAAATCAAGATGCGGACCACCAGATGTGGAAGCCTCCAGAAGGTTTCTTTTATGCTCTCTCTTTTGTGAAGGTGATGAAATGAGGCCGGTCTCGAGTTCGCCGAGGTCAGTCCTCCATTCTCCTCTCTCTCCCTTTGCTTTTTGCCCATTAATCACCTCTGTACACATGAAAATGAGCTTAACCGTTTCCTCCCGTGATGTACTTCCACTCAAGGACACCGTTCAATGGCAGGTATTAGCAGAGATCCCTGCGCATATTTTCCCCTTGCGTTTCCAGCTAATGGGCAACCTTCAGTCTTGCTTGACTTGCTTGACGGGGGTTTATCCTCTCTTGTCACAGCTGTCACTCTACCTCTTTTAGCCTCATAACAATTAACACTTCCATAAACCCTTTTGTCAAATGCTTAATAGAAAAAAAAATGGAATTGGAGGAATTATCCTCAGCCCCTTGAGTCTAATTCACTGACAACTAAACTATGTGAAAGAAGCTTGGTGTGTGATATACTGCATGAAAAAGAGGAGGATGGGGGAGAAAGAGGAGATAAAGACGCCATGGGAGGAAAAGATAGAGAAGTAGAGAACGAGTAAGGAAGGGAGAGGATGGGAAGAAAGAAAATGAGCTTGGCTCCCTCTGTGCTTCACTACTTAATCATCCCCTGCTCTATAAATAGGACTCCACAGCCATGGAATATTGGGAGATTAATGGAAGAGAATGGTGCACCATAATGCTCCGAATCTTCACCACTTCTGTTGCACTTCACTGGTGCAGATTGTGTTTTTACATCACCACCAGTGGTCAAATTTCTCTTCTGTGGTTTTATCAAAAAATGTAAAGGGGGGTGAGTCACCAGATTGCATTTCCAGCAGCCTAGCGCCACCTATTTGCTATTTTATTGTATTTTATCGACTTGACTATGACAGAAAACCATGCACATGCGCTACATGCTAACATTGGCTCCTGAAAACACAAGGGTTTACCCACGGCAGACAGCGGGGAAGTTTTCTCCACTCGTTTTTCGATTCTGCACGACGCACTGCAGAGTTTCTTTTCAGCTCCTATCACAGGTACTTATCTCCCGAGGAAATGTTGACGGCGTTGATGTAGCTGAAATCACCCTGGTCTCCTTGCCGTGTGTGTGTGTGTGTGTACACTCAAAGGTTTGGAGGAGTTTGCGTGGGTGTAGGCTCACATCAGGAGTGTTTTACTTACAGGGAAACGTGGCAGAGGTCTCGTTTATGTCAGGACGGTAAACCTGCGTGGAGAACTTTAATGGAGAACAATGTTGGTGGAGAAAAAAACCCCGCAAAGAATGAAATCAGCTGTGCATATTTTAACCATTCTTTTAAATGCATGTGCGTATTGTAAAGCAGAATTCATATTCTTTGGCTTCTGTTTTTTCCACATTTTCTCACAGCTGTTGAAATTGTAGCTATCCAACACCTCCTACTGTCTGTATATCAAATCAGCTCCCACCATCTGTTGGAAAACTTATAAGATGGCATCGCTGACATCGAATCACAACCTCATGTAAATTAGATTCTTGGTTTTATAAAGTTCCTGTTTGCGATTTTATATTGAATTACATTAATTTAACTTGTGGATTTTTCCAGTGACATGCTAAGAAAAATTAACCGAGGAATGCCAGGATTTGGATCAGGACTCATAGAAGTTCACTTCAGAATAGTCCAATGTTTAGCTCTGAGCCATTCGAGGTTATTTTTAGCTGTGTTTGGATCATTATCCTGTTGGAAGACCCATGACCTGCAACTGACACTGGGCAGCACATTCCGCTCCAGAATTCCTTGATAGTTTTGACATCTCGTTGTATCCTGTACAGATTTAAGACACCATGTGCCTGATGCAGCAAAGCAGCCCCAGAACATCACCAAGCCTCCTTCATGTTTCACAGTCAGGACAGTGTTCTTTCCCTGGTAGGCTTCATTCTATGTCTGTGAACACAGAGCTGATGCACACCGACCTCAGTGTACACCTTGAACTTCTTTGAAGGTTGTTCTGGATTCTTTGGTTTCCATTCATACTATCAGTCTCTTCAATTAGTCATTAATTTTTCTCATGGAATGTTGGCTACAATCAGATGGAACTTAATCTTCTGAATATGTTCTACTGTAGTCACAACAACATCAAACTGCTTGGAGATGGCCTTATAGTCTTCACCTTTAACCTGCATGTCTATAATCTCTTGAAGCAACTTGTCCCTACTTGTTACCCTTTAAAATAGTCAATCAAACTAATCACAAGTTTAAAGAAACCTGCCATGCAAGAAGACCCATCTTAGTTTCCCTGTGGTTACATTGTCTTCAGTCGTTTCTTGGAATACTGTAAGTTTTCTCTTGGCCTGTTTCATCAGTTTATTCCATTCTGTTTAACCACAATTAAAAATCAGTGTCTGATTTTCATTGGTTAAATTTCATACCATTTTTGTGTTTACCTTTGTCAGTTTCAAGTTATTTCAGTGACCATTGTGTCTTTGATTAGCAGAGGGTTTCATGTTTGCCCTCCCCTCTAGACATGAGCTCATGAACAATAAACAGAACTAAGATAAAGACACAACTTAATGACAAAACAACTTTCTAGCATTTTTTTGTTTATTGTTGATATATTTTCCACAGTCATGACAAGGTTGCTAATGATATCATACAAAAAAAAGTATGAAGTCTAAAAGAATCAATTTTCAGAGCCATTAATAGAAACTTTACTAATGGGTGAATAAAACCACATGTGGTGTTACACCGGCTGCCATGGATGGAAAAATGCAATAGAAAATTAAAGCAACAGAAAATCTACATAATTTGACTTTGACAGTTTTCTCCTCTCGGTCTCAGCTGTAGAGTCATTCTTCTTTGCATGGACATTTGAAGCGAACTTTGTAGTCAAGGCAAGCTCCATCTTGCTGGTCTTTATTACGGCAAACAAATCCTTGAAATCGACTGTATCTGAAAATCAGTTAATGACTCAAGATTAAAGCAAGAAGGTAATATCATAGTAATATGAATTTTAAAGGAGTAAATTACCAATGGCATATATCTTTAGTTACTTAGCAAGCATAACAGAAATCTGACTTTTGGTGTAATAGTACTATTGACAGGGTAGATCACTGTGTATTCTCACTTCAAGGCAACTTACACAGAGAAGATCTTCCCTGTGCGGGTGGCTGGGGTCAGCGTGTCCACGGTAACAACTTCAAATTGCAGCGGTTTTTCACAGATTTCGTCCTTGTTTTCCCTCCTGAGGTCACTCAAAGTCTCCCAGTCTCCACTTCCAGCGGGGTCATCCCTGTCGTACCAGTTGGTCCAGCAAACTTCATCGAGGGATGAAAGACACACAGAGTGATTGTTGAGAAACAGGGTGAAAGCCTCATATTTGGTTTAGAGCTGTGTATTGGGATTTCACCATGACACATGTACAATTCTGTGATATAGTACCTTCGGCACAATAGGGGGGCTCGCACATGAAGCGAACTTTATAGTCATTACACATTTTGCCAATGGGCTGCTGGCAGTTTAAGCAGACGAATCCCTTAGTGGTGTCACTTCTGAAAAAGAGACAGAATTGGTCAAAATATCTGAGTGGATGGATGTGTTAATGATCTTTTATCAATAGTTTTGAGAAGATTTAGTTTGGTTGGTGTTCAAATTTTGTTGGTGGTCAAAATACATCACCTTCGTTTTTCATCATACGGATATTTTTCATTTGTGAAGTTCTTACCTATGAATCACATCCCCTGTTTGTTCTGGAGTCATCCCACTTTTAGTCTTGGCCTCAATTTGTGTTGGTTGAGGGCAGATCTTGCCTGGGTTTTCAATACGAATATTTCTGAGGTCTTCCCAGTCTCCAGTATCAGGGGGGTCATCTCTGTCAAACCACTTTGTCCAGCATTCTTTATGAGCGCAAATTGAAATAGCACAATTATGAGTTGTTGGAGATGAGTTTTAAAAGGGCCCTATTATGAAAAACACATTTTTTTCTCTACATGTATATAGTGATCCTTTCATATAAAATAATCCAGGCAGAAATCAAATTAATCTCTGCAGCAGGTTTAGAAGAAAGGCTGCAAGGCTATATAAAGTTATAAACTTGACTTTCAACTTCATAATCACAAGGTGAGAAGTTGTAATGTCTCTGAAATAACACCACATTAACTTCATTTACCCCAACTGTTTTCTTCCTCTTCCACATTGACAAACACATTTGTTGAAAATTTCATCAGAATACAATGAATTCTTACCATTTGGCTCTAATGTGTTACTGCTTTCCTCCTGGTGGCTTTCTGAAAGAGTAATGAAAACAATCATGAGTCATTAAAATTATACTTATGGTCATAACAACTGCAGTTATTGAGATACACCTACCAATGAACAATCCTGCAACAATGGCAATGCTTAACTGTAATAAAAAAACCCAAACAAACAGGTTACAATTTCAAAATATATCACATACATTTAAAATCTATGTTGAAAAATGTAAAAAATGTGTTTTTCTTAAGAAGTGTGCAATACATTACCAATTTGAACATGTTTGCTAAAGTGGGACCTTTAATCTGTGGAGAAATGATGACATTGTTTAAATAAAAGCATTTAAACAACTCTGTGCAGTAGCGAAATATATTCCAAAACACGTACATGAAATAATGAGAAATAGCATTCTTGGTACAATTTCATCTTCTTCATGATGAAAATATCTGAATTTAAATCCAGTTTTCATTTATAACAACAAATTCTTTGATACAAGAAAGTTTTGAAGTTCAAATAAAACCTATTTGAACTTCAAAATAGGAATAATTTTTAATATCTATCCTGAAACAAGAAAAGAGGCTTACTAACAGGACGTCCGGGTTTCAACAGTGTGATTCTGTGATCGTCTGCGTCCGTAGTGAGCCACTCCTGTTGTTCTCTTTATATACAACTTTGAACAATTGTTGCTATCAACACCTCCTACTGCCAGCTCCCATCACCTTTTGGTACTGATAAGACAGCATCTCTGACAATGAATCATAATTTCGTTCAAATTAGAGTCAGTTTGTGAAGTTACCCACATGCACATTCAACACCTACTTCTTCCACTGTCGCGGGACATGGACAGAACATGCAAAGTCTGCAGAGAGTGGGACTCAAACCTGGAACCGCCTTGCTGTGCGGTGACAGCGCTACCCACTGTGTCACTGTACCACCCCAGTTTGTGAAGTTCCTCAATATAATTTTTATGTTACATTAATTAAACTTGTTTTTGTTTTCCAGGAACATTTGTAAACAAACAAATACTAGAGAATGTCATTTTGCAAGAAACACAAATTACATCTAAAAATGTAGCATCAATCCAAAAGACACAAGGCATTCAAAAGTATTATAGGGTCCCACCGCTCACTGGACATGTAGCAAATCACACATAAGTATAGTAGTTAGTCTCAGGACAAAACCAAGACCTTTAACATTTATAGGATAGAGAGTAAACCTTCACGCGGGTTTGAAAGGTTCCTTCTCCACAGATGTTCAATAGGATTTGGATCAGGCCTCACTTGTGAATAGTCCAATGTTTAGCTCTGAGCCATTCTTGACTATTTTCTAGTTGTGTTTTAGGTCATTATCCTGTTGGAAAACCCATGACCTGCAACTGACACTGGGCAGCATATTCCACTCCAGAATTCCTTGATAGTTTTGACATTTCATTGTATCCTGCATAGATATCCTGTGCCTCGTGCAGCGCTATCTATCTATCTATCTATCTAAACTTCTTCGGAGGTTGTTCTGGACTCTTTGGTTACCATTCGTACTATCGGTCCATTCAATTAGTCATTAATTTTCCTCATAGAATGTTGGCTAAGTTCTACTTAGCCAACATTTAAGATTAAGTTCTACTCAGAACTTAATCTTCTGAGTAGAAGATTAAGTTGCACGTGAAGAACATGAAACTGCTTGGAGATGGTCTGATAGCCTTTACTTTTAACATCAGGACTCGAAATTGCGACAATTTTGGTCACATATGCGCCCAAATTTTTATCAGAGCGACTATTAAATATATTTGGGGGCACCAGTGCGACTAGAGAAAAAAATCTGGTGCGCCCTTTTTTTCCTCTTCTCTCTCGCTCTTTCACTCTCTCCTTAGAGCAGTGGTCACCAAATGGTGGACCGCGGTCCGGACCCGGACAGAACCATCACGCGGTCCGGATCCGGTAGATTTTCTTGGCGCATTTTTACTTGCAGTTCACGGCTACAGACGGCAGGCGCTGCTCCTCCCATTAATACGGTAATAGCGCCACTCAGTTCAGCTACTCAGATCGTTTGTCTACCCTGAGCTGTCAGCGTACCAGGAAGTGAGACAGCTCGCTACCGCTGTGAGTTTACCGCTACAGCGGAGCACTGAAGAAGGGAGACAGCATAGCTCCAGATGAAGGGAGGTCAACGAGGAAAACTGCTGGTTAACAATGAGTGGACCAAATTTATGTTTATTCCTCCGTCATGCAGTTCAAAACCATTTTACCTCACATAGTCTGAACACGTAGCACTAATTAATTAATAACGTGAAGCGCCACTATGAAAAAAAGCACAGATCTTTTGCTGCGCAGAATTATCGCCTGAAGTCCGAGCTGAGGGCAAATTGACAGAGAAAAATGCAAACGAATGTTCACTTGAGGCATGGTGGAGTTTGGGGCAACATAAAACATCTTTTAGAGATGGGACAGTTGTGAAGAAGTGCTTAAAAGCTGTTGTTGACATTTTGTTCGGGGGAAAACAGACGAGATGTGTGGAAAAACTCCCAAACATCAGCTTCAACAGCCACCAGAAAATCAGAAATATTAACATCTTGATGCAGATATTCAGAGAGCACCATGCATATCTGTGGACTTTGGTGAGGGGTTGTGTGTGTGTGTGTGTGTGCGTGCGTGCGTGTGTGTGTGTGTGTGTGTGTGTGTGTGTGTGTCAGGTTCCTTCACAAAGAAAAGGAGCTCTTTGCTGAGTGTAACACCACTATGAAACACACACAAGAGGAGAGGACATACATGCAGCAATAAAAGATGCTGATCGTCCAGTGGTCTCTTTCACCAACATTACAGAGACCACCACAAGGTGACCACCACAAGGTGACCACCACAAGGTGACCACCACAAGGTGACCACCACAAGGTGACCACCACAAGGTGACCACCACAAGGAGACCACCACAAGGTGACCACCACAAGGTGACCACCACAAGGTGATCACCACAAGGTGATCACCACAAGGAGACCACCACAAGGTGACCACCACAAGGTGACCACCACAAGGTGATCACCACAAGGAGACCACCACAAGGAGTGCACAGGCACACCTTGTGTACAAGTAAATTACTGGCAGGCCACATGGTCCATTCTCTCATGTAGAAAGTTCTGTTTGCATTTTCCCCATGAAAGAGCCAGTTTTTATTCATGCTTTCTGAACATGTTCATGTTTTTTTACTTGAAGTGTAGGCCTTCAGTTCTTTAGGCTGGGATGTCTTCAATTTAAGAGAAAAAGGATTACTCAGCTCTTGTTGCACTTTATTTTTTAATTCTGAGGTTTGTCTGTTTTTCAATCTAACATAAAGGCTTAAAATTTATTTGCCTGGGTCTACTTTTATTTATGGTGAGGTGAAAGAGCTAGCTGTGCACTCAAACATATCCTGCATTGAAAATTTATAATAAATAATAATGTGGATATAGTGGTCGGCTATAAGACACAAACTGGACTTTGGTTCAGACCTTTTACGAAGAGGAAATTTTTCTAACCGTACCTCCATGACTTTTAATTGAATACCCCTGGTATAGAGGGTCCTCCTGAGGAGAACTTTGTTGCTGGGCCTTCAGTGAAAAGGTGAATGAGAGTGGGACTGAGAGCCAGGAGACCCAACTAATGTTACAAACATGTTTTCAAAAGGGTTGACGGTTCTGTGAATAAAATACATCCCATGTTACATGTATTGTCTGTACGCCTTGCTTTTGGGTAGGTGCTGCTAAAGTCTTTGCTGGTGCTACTAACTTCTAAATTTGTGAGCACCAGTGCTACCAAGAAAAAAAGTTAATTTCAAGGCCTGAACATGCTTGTCTATAATGTCTTGAAGCAACTTGTCCCTACTTGTTACCCTTTAAAATAGTCAGTCAGACTAATCACAAGTTTAAAGACACCTGCCATGCAAATCAGAAGACCCATCTTAGTTTCCCTGTGGTCACATTGTCTTCAGTCGTTTCTTGGAATACCGTAAGTTTTCTCCAGGCCTGTTTCATCAGTTTATTCCATTCTGTTCAACCACAATTAAAAATCAGTGTCTGATTTTCATTGGTTAATTCATAGCATTTTTGTGTTTACCTTTGTCAGTTTCAAGTTATTTCAGTGAACTGTCAACTTTTCCCTTCAGGGGTCGCCACAGTGAATCAGTTGCCTCCATCTAACCCTGTCTTCTGTCTTCTCTCACACCAACTACCTTCATTTCCTCATTCACTCTATCCATAAACCTCCTCTTTGGTCTTCCTCTAGGCCTCCTGCCTGGCAGTTCAAGTTTATTTCATTCTGTTTAACCACAATTAAAAGTCAGTGTCTGATTTTTATTGGTTAAGTTTCATTTCATTTTTCAAGTTATTTCAATGACCATTGTGTGATTTTTGTTCATTAACAGAGGGTTTCATGTTTGCCACCCCTCTAGAAATGAGCTCATAAACACAGTCCTAATAAACAGAACTATGATTAAGAGACAACTTCATGACAATACAGCTTTACAACATTATTTTGTTTATTGTTGATTGGTTTTCTACAGTCATGACACAAGGTTGCCAATGATTTCATCCGAGAAAAGAAAAAGCAGAGACATTAATTATAACTTCACTTATGGGTGAATGAAGTCACACGTTGTGGTGTTACACCGGCTGCTTTCATCATGTTTCATTTGTTCCAGGAAAGTATGAAAGAAAATATGAGACTTTGACTGTCTTCTCACTCAGTTGTAGAGTCATTATTCATTGCATGGACATCCATAGCGAACTTTGTAGTCACGGCAATGTCCATCTTTCTGGTCTTCATTGCGGCAAACAAATCCTTGAGTTGGATTGTATCTGAAAATCATTTAATAATTCAGGATTAAAGTAGGAAGGGAATATTTGGTGTATAAACTACCAAAGCCATATATCCTTGCTTTCATAGCTAGTATAGCAGAAATTTTTTTTTTTAAAATTTAATGGTACTGCTGGGACGGTAAATCTATTGGTGTGTTCTCATTTTATGGCAACTTACAGAACAAAGGTCTCTCCTGTGCTGATGGCTGGGGTCAGCGTGTCGATGGTAACAGCTTCGATGTATAGCGGGGTTTCACAGATTTCTTCCTCGGCTTCCTTCCTGTGGTCGACCAAAGTCTCCCAGTCTCCAGTTCCACTGGGGTGGTCCTTGTTAAACCACCTGGTCCAGCAAACTTCAGAGAGAGACAAGAGTCAACAAATGATCGGTGAGAAACGGACTGAAAAACTCATTTTTGGTTTAGCGTTGTCTATTAACAAATGAACAGAACACTTGTTCAGTGCTGTGATACAGTACCTCCACCACCACAGAAAGGGGGATGGCAGCTGAAACGGACTTTATAGTCATTACACATTTTTCCATTGAGCTGCTGGGACTTTAAGCAGACAAATCCAGTCGTGGTGTCACTTCTGAAAAAGAGACACAGAATCAAAATATTTCATGATATTTCAGTCATAGTCGATGGGAGATTCCTTTGTTTGGCCTGTGGTAAAATTTGATGATCTATACGTCATCATTAATTTTATATTCAGCTCCATTGATACCATACAAATAATTTTTATTTGTGAAGTTCTTACTTGTATATCACATCCCCTGCTGCACTTGGAGTCAGCCCGGATAGAGTCTTGGCCTCAATTTGCATTGGTTTGGGGCAGATCTTCCCTCTGTTCTCAGCACGAAGATCAAGAAGGGTTTCCCAATCTCCACTACCAGAGGGATCATCTCTGTCAAACCAGTCTGTCCAGCATTCTGTATAAACAGAATTTGAAACGATACCATCAAGACTTTTGAAACTGCTCAATTGAGATTTGGTCTGGACGAATTTTAAAATAAATATTTAGAAAGGTGTGATAAACTTACGAATGTGGGTGGGATAGTAACAGGGCTCCTCTGAAAGGGTAAAAAGCAGAACAAAGACTTAGACTTTTCCAAAGACAGTGAACAGTTTATGATCAGTCAGGAATCTCTGTGGCAGTTGAGAAATTCTGCAAAGCTACAGAACTTCAGGAGCGTGACCTTCAGCTTCATGATCACAAGACGTGAATATGATGACTGAGTTAGCAATGTTTCTGAAATAATATTACATCAACTTCATTTAACCTAAATGTTTTCTTCCTTTACCTCATTGACAGACACATTTGTTGAACACTTCATCTGAAAACAGTAATTTGCTTACCAAGTATTGCTACTGGGTACTTTGATTCGCTGTATTTGTCAATTTGCTGGATGCTTTCTGGAAGAGAAATGAAAATCATATCATGACTGAGTCATTAAAATTATAGTTATGATCAAATCCTGGACATATTGAGATACACCTACCAATGAACAATCCTGCAACAATGGTAATGCTTAACTATTAGATAAAATAAAAATAATAGGTTACAATTACAAAATATGACATATACAAAGTCGATGTAGAAAAGTGTCAAATATGTGTTTGTCTTGGAAAATGTGTAATACATTACCAGTTTGAACATGTTTGCTAAATTGGGATGTTTGATTCTGTGGAGAAATGATGACATGGTTTTATGAAAACATTTAACTGTGTGTAGGTACTTCGTGCACTTGTTCAAAAACATGTGCATGAAATACCTAATTAGAAAAAGCATTCTTTGTACAGTTTCATCTTCTCCATGATTATGATATCCAGATTTAAATTGTTTTCATTTAAAACGAGTCTTTCATAAGACAGTTGAAAAGCTATATGAGATTCAAAATTTTTAATGTCCTGAAACAAGAAAAGAGGCTCACCCACAGGACGTCCTGGTTTGAACGGGGAGGTTCTGTGATTGTCTGTGTCCATAGTGAGTTTCTCCTGTCGTTCTCCTTATATACAGTTGTCAAATTGCTTCTATCTACACATCCTACTGTCAGCTCTCAGACTTCAACCAATCACAAGGCAGAATGAGATGTTTGTTTTTCTCAGGACTGTACCTAGATCATCTGTCAGAGATTATCACCTTGCCTTTTTGGTCTTTAACATTTTAGGACTAGAGACTAACCCTTCACACAGGTTTCAAGGGTTCCTTCTCAACAGATGTTCAATATGATTTGGATCAGGACTCGCAGAAGTTCATTTCAGAATAGTCCGATGTTTAGCTCTGAGCCATTCTTGAGTATTATTAGCTGTGTTTTAATTATCCTTTTGGAAAACGCATGACCTGCAACTAACACTGGGCAGCACATTCCGCTCCAGAATTCCTTGATAGTCTTGACATCTCATTGTACCCTGTACAGATTTAAGACACCCTGTGCCTGATACAGCAAAGCAGCCCCAGAACATCACCAAGCATCCTTCATGTTTCACAGTAAGGACAGTGTTCTTTCCCTGGTAGGCTTCATTCTATGTCTGTGAACACAGAGCTGATGCACACCGACCTTAGTGTACACCTTGAACTTCTTTGAAGGTTTTTCTGGATTCTTTGGTTTCCATTCATACTATTATTCTCTTCAATTAGTCATTAATTTTTCTCATGGAGAAATTAATGACTTTTTTTCCTGGTAGACTTCATTTTTGCATTTGTTAAAATAGAGCTGATGCACCCTGACATTGGAGTACAGTTTAAACTTCCTTGGAAGTCTGGACTCTTTGGTAACCAATAGTTCTATCAGTCTCTTCAATTTGTCATTGTTACAATCATGTGGAACTTAATCTTCTGAATATGTGCTACTGTAAGAATATAAAACTGCTTGGAGATGACCTTATAGCCTTTGCCTTTAACATGCTTGTCTGTAGTCTCTTGAGGCTACTTGTCCCTACTTATCAACCTTTAAGTAATCAGATTACTTTTCAAGGGCCTTCAGCACCATCCAGCCTTGTATACTACAGCAGCAATCCCCAACCTTTTTTACGCCACGGACCGGTTTCATCAAAGACAATATTTTCACAGACCGGGGTCCTGTAATAAAAAACTGTAGTATAATAATAAATCAGAAATCAAAAGACATGTAAAATGCAGACATCAAAAGACAACCTTTTTTTCATTAATTGATAATAAACATATCTGTAAACGAAATTGTAATTGAAATAACTATATTTAACTTGATTCAAGTGACTGCACTGAAGAGGTTAATTTTGAAGTATAGCGACTTACAATAAATAAAAAGGGTGAACAAGTCAATCAAATATTAATATAATAATAATAATGAGAATTAGTGTTTGGGGTCCGCTGATCTCGGTGTAACGGGAGACATGAAAACTGAAGTGTGTTCCAGACGTCCGGTCTACTCGATAGTTTGGTTTTGTTTGCGGTCACTCACTGCAGAATATCCCGCTTTAAAAAGACAGGAAGCTGGAAATGGAACTGCTGTTTGGGCGATCTCAGGATAATCTGCCTTGACTTTAACCCAGAACACTGGCGCAGTTGTGGGTGCTTAATTTAGGAGTAATGGCTGGTGTGTGTCACGAGGCATAGACGCACAAATTCGTCCTTGCATCATTCTGCACAGCGACGCACATTCCGTCACTTTTTAAAATCCAACATCTTTAGACTGATAATCAAAAAGAAAAAACATTTTTGTGGCCAGGTATCTAATGGCCTGCAGCCTGGTCCTGGGTCGCAGCTTAGTGGTTGGGGACCGCTGTACTACAGGACAAACACAAATGCGAATAGACCTAGGCCTGATTGCTTGGATACACAACTACCTCACCACTGCACCACAGTTCATCAGACTCCTCCCTGATGGCAGCAGGCTGAAAAGGCTGTGAGAGGGGTGGGATCACCTACAATGCTGATGGCTTTGCGGGTGAGGCGGTTTTATAAATGTCTGTGAGGGAAGGGCGAGAGACACCTGTGGTCTTTTCAGCTGCTTTCACAATGCGCTGCAGGGCCTTGCGGCAGGAAAAGCTGCAGGCGCCATACCACACGGTGATGCAGCTGGTCTACTACTACTACTACTAATCACAAGTTTGAAGTCACCCGTAATGGAAATCAGAGCACACGCTTTGGTCCCCCTGTGGTCTCATTGTCGTCAGTCATTTCTTTGGGTACCATTGTTTTTGTTCAGGCCCGTTTCATCAGTTTATTTCATTCTGTCGAATTATTAAAAATCATTGTCTGATTTTCATTATCGTGACTACAAAGCGAACTTTGCAGTCACGGCAAGCTCCATCTTTCTGGTGTTTATTGTGGCAACCACATCCTTGAGTTGGATTGTATCTGAAAATCATTTAATGATTCAGGTGTGAAGCAGGAAGGAAATATTCGGTGTATAAACTACCAAAGCCATATATCCTTGGTAAGTTTATTTGACTGTTGTCACTTCAATGCACCCCTGTGCTGATGGCTGGGGTCAGTGTGTCGATGGTAACAGCTTCGATGTATAGCGGGGTTTCACAAATTTTATCTTTGACTTCCTTCCTGAGGTCGCTCAAAGTCTCCCAGTCTCCAGTTCCACTGGGGTGGTCCCTGTCGAACCACCTGGTCCAGCAAACTTCAGCGAACAAAAAAAGAGATACCAAATGATTGGTGAGAAACACGTGGAAGCCTAATTTTTGTTTTAGCGCTGTTTATTGGCTAATTGAATTTCCTGTCTTCCATGTTCCCTACTTGTCGAGCAGAAGCACAAAGACAGCAGCAGTATCTTGCAGGAAAAAAACCTCCCATCCCCCAACAGTACTAATTTCTGGTCCCTCCCCAACTTCAGCAACTACAGCACAATTTGGACAGCAAATTCTATCTGGCCTATCTGACACACTCTCTCTGTCTCTCGTGCATATATGGTACATTTGACAATAAAGTTGGCTATAAACAACAACAACAACACTTGTACAATGCTGTGATACAGTACCCCCACCACCACAGATAGGAGGATGGCAGCTGAAACGGACTTAAAAGTCATTACACCTTTTTCCCTTGAGCTGCTGGGAGTTTAAGCGGGCGAATCCAAATGTGGTGTCACTTCTGAAAAAGAGACACAGAATCAAAATATTTCATGATATTTGAGTCATAGTCGATGGGAGATTCCTTTGTTTGGCCTGTGGTAAAATTTGGTAATCTATACATCAATAATTTTATATTCTACTCCATTAAAACAATATAAATAATTTTTATTTGTGAAGTTCTTACTTGTCAATCACATCCCCTGCTGCACTTGGAGTCAGCCTGGATAGAGTCTTGGCCTCAATTTGCACTGGTTTGGGGCAGATCTTCCCTCTGTTCTCAGCACAAAGATTAAAGAGGGTTTCCCAATCTCCACGGCCAGAGGGGTCATCTCTGTCAAACCAGTCTGTCCAGCATCCTGCATAAACAGAATTTGAGATGTGATCAAGACACTTGAATGCACAATTGAGATTTGGTCTAGATGAGTTTTAAAATCAAGCAAATATAATGAAAAGGTGTGATAAACTTCTGAATGTTGGTGGGATAGTAACAGGGCTCCTCTGAAAGGGTAAAAAGTAGAACAAAGACTTAGACTTTTCCAAAGACAGTGAACAGTTTATGATCAGTCAGGAATCTCTGTAGCAGTTGAGGAGAAATTCTGCAAAGCTACAGAACTTCAGGAGCGTGACCTTCAGCTTCATGATCACAAGACGTGAATATGATGACTGAGTTAGCAATGTTTCTGAAATAATATTACATTAACTTCATGTAACCGAAGTGTTTGCTTCCTTACCCACATTGACAGACACATTTGTTGAGAATGTCATCTGAAAACAATGACTAGCTTACCGAGTAACGATAATTTGCTGTATTTGACTTCTTGCTGGTTGCTTTCTGGAAGAGAAATGAAAATCATATCATGACTGAGTCATCAAAATTATAGTTAGGATCATAACTCCTGCAGTTATTGAGATACACCTACCAATGAACAATCCTGCAACAATGGCCATGCTTAACTGCAAGAAAAAGCAAAAATAAAACAGTTTGCAATTGCAAAAATACGACATATACAGTCTATGTAGAAAAATGTCAAATATGTACCTTGAAAAATATGTAACATATTAGCAGTTTGAATATGTTTGCTATCTGTGGAGAAATTATGACATATTTTATATCAACACATTTAACTCTGTGTAGTACAGAAATATGTTCAAAAACATGTGCATGAAATATCTAAATAGAAATAGCATTCTTTGTGCAGAGTTTCAGTGTTTTCATGATTAAGATATCCAGATCCAAATTCAGTTTTCATTTAAAACAAGATTCTTTAATAAGACAGTTGAAAAGCTATGTGAACTTCAATATATGGATTTTAATTTCTACCCTGAAACAAGAAAAGAAGGTCATCCACAGGACGTACTGATTTGAACAGTGTGGTTCTGGGATTGTCTGCGTACGTAGTGACTCCTTTTTTGCTCCTTATAGACAGCTGTTCAAATATGCTGCAATCAACACCATTTACTATCTGATGTCAGAGTTCAGCCAATCACAAGGCAGAATGAGATGTTTGTTTTGATGGTTCGAGATTGTCTCAGGACTGTACCTAGGTCATTGTCCGTCCAAGATGGAACACCGTGTCTTGCTGGTCTTTAATATTTATACAGGGCTCGAAATTGCGCCCATTTTGGTCGCATATGCGCCCAAATTTTTATCAGTGCGACTATTAAATATATTTGGGAGCACCGGTGCGACTAGGGAAAAAAATCTGGTGCGCCTTTTTTGTGAGACCGCGCTCCTGCGGTCCTGCCAGGAAACAATGAGAGCGCAACTGCGGCTGCTCTCCTGTGCGAGGGAGAGAGGAGGAACGGAGGCGGACAGAGCAGTCTCTATCGCTCCGTCACTGCCTTGCTTTTGGGTAGATGCTCCTAAAGTCTTTGCTGGTGCTACTAATTTCTAAATTTGGGAGCACCAGTGCTACCAAGAAAAAAAGTTAATTTCGAGCCCTGTTTATAGGACTAGACAGTAAACCTTCACAAAGGTTTGAAGGGTTCCTTCTGCACAGATGTTCAATAGGATTTGGATCAGACCTCTTAAAACTTGTGAATAGTCCAGTGTTTAGCTCTGAGTCATACTTGGGTATTTTTAGCTGTGTTTTGGGTCATTATTCTGTTGGAAGACCCATGACCTGCAGCTGACACTGGGCAGCACATTCTGCTCCAGAATTCCTTGATAGTCTTCACATCTCATGGTAGATTGCACAGATTTAAGACACCCTGTGCCTCATGCAGCAAAGCAGCCCCTTGAACATAACCAAGCCTCCTTCATGTTCCACCGTAAGGACAGTGTTCTTTTCCCGGTAGGCTTCATTCTATGTCTGTGAACATAGACCTGATGTACCATGACATTGCATTACAGTTTAAACTTCTTCGGAGGTTGTTCTGGACTCTTTGGTAACCAATAGTTCTATCGGTCTCTTCAATTTGTCATTGACTACAATCACGTGGAACTTCTTCTGAATATGTGCTACTGTAAGAACATCAAACTGCTTGGAGATTGTCTTATAGCCTTCACCTTTAACATGTTGCCTACAATATATTGAGGTAACTTGTCCCTACTTGTTACCTTTTGAATCACATATGTCAAAGCCGCGGGCCAAATCTGACCTGTGACGAATTATTTTTGGCCCACTGGATGATTTTTAATAACTAGTACAACCGGCCCGCAGGCCATATCGGCCTGCTGATGTTTTGCACGCACCAAAACAACATTCCCACAATGCAACGGTAGCGGAAGTAAATGCAGCACAGCAAGCAGGTTTTGGTTTAATTGTTTATCAGCACTCAGAGTGTAGGTTCAATTTAGCCACTCCCTTCCTCAAAAATGTCTAAAGGAAGGTGGACGCTGAGAGAAGGGGGTTTCAAGCCAGGTGGGAGTCAGAATGTCTATTCAGTGAGGTAAAAGGTAAACCTGTGTGTCTTCTGCTGAGTGAGCACATTTCATCCCCGACACAATGCCCCAGCTGCGCGTCCAAGATGCTCAAACGCTCTGTGTGTTTTGCAACACGAACAATTGTTCTCTGTGATGTAGCTGAACAAAAAATCACACAGGAGCCGTCTGACTAATGAACACCTTCACTCTATCTTGAGGGTTTCCTCATCTCAGAGCCTGACCCGAACATTGATGAACATTGACTGTGATCGCAGCAAAAGGAAGTTGTACAAAGTATTGACTCAAAGGGGGCCAATACTGTTACACGTCCTACTTTTCAGTTTTTTATTTGTAAACACAACATAAAATTTTGAATAAATTTGGTTCCACTTCACGATTGGATCTCACATGATGTTGATTCTTAAAAAATATTTTCAATTTTTTATCTTTAAGTTTGAAGCCTGAAATGTGACAAAATGTCAAAAAGTTCTTAATGGGCCAATACTTGTGCAAGGCACTGTAGGTGCAGGCCTCTGAACAAACACAACACACTAGGGACCTGTAGGCATGCAGTTAGTATGTAAACATAGGGGGAGGCAGAGTAAAGGATCGCATGAGGGATCGTGCCCCAAATGAGCAGCTTGTGGGGTGGATGGCGCCTTGCTCGAGGGCGCCTCGGCAGTTGCTGGGAGGTGAACCGACACCTCCCATCGTCAGCTCACACTCCGAAGGATGTCTTGCTGGTAGTGGGAATCGAGCCGCCGATGGCTGGGTGATGTCTGGTCTTCAAGACATCTGCTCTACCGCTGAGCCACTGCCGCTCCAAAAACCTGGTTAGAGATGCCATGAGGTAGGTGGCAATGCCTTAACCATTTGTGTGTTGGAGGCCACAGGGGCCTATTCCATCCTTGTCAAGGGGAGTGCTAACCTTCTCTCCTTTCATATAACACAAGACATTTGCAATGCAAATCAGAAGACATCGCAATTGTCTCAGTTTCCCTGTGGTCACATTGTCTTCAATCGTTTCTTTGGGTACCGTTGTTTTTTTTTGTTCAGACCTGTTTAATCAGTTTATTTCTTTCTGTTGAACCACTATTAAAAATCAGTCTATTAACCAAAATATGTCACATGTATAGGACTTGACAGCACACCTTCACACAGGTTTGAAGGGTTCCTTCTACACAGATGTTCAATATCTTTTGGATCAGGACTCATAGAAGTTCATTTCAGAATAGTCCAATGTTTAGCTCTGAGTCATTCAAGGTTATTTTTAGCTGTGTTTGTATCGTAATCCTGTTGGAAAACCCATGACCTGCAGCTTACAATGGGCAGCACATTCCGCTCCAGAATTCCTTGATGGTATTGATATTTTATTGTACCCTGTACAGATTTAAGACACCATTTAAGTCACATTGTCTTCAATCGTTTCTTGGGGTACCATCCTTTTTGACAAGGCCTGTTTGACCAGTTTATTTCATTCTGTTGAACCACAATTGAAAATCAGTGTCTGATTTTCAATGGTTAAATACCATTACATTTGTGGTTACCTTTGTGAGATTCAAGTTATTTCAGTGACCATGGTGTTTTTCTTTCATTCACAGAGGGCTTCATGTTTGCCCTCCCCTCTAGACATGAGCTCATGAACACAGTCCTAATAAACAGAACTAAGATAAAGAGACAACTTAATGACAAAGCAGCTTTATAGCATTTTTTTGTTTATTGTTGATTGGTTTTCTACAGTCATGACAAGGTTGCTAATGATTTCATGCGAAAAAAAGGAATAAAGCATCTAACGATCATTTTTCAGAGCCATTAACAGTAACTTTACTAATGGGTGAATGACGTCACATGTGGTCTTACACCGGCTGCCATGGATGTTCTTACTGGCAGAATGCATCATGTTTCATCCATTGCAGGAAAATGTAAAAGAAAATTCCAGCAAAGGGAAATCAAAATAAATTTTACTTTAACAGTTGTCTTCCCTGGTTCTCAGCTGTAGAGTCATTCTTCTTTGCATGGACATTTGAAGCGAACTTTGTAGTCAAGGCAAGCTCCATCTTGTTGGTCTTCATTACGGCAAGCAAATCCTCGATTTGGATTGTATCTGAAAACCAGTTAATAATTCAAGACTGAAGCAAGAAGGTAATATTATAATGATAAGATTTTTCAAGGAATAAACTACCAACGGCATATATCCTTGGTTACGTAGCTAGCACAACAGAAATACTTTTAATGTAATAGTACTGTTGAGAGGGTAGATCTCTTTGTGTATTCTCGCTTCAAGGCAACTTACACATGGAAGGTCTCCCCTGTGTTGGTGGCTGCGGTCATCGTTTTGACGGTAACAGCTTCAATTTGCAGTGGGTTTTCACAGATTTTGTCCTTGTTTTCCCTCCTGAGGTCACTCAAAGTCTCCCAGTCTCCAGTTCCAGCGGGGTCATCCCTGTCGTACCAGTTGGTCCAGCACTCTTTATCAAGGGATGAAAGAGACACCGAGTGATTGTTGAGAAACAGAGTGAAAGCCTCATGTTTGGTTTAGTGCTGTGTATTGGCATTTCACCATGACACATGTACAATGCTGTGATATAGTACCTTTGGCACAATAGGGGGGCTCGCACATGAAGCGAACTTTATAGTCATTACACATTTTGCCATTGGGCTGCTGGGAGTTTAAGCAGATGAATCCCTTAATGGTGTCACTTCTGAAAAAGAGACATGGAATTGGTCAAAGTTTATGATCTTGTAGTCATAGTTTATTGGAAATATAGTTTATGGTGGTGGTCAAATTTGGTCGGTGGTCAACATACATCATCATTGTTTTTCATCAAACAAATATTTTTCATTTTTGAAGGTCTTACCTATGAATCACATCCCCTGTTTTTGCTGGAGTCAACCCACATTTAGTTTTGGCCACAATTTGCTTTGGATTAGGGCAGATCTTGCCTGGGTTCTCAGAACGAAGATTTCTGAGGTCTTCCCAGTCTCCAGTATCAGGGGGGTCATCTCTGTCAAACCAGTCTGTCCAGCATTCTTTATAAACACAAGTTGAAATTGCACAATTGTGAATTCTTCTAGATGAGTTTTAAATGACAGAACATCCAAACTCAAATCAAATTCACAATGAAATGTGGATGTGGGTGAGGGCTTTTCTGAACAAAGTTGGAAGAAAAGCAAAACAGAAGGGTTTCAGACTTTTCCAATGAGACACTCTTAATCTCTGTAGCAGTTTAGAAGAAAGCTGCAAGGCTACATTAAGTTAGAAACTTGACTTTCAACTTCGTAATCACAAGGTGAGAAGATGATGACTCAGTTTGTAATGTTTTTGATACAACATCACATCAACTTCATGTAACCCAAATGTTCTTTCTTTTCTGCAATGACAGTCACATTTCTTTTAAATTTTATCTGCACACACTGACTGCTTACCATGTGGTTCTGATGTGTCACTGTGGTGCTCCTGGTGGCTTTCTGAAAGAGTAATAAAAACAATCATAACTGAGTTATTAAAATTATACTTATGTTCATACTGCCTGCAAGTATTGAGATGCACCTACCAATGAACAATCCTGCAACAATGGCAATGCTTAACTGCAAGAAAAGGCGAAAATAAAACAATTTACAATCACAAAATATAATATATTACATACAAATATCTGACACCTATGTAGACAATGTCAAAAATGTTTTTCTTTAAAAATATGTAATTAATTACCAGTTTGAACATGTTTGCTAAAGTGGGACCTTTGAATCTGTGGAGAAATGATGACATTTTTATGAAAACAATTAACTGTGTGTAGTACAGAAATATATTCAAAAACAAATAAAATAATAACATTGCCAAAAATAATTAGAAATAGCATTCTTTGAGTTTCATCCTCTTCATAGTGAAATTATCTGGATTTAAATGCTGTTTTCAATTAAAACAACATATTCTTTCATAAAAGACAGTTTAAAAGCTGTTTGAACTTCAAAATAGGATCATTTTTATCCTGAAATAAGTAAAGAGGCTCACCCAAAGGACGTCCTGGTTTGAACAGTGTGGTTCTGTGATCGTCAGCGTCCGTAGTGAGTCTCTCCTGTCCTTTTCCTTATATACGGCTGTTCACATTGCTGCTATCAACACCTCCTACTGTACTGCCAGCTCCCACTACCTTTTGGTCATTGATAAGACGGCATCTCTGACAATGAATCATAACCTTGAGCAAATTAGAGTCTCAGTTTCTGAAGTTACACAAATACACTTTCAATACCCGTTTCTTCCACTGTCGTGGGATACAGAGAGAACATGCAAAGTCCACCCAGAGTGGGACTCGAACCTGGAACCGCCTTTCTGTGCCTATACAGCGCTACCCACTACACCACTGTACCACCCGTTTGTGAAATTCCTCTTTATAATTGTCATGTTACATGAATTTAACTTGGGGGTTTTTCTTCCAGGAACATTTGTAAAGAGACAAATAATAGAGGAACGCCATTATTTAACATTTATATGATAGAGAGAAAACCTTCACACAGGTTTGAAGGGTTCCTTCTCCACAGATGTTCAATAGGATATTGATCAGTGCTCACTTGTGATTGTCCAATTTTTGGCTGTCAGCCATTTTGGGTATTTTTAGCTGTGTTTTAGGTCATTATCCTGTTGGAAAACCCATGACCTGCAACTGACACTGGGCAGCACATTCTGCTTCAGAATTCCTTGATAGTCTTGATATTTCATTATATCCTGTACAGATTTAAGACACCTGTGCCTGATACAGCAAATCAGTCCCAGAAAATCACCAAGCGTCCTTCATGTTTCACAGTCAGGACAATGTTCTTGTCCTGGTAGGCTTCATTCTATGTCTGTGAACACAGAGCTGATGCACCCTGACCTTGGAGTACACCTTGAACTTCTTTGGCAGTTGTTCTGGACTCTTTGGTTTCCGTTCATACTATCGGTCTGTTCAACCATTCTTAATTTTTTTATTCATGGAATGTTGGCTACACTCACATGGAACTCAATCTTCTGAATATGTTGTACTGTACTCATGAGAACTTCAAACTACTTGGAGATAGTCTTATAGTCTTTGCCTTTAACGTGTTTGTCTGTAATCTCTTGAGGTGACTTGTCCCTACTTGTTACCCTTTAAATGATCAGTTTGAAGACAGCTGTGATGCAAAACAGAGGATCCGTCTTAGTTTCCTTGTGGTCACATTGTCTTCAGTCATTTCTTTGGATAAACAATCGTTTTTGTTCAAGCCTGTTTCATGAGTTTATCTCAGTCTGTTGAACCACAATTACAAATCAGTGTCTGATTTTCATTGGTTAAATTTCATGCCATTTTAATTTGTGGTTACCTTTTGTCAGTTTAGAGTTGTTTTGGTGACGACTGTATTTATTAACAGAGGGTTCCATGTTTGCCTCCCCTCGGGACATGAGCTCATGAACACTGTCCTAATAAACAGAACTAAGGTAAAGAGGGAACTTACAGCATTATTATGTTCATTGTTTATTTGCTTTCTACAGTCATGATATAAGGTTGCTGATGATTTCATGTGAGAAAAGAAACCATAAAGCATCTAACAGTCATTTTCCAGAGACGTTAATCATAAATTGTTGGTGAATAAAGCCGCACGTTGTGCTGTTACAAGGGCTACCTCAAATTCATTGTGTTTCTTCTGTTCTAGAAAAGTATAAAAGAAAATATAAGACTTTGACTGTCTCTGTTCGCAGACTCAGTTGTAGAGTCACTTTTCGTTGCATGGACATCCAAAGCGAACTTTGTAGTCATGGCAAGCTCCATCTTTCTGGTCTTCATTGCGGCAAACAAATCCTTGCGTTGGATTGTATCTGAAAATCATTCAATGATTAAGGATTTAAGCAGGAAGGGAATATTTTGGTTTATAAACTACCAAAGCCATATATCCTTGCTTACATAGCCAACACATTAGAAATATGATTTTCAATGCAATGGTACCGTTAGGAGGATAACTGTATTGGTGTGTTCTCACTTCATTGCAACTTACATATAGATGGTCTCTCCTGTGCTGATTGCTGGGGTCATTGTGTCAATGGTAACAGCTTCGATGTACAATGGAGTTTTACAGATTTCATCTTGAAATTCCTTCCTGATCAATCAAAGTCTCTCAGTCTCCAGTTCCACTGGGGTTGTCCCTGTCGAACCACCTGGTCCAGCAAACTTCAGTGAACAACAAAAGGCATACCAAAAGATTGGTGAGAAAAACGTGAAAGCCTAATTTTTGGTTTAGCGCTGCCTTTAGCAAATAAACAGAACACTAGTTCAGTGCTGTGATACAGTACCTCCACCACCACATAATGGGGGATGGCAGCTGAAACGGACTTAATAGTCATTACAGGTTTTTCCCTTGGGCTGTTGGGAGTTTAAGCAAATGAATCCAGTTGTGGTGTCACTTCTGAAAAAGATACAGAATCAAAATATTTCATGATCTTTCAGCCATAGTCAATAGGAGATTGCTGGTAGTCAACTTTGGTAACCTATACATTTATATTCCACTCCATTAAAATGGTCAAATCATTTTTATTTGTGAAGTTCTTACTTGTGAATCACATCCCCCGTTGCACCTGCAGCCACCCCAGTGAGGGTCCTGGCCTCAATTTGCACTGGTTTGGGGCAGATCTTCCCTTTGTTCTCAGCAGGAAGATTGAGGAGGGTCTTCCAGTCTCCACTACCAGAGGGGTCATCTCTGTCAAACCAGTCTGTCCAGCATTCTGTATAAACAGAATTTGAGATGTGATCATCTTGGCATTTGAAACTGCACAACTGAGACTTGGTCTGGATCACATGTGTCAAAGTCAAGGCCTGGGGACCAAATGTGGCCCGCCACATCATTTTATGTGGCCTGCCAGAGCATAAAAGGTTTGGGGGAAAAATGGCTCAAAATACAGTATGCTTTGACCAAAAACTACGATGGTTTTCTCTAATGAAGCTGAGCACAAAATCACACAGGAGCCGTCTGACTGATGAACACCTTCACTCTATCTTGAGGGTTTCCTCAGCTCAGAGCCTGACCCGAACATTGATGAACTTGAACAAAAGATGAGACACCATCAACTATCAGGCTCAGCCTCAGACAAGTGTGCATCGCAGAGCAGGAACGTACTTTCAGTTTAAAATTGAGTCAAATTTTTAAATTTGTTTCTACAAGATGTGATGTCTTTTTGAAGGAAGCATTGTTTTGTCTGTGTGCCATAGATTTTTGTATTTATATTTCAGTTGAATGGACTCAGGGAAAATTGCAGATAAGAGCCATGAGAAGGATACAACTGATTTGACGTTTTGTTTTTTTACTATTTGAAAGCAGTGATTGGTAGGATTGTATAGAGCAGCACAATTTTTAAAAGTTTTTTAATTTTTTTACACGATAATGCATTATTATTGTTTATGCACAATATTATTGTTGTGCATGCAATCATGCATCCACGATAGTTTCTTTTCAGTTTATAATGCATGCAATTTCATTCATGCACTTATCTTGATATTAAGGAACATATTTTTTTTGAAGGACATTAAGCTTTTTTGCCTTTTGAAAATGTTTTCCCTGGAAGTTACTGTCAGAGCCATAACAAAAGATTGCTTTTTTAATTTCATCATTACACTGTGTTAGCGCTTGGTTCAATAGGCTATGCTCATTTTAATATATTTTAATAAACATTGAACCAGTCCGGCATTCGGCTTATAGCAAATATGATTTTTTGCCCTCCGTGTATTTGACTTTGACACCCCTTTTTTTAAAAATCAGACAGATCACAAGTGTGAAGAAGAAGAATTACACTTTAGTAATCCCGAAACGGGAAATTCTCTTTACACTCTCCAGCTAGACATACATAAACACATATACAGTGCCTTGCGAAAGTATTGGCCCCCCAAGAACTTCTTGACACTTTGCCACATTTCAGGCTTAAAACTTAAAGATAACAAACTGAAAATATTTTTTAAGAAGCGACAACATGTGAGACACAATCGTGAAGTGGAACCAAATTTATTCAACATTTTATATTGTGTTCACAAATAAAAAACTGAAAAGTAGGACGTGCAAAAGTACTGGCCCCCTGTTCTCTCAGCTCAGCTAACTGACTCCAGAAGTTCCCTGATGACTTCTGAATGATCCAATGTTGACCTAAATGACCAACAATGACAAACAGAGTTCACCTATGTGTCATTTGGTCTCAGTTTAAATGCACCTGCTCTGTGAAGGTCTCAGAGGTCTGTGAAAAGAATACTGGAGAACAAGCAGTATCATGAAAACCAAAAAACACACCAGGCAGGTCCAGGATAAAGTTGTGGAAAAGTTCAAAGCAGGAATGGGATACAAGAACATTTCACAATATTTAAAAGTCTCCCGGAGCACTGTACCAGCAATAATATCAAAATGGAGAGAGCATAAAACCACTGCAAACCTACCAATACCTGACCGTCCCTAAGCAGGGAAGCAACCAAGAGGCCCATTATCATGCTGGATGACCTGCAGACATACACAGCTGAGGCGGGACAATCTGTCCATAAGACAACTACAGTATTTGTCGTACTCTGCATAAATCTGGCCTTTATGGAAGAGTGGAAAGAAGAAAGTCTTTTCTGACAGAAAAACAAAAAGATGCCCGTTTGGAGTTTTCAAGAAGCCACATGGTAGACACATGACATGCGGAACTAGGTGCTCTGGTCAGATGAGACCAAAATTGAACTTTTTGGGCTGAATGCGTACGTTACGTTTTGCGCAAGAGTAACACTGCACATCACTGTGAAAACAGCATCCCCACTGTCAAAAATGGTGGTGGCAGCATCATGCTCTGTGGTTCCTTTTCTTCAGCTGGGACTGGGAAGATTTTTAGAGTTGATGGGAAGATGGATGGAGCAAAATACAAGGCAATTCTAGCAGAAAATTTGTTGGAGTCTGTAAAAGACCTGAGGATGGGGTTGGGGGTTCACCTTCCAACAGGACAACAATTCTAAGCATAAACCAAAATCTACAATGGAATGGTTTAAAACTGACCATGTAAAGGTGTTAGAATGGCCAAGCCAAAGTCCAGACCTCAATCCAATGGAGCAACTGTGGAAAGATCTGAAAATTGCTGTGCACAAACGATCTCCATCAAACCTTGAGGAACTTGAGCTGTTTAGTAAGGAGGAATGGGCAAATATTTCTGTCTCAAGATGTGCAAAACTTATAGAGACATACCCAAAAAGACTTGCGACTGTGATCGCAGCAAAAGGAAGTTGTACAAAGTATTGACTCAAAGGGGGCCAATACTTTTACACGTCCTACTTTTCAATTTTTTTTTGTAAATACAACATAAAATTTTGAATAAATTTGGTTCCACTTCACGATTAGATCTCACATGATGTTGATTCTTAAAAAATATTTTCAATTTGTTATCTTTCAGTTTGAAGCCTGAAATGTGGCAAAATGTCAAAAAGTTCTTGATGGGCCAATACTTGTGCAAGGCACTGTATGTGCAGGCCCCTGAACAAACACAACACACTAGGGACCTGTAGGCATGCAGTTAGTATGTAAACATAGGGGGAGGCAGAGTAAAGGATCGCATGAGGGATCGTGCCCCAAATGAGCAGCTTGTGGGGGGGACAGCGCCTTGCTCGAGGGCGCCTCGGCAGTTGCTGGGAGGTGAGCTGACACCTCCCATCATCAGCTCACACTCCGAAGGATGTCTTGCTGGTAGTGGGAATCGAGCCGCCGATGGCTGGGTGATGTCTGGTCTTCAAGACATCTGCTCTACCGCTGAGCCACTGCCGCTCCAAAAACCTGGTTAGAGATGCCATGAGGTAGGTGGCAATGCCTTAACCGTTTGTGTGTTGAAGGCCACAGGGGCCTATTCCATCCTTGTCAAGGGGAGTGCTAACCTTCTCTCCTTTCATATAACACAAGACAATTGCAATGCAAATCAGAAGACATCGCAATTGTCTCAGTTTCCCTGTGGTCACATTGTTTTCAACCGTTTCTTTGGGTACCGTTGTTTTTTTTTGTTCAGACCTGTTTAATCAGTTTATTTCTTTCTGTTGAACCACTATTAAAAATCAGTCTATTAACCAAAATATGTCACATGTATAGGACTTGACAGCACACCTTCACACAAGTTTGAAGGGTTCCTTCTACACAGATGTTCAATGTCTTTTGGATCAGGACTCATAGAAGTTCATTTCAGAATAGTCCAATGTTTAGCTCTGAGTCATTCAAGGTTATTTTTAGCTGTGTTTGTATCGTAATCCTGTTGGAAAACCCATGACCTGCAGCTTACACTGGGCGGCACATTCCGCTCCAGAATTCCTTGATAGTATTGATATTTTATTGTACCCTGTACAGATTTAAGACACCATTTAAGTCACATTGTCTTCAATCGTTTCTTGGGGTACGTTCCTTTTTGACAAGGCCTGTTTGACCAGTTTATTTCATTCTGTTGAACCACAATTGAAAATCAGTGTCTGATTAAATACCATTACATTTGTGGTTACCTTTGTGAGATTCAAGTTATTTCAGTGACCATGGTGTTTTTCTTTCATTCACAGAGGGCTTCATGTTTGCCCTCCCCTCTAGACATGAGCTCATGAACACAGTCCTAATAAACAGAACTAAGATAAAGAGACAACTTAATGACAAAGCAGCTTTATAGCATTTTTTTGTTTATTGTTGATTGGTTTTCTACAGTCATGACAAGGTTGCTAATGATTTCATGCGAAAAAACGGAATAAAGCATCTAACGATCGTTTTTCAGAGCCATTAACAGTAACTTTACTAATGGGTGAATGACGTCACATGTGGTCTTACACCGGCTGCCATGGATGTTTTTACTGGCAGAATGCATCATGTTTCATACATTGCAGGAAAATGTAAAAGAAAATTCAAGCAAAGGGAAATCAAAATAAATTTTACTTTAACAGTTGTCTTCCCTGGTTCTCAGCTGTAGAGTCATTCTTCTTTGCATGGACATTTGAAGCGAACTTTGTAGTCAAGGCAAGCTCCATCTTGTTGGTCTTCATTACGGCAAGCAAATCCTCGATTTGGATTGTATCTGAAAACCAGTTAATAATTCAAGACTGAAGCAAGAAGGTAATATTATAATGATAAGATTTTTCAAGGAATAAACTACCAACGGCATATATCCTTGGTTACGTAGCTAGCACAACAGAAATATGACTTTTAATGTAATAGTACTGTTGAGAGGGTAGATCTCTTTGTGTATTCTCGCTTCAAGGCAACTTACACATGGAAGGTCTCCCCTGTGTTGGTGGATGCGGTCATCGTTTTGACGGTAACAGCTTCAATTTGCAGTGGGTTTTCACAGATTTCGTCCTTGTTTTCCCTCCTGAGGTCACTCAAAGTCTCCCAGTCTCCAGTTCCAGCGGGGTCATCCCTGTCGTACCAGTTGGTCCAGCACTCTTTATCAAGGGATGAAAGAGACACCGAGTGATTGTTGAGAAACAGAGTGAAAGCCTCATGTTTGGTTTAGTGCTGTGTATTGGCATTTCACCATGACACATGTACAATGCTGTGATATAGTACCTTTGGCACAATAGGGGGGCTCGCACATGAAGCGAACTTTATAGTCATTACACATTTTGCCATTGGGCTGCTGGGAGTTTAAGCAGATGAATCCCTTAATGGTGTCACTTCTGAAAAAGAGACATGGAATTGGTCAAAGTTTATGATCTTGTAGTCATAGTTTATTGGAAATATAGTTTATGGTGGTGGTCAAATTTGGTCGGTGGTCAACATACATCATCATTGTTTTTCATCGAACGAAAATTTTTCATTTTTGAAGGTCTTACCTATGAATCACATCCCCTGTTTTTGCTGGAGTCATCCCACATTTAGTTTCAGCCTCAATTTGCTTTGGTTTAGGGCAGATCTTGCCTGGGTTCTCAGAACGAAGATTTCTGAGGTCTTCCCAGTCTCCAGTATCAGGGGGGTCATCTCTGTCAAACCAGTCTGTCCAGCATTCTTTATAAACACAAGTTGAAATTGCACAATTGTGAATTCTTCTAGATGAGTTTTAAATGACAGAACATCCAAACTCAAATCAAATTCACAATGAAATGTGGGTGTGGGTGAGGGCTTTTCTGAACAAAGTTGGAAGAAAAGCAAAACAGAAGGGTTTCAGACTTTTCCAACGAGACACTTTTAACCTCTAGCAGTTTAGAAGAAGGCTGCAAGGCTAAATTAAGTTAGAAACTTGACCTTCAACATCATAATCACAAGGTGAGAAGATGATGACTCAGTTTGTAATGTTTTTGGACCAACATCACATCAACTTCATGTAACCCAAATGTTCTCTTCCTTTTCTGCAATGACAGTCACATTTCTTTTAAATTTTATCTGAACACACTGACTGCTTACCATGTGGTTCTGATGTGTCATTGTGGTGCTCCTGGTGGCTTTCTGAAAGAGTAATGAAAGCAATCATAACTGAGTTATTAAAGTTATACTTATGTTCATACTGCCTGCAAGTATTGAGATGCACCTACCAATGAACAATCCTGCAACAATGGCAATGCTTAACTGCAAGAAAAGGCGAAAATAAAACAATTTACAATCACAAAATATAATATATTACATACAAATATCTGACACCTATGTAGACAATGTCAAAAATGTTTTTCTTTAAAAATATGTAATTAATTACCAGTTTGAACATGTTTGCTAAAGTGGGACCTTTGAATCTGTGGAGAAATGATGACATTTTTATGAAAACAATTAACTGTGTGTAGTACAGAAATATATTCAAAAACAAATAAAATAATAACATTGCCAAAAATAATTAGAAATAGCATTCTTTGAGTTTCATCCTCTTCATAGTGAAATTATCTGGATTTAAATGCTGTTTTCAATTAAAACAACATATTCTTTCATAAAAGACAGTTTAAAAGCTGTTTGAACTTCAAAATAGGATCATTTTTATCCTGAAATAAGTAAAGAGGCTCACCCAAAGGACGTCCTGGTTTGAACAGTGTGGTTCTGTGATCGTCAGCGTCCGTAGTGAGTCTCTCCTGTCCTTTTCCTTATATACGGCTGTTCACATTGCTGCTATCAACACCTCCTACTGTACTGCCAGCTCCCACTACCTTTTGGTCATTGATAAGACGGCATCTCTGACAATGAATCATAACCTTGAGCAAATTAGAGTCTCAGTTTCTGAAGTTACACAAATACACTTTCAATACCCGTTTCTTCCACTGTCGTGGGATACAGAGAGAACATGCAAAGTCCACCCAGAGTGGGACTCAAACCTGGAACCGCCTTTCTGTGCCTATACAGCGCTACCCACTACACCACTGTACCACCCGTTTGTGAAATTCCTCTTTATAATTGTCATGTTACATGAATTTAACTTGGGGGTTTTTCTTCCAGGAACATTTGTAAAGAGACAAATAATAGAGGAACGCCATTATTTAACATTTATATGATAGAGAGAAAACCTTCACACAGGTTTGAAGGGTTCCTTCTCCACAGATGTTCAATAGGATATTGATCAGTGCTCACTTGTGATTGTCCAATTTTTGGCTGTCAGCCATTATTGGGTATTTTTAGCTGTGTTTTAGGTCATTATTCTGTTGGAAAACCCATGAACTGCAACTGACACTGGGCAGCACATTCTGCTTCAGAATTCCTTGATAGTCTTGATATTTCATTATATCCTGTACAGATTTAAGACACCTGTGCCTGATACAGCAAATCAGTCCCAGAACATCACAAAGCCTCCTTCATGTTTCATAGTCACGACAATGTTCTTGAACACAGAGCTGATGCACCCTGACCTTGGAGTACACCTTGAACTTCTTTGGCAGTTGTTCCGGACTCTTTGGTTTCCGTTCATACTATCGGTCTGTTCAACCATTCTTAATTTTCCTCATGGAATGTTGGCTGCACTCACATGGAACTCAATCTTCTGAATATGTTGTACTGTACTCATGAGAACGTCAAACTGCTTGGAGATAGTCTTATAGTCTTTGCCTTTAATGTGTTTGTCTGTAATCTCTTGAGGTGACTTGTCCCTACTTGTTACCCTTTAAATGATCAGTTTGAAGACAGCTGTGATGCAAAACAGAGGATCCGTCTTAGTTTCCTTGTGGTCACATTGTCTTCAGTCATTTCTTTGGATACCATCGTTTTTGTTCAAGCCTGTTTCATGAGTTTATCTCAGTCTGTTGAACCACAATTACAAATCAGTGTCTGATTTTCATTGGTTAAATTTCATGCCATTTTAATTTGTGGTTACCTTTTGTCAGTTTAGAGTTGTTTTGGTGACGACTGTATTTATTAACAGAGGGTTCCATGTTTGCCTCCCCTCGGGACATGAGCTCATGAACACTGTCCTAATAAACAGAACTAAGGTAAAGAGGGAACTTACAGCATTATTATGTTCATTGTTTATTTGCTTTCTACAGTCATGATATAAGGTTGCTGATGATTTCATGTGAGAAAAGAAACCATAAAGCATCTAACAGTCATTTTCCAGAGACGTTAATCATAAATTGTTGGTGAATAAAGCCGCACGTTGTGCTGTTACAAGGGCTACCTCAAATTCATTGTGTTTCTTCTGTTCTAGAAAAGTATAAAAGAAAATATAAGACTTTGACTGTCTCTGTTCGCAGACTCAGTTGTAGAGTCACTTTTCGTTGAATGGACATCCAAAGCGAACTTTGTAGTCATGGCAAGCTCCATCTTTCTGGTCTTCATTGCGGCAAACAAATCCTTGCGTTGGATTGTATCTGAAAATCATTCAATGATTAAGGATTTAAGCAGGAAGGGAATATTTTGGTTTATAAACTACCAAAGCCATATATCCTTGCTTACATAGCCAACACATTAGAAATATGATTTTCAATGCAATGGTACCGTTAGGAGGATAACTGTATTGGTGTGTTCTCACTTCATTGCAACTTACATATAGATGGTCTCTCCTGTGCTGATTGCTGGGGTCATTGTGTCAATGGTAACAGCTTCGATGTACAATGGAGTTTTACAGATTTCATCTTGAAATTCCTTCCTGATCAATCAAAGTCTCTCAGTCTCCAGTTCCACTGGGGTTGTCCCTGTCGAACCACCTGGTCCAGCAAACTTCAGTGAACAACAAAAGGCATACCAAAAGATTGGTGAGAAAAACGTGAAAGCCTAATTTTTGGTTTAGCGCTGCCTTTAGCAAATAAACAGAACACTAGTTCAGTGCTGTGATACAGTACCTCCACCACCAGATAATGGGGGATGGCAGCTGAAACGGACTTAATAGTCATTACAGGTTTTTCCCTTGGGCTGTTGGGAGTTTAAGCAAATGAATCCAGTTGTGGTGTCACTTCTGAAAAAGATACAGAATCAAAATATTTCATGATCTTTCAGCCATAGTCAATAGGAGATTGCTGGTAGTCAACTTTGGTAATCTATACATTTATATTCCACTCCATTAAAATGATCAAATCATTTTTATTTGTGAAGTTCTTACTTGTGAATCACATCCCCCGTTGCACCTGCAGCCACCCCAGTGAGGGTCCTGGCCTCAATTTGCACTGGTTTGGGGCAGATCTTCCCTTTGTTCTCAGCAGGAAGATTGAGGAGGGTCTTCCAGTCTCCACTACCAGAGGGGTCATCTCTGTCAAACCAGTCTGTCCAGCATTCTGTATAAACAGAATTTGAGATGTGATCATCTTGGCATTTGAAACTGCACAACTGAGACTTGGTCTGGATCACATGTGTCAAAGTCAAGGCCTGGGGACCAAATGTGGCCCGCCACATCATTTTATGTGGCCTGCCAGAGCATAAAAGGTTTGGGGGAAAAATGGCTCAAAATACAGTATGCTTTGACCAAAAACTACGATGGTTTTCTCTAATGAAGCTGAGCACAAAATCACACAGGAGCCGTCTGACTGATGAACACCTTCACTCTATCTTGAGGGTTTCCTCAGCTCAGAGCCTGACCCGAACATTGATGAACTTGAACAAAAGATGAGACACCATCAAATATCAGGCTCAGCCTCAGACAAGTGTGCATCGCAGAGCAGGAACGTACTTTCAGTTTAAAATTGAGTCAAATTTTTAAATTTGTTTCTACAAGATGTGATGTCTTTTTGAAGGAAGCATTGTTTTGTCTGTGTGCCATAGATTTTTGTATTTATATTTCAGTTGAATGGACTCAGGGAAAATTGCAGATAAGAGCCATGAGAAGGATACAACTGATTTGACGTTTTGTTTTTTTACTATTTGAAAGCAGTGATTGGTAGGATTGTATAGAGCAGCACAATTTTTAAAAGTTTTTTAATTTTTTTACACGATAATGCATTATTATTGTTTATGCACAATATTATTGTTGTGCATGCAATCATGCATCCACGATAGTTTCTTTTCAGTTTATAATGCATGCAATTTCATTCATGCACTTATCTTGATATTAAGGAACATATTTTTTTTGAAGGACATTAAGCTTTTTTGCCTTTTGAAAATGTTTTCCCTGGAAGTTACTGTCAGAGCCATAACAAAAGATTGCTTTTTTAATTTCATCATTACACTGTGTTAGCGCTTGGTTCAATAGGCTATGCTCATTTTAATATATTTTAATAAACATTGAACCAGTCCGGCATTCGGCTTATAGCAAATATGTTTTTTTGCCCTCCGTGTATTTGACTTTGACACCCCTTTTTTTAAAAATCAGACAGATCACAAGTGTGAAGAAGAAGAATTACACTTTAGTAATCCCGAAACGGGAAATTCTCTTTACACTCTCCAGCTAGACATACATAAACACATATACAGTGCCTTGCGAAAGTATTGGCTCCCCAAGAACTTCTTGACACTTTGCCACATTTCAGGCTTAAAACTTAAAGATAACAAACTGAAAATATTTTTTAAGAAGCGACAACATGTGAGACACAATCGTGAAGTGGAACCAAATTTATTCAACATTTTATATTGTGTTCACAAATAAAAAACTGAAAAGTAGGACGTGCAAAAGTACTGGCCCCCTGTTCTCTCAGCTCAGCTAACTGACTCCAGAAGTTCCCTGATGACTTCTGAATGATCCAATGTTGACCTAAATGACCAACAATGACAAACAGAGTTCACCTATGTGTCATTTGGTCTCAGTTTAAATGCACCTGCTCTGTGAAGGTCTCAGAGGTCTGTGAAAAGAATACTGGAGAACAAGCAGCATCATGAAAACCAAAAAACACACCAGGCAGGTCCAGGATAAAGTTGTGGAAAAGTTCAAAGCAGGAATGGGATACAAGAACATTTCACAATATTTAAAAGTCTCCCGGAGCACTGTACCAGCAATAATATCAAAATGGAGAGAGCATAAAACCACTGCAAACCTACCAATACCTGACCGTCCCTAAGCAGGGAAGCAACCAAGAGGCCCATTATCACGCTGGATGACCTGCAGACATACACAGCTGAGGCGGGACAATCTGTCCATAAGACAACTACAGTATTTGTCGTACTCTGCATAAATCTGGCCTTTATGGAAGAGTGGAAAGAAGAAAGTCTTTTCTGACAGAAAAACAAAAAGATGCCCGTTTGGAGTTTTCAAGAAGCCACATGGTAGACACATGACATGCGGAACTAGGTGCTCTGGTCAGATGAGACCAAAATTGAACTTTTTGGGCTGAATGCGTACGTTACGTTTTGCGCAAGAGTAACACTGCACATCACTGTGAAAACAGCATCCCCACTGTCAAAAATGGTGGTGGCAGCATCATGCTCTGTGGTTCCTTTTCTTCAGCTGGGACTGGGAAGATTTTTAGAGTTGATGGGAAGATGGATGGAGCAAAATACAAGGCAATTCTAGCAGAAAATTTGTTGGAGTCTGTAAAAGACCTGAGGATGGGGTTGGGGGTTCACCTTCCAACAGGACAACAATTCTAAGCATAAACCAAAATCTACAATGGAATGGTTTAAAACTGACCATGTAAAGGTGTTAGAATGGCCAAGCCAAAGTCCAGACCTCAATCCAATGGAGCAACTGTGGAAAGATCTGAAAATTGCTGTGCACAAACGATCTCCATCAAACCTTGAGGAACTTGAGCTGTTTAGTAAGGAGGAATGGGCAAATATTTCTGTCTCAAGATGTGCAAAACTTATAGAGACATACCCAAAAAGACTTGCGACTGTGATCGCAGCAAAAGGAAGTTGTACAAAGTATTGACTCAAAGGGGGCCAATACTTTTACACGTCCTACTTTTCAATTTTTTTTTGTAAATACAACATAAAATTTTGAATAAATTTGGTTCCACTTCACGATTAGATCTCACATGATGTTGATTCTTAAAAAATATTTTCAATTTGTTATCTTTCAGTTTGAAGCCTGAAATGTGGCAAAATGTCAAAAAGTTCTTGATGGGCCAATACTTGTGCAAGGCACTGTATGTGCAGGCCCCTGAACAAACACAACACACTAGGGACCTGTAGGCATGCAGTTAGTATGTAAACATAGGGGGAGGCAGAGTAAAGGATCGCATGAGGGATCGTGCCCCAAATGAGCAGCTTGCGGGGGGGACGGCGCCTTGGTCGAGGCCGCCTCGGCAGTTGCTGGGAGGTGAGCTGACACCTCCCATCGTCAGCTCACACTCCAAAGGATGTCTTGGTGGTAGTGGGAATCGAGCCGCCGATGGCTGGGTGATGTCTGGTCTTCAAGACATCTGCTCTACCGCTGAGCCACTGCCGCTCCAAAAACCTGGTTAGAGATGCCATGAGGTAGGTGGCAATGCCTTAACCATTTGTGTGTTGGAGGCCACAGGGGCCTATTCCATCCTTGTCAAGGGGAGTGCTAACCTTCTCTCCTTTCATATAACACAAGACAATTGCAATGCAAATCAGAAGACATCGCAATTGTCTCAGTTTCCCTGTGGTCACATTGTTTTCAACCGTTTCTTTGGGTACCGTTGTTTTTGTTCAGACCTGTTTAATCAGTTTATTTCTTTCTGTTGAACCACTATTAAAAATCAGTCTATTAACCAAAATATGTCACATGTATAGGACTTGACAGCACACCTTCACACAGGTTTGAAGGGTTTCTTCTACACAGATGTTCAATATCTTTTGGATCAGGACTCATAGAAGTTCATTTCAGAATAGTCCAATGTTTAGCTCTGAGTCATTCAAGGTTATTTTTAGCTGTGTTTGTATCGTAATCCTGTTGGAAAACCCATGACCTGCAGCTTACAATGGGCAGCACATTCCGCTCCAGAATTCCTTGATGGTATTGATATTTTATTGTACCCTGTACAGATTTAAGACACCATTTAAGTCACATTGTCTTCAATCGTTTCTTGGGTTACGTTCCTTTTTGACAAGGCCTGTTTGACCAGTTTATTTCATTCTGTTGAACCACAATTGAAAATCAGTGTCTGATTAAATACCATTACATTTGTGGTTACCTTTGTGAGATTCAAGTTATTTCAGTGACCATGGTGTTTTTCTTTCATTCACAGAGGGCTTCATGTTTGCCCTCCCCTCTAGACATGAGCTCATGAACACAGTCCTAATAAACAGAACTAAGATAAAGAGACAACTTAATGACAAAGCAGCTTTATAGCATTTTTTTGTTTATTGTTGATTGGTTTTCTACAGTCATGACAAGGTTGCTAATGATTTCATGCGAAAAAAAGGAATAAAGCATCTAACGATCATTTTTCAGAGCCATTAACAGTAACTTTACTAATGGGTGAATGACGTCACATGTGGTCTTACACCGGCTGCCATGGATGTTTTTACTGGCAGAATGCATCATGTTTCATACATTGCAGGAAAATGTAAAAGAAAATTCAAGCAAAGGGAAATCAAAATAAATTTTACTTTAACAGTTGTCTTCCCTGGTTCTCAGCTGTAGAGTCATTCTTCTTTGCATGGACATTTGAAGCGAACTTTGTAGTCAAGGCAAGCTCCATCTTGTTGGTCTTCATTACGGCAAGCAAATCCTCGATTTGGATTGTATCTGAAAACCAGTTAATAATTCAAGACTGAAGCAAGAAGGTAATATTATAATGATAAGATTTTTCAAGGAATAAACTACCAACGGCATATATCCTTGGTTACGTAGCTAGCACAACAGAAATATGACTTTTAATGTAATAGTACTGTTGAGAGGGTAGATCTCTTTGTGTATTCTCGCTTCAAGGCAACTTACACATGGAAGGTCTCCCCTGTGTTGGCGGCTGCGGTCATCGTTTTGACGGTAACAGCTTCAATTTGCAGTGGGTTTTCACAGATTTCGTCCTTGTTTTCCCTCCTGAGGTCACTCAAAGTCTCCCAGTCTCCAGTTCCAGCGGGGTCATCCCTGTCGTACCAATTGGTCCAGCACTCTTTATCAAGGGATGAAAGACACACCGAGTGATTGTTGAGAAACAGAGTGAAAGCCTCATGTTTGGTTTAGTGCTGTGTATTGGCATTTCACCATGACACATGTACAATGCTGTGATATAGTACCTTTGGCACAATAGGGGGGCTCGCACATGAAGCGAACTTTATAGTCATTACACATTTTGCCAATGGGCTGCTGGCAGTTTAAGCAGATGAATCCCTTAATGGTGTCACTTCTGAAAAAGAGACATGGATTTGGTCAAAGTTTATGATCTTGTAGTCATAGTTTATTGGAAATATAGTTTATGGTGGTGGTCAAATTTGGTCGGTGGTCAACATACATCATCATTGTTTTTCATCGAACGAAAATTTTTCATTTTTGAAGGTCTTACCTATGAATCACATCCCCTGTTTTTGCTGGAGTCATCCCACATTTAGTTTCAGCCTCAATTTGCTTTGGATTAGGGCAGATCTTGCCTGGGTTCTCAGAACGAAGATTTCTGAGGTCTTCCCAGTCTCCAGTATCAGGGGGGTCATCTCTGTCAAACCAGTCTGTCCAGCATTCTTTATAAACACAAGTTGAAATTGCACAATTGTGAATTCTTCTAGATGAGTTTTAAATGACAGAACATCCAAACTCAAATCAAATTCACAATGAAATGTGGATGTGGGTGAGGGCTTTTCTGAACAAAGTTGGAAGAAAAGCAAAACAGAAGGGTTTCAGACTTTTCCAACGAGACACTTTTAACCTCTAGCAGTTTAGAAGAAGGCTGCAAGGCTACATTAAGTTAGAAACTTGACCTTCAACATCATAATCACAAGGTGAGAAGATGATGACTCAGTTTGTAATGTTTTTGGACCAACATCACATCAACTTCATTTAACCCAAATGTTCTCTTCCTTTTCCGCAATGACAGTCACATTTCTTTTAAATTTTATCTGAACACACTGACTGCTTACCATGTGGTTCTGATGTGTCATTGTGGTGCTCCTGGTGGCTTTCTGAAAGAGTAATGAAAGCAATCATAACTGAGTTATTAAAGTTATACTTATGTTCATACTGCCTGCAAGTATTGAGATGCACCTACCAATGAACAATCCTGCAACAATGGCAATGCTTAACTGCAAGAAAAGGCGAAAATAAAACAATTTACAATCACAAAATATAATATATTACATACAAATATCTGACACCTATGTAGACAATGTCAAAAATGTTTTTCTTTAAAAATATGTAATTAATTACCAGTTTGAACATGTTTGCTAAAGTGGGACCTTTGAATCTGTGGAGAAATGATGACATTTTTATGAAAACAATTAACTGTGTGTAGTACAGAAATATATTCAAAAACAAATAGAATAATAACATTGCCAAAAATAATTAGAAATGGCATTCTTTGAGTTTCATCCTCTTCATAGTGAAATTATCTGGATTTAAATGCTGTTTTCAATTAAAACAACATATTCTTTCATAAAAGACAGTTTAAAAGCTGTTTGAACTTCAAAATAGGATCATTTTTATCCTGAAATAAGTAAAGAGGCTCACCCAAAGGACGTCCTGGTTTGAACAGTGTGGTTCTGTGATCGTCGGCGTCCGTAGTGAGTCTCTCCTGTCCTTTTCCTTATATACGGCTGTTCACATTGCTGCTATCAACACCTCCTACTGTACTGCCAGCTCCCACTACCTTTTGGTCATTGATAAGACGGCATCTCTGACAATGAATCATAACCTTGAGCAAATTAGAGTCTCAGTTTGTGAAGTTACACAAATACACTTTCAATACCCGTTTCTTCCACTGTCGTGGGATACAGAGAGAACATGCAAAGTCCACCCAGAGTGGGACTCGAACCTGGAACCGCCTTTCTGTGCCTATACAGCGCTACCCACTACACCACTGTACCACCCGTTTGTGAAATTCCTCTTTATAATTGTCATGTTACATGAATTTAACTTGGGGGGTTTTTTTCCAGGAACATTTGTAAAGAGACAAATAATAGAGGAACGCCATTATTTAACATTTATATGATAGAGAGAAAACCTTCACACAGGTTTGAGGGTTCCTTCTCCACAGATGTTCAATAGGATTTTGATCAGTGCTCACTTGTGATTGTCCAATTTTTGGCTGTCAGCCATTATTGGGTATTTTTAGCTGTGTTTTAGGTCATTATTCTGTTGGAAAACCCATGAACTGCAACTGACACTGGGCAGCACATTCTGCTTCAGAATTCCTTGATAGTCTTGATATTTCATTATATCCTGTACAGTTTTAAGACACCTGTGCCTGATACAGCAAATCAGTCCCAGAACATCACAAAGCCTCCTTCATGTTTCATAGTCACGACAATGTTCTTGAACACAGAGCTGATGCACCCTGACCTTGGAGTACACCTTGAACTTCTTTGGCAGTTGTTCCGGACTCTTTGGTTTCCGTTCATACTACCGGTCTGTTCAGCCATTCTTAATTTTCCTCATGGAATGTTGGCTACACTCACATGGAACTCAATCTTCTGAATATGTTGTGTACTGTACTCATGAGAACTTCAAACTGCTTGGAGATAGTCTTATAGTCTTTGCCTTTAACGTGTTTGTCTGTAATCTCTTGAAGTGACTTGTCCCTACTTGTTACCCTTTAAATGATCAGTTTGAAGACAGCTGTGATGCAAAACAGAGGATCCGTCTTAGTTTCCTTGTGGTCACATTGTCTTCAGTCATTTCTTTGGATACCATCGTTTTTGTTCAAGCCTGTTTCATGAGTTTATCTCAGTCTGTTGAACCACAATTACAAATCAGTGTCTGATTTTCATGGGTTAAATTTCATGCCATTTTAATTTGTGGTTACCTTTTGTCAGTTTAGAGTTGTTTTGGTGACGATTGTATTTATTAACAGAGGGTTCCATGTTTGCCTCCCCTCGGGACATGAGCTCATGAACACTGTCCTAATAAACAGAACTAAGGTAAAGAGGGAACTTACAGCATTATTATGTTCATGGTTTATTTGCTTTCTACAGTCATGATATAAGGTTGCTGATGATTTCATGTGAGAAAAGAAACCATAAAGCATCTAACAGTCATTTTCCAGAGACGTTAATCATAAATTGTTGGTGAATAAAGCCGCACGTTGTGCTGTTACAAGGGCTACCACAAATTCATTGTGTTTCTTCTGTTCTAGAAAAGTATAAAAGAAAATATAAGACTTTGACTGTCTCTGTTCGCAGACTCAGTTGTAGAGTCATTTTTCGTTGCATGGACATCCAAAGCGAACTTTGTAGTCATGGCAAGCTCCATCTTTCTGGTCTTCATTGCGGCAAACAAATCCTTGCGTTGGATTGTATCTGAAAATCATTCAATGATTAAGGATTTAAGCAGGAAGGGAATATTTTGGTTTATAAACTACCAAAGCCATATATCCTTGCTTACATAGCCAACACATTAGAAATATGATTTTCAATGCAATGGTACCGTTAGGAGGATAACTGTATTGGTGTGTTCTCACTTCATTGCAACTTACATATAGATGGTCTCTCCTGTGCTGATTGCTGGGGTCATTGTGTCAATGGTAACAGCTTCGATGTACAATGGAGTTTTACAGATTTCATCTTGAAATTCCTTCCTGATCAATCAAAGTCTCTCAGGCATACCAAAAGATTGGTGAGAAAAACGTGAAAGCCTAATTTTTGGTTTAGCGCTGCCTTTAGCAAATAAACAGAACACTAGTTCAGTGCTGTGATACAGTACCTCCACCACCACATAATGGGGGATGGCAGCTGAAACGGACTTAATAGTCATTACAGGTTTTTCCCTTGGGCTGTTGGGAGTTTAAGCAAATGAATCCAGTTGTGGTGTCACTTCTGAAAAAGATACAGAATCAAAATATTTCATGATCTTTCAGCCATAGTCAATAGGAGATTGCTGGTAGTCAACTTTGGTAATCTATACATTTATATTCCACTCCATTAAAATGATCAAATCATTTTTATTTGTGAAGTTCTTACTTGTGAATCACATTCCCCGTTGCACCTGCAGCCACCCCAGTGAGGGTCCTGGCCTCAATTTGCACTGGTTTGGGGCAGATCTTCCCTTTGTTCTCAGCAGGAAGATTGAGGAGGGTCTTCCAGTCTCCACTACCAGAGGGGTCATCTCTGTCAAACCAGTCTGTCCAGCATTCTGTATAAACAGAATTTGAGATGTGATCATCTTGGCATTTGAAACTGCACAACTGAGACTTGGTCTGGATCACATGTGTCAAAGTCAAGGCCTGGGGACCAAATGTGGCCCGCCACATCATTTTATGTGGCCTGCCAGAGCATAAAAGGTTTGGGGGGAAAATGGCTCAAAATACAGTATGCTTTGACCAAAAACTACGATGGTTTTCTCTAATGAAGCTGAGCACAAAATCACACAGGAGCCGTCTGACTGATGAACACCTTCACTCTATCTTGAGGGTTTCCTCAGCTCAGAGCCTGACCCGAACATTGATGAACTTGAACAAAAGATGAGACACCATCAACTATCAGGCTCAGCCTCAGACAAGTGTGCATCGCAGAGCAGGAACGTACTTTCAGTTTAAAATTGAGTCAAATTTTTAAATTTGTTTCTACAAGATGTGATGTCTTTTTGAAGGAAGCATTGTTTTGTCTGTGTGCCATAGATTTTTGTATTTATATTTCAGTTGAATGGACTCAGGGAAAATTGCAGATAAGAGCCATGAGAAGGATACAACTGATTTGACGTTTTGTTTTTTTACTATTTGAAAGCAGTGATTGGTAGGATTGTATAGAGCAGCACAATTTTTAAAAGTTTTTTAATTTTTTTACACGATAATGCATTATTATTGTTTATGCACAATATTATTGTTGTGCATGCAATCATGCATCCACGATAGTTTCTTTTCAGTTTATAATGCATGCAATTTCATTCATGCACTTATCTTGATATTAAGGAACATATTTTTTTTGAAGGACATTAAGCTTTTTTGCCTTTTGAAAATGTTTTCCCTGGAAGTTACTGTCAGAGCCATAACAAAAGATTGCTTTTTTAATTTCATCATTACACTGTGTTAGCGCTTGGTTCAATAGGCTATGCTCATTTTAATATATTTTAATAAACATTGAACCAGTCCGGCATTCGGCTTATAGCAAATATGTTTTTTTGCCCTCCGTGTATTTGACTTTGACACCCCTTTTTTAAAAAATCAGACAGATCACAAGTGTGAAGAAGAAGAATAACACTTTAGTAATCCCGAAACGGGAAATTCTCTTTACACTCTCCAGCTAGACATACATAAACACATATACAGTGCCTTGCGAAAGTATTGGCCCCCCAAGAACTTCTTGACACTTTGCCACATTTCAGGCTTAAAACTTAAAGATAACAAACTGAAAATATTTTTTAAGAAGCGACAACATGTGAGACACAATCGTGAAGTGGAACCAAATTTATTCAACATTTTATATTGTGTTCACAAATAAAAAACTGAAAAGTAGGACGTGCAAAAGTACTGGCCCCCTGTTCTCTCAGCTCAGCTAACTGACTCCAGAAGTTCCCTGATGACTTCTGAATGATCCAATGTTGACCTAAATGACCAACAATGACAAACAGAGTTCACCTATGTGTCATTTGGTCTCAGTTTAAATGCACCTGCTCTGTGAAGGTCTCAGAGGTCTGTGAAAAGAATACTGGAGAACAAGCAGCATCATGAAAACCAAAAAACACACCAGGCAGGTCCAGGATAAAGTTGTGGAAAAGTTCAAAGCAGGAATGGGATACAAGAACATTTCACAATATTTAAAAGTCTCCCGGAGCACTGTACCAGCAATAATATCAAAATGGAGAGAGCATAAAACCACTGCAAACCTACCAATACCTGACCGTCCCTAAGCAGGGAAGCAACCAAGAGGCCCATTATCACGCTGGATGACCTGCAGACATACACAGCTGAGGCGGGACAATCTGTCCATAAGACAACTACAGTATTTGTCGTACTCTGCATAAATCTGGCCTTTATGGAAGAGTGGAAAGAAGAAAGTCTTTTCTGACAGAAAAACAAAAAGATGCCCGTTTGGAGTTTTCAAGAAGCCACATGGTAGACACATGACATGCGGAACTAGGTGCTCTGGTCAGATGAGACCAAAATTGAACTTTTTGGGCTGAATGCGTACGTTACGTTTTGCGCAAGAGTAACACTGCACATCACTGTGAAAACAGCATCCCCACTGTCAAAAATGGTGGTGGCAGCATCATGCTCTGTGGTTCCTTTTCTTCAGCTGGGACTGGGAAGATTTTTAGAGTTGATGGGAAGATGGATGGAGCAAAATACAAGGCAATTCTAGCAGAAAATTTGTTGGAGTCTGTAAAAGACCTGAGGATGGGGTTGGGGGTTCACCTTCCAACAGGACAACAATTCTAAGCATAAACCAAAATCTACAATGGAATGGTTTAAAACTGACCATGTAAAGGTGTTAGAATGGCCAAGCCAAAGTCCAGACCTCAATCCAATGGAGCAACTGTGGAAAGATCTGAAAATTGCTGTGCACAAACGATCTCCATCAAACCTTGAGGAACTTGAGCTGTTTAGTAAGGAGGAATGGGCAAATATTTCTGTCTCAAGATGTGCAAAACTTATAGAGACATACCCAAAAAGACTTGCGACTGTGATCGCAGCAAAAGGAAGTTGTACAAAGTATTGACTCAAAGGGGGCCAATACTTTTACACGTCCTACTTTTCAATTTTTTTTTGTAAATACAACATAAAATTTTGAATAAATTTGGTTCCACTTCACGATTAGATCTCACATGATGTTGATTCTTAAAAAATATTTTCAATTTGTTATCTTTCAGTTTGAAGCCTGAAATGTGGCAAAATGTCAAAAAGTTCTTGATGGGCCAATACTTGTGCAAGGCACTGTATGTGCAGGCCCCTGAACAAACACAACACACTAGGGACCTGTAGGCATGCAGTTAGTATGTAAACATAGGGGGAGGCAGAGTAAAGGATCGCATGAGGGATCGTGCCCCAAATGAGCAGCTTGTGGGGGGGACAGCGCCTTGCTCGAGGGCGCCTCGGCAGTTGCTGGGAGGTGAGCTGACACCTCCCATCATCAGCTCACACTCCGAAGGATGTCTTGCTGGTAGTGGGAATCGAGCCGCCGATGGCTGGGTGATGTCTGGTCTTCAAGACATCTGCTCTACCGCTGAGCCACTGCCGCTCCAAAAACCTGGTTAGAGATGCCATGAGGTAGGTGGCAATGCCTTAACCGTTTGTGTGTTGAAGGCCACAGGGGCCTATTCCATCCTTGTCAAGGGGAGTGCTAACCTTCTCTCCTTTCATATAACACAAGACAATTGCAATGCAAATCAGAAGACATCGCAATTGTCTCAGTTTCCCTGTGGTCACATTGTTTTCAACCGTTTCTTTGGGTACCGTTGTTTTTGTTCAGACCTGTTTAATCAGTTTATTTCTTTCTGTTGAACCACTATTAAAAATCAGTCTATTAACCAAAATATGTCACATGTATAGGACTTGACAGCACACCTTCACACAGGTTTGAAGGGTTTCTTCTACACAGATGTTCAATATCTTTTGGATCAGGACTCATAGAAGTTCATTTCAGAATAGTCCAATGTTTAGCTCTGAGTCATTCAAGGTTATTTTTAGCTGTGTTTGTATCGTAATCCTGTTGGAAAACCCATGACCTGCAGCTTACAATGGGCAGCACATTCCGCTCCAGAATTCCTTGATGGTATTGATATTTTATTGTACCCTGTACAGATTTAAGACACCATTTAAGTCACATTGTCTTCAATCGTTTCTTGGGTTACGTTCCTTTTTGACAAGGCCTGTTTGACCAGTTTATTTCATTCTGTTGAACCACAATTGAAAATCAGTGTCTGATTAAATACCATTACATTTGTGGTTACCTTTGTGAGATTCAAGTTATTTCAGTGACCATGGTGTTTTTCTTTCATTCACAGAGGGCTTCATGTTTGCCCTCCCCTCTAGACATGAGCTCATGAACACAGTCCTAATAAACAGAACTAAGATAAAGAGACAACTTAATGACAAAGCAGCTTTATAGCATTTTTTTGTTTATTGTTGATTGGTTTTCTACAGTCATGACAAGGTTGCTAATGATTTCATGCGAAAAAAAGGAATAAAGCATCTAACGATCATTTTTCAGAGCCATTAACAGTAACTTTACTAATGGGTGAATGACGTCACATGTGGTCTTACACCGGCTGCCATGGATGTTTTTACTGGCAGAATGCATCATGTTTCATACATTGCAGGAAAATGTAAAAGAAAATTCAAGCAAAGGGAAATCAAAATAAATTTTACTTTAACAGTTGTCTTCCCTGGTTCTCAGCTGTAGAGTCATTCTTCTTTGCATGGACATTTGAAGCGAACTTTGTAGTCAAGGCAAGCTCCATCTTGTTGGTCTTCATTACGGCAAGCAAATCCTCGATTTGGATTGTATCTGAAAACCAGTTAATAATTCAAGACTGAAGCAAGAAGGTAATATTATAATGATAAGATTTTTCAAGGAATAAACTACCAACGACATATATCCTTGGTTACGTAGCTAGCACAACAGAAATATGACTTTTAATGTAATAGTACTGTTGAGAGGGTAGATCTCTTTGTGTATTCTCGCTTCAAGGCAACTTACACATGGAAGGTCTCCCCTGTGTTGGCGGCTGCGGTCATCGTTTTGACGGTAACAGCTTCAATTTGCAGTGGGTTTTCACAGATTTCGTCCTTGTTTTCCCTCCTGAGGTCACTCAAAGTCTCCCAGTCTCCAGTTCCAGCGGGGTCATCCCTGTCGTACCAATTGGTCCAGCACTCTTTATCAAGGGATGAAAGACACACCGAGTGATTGTTGAGAAACAGAGTGAAAGCCTCATGTTTGGTTTAGTGCTGTGTATTGGCATTTCACCATGACACATGTACAATGCTGTGATATAGTACCTTTGGCACAATAGGGGGGCTCGCACATGAAGCGAACTTTATAGTCATTACACATTTTGCCAATGGGCTGCTGGCAGTTTAAGCAGATGAATCCCTTAATGGTGTCACTTCTGAAAAAGAGACATGGATTTGGTCAAAGTTTATGATCTTGTAGTCATAGTTTATTGGAAATATAGTTTATGGTGGTGGTCAAATTTGGTCGGTGGTCAACATACATCATCATTGTTTTTCATCGAACGAAAATTTTTCATTTTTGAAGGTCTTACCTATGAATCACATCCCCTGTTTTTGCTGGAGTCATCCCACATTTAGTTTCAGCCTCAATTTGCTTTGGATTAGGGCAGATCTTGCCTGGGTTCTCAGAACGAAGATTTCTGAGGTCTTCCCAGTCTCCAGTACCAGGGGGGTCATCTCTGTCAAACCAGTCTGTCCAGCATTCTTTATAAACACAAGTTGAAATTGCACAATTGTGAATTCTTCTAGATGAGTTTTAAATGACAGAACATCCAAACTCAAATCAAATTCACAATGAAATGTGGATGTGGGTGAGGGCTTTTCTGAACAAAGTTGGAAGAAAAGCAAAACAGAAGGGTTTCAGACTTTTCCAACGAGACACTTTTAACCTCTAGCAGTTTAGAAGAAGGCTGCAAGGCTACATTAAGTTAGAAACTTGACCTTCAACATCATAATCACAAGGTGAGAAGATGATGACTCAGTTTGTAATGTTTTTGGACCAACATCACATCAACTTCATTTAACCCAAATGTTCTCTTCCTTTTCCGCAATGACAGTCACATTTCTTTTAAATTTTATCTGAACACACTGACTGCTTACCATGTGGTTCTGATGTGTCATTGTGGTGCTCCTGGTGGCTTTCTGAAAGAGTAATGAAAGCAATCATAACTGAGTTATTAAAGTTATACTTATGTTCATACTGCCTGCAAGTATTGAGATGCACCTACCAATGAACAATCCTGCAACAATGGCAATGCTTAACTGCAAGAAAAGGCGAAAATAAAACAATTTACAATCACAAAATATAATATATTACATACAAATATCTGACACCTATGTAGACAATGTCAAAAATGTTTTTCTTTAAAAATATGTAATTAATTACCAGTTTGAACATGTTTGCTAAAGTGGGACCTTTGAATCTGTGGAGAAATGATGACATTTTTATGAAAACAATTAACTGTGTGTAGTACAGAAATATATTCAAAAACAAATAGAATAATAACATTGCCAAAAATAATTAGAAATAGCATTCTTTGAGTTTCATCCTCTTCATAGTGAAATTATCTGGATTTAAATGCTGTTTTCAATTAAAACAACATATTCTTTCATAAAAGACAGTTTAAAAGCTGTTTGAACTTCAAAATAGGATCATTTTTATCCTGAAATAAGTAAAGAGGCTCACCCAAAGGACGTCCTGGTTTGAACAGTGTGGTTCTGTGATCGTCAGCGTCCGTAGTGAGTCTCTCCTGTCCTTTTCCTTATATACGGCTGTTCACATTGCTGCTATCAACACCTCCTACTGTACTGCCAGCTCCCACTACCTTTTGGTCATTGATAAGACGGCATCTCTGACAATGAATCATAACCTTGAGCAAATTAGAGTCTCAGTTTGTGAAGTTACACAAATACACTTTCAATACCCGTTTCTTCCACTGTTGTGGGATACAGAGAGAACATGCAAAGTCCACCCAGAGTGGGACTCGAACCTGGAACCGCCTTTCTGTGCCTATACAGCGCTACCCACTACACCACTGTACCACCCGTTTGTGAAATTCCTCTTTATAATTGTCATGTTACATGAATTTAACTTGGGGTTTTTTTTTCCAGGAACATTTGTAAAGAGACAAATAATAGAGGAACGCCATTATTTAACATTTATATGATAGAGAGTAAACCTTCACACAGGTTTGAAGGGTTCCTTCTCCACAGATGTTCAATAGGATTTTGATCAGTGCTCACTTGTGATTGTCCAATTTTTGGCTGTCAGCCATTATTGGGTATTTTTAGCTGTGTTTTAGGTCATTATTCTGTTGGAAAACCCATGAACTGCAACTGACACTGGGCAGCACATTCTGCTTCAGAATTCCTTGATAGTCTTGATATTTCATTATATCCTGTACAGTTTTAAGACACCTGTGCCTGATACAGCAAATCAGTCCCAGAACATCACAAAGCCTCCTTCATGTTTCATAGTCACGACAATGTTCTTGAACACAGAGCTGATGCACCCTGATCTTGGAGTACACCTTGAACTTCTTTGGCAGTTGTTCCGGACTTTTTGGTTTCCGTTCATACTATCGGTCTGTTCAACCATTCTTAATTTTCCTCATGGAATGTTGGCTACACTCACATGGAACTCAATCTTCTGAATATGTTGTACTGTACTCATGAGAACTTCAAACTACTTGGAGATAGTCTTATAGTCTTTGCCTTTAACGTGTTTGTCTGTAATCTCTTGAGGTGACTTGTCCCTACTTGTTACCCTTTAAATGATCAGTTTGAAGACAGCTGTGATGCAAAACAGAGGATCCGTCTTAGTTTCCTTTTGGTCACATTGTCTTCAGTCATTTCTTTGGATACCATCGTTTTTGTTCAAGCCTGTTTCATGAGTTTATCTCAGTCTGTTGAACCACAATTACAAATCAGTGTCTGATTTTCATTGGTTAAATTTCATGCCATTTTAATTTGTGGTTACCTTTTGTCAGTTTAGAGTTGTTTTGGTGACGACTGTATTTATTAACAGAGGGTTCCATGTTCGCCTCCCCTCGGGACATGAGCTCATGAACACTGTCCTAATAAACAGAACTAAGGTAAAGAGGGAACTTACAGCATTATTATGTTCATTGTTTATTTGCTTTCTACAGTCATGATATAAGGTTGCTGATGATTTCATGTGAGAAAAGAAACCATAAAGCATCTAACAGTCATTTTCCAGAGACGTTAATCATAAATTGTTGGTGAATAAAGCCGCACGTTGTGCTGTTACAAGGGCTACCACAAATTCATTGTGTTTCTTCTGTTCTAGAAAAGTATAAAAGAAAATATAAGACTTTGACTGTCTCTGTTCGCAGACTCAGTTGTAGAGTCACTTTTCGTTGCATGGACATCCAAAGCGAACTTTGTAGTCATGGCAAGCTCCATCTTTCTGGTCTTCATTGCGGCAAACAAATCCTTGCGTTGGATTGTATCTGAAAATCATTCAATGATTAAGGATTTAAGCAGGAAGGGAATATTTTGGTTTATAAACTACCAAAGCCATATATCCTTGCTTACATAGCCAACACATTAGAAATATGATTTTCAATGCAATGGTACCGTTAGGAGGATAACTGTATTGGTGTGTTCTCACTTCATTGCAACTTACATATGGATGGTCTCCCCTGTGCTGATTGCTGGGGTCATTGTGTCAATGGTAACAGCTTCGATGTACAATGGAGTTTTACAGATTTCATCTTGAAATTCCTTCCTGATCAATCAAAGTCTCTCAGTCTCCAGTTCCACTGGGGTTGTCCCTGTCGAACCACCTGGTCCAGCAAACTTCAGTGAACAACAAAAGGCATACCAAAAGATTGGTGAGAAAAACGTGAAAGCCTAATTTTTGGTTTAGCGCTGTCTTTAGCAAATAAAAAGAGCACTTGTTCAGTGCTGTGATACAGTACCTCCACCACCACAGAATGGGGGATGGCAGCTGAAACGGACTTTGTAGTCATTACAAATTTTTCCCTTGGGCTGCTGGGAGTTTAAGCAAATGAATCCAGTTGTGGTGTCACTTCTGAAAAAGATACAGAATCAAAATATTTCATGATCTTCCAGCCATAGTCAATAGGAGATTGCTGGTAGTCAACTTTGGTAATCTATACATTTATATTCCACTCCATTAAAATGATCAAATCATTTTTATTTGTGAAGTTCTTACTTGTGAATCACATCCCCCGTTGCACCTGCAGCCACCCCAGTGAGGGTCCTGGCCTCAATTTGCACTGGTTTGGGGCAGATTTTCCATTTGTTCTCAGCACGAAGATTGATGAGGGTCTCCCAGTCTCCACTACCAGAGGGGTCATCTCTGTCAAACCAGTCTGTCCAACATTCTGTATAAACAGAATTTGAGATGTGATCATCTTGGCATTTGAAACTGCACAATTGAGATTTGGTCTGGATCACATGTGTCAAAGTCAAGGCCTGGGGACCAAATGTGGCCCGCCACATCATTGTATGTGGCCTGCCAGAGCATAAAAGGTCTGGAAAAAAAATGGCTCAAAGTACAGTATGCTTTGACCAAAAACTACATTACCCACAATTAAGTAAATAAGCCCATTTTAACTTTGACAAAAATGTTTTGAACAATGTTAATATACTAACTTGTGTTTGATTTCATAACCTGACAAATCAATGTTATCACAGAGAAACAAGCAAGCATATTTTTTCTCTGCCACTGTAATGTTTGTAACTTAGACTACATTGAGTGACATTTAGTTACATTTATTAGTTACATCTGGCCCTTTGAGGACAACCGATATGCTGATGTGGCCGTCGGTGAAAATGAGTTAGACACCCCTGGTCTACCGTACATGAGTTTAAGTAAAGCAAATACGAAGAAAAGTTGTTATATACTTACGAATGTGGGTGGGATAGTCACAGGGTTTTTCTGAACGGGTACAAAACAAAACAAAAGAGTTTTAGAGTTTTCCAAAGAGACACAAAACATTTTACTGAGGAATCAGTGATTTCTGCACAGATTATCCTGCCTTTATTTATTTTGAAGTCAGGAAGTCTATTCTTTTTATAAAACCACGACCATTAAGGTGCCACAGAGCCTGATTCAAAGGGATATTTCACATTTAAATAAAAATCTTTTAAAAAATTAAATTATTTTCTTTGTACATCAAGACATTTTTTAGTGTACAAAAGTTTTTTTAAACTTCAGATCAAATAACAGCATTGTCTGAAATGACTAAAACAGATGGGAAATAGTGTTGAGTGACTCCATCAATCTCTCAACATCTGAATCAGTTGTGACTCCAGAATCCCTACTTTATTTGAACGTACAACGTACATTACGTACAACCCTCTTTAGTGTGGCTTCTCACCTAAAAGTGTTACCCTCGCCCACCATCTGAGGGGTGTTATGAGTTTATACCAGTTTTTTGTAGTTCGGGAGAAGGGCTGCAACGTTATATTAAGTGAGAAACTTGACCTCCAACTTCAATATCACAAGATGATTGTTAACAATGTTTCTGAAATAACATTACATTAACTTCATGTAACCTAAATGTTTTCTTCCTTTTCCTCATTGACAGACACATCTGTTGAGAATTTAATCTGAAAAGAGTCACATGCTTACCGGGTAACGGTACCGGTACCGGTAACGCTAACTCGCTGTATTTGACAATTTGCTGGTTGCTTTCTGGAAAAGAAATGAAAAAATATCATTACTGAATCATCAAAATCAGATTTATGATAATAAATCCTGCAGTTACTGACATACACCTACCAATGAACAATCCTGCAACAATGGCAATGCTTAACTGTAGGATTAAGAAAACAAACAGGTTACAGTCACAAAATGTGATATATCACATACAAATATTTGAAACCTATGTAGACAATGTCAAAAATATGTTTTCCTTTAAATATATGTAATTACCAGTTTGAACATGTTTGCTAAAGTGGGACCTTTGAATCTGTGGAGAAATTATGATAGTAACTTGATATTAAGTACAGAATATTAAGTACAGAAATATGTTCAAAAACACATACATGAATAGCCAGAAATATCTTTGTTTGAGACATAAACAGAGTTTCATTTTTCTTCATGGTGAAAATATTTGGATTTAAATTCCGTTTTCTTTTAAAATGACATTCTTTCATAAAATACATTTGAAAATCTATTTGAACTTCAAAACAGGGCTAATTTTTCATTTCTATCCTGAAACAAGAAAATAGGCTCACCCACAGGACGTCCTGATTTGAACTGCGTGGTTCTGTGACCGTCTGCGTACGTACTGAGCCTCTCCTGTCGTTCTCCTTATATACATTGCATGAGTTTATAGTTAGAGATCTGCTTATGGCATTTAGGGACCACACCTGACTAAAATTACAACATGCAGTGTGTCATTTTCATGCAAAAAGTATGGAATTGGAATAATAGTTGGAGATCAGGTGTACGAACCACCATTCTTCTGCCCTTGCTGAAAACCCGCTTCACGTAAATGATAACATACTTTATTGTTTGGGTGGAACATGTCAAAAACACATCATGTCAAAGCGATTGAATTGCAAAGTTTCCCTAAAGGAAGAGCTTAAAGGAGATGCAAACAACAGTGGTCATGTTTCCATACATTCAGGAACCTTTGTAACGATCAACTTTCACACAGTAGGTAATGTAAAGCATCTATAAGTAAGACCTGGGCTTTTGTCAGTTGGGCGTTGCCCCAGATCCTCAGTTTTAATAGCTGTGAAAAGAAAGATAAACACCTCAAAGGCAATTTGCAAATATGAAAAGGACTTAATAGGAATTTTGACAGCCAGATAAAACTAAAATTAATTTGGCTTCTATTTGGGACCACTGTCAGGCTGTCATGACTTAACAGACTTGATAGGAAACAACTGTGCCAGTCCTCACTGTTCCTGCTAGAAAGTAGGTCATAACTGGAACGGTTCCAGTTATACCACTGGATCCAGAACAATGCATATGATGTAGACAAGATGTAGAGTTTTCCTCTGACCTCCCCAGTAGGTGGACACTTTTCTTTGTGATGAAACTCGTTTCAGACAAAGAAGTAAAACCTCTAATACTTCTGGCTCTGGATCAAACACTTGCAAACTTAATATTATTCCCATCAGATATATTTTATGTACTCATAAACAAGAATTTACACTCTCACGCAGTAACAAAGTATTTGAACCATGTAAACACTTAACATCATTATGTGATCATTAGTTATTGATACCGAAGCAAGATTGGACTTTTACTTTGATAGGATGAGGAAGAATAAGAGGGATGGTGGGCTGGGTGGGTGGATGGATCGACGGACAAACCAACAGACTTGACAGAAGGGGATTTTTTGCTGTTTGAATCTTTATTACTCCCAAAAGATGATTTATTCCCTTCAGAATTCATGCAAGCTGATAATTTCATGATGGCAGAAAAGATGAGATTAAAGATGTAATGGACATTTTTCACCGCCGTAAATTTCTAAAATCAGTTATGACAGAATTCCATTTAGCTGCATACAGTCAGTGTCAAGGTCCTTGTGTCACCTGTTAGCATATACTATTGTGACTTCAAAGAGGTTGAAAAAGTAGCCTTATGTCACCATGCCACCCAGAAATTAAAAGAAAATAACAGAAGAGTTGTTTGACGTTATTCATTGCTTGACATTATTCATGGAGGAGAACTTTCTTAACCCAAGTGGAACTGATTCTTGCATGGGCATGCAAAGCGAACTTTGTAGTCCAAGCAGTATCCGAAAATCTGGTCTTTATTTTGGCACACAAATCCTACAGTTGGGTTGTATCTGAAGAAAAGATTCAAAGCGTTTAGTGAATTAGCATCACAGCTGGAAGACAATTTCCAAACCTAAAACAAAGTATCTCTAGCCTGCAGATTTCATCTGGAATCTTTAGAGAAACTCGAACTGCCTTCTGACGAACTGAATTCATCAGTCGTCTAAAAGTCTATCATAAAATCCTTCTGATTCTTTCCCTTTGAGGCAACTTACGTTGAGAAGACCTGCCCTGTGCTGAGGGCTGGTTTATGTGTGCCGACGACAACAGCTTCAATGAACAGTGGGTATGTACAGATGTCACGTGGATAATTCTTCCTAATCAACGACAAAAGCTCCCAGTCTCCAGTTCCACTGGGGTCGTCTCTGTCGTACCAACGAGTCCAGCACACTATAGCACGCAGTGAAAGAGATATAGGATGAGTGGTGAGACCATTTAAAGCTTAAAAAACAGTGCTGTCAATACTGAGAATGGGTGATAACAGATCATTTTCATTAGCAGTTAACAGTGCCTATGTCCATCACTCTAGTACGGTACCTCCTCCACCACAGAAAGGGGGATGGCAGCTGAAACGGACTTTATAATCTTGACACAGTTTGCCATGTCTTTGGTCATTGTTTCTGCACACGAAGCCGTAAAGGACGTCATTTCTGAAGAAGACACCCAGAAGACGTTTCATGTAAACAAACTAGTAATCCATCCAAATGTAACATACGATATATACTGTTGAATAACAGTTGTAACAGTTGAATAATTTAGTCCTCAACATCATCTCTTCACTACAAGCATGCTAACTCTCAGACAAACCATAGCAGTCCGAAGGAACTGCTATGGTAGTAATAGCTGTAATAAAATCTGCTGCCTGCAGATGGCAGTAGTTTGTGCGCGTGAGTAAAAAACACTAAAGAGAAAGCCTTAATCTGAAATAGCTGTAAAGATAAAGTCGTGTTTATTGCTGGACTGATGATAGTTACACGTTTTATATGTTTCCATTCTGCATCGTTACTGAATTTTCATCGCACAAACAGTCATGGTGACTGCAGTGCTTTGAGGAGAACAGTGTGACTCACAACCACAAGATTTTTATCCATACTGGTCTTACTTGTGAATCACATCTCCAGTTGCACCTGCAGGCACCCCAAGTAGACTCCTGGCCTCAATTTCCACTGGTTTGGGGCAGATCTTCCCTGGGTTCTCAGCTCGAAGATTACTGAGGGTTTCCCAGTCTCCAGTACCAGAGGGGTTGTCTCTGTCATACCAGTCTGTCCAGCATTCTAGAAAAGGATCATTTAGATTGAGTTGTGTGTGTGTGTGTGTGTGTGTGTGTGTGTGTGTGTGTGTGTGTGTGTGTGTGTGTGTGTGTGTGTCAAATGTCAAAATGTCGAAACAAAGCAAAAGTTAAAAGTGTGATGTGCTTACGAATGTGGGTGGGATAGTCGCAGGGCTCTTGAAGGAACAAAACAAAAGAGAAGGCGTTAGACCTTTCTAAATGCAAACTGAATGGTTCACTTTAGCCTCTGTCAGGATTCATCCTGAGAGGGTTCTCCAACCTGCCTTTATTTATTTGAAGGGCAGGAAGACACAGTTTTCATTAACATCTTTAAATTGCCTGCTGCAAAACCACCACTGCCGAGATGTCGCAGAAGTTGATTTAAAGGCACAGTTAAACTGAAAATGAAAATTCTAGCATTATTTACTACCGTCTGTGCTAATGGAAAGTCAGGGTTAGGGTTAGGTTTTGTGCACTAGGATTCTTACAACATAATCCAAGTCACCGGTGGCGCCAAGATCCCTGATTTATTTGAAAAGACGTTATTTACGACCTTCCGTGAGCTTGAATTTTCAACGTTGTTGCTAGGCTAAAAGTTCTGAGCATGCAGCTTATCTGAAAAAGGTGCATGAGTTTGTTTGATTAATGTGAGTCTCGAGTCTCTCAAAGGGTTTAGGAGAAATGCTGCAAAGCTGGGGTGGTGTTGTATTTTGCTCTGTAAACTAAGAAATCTCAAAAGACTTTCCATCAACAGGTAGGAAACAGCTGAATTTTTGAATTTTGGTTGTAATTTTCTTCATACCTCCATAACAGAAAGAGACAGGGCACTTGAAACGAACTATATAATCATTACACCTCTTCCTCCACCAGGTTTGGTCCTTGTTTCTGCACACAAATCCAGTTATGACATCATACCTGAAAGAAGAAGAGAAAAATAAACCAATGACGAAGATACTAAACACGTTCCACATAGTTAAGATAAAGTTCTGTTTGGTGTTGGACTGATCCATTATGAGGTTTCATAAGTTATGATTCTGCAACTCTACCTAATCTTTCATAGCATAGATAGGTGGACAGAGTATCACTCCATGCAGTTCTTACCTATAGATAACATCTCCTGTTGAAAATGGATCAACACCAAATCTAGTCTGGGCTTCAATTTGTAACGGAGTTTTGCAGATCTGTCCCGAAAAGATATCACGAATACGGTTGACGGTTTCCCAGTCTCCAGTTCCGAATGGGCTATCGACGTTAAACCATCTGGTATAGCACTCTAGAACAAAGATGTTTGAATTGAAATGTGAACATCAAATATTAGTACTAATAACAATTTAGTTGTGATTTGATCCGGGCGACTTTCAGGTGTCGGTACAAAGGTTGCAAAAACAAATGTAACATGAAACGAAAATTACGAGGTGTGGCATACGTAATTAAAGCACAAAGCATTCAGAGCCAAACAGCATTTTATTCTACTTATTTAAAATACACAGTTTTCATGTTTCACTTAACCCAAATGTTTCTTCCATATTGCCCACATTTGGCAAGAATTTAATCAGATAACAACGAATTATCTTACCATGTTTGTTTGGAGGTGGTCTGATCAACCCTAGTAAGAGTAAGGACACAGTCTTAATTTAGTAGTCAGCGAGATTTTTTGGAGTACATTTAAATTCTGTCGCTCCTGTTTGTTTCATCAAACAAACAAACTTATATTTGGTGAGAATTCTGTCAGTCAGCAGTGATTGTCTTACCAATTGTCGGTTCATCCCTCACTGGGAAAAGTAACGACAAACAAATATCTTTATTGAGTAATCAGAGTGGTTTACTGCGTGTACTGTAATTAGATTACATTCTGTTTTTATTTTTTAACAAAGACGGCGTACAGAATTTCATCCGACTGGGTTGTCTTACCAGGTTGAATGACTACCGGTGCTCGCTCCTCCTGTGAAATTCCTGATAATCAAAACTCACCATGAGTACTTAAATAGATGCAATGCTTTTGATTACACATCATTTTCATTGTACTTGTTTGGTTATCATCAAAGAAGGCATGCACATATATTCAGTGAGAATTCCATCAGTCAACAGTGATAGTCTTACCATTTTGAGCTGCACCCGAACCGCTCGTTTCTGGTAAAAATAAAGACAAACAAATATCTTTATTTAGTATTTTAAATAAATCTTTATGAGTATTTTACGGTGTGTAATTAGATTACATTTAATTCTTGTTTTTTAACAAAGACGGTGTACAGAATTTCATCAGACTAAACAGGTAGAATGTCCCCTTGTGGTGGCTCATCCTCTGGGAACATAAACAAAACCCACCATGAGTACTTAAGTAGATGCAATGCTTTTGATTACACATCAACTTCATTTTACCTGGGTTTTTTTGGGGTTTTTTTTTTATTTTTTTTAATTGGTTTGGTTTTCATTTAAGAAAACATGCACATATATTTTTTGATAATTGAATCCAAGACAGTGATAGTCTTACCATTTTCAGCTGCACCCGAACTACTGCTTTCTGGTAAAAGTAACGACAAATAAATACCTTTATTTAATCAGAGTATTTTACGGAGTGTAATTACATTACATTCCCTTTTTGTTTTTTAACAAAGATGGTGTACAGAATTTCATAAGACTAACCAGGTAGAATGTCCCCTTGTGGTGGCTCATCCTCTGGGAACACTGATAAACAAAACCCCCCATGAGTACTTGGGTAGACGCAATGCTTTTGATTACACATCATTTTCATTTTACCTGTTTTTTTTATCTAAAAAAAAATTGGTTTGGTTTTCATTTAAGAAAACATGCACGTATATTTTTTGAGCATTGAATCCAAGACAGTGATAGTCTTAACATTTTGAGCTGCACCCGAACTGCTCCTTTCTGGTAAAAGTAACGACAAATAAATATCTTTATTTAATCAGAGTATTTTACGGAGTGTAATTAGATTAGATTTCATTTTTGTTTTTTAACAAAGATGGTGTACAGAATTTCATAAGACTAACCAGGTAGAATGTCCCCTTGTGATGGCTCATCCTCTGTGAACACTGATAAACAAAACCCCCCATGAGTACTTAAGTAGATGCAATGCTTTTGATTACACATCATTTTCATTTTACCTGTTTTTTGAATTTAGAAAAAAATTGGTTTGGTTTTCATTTAAGAAAACATGCACATATATTTTTTGAGAATTGAATCCAAGACAGTGATAGTCTTACCATTTTGAGCTGCACCCGAACTGCTCCTTTCTGGTAAAAGTAACGACAAACAAATATCTTTATTTAATCAGGGTATTTTACGGAGTGTAATTAGATTACATTTAATTTTTGTTTTTTAACAAAGATTGTGTACAGAATTTCATCAGACTAACCAGGTATAACGTCCCCTTGTGGTGGCTCATCTTCTGGTAACATAAACAAAGGCCACCATGAGTACTTTAGTAGATGCAATGCTTTTGATTACACATCATTTTCATTTTACCTGTTTGGTTTTCATCAAAGAAGGCATACACCTAAATTCAGTGAGAATTCCATCAGTCAACAGTGATTGTCTTACCGTTTTGAACTACAATCGGTCGCTCGTTCCCTGGTAAAAGGAACAACAAATAAATGTCTTTGTTGAGTAATCAGAGTGAGTTACTGTGTGTGATTAGATTACATTTCATTTTGGTTTTTAAACAAAGACGGTGTACAGAATTTCATCAGACTTACCAAATGGAATGTCCCCTTGTGGTGGCTCATCCTCTGGGAACGTAAATAAACAAAACCCACCATGAGTACTTAAGTAGATGCAATGCTTTTGATTACACATCATTTTACCTGTTTGGTTTTCATTAAAGGAAATATGCACATATATTTTTTGAGAATTGCATCCAAGACAGTGACTGTCTTACCATTCTGAGCTGTACCCGAACTGTTCCCTTCTGGTAAAAGTAGCGACAAACAAATTAATTTATTTAATCAGAGTGTTTTACTGTGTGTAATTAGATTACATTTAATTTTTACGTAACCTATTCGTTTTTTAAAAAAACTGCCAGACAGAGTTTCATCAGACTCAAGTAAAAAGTCTTACCGAATTGACCGTCCACCAGTGGTCAACTCATTATGAGTACTAAACTAGTCTCACTGCTTTTGATTACACATCATTTTCATTCAACCTGTCTGGCTTTCATGAAAGACTGTGTACACATATTCCATGATTGTTTTACCGTCTCTATTTTCAGCAAATATGTCTTCCCCTGTTAAGAGTAACGACAAACAACACTCGTTGTGAAGGACTTGATGCACACATATGATGAGAATTCCATCTGTTAACAGTGATTGTCTTACCGAATACATGCTGAAGAAATACCGCTCCCCCTGCTAAAAAGTGATGACAAACAACATTCATCATGGAGGACTTAGTGCATACATTTCATGAGAATTCTGTCAGTCAACACTTATTGTCTTACCTTCTTGAGCTTCAGCCAAATTCCTCCCCACTGTTAAAAGTAACAACAAACAACTCTCGTCATGGAGGACTTAGTGCACAAATTTGGTGAGAAATCTCTCTAACACCAAACAAAAATCAGTATTCAATCAGAAATCAGCTAGCTTTATTGCTTATATTAAGATAAAAGTTCATTTTCATTTAACCTCGACAACATCAACAGTCTGCTGCAGGTACTGAGACGCACTTACCGAAAAACAAGACTGCAACGATGAAAACACTTAACTGTTTGAGAAAAACAAAAAATTACAGTGAAGAAAAACATGATGAAATGCCCACATTTCTCAAAAGAAGCTGTCAAATCCTGTCTACATTAATAATCTACAAATATGAAATAGAAAGTCACTCGTTACCAGCTTGAACATGATTGAAGATAAAGACAAACCCTGTGGAGAAAATGCCTCATTTAGAAACGACTGAATGAGAAAACTCCATGAAACTTTCTGAAACAATAGCGGCTCACCTGAAAGACGTCTCAGTGGGACGTTATGGATGTGTGAGGCTTACTGAGCCTCTGGTCTCCCCTTAAATAGAGTTTAAGAGGATACCCAGATCTGTATCCTGGAAGGTTCTATCACAGGTAAACAAAAACATGTGTTTACCTGATCCGTCTGTGACAGGAACACGACCCTTTATCAATAGACACCTGAACACCCAACACCTGCACACCCGGTTAGTTTTCAATCAGCTGTATTTTTCGGGCGTCCAAGCAAATATTTGCATGTTGAGAGCAAACAACGATGAACAATGGGAACACTTAATATCAGCATCGTGAGTCATTCCGATACCAAACACAATATGACATGAAAATGCCTCCTAACCAAACAATTTTATTGATTTTAAAAATAAATCCTGAATGTGTTCAGTATTGTGTTAAAAAAAACGCTCTTAGTAGAAGCAAATGTAATGTAGAACAAAAGAGAGAAGTCAACACCTGGACAAAGAATAAATGTTAGTTGGAATCAGTCGTAAACATACGAACAGTAGAACTCCTGGTTGTGTTCAGTAGTTAAAGGAAGAACATTTCCAAGAGCACAGTGCGAAGACAACTCCAGGGACTGGGACTGAACAGCTGTGCTGCTGTAAGAAAAACACTTATCAGTGAGGCTAATCGGGGGAAAAAGGGGGCTTCAATCTGCCAGGCGGCATAAAAATTGGACTCCGGAGCTGTGGGGAAAGATCACGCGGAGAGATGAGTCCAGATTCACTGGGTTTCAAAGCGATGGGGGGCATCAGGGTAAGATGAGAGGCAGATGAAGAGAGGCACTCATCATGTCTAGTGCCTCCCCAAGGAGCTTCTCTGTGGGGGGACGGGGGCAGTGTTCTGATGGGGTCTCTTCACCCTAGGTCCAGGTCTACGTTCATCAGTAGATAAGGTCCAGTTTACTGAATGACCAGCTTTTCCATCAATGATTTTTCCCAAGATGCAAATGGTGTTTCAGGGAGATGACACATCAATTTCACGCATGGATCAGCCAATTTTTACCCCATAGAGTCTTGACTTGTCTTTTATCTCATCTTACCTGAACAACATGCATCTCAGATCATCGTCTATTGCACATATGTCAAACTCAAGGCCCGGGGGCCAAATGTGGCCCACCACATCATTTTATGTGGCCCGCAAGAGCATAAAAGAGTATTTAAAAATAAATAGATCAAAAGTGTGCTTTTCCAAAGTACATTTCCAACAATGCACTAATTAAACCCATTTTAACTCTGACAAAAATGTTCTGAACCAAGTTAATGACATAACTTGTGTTTGATGTTATTTTTCTTTATGTGCTTGAATACTTTTGATCCTTGATTGATGGAGTTCTGTTGGTTTCATAACCTGGCAAACATAACAGAGCAACAAGCAAACATTTTTGTAACTTGAGTAAATAATAACTTATTACTTAACTGAGTTACAAACTGTAATGTTAGGTAACTTGAGTAAGTAATAAGTTATTTAACATTAACGAGTAGATACATTTATTTTACATTTACAGTGGGACCTCTACTTACGTATGTCTCTACATACGAAATTTTCTACTTACAAAATTCCTCAACAGGAAAATATTGCCTATAGTTATGAAAGAAATTTCGAGTTACGAAAGGTAAAAATACAGTATGGGCTGCTACTCACAGCTCCCACAGGTTCCTGAACGCGACATTCTTATAACTGCTCTGCAATTGGCTATTACCTAGTATCCTGGCATCCCATTGGCTAAGAGGGACCTCTGTGTGTAGCTAGATAGGAGTCTATGCAGCGTCCTCGTCATTCGGCCCTCGACCCGTGAGGTGTTTTGATAGTTTTACGTAAATATATTAACTTTTAGAGTATTCACTATGGACCCCAAGAAAGTGACGGAGAAAAGAGGAAAAGAAAAGACGAAGAAAATAGATTTTTTTTCCGTACAAACAAAGCAAGAAGTCATAGAAAAGCCTGAAAAAGGGATGCGTTTGGTTGATCTCACCAAAGAATTTGGCCGTAATGCATCTCAATCACCACGTTATTAAAACAAAAGGAAGTTTAAGGAGTTTAAGGCATCGCGTGGGTGGTTGGAGAAGTTCAGAAGGAGGACTGGATTCACTCTGTTGTTCATGGTGAGATAGGAGCATATGAACCAGAGAGGGCAAAAAAACCACTATTTGTTTTTTACATTGTGCACAACTCTCATTTATTGTGTAATAATCTAATTGTAACATGTATTTGTCACATGTTTTGATGCATTTTTATGCTTTATAAATTTATGTCTGAATTTTTTGGGGCTTGGAACGGATTAGGGCATTTGCATGGAAAATGTGTCTCTACTTATGAAATTTTCTACTTACGAAATTTCTTCCAGAACCAATTAATTTCATAAGTAGAGGTACCGCTGTATTTTACACTACATTGAGTAACATTTAGTTACATTCACAAGTTACATCTGGCCCTTTGAGGACAGCCGTTAAGCTGACTTTGACACCCCTGGTCTATTAATAATTGAAACCTGACTCCAAACACGAGCGCACGTGTTTTCAAGAAAAAAAATAGTTTGTTGTTGCGTCTGGTTCATCGCGACACTACTCTAATAAACATCTTTAACCTGGATTTTGTTTTGACGGTCCGTTTTTACCACGAATCGGATTGCAGCGGCAGCGGTGTGGGCATGGAAACGTTTCACACGGAAATCCTCGTGCTTTTCCATCCACCAACCCCCCCCCCTCGGTAAGCTAATCACCGCCCCAACTTGTCTGTATTTTACTTCACATGTACGACCATGGCAGCCCTAATAGTGGTTGTGTGAACGCTAACTAATTGCCCTTTGAGAACAATAGCTAACACCCCCGTTCAATAGCGGCTGGGGAGTTTCCCTGTCTGTTCATACATCAACATTAAACTTTGTCATCTTAAGGGGCCGTCGTCATATTTTACACTAAATCGTGCTTTGGACTGGATGCCAAAGTACAAATGACAGCATGGTGCAGACTCATTTATCATCCCCCCCTCCCTTCCACACACACCTCCCTCCATCTCTGTACAGCTACATACACTCCCTCTTTTTCCCTGTCTCCATGGAAATCGTTGGTGTCTCCATCCTCCTGTGGCGAAAGAGCTGACTGCAGGCTTTCTGTTGACCATCTCACACACACACACACACACACACACACACACACACACACACACACACACACACACACACACACATGGAGGTCTGAGGGAAATCACAATCTTTAACCGGTATCTGGAACACACACCTTTTCTTTTTCCTCATCCTCTGAGTCGTCGCCCGACTTTACATCCTAAAATAAAAGAAGGATGTAACGCCCACTGCGTTCACCAAGCTAATCAGCATTAGCAGTTAGGGTTCATTGATAAGGCTGAGGCCCGATCAATACAGGAAGTAATGTAACAGTAAAAAAAAAAAAAAAAGGGGGGGGGGGAGTAATCAGGATGTGTAGATCAAATGAAGGATGTGTGTCGTCAAGGACGATTTATCGTCCACGGCACAGTTTGTGTTAGCGTCGTGGTGTCGCGTTAGGTCCACACCTGCCCTGAAAACAGACCTCAACGATAAAGAGAAGCTTGTGGTTTTATCTGCATGCCATTTCTAAAAAGGATTCAATGAGATAGCTCTGTTTTGGTCCACTAATACAGCACCTGAGGGAACTGTCAGAAGCTTTAGCCGCTAAATGCTTCAACAGCTAGTTTCTACCGTAATGAAGTCTCGTCTCTGAGAGTCTTTTTTTTTTTTTTTTCTGTGCTGTTAAACGCGAGTTACGAAACAGTAAGATGAAAGTTGCTGCCGAGTTCAGTCGAGCTCAAAGGAATGGAAAAAGATGTGGAGAAATTATCTGCAAGCTCCACGTCGAGTGAATGCGTGAATGCTGCACGCGCCAAGAGAAAGCCAACCTTTAATCGGAATAGGAAATTTTAAAAGATGAGAATCTCAAATTCTATGCTAATAAGAAGAAAACTGTCATCTTTGAATAGTTGGGGAATAAGTTCAGTTTGTAATTGGGTGAAATAATTTCAAAAGGGGGCTTCCTCTGCAGGGATAATGAGTTTTGTGTCACATATTTGAGACTGAACCGAACTCCATTGAGAAATTTAGCAATTTAAGCCTACGGTGGCTGTTTAAGAGACGCTGCATACATTAATATCAACGCTTATAAAAACATTCATCTTTTTTCCATTTTATCTGCTCATGAACCTGAATTAACTGCAAAGAGAAGTACAAATCTGTACGAAAGTTTCGTCACTACAGAGGTGTAAAACTTAAACCGTTTGATTTTACGCGTTTTTGACGGAACGTTTTGACACCACGAGGAAACTCGTAATAATCGATGGAACGCTCCGGCGCTCGTGATGCATTAAGACGGGTTTGCACGACCAGGAAACACATCTGTGACCGGGCGACGCTCCGCACTCACCCCTGATGAAACGGGCCGTTAAGGGGTCGTAAACTTAACCATTGCATTTGCGAGCCACTTAAGGAAATGGCGGGCCGCTGTTGCTGCTGCGTGTCAGGTATTGATGGCGCAGGGGATGGATCTGACAAAGAAGAAATAAGACCTGTTTTGGTTTGTTGGTGTTTACAGTGTTCCTGAATGTTTGTCATGACCTCATGAAATTCTTTTTTTTTTTAAATAAAAAAGCTGTTGGTTTTATTCTCATTATGTCATTCAGGGAGTTTAAAGCGGAATAATAAAAGTACAAACTGTGTGTGTGTCTACGGTTTTTTTTGCATGCACATTAAATCCTTTGAAAGGAGCTTTGTCCTCAGTTTCCATAAACGTGGCCTAAGGATAATTATGTAAAATACGAGGTAAGGAGATGAAAACGGAATGGTTTAATTATCACTGGAAATGGACTTCATTCCGTTAAAAAACCACCGCGGATCTAGCACGGATTTTGATAATGCACCTTTTAAATGCAGATCATGCGTCTGGCACATCGTCAGCTCCCACAAAACGTTTATCTATTTATCTCTCAGCACATTTGTTGGTAATGTTTAATAGTGTGTGAAGAAGTTACTCCGTTCAGGTTATTAGCAGAAATGGTTTCATTTGGAAAAATCGACATTTCCAACACTTCCAAATGATAAAAGGTGTTATTTTTTTGTCTGAACTTACAAAAGGGGGGGCAGAAATAAGTATTTAATGTGTATATATAAGGTTTATTTTAAATATGCACGCATTAAATCCTAAAGAATCCACAACATAAAATATGCATATGTGTATTTCCAAGCTGCAGAGTGTGAAGACTCATTGATATTTTTCTCAGGCCAGCAGAAATCCTTCGAGACCCCCCAGTGACCCTCACTTTAATACACGCTGTACACACACACACACATGTGCCTGCGCGTGTGCTTACACGACAACATAAAGACCTTTTAGTGCTCTTAACTGTGCCTCTGTGTGAAGTGTGTCAGTCAGCATACAGCTCTTATGCTCCACTATTCGTCTTGCGTCCTGACAACCATTCAATCAAACAGTGGCCGCCGGGATCGAGCTGGAACCCTTCTCCTCAGGGACGGCTGTTACCATGGTAACTGAGGAGGTACGCGACCCACCAACAAGCCAAAGAACGCCGTGTTATCTTGTTACTCTCCCCAAGAAAACATCAAGTTTGTGTCCTGCTTTTCTCTATACCTGCTTTTCTCCCTGTGTGGAGGAGTGTATCTCGTTCTCACTCGTTATTCTTGGGCTTGTGGGTAATCGTAATATCCCACAGGTGTGTGTTATAGTGTGTGTGTGTGTGTGTGTTCTCCTGTCTGTCCCCCCCCCCATGCCTGGTTTCTAAAAACATGCTGCAGAAACTGAGGCACTACCGCGTCCTCATGAAGCTGGATAATAGGATGATGACATTGGATTTATTTATTGCACAGAAAGCAGAATGCAGCGACTCAAGACGGCGCTCAAGATTTTTGCACAAATGATGCATATAAAATAAGATTAAGAGTCTATAAAGCTCAGCTCACAGCTTTATGACGTGCTATCTGCTGTATAGGTACAGCGACAGCCTGGAGACATATGCTAGCCTTAGCATGCTAACGTGCACGATGGAAGAAAACGATGAGCAAAAAAATTATACTTCAGTTTATTCATTAATTTATTCATTATTCATTCACTGCCAGTGTGGCTCAGTGGTAGAGAAATGTTTCAAGATCGGCTGTTCGATTCCCGCTCCCGTCCAAAAAAATGCCCTTGAGCAAGGCACCATCCCCCTTACAAGTTGCTCATTTGGGCGCACAATAGAGGAACTGCCCGCCTCTGTACCTCTCCTGCATGCATACAGGCCCCCTGTGTGTGTTTGTGTGTTCACTCATTTCCATGCGGGGATTAAAATCAGTGTAAAAAAATTTAAAAATTAAAATTTCAAACAGGCATCTCTTTAGTCACATTTTGGTCCCAAATGTGCTGTCATTGGTGGCATTTTGAAATTCAAATGAGTGAAATTATGGATCTTAATTTGTCATTTATATTGTTATTAGAAAACATTCTGATATAAAAATAGTTTTATATTTTTTTCCGGACCCATTTGGGAGAGCCACCGCCCACTAGATGGAGCTGTGAGGCCCCCACCGGTGGAGCCACTGTTCTACATGAAAAGTCAGCAGCATTATTACGATTTATCCTGAGGGGGGACATTACTGTTCCCACCAAATGTCACAGCAATCCATCCAACAGTTGCTGAGATATTTCACTCAAAACCACAAATGTCAGGCTCCAGATGGCGCTAGTGGAAAAATAAGGGCTCATTAGGATCATTTTGGATTTATTATAAGACAACCATCGACGTCTGAACCGGGTTTTCACCACAATCCGACCAGCAGTGCAGATATTTCAGTCGAGATGGCGAACAGAAATCTAAATATCAGTGGGAATTTGCGCGTAAATTCTGGCAGACTTTTGTGAATGCTTATTGTTGTGGTAAAGTTGGTTCTCCTCCTGATGGATTACACATCCCGGGAATCTTTTCCGGATCTCTGCCGCCCCACATGGAGCCTCCTTGACATCCTCTTTTCTCTGTGAGTAATTAAAGAGAGGGTTTGGGCACACGCAGTGACAGGAGGTCCATGGAGATAGCCAGTGGTCTAATTAGAACCACATATCTCCTTTCTCATCTATAAAAACAGGAGTCACCCGTGCTTCTTTCTTTTTTTTTTTTACACCAGCCATGATTTAAGCATCCTGCTGCAGGAAAAAGGGAGTTTAATGAAAGCCTTTTCTTTCTTTTTTTTTTTTGCTGCAGGAGTTTCAAGAGGTGCCAAACAGCAAACAAAACAACACTCCCGAGGATTGAGAAGGTGTTTGGTTGGGGGGTTTTTTTTTTCTTTTACTTGCGATATGTCCCAAATTATGATTAATCACCTTGTAAGGAGAGACTTATAGCAAAACCTGCGCCCGCCCACTGAACACAAGACAATGAAGTAGAAATGTGAAACAACATATGGTCGCCATTCGGAAGAGGTGCTGGTTCATCACTTTGTTTCTTGTGGATACAGGGGTGGGTGTAACTGATAAAATATTAACTAGGGAGAATATTTATGCATGTGTTTTCATTTCTACCCCGACAGGCTTTTGTTGTCGGAGCTGATCCATGATGCCGGAGGATCATCTTCAACTCCGCTCGGCTACCGTATTATTGAGCCCCCCCGGTGCTTTTTGCGCGTTCACACTGAACACTCCTACAGTCAGCTGGCAATCTGTACTCTTTTTTTTTTTGCGAGGGGTGTGTGTTGACAAATGGCCTGGGGAGGGAAAGGGGGTGGGGGGGGGGAGTCCAAGGAGAGTCCTGTCAGATCCAGTCAGCGCTTTGCCGCTGCAGCAGTCCGGGATGAGATATGTGGAGGAGGGAGGACAGAAAAGAGACCACCACACAGACGGGAGATGTTCATAAAATACGGCCGTTTACAAGTCCTCAAACATGTCCAGAGCAGCAGACATCCGATCAATTTAGATAACAAGATGCTTGTGCTTCAGGCATATCCAGGAGGACTTTTGCAGGAATCTGATTAAAATTCCTCATAATTGGTGCAGAAAACAAGATTCCTCTCCAGAGCACCAGCAAATGAGACGGACTCGCCGGCTGTTTGGTCAGAACTCCTGGTGCTTTTTCTGCACTCCGGCCTCACCGTAAGCTATCGCTACGGTTAGATGAATCCGCTCCAGGGAAGGTGGGGGGGGGGGAGGCCTGCAAATCGAAAAGCCATCCACACCAGCTTGATTTATAGTTTTACTGGCAGATTATTCAGGTCAGAAACTGCTGAGTCTGGTTATGATCCAAGCAAAGAAAGAAAGAGAGAGAGAGGGAGATGTGACGTTTGGCACGAGAGGAATAAAAGCTCTAATAATCCCATAATGTGAATGTGAACTGTATTCCGCACTGCTTGATTTCAATCAGGGGGAGTGTTACCAGAGGAATAAAAGGCTAATAGACTGGGCTCCGACGCAGGAGATGCTACTGCCAAGAAGCAGCACAGCTTTCACACGCAATTTGTTTACCCATCATTGTTTAATTTATTGGCCCGTCGTTGGATTAAAACGTCAAACGATGGCAGCCTTCACGCACCGGGTGCTGCTCACTAATGACGCTTTAGACATTTTTTTGATAAGAACAGCAGACAATTTAAAAAAAAAAAAGAAGTGTTTTTTTTTTTCCCCACCAGGTGATTATTTGTGCAGCACCTTTCGTTCAAGGTCACCTCCGCTGGTCGGAGAGCTTCAGAGTTTTCTAAAAATGTCCACAGCGGGGAGGTCACCACCATCAGCATCACACTGGAAGCACAGTCGCCGTGGCAACTTAGGTCGGTGTGACGGATGGAGAGCCGGGCATCAGAGAAGGTCAGTTGGATACATTGGGGGAGGGGTCAAGGGCGGGATTAGAGGGAGTGGGTGGGGCCGGGAAGGTTTGAGGTCATTTAATGTGGAATAATTTGGAGAAAAAGGTTAAAAATCATGGAATTCACGAACGTTCCGTCGTTATCGGTTTCCTTCACCTGAAAACACTGAAATCGTTTCTTCGCTTTAATTCATGAGGCGGGTTCAAACGATGCTGCCTGCTCCCGGCGGGGTTTACTTTGCGCAGCATAACAGACAATTTCTGAATCCGCACTCGGGGAATTATTTAAATTTTAAATGTAAGCAGACCGTAGAGACTGAATTCCGCGCTAACCTTCATCACGGTTCAGCGCTTTCATTATTCAGGAGGAAAAAAAAAAAAAACAATCATCCTTTAAGTTCTGTCATCATCGCCTGGCAGAGATTTTTAACTCTCAAACATTGCATGCTGGGAAGTCAGCTAATATGCTAATTATGATTCTGCAGGAACAGTGAGTTACGACTTAATGAGACACTTAAATGTATATATTTACATTTAGTTAACTGCAAAACACAGCAAATCCCAGTTTATTCAAATGAAACGTTAATTGCTGCGAGTCGTACAGGAAGTGATTCACCTCAGGAGACAAACATCCGTAAGGTTGTGAAAAAATCCAAAAAATTTTTTCAAGTGTTCTCCATCTTCATGCAAATGAAACAACTTGACCTGAGCGGAGCCCCAATGTTACTTCAATTATTTCACTGTTATACTTTGTTTTGTTAATTAAACGCTCATTTAAATGGGAAACATTTAATGCCATTTGTTTCAGGATTTAAAAAAAAAAGTCTTATTTCTTCCTTTCATATTCTTATATTGTTTTACCTTTTTTGAGGTAAAATAAAGAGCGAAGCAACGTTTTCATCTGAATTCTTGCTGCTGATAAGCAGGAAGCAGAATTCCTGCGAGTTGGAAAGTCACGCAGAAGTGAATCCGTCCTCTGGGAACCAATGAGGGAATCTAGGGGAAAACAAATTAGCGAGATGAGTCGTGGGGGGAGGGGGTGGTGGTGTTTAAAACCCTCTGAATGCCGGGATTCACCAGAAACGCCGGCGCTCCGCCCTGAGCATCGTGAAACATTTGGTTACGAAATGTGGAAAGGCGGCGCGTTTGTCTCGACATGTTGTGTGGTTGGTGTGATGCAGGGAGGAAACACACACACACACACACACACACACACACACACACACACACACGCATGCAGCAACATCACAGTCAATGTTTTATAATGGGAACAAGCTGGGAGAAGTAATACATCGACAAACCCTTCCTCCCTCCTTCAAACAGATGTAAGCACACAGGGACACGCAGTCACTTCCACTCCCCTCTTTGGAATTGATTGTGCTGCTGCTCTGATAGAAAGATGTCTCACTCCGGGGGTGCAGCACAGGACCGTCAGAGGTGTGTGTGTGACAGATATTAATGTCACGGTGGAGCATGATGGATGGAATTCCTTTATGATGTTGCTTTCCATCTCCTGCTCTGTCTCCCGGAGCCGGCGTGCAGCAGACATCCCTTTAATGAGCTCTGGAAGCAGCCGTTTCCGCTGACAACCCTTCCTCAGCGGCCTTTTTGCCTAAAAACGCTGTGACGGGCAGAGACTCCCAGGAAGTCTGCAGACATCTCGCAACCGCCGACGGGAAACGCGGCACAAACAATGGCGGCCTTTGTTTTCTTTACTTATGAATGGAAACGGGTGCATTAACTACGTTAAGCGGCGTCGTATTTATAGGTCGTGGCATCAGCATCGTCGTCTTCCTCCTGCCTCTCCATCTTCCTCACATCCCAGCCCGTAATATTGATTCTGTAATATTTTTATGGCATTTCCTCTATAATTCATGCTAATTATGCTTAGAGCAGATTGAGAATCTGCTGCTTGATTGACAGCCTTGTAAATTAGTTTATAATAAGTGTTGTCTCCACTGATTGCCTGTCACTGATTAGAAGAAACTGATTGCTACCTGCACCGCTTCTAAATATGGGACACTGCAGCTCATAAATGCAGACGTACGAACGCAAATATGTTGATTTATATCAATGAGTTGGCAAATATTAATTTACTGTACACAACATTCGTTTTTGGGGGTTTTTTAGTTTGACTTAAATCGCTGATTTTACGGCATATCAGAGTAATAAATCGAAGAATTAGAAGAGCTTCAGAGATTAAAGGAGGAAAAAATGAACAAAATCCAAGTCAGATGCTTTTATTTTGGAATCTGCGGTGCACTAAGAAATAAAAAATATTTCTGTATTCATATATTCTGGACGTTTTTATAGACTAGGTGCCAGCTTTAAGAGTTTTGATGTGGTAATTGTGATAGAACCCATGTCAGACGCATCAGAGGAGTTTTATTTTTGCTTCCATCGACGCCTAGAAGAGATCTTTACCTACAAATTAGGAATCTGACAGCTTCAGAGGCTTTCACAAATCTTTGTACATGAAGGTAAGAATACCTTATAAAATATTTGCTAGATGCTAGTTCTTCATCTCGTGATGGACGGTTTTATGAATCGTCCGAGCTGAAATATTCACAACAGGTTTTTATTCCTTTGCCTGATGAACGACCCTTTAGATTTCAGTGGTGATCTGGGTCGTTAGCGTCCAACAACGCCCTTCTAAAGGCGCCCTCTGAATCTGATCGTCACAGAGATGAATGATGGAGATCAGAACCTGGAGCTGGACGGTGTGCCACAGGGAGAGTCGAGCAAACGCATTATGAAATGATGGTAGATAATCTACCAACGATAGGGATGTCCTAACATTGTGTATTGTGCTTCTACGCTCAGTGCTTTTGTGAAAGGATATTTGAATACATGAATATTTTTACAATCAAAAGAGAGAATTTATGTAAAACCAACACATTAGAACACAACTTCCTCCATCTCGGCTGCAACACAGATCAGCGCCTCCAGTCCATTTGACTTCCTGTGCTTCTGATTCTACTGTAACACCAAGCTGACACCTAGTGGTGTAAAGTGTCCTCAGCTCCTGTACTGTTCTGCCCCCCCACACACACACACACAACCTCCAGCTTCCATTGATCCCAGCGGGGGGGGGCTCTCCTCCCCAGTCGGCGTCCTCCAGGTGATCAGAGGTCGGGATTAAGAGCAGAACAGGGTCCAGTAAGATAAAGGGATTGTCCAAGGAGAAATCAGCAGGGCGTCACCAGGCAAAGACTTCCTACTGGTTATGCTGAAGGACGAACTGCACCGTCAAAGAGGTGTTTCTTTTTTTTATACAGGGACAGTGATGGGACAAATCTGAAACACGACCGTTTCTGTTGTCAGAAGAAACACGAGAAAATGTAAGTTAAAAAAAAAAAACTAATTAGGATGAGAATAAAGTCTTAATCCCCTCGTTGTCCAGGATAGGAACAGATATCAGATGTAAACGTGAATCTCATGAGGCAGTACAGACAATATTTTAATCTTTTAACTGGGTTATAAAAAGCAGAATTTCCTCGTTATAATTACTTAAACCATTAAACCGTCCCTGTTGTTTTTAATTCAACCTAAATGATTTCCTCTCAACCCAGAGCGGCTCTTCGTTTGTTCAAGGTAACATTTTATTGGTCTGTCTTGTGGGGATTTGATTTGATTTTCTTCATGCATGTGATTTGAGCCCTCTAGTGGCCAAAAAAAGAAAAGCGTGATTCATTCTGCAGACAACCGTCCCCCCCCCACACCAGAAGGTTGTTTTACTGCTCTAAACGTTCGATGTCCATAAAGAATTGTGTTCTTTAGTGTAATCCTTGTATGTTTGTCCAATGAAAAGTTGAAACATCACAAACGGTTTTAGGATCATATCAGAAATGACGACAGCTGTGAAACCAGTGAAATGTGTAAATATCAATCAGACTGAAGTGATGCTAGAAGGTCAGATTTAAACACGTCGCTAACATCGTCTGGAGATTAGAGCTCCAAGGAGGACTCTAGTCTCGACTTTAGACGACCCCTTCACACATCAGATGAGGTTCAAACTCTGAACCCACCTTCAAGGTCTGAATCCACATCAGGGCCCCTGCTGACCCAGAAGACCTAGGGCAGTGTCTCCGGTACCACAGAACCATCCAGACATTATGGGATACTGTCCTGAAGAGTCAGTACCGGTCCATGGGCCAGTCGGTCTGTTGGTCAGTTGGTACTGGTCTGTGGGTTAGTCGGTACTGGGTCACATAAATTACAATGCATTAGCGCTAAACTGAAACTCCCAAGCTAGCAGAACCGACAAGAAAACAAACGTCTTGGGAAAGTTCCTTTGCCAATAAGGACACAGAAGAAGCATGTCCGACTTCAAAGATAAAGAACGACGCAAAACACCAGTTTTCATGCTGGTCGTATCATTTTATTTTATTGTATTTATCTGCCAGATGTTAAAGGACGGTCCATGAAAGTAATGTCTGACTTTAAACCAATCTACAAGGTAGTAGAGATACTCGTCCTTAAAGGTTCATTTCCGTCTGCTGTTGTTTGATCTTTTTTATTACAAGCAGCTGATTAATAGTATGACAACTGATCTTTTTTCTATTTCATTCATAGAACGTAGATCCGAACCTGAAAAGGGCAGAAATCCATTTATTTCTTATTTATTTGTGCTGCAAACGGAGATGGATCAGATGTTCCACCAGATGGCGCTACAGCTCCACAGAGGAACTGTTTGTCTCCCAGCCTCCATGTTGTTGAACATAAACAAAGGAGTGTTTCAGCGTCTGTACGTTACAGCCGATGTGACATATTAGGAAAACAGTCGCCGGCGCTTCACCACGCCCGCTCTCATTACGGAGTCGACGGCAAACCAGGGATTAAGAATTCCGTGGCCGAGCCGGGGACAGCCCCGCGCTCCGTGGAGGTCAGTAAAGCGTGCGACTATTTCCTCTCGGCGGCGTGTTAACAACCTGCACATCCGTCCGTCGCAGGCCTCGCACCCCAACGAGTGGAACCATCCACTCCCTCTTGGCGCCCTCGCTCACCCTTCCGTTTGATTGTCCGTGTTGGATGTGCGACGGCGTGCATCGACAACCGTCTCCCGTCTCCTGCCGTGCCCAGTCGTCTCCAGGAACTAGGCATTTCTAGCCCCTTCCTGTCTTCCTCGCTGACCCTGCAGTCAAACATGTGCATATTTACAGACAGGGGAGCGATGGGGGAGGGACGCTTTAAATTCAGGTGCAGGTAGCGCCTAATGGCCGCATTGAAGGGACGGTGATATCTGTTGATTTGTGTTTGATGGCACCGGGAAGGCATGGAGAAAGCAGAGATGATTAACTGGGAGAGAAGAAGCGTGGAAGGACTGATGAGGTTGTCTGAGGAATCGCCCGGGTGAAAGGAGCGACGCGCTAAACAGGAAACGGAATACAGGCCGGCTTTCCCACCTCCAGGAACGTGCGTTAGCAACATTTGCCGCATGATTGCGGAATTATTCCTGCGTTAGCATCTCCCGATAGCCGCTCCATCCTCTCGTTGCTCATCCGAGGAGCACCCCGGCGCTGGAGGCGGGAGGGTAAATATTTGTTTTGTGGTCTCTCCGTTGAGGTCCGGACCTCTGCGCGCCTCTTAAGAAAACTTTCTCCCACACGGGAGCAAGCAGAGCAAACAGTCCCGCATCGCGCCGTCTGGCCGGCCGCGCTCGCCTTGTGTGTTTGTTTGTTCAGACGGCCGCCATGACAGACGGAGGGAGACTGAGAGTGTGAAGAATGAGAGAGAGAGAGAGGAGGAGGAGGAGGTCAGACAGTTTCTTCAGATAGAGGACTGATGAAGGGCTGCGCCACAGATGGTGCGCTTGTTCTATTCCCAGAAGCCTTTGCTGTGTGCAGACGAGGTCTGAGCGTTTTTTCTTGTTTAGTTTTTTTTTTAAATAATCGGTGTTGTCAGCAGGTTCGTGTCTGCAGGAGATAAAACGCGTCGCTTGGGACAAACAGGAAGGAGAGGAAACTGTCGACGACGGCGAGGGGAGGCGTCCCTGACGGCTTCATTTACGTCGAGGCACCGACGCGTCGCAAGGATGAAGTTTAAGTCGATCGCGTTTCACGATGTCGGTTTTAGCCGTAAACCTTAAACTCCTGTTTAACACAAACCTTTGAAAACGCTGCTGTTGCATCTTTAAGAATCGCCGGTCACATGGCTCCTCGCCGCACGCGCCCGTTACACCTCCTGTCTAATTTGTGGACACAAACAAACATACAACAACAACAAACAATGCTGGGCTGCATTCAAATTGATTTTGTTGGCGCTGTCGAGTTTATTAAGATTCTTCCGCCGTTGCTTTGCATCTCCGCTGCCGTGGTTATTATTCTGTAGGCTACACCGCCAACTACTGGTGCGGCATGCACACTACAGCATTATTGTTCAGATTTTTTAAACATTGCTGTTTGATCATTTTCCCCACATTAATTTTGATATCTCATTCTGAAAATAAAACTTGCTCCAACTGTTTGTGGAGGTGCAGCTCCCTCCTTCCCTCGGCCCCCGGCCCCCATGTGTGTGTGTGTGTGTGTGTGTTTGTGTGTGTGTGTGTGGAGCAGAAAGGTTTTAAGGAGCAGATCAGAGGACGCTGTAGAGGCTCACTGAGCACTGGGGTGAGATTAGCTCCCTCACAGAGGAATCAAATTGACCTGGGAGGCATGCCATCAGAAGAACAGATGGATAAGAACTATTGACCTGCTGACCTGCATCAGAGTCTCACTAACTCATGCTAATTCGCATGCAAATGAGTACAAATACCCACTCTGACTTTTTCCACTCCTTCTCTTGGCCGGTTTCTTTTCTCTTTCCCTACTTTTCTTCTGGCTGCTTCTCACACGTCGTGATCTACAGCATCCATACACACACACACACACACACACAAACACACACACACACACACACACACACACACACAATGCATCCTATAAACTCACACGTCCACACACTTGCATGCAAACACGCCGTCCCTCGTGGCGCGCCCTCATGGTGGTCGGTTGCACTTCTAAAGGCTTAATCTGTCGGTCCCACCTCCCTGGTTAAGGGAACAAAAAGCCCTCTCCCCCGACACAAAGGGAGCTCACACACCCCTACACACACGTCCGATTGCAGCCCCAGACGGACCACCCATCCTTGAAGACCATTGAAGAAAGAGCAGGGGGGGGGGGGGCAACAACGGCTCCGTATCAATAGCAAGTGTGGAGCAACTGCACTTATGTGGTTCCAGACATCGGATTCACACACTCTTTGGGGGTATTTTGTTCTGGGGGTGGAAAAGACGATCTAGGGGACAGCGTGCTGAGGAGTCTTAGTCATGTGATGTGGTTTCAGCAGTGGAGCGATTCGATTGGCTCACCGCTGAAACAGCATCATCGCTATTCAGGAGCGGCGAAGGATCAGATCACCAGTTTTTACTTTAAAGAGACGCGAACTCACGACAAACACTGTAAAGGTCAGCGGACGCTTAAAGGAAGGCGTTTGTATTACACACACACACACACACACACACACACACACACACATGGACTTTCTGTCGATTTAATTTCCTCGCTGGCATTTCTTTTTGTACTTGCATATTTTTTTTGTCATGGAGAGATTATCCTGCTACGATCAATACTGAATAAATGCCACACACTGAGAGCAGCAACACAAAAATAACACATTTATGAAACATTATGTGAAATATTATCTTTCAATCTGGGGTCTACTAACAGTTCATTTACTGTTTCAGTATTCACCTTTTGGAAAATACCCGCACTAGCTTTCCTTCTGCGATCTAAATTAAAATAGAAGCTGGTTAACGTAGCTAAACTCAGACTGAAAACAGAGCTAACAACGTGTCTTTTATTGTTGCATCAACTCAAAACCTGAATTTTGGAGTTTTAAACTGCTCTAATGGAGCAAATATTTTGACTTCTGAATGTGTGCACCACCCTGGATCGATGTAAACTCCAACCGACGGCGTGCCGCGGCTAGTTTTGAATGGCAAAACCCAACGTTGGCCAAACGGTAACAAACAATCTCCGATTTCAGCTAAACTGCGCCGCTTCTGAAGCCAGACGGAGGCGGCGCAGCTACAGAGTCTTGCCTGGCGTTTGTCCGGCGGTGCCTCGTTACAGTTTAATGCAGGTTTGGCTCATTTGGACATACAGTATTTCCCACATTGTAATAAAACAAATCTGTTTGAAAAATCGCTGTAAATTGGGCTTACGTGGCGGAACATTTCTGGCCCCAGATTCTCGGGGCCTGTTTCAAACCGACGAGATTCCAGGAAGCAGCTAAAATCTGGGGGAATATCTTCATAACTTCTGGAGGACGCGTCAGTTCGCAAAAAGCAACCTGACGTTTTGCAGAACCTCTAGCTCGTCTTCGTCTGCCTCCGATTACTGAAGACGTGCTTTGAGATCCAGTTATTTCATGTTCACATGCATCAGTTGTACCCCCACCTCCCGCCAGAGATTCCCCCCACCCTGGGGATCATGCCGGTGTGTGCCATCAGCCTTACGCCGCTCCCCCGGATGAGTAACTGCATTTGTTTTAGCTGAGCTTTCTTCCCATTTACTCCCAGCCTCCGCCGAGTCACCAGCCAGATCTCCATAATCCGCAAACAATTATCATATTTGCCTCAGCGGACGACTCGGGTTTTTTGTTTACCGATTCAAAATTAACAATTTACACAGCTGTGTTTGTGGCGAACACCTTTCCTGGCTGGCGGCGCTCCATCTGGAACCAGAAAAGAGAGGGTTGATGTTTGGCAGGTGGGGGGGAAAAGATGAAGTCGACATATGTAAATCAGTTTTTGAGAAAAACGAGAAAATATTGTGATTTTTTTTTTTCTATCGAATCAAGTTTTGCTGATCAGCAAACACATAAGAACAAACGTGGGTTTAGTGGCCACGAAGTTTTAATAATCAAATTCTTAAAACTGCCAGGAAACGCAGGAGAAAATACATAATGACTGGAAAAACTCGGACTTTATTTATATTCATGACCGGTCCTTTGCTGTGTCAGCGCGTGAACAACAATCACTTCCTTGTGTAAACGGCACCAAAACCAGGCTCCATAGCAGAAGGTCATAAAGCTGCCAGAGCGCCGAGAAAAACTACAGAATGATGTCTGAGGCGGAACAAAAGCAGATCTGAAGACCAAACACAGCCCGACACCAGCGGACCGACGGCCGGGCAACACGTTTTATTCCAGACCCAATTTTTGGAGGAAGAGCAGTAATTCCCAGAACTTAAGGAGGTTTTTGGTTTGATGGATCTCCATCACATTTGAATGTGACTAAGGTTTAATAATCGTTCTGTCCTCACTGAGATTTAAAATCTTAGATCAGGGAATTATCTTGATTTAAAAATTGTTTTTTAATCAGCCTTCTTATTTCTAGACTAGATTTCTTGACAAATTAGGTTCAAATAAGACATTTTCTCCTCAAATTCAGTGCTAATTTCTCGTATTTTACCAACTATTTTTTATACTATATGAATCAATCATTTTCCAAAGGCTTTATAACACAAAACGATATGAAATCATGTGTTTTTGAGTCGCTCTGGATCTTCTGGCACTGCATGGAGTCCTGCTCTGCTTCTTATTCAGCTAGCTAGCAGAATGCTACGGTACAGTTTGGATGCGAACCTCCAGAAATGCTGCGCTGTGTTTAACCCGTCTGTTGAGGGTTCAGCTCGGTGTAGCATGTAGCCGCTGACTGAATATTCATCTCTGGATAAAGCCGTTCGACGCAGACCACCGAGCAATAATTAACAACATCAACCTAACAGAAGCAGACTTTTTACACACCAACATTCGTCTTTCCGTCCCGGCGTTCATTATTGCGGCAGCGAGGCCGAGCTGTGGTAAATCACACTGAGATCAGCCTGGTAATTACAGGAGAGAACCCATTCACCCTCAGGTGTTCATGACTGGTCATTCTAAATGACCACTAGCTTCTGCGACACTCATGTTTTCCTTCCATCCTCTAATCCTTCTTTATTTCCAGGTCCTTTTTCCGCGGTGATGAGTTTGTTATTGTGTTGTTGACGTCGTCTCTTCTCGGCGTCAAGTCTCCCTGATAAGGTTTTTATTTCAGGAAGAAATGTGCATTAAAGATCCATCAGAGACGTCATGACCTGCGGTTCTGAAGCTGATTTCTGTAGAGATGTTTACAGAGAAACGGAGATGATTGAAGAGACCGGTTGTATTTGAATAAATATACCTTAGAATAAAAACAGCCTCCCAGATGCCTTTAAAGTCGAAGCAAACCGCACCAAAAATAAAGACATTTAACGGTTTTAAAAGACAGTGCGTTTACTTTTCAAGTGTATTTATTTATTTACAAAGATGGGGTAAATTTGTGGACACGTCTGGAGATGTTCTAATGGTATTACGCGTGTTTATAGTTGCTCAATATGTACGAATAAAAGGACAAGTACCAGGATGGAAAAATGATAGACTTTTTAGGTGACAAATTAGCATCTGTGCTAAATGCTACCTCCTGTACATATGTTGTTTATTTCTGGTGGAGATCACCTGTTTGTAGACTAGATCACGCCGTCATGTCTGTGACAGATGGTGACCAGGAAGCAGCTGGTTAGCTTAGCTTTGCATACAAAAGTGAAGCGAGGCCCCAACCAAAGAGCTCAGCATACCCCCCCCCTCCATTTGTCCAAAGGGTTCCCCCCACAGACGGCGCTCTTAAATGTCAGGTGAGGCTTTTCCAGCAGCTGGGTGGGGAAAAAAATTGAAGTGACTTTTTTACTGGTCACGAATTTCCGCGGCGTTATGAAAGCACTATTTCACCGCCGAAGAGACGCCGTTGACATAAAACGGGGCTTTTTTGTGTCGTAAAGACCTGCGAGTATTTCTGAAAGCGATGCTTCATGCCTGGAGAAAAGAAAGTGATGAAGAATTCTCTTTCACTCCAACGGTGGAAAATAAACCAGAATGCACCAGGCCATAGCGGATCGATAAATAAAATAAGCGTCGAGGCAGCTGGCTGGTGACAAATCATCCAAACAGGACGGCTAAAATGTGTTTTTGAGAACACTTTAGGTGAGAAAAATGTTTTTATTATCGGGGCTTACTAGTTTTACAGTTTTGTCTGACTCCACTTTAAGGGAAATAATACTTCAAGCTTCTCGTTGAAAAAAGTAACAATAGAGAAAAATACGCGTTGGTGAAGGAATTGACAGAATTGTCACTTTGGAGACTGAGCCGAATTTTCAAACAGACTCCTACGATTAGCGTAGCTTCTCTGTTTCATGCAACTTTTGCAGAGAAAGAATCCACAGGTCTGCGCATGAATACAGATTGGAAATAGACCGCTGGCAAAGCTTCATCCTGTTTACCCTGACGTCCATCCCACACACCGGCTCTTGGCTGAGTCTACGGAGACTGTCTACCGAGGCCGACGGTGGGTGTCTTCTTCTTCCTCTCTTTCCGGGTGCGTAGTCTATTATTTTCTGGCCCGGACGCCGTTCCTCCGGGATGGAACCGATCAACTGTGATCCGTCTGCCATGTGAATCTGTCGGGGCGACGGTGCGTGAAGACTTGGAACACCAACAACTGATAAGCGAGCGTTTGTGAAGTCGTCTGTAAGAGATTTTTTTACTAAACCAAGCAACGCCTCAGAGTTGCGTTGGTGTCGGCTACACATTACCGCCAAGGATATTTGTGTAACTTGACCTGTAGGATGGTTAACTCTTTATGAGCTGGAACAAACCTGTTTCCACAGGTTAATCATTTGGTTGTACTCGTAAAATGCTCTGCAAAAAGCATAAATACTGTGTTTACAACGACTTAACAGTCGAAAATGTTTACAAGCGTTCCGTCCTCTCTTCGTCTCTGTGGTAATAGATTCGTGTCGGCTAATTTAGCAGAGATTTCAATTCTTTTGAGATGACTTTTGAGGTGAAAGTCTTCCAACGCAGCAGCTTCTCACTGATGTCTGCCTTTTGACGCATAAATTAAACCATTTCCATGCAGAACCTGAACTATTTAAAGGTAGCGGACGAGCGCCGCTGAACCTGGAGGGGTATTTATAGACGACGCTGATGTGAACGGGATCAGGTTGGGGCCCTACGCTGGGGTTTTCCTTCAGAATCCCAAATCATACCCCAGGTCGGGGCCTGTTGAGCAAACCTGAATGTATAAGCAGCTTCTCTGTAAAACGTGTTCGCTGATGGATATCCTTTTGTTTCTGTCGTTTCCCGTAGACGACCTACACTTCCTACGATTACCCTTTATGTATTTGGCAATCTATCCTTCCGGGAGCTCCTCAGATTGTCAGAACCGGTGCTCCAGCTGTACGGTCTGTAGGTGTGACTAGAGGGCAGTCTCGGCTTTGTCAGGCAAATGAGAAGCTGGACTGTGTGTGTGTTCCAGTGATTTATTCACCTCCCCTGCTGAACGCCATGTAGTGGCTGGACACCCCGCCGGCTGCAATGACAGGCTCCATAGCAATCTGCCAGACGCACAGCAGGACAAGACAAGCTCCCAGCACCACTCCCGCATCTGGAACGGCATATCCATCCTATTGCTATTCTCTCAGACTTCTTCTCTCTTCCCGTCCCTCCATCGCTCCCTCGCTCATCCCACATGGATTCATATGCGGGGGGGGGGGGTTTACCGGGTGGTTGCAGAATTAGTTACATGTTCTGAGAACAAATCCTGCAAAACCCGAGCTGTCAGAGCGTTTAATTAATAGCAGTCTGTGGATGCAGCGATAGATCAGATAGATAGAACGCGTCTTAAGCAAGCAGCCGGTGGACGTTACACATAAACGAACTCGCGGGCGATCAATTTAATAAAGCTGAATGGCCGCGGAAACATTCGTCGTTATGTCCAAATGAGGTTTGCCATGGAAAATATTACACCAGCGTTCGCCTGTGTGCATATCCCCTCCCCATTCCCCGCACTCAGCCAGCCATCAGTCTCTAACGACAGATCAATCACCGCCACCATATGTGGTGATGTCATGTTCCTTGAGAGTGAAAAGGAGGGTCTTGTCGTGTCCATCTGCTTCGGTCTGTGGAACATTCCACAGCTTTTAGCATTTGCATGGTTGTCAGATAGACAATAAAACCTAACCTCACTCCGGCGGGGAGGAAAAAGAATGAAGTTAGCCAGGAATTAAAGATCTAGAGGAAATATATCTCTATCTGATTACAAGGAGGAAACTGAGGATGTGTCTTGATCTGCCTACTGCAAAAAAAAAAAAAGCAGCGTGATAATTTGTTGACACATTTTGACATGAGGTAAATTGAAAACAGTAAAAAGACCAAACTCTATTTTTATTTCTAGACATGTGTTTATTCTGATTTTAAAACCCTGAAACACATTTCTAATCATTTTGGGTGAAGAACAAAAGATAAAAACACCTGATTGAATGTTTTAAAGATTCCGCGTGCCAACAGGTTGATTGGTAACCGTTTGACAGTGTCATCGGTTATAAAAAGGGCGTCGCCTCAAGGCCGGGATGGGAGGAGTTTAATAATAGAAATAAAACTAAATCTGTAAAATACTGACTTAAAAAAAAGTTACAAAAGTCAAAACATATTTAAAAATATTTCTGTGTAAAATTAAAAAGTTGGCATATTGTTTAAAAAAACGTCGCTAAAATAATATAATTTTTTCAATTATTGAATAAAAATTTTATATTTCAAAATTTTAAATATTTTTAAATGTTATAAATTTAAAAATAATTTTTCAGGTAAATTTAAATTATATTTTGGAGAGAAGTAGAAAATACATCTATATTTAAAGAAAGGCTTCATAACCTCTGGATTTTTTTTTTTATCCATTCTTAAATCACATCTAACAACAGAACAGAACTGCCTACACTGCCCCCTACTGTCTGTGGAGGTCCAATACATCCATAAGAATTAGAAAATGTGAAGAAATGCGGAAGAAATCAATGCTGACCACAAACAAACGGCTATGTCGATATGCGTACGCATTTTTAACGTTAGGCATAAATTAACTCTAATGCTAGTAATAAACTATAATAATAATAGCCATGCATAATTTGTTGCTTTGACTATAGACTGCAACCATACACTTGGTGTCGCAATTAAAAGCAGACAATATGTTGCACACAGACACACACACATCCCCAGGGACGCATCATCACAGGAGTGGGACCGCCCCAGGCAGCGCCAGCCTTCCACCTCCTCTCCAGCTCCACGTGCCACGCAGCAATTACCCCCGCTGAACAATCACCACCTGTTAACTGCCATGTAAATATTCATCTGCAGCAGCGACAGCTTTTTTTCTTACCGTCGGCCTGCATGGAAATGATTGGTCCGGTAAATCAGCCCCCGAGTCGAGTCAGCGGTAAAAAAAAAACAAAAAAACAAAAAAGAGGCCCGTGAGCTCATGAAATGTAAATGTTACCACAGGAAAACAAAGCACGAAGGAGCGTTAGCGCAAACATTTGTATTGGAGTTGTCACTGCCATCGCTGTTGTTGGCCGGCTGGCGCCAATAAATGATGCCTGCAAAACGATATAATGCAGAACGAGCCTCAAACAAATAATAATAATAGGACGCGATGAAGACCGACTTCCCTCTGGGAGTCAAGCCTCACATGGAAGCGTTTACCAGTAGGTGAATTAGAATGGAAATGGGAGCCATATTGGTTGTAGTATCCTGCATGCGTGAGGAAAGGAGGTGTTTTTAGGCCGTCTGGTGAGAGGATTTCAGTTTATTTTATTCAACAAGGGATGATTTTACACGATAATACTTGTTGGAATGCTACAAGTAGTTTTATTGCTTCCATTGACGCAGCCAAAAGACACTGAATGTTCTCAGGAAACGATCCGTGCATCATCGTGTGAAAGGTCGCAACTGAATTTAACTGAAATTTGTGTCTGCATTTAATACCAACAATAAAGTTAATCGGTTTTTCAGACTAGAAACGGCTTCATAACAAATTTTTTTTTTTTAAAACAGACAAGAATAAAAATAGGAATAGAAAGTAAATGTAAAATAGATTAACAAATAGTGATAATGGAATAAAATTGATCGTAAAAAGGATCAATTCTTCTTCTAATAAAGCAGCAGCAGAATGATAAAACCTGACATTTTAAAGCATGCAGATAATTTCCTCACATTATTAAACAGCCTTTCTCATATTTCTCATATTTTTCTTTTCGGCTCAACGATGAGGGCAAAATTTGATTTGCTACCTGCCACGTTTTAATGACAAATAAATCATTCATGTTATCCCAACGCTTCCAGAGACGCTTGGTTGTTCAGTCTGAAGACGGTTGCTCTTTTTTTATTTCTTAAAATTCCATTAAATGTTGCTTCAAAGGTTCACATTTGGCCAAGAAACAGGTGATGGCAGAGAAATTCTGAGTCGTGTTTTATTTGTTCTCAAATTAATCACATTTTAATGGTGCTGGAGGGCGGATAAATGGATTAAATGGACGAATTAAATGCATGTGAACCTGAGAATCCAACAAAACACCATCACATACCTGGGGCATCACCTGGACTCACCTGGACTCACCTTGAACAGGTACAAACTTCCTTGATTCCTTTTCACCGACGGTAGGAAACCCAGACTTTACATCTCTGATGACGTCTCGGATGTTATATCTTTATGAATACATCATTACTGTCAGTAAACAATCAGTTTCACACCAACCATTAAAATATTAAGTAAATCATCCCGTGTGACTTTTCCCTGCTGTCACCACGTCGCTTTGCGCGGTGAAAACTAATCTCAGCCACTTTCTCCGATCACGCTAATCGATAACGGCGCGTTTAAATGCTCAGGTTTGCTGAATGAACTCATCAGGAGCTCAAAGATCTCGACAGCTAATCTCCTGATTTCCCGCAGCCTGTCATCATATCTGAAAGAGACGTCCATTAAAACCAAAAAAAGGAAAATCAGATTTTAAAGTGCTGAACGGAAATAATTGTGCCTCCACGTTCCTGCCAGCGCTGCGTGATTAGCGCTTATTCACCCGTTCTTATTCACCAGATACTTCTGTCGGTTTACTTCGGCTTGGTCGAACGATTCTGCTCTCCGTCTGCTACCGTCTAGACGCCAGGACGCCCAAAACCGATGCATGTGCATCAGAAGGGCCCTGGCGACTCACGCGCACCGGCTCCGGATCAGCACCGATCGCGATTCGTTCAGGGGGGGGTTGAGCGTAATGACCCGTGACCGGGAGGGTGTTTTAACATGCGGTTTGTAAATCAATATTGCATTAAAAGGAACTGCTTTTATGTCTCTCACAACTCTGCAGCTCATGTTTTATAGGTCTAGTGGTGTTTAGAGCGAAGGGCCAACCTTTGAGGTGAGGCCGAAAAGCCGCGCAGATGAAAAGAAGTGTGTGAACTTTTCGCAGATTTGGTTTCACTTTGTGCAACCGGATATTAACGCCATCGAATTGGAGGAAGAAGAAGAGTCTGCCTGTTGGTGCCCCCCCTTCCCGTGTTCTGCCTCCTCTCAACATGCTGGAAGTATGTTATCTTGAGAAATGTCCTGATCCTGAAGCCCTGTCCCAATCATTTTTTATCCCCGGCCTTTGAGGGATGAGACCACATCTGTCTCCGGTCACTATTTACACGCTCTTTCACCATAAAGTACTGCCAGTCACACATGCACAGCCAGACACATCCTACTCCTATCTCATGCCTAATTCAAACCTGCCTTATGAGTCCCCTGACGGATCCACGCCGAGTCGGCCCAACACATGCACACGGACATTCAATCACTGGGAAGCAGCGCAGGACACGTATAAATCCATCTAGTCAAGCGTCTTCCGAACCGTTCCCAATGTGAATGAGATGTCCCGGAGCCTTCTGGTGCTCTCCGGCCTCCGCCAAGGCAGGAATCTGATCTATGCCAGCCTAATTTGTTGTAGGGGGGAGGTTTTATAAGCACGTTGTAGGAAAGATAAAAGGACAAATAAATCCTAGCGTTTGTCCTTTGATAGTAAATCCATGTGGTTTCCTTGATTGGAATTAAGGCGTCTAAAAAAGGAAAAGGACGCTTGATTTGTCACTTTACACACCATGAAGAACCCAACCTGATGTTTACAGGTGGTTTGATCCGCTCCCTTCCTCCAAGATAGAACATCTACCTCCCTGTCCGCACTATGGCTAGTTGACCGCGTAGCATCGGTTGGCTCCCCACAGTCAAGGTGAATGCCAGGCTAAACGATTTGCCACGGAGGCAGTCCTGGGGGAGGCGCCCGCCACTCCGCTTGGCCTCTTCTGGTTCGTCGACCACATGCAACCAACCGATTCACGAAAACCCGTCAATCACCTGCTTGAAGATGAATTGTGCACGCTGCCGTCTGACATAAAGCAGATATCATCAATGCTTTTGTATTTAAAGTCAATCACCTAAATCACATGTGTCAAACTCATGGCCCGGGGGCCAAATGTGGCCCGCGAGAGCATAAAAGGTCAGAGTGTCAAAAGTTGAAAGTGTGCTTTGACCAAAAACTACATTTCCCACAATGCAGTAATTATGACCATTTTAACATTGACAAGAACGTTGTGAACAGAGTTAACGTCCTAACTTGTGTTTGATGTTATCTTTATTCTCATAGATGGTTTGATCCTTGATTGATGGAGTTCTGTGCAATATTTGTGCATATTTTTTCTGTGCAAATGTAATGTTTGTAACTTAAATAAGTAATAAATTCAGAGTTATTTAAAATTAATATAAGATAATTTAAGATAAGATATATTTTATTGATCCCAAACTGGGAAATTTAAAAGGATTAGTTAAATTTATATTACATTACATTTAGTTACATTTATGTAACATCTGGCCCTTTGATGATATGGCCCCCGGTGAAAATGACTTTGACGCCCCTGATCTAGATGCTGGAGATGACCATCTCTACTGAAGGTTTTAGCGTCTTTTAGCCCATTGCTTTGGCTCCGCAGCTTCAAGATAGCACTCCGTTGATTGACTCATTTAGTTCAACACTGCCCAGCGCCAAAGTTCAGACAGATTAAGTTATGTGATCACGATGGAGGGTTTAGCAATAAAAAAATAGTCCGATATTTCCCTCAGGAGTTGATGGAGAACTAAAAGTAAAGTTGCTTTCAGAATTAGATTTATCAGACGGGCGGAAACTCCAAATGAAAGATGTTGGATGTGTCCCTAACATGTTGGAGAATAATCAGTAATCAGCACTGGGGACAACAAACTGCAGTAATAGATTACTTTTTGCTGTGAAGAGTAATCTAAAGTTTTATGAATATGGTTTTGGGCGTTAATAACCGTATCATGTTCTTTCCAACGACACATGTTGCTGATGACTCTGTGGGAAGCTGCGTGCCAGAGGCCGACTTTGACCTTTTTGCCAAACTGACGCCGCGTCACCGAGGCCCCCCGTGTAACCCGATCCCGATCCGAAGCCGTAAGATCCGGCCCTGGAACTGCGACGTCGTTTTAAAGTCCGTAAAATAAATCCACGATGATAAACACAACACGGAACATCCTGTGTCGATACGGCAACACGTCCACAGTAAACACGATCACTGTTGCCGACCATTAAACCTCCGTTTCCCATCAAACCACCGTGGATTGTTTTGATCTACCAATCAGAAGCTAGAATTTATCGGTAACTAGTAGATTGACAACGAAACTGCGACACGTTTGAACTACTGTAATTTTTTTTTTTTTATGGTTGCTTAAATTGTTTTGTCACGGAAAACAATGTGTCATCTGCAAAACGCTACACAACGTTTATAAGTTGCTAACATTTTAGCAACATAAAAGGGATTTAAAAACAAATAGCATCGGTATCTGGTGCTAAGAGATAAAAGACGATAAAGATATATATTCATCCTAAAGATCATCGTTATCCAAAGTTGTTTAAATCAATCCTCTGAACTGAAGAGGCTTCTTCTGTTCTCGAGGCCTTTTGGATGAGAGGCTAAACGTCTTCGTAACGTCTTCAAGAAACTTTCTTAAAGTCCAGTGGATTGATTGAAACAGCTTTCGATATATTCACTCTAAAACCACCCAGAATAAAGGTGGTTAAACATGGAACCAGAGAGTTAAAAAAAACAACAAAGGTCAGTAAATCTTCAGTCCGTCTCTCCCCGAACAAACACCAGACCCAACAGACCGTTTGGACTCTACGACATCGTGAGCGCTGCCATTAATCCCCTCGGACGTAATTTACATAACACCCGGGGTGTGAGTTTCACGCACGCCGATGCCGTGTTGGTACGCCTGTCAGCGCGGAAGAATAATCTCCATGCTTCCCTCCACCGCCGGCTGCTGACCCCTGCGTGACCCCTTCCGGGGCCGGCCAGGGGGTGTTAATGTTCAGCCGCACCGGGGTCACACCCAGCATGTTTATTTTATGACACGGGAGAAGGACCCCCCCCTGCCCCCTCCACGTTGACCCCCAGGCCTAGTGGAAAGGGCTACTGAGCTGTAAAGACCCTTTTATTCCCATGAAGGTGAACCAACTTTTTTTTTTAATTTCGCTGATTCATTTTATTAGGATTCAAATCTTTATTGGAAATTTGGTTGGCGAGCAGGGTTTTGAAAAAAACAAACCATTATATTTTATATTATGCAAACTTGCGTCGGCGACAGTGCTTTGCATCCGGTCGGCGTGCGACGAAAAATTCCGCGTGACATTTGCACAAATCTTTCCCGTTCCTTTGGAGCGCCGACGTTGGAGTTCTGCAGAAAAATGTTTCTGTAAATGCACGTTTGCATTTGTTTGAACATGAAGGAAGGAGGGAAGGAGGTGGGAAGTGGATGTGTGTGTGTGTGTGGGGGGGGGGGGTTTGCATGCATCACTCCAGAGAGAATCCGTCAGCCACATTTCCAATTCCGTTCAATTTCAGCAAGAATCTCGGTAATCCCACTGAAGAGCAGCAGTTCTCCCACAGTGACATCCCATAATGGCGCTAACACCAGAGTGGTGGGCACCCAGTTACCGCTCCCAGGCTCCATTCGCTGCACGTTCCCAATCCCCCAACCTGTCTGTATGCAAACAGAGCCCCCCCCCACCAGAAGAGAACACTGATCTGCAGCCTTTCCCTGAGCCCTATGTAGACATATTTAATGCCTCAATAACCACTGCTTAAGACGGAGTGATGAACGCCGGGGGCTTTCACTACCGCCACAACTTTATCCGTGTGTGTGTGTGTGTGTGTGTGTGTGTGTGTGTGTGTGTGTGTGTGTGTGTGTGTGTGTGTGTGTGTGTGTGAAGGAGATGACAGTATGTACCTAAATGAATGTTCTGCCGTCCTGGACCCACTGGGAATGTCAAGCTGTTGTTGTTGTTTTTTAAAGGTAACATATTGTGCCGTCTCTGGTGAGCCGGGCGTTCTCGCCACGTTGATTTCCTGCGCGAATCGCCTCGGCTAACCAATTAGAGAGGCGACTAATCTGCCTTTGAGCAAAGGAAATGTATTTTCTGCTTCAGGTTTTACAAACATCAGGAGTTTCAGGTGGTGGAGGGGGGCAAAGGGAGTTTTTTTTTTTAAATTTACACAATTTGATGTGCAAAAATTGAGATATTTCCAATAGATTTGTTGAAGTGAAACTTCAGTGTGCTTATGGGTGTCTGGGAGGTGCGGAGGCAGCTGGAGAGCGGGGTAAATACAGTCAGGACTGTGTGACAGCATCAGCGCTGCAGCTTATTGGTTCCTCTCCTAAGTACGCCGGCTGAGACGCTGCAGAGGCATTCCCACAGGTGCCGTCCAGGCAAACAAATATGGATTGATATGCATGTGAAGTATGGAAAATAAAACGCCTGGTTTTATAGGGCAGTCAGGGACCGTACAACCGGCAGCTTTGACAATTGATTTAAAAAAAGAAAAACACACAATAATCTGTGATGAATCTGGATTAACAGGGAGTTTAAGAGATTTTTTTTGATGACCAATTAATCACATGTAGAAAAATAAATTGTCATTGAGATTAATGTCATTTTAAGAGTACGTATTTTTTAGCTTGCAATTAATCACAATCTATTACGGTTATTAACTGAATCAGATTTGTTTACATTTTTTTAATTTGTTAATTTTTTCTTATTTTATCCAATGATTAAAAATGTGATCCCAATAATAAACTATAGATAGATATAGATCTGTGTGTGTACGTATATGTATACATATATGTGAATATATGTATATATATGTATATATGTATGTATATATTTGTGTGTGTGTGTGTGTCTGTGTGTCTGTGTGTATATATATATATGCAGTATATATACACAGTGGTACCTCTACTTACGAACGTCTCTTCATACGAAATTTTCTAGTTATGAAACTCCTCAACAGGAAAATATTGCCTCATATATACAGGTATATAATGTATATACATGTGTATTTATACATATATGTATATCTGTGTATATAAATACTGTATATAGAGAGATGTACACACACACACACACACCCACACACACACATTATATATATATAAACACATTTTTCTTTTTTCTTTATCGTCTTCATCTGAGGGCTGTTTCTATTTTTCTCCCACTTTAGTGATGATGGAGAGTAAAGTCTCTCACTCTGCCCCCCCCCAGACACTCATCACCAAAAGAGAGAGAGAGAGAGAGAGAGAGAGAGAGAGAGCTCATGGCGGGATCAATCTTCCTGCACAGGAAACTGTGTAATGTTAATCACAACTTTAATTTGAGCCGAATTAGCATTTTGATGAACTTGCGGGCCTGACTGGTGTACTCTAAGCACCTTCAAACGCCGCGCACACACAGGAAACGGCGGCGCGGTTAATTAATGCTCACGCACAGCAGATGGGCTCGGTGAAGGGCCTGGCAGGAAGAGACGCCGAGAGCAGGGAATGATGGGAAAGAACCCCCCCCCACCCGCTAATGGGAGGGAGAAAACACACCATAACATGTCCGAGCGCCGCTCGCTAAACAGAAGGACCGGCTGCCAAACCCGTCGCTGGAGGAAGCTAACGCCGGACCCAGACGTCTGTCTTTAGCAGGAACGGATACACAAAGAGCCAGTAATGACTTCCAGAAAACACAAGCCGGCAAATCTTGGTCAAACACGCCGCCTGTTTACAGATTCCCAACTATTTCAATCTCGGAGCAGATTGTAACCCGACGTGGGGCCGGAGTCTCTTTGCTTTTGCAGCCGCTCTGTCAAATCTTATCCCGACACGTTTAATATCAACAGTTTCTTTAGCGACTTGTTGCCTGAATTTTCCACATCTTTTTCTCCCCCCTCCCCAACCCGTACCTATAGATGTGTGTTCATACAGTCCATACATGATCGGACGCTAAAGGAGGCTATTTCAATCTGCGCTGCTGCATTAGCGCGAGATGAAACGACCTGGAGGAAGGAAAACAGAGCGCAGGTTGTACGGATGGAGAGCTGGGATCGCCATGGCAGCGGGGAATCAGACAAATTAAACAGCCATAAAGGAAAAATCTAGATGTGTTTCAGATAAATCACCTCAAGTGATGTCACTTGAGTCGGCTAGCAGCTAGACTCAAGACTCTTCTGATTCCGTTTGTTCCTTTCTTTCCTGTTTTCTTTCGTTCTTTTCTTTCTCGCGTCGCGTCGCACAAAAACTACTCGACAGATTTCCACAACAAACTTGGAGGACGGATAAACCAGAGGCCACAAAAGAATCCGTTGAAGTTTGGAGCGGATCCAAGCTAACCGAACACATTTGCATGAAACTTTGTGAAGGGGCGGAGCTTCGTTGCCAACATCAGTCAGTAAAAGAGACGTTTCTCCTTCCTGTTCTTTATTTCCATTCATTTCCTTGAGGAACTAAACAGTAAAGGTCGGTCGGCGTCTTTAATAACGGGGGCATCAGGAAACAGGAAGTGTTCCGGAGCGTCGTAATGAGAAGAAGCGACGCACCGTCTTCCCCCAAACATCTTCCTCCATCGTCCCACCTCTTCCTCTCATCCTTCCTCTAAATAACCTTCAATAACCCGTCGTCTACTCTTTTTTCAAATATTTTCTTCATCATGGGGAGAATTTCAGGCCCGGCTTCCAATGGGGGAGTCTGATTTATGCAAAACACAATAAATATGGAAAGAAGGGGAGTGGTGGAAGGACAGTGAAGCGAGCCCCCCCGTGGTGACAGCCTGTGGTGGGGCATTAACAGGACGTCCGGGATGGGGGGGAGGTAAATCTGCTGCCATACCCTCAGAGAACTTTCTCCATTCCTGCCAGTCAGCGCTGAGGGACGAGGACGCCCAAAGGAAGGAGAGAATTTACCTGAGCGACTGTTTCCAAACACCTGAGGAGGAGAAGAGCTGCAGGTGAGAGGAGAGACAAACTGTTGTGAAGGGAAAATTAAGAGTTAATTTGTTTGGAGATAGAGCCGCCCAGAACAAACAACGGTGACCTTTGACCTTGGAGGAAATGAGACCCAAACCAAAAATGACTTCCTGAGGAAGAGGAACCGGGATGACAAGGGATTAAAAAGGTAGCCCCGTTTAAGTAGTAGCAGTTTCCTCCTTCACACACACACACACACACACACACACACACACACACACACACACACACACACACACACACGGTGTGTGTAAGGTAAGAATGGATCTATCTGTTCCCAAGCAGCAGGAGAATCTCCAATTATGTCGGGATGCAGCATCAATTTAAGGGCTAATTATGTGCGTAATGAGCTCACCGTCATGCGTCCCCGCCCCCGTCCTCACGCCCGCTGCTCTAACCATTATCACCCCCCCCCCTTCCTCCTCCTCCTCCTCCTCTTCCTCCTCCTCTTCTTCCTCCTCCTCTCCCACCATCTGAGCGCCTAATTAAAAAACTACGTGCGCCGCGGCGCTCTCCTCTGATTCACACCGCGGAAATTAATCCGCAGATAAACGCGTTTGACGGACACCAAACCGCCGCGTCCCAAACCGATTTTTATGTTTGATTTAAACCATAATTTTAAAAAAAAATATTCAAAAAAATACAGTAAAGAAAAAGGCCTGAAATTACTCCAGACTAAATGTGTTAAAATGAAAAGACAATCCACTTAAATATCTTCATTTCCTGTGTTTTTTGAAGTTAAATAAAAATTATTTTCACATTAAAGTTTAAAAAAAGAAAGAATAATCAACAAAAAAAAAACCCTCACGAAATAAAAGAAGTGAGGAGAGAAAAAACGCTGACAGAAGGTGAGCAGGTCCGTTTAAATCGAGGCGGATTTATATTCAATAACTTCTTAACTGACAGCAACGGGAGAGAAACCGACAAACGGTTTTATTTGTCTGTTTATCCCTCAGCGGTTTGTCTTTATTCCTAAAGGCGCCACCGGGTCTCCATCAATCATCAATGACTCCATTGAACAGTGGAGGGGAAAGTATTTTCAGCAGATGATAATTTGATTAAATTTATTTATTGTTTTGGAGATATAAATAGTTTATCAAACATTTTCTTCCCCACCGGGTCGACGTGAACGTGGAACTCAAATAAATAACGATCTCCTTTATGTTCTTTAACATCAAGGCGTTAGCAGCTTTTATTTATCCTCTCACCTGCGGGGGTAAAAAAAAAAAAAAAACCTCTCCCGATGCTGTTTTATATGCGGATTCATTCATTTATCGCGGCTTGATCCGTGATCCACGCGTTAATGACAAAAACACAACAAGATCACACCTTACGCGCGCGTAACGGACGGCGGCGCGACGCGTAAAAACCGAGGCGACGCCCGGTGGATACCGGCCAATCACGAACGGATTCGGGTTGTTTTTGTCCAATCAGAGCCAGGCTGGCTCAAGGTGGGCGGGTCCCGAGCGACTCCGGAGAGGGACATTGAGATAGTGGAGGAGAGGAGGCTTGTTGGGCACGAAAGCCACTCGTTGCGCGTCCTTATAATTTGGAGAGGTGTATGCAGCGCACGGCCCGCTCGCCTTTCCAGGTGGAAATCCACGAGGAGCTGGGACCGAACTTTAACTGGGACGACTGGTGAACCCGCTTCACCCGGACAGGTGAAAGTCCCAGCAGGCTGCCTTGGAAGGCCACGGGATCGATTCCACGTAGAGGAAATACAGTGCGCCTCAGCGCGGGGAGGAATAACCGCGAACGCACCGCAACAAGTCCGTCAGCCTGAGCTGGATGGTAAAATATTTAAAGTTCTTTACACCTGTTTTTTTAAATTATTATTATTATTATTAAATCTTCCCACCGAAGTGAGATTATTCCACAGATTTAATCCCACGCTTCAGCTCAGATTCCATTTCCTCTTTGCGCGCAAACCTGACATGACGCGTCTTTTATCGGTCCCAACAGTAAAACGCAACACACGGAATTATTTCACGTGTGTGTTGGTTTATTTTAGGACACACACACACACTGAAGTGTCCGTGGGTGAAAACAATTCCACGTGACGTGTTTGTGTTGCCCTTCAAATCATTCTAGTGGTTTTATTTTATTTTATTTTATTTCTTTCCTCACGTTTAATAAAATTAAATAAATCACGAAACCACGTCTTTATTTTCAATCTACAATTATGGATGATTTTTATTTATATTTATTAATATATTTATTATTAAATTCCATTTAATTTTGCACCCAGGAGATTTTTTTTCGTCTTTGTGTTCCGTTTTCTTGCGCTGCGTTTTTTTCCTCTTGATGATGTCATCACCGAATTCCTGTTCCTATAATAAAAGCTAAATATCATCCGTGATTATCCCGGTTGTTGCGTGGATTTTAAAATAAATCCGGTGGGTGGTTTTCACCGGAGAAGGGCCTGGATTTCAGGGATTAGTCGCATCCCGTCGGGGGTTGGTCGGTTCGGATTGGAGGCCTCTGCGGATCAGAAAGCCTCCAGAACTGACGTGTTTTTTCCCCCCCCGGTGTGTGTTTTTTTTCCACAGGTCATGGATGAAACCCCGCGGCTGACGCGTGGACGTCTCCCCAGCTAGAGCTGATCCATGTCCGCGCGTCACGGGGAGGATTCATCCGCGCGTCTCCGGACACCTCCAGCTCCGTTTGTGTTTTATTTTCATTTTAATTGATCTGCAATGAAAAGGAGGCCGAGAGGAGAGGAATCCGTCAAACTGTCCCTTTGAATGCGCGCCGCGTCCGAACCGGAAGGATCCAGAGAGAAGAGGAGCCGAGATGAAGGAGAAGTCCAAGACGGCCGCGCGGACGAGGCGGGAAAAGGAGAACAGCGAGTTCTACGAGCTGGCCAAGATGCTGCCGCTGCCGTCCGCCATCACGTCCCAGCTGGACAAGGCGTCCATCATCCGGCTGACCACCAGCTACCTGAAGATGAGGATCGTGTTCCCTCAGGGTGAGAGAACCGAACGCACCCCGGTGCGCGTTTCAGCTCAGGGCGACAATATCTGTGCGTCAGAATAGAAAAAAGGTTTAAAAAAAAAAAAAAAAGGTGTTTTTTTATTATGGTGTACAAAGAAAATGTAAATATAATACAATAATAATAATAATAATAATAATAATAATAATAATGAGATATTTAATACACAATCTTCTTAATAAATTTTCCATATTAAAATATTTTATTTGAGGCGAGTAAAATACAAGAATCTCTTATAAAATAATACACGATATATATACAGTATATATGACTGCTTTTATTCCTACTGATGGATCATTTTATTATACATCCAGACACGTTACAGGAGCAGGAGTAATTTTCCATCAAATGATTGGGGTCTTTTTTTTTTTTTTTTTTCCTACCATCTTCTTTCTCTCCACGTCTCCTTTGGGCTCCTTCGGGTGCGTGACTGAGAGCAGGACGCACCAATTAGAAAAAAAATCGGCTTCTAATCACCTTCAAGGTGTCAGCAGGAGGGACAAAAACGCTGCTAATGATGCGGCGTGACATCAAGCAGCTGCCTGGCAGACAGGTTAGAGAAACGAAAAGACAGGCTGGAAAATAAAAATACAAAAATACGGGATTTCTTTCTTTTAAAAAAAAATATATATATATATTCTGTAGCTGGTTAAAAAAAAATCTTCTTTGTGATAAATCCCCGCAGATCCGTCATCTCTTTCCGTGCGGGTGATATTAACGCACAGTGGAGATTCTTTTCATTTTCACTCCCAGCAGCCAGGATTTATTGATGACACCGGAGCCGCCTGACATCCCTGATGAACCGGAATACATTTCAACGAGACGGTTAAAAATACCAGAGAGGGAAATATTTACGGTTCAATTTAGAGCGCGGTGATTTTTTTTTTCTTTAAATTTATTTATTAGTAATAATAAAAATATGTTTTTTTTAAAAAATCATTCAAGAGGAGGAAAAAAAAAATTAAAATGTAATTCCAAAAGGAGTAAACATGTAAACAACAGATTGTTGACGCGCTTTTCCGCAGCCTGACCACGTGACGCACGCAAATTCTAAGGGGAACGCACCCCGTAAAAATAATAACAACAATAATGATAATAAAATTATAATGATGATGGTGATGCCGTGCAGGTCTGGGGGAGGCGTGGGGTCACGCCAGCAGAACCAGGTCTCTGGACAACGTCGGGCGGGAGCTGGGATCTCATTTGCTGCAGGTAACACCCTCACCTGCGTCATCACGTGTTCACACACACGCAACACATCCCGGAAGTTAACGGCGGCTTGTCTTTTTTTTTCTTTTTTTTTCTTCCCCCCCCCCCAGACATTAGACGGGTTCATCTTCGTCGTGGCTCCGGACGGAAAGATCATGTACATCTCGGAGACGGCGTCGGTCCATCTGGGACTGTCTCAGGTCCGCCTGAACAAAACTCACTTTTATTTTCTAGCCTTTAAGATGATTACACACACACACACACACACACACACACACACACACACACACACACACACACACACACACACACACACACACTAACAGAGGCATCCTGTTGTGCGTCCCTGGATAAAACGCACGCTCCTCCAGGCAGCCGTTACCCGTTAATTACCTGAGTGATTCTCAACAGGTAGAGTTGACCGGGAACAGTATTTATGAGTACGTCCACCCCGCCGACCACGACGAGATGACGGCGGTGCTGACGCCCCACCAGCCCTATCACTCCCACTTCGTCCAAGGTAAACTCCCTGCGTAAAGCCTCCCCAAACGCGGCCTGTGTGAGTGTGTGTGAGAGAGTGTGTGTGAGAGAGTGTGTGCGGCCAATTTGCAATTAAATGACGACGTTGTCTCTGTGTGCGTGTGTGTGTGTGTGTGTGTGTGTGTGTGTGTGTGTGTGTGTGTGTGTGTGTGTGTGTGTGTGTGTGTGTGTGTGTGTGTGTGTGTGTGTAATCAGCGCGCAGGTTTATTCTAAACGCACCGGATGCGCGTTAAAGTCACGCAGATGGGACTCAGTGCGCGTCACCTGATGGGAATGGACTCCTTGCGGACGCGTTAATGCATTTATTCTGCTGTCACCGGACATGATTATTATAGAATGCATTTGCATTTTAAAATAAGGGCTTTTTCTTTATTCTGTTTCTTTCTTTCTTTTTTAATCTCCTTCAGAATATGAGGTGGAGCGTTCTTTCTTTCTGCGGATGAAGTGTGTGCTGGCTAAACGGAACGCGGGCCTCACCAGCGGCGGGTACAAGGTATGAATGTCATCATGATGGATAAAATTACAATAAAATTATTCATGAAGAAATGTGATGAAAAAAAATATTCAATTGACTTTTTTGATATTTTTTTGACTTTTTAAATTTTTTATTTGTGGATAAAATATATATAATTTTCTTATAATTTTGTATTTGCATATTATTGGATTTTTATTCACTTGCATGCAAATAAATGGACATCTGTAGATTTCAGGATGATTTAACCCCCCCCCCACCCACCATCCCACACCCCCCCACAGGTGATCCACTGCAGCGGCTACCTGAAGATCCGTCAGTACAGTCTGGACATGTCCCCCTTTGAGGGCTGCTTCCAGAACGTGGGGCTGGTGGCGGTGGGTCACTCCTTGCCCCCCAGCGCCGTGACGGAAATCAAGCTGCACAGCAACATGTTCATGTTCAGAGCCAGTCTGGACATGAAGCTCATCTTCCTGGACTCCAGGTACGCAGCTGGGCCGCCGCCCACGTGTCCTGTAATTCATCATCTGCATGCTTAATCATTCTTTCCGTGAGGCTGATTTAATTAGTTCTCAGACGCATTACCGGAGGAGAAACGGGGAATAATTCCTGGCTCGTTCTGCGCGTTCTTAACCCGACTGGTTAATTCCTCTCCAGGGTGGCGGAGCTGACGGGTTACGAGCCCCAGGACCTGATCGAGAAGACGCTGTACCATCACGTCCACAGCTGCGACATCTTCCACCTCCGCTGCGCTCACCACCTCCGTGAGTCACCGGGCCGCCGTCGGGGATGACCTCGTACCGGTCGGGGCATTTTTAATCTGCTTTTCCCGTCTGCTCCAGTGCTGGTAAAAGGCCAAGTCACCACCAAGTATTATCGCTTCCTGGCGAAGCACGGCGGCTGGGTGTGGGTCCAGAGCTACGCCACCATCGTCCACAACAGCCGCTCGTCCAGGCCTCACTGCATCGTCAGCGTCAACTACGTCCTCACGTGAGTGGAAATATTCAAATTCTGAAACTTTTTCTTGTCGGAAAAGCTCAAATATTGTTTAGTTTTTTGTGGGTTTTTTTGCATTGATTGCATTTTGGGTTGAAATCCATATAATTCCAGGTACATCTTAACACAAGGTTGTAAAAGTCGCTGAGTTTTTTGAGGGTGTTTGCAGAAGGAACGGCGTTGAATATTTAACCAGATTAAAGGAAAATCATATCGTTCGCTCTTGTGATCCGTGCTTGAAGCTCACTCTGCGATTGGATTGGATGGCTCTCCGTCTCTCGGAGAAATCCTCGTCTTTATCCCTCCTGTCGCCTCTCCTCCGCGCAAAACCCAACAAAACCGACTGCAGAGTCGTACGCTACGAGAGCACAAAGCACACCGAAGGCCCCCCTGAGACGGCAAGACAAACACCAGGGTTCAACCCCATCAGAAAAACCTCTACTGTCGCCATCGATCGGCCGGCCCAAGGAAGGCAAAATCGATCAGACAGTGAACTGGGAATCAATAGCTATCTCATCGCTGGAGCACAACGTTGGATTTTCCTTGTTGGGTTTGCTTGATCCGCCAGTCGAGTGGGTCCTGACATCGATTCACGCACCATAGGGGGGGGAGAAAAAAAAAAAAAAAAAAGTAAGAACATCAAAAATGGGCGGGAATACCCCCCCCCCCAAAAAAAAAAAAAACTAGACAAGGATTTGGGAATCGATCGCCTTACGCCCGTAGCGTTTTTAACCCGACAGGAATGCATAAATAAATCACGCTTGGAGGTTGGTCGCCGCTCTGACATTGACCCCGGAGGTGGAATTCGGCTAACACAGCTGAGTTTGCACAAAGGCCCGACATTATTGGCTCAGATAGGATGCAGAACCAACCAATGCAACCATACCTGCGAGAGCAAATAGCAGTCGCACCGTGCAGCGGCTATCCAAACACAGCCTTTCCCCCCCGAGGTGTTGTACATAAAGAACGGGTCATATTTAGAGTCACATTAAGGAGGCTGGCTCGGCCGGGTCAGGGAGGGGCCACCGGGGGTTTTAAAATGCCAGGCAGCTGCTATTACATACTGTGGATGCGATAAGTTAAGAATAGGCTGGTGTTTGCTGAACACTTGACACAGGAGCCTTTTCATTCCCTCGACAGCGACTCCCGGATCGAGTTCAGCCGCGGGACAGTGGGTTAAAATGCCGACGCGAAGCTGCAACGAAGAAGAATTTCCTCGTAACTACTTATTAAAAGACGCTCGCAGGGGGGAGGGGCAGAAAAAGAATGATTAACTTTCACTACGGCGTGTTATTTTTCTCAGGGTTTAATCTCCAGGACTTTATCTGGACGGTTGTTGTCGCTGCTCGTAGACCTGACATCATTCATGGCATAGAAAGCGTGTTTGTAAGTCTGGAGCGGATATCTATATTCAATATTGGCCAAGACGTCTGCAGTGGCCTGTTAGCTGATTATGTCACCTGTTGCTGCAGCCCCGCCGCCGGGGCTGCTGGGAAATTAAGGTGCACCGATTATTTAGAGGAAATGTTTTGAGGAGATTCAAAATGATCGGTGAGAAAAAAACCTCTAGGTAGCGGGAAAAGTCCCTGAGGTTTTGCCAATCCATCGTCGTAGCTAAGCAGGTTAGCATGCTAACGTTCGGCGTGTACCCATTGGCTACCATTGTTTTTGTATGGCTTGATCTCCAATGTTCTGGACATTTATCCTGTTCCTGACCGATCCCAAGATGCATTGATCCGGTTGAGCGCCAACACACTCAACTTCTCCATCTTCCTCTGATTCGCCAACCTGTGTTTCGTGACTGGATCAGTCGTCATGACGATAAATTCCACGATTAGAAGCCTGATTTTCGCTGACGAGGTCCACTAGAGTTTAGCTCTAGCACATAGCGCGTCAGAGGTCGATCGTGGAGATGTTTAAAGGTTTTTATCTGCTGACATCAGAAGTGACCCCAACGTCCTTTAACGCTCGTCATTTGTTAACGCTGAAAAATAATAGCAATCCAAGTGTTGGTTGGCGTAAGTCCATCTGGACTGTAGCGGTGTACTTAGCAGAGTGGCTAGCGTAGCTAAAAAAAGGTTCACTCTTGATAAATATGGGTTGAAGCGTTTATTACATCACCAACATGTGTTGTCTCTCCGTCCAAAGGGACACGGAGTTTAAGGGGATGCAGCTGTCTCTGGACCAGATGAGCCCCACCAAGCCGGCGTTCCCCTACGCCGACAGCCACACTGAGGACAGGAAGAGCTCCAAGTCCCGCCTCCCGCCGGCGAAGGCCAAAGCCAGAGTGTCGCCCTACCCACAGGTACGACCCCGCCCTGCCCAACACCGACTCAGCTGGTTGAAGTTCCCCAACTAAGACGTTTCCTCGATCCCGCCAACAGTTTTCCGCTTTCAATCCGGAGCGCTCGGAGTCGGACCAGGACAGCCAATGGGGAGGGAGTCCGCTGACGGACTCCGCCTCGCCACAGCTGCTGGATCCCGGCGAGGGCGCCGAGGCGTCCTGCGCCTACCGACTCTACCCGGACTCGGGCTCCCTGTGCTACAGCCTCGGCCTGTCGGAGGACGACCTCGCCCACGCCCAGACGCACCCTCACACCACCACCTGCGACCGCGTCCGATGCCAGAGCGGACGCTACTTCCTGGGAACCCCCCAGTCGGGGAGGGAGGTGTGGTGGGACGCAACGCGGTCCGTGCTGTCGCTGCCCAAATCGTCGGCGGAGAACAGCGACGGCTATGAAATCACGTCCTACCACGGAGCGATTCACGGTGAGGCGTCAAGGTCGAGATCGCCGCCGTCTGTCTGGCCCCGGCTTCTTCCTGGTAGCCGCTTCAAAAATGTTTGTTGCAGAACGTGTGAAGTTGTTTACGGCGCCTCTTGCCAGAGAGTCGATTGCTACCATCTGCTCCGAAACTCAACAAGATTGCAAGTTGTTTCGTATCAAACGAGGGAATGAACGGTCGCCAAGTTTCTGCCAAGACTCTCAAGTCTAGCGGCGGACGATTGCGCGAACGTGGTTCTCGAATGTCGCGCAGGAAACTCCTGGTTTTAAAATAAACGAGAAGAGTCTCGGGGTTGAAACCTTGCGTAACCGACCTACTGACTAACGTTCTGTGATTCATTGATTTCATCATTTTGAAATGTGACCTTTGAACTCTCCTTTGCAGGACGGGGTCACTGGGATGAAGACAGCGTGGTGAGTTCGCCCGACGGAGGCGGGTCCACCAGCGATTCGGGAGAGCGTTACCACGGCGACCACTTCCGAGCGACCCCTCGGGAGCCCAGCAAGATGGAGACGCTGATCCGCGCCACGCAGCAGATGATCAAGGAGGAGGAGAGTCGTTTGCAGCATCATAAGCCGCCGCCGCCGCCGCTGGACGTGTCGGGCCTCGCCAAAGCCCACAGCCCGTGTTTCGCCGCGTCGCTCCAGCACCACCCGCAGCTCTCCATGCCCAGCGTGGTGTGCCGCGGTCCCGGCGCCCCCAGCATCGACCCCCCCTCTGAACGCCTCCACCACCGGGACGTGGTCAAAGTCCTCAACCCGCGGGACAACGACGAGAACACCACCAGCCCCGCGTCGCTGTCCCGCCTCAGCAGCCCCAGTTCGGACGGGATCCCCAGGTCGGGCCTCCCCCTCACCAAAGACTACATGCAGGCTGACCTGTCCCCCCACCCGTCACAGCCCCAGGGCAGCCCCCTGATCTACCCCGCCCAGGACAGGCAGCCTCTGGACATGCAGACCACCTACGCTCTGACCGGCTACTCCCTGGAGCACCTGTACGACCCCGACAACCTGCGGAGTTACTCCGGACTGGCCTGCGGGGGGGTCCAGTACGACGTGGCGTCCCACGTGAGGATGCAGGCCGAGCAGATGCAGGGACACAAGGCCACCTCGGTCATCATCACCAACGGGAGCTGACCGCACCGGGCGCCGGTCGGCCCCACGTCCGACTGAGGAAGTTACCACCGGGCGGCAGAACCGGCCGGAGAGTCAAGAGTCAAAGATACCCTCCCCCAGGACGATAGGAAGGAACGGGGTCTGCCCCCCCCCAACCACCACCACCACCACCACTGCGGGGGCAGAGGTTTGCTCCATTACGTAGGAATATAGTGTTATTTTAACGGCAGGGAACTGAGGTTCCCTTTCCGCCGAGGCGGAGTCGGGTTAAACTTCAAACGCCTCATGCACCACTGGCCACCAGAGTTAATCTGTCCCCAACGCCGTTTCCGAAGGCATTGCCCACCCCATTTACCCACCCCCTCCTCCTCCCCACACCTGAATACCCCGAGCGCTACGTTTGGCCCCCCGTGGGAAAGGAGAGTGTTTCACTGTTGTAAGCTGTCAGTGTTTCCTGGTATTTATTTGTCTTTTTCTGTATGTGAGTTTTTTCCCGTTGCAGTAAAAACGAGTGTCGGCGTTCGGATTCAAGGGGGAACAAACAGGAAGTTGGGGGGGGGGGGCATATTCTGACGCCTAAAACATGTAAAATACGCCGGTGAGGACGCAGTTTTAATGTAAATGTAAATGCCTCGGCTTAGAGCGACGACACCCCCACCCCCACCCAATGCAGGCATCGACGTTCACATCGGAGTATTTTTCCTGTTTTTACGCTGAACCCTGACGTCTGTTCCAGACCCGACACCCAAGGGTGGAAATAATTCATACGGACATAAAAAAAAAAAAAAAAAAAACAGAAAAAGTGTTGAATGTCTTTTGTTACTTATTTAATTTATGATGTAAATATCTCACACACACAATGATCTTTGGGATAAGAAGTGACGAGATTATTTATTAATTGGTTTAAGGAAGAAAAAAAAAAAAAAGCGTCTCTTAATTCTGAATACAGCTGCAAACAAATTTGTCTCTGTTGTTGTTTTTTGTTCGTCTACACAAAGACATGCAACTCACCTCTAATGTGTCAAATAAATTCTAAAATTACTGAATTATTTTAAATTAGCAGTGACGCCTTTTATCTCGTTTAAATTACAGATTTAATGAAAAACTTGAAGTCAAATGAAATTTAAAAAAAATACTTCCTTCGCTTTTGAGCTTTAAATCCTTTTCGGTTCTGCTGTCTCGTTTTATTTTTCTTAAATCCCATGAAAATCCCCCCAAAAACCCCAACATTTAAAGACATCAAAGCCTCTTAAATGTCTGGTTTGTTCTGGAAACATCTGCTGCTTTGATGTCTCCTGAAACCAGTGGATTTTTGATGGGGACTATTTTCAGTGGCGGATGTGTACGTGTTGTATATATATACACAATCAGGTTCATTTAAAGACCAACATTTTTGTTTAGGTATTTCCTGATTTAAATTTACAACAGCTAGCTTTTGTCTGCTAGCGGTGAGCTAACAGGAAGCCGTTATTTGAAGCGTTTTGATCATTACCAGAGCTAACTGCTAGCGTTAGCGGCGAGCTGTCTCCCTCTAAACACGCTTGTGGCGGCACGTTTCTGTCGTTGGGAGTAGCTGAACTCGCGCGCTTAGCCGTCCTGACCTCTGCCCGAAGGAAATTTCTCCGCCGTGTGTTTTAGCGCGGTTTAGCCGCTCACATGTAGCCGCAGCGCTAGTTAGCCCGCCTGATCCCCAGACCTGGAGCGACCGCCATCAGTCACCGCTGACACCGCCATGTGATGGTCTGCCAGGTGCCCCCGCGCCGCCGCTGCAGGAGGTCGCGCTAATACAGTGTGTGTGTGTGTGTGTGTGTGTGTGTGTGTGTGTGTGTGTGTGTGTGTCTAATGCTGAGCTACCTCCACAAACACTTTTGCCTGACGGGCCCTGAAGGCGAACACGTGTAGAGTTATCTACAGATGCAGACCAACACGGGGGCCTTTTACCCCAGACTGCCCCCCCCCCCCCCCCACACACACACACACACACACACACACCTCCATCCTCCAGACACAAACAGGCAGTTCTGCAGCTTTTTCTCAGAATTGAGAACATCAGGTCAAACAGGAGGCGGAGCTAATGTTGGGAGGGCGGGTCATATGAAACTAGAAAGAGGAAGAAGAATAAAAGTAAAATAAACGCCTCATTAATTTGTGACGTCACCAAATCAGTTTGGATGAATTTAAAATATATAAACTTAAATATTAAAAAAAAACCCAATCAGGTGTAGGCTGCTAACAGAGGCTAACATCCCGACTGCTAATGCTAATTATTGACATTTATCAATATCTTATAGCTGGAAGGAAATAAAATCAGATTTGATGCATCAGGATCAAACCGTCAGTCTGAACCTCATCCCATCAGTTTTTGGTTTTCTATCATCAATGAGGTTCTGATCTCATCAATCTCCTGATCAATATCTGTAGATACGAGGAGAGCTGTTGTTAGAAACACTTAGAAACACGTACGTATATATTTATCACAACTTGATCTCATGATCAATATGAATCACAACCATCTTTTGTCATCATTAAAAAAAAAAAGTCTCATTTCCTGATCAGGTTCTGATCCAGAACCAGAACTCTGATCGGGACGCATTAAAAAAAAACCCTCAAATAATTAATAAAACAACAGAATAATCATAATTAATTAATAATTAATAATAATAAAACTGGATTTGGAAAGAAAATATTTTTCGGATAATCTCACGACCACGTGCTAAAGTTAAATATGTAAATAAATTATAATAAACTAATGAATATTAAATAAATAAATAAATAAATAAAATAAATAAATAAAAACTTGGAGCTGTGGGGGGGTTGGGGGGGGGCGATGCAGTCGCTCCCCTGCGCCACGTCATTGGCTCCACGTTGAGGTAAAAACACCGGGAGTGAGGAGGAAATCACCCCACCGCCGCAGAGAGGGGGGGGGCACGGGGGGGGTGGTACAGGTGGTGAGGCTGAGAATAGCCGCTGAACGTCTACTTGATTGATTTTCAGGGCCAGAAATGGGGGCATAATTGCATATTCATACATCAATTAAAGCCCCCCCCCTCCCATCCTACCCCCCCCCCTCTATAATTCAACCTGGCACCCAGTGAAGAGTCATCCTCATGAAGCCGCTCCAGAGCAAAACGTTCCAACATGTTTTCTGCTCCTGAATACTTTATGACCCCCCCATGCCCCCCCCATGCCCCCCCCCCCCACGTGTGCGCAGACTTATAATTGTTTAATTCCAGCTTGTGCTCATCACCGCCCCCCCCCCCGCCCCCGACCCGCCCCCCGCAGCGGTAAAGGCGCACCTGAGTCAGGACCTGGGAAAATCAGCCAACCGGAGCTCCGGAGCGGAGATGGAGGTCAACCGGCTGATCTGATTGGCTGAGCCGCCGGGCACGCGGGGGTCACAGCGGACAGGAAATAAGGTCACGGGCTCGTGTCACGGCCGCACAGTTCCCGCGCAAAATATGCCGCTAATTACAGGCGCAGAGGAGATCAGTGCGCCAAAACGGAACCTCCGCTCGGTTTGCGTTTTAACGGGGCAGCATGACGTCATCTTTAAAAAAATAGTCCCTAATTTGTGTTTTTACCTTTTAACAGCGGAGTTTTTATTCACAGAAATTAATAGTGAGTTCTTTTGTTTCGTGGTTTTATTTTAGTTAGAATTTAAACATCAAATTCATTCATTCATTCATTCATCTATTTATTCAATAATCTGTTTATTTATTTATTTATCTATTATGTAATTATTTATTTATTCATTTATATATCTATTTTTTAATTAATTAATAAGGCTTTAAATAAACTGAATGTCCAAGTTTCTCATAATTATTTATTTATTTTTTAATTTTTTTTGTAGCCTTGTTAAATTTATGGCATGAAAAAATATTTTTTTAAAAAGAAAGTTACTTATGGAATTTTTTTTTTTTTAAATTAAGAAAACGTTCATTTAATTCCATGACTTATCTTGCATATGACAGTTCTGTATTTTTTAAATTATGTTTAATAATGAGTTATTTTATTTAATTAATTGCTTGGATATTTTGACTGCTTGTAATAAATCCACTTTCGTCTAGACTGATAAACTTTATTCTAAGTAATGATGGAGTTTAAAAGTTATAAACGACTGGAATCCATAGCAACCGGTTACCAGATGTATAAAAAAAACCCCACAAAGCACAATTACCCTGATTTAAAAGCCGCTTTTATCCGACATATTTAACTCTTAAAAATCAAAATTAAATCTTTTTTTTTTTTTTTTTTTTACAAAACCGTAACAAAACCTTAATTGAACACTTTCTAATCCATCGGCAGTGAGGCTATTTAAAACAAGGCTACAATTACAATCCCCTAAGCCTTGTCCCACACACACACACACACACACACACACACACACACACACACACACACACACACACGAGGGGGGGGCCCAGACAGTGTGAATCTAATGCCCTCCAATCCCGTGAATCCCTTTGTTCCTGATTTCATGCTTGATTTGCCCACAGCTTGAGTCTGGCTGCCGCCGCCGCTCCACTTCCTGCTGCCAAATCCACCCAGGATCCGTGACTCCGCCCCCTCGGCCGCCGCCAGGGCCCGCCACTCGTTCCAACGTCTCCACGGACGCCCCCCCGGTGCCAACAAGTTTGTTTGTTTGTTTGCAACTCAATCCCTCTTGTTGTAAACACCTCGCTGATCTGCCAAGACGGGATCAGGGCTAATTCAGCGCCGGGCGCCGCTTTCCTCGTGTTTGTCTTAAACGCTTTTATTAGGCGCTTATTTAAGCCCGAGAAGTCAACTGGAAATATGTCTTTATTTAATGATTTCCTTGCGGGGAGGCGGGAATAATCCCCCCCCCCCCCGGCGCATCCACAACCATTCCACCCGATCTTCAGATTGATTCGACGCCTCTCACGAGGGGCCTTCCAAGCCGGCGTGTTTTCAAATCTGCTGCCTCTAAAGTGGCGCATCAGCCGAGGCGTTCCACTCCTGCGGATCCTCCGCCGCACTCACCCTGAGCAGATATTGTGACAGCTGGGAACGCCTGGAGACGGACAAGGAGAAAGAAGGAGAAAGGAGGCGAGCGAGGAGCCGGGGGTGGGGGTGGGGGGGGGGGTCCCTGGAGGGAAGGTGTTCGGCGCTCCACGGATCCGAGCCGCTCCCTGCATGCCAATGAGGAGATTCCCCCCCGCAAGGAGGTGGAGGAGGACGACTCCGGCCCACGATAGTCCTTCATCGCCGCGTTACGTACTCCTCACAAAGACTCCAGATGGATCTCCACTGCAGAACCTGGAGGAAACCATCAAATCCCAGTCAACACGCTGGGAATAATTACCCCTGGTGTAACGCCGATAATCCAGATGATGTGATTACTCCAACATGAAGCAGGAATCCTTCGCCGGTGTCATTATACATCATCAATCATCAGTGTTGTTCCATCGCTCCTCATGTATCCCGTTTGTAATTTGCTTTTCGCCAACACTTCCCTCGTCTGTTTCTACTTCGCCTTCGTCATTTCCCTAATATTTCCGAAGCGCCTCCTGACAGCCGTTGGGAACAACGCAGGGCGAAGCTTCCAGCGTTTCGGGGTTTTTTTTTTCTGGCTAAAAGAAATAAATAAAGACGAGACGCGTCAGGTTTTGCTGCACGTAGACGTCTTGGCGGTTTGAGACGGAGTGATGCTGAACAGAGACCAGAAGGGGAAGAGGCCTTCATTAAAGATCGAGCGGCTGCTGCCTCTAAATATATAACGACATGGGGGAGAAACATGGACGACATGGGGGAGAAACATGGACGACATGGGGGAGAAACATGGACGACATGGGGGAGAAACATGGACGACATGGGGGAGAAACATGGACGACATGGGGGAGAAACATGGACGACATGGGGGAGAAACATGGACGACATGGGGGAGAAACATGGACGACATGGGGGAGAAACATGGACGACATGGGGGAGACTACCCCCAGTACCCCCAAGTATTTTTGGGCAATCTCTAGCGAATCGGCCAGCGGGTGAAGACAAACAGAAGAGACTATGTGGAACTTTACTGCCTCTACTCAGACACCCAAACCACCTGTAACCTGGAGGCGGAGCAACCTGTGACCTCATGGGCGGGGCTACTCGCGGCCTTAGACGCTGTCCTGTTTTTAAGACCAGAGGAAGCGCGGAACGAGACAACTGAAAGGTGTCTCCTGGAGAGAACAGCAGAGATCTGTGTTTAAATGCCCCCCCACCCCACCCATACACACACACACACCCCGCCCCCCCACCCTGAAGATGAATTAATAACTAATTATGTCAGGTCACTCCTCCAGATGGTCCTATCAGATGGGCCCGCTGTCTGAACCTCACCTCCAACAAGCACCTCTGACCCCGGCGACCACGTCACCCCTGGCAACCTGGAGGCCCACGACGACGGGATTGGAGGGGGGGGGGGTCCGTAAGAGTTCGGGATGTGCATAAAGAAGCGATGGTGGGGGGGTTATGAGTTGGGCGTGGCTGATCGGCGTTGGATGGCTGCCTTTAAAGCCCCATGAATACCAGGCCCCCCGCCGGGGCCCTGATCTCCACGGTCATGATTCTGTTATTACGCGCCGCGTTGGGCCCCCCCCCCCTGTGATGGGCAGATGGTTCCGTGTGCGCCGCACACGCATTCACACGCATTGAACACACGCGGCGTGCGGCGCATCAATGCTCACAACCTGATACTCCCCTTTCTTGTCTCATTAGGGGGCTATAGAAACATAAGAACATAATGGGGGGGGAATTAAGAGCCCATGCGGATGTCAAAGGGGGGACGCGGCAGAAGACGGGGACAGGGGGCTAACAAGCGCACCCCCTCAGCTTTGTGTGGTGATTAGCGCTCCGGACAGGCATGATGGGTAAAAGACAAGCCCTCTGGGACGGGGGGGGGGGGCGTCTTAAACAGGCGACGACGGCGGTAAACGTACCCGTCCCCGTCGAGGAAGACGAGGGTTTAGCGTTCGAACGCACCTTTAAAACAAAATAAAAAGACTCCTGATTTAAAAAATGGGGGGGGGGAACCAATAGATTATTGATTAGCGATGCCCGATTCATTATTACCCTCGTCCTTTTACTACCCTTCCCTCCCCCCTCCTTATGCGCCATCATGGCTGTTTTACAACTCGTCACATAAAAGCCTCTTAAACTCCTGAGCAAACAGGAACTTTACCAGAGCCCCCCCCACCCCAGAGCGAGTCGCCGGGCCCAGATGAAGTCGTGTTTGAGCAGCAGACGCGCGACAAAGCGGCTAAAACCAAACCAAACAGTCGCCTCCGGAGGACTCCAGGCGCTACTCGTCTCGTTCGGAGGCGCTCTCTCCTAAAACCTGATTTTTTTTAATTTAAATTACAAAAAGGTCTCGGAGAGATCGGACGATGGAGCGAGGAGCGGCGGCGGCGGCGGCGGCGGCGGCTGATTGGTGGCTACCTCTCACTCAATTAAAGCAAATGGCTCGACACGTGTTGCTAAACACGGATAATTAGTTGTGAAAAGGTTCATGGTTATCGTTACATCATTACTTTCTGCTCGTGGAGCTCAGCGGCTAACCAGATTAGTCTGCCGCTCACGTTCCTCCTCTCAGCCGAGGGAACAATGGACAACTTTTACAAGCTGGACGCCTTTTCTTGTCGGCTGTTTATAGGGTCTCCAATTCTGCCAGCGTGTTTGAGGTGGGGGGGGGGGTGGGAGAAAAAAAAACCTTGGGGATTAAGTGTTGCTTTAAGGTTGGGGGAAAGGAGGCGATAAATTTGAAGAAATAGTCTTTAAGTAAAGCTGGAAACAGGTTTTTATTGTTTAACATTTATGCGCAGATCCTTTAAGACTAATATATTATACTTTTTTTTTTAAAGTTGCGAAATAATGAATGCATTTAAATGAAAATTTAAATGTCAGTTGGATTTAAGGGTTGGTGTCCAGATTTAACGACAGGCGTACCTCCAGACGAGAGTTATCGGAGATGCGAGGCGGATGGAGAGCGTATCTCGTTCTTTACCGCGTGTCGGCGGATGGATGCGACGTCAGTGAGACCGCATCTCGTTCTCGTTGGGGGAGTAAAGACGTAGCTGGTGTGTTCTCGTGATTTTTGCGTTTCTTTTCGATCTTTATCGTTGTTTACGTAACTTGTATATCATTACTTACACACAGGTAAAGTCTGCGTGTCTATTGGTTGATTTAAAATGTTGTTGTTTAGCAGGTTGTCATATTTCCCTGACGTCCCTGAATGCAGCATCTCCATCGTATTTGTCACGTTGAAACCACCTGAACGCAGCACACGCATGCCCCCCCCCCCACACACACACACACACACACACGTGTTTCCTGTTCCTCCATCAGAACGGACCGCTGTCACTTTCCTGCGGCGTGAATCCGGTGACGGCCTCTTCTGAGCGCCGGCGCCATCTGGGAGCACTGATCTTCAGCTGTTTGAAGAATCAAGAGAATCGACCCCCCAACACGCCACACCCCCACCCCACCCCACCCCCGCACACGTATGAACACGTGTGAATCCCACCTGCACACGTGTGGCGTGACATCACCACGGCTCGCCGAGGCCTCCTATTAGCCGCCGCGCGCTAATCACTTGCCATATATTAGCACAGAGCATTGATTCTCCAGTAATCCAATCACCCGCCTGTTATTGATCGATTATAGAGCCCCTCCCTCGACTATAGACTTGGGGTCAATAGCCACAGGAGGGGGGGGGAGTCTCCTTGCAGCTAATTGGCTTATGAAATAATACAAACATTTTGCTTTTCCGCGCCGGCACAAATCAATGCGGGGCTTCGCCGCTGCATTCAAATCAATCGCCTTCGCCACATGTCACACTTTCCCACGGAGCCGTCTGATTGGACGGCTACTTCCGTGCGTTTTTTGACCCTTTTTTTTTTTTTTCTCCGGCTCTATTTCTTCATCTGCTTTCTCTCATTCTATCCCCCCCTTTTCTTCGGATCTGCCACTCCGTCTTTGTCCCCCCAGCCTTCGACTGATGTTGGGTTGCCAGATAAGTTTCTTTGGGGGTGGGGGGGGGGACCACATCTGACACCCAGCTGTGCGGGTCGTGAGCTGCAGCAGCAGCTGCTGCTCATAAATCACCCGAGCTGGAGGAGCGCTGGCACTCCTTCTGTCAGCCGTGAAATAAAGATGTAGAGGTAGCGGGGGGGGGGGTCAGAGGTAGCCGCCAACGGGAGACCCGGCCTCACCTCGCCGATGATGCGCCCAGCGGTCGTCCATACTGTAAGCGAAGTGGGGGTTGCAAACAGGAGGATGCAAATGACAAATCAGGACGTGCGGTGCGATGGCGTCGGCGGTATGCAAGCAATTATGGTTCAACAGGCGACGCCGCTCGAGAGCCGCGAGGTCAGAGGTCAGACGACCCCGCCCACCCACCCCCCCAGCTGAGATACTGTAGCCGATGAAATGCAAATATATTCTGTCAGCAAAAGGAAGGCCCCATTCGGGTTCGCCTCGTAACGCGAACGTTTTGTTCTGAAGCCGATAATAAAAATGATCCGACGTAGAGTTACTGTCTTTGTTAGCGTTAGCGGGGTAACATTAGCGCGGGGAGCTAACTCCAGTTATGATTCTAGAAGGAGAGTTAATTTATTAATAGCTGAACATTTCAACTTGGAAATGTTTGATTCTTACTGATTATTGTAATTTCATGCTGACATTATCGCACTTTTTTCCCTGAATACTCGTCGCCTTGATCCACGTCAGCACGTTTTAAAACTTCAAATTTTGTTTTGTTATTATACTTCCCAAAAAAAAAAAAAAAAGCAAAATCAAACCAACCTTAAATCTCAGTGAACACTTTTTATTCGCAATTTAATTCTACATTTAAAATCCTTTCAATTCTAACTTAGATTATATTATTGATAACTGTTATTAATGTGCTATAGTTTGTTACTATAGTGTTAAACTGTCATTACGAAGTTATAACTTATTTCCAATTTATAACTTGTTATCAGACGTTAGAACTGCTATCACTGTGTCATTACTATAAATTCTTATTACCTTGTTAGAACATTATCACCATGTTATAACTGTGTCGCTGTTTTATTACTATATTGTAATGATTATTTCTTGTTATTGCCAAGTATTATTATGTGTTATAACTGTGTTACTGCCACACTATAACTTATTGTTACTGTGTTATAATCGCGTAACGACAGTCTAAAGTGCCTTTAATTCTACCCTGCAGCCCTAGCATGTGCGCTAAAGCAGTGCAAACACATCTGTGTGCATGCGAGCGAATCCGTTGCCTAATGCACACCATACTGCAGCGAGGGCAGTAATTTAAGAGCTCCCATCAGCCCCCACACAGTGTTTACGCTGCTGCCCACATCAGGCTGCATACTTCTGCACAGATTTGTATAATAAATTGGGTGTTAGTTTACAAGACACCAAATCTCTTTGCAAGATTGGGAAGAAAAATGAGAATATAAAGCATGACGAAGGGGAAGACGGGGGCCGGAGAGCAGGGGAGGGGTCTGAGTGACGGATTGGGGGGGGGGTGTGCAGAGAAAGTCTTGGAGTGTTTTTCTTGGATGGGTTTTAAATTATTGGCTCTCACCAGACGACCGGAGCTGTAAACAACATCAGGAACCCAACGGCTCCATTGTCGTTTTCTGCAGATCTTCTTCACCATCGTATATGTCGTGGTTTTCGGCCGCGTTCGCCAAGTCGCCCTCGTCGCTTCAGATGGAACCGTAATTGGTGGGAAGGATGTCGCATTAGGAAGTCAATGGAGCGGGAGAGGGCGAGGAGAAAAAAAGAGGAGATTATGAAGGGAATCAGAGGAGAAAAGAATGACAAAAGAGAGATAGGGAGGCGAGGACTTCGTTGCCCTTTGGTGTGAAGCGAGGGCCGATCGATGGCGGCGTAATGAGCCTGGTATTAGCTGGGGTGCAGAGGGACCGGCGCAGGGCAGAGGGAGGGCAGGGGGGAAGGGATCTGATTCCCAACAGCAAACAACACCATTGCTGCAGACATCAGGAGCAACACCTGAGTACACCTCCAGGAGACGACCCTCTGGCCGGCTAATGACAAATCCACCCTAACACAAACTTCTGGCAAACACACAGGCTTTGATTCAACCTACTGGTTGGGTTCTGTACCCAGTGAAGGGTTGTTCCATCCCTGCCAAGCGACCGCCGGAGCCGCCGGAGGGTTATCCGACAAAAACCGACCCTAATCCCGACGGAGAAAAGAGTCACACTCAACACCGCCTCCCTTTTTGTCCAGATTACCCAACAATGGCTTTGGCCACTCACTTAAATCCACTCCACACTGGCAGTTTGATGAGAAAGTTGGACATTCAGGGGTCGTCTTTGGTTGGCTGACAGACTGGGTTGGGGGGGGGAGTGGGGGATAACCATCAGGTACCCTCCAAGCCAATCTGTTGCCTCGTCAATAGACTCATTCTGCTGGAGTACCATGTGCAAAGCACCCGGGCTGTCCGGGCAGGCACAAGCTGGGGGTGGTGGTGGTGGATTGGGGGGTGGGGGGCACTGGGAGAAGGCCACGCCTGAGCCCTCTCAAAAGAGGGATCAAAGAAGGGATAGAAGGATGGGCCCCCCTCTCTTTGTGTTCCCGTGTCTCCCAGAACAAACGCATCCTCCCGGCCGATGGCGGCGGCGTGGACGAGGTCCGGCCGGGGAGGAACAGATGGCGCCGGGGAGAAACCGGCGTCCAGATCGTCCACATGTCTCCTATCTGACGAACATTTAATCTTCCTTTTAACAAAAGTTATTCGAAGAGGATTCATCTCCCCCCCCCATCGACACACCCGTTCCTCCGCCGTTCCTCTGATGAAGCTGGAGACCCTCCGAAGTCTCCTGAGTAGCATTTGTGCATGGATGACGGAAAAATTAAGCAGGCGTATTAATCGTAGATAACTTACGTATTTCACGAAGTTTACGAAGTTTGGTAAAGCTAGGTCGCATCCTTCAGCGGAGGCGTGCCGGACAAGATGATGTCCACCTTCTATACCATTTATACAAAATAAATAAAATGAACTTTAAGTTTCATCTTGTTTTTTACATTTTCTTTCGTGTGTTTTTACCCCTTTTTGGAGAAAGATCCGAACAAGATGGAAAGAACGGCACAATACCACCAGAAACAGGTAGAGGGCAGTGTGGCTACCATTTAAACAACCTGAAAAACATGCGCAAACGACAAGAATAAAACATCCATTTGTCAAAGAGACGAAATTCAACCTCTCCTAAAAAAAAGACTTTCGTTCTTCGAAATGATTTCTTGAGATTCCGACTTCCTGATAATTTTCTGTAAATCTCCTTCCTCCTGAAGAAATAGTCCCTCGCTGTAATGAGATTCTGCAAGAAGCAAGAATCTTACCTCTTCCATTGTCTGTTTGCGTTAACCCTTCAATGCGGACGCTTTTAATCCTCCGACTCCGACGGAGAACGTCGGGCAACGACCGTCTGACAATTACGTATTTGTGTTTAGAGGAAAACAATCAGAATTGTTCATTTTGAATGATCGACATTATTTCCTGGCGCCGTGAAGAGTCACAGTCTCATTCCCCGCCGCTGAGTGGAGAGATTTCCACGAGCCCATCAGAAGCAGGGCCTCCAGTAGATATAACCCATGCGATGGTAATCACATGCTAATCACAGTTAACACCGGCGCAGGGTTCTATACTCCAGATTAATGCATCCGCCGCATATTCACGTTTCTATTAGCATAAATCAGGTTCACCCTGTCTTTGTAATTAGTGTTTTCATGTGAATGATAATAAGATATGGTGATTAGGTCAGGGTACTAGAATGGAAATGACTTGTCAGCTAAGTCCGCCTCGAGCGGCGCGGCGCCGGTCCGACTATCAATATGTGCTCCTCCGCAAACAATTAATGAAGTTTGATGGAAGAACGCGGAAAGCAAGTCGGCTATTAATAGAAAGCCTGACGGATTCTGACATGGTGAAGCGCGACGTCAGCTTCATTCTTCGTACTCATCCGTCCATCCGTCCCCTACAACGCCCTATCGCCGGAAGAGACACGCAACCACGCTCACATACATGCCTATGGGAGATTTTGAGACTTTATTCACTATGTGCTGCATTTTAAGACATTTGCTAACCTGTGCTAACCTGAGCTAACCTGTATTAACCTGTGCTAACCTGAGCTAACCTGTGCTAAAAGTTCTGGTGTTTTCAGAAACCTATCACATCGTCTTCCTTTTTTTTTTTTTGTTGTCCAGGTTGTAACATTTTTCTGGCGTCGTTAGCACAGTTGTTTTTGCGCCCGACGCCTCACATTAAACCCAAACGGTGTCACAACGCGTCGCCGCCAATAAAAGTTGTTCTCTCCCATAAAAGCCCTTGCGGCAGCATCTGCAGTAAAGCGGCGGCGTGATGGCGAGCACATGGCGAGCACTCCAACCCGAGGTCAGGACCTCCGGTGTACGTAGAGATAAAATACGGCGTGCGCATATGCGCGTATGCACACAGGTGCAGCGCACACCTGTGCGCTTTGATGAAGCCAAGCAGCGGCGATCGGCCGGTGATGGGGGGAGGGATCAACCCCCCCCCAGTTCTGCCTCCCCTGACATGGAGCATTCCTCTCAGACTTGTGACCCCACATGACGGACGGCATCCTCCATGCCTATAAACCCACCGATGAGATGCGCCGGTGCCTCGTGAGACCCAGAGACCCGAGGTTGGGATCGGGAATGTGGTGGGGGGAAAAAAAAGGCAAAAAAAAGAGAAGTCCGATCATCAAAAGGTTAGCGGTGAGTTATACCGACGGAACGCCAGATTTAACGAAAGCTAAAGAACCCAGAGCAGAGTCACGTGTTGTTGCATCAGCAAGGAATTCACCGTCACAACCTGACGCCCCTGTTTCCATGGTGATTTATGATTCCTGACCCTCCAGCCCACCTCCAGAGCCGTCTTCTTCATGGGTATCACCGACGCTCTTTGAACTAAGTCAACCAAACTCGTCAGGTTTGGACCGGAAACCGTTGAAGTCGACCACGTTTACGTACGAACACGTGGACGTCCACGGGGTTCCAGACCGGAGCTCCCTTTCCGGTCGGGGGGGTGGGGGGGGCAGAGGGATATCTGAGGGAGGGATTCTCAAACAGGGGCAGTAATTTGCGGAGTGTGTTTCTAAGTTATTCCAGCTCCCTGCAGCCCCGGCGGCGGCTGACCCCGCTCCCCCCGTCCGTCTGCTAAGAGGCCTACAGGGAGGAATCAGACCAAATTACCTTTATTGATCCGGAGAGACAGGTGAATACCAAGCAGCTCTCCTTCACCGTTTTCATCACTCCCTTCCCCTTCCCTTCACCGGCGAGACAATAAAACCAGGTTTACACAAGACAGACTCTCTCAGCCCCAACCAGGGGTGATACTGTAGCCGTGGCGCTGATTTACTGTTAGCATTAGCGCTGCTGCGATTAAACCGGCCTTGTTGTTGCTCATCTTTCACCCAGCGAACATGAACGGCTGTTTTTCTGCCTCCGATCCGTCGTTGTCCTTTCGCCCCGGCATACAAATCACTGTGGCGGTTGTAAAAGATACTCCATTAGGTCCAACTCTGAGTTAAATCAATGCGTGACTTATCAAATGAAATAGGGGATTATGAGGTAATCACCTGGCAAACGTTACTGAAATTGTAATTATCTCCACTGCACACATCTCGGAGAGAGGAGACCAAACTAACTATTTAAGTGGAGAGCGCGATAACAAGGTGTGGAAAAGCACAACAGCTTTATCGGCTCGGCGTCGGCGTGAGCCGGAATGTTGATGTCCTGAGGAGAACGAGAGCAACTCCGTGGTTTCTCTCCGCTCCTCGCAGAATTCCACGTGAAGATTTACGCTGTTTGTCGTTGGTTTGATTAGCGTCGGGCCGATGCTCAGTCCTGCTGCCGCTTGCTCGCAAAATAATAGCAACGTAACGGTAAATAGCATAAACGCAATAAATATGACAATAAAATGTGAATTCGTGTAAAGCAACAGATGGATAAAATTATTGATTTGAAGTTGGAAATGTTAATGTTGTATCTAAAAGTTGAATTTCATTTATTTATTTAGGTTTATTTTATTTTATTTATTCTTTTTTTTTTTTTCTATGTCAGACCGCAAAGGAGACCAAATATGAAATAAAATTCAATCAGTTTAAATGTTTGAAAAATCACTACTAAGGTAATTTTAAAAAGTGGCTGAAATGTGGAGCTTCATCTGAGTAGAGTAAAAAAACCCGCAACATATAGAAACCAATCGATTAATCCCACCTGATCAATTCCTGATCGAAGATCCATCGATAGTTAAAGCTTATTTAGGACTAATTTACAGATATTAACAGGTGGATTATTCCGTTTTAGCAGCAATATGATCAGAGTGGAGGAGAAGTGCACCACCGCCCCCTGGTGGAGAACCACCAGAGCTACAGCCCTGGAATCTCGCCTTGTGCTGATGCGCCTCCTGCTGGTCGAATGTGAGAACGACATGGACCTGTGATACTGCCTTTAACCATAAAGACATCTGTTTATATATGTATAAATGACACAAATACATCACTAACATGTTTATTTAACATTTTATTTCACCAGGAGAAGTCTCATTGAGATTTAAAATCATTAAATATCATGTCAATCCTCTGGTACGTCCTTTCAGGCGGATTTAAAATCACTTCCAGGCACCTGTCGCATGAAAGATCTGGTAAAACACGCAAAAGACGGCGACATTTTCATGTTTTTCACCTTCAAGGGTATTAAAACAAAATAAAATGTATTATTTTTAGTTTTTTTAAAAATTTATTTACTTTTATTATTAGTCTTTATCAACCTTGGATATTTTGTTCGATGCAGTCTCTGCGTCCTCTTCTTAAACCCAAATTTTTCAACCCCCCCCCCCCCAGAAAGATGTTGGTTGACATCCGAACTACATCCTCAGTAAAAGTCTTTAACCTGTGATCAATAATCAATAATTGATCACCCCCCCCCCCGTGTCTGTGGACACAGGCGGAGGTGTGACTGTGGGAAGGCAGTGTGCTCTGGGGGGCTGGGTCACACTTCGTCACCTCCGCTGGCGTGTGTGTTCACACCTGGAGCTCCACTGGGGGGGAACCGGAGCGATCCAACCATCACCCCCCCCCCCCATCAAGAATCTGGGTTTAAAACCAGATTTGGATGAAATTCAGATGAAATGTTCACAAAACAACTGGCTTTAACTCCAATGACAGCCTCATGCAGCCTCAGCCTTGGTATGGGGGGGGGGGGCATGGGGTGGGGGCGTGACCTCAAGAGGTCAGACGCGGGCCTCAACATCATTCACACTCTCAGGCCTGTCTTCTTGTCACCCAGGTTCACACCGGCTCCTGGGAACGTGAAGCGCGAGGCTGAAACGTTTAAGCCATGCAAAGTTCACCAGAGTTCACATTAATGGGGGGGGGCAGGGGGGGGTGCACACAAATTATATATTCAGCGATCAATACATCTGTAATTATTATGTGTATAGTCTAAAGCTCCAGACCACGACCAGGAATGGAGGCCGGTGGGAGCGGTGGCGTTGGCGGTTGTGGTGGGGGCAAGGTGGGGGGGGGTTCATCTGCCCCCGCTGACCTGACTTGAGGTCACGAGTTCATCAAAAAGGGCATCGGTTCCGGGTTTTAACGTTTAACTCTGGAGGCGAGCAGATTTCACACCCCAGAAAGCGACACCCAAAAAGCAGCAGCTCCGACACCCGACCCTGGGAAAGCCTCAGCCCAGAGGGGGGGGGGCATCCACTCATCAGTCACCACTCCTGAATATGAGACATTCGTGACATCACTTCCTGCTTTGCATTCATTAATTTATTTGCAGGTTGAGTTTAAGAGGGTCTGCTCGAGGTTTCTTCCTGTTAAAGGACGTTTTTCCTAACCACTGTATTATATATATGTAAATGGCACTATATCTATCTAGCTGTGTGATTCTAATGATCACTAGTCAGTAAACACCTGAGAGCCAGAGCTCAAAAAGATGAGTCCAGAAAACCTCAGACGGGTGTGAGGATCGAACCCACGACCTCCTGAACCATAAAGAACCAATGGGAACCAGCCTCTTTACCCACTGAGCTACTCAGACTGAACACTTTCATCAAGAGGCGGCAAAACTCATTCCAGCAGCTCCTCTACTGTCAGCCCTTCCACTAGGGGGCGCTGTTGCTTAGCAACATCACCAGCTGGAGCTGATCAGTATTGATTAGTAGAGATCCACTCAGTCAAATCGGAAACAGTAATGGGAAAATGTGTGTTCAGACATTTACATGACTTTTTTTTGCCATCCATCATCACCAGAGTGCATTCTGGGATGGGACCGCCCACCAGAGGAAAAGGTTCAGACGCAGCTCTAAAAACATTCCTGATGTTGTGACGTCATCGTTCATTCATTCACAGGTGGAAATCAGTCAGATTCAGAGACGGCTTCAAAAAGGACCTGAAGGGATTCGATCCAACAACCTTCTGATCTCCAGACTAACGTTGCTACCAGCTGAGCTACGGTTCATGCTGGATCGTCACACCTCCTCAAACACCAGACAGGTGAAAACCACTTCCTGCAGGCTCTTCCTTCAGACAGCTCTTCCTCCCTCTGGTCTTCATGGCTCCTCAGCGCTGAAGATGGCTCGGTGGATAAAGACGGCGGACGCCATGCCAGGAGACGTTGGATCGAACCCTACCCAGGGCAACAGGTAGGACACCGAAATGCGTGTGTGGGTGGGGTCAAACAAAAACAAAGAAGCTTCAAAAACCAAACAAAAGCGATTTCCGGGCATTTCCGTTGCGTATTTCCGAATTTCATTTCCGAATTTCTGAATTTCCACCAATTTCATCTGCGAATTTCTGAATTTCCACCAATTTCAACACGTTGGACTACGAGGGAACAAAGAACACAACAGGTACGTGGAACTTTCTTTTTACTTTGTGAGTCTTTATAATTTACCTGTAAATCAGGTCTTCTGTCTATTTTCGGTGTAAAAACTACAACTTTAAATTCTGATGGATCAATACTGTCCTGATCAAAGGTCGACCTGGCTTTGATCAGTGAGTAACTGGTCGGTCAAGGCGGATGACCGCTCTCCAGAATCTGTCTCCGCCCTCCAGAGTCTGGGTCCTGCACGGAGTTTCTACCTCAATGAGGGAGTTTTTCCCCTTTTGGACTTTAGAGCTCCACTAAATGTTTTAGCCAACAATATGGAGAACATGTGATTTTCTGTGTATGAAGTTGTTCATCTCCGTGGTGCACCAGCATCGTGTCCAGAGTGTCCCCAACCTCTCACCTGTAAGTCTGCTGGGATAGGCTCCAGCAACCCCTGTGACCCCGTGAATCAGGAGAAGTGGATAATAAGATAAATGAATCTTCTTCTCCTTTGGGCTTCTCCCTTCAGGGTCTCCACAGTGAATCAGTGTCCTCCATCTAACCCTGTCTTCTGCATCCTCTTCTCTCACACCAACTACCTTCATGTCCTCTTTCACTACATCCATAAACCTCCTCTTTGGTCTTCCTCTAGGCCTCCTGCCTGGCAGTTCAAAACTCAGCATCCTTCTACCAACATATTCACTATCTCTCCTCTGGACATGTCCAAACCATCTCAGTCTGGCCTCTCTGACTTTATCTCCAGAACCTCTAACATGTGCTGTCCCTCTGATGTACTCATTCCTGATCCTATCCTTCCTGGTCACTCCCAGAGAGAACCTCAGCATCTTCATCTCTGCTACCTCCAGCTCTGTCTCCTGTCTTTTCCTCAGTGACACTGTCTCTAGACCAAACAACATCGCTGGTCTCACCACAGTTTTGTACACCTTTCCCTTCATTTTAGCTGAAACTCTTCTATCACACATCACACCTGACACTGTCCTCATGGGACAGGCTTGGGACCGGCACAACAAGACACTGGCTTGTGCCCTCTTGCGGCTAGATAAATGAATGAATGTGTTAATTTAAATATCTGTAGACTAGACTATACGCTGGAAGTCATTCAATATTTGTACAAATAAGAATTTAATTATATAAAAGAAAAGAACGTAGAAAATGGGAAATGAGAGAAAATTGATTTTACCTGGGGCTTAAGCTAAGAACAGTGATGTTTGTTGACTGCCTTTCTGTTTCCTCCTTTGCTGTCCAGATTTACGTTTGTGGTGGTCGGAATATAAATGACCTTCAAAGTTGTGAATGTTATAGTCCAGAGTCTGACCAGTGGACACACTGCGCCAACATGAGCACTAGACGCTGTGGATTAGGCATCGTTTTGTATGACAACCAGATTTTTGGGGTGATTAAATGAAGAACTAACCCAGACTGAGGCCAGCACCTGATGTTATCTCGTAGAGCTCTACGTTAAAAAACGCTGACAGAATGAAATGTCCTCTGTTTGGTGTTTAGTCGGCATTACGCGTGCTGTGTTCACAACCGTAAAGTTTCTTAGAATGCTGCACAATATATTAAATTTGGTTTGAACCCAAACACTCACATGACTATTTTATTTTGTTCTCACAGCTCGGTTGCCACAATTGCAAAATTTTTACCAACAATTTTGAAGTTTTCAAAAGCGTTGAGGCTAATGAGTGGCGTAATATACCCCCCATGTTGACCAACCGGTTTTTCTTTGACACTGCTGTGATTAACGACAAGCTGTTTGTCATGGGGGGCTTCAAAAACTTTGGCATATGCAAGTCTGTTGAGTCCTATGATGCAAAATCTAACACCTGGACTAGAACCAGTCCAATGCAGACTGATAGCCGGGGTCTCAGCTGCTGTACGGTCTCCAATCACCCCAGCTTGAAACAATACACCACAAGTCGTGACATCTTCCCGCTTTTAAAGCAAGTGTGAAAGTTGGAGGAGTCTTCAGGAGGCCAAATTAAACCTTTATGAACTAGTCTTTCAGCACAGTCTCATCTAGGACCACAAGCCCCCTTGGGAGGTGTCTGCAGAAGCAATAACTGTAACCCCCTGATGTGGATCGACAGATAAAATGCTCACATGTTCAAGTTAAAACTGATTGATCTACCCTTCACTTACCCAGCTCTGCCCTCGGTCCTCTCCCGGATTGTTCAGTGCTCATCCTGACTCTCCAGCCTTAGTATCCTGCCTGACGCTTTTGATCCTGGTAGATTCTGCCTGTCGCCAACCCCTGGTCGGATCTGTCTGCCTGGTTTGATTGCTCCTGTGTTTGACCCTGCCTCACTCCTGTCTTCTCGTTTGTCTCGTCGAATTCGTCTACCCTGTATTATTCAGCGCTTGAAGTCTGTCATATTAAACCTTTTTGAGACTCTTGACCCACCTGCTTCTCTCGTGCTTTTGGGTTGCCATGGCTAGTCTTGTTTGAGCTGTGACGGAGGAAGAAGCATGTGCAGCAAGAACACTAGAACACTTTGGTTTCCCAATGATTTGGTCTCTGACACGCCTGAGAGACTCCTTCATATCATGTCTGGACATCCAGAAGAATGCAATAGTGCACATAGGGACTAATGATGTGAAACAACACCGACGTGCTGAAACCAGACTTGGGTGAGCTGGTGAACACCTTCCTTCCAGTGGTGGGGGTCTGCTCGAGGTTTCTGCCTGTTAAAGGATGCTCTTCCTCGCCACTGTTTACTGATGGTAAATTCTTTTTTTGAGAAACTGGTTTAGAGCAGCTCTATGTGTAAAGAACAATGAGATAACATCTGTGATAATAGGGCACTATATATATAAACTTAGATTTAATGTAGTAACCAGCTGTGTTAATTCTAATGATCACTAGTCAGTAAACACCTGAGAGCCAGAGCTCAAAAAGATGAGTCCAGAAAACCTCAGACGGGTGTGAGGATCGAACCCACGACCTCCTGAACCATAAAGAACCAATGGGAACCAGCCTCTTTACCCACTGAGCTACTCAGACTGAACACTTTCATCAAGAGGCGGCAAAACTCATTCCAGCAGCTCCTCTACTGTCAGCCCTTCCACTAGGGGGCGCTGTTGCTTAGCAACATCACCAGCTGGAGCTGATCAGTATTGATTAGTAAAGATCCACTCAGTCAATTCAGAAAAAGTGATGGGAAAATGTGTGTTCAGACATTTACATTGACTTTTTTTTTTGCTAGCCATCATCACCAGAGTGCATTCTGGGATGGGACCGCCCACCAGAGGAAAAGGTTCAGACGCAGCTCTAAAAACATTCCTGATGTTGTGACGTCATCGTTCATTCATTCACAGGTGGAAATCAGTCAGATTCAGAGACGGCTTCAAAAAGGACCTGAAGGGATTCGATCCAACAACCTTCTGATCTCCAGACTAACGTTGCTACCAGCTGAGCTACGGTTCATGCTGGATCGTCACACCTCCTCAAACACCAGACAGGTGAAAACCACTTCCTGCAGGCTCTTCCTTCAGACAGCTCTTCCTCCCTCTGGTCTTCATGGCTCCTCAGCGCTGAAGATGGCTCGGTGGATAAAGACGGCGGACGCCATGCCAGGAGACGTTGGATCCAATCCTACCCTGGGCGACAGGTAGGACACCGAAATGCGTGTGTGGGCGGGGTCAAACAAAAACAAAGAAGCTTCAAAAACCAAACAAAAGCGATTTCCGGGCATTTCCGTTGCGTATTTCCGAATTTCATTTCCGAATTTCTGAATTTCCACCAATTTCATCTGCGAATTTCACTTCCTGAATTTCATCTGCGAATTTCTGAATTTCCACCAATTTCAACACGTTGGACTACGAGGGAACAAAGAACACAACAGGTACGTGGAACTTTCTTTTTACTTTGTCAGTCTTTATAATTTACCTGTAAATCAGGTCTTCTGTCTATTTTCGGTGTAAAAACTAGAACTTTAAATCCGGTTTGACTCTCAACTCTTGACTCGTCCGATTCGGAGCCGTTCGCTGCTGATTCTAAACGTTCTTCCTCTAGGCTGGGTTCTAGAACAATACTGTTCATCTCAGACCTGCTTCCTTGAGGTCATCAGGAAACACTTTGCCGTCATTGTTATGCTGATGATACCCGATTGAATCCTTTGACTGACTGGTCTTCTTCCCTGGAGTCTCTGTGCTCTATGTCCTCACAGGTTTTCTCAGGTCCAGCCCCCATCTGTCCATCGGCTGTGGACCTGCTCCTCTACTGCCTCCAGGGTCATTCCTCATCGGTCCGTCAGCAGGGGTCTGGGGTCCTTCCTTCCTTCCTTCCTTCCTTCCTTCCTTCCTTCCTTCCTTCCTTCCTTCCTTCCTTCCTTCCTTCCTTCCTTCCTTCCTTCCTTCCTTCCTTCCTTCCTTCCTTCCTTCCTTCCTTCCTTCCTTCCTTCCTTCCTTCCTTCCTTCCTTCCTTCCTTCCTTCCTTCCTTCCTTCCTTCCTTCTTTCCTTTCTTCCTTCCTTCCTTCTTTCCTTCTTTCGTTCCTTACTCCCTTCCTTCCTGATACACGTAGCTCTGAGAACCAGAATGACAACAGTTTGATAGAAGCCAAAATAGGAACGTATGATTTGCTAAAGATAAAATAATTGTTGCAAGACACAAAAGGTTCAAGAACCAAAGTAGAACATTTCTTTCCTGACGTCAACGTGTTTCTAGACAGCGTCCAGTTTGATTTTTAAAAAATTCATCTATCAAAATCTATCTATCTATCTATCTATCTATCTATCTATCTATCTATCTATCTATCTATCTATCTATCTATCTATCTATCTATCTATCTATCTATCTATCTATCTATCTATCTATCTATCTATCTATCTACACTTTGATTTGATGTAGTAACCAGCTGTGTTAATTCTAATGATCACTAGTCAGTAAACACCTGAGAGCCAGAGCTCAAAAAGATGAGTCCAGAAAACCTCAGACGGGTGTGAGGATCGAACCCACGACCTCCTGAACCATAAAGAACCAATGGGAACCAGCCTCTTTACCCACTGAGCTACTCAGACTGAACACTTTCATCAAGAGGCGGCAAAACTCATTCCAGCAGCTCCTCTACTGTCAGCCCTTCCACTAGGGGGCGCTGTTGCTTAGCAACATCACCAGCTGGAGCTGATCAGTATTGATTAGTAGAGATCCACTCAGTCAAATCGGAAACAGTAATGGGAAAATGTGTGTTTAGACATTTACATGACTTTTTTTTGCCATCCATCATCACCAGAGTGCATTCTGGGATGGGACCGCCCACCAGAGGAAAAGGTTCAGACGCAGCTCTAAAAACATTCCTGATGTTGTGACGTCATCGTTCATTCATTCACAGGTGGAAATCAGTCAGATTCAGAGACGGCTTCAAAAAGGACCTGAAGGGATTCGATCCAACAACCTTCTGATCTCCAGACTAACGTTGCTACCAGCTGAGCTACGGTTCATGCTGGATCGTCACACCTCCTCAAACACCAGACAGGTGAAAACCACTTCCTGCAGGCTCTTCCTTCAGACAGCTCTTCCTCCCTCTGGTCTTCATGGCTCCTCAGCGCTGAAGATGGCTCGGTGGATAAAGACGGCGGACGCCATGCCAGGAGACGCTGGATCCAATCCTACCCTGGGCGACAGGTAGGACACCGAAATGCGTGTGTGGGCGGGGTCAAACAAAAACAAAGAAGCTTCAAAAACCAAACAAAAGCGATTTCCGGGCATTTCCGTTGCGTATTTCCGAATTTCATTTCCGAATTTCTGAATTTCCACCAATTTCATCTGCGAATTTCACTTCCTGAATTTCATCTGCGAATTTCTGAATTTCCACCAATTTCAACACGTTGGACTACGAGGGAACAAAGAACACAACAGGTACGTGGAACTTTCTTTTTACTTAGTGAGTCTTTATAATTTACCTGTAAATCAGGTCTTCTGTCTATTTTCGGTGTAAAAACTAGAACTTTAAATCCGGTTTGACTCTCAACTCTTGACTCGTCCGATTCGGAGCCGTTCGCTGCTGATTCTAAACGTTCTTCCTCTAGGCTGGGTTCTAGAACAATACTGTTCATCTCAGACCTGCTTCCTTGAGGTCATCAGGAAACACTTTGCCGTCATTGTTATGCTGATGATACCCGATTGAATCCTTTGACTGACTGGTCTTCTTCCCTGGAGTCTCTGTGCTCTATGTCCTCACAGGTTTTCTCAGGTCCAGCCCCCATCTGTCCATCGGCTGTGGACCTGCTCCTCTACTGCCTCCAGGGTCATTCCTCATCGGTCCATCAGCAGGGGTCTGGGGTCCTTCCTTCCTTCCTTCCTTCCTTCCTTCCTTCCTTCCTTCCTTCCTTCCTTCCTTCCTTCCTTCCTTCCTTCCTTCCTGATACACGTAGCTCTGAGAACCAGAATGACAACAGTTTGATAGAAGCCAAAATAGGAACATATGATTTTCTAAAGATAAAATAATTGTTGCAAGACACAAAAGGTTCAAGAACCAAAGTAGAACATTTCTTTCCTGACATCAACGTGTTTCTAGACAGCGTCCGGTTTGATTTTTTAAAAATTCATCTATCAAAATCTATCTATCTATCTATCTATCTATCTATCTATCTATCTATCTATCTATCTATCTATCTATCTATCTATCTATCTATCTATCTATCTGTCTAAACTTAGATTTAATGTAGTAACCAGCTGTGTTAATTCTAATGATCACTAGTCAGTAAACACCTGAGAGCCAGAGCTCAAAAAGATGAGTCCAGAAAACCTCAGACGGGTGTGAGGATCGAACCCACGACCTCCTGAACCATAAAGAACCAATGGGAACCAGCCTCTTTACCCACTGAGCTACTCAGACTGAACACTTTCATCAAGAGGCGGCAAAACTCATTCCAGCAGTTCCTCTACTGTCAGCCCTTCCATTGGGGGGCGCTATTGCTTAGCAACATCACCAGCTGGAGCTGATCAGTATTGATTAGTAAAGGTCCACTCAGTCAATTCAGAAACAATGATGGGAAAATGTGTGTTTAGACATTTACATGACTTTTTTTTTTTGCCATCCATCATCACCAGAGTGCATTCTGGGATGGGACCACCCACCAGAGGAAAAGGTTCAGACGCAGCTCTAAAAACATTCCTGATGTTCTGACGTCATCGTTCATTCATTCACAGGTGGAAATCAGTCAGATTCAGAGACGGCTTCAAAAAGGACCTGAAGGGATTCGATCCAACAACCTTCTGATCTCCAGACTAACGTTGCTACCAGCTGAGCTACGGTTCATGCTGGATCGTCACACCTCCTCAAACACCAGACAGGTGAAAACCACTTCCTGCAGGCTCTTCCTTCAGACAGCTCTTCCTCCCTCTGGTCTTCATGGCTCCTCAGCGCTGAAGATGGCTGGGTGGATAAAGACGGCGGACGCCATGCCAGGAGACGTTGGATCCAATCCTACCCTGGGAGACAGGTAGGACACCGAAATGCGTGCGTGGGCGGGGTCAAACAAAAACAAAGAAGCTTCAAAAACCAAACAAAAGCGATTTCCGGGCATTTCCGTTGCGTATTTCCGAATTTCATTTCCGATTTCATCTGCGAATTTCTGAATTTCCACCAATTTCAACACGTTGGACTACGAGGGAACAAAGAACACAACAGGTACGTGGAACTTTCTTTTTACTTTGTGAGTCTTTATAATTTACCTGTAAATCAGGTCTTCTGTCTATTTTCGGTGTAAAAACTAGAACTTTAAATCCGGTTTGACTCTCAACTCTTGACTCGTCCGATTCGGAGCCGTTCGCTGCTGATTCTAAACGTTCTTCCTCAAGGCTGGGTTCTAGACCAATACTGTTCATCTCAGACCTGCTTCCTTGAGGTCATCAGGAAACACTTTGCCGTCATTGTTATGCTGATGATACCCGATTGAATCCTTTGACTGACTGGTCTTCTTCCCTGGAGTCTCTGTGCTCTATGTCCTCACAGGTTTTCTCAGGTCCAGCCCCCATCTGTCCATCGGCTGTGGACCTGCTCCTCTACTGCCTCCAGGGTCATTCCTCATCGGTCCATCAGCAGGGGTCTGGGGTCCTCCCTTCCTTCCTTCCTTCTTTCCTTCCTTCCTTCCTTCCTTCCTTCGTTCCTTCTTTCCTTCCTTACTCCCTTCCTTCCTGATACACGTAGCTCTGAGAACCAGAATGACAACAGTTTAATAGAAGCCAAAATAGGAACGTATGATTTGATAAAGATAAAATAATTGTTGCAAGACACAAAAGGTTCAAAAACCAAAGTAGAACATTTCTTTCCTGACGTCAACGTGTTTCTAGACAGCGTCCGGTTTGATTTTTAAAAAATTCATCTATCTATCTATCTATCTATCTATCTATCTATCTATCTATCTATCTATCTATCTATCTATCTATCTATCTATCCATCCATCCATCTATCTATCTATCTATCTATCTATCTATCTATCTATCTATCTATCTATCTATCTATCTATCTATCTATCTATCTATCTATCTATCTATCTATCTATCTATCTATCTATCTATCTATCTATCTATCTATCTATCTATCTATCTATCTACCTATCTACCTATCTATCTATCTATCTAAACTTAGATTTAATGTAGTAACCAGCTGTGTTAATTCTAATGATCACTAGTCAGTAAACACCTGAGAGCCAGAGCTCAAAAAGATGAGTCCAGAAAACCTCAGACGGGTGTGAGGATCGAACCCACGACCTCCTGAACCATAAAGAACCAATGGGAACCAGCCTCTTTACCCACTGAGCTACTCAGACTGAACACTTTCATCAAGAGGCGGCAAAACTCATTCCAGCAGCTCCTCTACTGTCAGCCCTTCCACTAGGGGGCGCTGTTGCTTAGCAACATCACCAGCTGGAGCTGATCAGTATTGATTAGTAGAGATCCACTCAGTCAAATCAGAAACAGTGATGGGAAAATGCATTCTGGGATGGGACCGCCCACCAGAGGAAAAGGTTCAGACGCAGCTCTAAAAACATTCCTGATGTTCTGACGTCATCGTTCATTCATTCACAGGTGGAAATCAGTCAGATTCAGAGACGGCTTCAAAAAGGACCTGAAGGGATTCGATCCAACAACCTTCTGATCTCCAGACTAACGTTGCTACCAGCTGAGCTACGGTTCATGCTGGATCGTCACACCTCCTCAAACACCAGACAGGTGAAAACCACTTCCTGCAGGCTCTTCCTTCAGACAGCTCTTCCTCCCTCTGGTCTTCATGGCTCCTCAGCGCTGAAGATGGCTCGGTGGATAAAGACGGCGGACGCCATGCCAGGAGACGTTGGATCCAATCCTACCCTGGGCGACAGGTAGGACACCGAAATGCGTGTGTGGGCGGGGTCAAACAAAAACAAAGAAGCTTCAAAAACCAAACAAAAGCGATTTCCGGGCATTTCCGTTGCGTATTTCCGAATTTCATTTCCGAATTTCATCTGCGAATTTCTGAATTTCCACCAATTTCATCTGCGAATTTCTGAATTTCCACCAATTTCATCTGCGAATTTCTGAATTTCCACCAATTTCAACACGTTGGACTACGAGGGAACAAAGAACACAACAGGTACGTGGAACTTTCTTTTTACTTTGTGAGTCTTTATAATTTACCTGTAAATCAGGTCTTCTGTCTATTTTCGGTGTAAAAACTAGAACTTTAAATCCGCTTTGACTCTCAACTCTTGACTCGTCCGATTCGGAGCTCATTATAAACTCTATTTTCCAAATTTCACTCCGCAAACGTCTGACTTTCCTCAGCGACCCGTTTTCTTTCTCCCCGTTGGGCTCAAATCATCCAGAAGGACGGAGGAACACACACCGCCCGGATTTCTTGTCTCGATCTGTGACGTCATAGTCCACCAAACCTGACACTTCCTTGCTGACGCACCTCACACCTTCCGCGTGGCGCGCAATTCCCGCACTTCTGGCGCAGGAAGTCGCGCCTGACGCGCGCGCTGACACCTCAATCCGTGGGAAAGGATCTGCGCGCCAAATGAACCGAAAGCGAGTTTTTTTTTAACTAAAAAATGTCCGGATTACGCATCGGATTAATCTGATATTTATTTAACTTGGTTAAAGAAACAGAAAACAAAACAAGAAACTTCTTTTCAAGACATTTATTGGAATTTCCAGCAAACCAGGAATAAGTTAAACATTTACATTCTTGTTTGGTGTAGAAAAAAAACACGTATTTACATTTATTTACAGGGAGAATATAAATTAAAAGAAATATATTATCAAATTCTGCACTGAACGCGTTTTCAGTTCTGCTCCTTCTCATCTTCCTCCTCTTCCTCCTCGCTGTCCTCCTCGCTGCTCGGCTCCTCGTAGACGCTGATGGTCGCCTGGACCGGATAGTTGCGCAGGAGCGACTCTGCGTCCCGGTACAGGTAGTCGAAACACCTGGAGCGGGGCCAGAACAGCCTTTAAAGAGAGAGAGAGAGGAGACTGCGTGAGGCGGGAAACCACCTGCGTGAGGAACCGATCACACCGATCGATCTTCTTACTTCACCGGGTGTGTGATTGGAGCCGGTTTGACGCGCTCGCCTGGAGCCTGGATTCAAAGCAAAGGTGACATCAATGCGTGTTTTCAATCCCTCAGACAATCCACGTTTCAAGGGGATCTAAACTCACGTTCTGTGCGCCAGGGTTCTCCGTGTTTCCGGTCCACGGCCTCCACACCGGGCCGGACTGCTGGGGCGCGTCTCCTCCAGGTAAACCAGAATTGAATCCACGGCTGGGGGGTGTCTCCTCCATGTTTTCCTTTGCAGAGGTGGTTCCTGCGTGGAGTCCTCAGAGGATGTGTTGACCCGGAGAAGAGGAAGCCTCTATTTATCAGTGCGTGGGCAGCCGGTGCCAAATTGCGCTTTCACGCGTCTCCAAGTGTTTCCATGCGCCGCGGCGCGGAGGTGCGAAGTCACACTTCAGCAAACCCGAGACATATGGTGAAGCTTTCTGCTTCAGGTTTCCCAAAAGAAGACTAGAATAATCTCCCGTGACGTCTGACTTGTTGGAAACATTTTTTTTAAATCGATTTAATCGATCAGGATTGGAGTCTTGAGACAAGCGTGCGCTCCGCTCCCATTAAACCTCCACTTAGATTCGATTTTAAAAGAATAATTTCACTGTTGATGCACTTTGCAAATCACGTGACGCATATTTCTTATCAGTATTTGCGTTTGGAAAAAGAAAAAGCAAAAAAAAAAAAGCTGAACTCTTCAACCTGTGCGCCGTTTGCGGGAGGTGTGAACAAACACGTGTCCTGTTGTCCCCCGGCCTGCTGGGAGAGATGATGGAGACGCGCGTTTGTTGAAGGGGGGGGGGGGGGCACGTGTCAGCCTGTTGAAAACATCAGATCCACTTCTGCATCACCCCCCCCCCCCATCCTTTCAAAAAACATATCATAATTTGATTCCTTTATTCTATTAAACGTGTTTTTTCGCCGTTGCGCCACCAGAGGGCGGCGTGGACCCACACGGGGGTCTGACACAAGCGTGGGGGTGAAAAGGATGTATCTTCTAACACCGCAAGAACACACAGCTCTCGGTTCGGAGTCACAGCGTGTGTTTTCATCTCAACTTCTTTTTTTTTCAGGTAATAGATTAAAAAAAAAAAATCTGCGAGGATCGCGCGTAAAAACGCGCACCACGCATGTCGGGCGTTAAATCCCGCTGACAAACGGCTCCATCGCCTTCACCACCCAACTCCCCAGGGAGAGGCAGTGAGGGATCAGAGCTAATAAGGCCCCTATAGATCTGCCTGTCAATCTATGGGTGCCTTCGTCTCCTCTAATGAGCTCTAAAGGAGGCAGGATGTAAAAGTAGGTCGGCACATTTACACTATTTTCTATGTTTCCAGGCCTTTTCATCAAAAACATTCGCATTCAATCACCGCCAAGTGAACAAAACGCATCAAATGAGCACAAGAACAGGAACGCACAAAAGAGGCAGGCGCCTCGGTCGGCCGTGAATGGAGGAAAATGATGATTCCCGTCAAACGGAGAGGAAAAACGATCCCAACGAGACGTCATCCGTCATCGGCTTCATCGGTTTGGAGGAAGAAACTGATGCTCCATATCTCGAGGAGGTTTGAGATTGACCCCCCCCCCCTCTCTCCATCCTCAGTTCCTCCCTCCCTGAACGAAGAGACGCCTCTTCATCGGCCTCAGCTCCTCTTTTGAGTCATCTTCACCGTGATTACCCTCCTCCTCCTCGCGGGTCGCACTCGGTTCCATTTCGCTCAAGTCATTTACTCTTCTCTTGCAAAAGTGTCCGCGCTCGACTCAAAGTAATAACAACTCCTCTCCATGGCAACCGTCAACACACACACACACACACACACACACACACACACACACACACACACACACCCACACACACACACACACACACACACACACAGCTGATCTGTTTATTTGTGACTTATTAAATTAAATCGGTGAATATGAAAGAGCCGTTTGGAGACGGCGCCTGACAGCGGTCTTCAGGAGTCTTCACTTACCTGCTGAATGGTTCTTATTAAAAGTTGAAGGCCGGGGTCAAAGGTCACCTGCTTTGTTCCTATATTCTACGTTTCTACCTGCAGCTGAAAAAGCTTTCATTCCAAGATGGATATATTCAAAGGAAAAACCTCGTTCCAGCCAGTCTGACCCTCCTCCTGGGGGGGGGGGGGGCATTCTGGGTCATCCTGACAGAGCGGCTGGAGTGTGTCGATTTGCATTAAAGCGTTTCTTTCTACCTCAACATCGTCTCTTTCACCATCATGATGGAAAACTTGAGTCTTTTTAATCCAGGTTTCGACAGGTTCAGTCTTTTCCACGTCTTAAAATGTACGATTTATTATAAATCAAGCTTTTGTCTGAGGCGCTGAGGAGGTGAACGGCGTATTAATTAATATGTTGTGTGCGGATCTCTCCAGACGGAGGAATAATAATTCGCTCTAAGCAGCAGCGGCGCTCCCACCGGCGGCGGTTTGATTAAACATTTACGGGGTTTTTTCTAAATCCTTTCCAGGCGTGAGGGTTTTGTCCTGAAAACCACGAGGCAGAAGGTCGGACCGATCCAGATCCGGCTGACACGGAGGTTCCGGGTGTTTCCTTGGAAACCGTGTGATGGAGCAGGTGGGGGGGGGGATATTGGAAATAAAAGCCAAAAAAAAAGAACAGCTGGAAATTCTATTTTTAACCTTGAACAGCGGATTGACAACTTTTGATTCATTCATCGCCCCCCCCCTGCCCCCCCCCCCCAGTCCGAACATTTTGGTTTATGAAGGAACATCTGGAGCGAGACTCAAACCTAATGCAGACTAATGAGACCCGCTTCTGATTCATCCACAGACGTTTTTATAAAATGAACACGCGTTTCCAGTCTCGTCTCCATATCGACGCAGCTCGTCAGTAGAAGCAATTTAAAAAAACCATTAGAGGCGTCGGCGTGGAGGAGCGTCGCCTCCGTCCTCTAAACGGTTAAGAATAAAAGGCGCTTCTTAAATAAAAGAGAAGAAGTTCACCTGCAAGTAAAACCTTCAGAAAGAATAATCGGAAGATTGAAAAATGTTAAATGGATTTCTGAGTGCGTTTTTTAAAAAATATTTTATTGGAAGTTATTTTATGGAAGGTGTTCCTCAGGACGGCCGCTCCCGCCAGCAGGGGGCGCAAACAACAGGTGAGCTCCACTGCAGATCTTTGTAGAAAAAGAAAGGCGTGGCGGAAGTGAGTTGGAGCTTCCACTTCCGGTGTTCCTAATTTAAATCCAAACGTGTCACGACGGATGTCTTTCACGCGTAATCCCACACGCGTCATGACGCGTAACCCGCGTGTATTGGAGGGGAAACGTCAGGTGTGAGGGGGCGCGCTCCACACGGACGCGCAAGGGAGGCTGGATTGGCGGTGACGCGCAGCGCGCTCCAACACAACCGGGATCCGCTCCAAAGCGGAGCGACCGCGGCACGGAGACGATGGATCCCTGCGCGCGTCACGCCCCCCTCCCTGGATCGACGGTGGATTCCTGGAGGTCGAGCTAACCGGAGTTCGCTCCCAGTTCGGGGAGGGGGAAAACTTCTTTTACCGGGTCGATTCACCCCCCCACCACCCCCCCCCATCAGGGCTCGTAGGATCGGTTCGAGATGTCCGACTTCCACAACCGGAGCAAGCCGAGCGCCCGACGCGGGGACTACGTGTGGCAGTACGAGTACTACGACGACGAGGAGCCGGTGTCGTTCGAGGGACTCCGAGCGCACAGATGTGAGACGGTTTTATGATCTCCTCTCCCTCCTCACCTCCACGACTCCTCTAATTAGACATTTCCTTTTCCTCCTTCCACTCCCCAGCATCCTCATCCTCACTTCTGTCTTCATGGAATGAGGAAGAAGGAGTGAGGATGAGGAGGAATTTCCACTCTAATCAACCTCTTTGACCTTTCAGACTCCATCGTCATCGGATTCTGGGTGGGATTGGCCGTCTTTGTCATTTTTATGTTCTTCGTTCTCACGCTGCTCACCAAGACGGGGCCCCCCCATCCAGAGTGAGTCCTATTTTTTATTTTTTTTTCATAATAAAAGCTCTATTTGACTCTTCTTTTTTTTTTTTGGAATCTTTTTCCCCAACAGGAACCCCGATTCGGCCGAGAAGCGCCACCGACCGGGGAGCTGCCAGGTGGACGTCGACCCGCCCCAGGAGGAAAACGACCACGCCTTCTCCCGCCCGCTGATGGCCGAGTCGCGCTCGTACTTCCACTGCTACATCGGAAAGGAGATCCGGCAGAAGTTAGACGACCAGACGAGAGGCGGGAAGCCAATCCGGAGGGGGTCCTGCCCCCGGGGCAGAGGTCTGGACGAGATGGAGGAGGAGGAGGAGGAGGAGGAGGAGCCTCTCAAGGCGGACGAGTCCGTCAGGGACCGGTCCTACTTTTCCCACTTCAACATCCCCAACTTTGTCAATCTGGAGCACAGCTCCGCCCTGGGGGAGGACGACCTGCTGTACGAGCCGTCCGTCATGACGGAGTCCCGCCTGAGGGACGTCTGCTGAGGCGGCGCCGCCGAGACGTCCCACAATCCCTCTGGGTTCGGACGTTGTTCTGGATCATCGTCCAGGGTCATCCTGACCTCAACGGGTTCAGAGACATTTTACGCCGACTCGTCTTTTCGTTTTTTATTGTCGTATATTTTGCCTGTTTAAAAAAAAAAAACCGATGAGAAAAACTTCTCATTTTTTGTGTCTTTGTCCTGTCGTGTGAATAAAAACCATTTCAAACATTTCTGGTCGTTCTAGACTTTATTCTGGATGAATCATCTCGTAGCTTCAGTTCAAGGGGTCAATGAGGTGAATGAGCCTTCCATCAGCCACCGCCGCCACCAGCGTTTTTTGTTTTTTTTTAGGTGGCAGCGGCGGCTGATGACTCTGCTGAGACAAACTTTACATTTCCGGGCTGTATAGCGATCAATCCGAGTATTTTCTCGACCAATCAGGGGCGGGATGAATCCAAAGGTGGCTACAAGTGACCAATGGGAGCAGGTTTTGACTCTCGAGGTTTTCCTCCGTTAAAGAACGCATTAAAAAGCAGAAGCGACGTCCGTCCCTCGAATGTTTTTTCTTGCGAAATTACGTGATTTAAAGCCGCGCCAGGCGGCGGCGACGGACAGAACATTGCTCGGTGTTATTCTCATGTACCACCAGTGGACCCGCCCACGTACAGTTAGCCGCATGCTAAACGGATGTGCTCGGAATACCAGACGGCTGATCAAATCAGACTTTTCCGCGTCGCCACAAACAACCCTTTAATCCGTGAAGAATAATAAATGCCCTCCTGTTGCCTGCCGACACCTCCCAGCTTCACGCTGGGGGCTAAAATGAGCAAATGTGATTGGTTAATGACCCCCCCCCCAGTCGCACAAAAGCCAGTTAGCCGTTTTTGTCATAAAGAGTTAAAAAAATTTGGAGAAGATTTCGCTGTGGTCCCTTCATTTCTGGAAGGGAGATCTTCAAATAGGGTTGCCATGGTGATTTGGACTAAAAGCAGGGAGGAGCAGTGACTCACGGTCCTGTCGGCCGTCTGAATGGGGGGGGGGGTGTCAAGTCCAAATATGAAAACCAATCGAGGGAAACGCCGGGATTGAAACGCCGCCGGCGTCGAACAGGAAGGACTTGTCGGTCGTTTCCAACTCCTGCATGCCTCAGCAGAAGCTCTTCCAGCTACTTTTTTACCTGGGGGAGGACAGGTCTCCACGGGTGCAGTGAGCACCAACGACCAGCAGGTGGGGCAGTGGAGTCAAACTGCTTTCAAAGCCAAAATGCCATTTGCCTCCCAAATTGGTTTCTCCAAATTTTGAGTGGACAAATGGTTGAGCTGCAGCGACACCTGAGCAGATGATGACCCACAGGGGGGGGGGTAGGTTTGGAAAGGGGTGGGCGGGGTTAAACAACATTTTGTTGATGCCAAAAATTCTTTCGGATCCGGTGGGCGTGGAAAAAATGTTGATTATACACTCGCGAGAGCGGAAAAGAACGAAAGCCGACGACGTCTCCGAAGTGTCGCTGAGATTGCAGAACAAAAAACGTGACGAGATCCAGATTAAAATCAAATCCGTCGCGCCGAAGCCAGGCAGATTAGATTAGATTAGGATTACAAACACAGCGTTTATAAACGAGACGCTTCGCCTCATTTCAAGCAGACGTTTTCCAGGATAATCATCCGAAAGTGCGGCCTAGCTGATGAACGTTTATTCCAAATTATCGGTGATGTAACCCGCAGCACAAAGACGGCTGGATGTGTTTTTTTTTGTGTTTTTTTCGGAGACGATATTAAAAAAAATTAATTCCGCCTCCGCGGAAAATGAATGAAAGAGAAAAAGAGGAAAAAAAAAAACTTTTTTGGACAAAAAAGACTAAAAGCAGAGCGAGCAGCTGCAGAGAAAGCATGTCTGAAACTGTATTTACCACAGGGAGGGGGCGGATAGGTGGGGCTGGGGGGGGGGGGGCAAGAGGAGCTCCTGTCACGTGTTGCCAAACCAGTATGTCTGTGCATATTAATGAAGTTACTGTCAATAGAGGGTTTTACTGTTCACCTCAAACACGACGTGACTCAACCCAACGTGGCTTTAGCTCTGGGGGGGGGGGGGGGCGGGTAAGGTGAGGTGGGATGGGGGGGTTTGTGGGTAAAAGTAATGTGTTAATTATTAATTGGGTGGAGAATGAGGCTGGTTTCCGGTGGCGCATGAATTAATCATGGGGGAGACAGGTAACAGGTGGTGCGTTCAGGGCTCGCTTGGACTCTTTTATTGGAGGGGTGGGGGGCACATGTGGGATGTATGTTCAGTTTCCATACTAGATATGATTCGGTTTAACCCCCGTGGCGCTTTGGAATCCTGACTTTATCGAGCCTGACTTGGAACCAGGTGTTGGATGGAGTTCTCGAGGATCCAAACAACCCGATTGGTTCTCCTGGAGCGCGCGGGGTGTGTTACCTGGACCGGGCAGATTCCTCCTGCGCCTCGGCGCGCAGTGTCAGACAGGCGCGTCCCGACAGCTGTCTGCAGCCGCGACGCGCTCCTCCATCCGAACCGGAGCGGAGCGCGATAAATATTGATCAGGTGTTTGTTGCTTCAGTGAGGGGGGGGGGGGTGTAGGTACAGGTTCAAGCCGGGGGGGTGGTGGTGGAAGAGGCTGGAAGCCTATATTCTCCACCGGGTGCGTTCAGAGGCGACACGACGGTAGGAGCGCGTCGGGATCATGGTGAGTGTTCTGTGACGCATGCAGGAATGAACGGGGGTGGGGGGGGGTGTCAGGGTCTGTTTGCTTTGGTCTGATGGAGCAGTTTGTGCAAGAACCTGTTACACTTTCGCCAGGGGGGGAAGGGGAGGCGGGGTATGGGTGCGCGTTCACGTTTCAGCCTTAGTCATCAAACTGTTAAATGTGCGTGTGACGACCGTTAAATGTCAAAAATAATCACCTGCCCAGGTGTGACCTTCTGTGGAATCGATTATTTGGTGGGTGGGTGGGTGGGGGGAGCCACTCCCACCAGAACGGACGAATCAGAGACTCTGTGGCAAGGTCAGAATAAAATCATTATCTTTTATTTATTTTTATTTTTTTTAAAGGATTTGGATCGATTAAAAGAGTCGAAACAAAAGTTTGTTGTTGGTTAAAAAGGCAGTTAAACAGTTAAACTGCCGAGTGGAAAGACTGACACGGAGTTCGCGCCAAGTCACACAAGGGCATTCGGGTTTGGAGAACCAAAAACAGAACTCTGAAAAACCGCAGAAGTCGGTGCGTCATTTCCCCTGGAAAAGTTTGGAGACGGCCTTTTTGAGGCATTCAGGGACGACGCGTAATGTAGGAAATTCTAAACTTCACCTGACAGAGCGACTTGGATAAGTTGTTTTTCTTTAATTTTTATTTATTTGCTAACTTTGACAAGTAAATTCCAGTCGTATAAATGTTGCCATGGCAACACAATAAACACAGAAGGCTCATTAATATAGAAGCACAAGAAAGAAAACATTAAACAGATCCTGATCCGCCGATGTGAAGACATTTTTGTTGGATCAGATTCCAGGATTATTCCCAGGATCGAGTTGAAGGGATGATGTTGGCGATGCGGTCAAAACGAAGTCGTCATGGCAACAGCACTATAAAACCTGTATGAGTGCGTGTCGTTACCTCCTCAGGGTCACATAAACCGCAACTCACATGTTTACGCACATCCACCAACAAATGGTTTGTAAATAAAGAATTTCCCGTCATCTGGCTGCGTAAATGATGTTTCTGGATTATTAATAAAACAAACAGACTAGTTTTGTGTTTTAAGTGAGAAACTGTTGAGTCTCCGGGGCGCAGAAATAAGTTTAGGTTTGAGTTTTTAGAGTAAAACACCAATTATCTCTCAAAAGACGCAGCTGTTTTGGAGTTTGCGCGTGTTTGTGAAGTATCCGAGGCGTCCTTGAAGGCATCATTATACCACCGAGTTACGTGAGCGCTATTGAGGGGGCAGAACTTAATCCCCTGCATCTCAGATGCCAGTCCGGCGCAGTCGTTTTCGCTGCGGACGCGTCTCTGGACGCACAGGACGCGTAAAAACGCAGTTTTAGCGCAGATCCGGGGCTGCGCTAAAACGGACAGGCGCATCTGGTTTGGAGTGGGGCAAAAACTTGATCCGAGTCAGGGTGAGTTGGTGCCAAGAGGGACGAGTTGCAGCTGGATGTGTGACTCCTCCAGCCGAGGCAGAGTATCTCCTGTTCATCCAACATTCCTGCTTCACCTCCTTCTGTGGTTTTTTAGCCTGATCCTCTTGTTTGTTTTATGCTCCTTAGGAGTTTTTTTTTTTTTTGCTCAAACCCAAATCATGTTCACATCCTACGTAAAGAATCTGAATGATTTGGTATTTTCCACGGTAAGCTTCCAGGCGCTGAGATCCTCCTGCATGATCTTTGCTGCATGAGCGAAAACAAAAGATGTAGGAACAAGCGACCCTTTCTCCCCTTGGAGCGCTCTCCTGTCTCCTCCTTTGTTCACGGGCCCTTTGACATATTTGCACTTCCACGTGGAGCAGCTGTCAGTTTATTCAGAACAAACACATTTTGGACGCTGCATGTGTGTCGCCCGCCCTCGGAGCGAGTTGGGGAGATGCTCACATGTGGTTTTCTCTGCTCCTGTTTCAGTCGGAGAGCTCCGAGGAGCAGCCCAGCCCCGGGGTCTTGAGTCGGATCGGAAGCTGGTTCTCTCCCTGGAGGACGAGGACTCCCACCAGTCCCACCGAGACGTCTCCGACCAGGGGGGAGGCGGAAAAGACAGACGGGGAAGAGGAAGGTGGAGAGTCTACGAGAACTGAAGCGAGGGAACGACGGAGCGAGGAGGAGGAGAACCTCTCCGGTGATATTTTACCCCGTAAAGAGGAGGACGCCAAGGAGTCTGCCCACAAAGAGAGCTCCGGTTTGTGCATCCCAGAGTTAACCGACGGAGGCCCGACGGGGGAGGAGTTTGTTTGGAGCAGGAAGAGCAGAAGAAAGGAGAGGGAGGAGGGCAGCGGTGGTATTTCAGAGAGCGGGAATCCTGAGAAAAATGCCAGTCATCTGACACATCTGTCTTCCTCGTCGGAGCAGGGAGTGGTATGGGACGCGGCCCAAAATCAGCCTCGGGCTCAGGGACCGGCGCACGCTCAGACAGGCAGGAGGCTCCATGTGTACCTGGAGGAGACCAGCGTGATTCAGTGCGGTCGGGAAGCCAACGCCGGCGAGCCGGTCGTCCACACTAAAGTCACCAAGAGCTTGGAGATCCCTCGCAAGTCCACGTCCAGCCTCGATTCGTTGGACGGCTCGGGTTCGACGAGCGAAGAGACGAAAAGGATAAATGCGAGTCCGGTTTTTGGGACGGAAAGCACTTCTGGCGGATCTGAAGGAGTTTCACCCAACTCTGGTGTAAACCGACAGTTTGAAGAGGAAACCGGTGGAGACGGCATGGGGCGGAAAAACGGGAGGAGGAAATCCCGAAAGAACTTTCAGGGAGATGCGGAAAAATCGCCTCCAAAAGTCGAACCTGTCTCGGATGCTTTCCCAACGTCGGATAATTCAGTCATCAGCACTGAGGCCAAAAGTCCAAAGACTCTAAAAGGAGAGTCTCCAATAAACTCCTCCTCCGAGCATGGCTCCGCCCCCGAGGCCTCACCTGAACAAACGGAGGGAAAGACTTCCTGCCTCGATGCAGCCGAGCCGCGGGGCAGGTTCCATGACCGGGATTCAGTCGCTGCTGCCTCTCTGGAACGTGTGGTCGACTCCCCGGCAAACATGGAGGAGAAGGATAGTCTTCAGCAGGTGGAGGGGAAGTCGGAAGCACCGGAGCCCAAACGCAGGAGTATTAAGGTTTCCAGAAGCGAGGTGAAGCTGATCACGAAAAACGTGCGTCTGAACGCGAAGCTGATCCCAGACGGAGACAAACGGGACGTTAAAACTAAAAAACTGACAAAGGTTGAGGATAAACCCCCAACGGAAGGCGAATCACGGTGAGTCCTGACTTTGATTTGTTTGATTAATTGATCACAGACACAAATCAGTGAGCGGTGAATGAATGAATGACTCATAGCATTCCGTGAGCTGCAGTGTAAATAACAAAGGCTCAAAATCAATGAAGGTTCAGGATGAAAAGATTGAAATGTAGGTCAAATGAAATGAACGTTTGTTTTGGCGTCCAACATGTTTCAGTTCCAACCTGTACCGTTTGTCCTACACAGGCCACATCAATCGAGGGCGAGGAAAGAGGAGCTTAAACCGGAGTTGGGACGCATCGCAGATAAAATCCGACTCTTTGAGGAGACCGCCGAGAGGTCCAGGAAGCAGACCTTCCAAACGCCGAGGAGCGTGGACGCCTCTCCGGTCCGGACAGTCTCCGACAGGCTGAAGGCGGATTTCACGTTTCCAGAGCAAAGGTCCAAATCGGCTGATCCTTACGACAAACCCAGGTCCAGTTCGCCATCGCCCAGCAGGGAGCGGCCAATGACGATCAAGGAGCGGACGAGGAACTTCACAGAAGCGACTAAAAGAAATGAAAGGAGGGCGCCTCCTCCGAAAGCAGCTATGACAGGAATGTCTCAAGAACATACCTTACTTACGTCATTGAAGTCACAAAGGCCGAACAATCAGGGCAAACCTGCCCCGAGGGGTGAGATGCAATCAAAGACAGTGTCAAGAATAGCATTAGAACCAGAAGAGCGAGATTCTGCTCTACCAGACCGAAAGATTTCAGATTCTGATAAGAAACCAACGGACTCCAAATCAGAAGATGCAGCCGCCTCCAAAACAGAAGACAAAGGTGAGAAAACGAACCGGACGGAGACACAGGTTCAAGATAAAGAGTCGGATGTTTCTGTAGAGCCGACCAGTAGCGTCAGCCAGCAATCCAAAAGAATCAGCAGGTCAAAAAGAAGAAAGAGTCGTGAACCAACCAGTCCCAGCCGCCCAAAGAGTGAAAATGACCCGGATCAATCAGCAGGTAAACCAACAGCGGCGTCTGCTAGAAAACTGGTAGATGATGCCAAGGAAACCACCTCTGACACCAAACTCACAGATGAAATCTTTTTACAAGCTGATGAAGCCAAAGGAATTGCAGCAGCAGATGAACAGTCTTTACTTTCTGGAAAAGAGGACGCATTTAAAAATGAACTGAAAGTATTGGATAGAGAGCCAGATGCTTCTTCTCTAAAGGAACACATTGACAAGCCAGAGAGAAAACAGGATTCTGAGGGACTGGTCAGCCAAGATGAACCAGATACGACCGCCTCCATTAGCAGAACAAAGGCTGCTATTGACCAGGTTCCAGAGATTTTACCCCAAGAGGAGGAAAAGGCCAGAGGACACTGCCCTTTATTCACACCGGAGAGGGAACAGGTCCCTGAAGACAACGGCAAGGTAGAAAAAGTTCAGCCTCCTCCTCCTCATGAGGAGCAGGAGTCACCTGTGAGACATCCCAGGTTAGGTGTAGACTTAAAAAGTAGAAATAAAATAGAGAAATCCAATAAAAGTGGGCAAACAGAAGCGCCACGACACAAAGAGGCAGAACTAATAACCCAGACGGAGCGTAAAGATGTGGAGAAATTAGAAAATGTTGACGGCAATAAAACAAATGAAACCAAGACAAAGAGAAAGGAGAAACCGCAGCAGCTCCGGCCTTCAGATGAAATTATCTTGGTTTCTGATGGCGGTGAAGTTCTGTCAGAGAGAGGCGGGGGTGTGGGGAAGGTGGGCGAAAGAAAAAATACCAGAGAAGAAGAAAAGTCACAGCGAGTCACAAACAAACACAAACCACAAGACAGCCGACCAGAACCGGAGTCTGAAGTCTCTGAAAGGACGTCAACAGACGACCCTCCTGAGAGGCAACATGGAAGAGGGAGGGTGGAACCGAGGAGGACCAGGAGTGATGAAGAACCTCCTGTTGGAAATACAACGGCAAATTTGACGACTGACTTGAAGTCGACGGAAAGCGGCGGGACAGAGTGGGCGGTGATTCGAGCGGAAACACAGTTTGATTCTGTATCTGTGGAAAAATCTGACAATCCACCAGATGAGTCATGGGCACATGGAGCTAATGGTGCCGAGGTCCCCAGCGAGAAGCCTATTAGTAAAGCAAGTACTGCAGCCGAGGGGCCGACCACCAATGCTGCTAATGGCGCTACGGCACTGATAACCAAGAAGCTCGATAGCTTGTCGGGGAAAAAATTACGTCTCAAAAAGCCTACTTCAGTTTCTGCTTCTAAATCGGTTTGCAGCGAGGGAGCGCCGAGAGATGATGAGAAAAAGACTTCAGCTATTGAAGCAGTGCCTTCAGAAGTAAAAATCTCTGGAGATATAAAAGTTGCTTCTGTACGCCTCCAACGCGAGGCATCAAAAGATGAAGAGGAAATAAATGATAGCACTTCAGTCAAGGCTGCAGAAACAACGGGATCGCGGCCCGCTGATAGCGCTGCTCCTGTCACCGCTATTCAGGACAAAACATTACCTTCAGCGACAAAAGAAGAGTCACGCGTCGGGAATGGTGAACTCCTTTCACACCCTGACCTCCAGACAGTCAAGAAACAACCGCCCAATGGCAAGAGTCCAACTCCCAAAGCACCAACGTCACCAGAGACTAAGAAACTGTTTGTGGACTCGATCCAACTCTCATCCATGAAGTTTGATTTTTCGCGGGGACTGAGCAAAGACGACTCAACAACGCAAGACGTCCCCTCCAGCTGGCTGGACCTGGACTTCCCCAAACAGAAGCTGAAAGTCTCCGCCCCCAAACTGACCTATTCCGGAAGTGAGAGCAATCTCCTGGACACCTCCGGCGAGCTAGATGACGACGACTTCGTTGAGAAGATCAAGAATCTATGCGCCCCGTTTTCTCTCCCGCCGCGTAAACACCACCCGCTCCGACCGCCGCAGCCGCCGTTTGCAATGCCCGCCATCAAGGAGGACCGTTTTGAGAAGACCTTTGACCCGAGGGAGTTTAAGTTTGGCTTAAGTAAGAAGAATAAGTTCAGTATCGACACCACGCCGAGCCAGTTAGCCAAGCTGCAAAACAATGAGGCTAAATCTAGCTTAAAGCCCGCCAGAGCTAGTTTGGCAGATAGGAGCATCCTGATCAGCAGCATGGACCTCCATTCTCGCCTCAAGGACAAAGATGAGGGTATCAAGGAGGAGAAAGAGGAAGTGAAGGTGAAGTCCCGTTTGGAGGGGAGCTGTGTCCTCAGTAGCCTCGCCTCCTCCAGCTTCAGGGGGAGGAGAGATGGAGTTCAAACACAGGAAGAGGGTACCAGCTCTGGGGAGGGGTCGCCTACGGAAGCCCCGCAGAAAAGCCCTCCGCCTTCAGCACAGCCACCCCCACCAAGCCCAACTACCGCAACTCCGTTCAAAGACACGCTGGTCAAGGAGAACCTCCCCCACAGCAGGAGAGAGGAAGCCCAGACCAGAGGCAACGAGGTCAATGACTCAGGTCCTCCGTTTCCCTCCTTTAACGACGCGGAGCTGCCAGAATACTTTCACAAGTACCTCCCCCAAAAACCAGCAAAACCAGTGCTGAGCATAGGACAGGAACAAGACCAACCTAAGGTTAGTCTCTCAGCGTGTCTGACTAATAAAGATATGGTGCAGAAAGATACCAAAAGTGTAGAACTTAAATGGTCTGATTGGAGATAATGCAGGAACAATCTTAGCCGTTAGGTGTAAAAGGAAGCAAGTTCTCATACTGGATTTTGATTTACGCATCAGGTCACTGGAAAAATGGTGCTTCCAGTTGTTGGCGACGAAGCAGACCAGGGTGTGAAGCTGGATCAGACGCTTCCTGAAGCCGCGTCTCCAAGTTCTCCTGGTTCTTTTCCTGGAGCTTTTCCTGCATCTCCTTCAGCTGCAAAACCGACATTCCCTGAGCTTAAGAAGGCTCAGTTTAAGGTAATGTTCAGATGTAATGCTAGAGAGCGACAGACACACCTGTGAAGAGTATCTCGTGCTTATAAAATATCAAAGGTGTTTGTTTTAAGACGTAGATGTTTATGAGATTAGACTGCTGGGTGCAGGGCGAGCGAGCTGAGAACTTTATCCTACATTCCTATGTGTAAACGTCACATGTCATATATGGGAAACTGTATAATCAATTATACGTGTGTGCTTTTTTTTTTTTTTTCCAAAGCACATTTTACATGTCGTTCCTGCAAGCTGGTAGTAACAAAAGAGCACGCCTACCTCTGCCAGTGTCAATAAAACCTAATCAGTCAGTCAAACGCTTTCATGCAGCGTTGCATAAAATACAAATGTGTACAAATACAGAAACATAAAGAAAGAAAGAGAAAGAAACACAGAGTATAGCAGAGATGTGAGTATTTTTTTAACACTTCAAAAAGGTAGCAAGACGGAAAAGAGAGACTGATGATTGTTCAGACTTGCCCACCAGAGCCAGAGGGCTTCGGTTGGTGGCTCTTGACAACCTGGAAATGGGACTGAGCATTCCACCACCTCCCTCTCTTCTTCCCCCTCCTCTTCCTCCCCCTCTAGAATCACTGATGCCCAGAGGATAGGATCAAGCATGGGGGAGATGACTCCTCTCACTTCTTGTTGAGGTTATGTGGTAGGATTATTTATGAGTCTTGGAAGACTCCTGCCCAGTGGAACTAGTCTTCCAGTACTAGTACTAGTAAACTACGACTTCTTGTTTAGTTTTACCTCTGCTCATTGTTTCGAAATCTGCAAGCTATTTAGTGAGAATGCTGTTTTTCTTCATTCCTGTTGGCCTGCCCTGCCAACAGTTTTAAATAGTCCTGTCTCCATGGACCAGTTGGGTTCCTGGGGGGTAAAAGCAAAGGTCAGAAACCCAACAGAAGCAGAGGCGCTGCTGTACCGACAACCTTCGGATTTAATTCTAAACCCTAACAACAATGTGTTTTTGCATTCCAGAAAAGAACTGCCAAGGAATTCCACAAGCGTCCAGGAAAGGTACAGTAGGCACGGCTCTGCCCACATACTTTGCGGAACAGAAACAAGATGGTTGGATCTGCACAAGCGTCTCTTCTGTTCCGCGAAAACATCTGCTTCTCATACGGCGTTCTTTGGGGGGTAAATGGCGTACAGTCAGCCGCATGTGATTGCAATCAGGGAATTCAGCGCTGCCAACGCAAAACTTTCAGTTCTTCATTATTGTAAAAGTTTCCCCCGGTAACCGTCGTATGAAATGCACTTCATATGCCTTTGCATGTCTGTTTTAGTTGAATCCGTTCTCCCACGTCGGATGCATGCTTTCCAAAAAAACAATCCGTCTCACGTGATGTTTTCTGCTATTGATTCCCGCGTCTTGCCTCTCCATAGATGGTGATTTACGAGAAAGACCAGTTCAGCGGCCAGGTGTACGAGATTCACAGGGACGTCGCTGACGCCACGACTCTGAACCTCTCGTCTGTCATATCTGTGAAGGTCATCAGAGGATGGTGAGTAGCAGTGATTTCCACAAAGAAAATGTGGCTGGAGTGTGGTGGTGTTGTATCTCTATGTGAATTTAATCGGTTTTTCCACATCGAGCTGCTTCATTTCCTTCCAGAATGCGTCAATACCCAATTAGACTTCATGATGCCTGAGCGATTCAGACCTCTGACCAATCAGATCTCTGAAAAACGGCGCCGTAACAAGACTCCCTCCTGTTGGTTCGTTAAGGTTTAAGTGCAGCTTCAGCGACGTTGAAGCTTATTGCCGTCAGGCAGCACAGACTGATCGAAACACTTTGCTCATCGTTTACTGATAAGATAAGTGAGCAGAGCAACAAAAGTAGATTATTCACGAGTCCGTTTGACGGCACAGGGGTTAAAACCGTAAAGCACGCCATAGGAATGCATATCAGTTTAACATAATCACTGTCCTTGCTGCATCCGTGACGCTTTAAACTCTTAGATTTGGCGTTATGTTGCTGTCATTGGTCGTATGTCGCGATCACTGCCTCCCTTGTCTACAGTCATGTGATTGGTTGACTGACAGCCATTCACGTGACTGTTAGCAGCCTTTATCTATAATCTTGGAGTGTGTTGGATGTGCAGGCCCCAGCTTGCATCAGTAAATCCAAGGTCGTCGTTGCAGAGAAAGATCTTCTCATTTAATTTTAGCAAGAATTTCCCCAAACTGTTGCTTCACTCTTGACACCACATGTTTGTCCAATCCCGTAGTCTTATCCCAGCGTGTAATTATCTTCTTCTGCCGTATCATTACGTCCTTTATTTGCTTTTCCCGTCAGCTGGGTGCTCTACGAGAAGCCCGACTTCCAGGGCCGTCCCATCGCCTTGGAAGAGGGGGGGATCGAATTGACCAACGTGTGGGCCGAGTCCGGGATGGAGACGAATCCAGACGGCAACCCGCCGATGCAGATCGGCTCCATTCGATTTGCTGTCAGGGTGAGAGCAGATTCAACCCTCTCACCTCATTTGGCCCCCGATATTTCAATATCTTCCTCACCTCTGACGCTAAGCTAATGAAAGATATTGCTTGATTTATATTCAGGACAGACTCCTTGAGAACAGAGATGCTGTGAAATTGAAACGACGACTCAGAGACGAGTGTGAATCGACGCTTTATTTGCTTTCCTCTTGCTGCAGGATTACAGCGTCCCCCGGATCGATCTGTTTACTGAACCCGAGGGCCTCGGCAGAGTCACCACGTACCACGACGACGCCATCGAGACCGGCTCCTTCGGCGTCCCACTGAGCACCGCTTCCATCCAAGTGCACTCTGGGGTGTAAGTACACCTCAAACAGCGTCTGCCTGGTAGTAAAGAACAAGCCGACAGAATCCAATCACCAGCGGGACGTTCTTTCTACTGGCTGTGATTGATCAGAGCGGAGATAGATTTTATCTTTAAAGCACAAGCAGCAAATATGTAGGTGTAGAGCACGAAGTCATGCTACGTCTTCTACTCGAGGAATGTATGTCCACCTGGTAAATCGCAGAGGAAAATGCTTTGGAACTATGAAACGTGATTTGAGTCTAGAATGACTTTTGTCCTCAACCTACGAACATTCGACTTACAAACGTTTGACTCACAAACAATTCAGCTTATGAACAATCTATCATAGGTTGACGACTACCTGCATTGAGGAAATGCTTCGGCAACTACAAATTCTAAAATGATTTGATCGTAGAATGACTCTTGTCCTAAACTTGCGAACATTCAGCTTACAAACATTCAACTTACAAACATTTTGACTTAGAATCAATTCAGTTTAGGAACAACCTCTTGTAGGTTGACAACTATCTGTATAGAAAACAAGATCTTGAGGGAGATAAAATATCTCTTAGACACTTCACCTCGCCCTTGAATACCTCTTGAGAAAAACGAACCAAATGTACCTGCAGTTGATTTGTACACGGGGAAAACAAATATCTGTCATTCTTTGTCCCAGTTGTGCGAGGTCATTCTTTTAAAACCACCAGGAAGCGTAGCTAGGATTTGTGGGGTTAGCGTACTGTTAGCGTGAATTCTCATTTGCAGCTTCGTCTTTCTCAGGTGGCTCCTGTTCAGCGACATGGGGTTCCAGGGAATGCTGGCCGTGCTGGAGAAAGGAGTCTACCCCTTCCCTGAGACCTGGGGCTTCATGTCGCCGTTTGTCGGATCCCTTCGACCGCTGAAGATGGTATTTCTGAGCTTCAGTCTATCCGTGCCGATCTATCATTGTCAATGACGTGACTTTTTGTTGTCACATCAACACAGTTCAATGATACAATTAGCTTTGTGAATACCCTGTTCTTACCAACAATGGAAAATTACAGGAAACTCATTGTAGAGACTTTGAGATGACAGTTTCTTTTGTGTCGCCATCTTCTGTGTGAAAGTTTAGACAACGGCAGTCGCCGTGAGTCACGAGTAATTAGTTCACCACTCAGACGTCTGTGGAACGGCTGGCTGACTTAAGTTTATACGTAACGCGAGATAAAATAAAGACTGTCGTCTCTGTTCCAGGGCGCTTTGAAGGTGGAGCACCCCAACGAAGTCAAGGTAGGACCGACATCGACTTGTACGTTAGGTGTGAACGTTCACTTCGCCCTCACGCACCCACCATCTTTTCTCTGTCGCAGGCCATTGTTTATGAAAAACCCGGCTTCGAGGGCTCCGGTTTGGAAATCGACGGCGACGTTTTCAGTTTTGGTGAAAGCGATGGAGGACTTTCAGCGGAGGCGGGGAACCTCGACCCCGAGAAGAAGAAATCCGTGGGTTCTGTGAAGATCCTGAGCGGACTGTGAGTGTGTTATCAGGGATTTTAAGGTCATGTGATGCAATGAATGGATCGATTCAGCTCCAATCAGGAATACCGCTGCCCCGCTTTCCCTTCAGGTGGGTGGGGTACAGCGAGCCGGGCTTTGAGGGGCAACAGCACATCCTGGAGGAAGGAGAATACCCAGACTGCAGCGAATGGGGCAGTTCAGACCAACTCCTGTCACTGCGACCGATCCTGTCGGTGAGTACCGCCACCAGGCTAGACTGGGAGTACAATGGAAAACCTTGCAGGCAAATCTTTCCGTCATCATTTGGGTGAATGCATTTACGAGTCAAATCTTAGAGCGGGGTGTCTGAGAGCGAGGCGTCTGCGGGTGGGGGGAATCTGTGAAAGACGTTGAAGATCCAGATTGGAATTATTGTTTGAGACGACACGGTGATGAATCCGTCTCATCATCAGGACCGCCTCCATCCGTCTTCATAACAGCAGGATGACTGCGGTGTCAGACGGGATGTTATTTCCTCCTCGTTCTCCACCGGCGCGTCTTAATGTCACCATTAATACCCATCAATCTGCTACGAGAGGAGAATTAACCGAAACCTTCACTCCAGCTCCAGGAAGAAGTTTCCAGATCCAGTCTAAACGCTCAGATGCTGGTTTAGGATCAGATTCTCACTTGATGCTTTACCTCTGCCCCCACCCCACCCCCGTCCATTTGCAGGATTTCTTGTCTCCGCACCTCAAAATGTTCAGCGACAGAGATTTCGGCGACCGGGGCATCAACATCGACGTCACGGTTCCCGTTCTGAACATGAACGACACCGGGTACGGCTCCAGGACGCAGTCGGTCGACGTCATCGGCGGCAGGTGAGCGAGGAACAGGAAGCAGCGCTAACAGGAAGTGATCACATGGTTATTTTGTTATTTATATTTCAATTTTTATATTGGAAATCAAATGTTTTCCAGAGGAATTAAAACGCAGGTTGGAGAATTCTCAATCTCCTACTCAATGTGGATTCACCCCCAACCCTCCATCAGGATTTAACCATCAGTAAATGGATTTATTTTGTGGAATAGATCAGTGAACAGAAAAAATGTATTTAATTAAAATAAATATTTTATTTAAAATAAAATAAATGTATTAATTCACTGAATAATCAGGACATTTTAATTATTATTTATTCAAATGAATAAAATAAATATTTATTAAATAAATTTAAACAAATACATTTATTCATTTACTGAATAATCAGTGAATGAATAAATTTATTTATTTCATTTAAGATAACTGGAGGGAATAAACGACAGAGAGGGTTTAGACACCTTGCCATCTCTTTTGTGCGACAGGTTATAAGTGTTGCGACATAACCTGACATTGATGAGCACAAGGACCGGTTTATTTTGATTTAAAATGCCTGATTCAATCTCCATTACTTCTGCTTCACGCTGGGAGCTTTCACAGCTTCGTAGCTCCGATGTGTCCCAGAGTTCAAACCAATTCACACGTCCTTCTGAGTCTTTTAAATTTATAATCGAATTCTGTGCGGGCTTCCGACAGAAATGAACCAAAAATGTCAAATAATAGACCCGATGAGGTTCACGTTCCCAGACGCGTTACGTAACATTTAACCGTTTGAGCTGCTTTGGTTGTGGGAGGTAATTATGTACTTGGACTCAAACGTGGAATCATTGACAGAGAAAACAGAGTTGTGAAATGTCCACACCTTCCTCACTTCGCTCCGCCCTCCTCTTCCTCTCTCAGCTGGGTCGTGTTCGAGAAGCCGGGGTTCTGTGGCGACGCCTACATCCTGGAGAAAGGCCTCTACGGAAGCCCGGAGGACTGGGGGGCGTTGCAGCCCACAGTTGCCTCGGTGATGCCCGTCGTTCTGGTAAGACCAGTGACTCGGACCTGGTGGAGTGGGAGTGGGTTCTGCTGGTTGGTTCTGGTTTGATTGGGTTGTAGAGCTTAGTTTCCATTGCAATCGTTGGAGTTTTGTGCAAATCGAATAAGAACGACTCCTGGAAGAAAACGTCTCCATCTGTGAGGAAGATGAAGATGGATGAAGATCCAAAGCAGACCACATCAAGACCCGGTTCTGGAGCGAGTTCTGCATCGTTCTGGAGGCGTCACGATGAATCTGAAGGAGGAAAACCAGGACCATTCCAGGACTGGAGGAACGGGGATCAGATTCCTCAGGAACCAGTAGCTGGATCTGGATCTGGGTTTAGATCTGGATCTGGATCTGAGACTCTGGTCATTCAGAACCGAAACCATCGGAGAAAAAAAAAGTCGGCTTTTGGTTTATTAAAAAAAAAAAAAATGTTTTCCAAGTTCCTGGATTTGCCCCAAACTGTCCGCTTCTGGCCCGTCTCATATCTCATCCGTCCACCTGGCGTCATGGCAACAAGCCCGACAGGTTTTGCATAAACCAACAAACAAACTGATAACATGTCTGGTCGATCTGGACCAATCACGGCGGGTCGTGAGTCAGACATGAACCAAAACAGGAAATCACTGTGAGAACATGTCGGAGAGCTGAGTCATCGTTTCTGACCCGATGATGACTAACAGACGCCGTGGGCGGAGCCCGGCTCCACCCAGAAGCCTTTGCCAAGCCTCTAAAGTTACGAGGCTGTAAAAAAAAAACCATCTTTAAACCGATCAAAAATAAATATGATTTCACTTCCTGTGTTTGATTTCAGGAGGATTTTGAAAGCGCCGCCAAGTTTAAGGTAGGTTAGAAGCGGACGAAACGGATGCAAGTGATGATCGTTGACATGGCAACGGCCATGTGAGCGCTGGCGAGGGATGAGTCAACCTGTTTTTTTTTTCGTGCATCAGGTGCAGCTTTTCTCCGAGCCGGGGTTTCAAGGCTCCGTCCTGACCCTGCAGGACAGCGTGACGTCGCTGCCGGACGGCTTCTCCGTCGGCTCCTGCAAGGTCCTGGTCGGCAGGTGAGTCATCCTGTCGCCGTGGTGACGTTACTCTTGAGGAATGAAGCAGCAGTATCCCATACGGCGTGTGTTTATGCCTTTTTTTTTTTTTTTTTCAAGCTGGCTGGCCTTTGACGCGAAGGACTTCACCGGCAGGATGTACGTGTTGGAAGCGGGGAGCTACGCTGACCTGAGGGCGATGGGCTGCGTCCACGCCGCCGCCGCCATCCTGTCTCTGCAGACCGTTGGATTTGTAAGTTTAATTTGAATTTAAATTTTAAATTTTCATGTGTGTGCTCGAACAGTTTCTGCTCATTTCAGCCTGAATTTAGATTTAAACTTTTAAAGGCAAAAAAAATAGAGCAGCCTGTGGAGATAACAATTTGATGTGAATTTTTTTTTATTCTTATATAAATATAAAATATGTATAAAAATTTTTAAATATTTTTATACATATTTAATTACATATTTTTGTGTAATTAAATATTATATATTCAATTAAATATATATTTAATTACATATAATAAAATGTATAAATATATATAAAAAAATATGTATATAAAAATATTTTATTCATATTTCAGCTTCATTAACTTCTTTTCAATAATAAACTGCCCCCCCCCCCCTCAGGATTTCTCTTTGCCCGCCATCACTCTCTTCGAGCGGGGTAACCTCCGGGGGAAGAGGGTGATCCTGACCGACGGGACGGTCAACCTGCAGCTGGCCGGAGGCTGCAGCCGCGTCCAGTCGCTGCTGGTGGAGGGGGGCATGTGAGTCTGTGTGTGTGTGTGTGTGTGTGTGTGTGTGTGTGTGGCGTGTTCTGGACGGATGTCAAGCCGCCGCTCAGAGTTCTCCTGGTGGTGTGAGATTGACAGGTTGATGCAAAAAAAAAAAAAACAACCCCTGCTTTCCCAGCATCCTCGGTTCTCCTGCAGCGTTTGAATCCGTTTTAAATTCAAATTCATCATCGGTGAATTCATATTTTTAGTGTCTGTTTTGGAACGCTTTGCTTGTGTCGATCCACACCCGTAAATTATCCTGCATGTGCATCGGTAGGCAGGTCGTCAACAAAGCTGCAGATGCTTCAGCTAACGGGTTAGCTAACGGGTATGCTGAAGTCACACCGGCTGGAGGTGTCGCTGTTTTCGGTGTAGGAGGTAGACGCTGAATCTGTTCCTCTTTAGACGCAGCAGCAGAGACGTGATGTTTGATACGTTCAGGTTCAGGCTGGAGCGTCGGTCCGTCTCCACGGCAACAGGTAGACGGGTGATGATGGAAACCTGCTGCTGGTGTGTGAGATTTGGTTCGAAGGTGTGAAACCATGTGGAGCAAACAAGGGGCCCACAGTGAGCCAGAGCCTCCTGTGTGTGTGTGTGTGTGTGTGTGTGTGTGTGTGTGTGTGTGTCCCAATATAAAAAGTGTCAAAAGAATTAGTCGTACCTCCAGATAACGAGTTTAATCCGTTCTGTGACTGAACTTGTAAAAGAAAGAAATGTTCTGCATTTAAAATACATAAAAAATATTTGAATCCGTTTCAGCCCCAAAGCCCCTAAATTATAAAAAAATAAACATTTATCAGCCAACAAAATTTAATTTAATTAAAATTTAAAGAAAAGTAAATAAAAAAATAAAAAAAACTAAATAAAAAGAAAATAAATAAAAGACACGCAGACTTTACCCGTGTATAATTAATTATATGTCAGTAACGTAAACAGCGTAAAAAAAGAAGAAAAACGCAAAAGTCACAAGAACACACGAGCTACGTCTTTACTCCACCAATGAGAACGAGATCCGGTCTCACTGATGTCGTATCCATCCGCCAACGCGTGGTAAAGAACGAGATCCGGTCTCACTGATGTCGTATCCATCCACCAGCTAGCGGTGGCTTCCTGAAACTTGACTCGTATCTCGGGGTACCAGCGTATTGAGGGAGCTGACTGTTCTCTCCTCTTTCACCAGCTGGGTTTTGTACGAGGGAATTAACTACCGTGGAGCTCAGGTTCTACTGAGACCCGGTGCGGTACCGGACTGGCATAAAGTGAGCGGCTGGCGGACGATCGGATCCCTCCGCCCTCTGTTACAGGTACGTCTTGAATCCTGACGTCCGCTCGGTTCCAGCCTGTCGAGGCTCCAGCTTAAACCTTTGTGGGGTTTTGTTCTTGATCCCGTGTTTTGTGAGCAGAAGCAGGTACATTTCCGTTTAAGGAACCGACAGTCGGGCCTGGTGATGTCGGTGACCGGAGATCTGGACGACATCAAACTGCTGAGGATCCATGAGAGTGAGGAGACCGGAGGACTGGAGCAGATCTGGTTCTACCAGAACGGACATCTGCACTGCAAGGTACCATCACTACACCAGCGTGATGCTGGTCGTGTCGTTTTATTCAGTTATTCAGCTCGTCGGTGTTGTTAGGGAGGTAACTGAAGGGGTTAATCCGTTTTAAATTCTTCTCACCTGGGATGAACCGATGTTTACGCCGCACAGCTAACCCGCTCCGGGCAGGAAAACACTTCCTGATAATCCATCGACTGGTGGGAAACAGCGTTTTTCTCGCCTCTTTTGATTTCTATTCTTAAATAAATGGAGCTTCAGGTGTGTTTGTTAACTCAGAAGTTCAGCTTTACGTCTTAAATCGTGTGTGTGTGTGTGTGTGTGTGTGTGTCCAGCTGCTGGAGGACTGTTGCCTGACCCCCAGCAGCAGCGTGACGATCGCCGGCGCCCGCGTGGGCCTCGACCCCGAGCCCGACAACAACCACCTCCAGCGCTGGACCATCACCCCGGAGGGCTTCATCGCGTACACCCCCGCCCCCGGGCTGGTGCTGGAGGTCAAAGGTGAGCGGAATGGGGTTATGTAATCCTGCAGGGTTCGTGTTTTACAGTCGGATTTGATCCGCCGACCTCTCGGCCTCCAAGATGCGTTCAAGTTCCTCAGGAAAATTCCACATAAACACAACGTTTGTGGAATCCAAGCCTGTGAACGAACAGCCATCAGCCTCTCTGTGTGTTTTACTTCCTGTGCGTGACTGACCCCATGTGGCCTAAACTGGAACTGCATTTAAAAGACAATGAAACCCTAAATTCACCTTGTTGTTTTTTTGTTTTCCCAGGCGGAAACAACTACGACAAAAACCTGGTGATTCTGAACGAACACAACCCAAACAAAGGGCGTCAGCAGTGGATCGTGGAGGTTATATGAAAAACACCGGCTGCCGAATCGGATCCTCATTCCGCTCCGGGTTCTGTTCACTCCGAAACAAGCGCTCCGGGACAAAAGAAGGTCGTTGGAGACGGATCGTAAGCGAGGATGAATGTATCGCCGCGGAGACCGAACTCCCGTGTTACACGACCGGGAAAACACTTTTTCAAGCTTCTCATGTGTCTGTCCGAGTTTGTTAGCGTTAGCACACGCTGCATCTTTTTACGTTATACGTACGCTAACCTTCCTTTCCAGCTGCATGCGACACCAAGGAAACGGAAACAGCTTCTCTCTTAACGTCTTTATCCCTTCGTTTAATCAAAGCTGCACACAAAAAACCCTCGTGTTCGAGGAATAAACGTGTTTTTGTCAATAAATTTCTTACTTACATTGTACATGGCTTTGGAGTCGTGCTCATTTTACAGTGAAGGAGTGCCGCGGCAACGCCATCAAGTCCATACGAGGACGGAGAAAATGCAAAGAAATGTAAATCGCCTGCCACGCCTTCGTGACCTCCGACCTCCTCGCAGTGAAACGCGTCTCTAGTTCTGCTCCACCGTTTGTTGCGCTTCCTTCTCCGACGAGGCCGATTCCGCGCCGCCGTCCTGCGCCAGCTCCTCCGCTTGTCGTTCGTTCTCATCGGCCACCATCACCACCGTCTTCCCTCTGGCGTGACCCGCCTCCAGCTTCTGGAAGGCCTGGGGCACCTGACGGAACGGGAACCGGGCCTCCACCACCGGCAGGATCTGGGAGGAGTCGGGACAAATTAAGTACAGAGTTAGGAAGCGAGTGAGGAAACAAGTTCAGATTTAAAACTTCAGCACGTCCGATATGGGATGGATGGATGGATGGATGGATGATGGATGGATGGATGATTGATGGATGGATGGATGATGGATGGATGATGGATGGATGGGCTTTATGAGCTCCATTTTCACGGATGAAACCTTTTTTCGGTCCGATGTACGGAAACGACAGCACGGATATTTAATCAGTTTAGACAAGCAAATACTCTTTCATGGGGGGGGGGGGGGCAGAATGTGATGAGGCTGGACAATCCAGAGCTGCTCCCCAGGCCCGTTCACAATGGTCAGCATCTCTTGCCGGTAACAATGAATGGGGAGGGCGGCGGCGGCGGCGGCATGCGCTGGAAGCAGCTTCCCACCGCCGGGACGGGAACGCCGCTGGCCCGTAAAGCCCCCCCAGGACAAAAGACCCCCGGGACAAAAAGGGACGGGGGCGACGCACGGTTTTTGGGAACGACTGCTCAGCACTGTTTTAAAAAAAAAAGAGAGCCATTCACAATCTGTCGGCCAATCAGAAGCTGGGGGGGGGGCATGTGTGGAATGCCTGGTATGTTTGTAGTCAGGAATGGAGGGATCATAGAGACACACACACACACACACACACACACACACACACACACACAATGTTAGCGCTTGTACCTTCCCAGCATCCACCAGCGCGCTGACCTCATCCAGGGCGGGGCCATCGGGAGCGTAGAACCCCCACCGGTAGAAGCGTCCATTGGTCATCATGTTCTAGAGGAAGGGGGGGGGGGGCAACAGTCAGACAGGGATTAACTGAACGACTCCATCCCATTGGCGGAGCGCGATTGGCCGATACGACACACACCTGACCAGAGGTGGTGATGATGATGGAGGCCAGAGGATGAAGGGTTAATTCGTTTAAATCGTCCACAGAGGATTTAATCTAATCTAATCTAATCTGTTTAAATCAGACCCGAAATCGAATTATCAACCCGATCTAATAAACTCAAATATTTGATTCTGGTGTTAATCTGACTGAATAAACTGATTAAATACAGAAAATTAACCCCCCCCCCCTTTTAATCTGGTAATCTGATGGTGAGGTTTATTCTGTCCCTCGTCCTCCAAACAGATCAAACCGGATCGGTCAGACGTTTGGACACTAGGGGGCTCAGTCGCGCTTTGATCGCCCCGTTCAATTCAAAGGGGAGGGGCTTTCCAGAGGCGCTGAGGGCGTGGCCCCCATAGCAGACCAGCTGGACACCCCCCCCCCCCCCCCCCAGAGGGACAAAGGGGGCCGGAGGCTTGGCAAGAAACACACAAACGCTGGTATGTGGCAGAGGAGGGGAGTCGGCTGCGATCTGCACAAACAGAGAAATACTGCTGGTTCAGCAACACACACACACACACACACACACACACACACACACACACACACACACACACACACACACACACACACACACACACACACACACATCCGATCGACTGACTGGAAGTGAAGCAAAACTTCTCCCGACCCTGAACCATCGTCAAACTTTAATGGTCCACGCCCACAGGAAGTGACATCACCAGACTGATGAGTCATTTCAGACCCCCCCCCCCCCGTTCACACCTGTTTGTTTACCTGCAGAGCCTTGCGTTGCAGGGTGCACCCCGCCTGGACCGTCCCCTGCAGGACGCCGGCGGCGTCCGTGTTGAGCAGGAAGGGCGTGACCAGCGTGACGTACTTGGCGCCGGACCAGGGCTTCAACACGCCCATCGCCCACTCCTCAGTGGCCCCGCCCACGCCGTCCAGAATCACGTCAAACCTGAGGGAGGGGGGCGGGAGTTGAAACAGCATCCACTCAAGCATCAGTCCTAGTTTCCATGGAAACGAGCTAGCAAGTCAGGGAGCCGTTTGGGGGGGTGATGAGGATGAGGAGGCATCCCTGGGGGGGGTCCATACGTACCGCTCCACCCCGTCCAGCTGCGCCGACTCGTCTCCCGCCGTGTAGTCCACCACCTCGTCGGCCCCCAGCCCCCTGACCAGGCCCGCGGCATTCTGGGAGCAGGTCACCGTCACATGGGCGCCCCAGGCTTTTAACAGCTGACGAGAGGGGATCATTAGTGAACACACACACACACACACACACACACACACACACACACACACACACACACACACACACACACACACACACTCGTCTCACCTGGATGGAGAACGTCCCGACGCCTCCGGAGCCGCCGATGATCAGAACTCTGGGAGGAAACGGCGACAGGAGGGTCAGTCGATTTAAACGTGACTCGTTTAAACACGCGGGAAACGCCTCGGGGGGGGTGGGCAGAAAATAAAAGATCTGCACGTCGGGAAGCCGATATATTAGTGGGGGAGTGAAAAATCAAATAGAATAAAACACAGGTTGTGTCTGAATTCTGTGTGAAGGACAAAAAAATAGATTTTAGAGGCAAAACGAGCAGAAAAAATCGACTCGACCCCAGAAACACCTCATTTTGTGTTTTCTTGACGTCATGTGACCTGAGGCTTTCCAGAGGGGGTAGGGGGGGGGTTCTTGCCTTTTATCTGAAGAGCTCTCTCTGCAGAGTCCCCCCGCGTTGACGAGCGCCGACAGAGACGTGTTGGCGACGTACGGGACGGACGCCGCCTCGGCGTGACTCAGCAGCTTGGGCTTGTGGGAAACCTGCGGAAAACATTCAGGAGTGAAATACGGGGGGGGGGGGTTCTAGTTACTGATTTTTTTAGCTCTGGCCAATCAGACGGCAAATAAACCAGACCCGATACAGGAAGGAAACAGGTATCAGTCTTGACGTCATCGAACTTTGTCTCACCTCGTACTCAGACAGCGTCACAAATTCGGCCAAACTTCCTTGTTTCCACGGCGGAACAGCGGCCCACACCTGAAACCCAGACGGGACATTTGAAATGCCAAACATGAACCCCACCCCTTTTCACCGCCTACTCTTAATCCTTAATCCGCGATATCAAGTAATCAGCAATTAAAGTATTAGTCAGCGTTCTTGTTTGTCATTTCAAACTTTTTTTTTTTTTTAATCCCAGGATGGATGAGGATTGTAGAAATGTAATGTTTGTTTGTGGGTGAACTTTTACTTTTCATCCGCGTCGGAGTCACGACACGTCGTCTAACATCTCAGATTGAGATTATGATTCAGATCTGAATCCAAATGTGTTTGTTGGGGGAACAATACGCCGATAAATACACTTGTTTTAACACAAAAAAAAAAAGAATTTACAGACATGTTGAAGACATGGGAAATCACATATCCTATAATAAAACGGTGATTCTGCTCTATAAGACGATTTGTGTACCCCGTCATCCGTTTGATGGACCTCAGTTCCTCAGAGAAGCATTTTACCGGACATCCCATCTCATTTCCTGGATGATGCATCGTTGCACATTAACAGGCTTTTACCCCACCCCTAAAGGTCACAGGTCACCTGCAGTTTTTACCTCATCACCTGGAGCGAAGTGGGTCACACCTGACCCACACTCCACCACCACGCCCGACACGTCACGGCCCAGAATCACCGGGAACTCGCCGTCAGCCCCCATCACCGACAGGGGGTCCTTCCTCAGCTTCAGCAACGTGGCGCCATACCCACCTGACAATGGAGAGAGTGTGAGTGTGTGTGTGTGTGTGTGTGTGTGTGTGTGTGTGTGTGTGTGTGTGTGTGTGTGTGTGTGTGTGTGTGTGTGTGTGTGTGTGCGCCCACAAACACAAAAACACCCCAAACCATGCGGTTGTGACGTCACTCACCCCTCATGGACACATCCAGCGGGTTGAGACTGGCTGCGTGGACTTGAACCATGACGTCACCGGGGTGGCTGACCGCGGGTGACGTCATGTCCTCCGTGTACTCCAGAACCTCGTTGGTTCCGTACCGGTGGATGACCCAGGCGGACATGGAGCCCTGCCGGCGTGGAGGCGAGCTGCTGACGCTCCTCCTCGGGCTAACCCTCCAGCCGAGCCCGGCTAACGCTCCGGTCCAGCCGGCGGCCTTACCGCTGACCGAACACCAGAACCGGGTCGACACCATGGCGGAGACGGAACCCATTTCACCCGCGTGGAAGGTCAGTCTGGGGTCATGTCATCTGGAAGGACGCGGTGTTGTTATGCTAGCTAGCAGGCGAGCTAGGAGGCTAGCACTAGCTAGGCGGCTAGTGAGCTAGCTAGTGGGCTAGCAGAGGCGGGTCGTCGATGCTAAAACACATTAAAAATAAAACCAGTCGGTGAAATCATGAAGCGATAAGTTTCGTCTGCAGGTTGAAGGAGTTATTGAATTAAAAAATGGAAGAAAAGAAAGTTAATTGTGACGAAAAATCCGTAAATGACACACCTCGATTTGACAGCTACACAACCAGCTAACCTCTGAACTTATGACAACAGCCAATCAGAAAGCTGGAGCAGAATATTCTAGCCAATAAAGTAAGACAAAAGCTGTGACGTAGCCCTCCTCGTCCCTCCTCCTTCTCCTTACTTACTTGTCTTTTTCTATTTATTATTATTATTATTATTATTGTTGTTGTTGTGATTATTATTATTATTGTTGTTGTTGTTGTTGTGATTATTATTATTGTTGTTGTTGTTGTTGTTGTGATTATTATTATTATTATTATTATTATTATTATTATTATTACTACCCTCAGTTAATCTTCAGGTGAGGATTCAGGTGTTATCAGTTCAGTTTAACCACAAATGTTAATAAAACGCTTATTAAACGGAACAATATGAGCAAAATATCATAAAATGTGACATCAAACTAACGTATACAGCACACAGTTAGGTGGTGTGTTTAAGAAAGAAAGAAACAAAGAAAGAAATCAACTGTATTGATCCCTGTATGGGAAATTATTTGTCCACTCTTGTGTTCGTCATTTAGAGATGTTTCTGTTTTGCTCACAGTCCAAAAACCTGTCATACAGGTGAATTTGTGTCTCTAAATTTCCCGTAGGTGTAGGTGTGAGTGTGGATGGTTGCAAACTTCATCCCACCATCATCCACCCAGCGTGAGTTCTGATTGGCTGCAGCCCCCCCCCCCCCCCCCCGCAACCCTGGAAAGGATAAACCTTTACAGCAGATGGATGGATGGGTGCAAAACATCACGGTATTTTTTGTTTTACATATTATTAACTGTCCAAAAAACACTTAAATAATACGTGCACATATAAATCCTTTAATTATATTCTAAAGATATAAGATATATCAAACCAAACCAAAAACATCCACAAGCCTGAACCCTAATAGAGGAGAGCAACAGCAGCTCCATTAAGGCTCAAACACCAAAATCCATTATGTAGCTTTAATAGTCAATTACCATAAAACAGCAAATAGAGGACATGAAAAAATTATAAACTCCTATTCCTGAGAGGTCCACTCAACGCTGGAGGTACTGCTGAGTGCTCCATCAGCTGGAGACTGGGGGGCTGGAACGCACAAACACACAAATACATGAGAAGAACGGGCGGAAAAAACTGTTGTTTATTCCAAAAGTAACACACACGTTTGTTTTAATGGTGATTTGATGCTTTGCATCGATGACCAATCACATCGTGAAGACAGACTTTCGTTTCTAACGGCCGCACCAGCAGGAATCCGAAAAAGAAAGCAAGTCAGTCACATCCTGGCCTCCTAATTTTAGGCTTTGTAGAAATGAAATCACACTTGTCTCATGCAAAACGACGTCCTCTTGCAAGGAGGGTCGATGTTCTCTCCGAAGGGAAAAAAGGGTGAGAAAAGAGGCGGCGTGATTATGATTCAGCATGAAACCAGGCAACAAAAACAGCATTATCATTAAGATCACAGCTCCCAGGAGGGGAAAGGATGGATCATTACAGCCGGTCTGACAGAAGGAGATGTGGTTCTGCAAAACGACAAAAACAAACGTTTATCGCGAGAGATCGGGTCAGAGTGACTGAGCTGTTTTTTTTGAATCGGTGGCTCAAATATCAGGAAGGTCGTTTCCTTTATTTATTTATTTATTTTTTATTTTTTAAATCTTTTTCCAGTCCTCCTTCCCCATCATGGGACCTGTGGCCTAAATCACATGGCTGCTCTAAAAAAAAAAAAAAAAGGGAATTAGTCTGGTTTCATTTCACCGCGTTCACAAAAAAAACACTTCAGCTCAGCTGGAATGTCAATAAAAGTTGTTTTTTTTAATCAATTAATCCATGTTTTTATTGATTTATATCATCCTGAGAAGCAATTACTGAGTCTCCAGACGCTTAGCGCGCCGCTGCTAAACGCTAACAGTTATGGCGGGAACCGCCACCCGCTGTTCCCATAATGATCGTACGAAGCTTGTTTATTAAAAGCGTCGTCTTGTGAGTCTTCACAGATGGAAAGAAGGGAGGACGGCGCGTCTCCAGCTGGGCGCTGGAGGTTTTATTTTTAGAAAGAACCTCTGGTTTCTCTCCATGGTAACTGCCCCCCCCCCCACACCTGTTATCAGCAGATGTAAAGCGGTCAGAGAAAAACATGAAGGAAACCCGAAGGCGTGTTTTGTGATGTCATCAGTAATGATTTTCATAACCGATCCAACATGTGAAGCTTTTCCATCCTGGTTGTAGATCAGGAGAAGTTTGAGTGAATGTGGTTCAGGCGGCAGCTAACGAATGCTATCTGGATGGCTAAAGTTGATAAAACTCATTGAAAGTTGTAAAATGAGCTTTCACTTTTTTAAAAGCCTGAACTGTTAAATAATTGTCAAAAAAAACATCTCATTTTTGGAAATTAAAGCCTTCATGGAAGCTACGAGAAAAATTGAAAAAAAGAAAAGAAAAAAAAAGACATCAATTTGTATATACGACCTTTAATTCGTATAATTTTTTGCTATATCCAGAATTTTTTCAGCATTTCACGTGCATTTTTATTATATACTTCAGGTTTTAAAAGAAGAAAAAAAAAATCAAACTTACGATGTAGAAATCTCAAAATCCTGAAACACAAACTGTATTAAATATAAAACACTCGGCTTTAAAGGGTTAAATCGTGTCTAGTTTATTCATTTTTTTAGCATTTATTATTATTTTATCGTTAAAGTTTCCTCTTCTGGTGCATTTAAGGCCTGCGTATACATTATCAGGTACAATCCTATGCAAAAAAGAAAAAGGTATGCAGATGCAAAATGTCCTCTCTCTCTCTCTCTCTCACACACACACACACACACACACTCACACACACACACACACTGGTGAATCATCCACAGATAGCATCTTATCTGCAGATTTCCTCCCCAGTGCAGGAACATAAAACCGTGTTCAGTCCGCGTTGATCTGAGGGATTAGGAGGAACACACTGTAAAAGCTGACATCACATTTGTCTCACTCGGTTCCAAATTTTGGCGTAAACACACACACACACACACACACACACACACACACACACACACACACACGCGCAAACGCTGGTCATTTTAAAGCAGCTGAGCCACATTCATTATTCGAATGTCAGAGCCTGCTGGTGATGAAGGGATGGGAGGAGGAGGATGAGGAGGATGAGGGGGGTGAGGATGTGTGGTGGTGGTGGTGGGGGGGTCGAGCTGACAGGCTGCTAATGAGATATCATCAAGGAAAAAGTCCACAAAGTCCGTCTGAGAGCAGCTGGGTGTGTGACACACACACACACACACACAGTGTGATGTGTGTGTGTGTGTGTGTGTGTGTGTGTTGATTGTTACTGTTCCCCCGTAAGTGTTTCACGCTGAACGACGTCTGTTTGTCTTTTTAAAAATCCACAACACTCTTGAAATGTCTTTTCTTTCCCCCACACCCCCCCCCTTTTTTTTGTTATATTTAAATTCCCTTCGTGCAAAAAAAAAAAAGAAGAAAAAAAAAGGTAAAATCTGTCTCTGGGAAAAGTGGGTTAGAATAAGAAAAGAACAAAATGACACAGAGTGGAAGTCATTGTGCAGCTTTATGTACATACAGGAGTGTGTGGTGTAAACTGAGACGCTCTTTAAATGTGTGTTTTAGTCTGTCTGGGTTTAACACACCCAGTCTGTGTTCCACAATAGAACACAAACACAACTTTAATCCCACACAATAGACACAGAATCAATGGATTGAAAAAGCACTTTATATAATTTCCATGAGATCACTGATGTCTAGCAGTTAGCATCTGAGTTCTTACTAAATAAAATTTTATCTACTTTCACAGAAAAAAAATAAATAATTGTTGCTTATTTATGAAAAATCATTTGCCAGACATTTATTTTGACAGTCGCACCGACTTCCTGTCACGTCAGATTTCTGTCTGATCATTAAATTAATGTGGAATGACAGATTTTGAGACGTCAGGGCTCCGTGAGGCGTTCACAGCCTGTAGGAGAGGAGAGCTTCATCCATGTGGGGGAAGCGGAAATCATCACTCCATTAGCAGCAGGGTCAGCAGATCCTGTGCCAAACGTTCCTCCGGGTTTCGGGTGGTGGTGGGGTCGAGTCCCTTTTTGCTTCCTGACTCACAGTTCGGATGTGAGGCAGAAAAACCACTGGGATTTTTTTAATTTTTAAAAAAAATATACATTTTTTTTAGTGTGAAAATGTTCTGTTTTTCTTTGGGTCACATGTTTCCGACAGGTGAGAGCAGCTTGTATGTAGGAAAAACCTTGACTCCCAAGATGCACCGGGGACCAGCTGGTCCTGAGACACGTGTGTGTGTGTGTGTGTGTGTGTGTGTGTGTGTGTGTGTGTGTGTGTGTGTGTGTGTGTGTGTGTGTGTGTATTCAGCAGCCGTTGCGCGCAGGATGCGTTCACGGACACTCCTGCAGAACTCCTGTAGCGCTGCGTTGACACGCAGTGGGTGGGTGGGTGTTCCCATCGAACAGGTGGGTGGGGGTGTTCCCATCGAACAGGTGGCGTCACGTGGCATCAGGTGTCGTTCCGCGGGGTGAGGGAGGAAGAGGAGGAAGAGGACGTTCTGTTCCAGATCTGTGGTTGGATCTCCGAGGTGCGCATTTGGGCTCCAACCTTGATTTGCTTATGAAATCAGGTTCGCCCCCCCCCCGGGATGTTTCACAGGTCACGCCACGCTCGTGGCGAGATGAGATTTTGCATGACGGTGTAAGAATCCAGGATGGAGCCGTTTACGCGCAAAGACGCGCAAACCCCCCCCCCCCATTGTTTCCCGCCTCTCCCGTCCGTCTGACGCGTTCGCGTAATTTCCTCCGGGAGTCGATGACGAGCATCTTTGGTTTCCATGGCGACCACATTTGGCCAAACAGGAAACCAGATGATGCGTTTAAGTACCTAAAAAAAAACAACAACTAAAATATCATTTTTAAAAATGAGTATTATTGTTGTCACAAGGTCACACACAACTTTCACCTTTAATTCTAATCAAAGTTATTTTCCTGTACATCAGATTTCTCACCAGCTAACCTTAAAGAGGCCAGAGGTGATTTGTAAACATGTAAATACGTGTAAATAGTTCTGCTCCTTGAGTAAACATGTAAACAAAGAAGACGCTTCCTTTTGTTTGTGGTTGGCTTCTTGGATCAAGAATTTGGTTCCTCAGGCGAGAGACTCGCTGACATTTGACTGAACCTTTGGTTTCATGGAAGCTCATCTGGCAGGTCACCTCCGTCAGCTGCTTGTTGTTGTTGTTGTTGTTGTTGTTGTTTCCAAGCTTTTGTCAGTAGAGCTAATGTTTGACGAATGCAGCTTTGCTGATGTGAGAAATCCTGTCTTGAACTGGAATGAAATTAATTTAAAATTAAATAAAAAAATAAATAAAGTAAAATAAAAAATATAATAAATAAATAAATAAATATTAAAATGAAATGAAAACGTAATATAAAATAAAAAATAAAGTAAAAGTAAATAAAGAATAAAATAAAATGATAAAGTAAAATAAAAAATAAAATAAAATGGCACAATGCAACAAAATAAAAAGGGGCATGTATTAAACTGTTTATTTGAATGACTTTAATCTATATAATGAATAAATGAACTTAAAACGAGTTATAAGCCATGAAGAAGTCCTCTCAGGTTGCCAGGTTGTGGATTACCCCCCCAGATGGAGGTTTGGTTTATTCAGGCCTGATCACTGACCTCCCTCCTCTGAAAAGAACTGAAAATCCATTTCCTGGAACTTTTTTCCACGCGTCACTGCAGACTTGATGGTTTATAGGGAGAAATCATTTATAAGGATATTTTTAGTAATAAAAAAAATCAATAATAATGAATCAATCAATCAATAAAAACAGCTGTTTTTAAAGGATGCCACTCGCGTCATCTCCCATCATGCATCAGCCGGTTGGATGAGTGACGCACGGAACCTCATCCGGTTTATTCATGAGCCACAGACCGACCGACCGGATCCGGACCGGAAGCTGGAGTGTTCCACCCCCCCCCCCCCCCAGGTGTGTGTTTTGGGCCGCGTCCATACATCCTGTGAATTATTTAAACCCTACTGTAAGTCTCCTAGGCAACCGGAGGCAGACGCGTCTTCCTCCGGTCCCGACACCCGATCCGGGTCGGCGGGGAACGTGGATCTGATGTCGGTCACGACGTTGCCATGGAGACACCCAGACATTTTTGAACTCACAGCTCAGGGGTCATGAGAGGGGCTTCATTGTTGGTGGTGATGATGATGATGATGCCCCCCCCCCCCCTTAGAAGCACGTCATGACGGCAGCGGGTCCTCCGCTTTGGGTCCACGGGGTTCGGTCCCTTCAACGCCAGCGGGCGTCTGAATCATTGATGAATCGATCAATGATTAAAGATCTGCGTGTCGTCACGGCTCACGCGCCTGCAGGAAGCTGATTGGAGCGTTCAGGGGTCATTCCTGGTCCGCTGATCGTCCGAACCCCAAAACTCAGGGACGTTCAGGCACATCCGACTCAGAACCGGATCCAAAGAGATGGACACGAATCAGCAAAAATAAATCTGAATTGAAAATATAATAAAGAAAAATAAATAATTTAAATGAACATAAAAGTAAGAGAAATTATTCCAATTTAAAATAAAATAAAATTATTGATCCACTTATTTTATTTTTTAATTTTGAATTGGACTAATTTTATTTATTTTAATTTATTTTATTTGAAATTGAAGTAAGTTTATTTCATATTGACACCAGTTGTCTGATTGCTTCTTACTAAATACTAATCAGTGACTAATTAAACGAGGCCTGTTCAACTGAAACTATGACAGAATCTGTTTTTCACATGAGCTGGAAATCCTACTTCTTATTAACTTATTGGGTTTTTTTTCCACTTTCAGGTGTTCCTGGCAGCAGAAAGACTCTGACCGGATTAGAAAAGGATAAAGAGACAAAGAACTTCATCAACTGGAGACAAAACAGGAACTAAACCGAGTTCTTTGTTCCTGCTTCAGAACCAGAACCTCATTCAGAAAAGTCTGACAACCCCTGAAACGGAGTAAAAGAGCAAATAACGGAGGAAATGAAACACACTGGAGCCCCGAGGTGAGAAGTGAAACAGGGTGACGTCATTACTGAGACTCATGAGTCAGCATCGTGATTGTAAGAGGAGGGGGGGGGGGTCTGCACTCCATCCTCCTCTTCCTCCCCCAGGAATTCATGAACAAAGTGGAATGTGTGTGTAAAATGTAAAAAAAAACCCAACAACCTCTGACTGTTGGTTCGAATCCCAAATAGATTAAACGAATCAGTGTCAGCAAACTGTCAGCTTTCATTTGGATGTGAAGGTTTAAAGTTTGCAGACCTGCTGCGTCCTTGTTTGATGTTTGTGCACAAAAGGAATAAAGAGTTGATTTGAAGCCGTTCTTTATTTGTTTGGTCAGATCACGTGACGCGGGGACAGCTTGAGAACAAAAGTGGGAACATTAAACCAAACCCTCAGCAGCGTTTAGGAACAAAGAACCCTGAGTCGTTTTTAGAAAGTCAACATCCAGCAGTAAGTGTTTGAAAAGTGGTTTGAAAAAAAATAATAGACAGGGGTGGGGTGGGGGGGGGGGTAATAGCAGCAGAGAGGATCGGGAGACATTAGTCTGAGCTGATGCGTCATGACGCGCGGTTTGGCTGCAGCATTTCCGAGCCAAACCTCAAGCGTGTGGTGGGATGGGGGGGGGGTCTATTGTCGGTTTGTAATCGGTTCTGAAGCTTTTATTGAACGGTTTACCAGATCAACATAAAATAAACCACGTGACACGATCAGTGATAAGAATTCTGTCCCGAAATCTACAAAAAAAATAATCCAGATTTTAGTGTTTTTACGCGCGTCCGTATATTTCCGTGCGTCACGGCCCGGTTGGATGAATCGGCTCCGGGACGCGCGTAACGGTTTGAGTTGGGTCTGAACCAGTAATCAGATGTGACATTCGGTTCCCTCTGGACCTGTTCACACCTGTGTTTGCTTATAATCGGAGGATGGAGGGATTGAAAGTCTTTCCTGGAGCTTTTTCTGCTCCTCCGAGAGACAAAACGATGGAGCAGAAATGTTATCAGGAGGCTGTGGGGGGGGGGGGGGCAGACAAATCCGGAACAGAGGATCCGGGAGACGCGGTTCCGCCGTCGCCATGACAACAACACAGGAGGGTTTTGATAGAAAACAGGATTATTAAAACAGAAGCACCAGAAGTTTTTTCCCCTTAATTTATTGTACAGATTTCCATTCTATTAAATCCAAACTAGTAAACAGAACATTCCCATTTATACAAAATATAAACTATAGAGGGGAAATAAAAATCTAGAACATCGACCCCGTCCCGTATGGGTTCACAGACAGTCATTTCCTGGTTCTGAATGGGGGGGGGCGTCAATCAAACCCACAACTCTTTAAAAATCACAAGGCAGGAAGTGACACCAGTCACGCATTTCTAACGGAAACCAACTGAAAGGATTATCTGGAGGGGGGGGGGGCTTCATTTACATGGATATTCTGATTGTGGGGGGTGGGGGTATGGGGGGGGGTAGAGCCACAAAAATAACCTCTGTCCACTCAGGCGGTCCAAGATTCAACCGGGACGCGTCATGGGACGGTCTGGGGGTGTCCAGAAGGTGATGGGGAGGCAGCCAGGGGGGGGGGGGGTGTCCAAGCAAGGGGCGGATGCTGATCCAGTTTGGAAAGGTTGACCCCCCCCCCACAAATTTACAGAAATGTCTTGGTTTTACATATTTTCGCCATGATTTAAAGAGAAGGAGAAGGTTGTGGGGTCCATCCTGGTTAGTCTTGTGAAGAGGGGGGGGGGGGTCGTGGGTGGATGGGTGGGGTGGGGGTCTTCAGCAGTAGCGCTGCAGGAGAGACGCTGCCATGACGACGGGGATGAGGAGGGCGCCGGCTTGCGGGTGCAGGGACACCCCCGCGCCGGTGGGGGAGGTGGAGTTGGTGCTGAAGGTGCCGGTGGCCATGGTGGTGGTGGTGTTGGGGTGGGAGGTGGAGTTCCCCGCCGAGCCCGTGCTGTTATTGGACGCCACTTGCTGGAGGAAGAGGAGGAGGAGGAAGAGGTGAAACAGCGTTTTTATCCTAAGGATGACGTCACGAAGCCGCAAATATCATTAAAATAATCATTCTGACGTTTGATTGGGGGGGTGCGTAATCACTAAAAACAATAAGAGAGACCTGTTTTCATCACGGGGGGTGTCGGGTTTCCCTTGGAACACTGAGGAGAGGAGAAACTTTATACCCCCCCCCCACACACACACACACACCTCCACGCAGGTAGACAATACGAGCCCCTGAATCATTAATTCCACAGTGAGCGAAACGGAACGCGGAACTTGTGGGAATGGATTTTAATTTAATTTAGGAGCAAAAGTAAAGAATTTAATTAAATGAAAGTTTCTGGAGTCTGAGATCAGGTGCGTGGAAGTAAAGGAGGAAATAAGAGAGGAACTAAAGACACACCCGCTCCTTATGGGGATAAAACCGATATCTAATCAATAACAATCGATCAGCAGTGATGACCTGATAGCCTCTTACCTGTGCTGATAAACATATGGCGAACACAAGCACTCCAAAGCAACCGACCGTCATCCTGGACATCGTTCTTTTCCGTCTTTTCTGGTTTTTTTCCGGTACTTTGGCCAAACGGAGGAGGGAGGATGCGCGCGCCTGGTGCCGCTTCTCTGTAATGTGACCGCAGCATCAGGAGCGCGCTTTTATACCGGCGGCGGGCCCGTGACGTCACCAGGCGCCCCGCACGTACAGGAAGTAACGACGGGACGCGGTTTGACCGCAGGAACTTTCGATAGTGGGAAAAAATGTTCCTTTCAGATCGGATCGTGGAATGGTTTTAAAAAACAGATATTTGGGAGAGTCTTGGTTCAGGACGTAACGGGATTTGTTAATTAGATTCTATTCTAATTAATAAAACTCATAATCTGTTATTTTGTTGGAAGATAATGAGAAAATAAAAGCATTCAAAAACAACAAACAAGGAAGACCAGGTTATTTTTATCGATAAAAACAGCGACACCGAGTGGACAGATGTGGGTATTACAAGAAAATCAACTCCAGTAGGTTTTCTTCGATTGTTTTAGTTAGTTAGTTAGTTAGTTAGTTAGTTAGTTAGTTAGTTAGTTAGTTAGTTAGTTAGTTAGTTAGTTAGTTAATTAGTTTTTCTGCACTCGAACTATTAAATACATTTTTTTAACTTGGTGACAGGTTCGATCGTTAACTTTTGGATAGAGATGTGGATTTTTCCAAAGTTTGAACATGAAGTAAGGAAAAATTTAATCTTGGAATGTATCTGGATCCATTATAAGATGAAACTGTATTTCACAGAAAATGTATATGTTATCTTTTTATTATAAATGGTATAGTAATGTTGTTTTTTTATCCAACATCATGGAAGATTCACTCCGATAATAATGCTACAGATTTTAATTAAGGTTAAATTCTTGTTCAGTTTTATAATCAAGCATCTTTTTGTACAAAATGCTTTGCTGATTAGAGGTTTATACAAAAAATTTTTAAAAAGTGTTTGTATTAAGACTTAATTTACATGAATGAAAATGGTTTTTAGTCAGTTTTTGTCAATTTTCTCTGAACAATTTAGTTTCAGTTCCTTGTAAATGTCCCTCAGGAGGAAGTTTGATGCCTTCGGCCCAATTTTCGGATCAACGCCGCCCCCTAGCGGTGACAGCCGGGTACCGTCACCCTGAGGCGCTCCGGCGGCAGACGGTAAACCCCTCCGTTAACGCTGGAAACCAAACTATGACATTTTGAATCATTTTCTAAATGAACTGTCTGTGTTCACTGCAATCATGTTTCCAAGGACAATAATACAAATAATGACGGCCCACACAAAGTGGCCAATTTTTATGATTCGGTCCAGATGCGGAGGGATTGTAACTCTAAACCCATAAATACCGTCTATCATTTGTGTAAGTGGATTTCTGAGGTAATTGTGAGACGGACTTATCCCGGATTTCACCCCCAGAGGAACCCGAAGGGACAGCGCTCCCTGCAGAGGCACCAGATGTGCGCTGTTACTGAGAGCCGCAGAGAAGGGCCCTTTGTGAGGCATCAGATAAGCCCCCGTTCCCAAAGCTGCCCCGGATCGGTTGTCATCCGCGGCCGTACGAGGGGCCGAAACCCAAGCCCCGCGCACCGGATCGGGTTTCTGTTTACACGAGCGCGGTCCCTGGATTCCTCCAACCGAGAGCAGGTCGTGGAGGGCAGGAGACAGCCCCTCCTGCATGTCCCGCCTGTCTATCTACCTGTCTCTCACTCCGCATGGGGGGGGGGTTCAAGTGGGGGAAAAAAGCGCATTTATGGATGCGGTAGATCCAGAGGAGAAGATGGATTTAAAATGTGGTTTAGTTTAGTGGAGTTTAAGGTGTTATTAAATTCTTCATAGCTTTCTTTTTTTGGGGGGGGGGTGTTAGATGTTTGGCAGCGCTGTGTCGGGTTTGAATCCTTTTCTGGCGCTTGGTTTGCGCGTCTTGCTCGTATTTGCACTAATATGTCAAACTAGTGACTCTAAGGTGCAGCTAATATTATAAATATATGTTTAAAGTGATCAATCGAGTCCCTCTAAATCAATCACCTTTATAAGATCATTAACCTGGCGCTGGTTCCAACTGGATTTACGCGTCAGGCGCGTCAGGAAACAGTCCAGCCCAGCTTGTCTGATCCCACACTGATGTTTGCTCGTGGATGAAAATCGATCCTCTCCATCTTTTCATCACAAGCCTGGAAACATGATCGTGTAATAAATCCTCTGGCCTTTAGCATCAAGACCAACTATGGGACAAATGTTTATGTTCGAGGCGCACAGCCGCGGGACGCGCAGGAGCGTAAATCCTGTCCTCAAGGCCGGTGCGCCTCGGGGGCCAAATGTGGACATTTCAGGTGTTTTTTAGTGCAGCACGCACACACACACACACACACACACATGCACACACAAACACACACACATACACGCACCGGCTGGTTAAACAGATGCCATTTGAGAAAAGCCCCCATCCAGTCTGCCACGGTATCATTTGACCCTCCGCGCTCTTTTCATCCCTTTATTTTAAGACAAGAGTATTTGTACAGTGTTTGTACTGTGTCCCCTCAGATAAAACACAGTCTTTGCATTCCTTATGAAATGTATCTGTTGAGATTTGGGAGGGGTGGGCGCCAGGTGTTGGGTTACATCAACTCCGAGGGCCCTCCCTTCCCCCCTCCGGACGGGGGGGGGGGGGACGGTCAAGCCGCGCGTAATAACAGGACGCAGGAGAGTTGGCTTTCATAATTAAAGCAGAAGCGTCCCGTTTGGATGCTGCGCACCGATTCATTAAATTTAACTTCGTTTGACCCAATAAAAAATTTTTTTGAGAGCAATGGAGCAGCGGTTTGGAAATAAGAATGAGTATTAATGTTAGAAATAACACAAAAAAAACATCAGAGGAACATTTCAATAAGGGAAGAGGCCTTTTACCCATCTTCAGTATCATACATAGAGTAATCAAAATGATTGATGATCTTAATCGGGATCGGGGAGGTTGGATGTTATTTTTAAGATTGAGTTAATTTGGATTTTAATGACTAAAAGGCAACATTTGTTCTTCCTGGATGCGTTTTAGGAGGAATTTTTTGTGATTTTGCACCTAAAATGTTTGATTCAAATGATGTTTGTGTTACTAAATCATTTTTAATGTCCTCTGTCGACTGCAAATATCAGTCTGTCCTATTATTTAAAGATTTAATAACCTGTAATTTAAAGTTGCCTCAGGAAAAATAAAACAAGCTTCATGGATACAAAAAGAAAATTCTGAATGCTTTCTTGTGAACCTTTTAGGATTACGCTGATCTTTCCGTCCCTACTGAGGATTTTACTTTGAAAGTACACACCGGAAGCCGTGTCGTTCCCGGTGGCCGTTTAATGACAGCGCAGCAGAAGAGAGCGGTGATTGTTCGGCGGCGGAGCTCCAGCCCGGAGCGCCTGCATGTTCAGCGGACTCGGATGGTGCGAAGCCCCAGATGAGGGACGCGGACGCGCGGGAATGACAGCCGCTGTCATCGGGAGTGACAGCTTTCACTCTCAGCTCCTCCACTAACAAACACCCCCACACCCCCCCCCCGTCAGCTGATTCTCCACGGGGTGATCCGGATCGGGTCCGGCCAGAACCGGGACTATGCCAGAGATGGAGAAAGGGAGACCACCAGAAAACAAACGCAGCAGGAAACCTGCGCACCCCGTGAAGAGGGAGATCAACCAGGAGATGAAGGTGAGCGCTTTTACGCGTTTTAATCTTATTTTATTTTATAGAACCAACTTATACGCGCGCTCAAATCAGTGCAGGGGATAATCAGACACGTATTATGGTTGTTGTCAACATTAAAAACACGTTTGTTTCTTGTTTAATATAAAAAAAACAGCGTGCGTAAAAGTTCGTCTCCATTTTAAATAACGAACAAACACGAAAACTGGAAGCGCGAACAGAAACCGCCTCAGTTTAACGCGGATCTCTGCGGTAACAGCTGTGAACAGCACTGAGGAAGACTCTGCTGGCCTTCTTCTCCTCCTCCTGACGCCATGTCGGGCCAGCTGTGGCCGGACACCAACGGCCGACAGGGATCCAGATGTGCGTCACTTCTTCCTCGCTCTGTGCGCACCCGTAGGGCTTGTTGTCATGCCTCCCGATAGAAAGAGAGAGGGGGTAGGGGGGTATTTATAGATTTTAAATAATTGAAATCAGCCTCCAACAGAGAACAACATTCTAAAGAATGCAAATATAAGAAAAGCACTAGGGTTCCTATTGGAGGGTAAGGTTCTCTCCTCTGTCTTCACATATAGGAAATAATAAGTTAACCAGACATGAGTCCTCTCAGCCTGTTACTGCGTGGAAACTAATCCAGGATTGTCTGCTTTGTTTGGGTTTGAACACTGTGCTGTCTGTGAGTGTTGACTGCGGTGGTAAAGGGATATCCTTCAAGCAAGAGGCTCCGAAATCTAAAAAAGACGAGCAGTTTTTTGGGTGGTTTTTCTTTTTTTTCCCCCTCTGGGAGGAGATTCTGGCCCTTCGTGAGAGAATGAGAGAGGAAATGTGGCCCTTTTTTTTTTTTGCGTAAGTGGTTTGGATTGGGAGGGCTTGATAACCACGGGAGGTGTCGGGTTACAACTTAACTAATTTTAATCAAAACACGTGAAACACTATCCCACTCCCTTTTGCCTGATGCGAGCCTTGCCTGGGCTGGATCTCAGGGTCGGGGCCCCGGATTTGTTGCCTTTGGCCGCGGCCCTTTCTGCGGTTTGGGATATGGCTTGTCACTCTCACAAAGCAGATGTTTGTACGAACTGCCAAAAAGAAACAAAAACAACATTGTGGGAAGCGAAGGGGGCGGATGAACGAGAGGAAAAAACATTGCCCATCTTGGGTTGGGAAAGAGGAAGACTAGACGAGACTGGGGTACCAGTGTCAAGACGACACGCCAGAAAAGACGCGAAACATGGGTGATTTGGATGCAAATTTGAGAGAATGATGGGGGGGGGGGGGGAACCCCTCCAAGGCAGGAAGACGAGTGGATTCTGGGTCCAGCTGAGGTCCAGGCTCGGTGTTGTCTCTGTAATCCATCTGTTTCAACACCACATTGGGACCCACTCCCTCCACGTCAGCCCAGAACGCCGCACCGAACACCGGATACTCAGCTTTAATCATCGTTAGGCATATTTAGCTGGATATGATACACTCATACACACACACACACACTCCCAGACACACACACACAGCAGAAAAGTGAGCAAGCAAGGGATATGGAGGTGGGAGGTTGGGGTGGGGGGGGATCCATTTCTTTGAGGCCCCCGGTGCGGAGCAAGAGGTCGGACCGAGGAAAGAATGTGCAGTCAGTACTACAGCGGTACAACACCGCCACAGCAGGCTGGCCGCGCTGGAAAAGGGTGAAACCTGAGAGCCGGTCCTGTGTCGGGTGTCAGGGCTGGAAGGTGCCGGGGTGGATGGGAGGATGGCGGGGGGGCGGATAGGGGAAAGTATAGAGAGAGAGAGAGAGAGAGAGAGAGAGAGTGTTGGACGGAGGGGAAGAGGAGAAGGGAGAGGAGCGGGGCATTTCCGAGAACCGTGGGACCTCGCCGCGGTGTTGGGTGTCCCGCTCTGATTTCTGCCTGTTCCAGATCAGGTTTCTCCTCCAATCCAGTCGTCCCAAAAGCCGCAGAGAGAGAGAGAGAGGTGGGTGGATAAAGAGAGACCTTTGTGTTTTGTGTGTGTTTTTTTTTTTCATCTGGTCGTAATAAAAAATAAAAAAAAAACTGGGTGTGGGGGGGGGTACACGTCCCATCTGTGTGGAGAACAGTTTTCTTTTCTCCCCTTTTTCTTTTTTTTTCCTTTCTTCCAATTAAAAGAGATAAACAAAGCGTGATTCATAGATTTCACACTGGTGTTAGGTTTGAAACCTTTCCGTCTCAGATTTAGCAAGAGTAAACAACCTGAACACATCATGGAAAAAGTGTCATACTGTACTCCACTGTGCCCGTATTCATTTCTCTCCCCCCCCCCCGACTGGGGTTGGGGCTAAGAAAGAATCCCTCACATTGATTCAGGGGAAGGAAGGTCTGATTATGTTTAACGTAGGATAAAAAGTTCCACTAACAACCCCAACGTCCACGGTCAGAGTTTCCCAGCTTCAGACGCGCCGCGGCTCGGGCGCCCTATCCCCTTACACGAGAAGTTCATCTGAGATTTCTTCTTCTTCTTCTTCTTCTTCTTCTCCCCCCCCCACCCTAGACGTTTGCAGAGAGCACCATGAACGAGCTGCTGGGATGGTACGGCTACGACAAGGTGGATCTCAGAGAGTCGGAGGCCAACGAGATCCGAAACTACCGGGAGAGGCGTCAGCATGTGTCCGTGCTCAAAGGTGAGGGCAGGCGTTGACGGTTCGGCGTCGAGAACGGAAGACTGGTTCAATTCGCACCAACAGGTTCTGCAGGTTTTTGGCTCCAGAGATTGAGTCACTGTGCAAACGCAAACTCAAGGTTCTCGACTTTCATTCGTGTAGATACACATGTCGTCTGTCCGTGCACTGGTACCCAAAAAAAAATCAGCGAAGGGCATTTTTACAGGTGCAAAAGTTATTAGAGAATCGAATAAGCCCCGCTGCGGATTGCAGACGATCGCGTTACATCAAACTCATGAATCATCAGCGTAGCGTTGTGTTTGTGCCTTTCAGAAAACTCGTTGCCAAAACCCAAGAACCTGGAAGCCAAAGTCGGCCACTCCGTCCTCGCCGTGAAGAGCGCAGAGAGAGAGCCCCCCTCCTCTTCACCCTCATCTTCATCGACGAATCCGTCGCTGACCGCCCCCAAGGAGCACAAGGGTGCCCCCGTCATTGTACCCCTCATAAAGCCATCAGCAGGTAGCGGAGAGAGTGATTACAGTCAGTTCGGTTAGCTCAGTTTATCCCAACAAGGCGATATAGATGCTGTATCTTGATATATTGTCCAGCTCATGACGAGAACTCCTTCACTTTGAATTCTGTTCACCGAATTTTTGGTGTTCACATTTGTAAACCTAACTGGAAGGTCACTGAATTGACTAGATCAAAAGGGCACCCCAACGTCCAAAGACGTTTTAGAACCAAGACTGTCCAACTTGTAGATGTAAATGATTGGCTAAAACACATGTGTCAAACTCAAGGCCCGGGGGGGGGGGCCAAATGTGGCCCCTCACATCATTTTATTTGGCCCCCGGGCCTTGAGTTTGATGCATGTGAGAGTATAAATGGTCAGTGTGCTTTGACCAAAAACTACATTTCCCACAATGCAGTAATTCAGCCCATTTTAACTCTGACAAAATTTTAGTTAATGTCCTAACTTCTGTTTGATGTTATTTTTCTTTATTCTCTTGGGGCAGTTTGATCCTTGATTGATGGAGGTTTAATAACCTGACAAATGAAAAGGATTTATGTTATATCAGAGAAACAAACATATTTTTCTGTGTAACTGTCATGTTTGTAACTTGAATAAATACAGTCAACCCTCGGTTTTCGAACATAATCCGTTACAGAAGGCTGTTTGAAAAGCGAGTCGTTCAAAATCCGAAACTATTTTTCCCATTATAATTAATGTAAATAATTTTAATCCGTTCCAAGTCTAAGTTTTTTTAAACTATTTTACACCATAAACTGCACTGTATACTGTGTACCATAAATAAAAAGGGGTAGAAATAGACGCTGTGTTGTATTTTAATAAAAGATATTCTGTCGAACTTTGAACACGAATGCGCTACAGAGGAAGCATCCTGGGCATTCGAGTTCGCTCGGCTCCCGAGTGAGTCGTGCTCAGGTACGCTCGACTTCTTTCGGTTTAGTCGAGAGCCGAATTTTGGTCGAGTTTAGAGATGTAAAAGTCTCGGATTTTCTGGTCGAAAACCGATTTGGTCAAGAACAGAAGCGTTCGAAAACCGAGGTTTGACTGTAATAAATTCAGTTATTTAACATTAAGGAGTAGTTACATTTATTTTACATTACATTGAGTTACATTAAGTTACATTTATAAGTAACATCTGGCCCTTTGAGGACAGCCATTATGTTGATGTGGCCCTCAGTGAAAATGAGTTTGACACCCCTGGTCTAAAACATCAGTTCTTGGCCCCAAGGAGCACCATTCACTGGTGTCTCTTTAATTTAGGTGAGTTTAAATCATTAGAGGTCTCAGGTTTCCTCCATAATCAAAGACAGTCTTGCCATTCTCAGCTCCTTTCGAGTGTACCGACTCACGCACCTCTTGATTGTAATATCTTTTCAGATTGCACTCGTTCATTTTCTTCTCCTGTTCCCCTGCAGTGGAGGACGTGCAGAACGTCCAGATTGTGTGTGTTTGGTGCCAGAAGGAAGGGGTGAAGCGTTACTCCTTATGCATGGGATCGGAGCTCAAGAGCTTCTGCAGCGAGAAGTGTTTCGCCGCCTGCAGACGAGCCTACTTCAAACGCAATAAGGTTAGCGATGGAGGAAATGTGGATATAGTGTGTATCGGTGTCACCGTGGGCGACAGCACTCGTTTAGTTCTGCCTGATCTGTTGCTGGGATGCTGGAAGTCCTGACGACACGTCGATTGGTGTCAGTGGACGTGGATGTGTTGTGTTACACATCCACATAGTGAATATAGAGCGTTTGTGCCAGCTGTGGAGCTCTCCATACCCCAGAGACCCGAGCGTCAAATGGTCTCTGGCAGGTAAACAGAAACAGATACTCCTGATCCCGAAAGGGGGATCTCTGAGAACACACTTTCTAGTTATTACGGAGGAACCAGTATAGGAATGGTGGGAGGTGGGTGGCGGGGGTCAAAGTTTGTAGAGGACACTTTGTATCAGTTTCGCGTTAATGGAGGAGGGGCCGACCATTAAGTGGATTTTGCTCTTGAGGACAGGAAAGCTCCAACCACGGCGAAGCGGTCCGATGCACACCGCCATGATTTTTCACCTTCCATTAGGACATGGATATACCCTCTTTAAAGGTGCGGCGTGACAAGCAGCGATATCCCCTTTCGCCCTAGCCGTTGTTTATGCTGTAGTAGGTTTATTCACAGGGCGACGGGGAACAAAAAGGCTGAACAGACTGTGTGCAACAAGGCCTCTAGTTTTTCCTAGGCAGGGAGGAACGCATTGCCGTTGGCTTGTTGCTGCTTGTCTGAGAGGAAAGCCAGGCGGCCTGGGGCGAGGTGTCCACTTTCAGTGCATACCTTACCTTCAGCTGCCTCATGTTTCGTAACTCAACACGACTCGATGGGTCACAGAGATGGGGGAGCGCTCATATCTACGTCAGATCGGCTTACAGGAATCAAGAATTTCCTATATTAATGCTGGCAGGACCATTAATAATATGACAATACATCACCTACATCATCTCCCACTTGTGGAATTGTATCTGTTTCAAAACACAAGGATTTCTCTTTGTTGCTTGGCCTTCAGGGATTGGTGTCATGCGTGAAGTTCAATCTGCTTCTCAACTCAATGACAAGGCGATTCATTTGATGCTATTTTTTGCTCTTGTAATATAAGAAGTTCCAATTTATTTTAATGGCCACCCAATGATTCCAGCGTAGTATTTTTTAGCTTTAAACCAAACTCAGTTGCATCGTGTGAGAACTCAGGTTTGACTAACTGCTTCCTTTCAGGCCAGAGATGAAGACCTCCACGGTGAGAGATCACCTCAACACTCTCACGCCGAAGACTCGCCCAGATTGGTGTTGAAGATAAACAGCAATATCAGAGTAAGAAGACTCTCTCAAAATATCTTTTGTCTTCTGATATAAAGCATTTTTAAGAAAGTTCTAGAGGTCTTGATATCAAAAGAAGTTGGGATGGTCAACCCATCTTCCGTTAGCTCACATCAATAACCCCCTACAGTCTCTCTCCCCTGTGTCACAGGTATGTGATTGGTGCAAGCATGTCCGTCACACTAAAGAATACCTGGACTTCGGATCCGGTGAGGAACGACTCCAGTTCTGCAGCACCAAGTGTCTGAATCAGTACAAGATGGACGTGTTCTACCGAGAAGCCCGGGCAGCTCTCACCAGCTCCAGTCCGAGTAGAGCCAGCCAGGAGGGGAGGGTGGAGAGCATAGTGACTGGACAGAAACTACTCACTCCTGAGTCTTGGAATAGCAGCAGCAGTGAAGCTCGTCATAAAATCCTGTCCCCCAAAGGGCCGACGCTGGTGCATACATCAGCAGAATCCACCTCCATCTCCCCCTCAGAAGCGTCCTCTTCTAATTCCAAGGTTGCAGTTTCCGGGGTGAGAACATTGGAGAGACTGATCCAACCTCCATCACATCCCCCTACTGTTGAGGTGTCACCCCACCCTAGTCCCATTCACCCTCCACCCCCACTTCGTCCCAGTCTGGAACATCAGCCGATACCTCAGATCCCCATGCCCTTCATCAGACCTCCTCTCCATGCTCAGGGGCTGAAAAGCCCCCTTGCCAATCCCCACAGACACCCAGCTCCCCCTTCCAGCCCTATCCACCGACCTCCTCATTCTCCCCACCTGCAGCCCCCGACTTCCTCTTCCATGAACCCCCCTGGACTGATGCATCCCTTCCCAGGAGCCTACTTCCCTGGCTTGCACTCTCCTCCTCTGAACATGATGCCAAGAGGTCCCATCCCAATGCCTCCCATGATGAACTTTGGTATTCCGTCTTTTAGCCCTCTTCTTCCACAACCCACTGTCCTAGTGCCTTATCCCATCATTGTTCCCTTACCCGTCCCAATACCCATTCCTGTCCCCATTCCAGTCCCTTCTAAGGCAACACAGGAAGCTCCAAGTCACAGTGGCGTTATCCAGCCTGTGCCAGAGGGAGCAGACAGGTGTAGATCCAGGGCTACTCGACCACCATCTCCAGGGATCCCTGCGGGGGACAGCAGATTGGTGGCCAATGCAAGGGACACAGATTGGGTTAAATCAGAGAGGTCATTACCTTCCCCAACATCCACACCCCACAGCGGAGCGTCGTCTCCCAGAGCACAGTACAGTGAATCCCCCTGCTCAGCCCAAGAGTCAGAGGAGCTGACAGACTATAAGAAGCAACCGTCAGAGTGGCAAGTAATCCAACGGGTTCTTCAAAGGACCCCACTGAAGTTGACACAGAACGCCAATGGAATGGTGGACCTATCAGAGCTTGGGGAATCAGGAATAGGACAGGGTACCAGACCGGTTCGTCACAATATCATTAAAACGACCCCTCCTCTGCCACCGTCCCCTCCACATGACACTGTCTACCATTACCAAGACTCCCACACCCCACCATCACACACCCCACCCAGCCCGAGAGGGGGCAGCCACACTCCAAACGGGATGTCCGCCTCCCCGTTACCCACCAGTCCTGACTCCTCTTCATCACAAAGAGCACCAGCACCACCGCCTGAACCTGGGCTCAATGAGCTAGAAGCTATCAAAGAGAACAAGTGCTCTGTCGTTGGCCCGGTTCAGGTTGAAGGCCCAGTCGGTCAGTCAGAAGAGCCCTTAGCAGTAGTTGGGGAGGTAGGAGAGGACCCCCATGTTCCTGATGAGGACCATGCCTATGCTCTGCCCACAGCGCCAAAGACAGTAGGGACCACTGCCCCGCTGCTCCTGCCCAAACTTAGGGACAAGGGTAGCCTGAGGAGCCCTGCTAATATTCCCAGCGCTGGAGAAATGGAGCCAGCTCTGAAGAGGAGATGCCTTCGGATCCGTGATCAGAATAAGTAGAGGATGGAGGTGAGAGATTCTATTACAAGACCTTGCAAAGTATAGATAGCGTTCTCCCAATCTTACCGGGTTACACATTTGAAAAAGGGGGAGAACGACCGCACCTTGTTATCTTAATCATACATCCTCCAAAAACATACCACAAGCAGCCGGTGGGAGGGATTTACTGCACTTCAGAGATTATCGGGTAAATTTAAAAGTACACCGAGTTCCCTCTAACTGTATTTACACAACATTTCTGAATAATGTTGGGTTGTTCTGTGCGGTGAACCCGCCCATGCGGTGCTGTGTGATGGCTAAATTAAAAACTGGCAATTATTTTTAAGTCCCATTTGCCTAGGGAGTGGAAAATGTGTGTATACGCATTCACACATACGCAGCTTAATCACAGGCCTCTGAGTATTTGCGTGGTCACCGAACAGCATGGCGCCAAAGGGAGAGAATCCCAGTAACCTGGCACTCCTCTGGGCTCTAGGGTTACAACAGGGGTGGAGGGCACAGGCAGTGAGAGTCACTTTGAAAGGTAATCACCTCACCACAGCCTGACGGTCACGACGCTTTGTCTGCCTGGCCGACGGTTTTCTTAGAATTGGTTTTTGCCTGAGCATCCGTTCAAAAAAGAGGGAGATTTACGCATTTTCAGGCTAGGTTTTCACCCACAGCACTTTGCGAGGTCGTAGGACGAACGGTTGCTGTTATCAGAACGGTGACCTTCGGGTCAGGTATGAGACAGTCTGTCCGACCTGATGCCTGGAGAGACAAATCAAGTTGAGGCTTGGACTTTGGGAGTTCCAGGATGATTTAAACCTGATTCGTCGTTCCGAGCATTAGGAGAGTGTTCTCTTTTAGAAATGTAACGTGGACGCAACACGTCAAATACGCTTGAAAGACATCCAAGAGGCATCCCAGGGTGGTTGACAGTCTGACCATAGACTCGTACCTCTAGATAAATTGCGTTTGTTGACGCTTCTGCCGTTTTCAACCAGGATTAGCATCATTCTCTGCTATTAAGTCATTATCAGAGTGTTTTTTGGGATGTTTCAAGGGATTTTGGGAAATCCCTCTAAGCCTGTCTGCAGTTTGATCCTCTGGCCCTTTTGGCAATGACACCTCACTCTGGATGCCGCTCGTCTTTTTTCCCACGTATGAATCAAGCGCTCCCTTCTCCCCTTTCCATCCTTTTCTTCCCCTTCGCTCGCCGCCACCGACCGCCGCCAACCAGATGTTGTTGTTCCAGAATGTAGCAGAAAAGCCGTCTTTACTTTGGACAAACCAAAAAGACCCTATTGATTTCACTCGTCTGATTGGATGTCCGACCGGCGGTAACACCACCCATCGTCCTCGCCCGCTGGTCTTTCTCCATCGTGAGATCATGTTAGTGTTCATGTTAGCATGTCCTGAGATTAATCTTCCAATACTACAGAGATGGTTTGGATTTCATCTGGCCTGCTTTTCTCGCCGTTTTCCTCCAAAAGGCCAAAGGTCAGCTTAATACCTTTGTCTGAAACGACGACTGTTGATTGAGAGAGTGCAACAAAGCCCTTATCTGGCGTCCCCAGATGTTTTGCGTCTGCTAAAAACATTCCCTTTCACTCATGAAATCCCACTTTGTGTGGAGCCGGAGTTTCGTGCGTCGCCTTGGCGACCAATACACGCTGTACGAAATCACAGCGTGCCGCTTGTGTCGCGTCGACGGATTTACGACCCTGTGTTTTAGCGGAGTAATGGGAGCCGGCTGCCGTGTGCGAACGACTTTACCGCGCCACCTCCACGCTCCGAGTCCAAGTCCGCCTTCATTTTCTATTGTCTCCGCCGCTAAAAGCTTTTAAAGCAATGTGACAGCGTCGGCGGCCAACTGGAGTATTTCACCCCAGGAAACAGCCTGTTATTCCGTCTCGGCTTTCCCTTGCCTTTATTTGGGGTATTTCATAGCCCCGTGTAACCCGATCCCACCACATGGGTATTCGCTGAGCGTTTGAAACTAAAACGCGACGGGACAGAGCGAGCACACAGGCCCCCGGTTTGGCCCTTACATCTGAGTGTGTGTTTACATTTAATATGTGTATTTCAATGAGGGGGCTGTGTTCTCGCGCGAGGAGACGGGGGCCAGATGTTCTTGGTTTGACGGTGCCCTCCGCGACCGTTATCTGAGTGTCGACATGACGAAGAGCCTCGTTCGCCCGGGTTTACACGGAACGGGTGGATGAAGGCGTGGGTGTCCAGAAAGGGAGGGGTCGATAGAAGATCCAGAATCTACAAAATCTCACGACTTCTTGTTTTCCTTCCCTATGAACAGACTCCCTGTTTTACACTGTACGGAGGTGCCAGATTCAGTGCCACGCCCTCTTGTGGACAACACCCTCCAGCCAGAACCTCAGCCTGTCGGCCCACCGGAGCGCCGTTCCGCCAGCAGGGGGGGGTGGGTGGGGATAGACCCAGGAAGCTGCCCAGAAGTCAAAAAGAGGAGGAAGAAGAACAATGTCGTCGAAATTTAGCCTTGGACCAAAGATAATTGCTGGCCAGTCGATACGGAGCATCACAGAGATACTTCATGTCTGCCCTTGTGTGTGTGTGTGTGTGTGTGTGTGTGTGTGTGTGTGTGTGTGTGTGTGTGTGTGTGTGTGTGTGCCTGTCCAGATGCACTCTTCCTCCTCCTCCTCCTCCTCCTCGTACAGCAGACAGAGCTCCGATCAGCCTTGTGTGGTCTTCTCAGATGGAGCCTGAACCTGATCTCTTTCCAGGGGAAACGGTTTGTTTTCTCTGCCCGACTCGCACAAAGAGCCACATTGTTCTTCTCCGCATATCCCACGCTGACTCCCCACTCCAGGTTTTGGGTTACCTGGTCGACGGAGGGAATGGGGTTGGGGGGGGGGGAGCTTAGGCTTCAGCTTTTTTCTAGCTTTTTTTAATTGTTTTTTTGATCGACATCCAGGGACATAGCATCGCCCACTCCACTCCACCTCCTGGCCGATCTCAGCAAACTCGCGAGTTCTCGAGATTTGCCTCCTTGTAATCGATCGGCAGTGATTCCCGAAGACGACGGCTCCATCCTTGGACGGAGAAGGGATGCTCTCTCTGCCGCCTCCAGAAAATGACAAAACACCGGAAGAGACTTTTACCGATATGCGGTAGCCAAACTCCGGACGGAGACTAGTGCCAGGTGTCTTCACAATTACACTCGTGGCAAATGACGGTTTAACTGATCCTGGGTTTTTATTTTTTGGACGTCACTGGCTCCGATCAGACGGTTATAAAGACATCGGGCCGGTGGTATTACCAAACGTGGTATTATACTCCAACGTGATGCTGTAGTCAGCAGCGATCAGTATTACACCCACCCATGTTGGCACACCTCATGAGATTTGATCCGCTCCGTCTTTGTCAACAGCTTTTTTTCTTTTTTTTGGCCCGATGTAAGATTTCACTTTTCTCTCGTCAAACTCTACACAGATATTATCTGATGTTATATTAACTTATGAATGATGCATCTGTAGATTTGTTTCTTATTTTAATTCTGGTGACGACCCTCTAATTCCAAAAAAGTCCAAGGAATTTGTGTGAAACGTCAAGTTGGCCCCGTCTCAACTTTTTAATTGAGTTCAAAATGAAATGAAAACTTTCAAAAATCAACATTTTGGTTTAATTTTAGACGTGTTTTCTTTGAAACAACGGATTTACAACGGATCAGAACCATCAAATCCTGTTGGAATGTTCTACGCAGCATCAAACTTCTTTGGAATCAGAGTGGTCTTGTTTGCCTAAACTAGGAGTTTAGGCAAACAAACTCTTACCCGCCCTGTCTTCATGTTATACCTTGTTTGCCCACTAGAGAGCAGTGTTTGCCTTTGTAACTTTGCACCTGCCCCCTTTTTCCGACCACAAAGGTCCAAAGGTCAACCGGCCCGCATTCATCTACCATTACTCAGCCAGTCTTTCCTTGTACTGCCAACCAAGACGACCGGCTTCTTTCAGAACCTCTTCTTCACCGAGAGTCCAAAGCCCCCCCTGGGAAAAGTAGTGATGACCTACTCCTAGAATAACTCCAATAACGCCCCCACCCGCCCCCGCCATCATTCCAAACCTACATGCCATGAGTTTGTGTGTTTGTGCCTACCAATGCGTTCAACCCCACCCATCCTGGCCTACATCCTCACCGCAGGTCATGCCTTTGGGTTCGCGTCATCCTCGGACCGGGTGGGGGGGTGGTCGACTTCGTCAAGCGCTTGTGATGACATCACAACACGGTGAAACTTCATACCGGAGGCCAAAAAACCCCCCAAAAAGACTTCATTCAGATTTCCATTGTTGGATTTTGTTGCACATTTTAATCATCGCCATGTGTGATCAGTTACAGGAAGTGCGTTGAAATTTTATTTTTGGTTCTTTCCCATCCGCCATGTATCCCACAATGTCAATACCTGCAGATTATTTGTATTTGAATTTAGATCCAGTAACCGAGAGCTTTGGCGGAGACCTGTTTGTAAAATAAAATAAATAAAAGTTATTCTAAGAGCAAAGAACCGTCTGGAGTACTTCTTCCACAAATCCCATTATTTTTCTTATTTTTTTTAATCCAGGGGTTAATCTGCTCTTTTTATGATTATATGCTGGTGTTAGAATGAATCATTGCATTTATTTAGTAGATAAACCTTTATGAGGACCAAAATGATCGCTGACACGCTTCTCTGGCTATAAACGTCTATTTTTAGCGGCAGTGTGTCGCAAAGCGGCGCATCAGCATTCCTGAAATACTGGAAGTTGTTTCTGAGCTGTGATGGTAAAACCGATGAATGAGATAAGAGCGCAGGAATTCCTGCTCGGTGAGGGCAATGATGGAGGCATTTAGTTGGGGGGGGGGGGTCGAGGGGCAACAAACTGGAGGCAACACTGGGGACCAGAATTACAGGGAAGGGGAAGGAGTCAAAACAGTTCATGAACACGCAGAAGATGGAACAGATTAAAGATTAAAATTATGAAACCGGATGCACTGATTTTACTTCAAAATAAAAGTATCTACTAATTCAGCAGCTTTTTTTTAACTTGTTGGAGCCTTAAAATATTCTTTAAGGAGCCACCATCAAATACATGAACATTTAATATCACAAAGAATTGCAAAGAATTTTGAAAAAAAAAGTCCAACAAATACATGAAGTACTTTATGAAAAATATCTATAGATCTTTCTTCAATATCTTTTGAAAATATTTTTAAATCAATTAAATGCAGTATGAGGATTTTTTTATACTTGAAATGAAAATATTATGTCATGACATGTAGTTACTGTATCTAATACAGTGACATATGAATTTATTTTATACTGTACATAATTCTCTGATTACTTTTATCATAAGGAACTGAATTTTATAGAGAAAATCCACATTATCAATATAGTGAAACTTTAATGATAAGTATATTTGTTATTTAAATAAATGAAGTTATTTATTTAAATAATACAGTTATTATTTAAATAAATTTAAATAAATAAATTCCCTTTATTGTCTTTTTTTTTCCTGTATATGCATTTATTATTTTTTTGTCCGGTACATTTACTTTATATTCCGTACCAGCTGTATCTTACTTTGAAAGTTCTAACCGGAACTGGATCTTGTCACCCCCTCCCTCTTGACAGCGGTCTCTCCCCCAGACTGGACACGCTGTAGACGCTTCATACTTTCTTGTTCTTACCTGGGGAGCAGCCGGACCCCTACCTGGACGAGCAGGAAGGACGCGTCCAATCGGGTTCCGCACGCGCTTCTCGTGGCCTACTAATGAAAACCCGCGCGTGACGGTGGATTATAGCAGCGGGGGGGGGGGGGTGAATAATTAACCTGACTTCTCTAACAGCAGGTTAGAGAGGAGCTGACATGAGCTGAGGCGGAGCGCACCGCCCGCCCGACGCGTCCCCGATACCAAAACGAGAGGCCCGCAGGTGTTCGAGGCTCCGCGCTCGTTTCTGTGCTGAAACCCGGTCGCGCTGCGTGGGAACCACCATGCTGGGCGCGGAGAGCCGGCTGGAGAGCCGGCTGAGGAGCCTGGAGAGCCTGATGAAGAACCCGCAGTCGGCTCTGAACCTGGAGACCCTCCTGGTGAGTCACGGATCACGGCCACACGGTCACCTGTCGACCCGGTACCGCCGGTAAGACACCGGAGCTTCATGGAGGAGAAAAGTTGAGTCCTGTTTTTCATCAGATGAGGGAATAATTTAATAATAATGAGGTAAATGTTCAGAATTCAGGTTTGGATCACTTATTTTTATGATTTAGACATGTGCAGGGGCGGCCCTACACTTCTAGATGGGGGGGACCTCCGCCCCACCATTCAGAGACACCCAAATCAGCATGTTTCCATAGCAACAAAAAAAAGAAGAAGCTTAAATTCTACCTATGAAACCCGCCCTGACGCCTCCCTGATGGGTTTGTTTGTCAGTGAGCAGCTTTTATTTGTTTTGTTTTTTAATGCCGATACCTTTCAGGCATACCTGAGGACACCTAAAGACCGGATCGACGTGCTCTGCCACATGAGCTCACCTCCGCTGCACTGGAATTAAAATAAAAAATAAATAAAAAACTCTGATTGGAAAACATTGAGAAGAAAAATTCCCAACAGCGTTGAAAGTTAATCCGTTTGGCGTCGGAATATTATGACGATCGGCGCACAGAATGTTCTAGACTAGATTCCAGATTAGATTATCGGGGAGGTGAGGGAACGGTTCCAGGTCCACATCCAGGAGTTGGATTCCCAGCAGCGGAAACTCCAACGTGCCTCCAAACAGGAAGCTGAAATCACTTCCTGGAATTGAAATGGGGGGTGGGGGGGTCTCACATCACCGTTTCCTGTTTGTCTTCTTTTTTTTGTTGTTGTGTGCCGACACAAAAGAAACACAGAATTACGGAAAACTACCTGACAGATTACCTGAAACGAGCCAAAAGTGGCGCCGCTGAATTCTGCACTGGATGAATATTGAGCTGTTTTCTCTTTATTACCGTTTGGTATCCAAACATGAGATGATTAGTAGAAGGAGGCGACAGGTAAAAAAAAAAAAAAAGTGCCACAGGTATTGTTGCAGGAAGTGAAAGGTCGCGCCGGGATCTGGATGAAATGCCTTGCTGATGGGTGGAGTCGGACTCGGTTTACGTTCGGATGCGTTCCGGGGACAATGCAGAGCTGTGTTGTTGAGGTTTTTCCCAGGCGGAGGCGTGAGGTGTTGTGTGAGGTGTTGTGTGAGGACGTGAGACGACAGTCGGCCTGAATCGTGTTCGGATTTGTCCGGATTCCAAAGGCAGATGAGTTGTGGCGTAACGTTCAGGGACTGCAGGAAAACTTGGTGTCGGATGGTGACATTGAGGAATAAAGGCCCGGTTCCCACATTATACAGGATACACGTGTCTGTCCCACCAAACTAATATACATGTATAATATATTAGTTATAATATATTAAGCTCTGAATTCAACTTGTTTTGTGAGTATTTTATTTTGGCGGGGTCTTATTGGAAAATGATTTTTAAGATGATTCTGAATCCTAATCTTCTTAGATTTTAACCAAATATAATAATCAGTATTGTCTTCTTTGGTTTACATCATTTTGAGGGTGTTTTTTTTTTTTGGGGGGGGGGCATGGGGGGGGGGTTATGATGTCATGTTTAAATGACTATTCCTGTTCCAAATCATTTACAGTAAATACATTCTATGGATTTAAATTTTATCATGAAAGGTTGTGGTTACAGGATTTGTGATAGGCAGATATAAAACAGACACACACACACACACACACACACACACACACACACACACACACACACACACACACAGGGTGTAAACTGATCTTAGATCCTCAGGAGCTCAGTCTGAATCCAGACCCATAAGCTGTTTGTCCCACAATAGCTTCTGAACGTTAGCATCTATTTTCCACCCTGTCTGTCGGGGGGGGGGGGTCAGTGGGGGGTATGGGGGGGGGTATCTATCTGCACCACTGCTATTTAAAGTTGCAGAATTGTTCCACATGTCCCCGAACAAACAGTCCGATCCGAACAGACGCTGGATTCACCCGTCACCCCCACCTCCTTTGACCCTTGTTTTTGGCGAACGGAGGGTCATACGACCCCCCCCCCCCACCATAACCCCACCCACCCACCTGCCCCCGCAGGCCCAATGGGTTTGGATCACACAGACATTTGGTTTCCACTGAAATACAACACGGCTGATTTAAGCACTGATGACCCCCTCCCCCCGGCATTGGGCCCCTGGCGCTGCCCCCCCCCCCCCCCCCCCGCCTGCAGCAGCATCATGTGACTTTTCTTTTATAAACTGTCATGTCTGTAATCCCTGTTGGCTGAACATCAGCAGGAAACAGACGATGCGTTCAGGAACAGGCGGTTGTTTCTTCCTCCTGTTGGCTCCATTCATTCTGGTTTGTTGTTGTTGTTGTTGTTGTTTACCTGCACGAGCTGCACGTTGCTCAACGACAAGACTTGTCCTGACGGACGAGTCATAAAACAGATCAGGAAACCGGACAAACAGCTTCAAAATGATTTCCTGTTTGTGAATTTGTTTACAAAAAAAACCTCGCAAACAAAGCCAAATAATACGAGACAGCAACCCAAACAACAACAACAAGCTCAATGACAACAACAAACAATAACGACACAACAAACAACAACCGATGCAACAAATAACAACAGCCCAACAAACAACAACCGACGCGACAAACAATAACAATCCAAACAAAAACAACAATGACCCGACAAACAACAACAACCAGTGTGACAAATGCGGAATTAATAAAGAATCGATCGATTGATCGACTGACTGACAACCCAAACAAGAACAAGCAATAACGACTCAATAAAAGCAATAAAAACGGCAAAACAACACAAACAATACCAAGAACACAAGAACCAAGAAAAAAACAACAATCACTACCAGTGAAACAAACAAACAAGACGGTGTTTCCAGGTTCCCCCTCATCATGTGACCACCTTTACTTTGAAAACCCGCCCCTGGAACCTGGATCAGCTCTGGATCTCCATTTGTCTGGTGGTCACATCGGCGGGTTCTACCTTACTGTTAAACGTTTGTTGTCAATAAAACTTTCCTGCTGTTTGTGTCTCTTCAGGACTCCATCAGCGCTCTGGCTCATGACCTGAACTACCCCGCCCTACGGAAGAACAAGAACATCGACGCCTTCCTCAATCGATGTAAGACCTTAACGTCGTGTGTTCGCACCCTGAAGCAAAACTTTAGCGTCTACGCGATAAACGGCAACACTTTGCAGACTTTCGTAAACTTGCCGTCGGTGTAACTTTTCGTGGACTCTTCTTGACCTCGCCGCGATCCGACCGCCCAACGTCTGAACCTCAGATATCTGTCGCTCTACCCGAGTTCATCACACGTGTTCTCGTCCCGCAGATGAAAAGGCGGTGAGCCAACTGCGGGAGCTGCAGGTGAATCTGGAAGACTTCGAGAAAGTCAAGCTGATCGGGAGAGGAGCCTACGGGGAGGTTCAGCTGGTGAGACGACAGATCGATCAATCGATCGGTTCTAAGTCAGCTGAGAGCGAACAGGGGGGAGTTTCTCCAGATGTTTCTTTTGCCCCAAAATACCAAGAGTTGTCACCACTAGAGGGAGCAGTGCTCCCTGAACGTCTCATGTCGTGTCTGCAGCTGGTTTCTGGTCCCTCGGGTATGGATTAAGATTAAGGAGGACGTCTTTTTGTGCATCACGACAAAAACAACTGACACAAATGCATATCGACGCCGTCGGTGGTTCCCTTCCACTTTTTTCAGATCGAGGGAACTCAGATCTGGTCTCTACCGAGCGTCTTGTGGTAGAAACGAGTCTGGACAGGCTCATTGTGTGGGGGAGGATTGTAAAGTCTGGTGAGGAGGAGTAGGAGGAAGAGCAAGAGGGTGGGGGGGTAGTGTGTTTGTGCTTGAGATCCTGTGTAAACATGTCTTTCTATGGGTGTGTGTCGTTAATTACAGGTTCCCCCTGCCGTCGTCTTCTGTTTTCTCACATTATCCTCGGTCGCTGTGACATTCTGATATCTGGTTCCCTATTGTCCCTTGTGTGGTTATCGCTGTTGACTCATCCCGTCTCACCCCCACCCCCCTCTGCTGTAGGTCCGCCACAAGGCCTCTCGGAAGGTCTACGCCATGAAGCAGCTCAACAAATTTGAGATGATCAAACGCTCCGACTCGGCCTTTTTCTGGGAGGAGAGACACATCATGGCCTTCTCCAACAGTCCCTGGGTTGTTCAGGTGTGCATCCCTGTCCTTTTTATCTGTGAATTATTAAAATTTGCCTCCTGTATAAGCTGTCCACACTAGATTTGACCATATTTGATTATCAATCCTGTTTTAAGTCTGGGTATTTAGTCGTATTTCTAATCAGAGACTTTCCTATAGTCTCCTTCCAATCAATCAAAAGTTCTTAGATCTTGTTTCAGGTGGTCGTGTTGAGCCAAACACAATTTTCTGAATGCAGCTTTGCATAAATTGCCCCGTGATGTCAACTTCAGGAAAACATCCAGACGCTGGACGTGTCCTGATTTGCATAATTATCTTGGCTCAGAATGAAAGTTCTCCGCCCGGGCCAAGAGACTAGGTGGAGATCGATTTGGCCTCTAATTATTGAGACTCTGAGCGTCAGGACAGTGTTTCGCCCCCGGTATTGGGGTCAGATGACTGATTGGGACGTCAGGTCCAATAGAGTTCCTTCCGGCTTCGCCCTGACGAGTTCAAATCCACCCCCGTCACCATTGTGGCGTAACATCCTGTCACGTTAACCGATATCTTTCCCCCCCAGCTGTGCTCAGCTTTCCAAGATGACCGCTACCTCTACATGGTGATGGAGTTCATGCCCGGCGGCGACCTGGTCACGCTCACCATGAACTACGACATGCCTGAAAAGTGGGCTCGCTTCTACACCGCCGAGGTGGTGCTGGCGCTGGACGCCATCCACTCCATGGGCTTCATCCACCGCGACGTCAAACCTGACAACATGCTGCTGGACCAACACGGACACCTCAAGCTGGCTGACTTTGGCACCTGCATGAAGATGGACTCGGTGGGTATCAGATAGAACCTGATCTCACTTTGGCTTCAAACTATGGTCATCCAAAGGTGTTTAAATCAATCCACTAGACTTTACGAAAGTTTCTTGAAGACGTTTAACCTCTTGTCCAAGAGGCTTCTTCAGTTCTGGTGGTGGTTGGTCTTGTCCCAGCTCATTAACCCTGTGTGGTGTGGTCAGTACTATTGATATTCCAATGACCGTTGTCAAAACCCATCTAGCTCCTCAACAATGGTTGATGGGGGTGCTAGGTGTGTCAAAGGGGGTAGTTGAAATTTGAGTTTTACCGAGCTTTTGTTGACTAATGAGCATCATTAGCATGAGAAACGTGAAACGTCTTCAAGAAACCTACGTTAAGTTCAGTGGATTGATTTAAACAGCTTTGGATGGTGGCCTTTCCTATTTTCCAGGGCATTAGTGCACCACCAAGTGGCCAGATGTGGAAGTGCAGCTCAACACATTGCTCTTGCATCAGGTTGTTTTGTTCTGAACAGCCAATCTGAAGCACAGCAGAGACCTTTTCCTTTTGTTTTCTGAACCGCAAGAATCTCTGAATAGCAGCTTCACGAGCTGCGTGTGCTCCGACAAAAAGAACCAGTAGTTTAAATACGATTATTACAGACAGAACCGGGTTCTGAAACCACTATCTGAGTCTCGGTGAATGAAAAACGAAATAACTTGTTTGTTCAGCCGGTGTTCCCGCGATTGTTTACGACATTCCAGACATCCTGAGGAATTTTTATGAGCGAGTTCCAAAATACTTATTTTGGAGTTGCAGAAAATCCTGCAGCTATGCTGGTTTATTTCTCTGTACGATAAACATCGTGCTTTATTCCCTGCGTGCAGAAGGGGATGGTTCACTGCGACACCGCCGTGGGCACCCCCGACTACATCTCCCCCGAGGTGCTCCAGTCTCAGGGCGGCGACGGTTACTACGGCCGGGAGTGTGACTGGTGGTCTGTGGGGGTCTTCCTCTATGAGCTGCTGGTCGGTGAGTGTCCCCCCCCCCCCCACTGAATGGTTCATACCTCCACCAGCTGCTCGCATCGGATCAGTGTTTGTGCTGTCGTTTTATTTTTGCGGTTTTATTTCCCTACAGGTGAGACTCCATTCTACGCCGAGTCGTTGGTGGGAACTTACGGCAAAATCATGAACCATCAGAATTCCCTGGTGTTCCCAGACGACGTGGAGATGTCCCAGGACGCCAAACATCTCATCTGTGCCTTTCTGACCGACAGGTGAGGCCACGCCCACTGGTTCACACTGGTTTCCACTCGCTCCCATTGGTTTCCACTCGCTCCCACTGGTTCCTGTTGGTTTCCACTCGCTCCCACTGGTTCCCGTTGGTTCCCACTCGCTCCCACTGGTTCCCATTGGTTCCCACTGGCTCCCACTGCTTCCCATTGGTTCCCACTGGTTCCCATAGGCTCACACTGGTTCCCATTGGTTCCTACTGGTTCCTGCTGGTTCCCACGAGTCTCCCATTGGCTCCCACTGCTTCCCACTGGTTCCCGTAGGCTCATACTGGGTTCCCATTGGTTTCTACTGGTTCCTGCTGGTTCCCACAAGTCTCCCATTGTCTCCAGCTGGTTCCTATTGGTTCCCACTGGTGATGAGAAATTTGATCACAGCTGTATTTGGAAAAAATATATATTTTTGAGGTCAGAATTTCTTATTTTGGGCATTTTTATCCCTTCCTATATTTAAAAACCACAACTCCATAATTTAATATCAGAACAAAGCTTTGGGTTTATGGTGTGATATTAAACATTTTAAAGAAAATTCTTATTTCAATTTCATTTTCATCTGTCTAGATCAGTTATTTTAAGCCCAATGAGCTATTCTGTAAAATATTACTCTAAAAATCATATATTCCAGGGTTTATATCCTCATTTCAAGACAGAAGCATTAACATTTAATATTTTTAATAATATTTGTCAACATTTTTTTTTTTTTTTTAGATGATTTTTGGCGTCCGAATACAAATGGTATTTTACTTCATTATTTTTATTTCTATTACTATTTTTTTTGTCCCTGTTGATGTTTTTGTTCAAAAAATAACTAAATAAAAATTAAAGTCCAAATCCAAAAGTCACCACCTTTTAATGTTGTTAGTCACACACCACAGCTTGTGGGGGTGTGGGTCATGTACTTGGTTTTTGGTCTATCGCTGTGGAGGAAACCACTTCCTGTTGACATTAGTAGCCCCGCCCCCTCCACCCCCACCCCCCCACTGAGGGCCCAAACACGGGCCCTTTCTGCCTCCACACAGAGCAGCCTTTATGTTCCACCTCCCTCCGTTTATTTACCTTCTCCCTCGCTATTCTCCCAGCACAGACAGAATCTGTCGTGTGTGTGTGACACGCACACGCACACACACACACACACACACACACACACACACACACACACACACACACACACACCTTTAACACTGAGCGGTGCATTCATGCTGAATCATTCCAGTGAGAACAACCCCGTCATCCTGCTTCTCGTCTCTCATTTTTACTTTTTCCATTCCGCCCTCTCCCGTCGCCGCTGAGCATTCTGGGTAAGGGCGACATCACTTGTTGTGATCCTGGCTTCACGTCAGACCTTATTTATTTATTTATTTATTTATTTATTTTCACTCGTCCCTCCTCCTCCTCCTCCGCCCCCGCTGGCTTTTCCTCTCTGCTGGTCTGGAATGTCCCACATGTGGCCAACCCCGGAGCGCCGCGCCCCTCCAGCCCTGAGCGCCGCGCCCCTCCAGCCCTGAGCCCGGCGGTGCGAGAGGGGAGGAACTGGGGGGTGGGAGAGTCCGCCTGAAGCGTTTCGGTTCTGTCTGTGTGTGCAGGAAGGTTCGCCTGGGTCGCACCGGCGTGGACGAGGTCAAACTCCACCCGTTCTTCAGGAACAACCAGTGGACCTTCGACAACATCCGAGAGGGTAAGTCTCTGCACGCGCCTGATTGAAAATGTGCATTTGTGTTTTGTTTTTTAAACCGCGGTGATGCAGGACCCGTTTATCTCTATCTCCAACTCCGGTTTGCAGCCTCACATCCGTTTATTTTTAACCTTCTCGGGCTGCGCCTGTGCCTCACACATGCTCCCCATACGCTCCACACTCTGATCTTACGTGATGATGATGATTGGAACCTGGAGGAGGAGGAGGAGGAAGAGGAAGAAAAAAAAAAAAAAAAAAAACGATTGATGCGCGAGAAAACGTGCAAAAACGACCACGCACGAGACTCGAAGAAGAGAAAACGCCGCAACACGTGAGCAGAACACGCGTGAAAAGACGGTGTCGTGACACGTAAAGATAAAATATGTTGCAGACGGGTGTTATTTAACGGGCGAGGCGTTCGCTGCGGCGTGTTGCTGATAGTCCAGGTTTGCTGACGTTTATATTTAACACAGATGTGATTTTTTTAAAATTATTTTTTTTAACGTTGCTGCGTTTTTATTTCATTTATTTTGACTCTTAGAAATAAAAAAAAAAATCAGTCGTTAAACTTTATTTTTCTGCTTTAGCGCTAAATTTAGCATCGATCCACGTCCTTTAGAAGGGGGGAACTACAGGAGGTGCGGGGGGGGGGTTATATTAGGACTATGAACAGGACTTCTGTGTCTGCATTGGATTACATGGACCCCCCCTCCCTCCCTCATCACCACACCCCTCTAACCCCCCCCCCCAAAAAAAAATTGTCACCTGGATCTGATTAAGACAGCGGACGCAGCTTCAGACAGACTGGAACACAAAACCACTGCTGTATTAGTACGGACACACACACACACACACACACACACACACACACACACACACACACACACACACACACACACACACACACACACACACACACACACACACATCATTCGGGTTCCATGGCGATTTTCCCCGTTGCCATGGATTTACTGATGGATGGATGGATGGATGAGGCCCCCCCCCCCCCTGTAGCGATGGGCGGGGCCGGCTTTGCGGCGGAGCCCTAATGAGAGAGGGGGACACCCCGGTTTGGAGCGCCGCTCCCGCTCCACTTTCCCTGCGGCCGCCGTTGCCTGTCATTAGCCGCCCGCTATCAGAGAGCATTCTGGGAAACCGCACCACAGAGGCCTGGTTGGAGCGGGCCTGTGTCTCTCTCTGTCTCACCACATGTTGGCTTTGCCCCCCCCCCCTCCACACACCCCCACTTGTTGCCTCCATCTCCTCCTCCTCCTCTATTTCTTCATCACTTTCCTGCAAAAAACCCTCCAGAACCTCCTGCGAAGCGTTCGAGCGCCGTCGGTGAAAGGAGCGCTGTGTGTGTGTGTGTGTGTGTGTGTGTGTGTGTGTGTGTGTGTGTGTGTGTGCGCGCGTGCGACACAAAGCCAGCTCTGTCCGGCGGGTAGGAGCGGCGTGAGCCTCAAACATCTCCTCTCCGTCCCCGTCCTCCAGCCGTGGCGCCGGTGGTTCCCGAGCTGAGCGGCGACATCGACACCAGCAACTTCGACGACATCGAGGAGGATAAAAAAGATGCCGAGACCTTCCCCCCGCCCAGAGCCTTCGTGGGGAACCAGCTCCCGTTCGTCGGCTTCACCTACTTCAAGGAGGACCAGTGAGTTTTTATTCTGACTCCAGATCTTTATCTGGATTTTTACTTCACGTGTTTTTATTTTAAGAGCCGTCAAACAGGAAGCCGGACGTCACGCCCGCACCTTTAAACCCGACCTGGCGTCCGCCCGCCGGACAACTGGACGTCTGTGGGGCTTCACACTGCCCGCCTTGTTCCTTTTTAAACGCCCCCGTTGCTAAGTGCCCACGTCTTGCTGCTTTTTTGAAGCCGCGGTCGGAAAAAATAGTCAAACAAACGACACCTGTGCCTCGGGGGGGGGGGGGGAGTAGATTTAACCTCAGATTTAACTGTTTTAAAGCACGTATTCCTGCAGCTTATTCCACTTTTACACCAGTTTAAACACACGTGGAGACAGGTTGGGGGTGGAAATAGCCCGAATTCCTCAAAGCGTGTGTGTGTGTCAGACAGGAAATGCAGAGAACTGGTTGGTTTTTTTTTGTTCCTAGACGATTCGAGGGTTGAAATAACGCCTGACGGTCATCGGTTTTCTTTCCTCCATCAGGTTACTGAAGACAAACGGCTCGTCTGAGGGGAATTCAGAGGAGAGGAAAGAGAAGTCAGAGAAGGAGGATTGTTCGACTGATAAAAAAGAGGTGTGTGATGTTTAACTCTTTTTTATTATGTTGATAAAAGAAGTAAAAATTGGGTTGGGATGTACAGCGAAATTAACTAAATTAATTGGTTCTGGAAGAAATTTCGCAAGTAGAGACGCGTTTTGTCTATGCTCGAATGACGAGCATAGACACCTATCTAGCTACACACAGAGGTCCCTCTTAGCCAATGGGATGCCAGGATGCTAGGTAATAGCCAATGGCAGAGCAGCTATAAGAATGTTGCGTTCAGGAACCTGTGGGAGCTGAGAGTATCAGCCCATACTGTATTTTTACCTTTCGTAACTCCAACTTTCTTCAATATCTTCCTGTTGAGGCGTTTCGTGAGTAGAAAATTTCGTAAGTAGAGACGTTTGTAAGTAGAGGAACCACTGTACTTGTTTTCTTTTTCTGGGCAGCTCCAGAAGAAGGTCCACCATCTGGAGGAGCAGCTCGATCATGAGATGCAGGCCAAAGACGAGCTGGAGCAGAAGTGCAAGTAAGATTGGAGATATTTTCCTTATAATGGGACGATTTGTGGGGACGAACGTCCACTAAAGCCGATGTCCTCCTGCAGGAACGCCACCAACCGTTTAGACAAGCTGGTCAAAGAGCTGGACAAGGAGGTAAGAACCTTCCGAAGCCTTTCCCGAGCCGTGATGTCAGGCGGTGACGTCAGCGGCTCCTGTGTTCTCCTGTCAGATGAGCAGCCGGCAGAAGGTGGAGGCGTCGCTCCGGCAGCTGGAGAGGGATCGGGCGCTGCTGCAGCACCAGAGCAGCGACAACATGCGCAAGGTGGAGATGGAGACGGACAGGAAGCGCGTCCTGGAGAACGAAGGTGAGGTGGATTCCGAGACATATCAGGAGGAAAACTTCCTGGAAAGACTCAGAGGAAGAGTGTGTTTGTTGTTTCCTCAGTGAACAACCTGAGGGACCAGCTGGAAGATCTCCGCAAGAAGAACCAGAATTCCCAGATCTCCAACGAGAAGAACATCCAACTGCAAAAACAGGTCAGAGGTTTTTTTTACCAGTTCAACCTGCAGGAAAATAAAGTTTAATCCCGTTTGTTTTTTTGCTCCCAGTTAGAGGAGGCCAACGCCGCGCTTCAGGCCGAGCAGGAGGCAGCGGCGCGGCTGAAGAAGAGTCAGGCAGAGGCGCAGAAGCAGGCGCAGAGCCTGGAGGCCAGCCTCAGGGAGAGGCAGGACAAGTGTAGCCAGCTGGAGAACGGCAGGATGGAGCTGGAGAAGAAGCTGATGGGGCTGGAGGCGGAGCTGGAGGAGGAGCTAAGAGATCGCCACCTCAGGGCGGAGAACATCACCGACCTGCAGGGTGAGACGTGCTCACCACTGTCTCTAATCCTCACCACTGTCTCTAATCCTCACCACTGTCTCTAATCCTCACCACTGTCTCTAATCTGTCCATCACCACTGTCTCTAATCTGTTCATCACCACTGCCTCTAATCTGTCATCACCACTGTCTCTAATCTGTTCATCACCACTGTCTCTAATCCGTTCATCACCACTGTCTCTAATCTGTTCATCACCACTGCCTCTAATCCGTTCATCACCACTGTCTCTAATCCTCACCACTGTCTCTAATCCTCACCACTGTCTCTAATCTGTTCATCACCACTGTCTCTAATCTGTTCATCACCACTGTCTCTAATCCGTTCATCACCACTGTCTCTAATCCTCACCTCTGTCTCTAATCCTTACCACTGTCTCTAATCCGTCCAGGCGCCGCTGTCTCTTATTCTTTCTCTGTAGGGTTTTACTTCCAGTAAAAGTTCTTTTGAATGTCTTTTTGAATCAAACGCTTTACAAATAAAAACTGTTTGAAGTTTATCGATGGAAACAGAAAAAGTCCTAAACGGACATTTTTCTCTGATGTCTTTGCAAACATCGTCCTCCAGTAGGTCATGTGACTCCTGGACCAGTGTTATTACATGGTGATTTGAATTCTTTTTTAAAATTCTGAATATTAATGCGTCTGTTAAAATAATCTGTGATTATCAAATCAGTCCTGATGGGACGAGAGCTGGTCGCCGTGGTTTCGCCCAGAGTTACACAACACGGAGCTGGAAACGTGTTTTCAGATGTGAGTCGTTCTTTTGGATCGAGTTTGGGGGGAAAACTGGGCTCATCGGCGGAACATTCCGGTTCCAGCACCTGCCCTGGAACCCTTGAGCACGCTCAGTTGTTGAGGCTCGGCCAGGCGGTGAGATCAGAACGGCTTCGGAAACAACGGCGTCGCCTGTTTTGCGGCGATTCTTTTTCCGTTAGTAAAACTCTCCGTGTGGAAAACCGACCGTTAACCGGTTGTTCCCTGCAGTTTGGAGGCTGGACGGCGTTCCGGTTAAACGACTCCAGGAGCTAAAATATCCTCCGTTTCCGTTCCCATCAGGGCGAATCTCCAGCCTGGAATCAGAGGTGAAGGCGGTGAAGTCGTCCCTCGCTCAGGTCCAGGCGGAGAAGAAGCAGCTGCAGAAGAAGCTCAACCATCTGGAGAAGGTCAGAGGCGGCTGAGGTCTTCCTTCCTTCCTCAACCAGGAAGTTGATTCCTACCTTAGATCCTTCCTTCCTTCTTTTCGGTTCTCCAGGAGAAGAGCAACCAGGAGATCGACCTGACGTTCCAGCTGAAGTCCCTCCAGCAGAACCTGGAGCAGGAGGAGACGGAGCACCGGGCCACCAAGGCCAAACTGACGGACAAGAACAACATCTACCAGTCCATCGAGGTGGCCAAGTCGGAGGCGCTGAAAGGTGAGGAGGTGGAGGGAGGCGTGGGCGACCAATCGGAGGCGAGCTCCTTGACCTTCTTGTTGATCCATCCAGAGATGGAGTCCACCCTGCAGGAGGAGCGAAGCCTGAAGCTGCAGCTGGAGGCCAAGCTGCTGCAGCTGGAGAAGGAGCACTCCATGCTGGACCGGGACCACAAGCAGGCCCAGCAGAAGCTGGACGAGGTGCAGGCGCAGAAGGGGAAGCTGTCCGAGGAGGTAAAAGACTTCATCATCATCGTCATAGCGACGACAAAAAATCCGCTGCGTCCTCCTTTGGTTCTCTATTTCGTTTTGTCCTTGTTTCGTTTTCGTTTCTCCTCCCTCCTGTTAAAGCGTCAGTCGCGCCTCGAACAACAGGAAGTGACTCATTATCCGTATTTTAAGGCGAATGACTAATCCCTAATGGAAGTAATGACTCGCAGCTTTGACTCCTTTCCTCCTGCGTCTCTCAATCAGAGTCCGCGGTTATAAATAATAAATAAATTAATAAATTATATATATAAATTATATATATAAATATTAATTATATATATATACTTAAGTAATTAATATTTACTATTAAATTTATTATTAAATAAATAATAAATAAATTCCTTCTCGCAGGTGAAGAACCTGAACCTGCGTCTGGAGCAGGAGATCCACAAGAGGAGCCTGAGCCAGAGCGACCTGAAGATGCAGAACCAGCAGGTGTTGGTGCTCCAGACGTCGGAGAAGCAGCTGAAACAGGAGCTCAACCACCTGCTGGAGATGAAGCAGGTGCTGGAGAAGCAGAACCAGGAGCTACGCAGGTAAAAAATAAATGAAAATAAATAAAATCACACATGGCAAACGTAGAGAAATTCACATTTTTCAAACCCGATTTGAGGTTTGTTGGCCGGCGGCAGTGATTGACAGATTTTTGGTCGTGTTCTAGGGAGAAGCAGGAGGCCGGCAGCCAGCTGAAGGAGCTGAAGGACCAGCTGGAGGCAGAGCAGTATTTCACAGTAATTCTAACACTTTCTCTTCTTTTTGTGCACCTTTTCCTCCAACTGTTTGGTAGCAGAACAGTGTTTTCGTTAGCGTGCGTTCTTGCGTCTTTGACGCATGTTTTTGGACTAGGACGCGCGGTCGATCATCATCCCTGAGAAGCTTCAAATACGTACAATAAAAAAAAAAAATCGGTGCTGTCTTTTTTCCGCGATATAATATTGGGAAAAATGCACTTTAATTCAACAAAAATATTCACAATTTATCCATTTCCTCCCTTAAATTTCGAACCCAGAAGTCGGCATTATGCTTTGATCTCGCAAAGTTTACAGATATTACTATGGACGTCTTTATTAGAAGACATCTTTATTTTTAAAAAATTGTGTCGAATGACGACAAGGTTTTAACATTTTGATAAAAATAATACATAATTTTACTCTTTTTTTTTTTTTTTTTTTTTACTTTTTACTTAGTAAGTTATGACATTGTTATTAATAAAATCATTAAGATTATTAAGTAGTGCATCCCAGGGATGCACTACTTTCAGAGGAAAGCTACTTCAGCGTTGCCGGATTAGCTTCGTGGCACTAGATTATCTCCGCCCGTCCATCTGCAGACGCTGTACAAGACGCAGACCCGCGAGCTGAAGGACGAGTGCGACGAGAAGAATAAGGCGCTCAAAGACGCGCAGCGGCGACTGGCGGACTACATGGAGGAGAGGTAACCCACGGCGACCGGTTCGGTTTCAGTCCCAACAGGTGGGGGGAAAAAGTGGCTTGAACATCTCCTCCCCGTCCTCAGAGACTCCCTGACGGCCCAGCTGGAGGCCAGTTTGACCAAAGCGGACTCGGAGCAGCTGGCGCGCTCCATCGCCGAGGAGCAGTACTCCGACCTGGAGAAGGAGAAGATCATGAAGGAGCTGGAGATCAAGGATATGATGGCGAGACACAAGCAGGAGCTCGGGGACAAGGAGGCGACCATCAGCTCGGTGAGTCGGGGGGTTGAAAACCGCCGCGTTTGCTTCATATCGAGCTCGAAACGCCATCACTCACTTGCTCACCGACGCCCCCTACAGCTGGAGGAGTCCAATCGCACGCTGACGGTGGACGTGGCCAACCTGGCCGGCGAGAAGGAGGAGCTCAACAATCAGCTGAAAGACGTGCGGCAGCGTGAGTGTGTGTCCCCCGTCAGATTGATGACCCGGAGAGAACATATTTCAGCGACGATAACACGCCCCCGTCGGCGCGGGGAGACGTGGTAAAAAGCTTTCTGGCATATCCGGAGGATTGATGAGGACGAGGCTGCGAAAAAAGCCAGCGCTAAACGTCTCCGTCGGGGGGAATCAAATGTCTGATGGGTTACGGATCGCTCCCGTTAAATGAGATTTAATGTCCCGGCGGGGTGTGGGGGGGGCGGGGCTTGAATTGATATTCCTCTCTGCTTTTCTGTAGAGTTGCAAAAAGCCAAGGAGGAGGGGAAGAAGATGAGCTCGCTCCAGACGTCGTTCGAGAAGCAGCTGCAGAACGAAAGGACGCTGAAGATTCAGGTGCGGAACGGGGGTGGGGGGGGGTGACATCATCGATGCTCCTGTTGGGCCGTAAATTGATTTTTTTTTGCTCGCAGGCGATCAATAAACTGGCCGAAGTGATGAACCGGAGGGAGACGGTGCGTGGGGGCCACCGGGGCACCGGCACCGAGGTGCACAGGAAGGAGAAGGAGAACAGGAAGTTGCAGCTGGAGCTGAGAACGGAGAAGGAGAAGCTGAACAGCACCATCATCAAGTTCCAGCGGGAGATGACGGACATGCAGGCGGTCAGTGATCCGGATCCACGCGTCCCACGGTCGTCGGGTTAACCCTTAGACTCCTGGCCTATTTCGGACGTTTTTTTGGTACTTTTGACATTAAAAACGATTGAACATACCCATGATTGGTATGTTTATCTGCAGCACAGCTTCAGCTAGACAAAGATAGTTTTTATTTCCCTATAACTTATTATATTGACATATTGGGGCACACACAGTCAGATTCAGGAATGGAAAAATTGTATTTTATTGCACATAAAAACCAAAAACATGCTGATCAAATTGATTTTCAGCTCCAAAAAGTTGACCGTAGGCTTCTAACATCATCAAACACAGTTTGTGTCACTTTTGATACTCTTCAAAGGAGTTTTTTTCAAAATAAAACACAACGTGCAACGTGGAATGCACCAATCACGGTGCGTGTTTGCATCACGTGACGGAACGCACGAATCGCCAGACGTGTTGTGTGTTTTTCGGTCGTCCAGCTGATCGCCGAGGAGAACCAGGTGCGTCTGGAGCTCCAGATGGCGTTGGACAGCAAGGACAGCGACATCGAGCAGCTGCGCTGTCAGATCTCCTCCCTCAGCGTCCACTCGCTGGACTCCACCAGCATCAGCAGCGGCAACGACCTGGAGGTGGGCGACGCCTACCCAGGTAGGACGCACCGCCGCCACTTCCTGTTTGCCTCTTTCGCCACCTGTCTTCCTGATTCCTGTTTTTGACCTCCTGTTTTGCCCCCCACCCCCTTCAATTCACCCCACCCCACCACCCCTATCGGGGTACCGGCGCAGTGCGCATCACCCACTCCCACACCTCAGAGTCCATGTCCTTCACCTACCAGCGCACACACAAGTCGGTGCGCATCCACACGCGCCCCGACCTCCGCTCCGCCCGCCCCCCCTTCTTTGACTCTGACTCTGAGGACGACGAATACGACGGACAGGCGGAGGGGGGCCCCCGGCCCCTGGCCCTCACCTACGAGGAGCCCCCCGAGGCCGAACCTGCAGGTGACCCTGCATGGCGGTTCAAAGCTGGGATGGGGAGGAAAGTGGCCCCCACCCACCCTCAGACTCAAGCCTGCAACATTCAGCTAATCCTGCTTGTTGACTCGGGTGTGATCTAACCCCCCCTCCTCACCCACACCCCCCCATGTCCACCAGACGTCCACAGCTTGATGCCGGCCGGCTTTGTTCCTTCACGTTCATTCAATTTAGGATACAGAAGAACCTCGAGATACGAGTTTAGTCCGTTCTAGTCTTGTTAAAAAAGCCCCAAAATTATTTTAAAAATTATATTTTTATCAACCAATAAACACGCAGACTTTACCTGTGTGTAATTAATTATATATAAGTTATATAAAGAATGAAAAGAAACGCTAAAGTCACAAGAACACACCAGCTACGTCTTTACTCCACCAACGAGAACGAGATGCGGTCTCACTGATGTCGTATCCACCCGCCAACACGCGGTAAAGAACGAGATGCGGTCTCACTGATGTCGTATCCATCCGCCAACACGCGGTAAAGAACGAGTTACGTCTCGTATGTTGGATTTTGCTCGTATGTCGAACAAAAATACGGACAGAGCAACGACTCGTATCTCAAATGACTCGTATCTCGAGGTTCCAGGAGTGAAGTTTGTGGAGTTTCTTTCAAATTCACCGATGACAATGGTGTGTTGCTAAAAGCTATTAGCTGCTGCTTTTTTTGTTTGACTGCGCCGCCAGTGTGACTCTCGTTGGTGATTGGTTTGACGGTAACGTCCTCCTCCTTGTCTCCAGACTCCAGGCTGGAGGGCTGGATCTCACTTCCTACCAAGAACACCAAGCGCTTCGGTTGGGACAAAAAGGTAACCAATCAGACTTCATTTCTTGCTTCCATGCTTGTTTTTCTCCCTGAGTCACCTCCCCACCTTTGACCTTTGACCTTTGACAGTACATAGTTGTGAGCAGTAGAAAGATCCTGTTCTACAACAGCGAGCTGGATCGAGAGCAAGCGAACCCCTTCATGACGCTGGACATCGAGTGAGTCGTTCGCAGCAGCGATTCAACGGATTATTAATAATCCGGGGTTTGTAACTGTCCCACGTCTTCCTCCGACAGTAAACTGTTCCACGTCCGACCCGTCACTCACACGGACGTTTACCGCGCCGATGCCAAAGAAATCCCCAGAATATTCCAGGTCGGAAACGACTCCTCTTCCGTCCGATCCCGTCATCCTCAGCGAATCGTAAAATCACGTTTCCCCGCTCTTCTCCCCAGATCCTCTACGCCAACGAAGGCGAGATCAAACGCGACCAGGAGGTCGTCATGGAGACCACTCCTTACGGCGACCGTCCGTCCTACATCAGCCACAAGGGTCACGAGTTCATCCTGACGCTGTACCACTTCCCCTCCAGCTGCGAGGCGTGCACTCGGCCCCTGTGGCACGTCTTCAAGCCCCCGCCGGCCCTCGAGTGCCGGCGCTGCCACACCAAGTGCCACAAGGATCACCTGGACAGGAAGGAGGAAGTGATCGTGCCCTGCAAGGGTCAGTATTGATCGGGGAGATGAAATAGATCAGTGGTTTATAAATTACGGCCCAGGGGCCAGATGCGGCCCTCCTCCGCATACGGCCCGGCCCCCGAACAGTACCAGAAAAACACCCCGTTAATTATCTATAGTATTGTCCGTATATAAGGCGCACCTAAGAGCCTTTAACAATCTCAAAAACCGACGGTGCTCCTTGTAACCCAGTGTGCTGTATAATCCAGTGTGCTTTATAATCCAGTGCTCCTTGTAATCCAGTGCTCCTTATAATCCAGTGCACTTTATGATCTGGTCTGCTTTATAATCCAGTGCTCTTTGTAATCCAGTGCCTTTTATAATTCAGTGCTCCTTGTAATCCAGTGCACCTTATAGTCCAGTGCCCTTTATAATCCAGTGCTTTTTAGATCAGATCTGCTTTATAATCCAGTGCTCCTTGTAATCCAGTGCTCTTGTAATCCAGTGCACCTTGTAGTGCAGAAAATACCATATTTCATTAATAGTGTTATTTATTTCATAGTGTTATTTATTTCATGACCCCCCCACAGTGAACTACGACATGTCCAGTGCCAAAGAGCTGCTCCTGCTCACCAACTCGCCGGAGGAGCAGCAGCGTTGGGTCAGCCACCTCCTCAAGCGCATCCCGCGGAAACACCCCACCATGAGTCCCCCCCCCGCGGCGGCGCACAACGCCCATCCCGACGGCGCCGCCGTCTCCTCCCGCTCCTCCCCCCGAGTCTCTCCGCGACCTTCTCCCAGGGGTTCGCCTCACATGTCGCCCCACCGCGGAGCCGTCAAGATGCAGCCCAGCAGCAGACAGCCGCCGGCGGGGAAGCCCAGGTGAGGATGGGGGGCGTCAGCGGAAACACCCCCAGAATTTAAATGTTAACTTCATTACAGCTGTTTGCTTATATTCTGCATTCGTCCTGTGTTGAAGGACACACCCGGTGTGGATGATGTGTAAGGATCCTGTTTTCCTTCAAACCTCAGAATCATGTTTTACCTCCTCGATGTCTTCTGAAGCAACACGGAGACAAAAAGCTGCTTCAGCGCTGAGACGACGCGCCAAAGCTAGAGCCAGAAAATCTGTTCAGGAGCGTCTGTTCAGTGTTTGGGCACCTTTTTTAATCCGGAATTAAAATGTTGTGATTGTTTTTTAAAACATGTGACAATCAGATTAAAGAAAAACCAACAATAATAATCCAGGTTGAAATTGGAGTTGAAATTATTTTAAAGTACAGTAGAACCTCCAGATACGAGTCGTGCTTTGGGACAGAACTACTTGTTGGCGGATGGATACGACATCAGTGAGACCGGATCTCGTTCTCGTTGGTGGACTGAAGACGTATCTCGTGTGTTCTCTTGACTTTTGTGTTTCTTTTAATTCTTTACCTTTATTTATGTAACTTTTATATAATTAATTATACACAAGTTCATTAGCCGAACGGATTGAACTGGTATCTGGAGGTTCTACTTGATGTAACTTTGGGGTCTCCGTTCTAATCAGGAGCTCGTCTGAACGTCCTGATTCCTGATCTCTAATCGGGGTTCGTTTCGGAGTCTGAAACCAACTTTCTGGTGAATGGGGACAGAAACTCCCTCCGTCTGTGTTGATGGTTCTCCATCATGTGCTGCAGAACGGCGCCTCGAACTGCGGCCGCATTCCATTCCTGAGCTGCGTCACCCCACCACGCCCCCCGCCACCACCACCGCCACGGACTCACTAACTCTCGTTCTGTGATTCAGTCGATTAAGTTTCACCTCTCATCCCTCAGCCCCGGCCCCATGCTCCGCATCATCCTCCACTGACCTCTGACCTCTGACCCCACCATTCTAACGTCTCTCATGCTGGGAGACTGTAAGTAACGAAGCACCGACCTCACCCCCCCCCCCGCCCTCGGCAATGCTGCACTGTTGTGACCATTATTAACCGTCATCGTACACGGCGGCGTTTAGTCTGCATGAATTGCCCCCCCTGGTGGCGGGGAGGGCATAAAGCACTGAGGGGTTTGAGCGCTGAACCTCACGCTTACCGTTTCAGATTGCTTGAGTTTGGCCTGAAAGACTGGAGTTGGTCGTTGGATGATGTCGATGATGATGATGATGATGATATGTTCTTCTGAAGGCGGGGGGCCGGAGGGTAACTGGACCTCTGCATGCGTGTGCAGTTTTGGTTTTGGTTTTGTTTTCCTGAAACGTGTTTCCGTGTGATTCCTGAACGTACGGATGAAAATGAAATTTATCGTAATCACCGTGAAAGTTTGGCACTTTTTTTTTGTGGAAATCCTGCTAGCTGCACATGCTAACGCTACAAACAGTCGGATTTGGGAGACGCCTTAATCTGCACGTGTGCAAGAAATAAAACGGGAAATGTGCTTTTTTTTTTGCATTTATGCATCATGTTATCTTAGCATAAAGACAGAATGAGAAAGTTAAGCTAAACTTCAACTAAATGCAACAAAATCTACCAAATTTTAAAGGTATTCATGCTGTATTTTTATGCTAAGCTAAGCTAACTTTAATATAAAAAAAGAAAAGTCAAATCAGTGAATGAACACATTTCCTAGAAATAATCCTGCACACAGTCGCCCTTCAAGCCAGAATTTGCCTGCATTTTCAATTTTTATGCTAAGCTAAGCTAACCTGCCATCTTTTCTTACCTATATTTAATATTTACCGTGCAGACATTTACATCTTGAGGGTGCAAACATTCCCTCCAGAATGCAGACTAAGGTTTTTCCCACATCTCGATGCGTTTTGCTCGCACGCCGCATCGCCTCCTGGTTTTTTTTGGGTTGTTTTTTTTTTTTTTTTAAATTGGTGTGTCGTTTGCTGTGGGCGTGTCTTTGAAGGCGTCACATGTTCTCAAATCATTTCCTCTGTCTCTTCACAGTTAACCCCGGCTGATGGAGGGTGCATGCGTTCGGCTGATTACCGCCGTCTGGATCTACTTTTTTATTATTTTTTTTTCGGGACGTAGACTGAAAGAAAAATGCAAATCAAGAACAGGAGGAGAGAAACCGGCTGTCGTCATGAGAACTGGGATTATCTTTTGCCGTTCTGACAAAAGGGAAACGAGCAATAATTATGTTAGAGTGAGAGTTGATAGGAAAACCTCTGCTGGTTGAAGCTGCCTTATTTTTTTTATCATCTTGACAAAAACATGGAGGGTTTTTCTTTTCTTTTTTTTTCCTCGTAAGATGCAGTGAATCACGTGGAATTTGTGTTCCCGGGGTGTTTTTGGCATGTGTGTGAACTTTTGTACATAGGTTCAAGGGGGTTTGTCTGTGGATCGCAGCACAGACAGCGTAGCTCATCATGTGTCATTTATATGGTTAGATGTCCATCCTGAAGATGAAGCCATCAGGCTTTCATCACACAGGTCCATTCAGGACGGACAGGAATGTGAATCCCCATTCATGTCAAATTAAAATGAATATTCTCACCCTGAAAACGAGTGTTTCCATTTCTTTTAACACTAAAGATTTGAAGGAGAAGAAGAAGAAAGAGGGAAGGAAACAAACAGAATCGACTCCAGTGGGTCCGTCTTTGTTTTCGACAGCCTGAGGTCTGAATCTGATTCCTCTGCCAGAGGACGGGGGAGGTCACGGGGTCGCCCACACTTGTTGTTTTTCTACTTTATTTGTCTATAAAGCTCTAAACTTTGTGTGGATTTTAAGTTTAGGATGAAATTATTGGATTTATGTGTAAACAAATACACAAAAAAAAATCACATTTTGCGTATTTACATTAATGTCCAGGAGTGCAGTGATGCTACACGACGCCACATCGTCATGGCGACATCATCCTACAGAACGTGCTAGCCACGGCTCCCGTTCAGCGTTTAGAGGCGGTGACATCATCGACGTGTTTCTCATTTATCGGTGATGTCATAAGTGAGAAGTCGTCCCTTCAGATCTGCTCCGACAACTCTTGTGTCGTCGCTTTAGCCCGTGTGGGCTAGTAGCGCTAAATTTGAAATGCGATGAGTCGTTTTAAAGGGATTAGCCGAGTCGTGTTCCAGAAAGTGGAAGACGAGCGTCAAATTCCAAAAATGTAAACTTGTTAATAAATAATAGACGACACATGAATGCTTTCAGCGGCTTTCTATCCGACTATTGAAACAGGTCTTTGAACTCACCGGCGCGCTATAGGCTGAAGAGAAGTGAGGGGGCTTGAATGAAATAAATGTTTCAGCGCGGCCTAAAGCCAACTGGCGCTCGTCATACATAATGTAACGCTTCATCATTCTGCCCATCTGCTAAAAATGTACGTCACGCTGCAGGTCTGGGGCGTTCCATCGGCCGCGGGATCCGCGGAACCCACCCTACCTTCAGCCTCCTCATCATCATCAGTCATTCTCTCTCTAAGGTCTCATCCTTTCATCATTTAATCTGTAAAACCTTAGAGAATTACTAAAATGCAGATTAAACTTAAATTTCTATTTAAATACATACGTAAGATTAACCCAGCTAGCTGCAAAGACTAGGTTAGTTAGCCTTTCGTCTGCTAGCAGCATGCTAAAAGTATTTTTATGATTGTGCAGCTCGGATGTGAATATTTGGGTTCACTGCTGCATAAACTTTAACATTTCACGCTCATCACTCGGGTGCTTGAGCTGCTTCACTTTCCTGACCTTTAATTTGAATCAAATCCGCCTCACTTTAAATTGCTGATGGTGCATTTTCTCCCCTCTCACATACTCACCCCCTCCCTCTCTAAACCCGATCCACTTCTATTTAAAATTCCAAAGAACAAAATCATTGTTAGACAATCAATTCATTTAATTTTCCTGCATCAACACAAACAGAACGTCTCTGAATCATCATTTTCTCCCAGTACTGCAGTATTTCCTTTATTTTGTTTTTGCTATAACTTTCCAGGTCTTGGACTTTCCCTGCAGGATTCACAGTCTTTTGCAATCTCCTGTTCTGGACGGATGACTGCAGATCCTTGTTTACTCAATAAGTAATGATTAGACTCTGGGATTTGCCCCCGATGTGACTCAGTAGTGCATCAGAGGAGCAGTCTGTCCAGTACAGAAACAGTAAGTCTTATTTTCTTGCTCTTGTTCACCTGGAAATATTTGTTTTCATGACCTTTTCGAAGTTTTGAAATGCTTCTCTCGGCTATTTAAGTCCTCGCAGGTTTCCTGACCTTTATCCTTCTTCTTGATCCCAGTCATGAAGTCCTGGCGTTCTCTTGCCTTCCTCTGGTTGGCCTATTTCTGCCATGGCGCTCCATCTTGCCCAGATCTTTGCAAGTGCTACCCCAGAAGAGGTGAGGTGGTCTGCAACGAGGTCGCCCTGATGGAGTACCCCTCTGAGGGTCTCTCGGAGAACACCACCATGGTCACCATTCAGTTCACCAACATTACCTCCGTCTCTGAGCGGCACCTGAACGCCACACCCCTCTTGGAGGGGCTCCACCTGTACAGTAACCACCTGAGGAGCCTTGCCCCTCATCTCCTCAGGGGGGTTCCTCGACTCAACACCTTGGATCTGACAGAAAACAAGCTGTCCGACCTGCCCGCCGACGTTTTCAGCCACGCCCCGCTCCTCAACTTGGTGCTGAAGAAGAACGAGATCAAAATAGCCAATGGCGATTGGCTCCAGGACAACAGCACCCTCACCTGGTTGGACTTGTCCGGGAACCGTCTGACAAAGGTCCCGGTGGCGTTGCTTCAGAAGATGCCTCGCTTGGAGAACTTGGACCTATCCAACAACCACCTGGAGAAGATCGCCCCCAATTCCCTCGACCCGCTGACCAGACTCGAGAGGCTAAATCTGCAAGACAACAAGTTGATCACCTTGGATGCGCCTGCACTCCAGAACACCGGCAACCTCGTTTATCTGTTCCTGTCTCGGAATAAACTCAAGAGGCTCCCCCAAAACATTTTCCAGGGACTCACTCAGATCAAAGCTCTGACCTTGGACGACAACCAGCTGAGCCACATCCCAGAAGGTTTGCTGGATCCTCTGACCTCCCTTGACGACGAAGGCTTGGACCTGGCTTCCAACCCTTGGCAGTGTGATGGGAAGGTGGAGTACCTCTGGCGGTGGCTTCAGAAGAACAAGACGAAGGTTTTCGTGCCAGAGACCGTCACCTGTGCCAAACCGCCATCTCTGGCGGGTCGCCCGGTCGTCTCACTGACGGAAAGCGAATTAAACCTTTAGTCTTCGGCCTTTGCCATCCTCGTAATGATTGTATTCCAATACAGTAATGTACCAATCAATTTGTCAGGCCGATGTGAACGCATAATTAAAAAAGAAATTAGTAACGAGAGCTCTGAAGAGTCTTTTCTTGATTTTTAATCTCAGATAAAAATAGGTTTTTAAAGGACAAGCTTGATTTTGGGTGCAATTTTATATCAGTTTCTTGAGATTTGATTTTTTTAATCAACTGAGAAAGAGTTTAATATTTAATTTATGAGATTTTTCAATGCTTTTATTTCTCTCAGAAAAGAAAAACTAATCCCCCTCCGGTTGTGGATTTGTATTTAGTCAACAGAAATGAGAGGAGTGACGAATTTCTCAACTGGCACTCAGCAGGAAAACAAATTTACAGCCATTCTTGTATATCTCAAACTCGGACATGAGTGAACGTGGAATTAAACACGTCTTTCATTCTACTTTTTAAAAATGTTTTCACATGATTTACCAATCACAGGTAAAACAAAGAATATTGATTTGTCTGTGGTAATATCGGAAAGTTACCAGTCGCCCGCTGATCGGCTGGTTTATTTGCTCTGTTTTGTTTGCCTCTTACAACATTCCGCCCTGCTGTGAACAAACTTAGTCAGCAGTCAGACGTAGAGGGAGTTCAGCCGTGCCTTTCAGGTGCGATCAGGTTTCCCTGGTTGAAACTGCCTCTTTGTGCTCTCCTAAAGATGAGACTGTGGATACTCCTGAATTTGATTTTCCTGGCCGAGTGCCGGTACTCCTGCCCGGATCTGTGCTCCTGTTCCTTCCTGGCTTCGGAAGCGGAGGTGGTGTGCAGGCAGAACTCCCCTTCACATTTCCCAGAGAGTCTCCTACACCCCAACACCACTAGACTGTCCATCCAGTCCACCAACCTCAGCGGCATAATGGCCGACCATCTGAAAGCCGTGCCCTTTTTGGTCAACCTCCAGCTGTACCATACCGACCTAACAAGCCTTCCTTCGGATCTACTGAAGAACGTTCCTCATTTGAACACCCTGGATCTGACAGGAAATAAGCTGCATCGCCTTCCTCCGGATGTCTTCTGCCACGCTTCCCTTCGTAGTCTCGTACTGAAGGATAATCTGATCGAACAAGCGGACGCTGACTGGTTCCCCGACAACAGCAGCCTGACTTGGATCGACTTATCCGGGAACCGCCTCAAGGAAATACCCGCTGCTCTGCTTCACAAGCTGCCCAATCTGGAGAATCTAGACTTGAGCGACAACAACCTGCGAGAGCTACAATCTGATGCCCTGAAGAACCTGAACCGCTTGGAGACGCTGAACCTCGCTGGGAACCGACTTAGCTCCCTGCACCCTACGACCTTCGCCCACAACTTGAGACTGTCCCAACTGTTTTTGCAGGAGAATCAACTCCGAGAGCTGCCGGCGACTCTTCTCCAAGGTCTCCAACAACTCAACCTCCTCCTGCTCACTCAGAATCAACTGCAGCGTTTACCTCCGGGGCTGCTGGATGGCAGAAGATCCTCTTTCCAGACGATCTTGACAGGAAACCCTTGGGTTTGCGATGAGAGGATGGAGTACATGTGGAGGTGGCTCAACGTCCACGCTAAAAACGTCTTGTTTTTGGCGGACGTGACATGCGTGGCGCCCGAAGAGCTCAAGCATCAACCGGTGGCATCCTTACGCGGCGGCCAACTTGGCGTTGGCACAACTGAGTGATGAGGAGGTTGTTACTGAGAGGATATTTAGCTTTTACCCTTGGTTGAGCTGAAATGATCACTAGAAATGATGGATTTTACCTGTGTCAAAGTCTGAAATAAAATTTAACGATTGGTGCTGAGCACTGTTTTATGATCTCTGCACTGCTTGGATGCCGTCCAGCCCACTGGGTGGCGTAAGATGCTCAATAAATTTACAAAGCAATGGCCTGAGCAGGAAGTGCAGCTTATTTAACAGCCAGTAAAAAAAATGGTCTAAATAAAGATTGCTTTGGACGTAATTCTGCACAATTCAAGTAATGAAAAGACTAGATTTGCGAAGAGCCCTTAATGAATAGTCTTCTATGTTTGTAGGAAAGGCATAAATACTCCAAAGACTCTAATCATCGAGATGAGAAGAGGACGTCAGCTCTCTTCCCTCCTGCCTCGGTGTGTTTGTAGCGTTGACGCTTCCTCCGACGGATTTGTCTTCCTCGTGGTCGGTTGCATCGCGGTTGGATTCAGCCATGCCTTTTTGTTTTTAATGATGTCGAGCATGTGGGAGTGCGTGGGTGGTGCGATGACCTCTCCGGGATACGTATGAATATCTCTCCTTTTTCTCTCGGAGTGTGTGCATATTTGTTCTCCCACAAACACACACACACACACACACACACACACACACACACACGAGTCCTCCAGCCGTGATTACATCGAGTGCACCCAAATATAAGTTATGACTCTACCGAAGTACGAAACATCGCTCGCTCTAGAGGCCGTTACTTACGAAAATTAAAGCCTGGGCGTAAGTGCCCCTAAAGAGTGGATGGAAACCTTTAAAGTTTTGATGGATGTCCTTCATTCCTCCTTTCAGGGTTTCTCAGATGGGATAAACTTTGGCGAGTTTGTCCTGAATCCTAAGTCCTTGTTGTTTGGATGGAGACATCTGCTCTGGGCGAAGTTAAGAGAGGTGTTCAACTCCAACTGAACAACTCCCGCTGTCCTCTGGGTGGAACGTCTCACCTCCATCTGTTACTGTGACCCCCCCGGGCTCTGACATCTGTGTGTAGGTGATCAATATGGCATAATTCTGGTTCCCAACATCTGGCTCCGCGCTTTTGGATGATAATCTACCAATTAGTGATGTTTTCAAGGGCCTGAAATTAGTCAAAGTCAGTCTGGCGTGGTGTCGTAAAAATGTCTGTCCACATAAATCCCGCCTCCCGCCCCATAATCAGCTGCTGATTGGCTGTGGCTTCATATGGGTTAGGCAGTTACACATAATAAATGAAGGAATGGACATCTGTGCTAGCTGCTCCGTAGTTTATAATGGTTCTGTGATTGCCTGGCAGTTGGGTTGGTTTCTGTTACCTCTGGACTAGCCAGTAGGCTAGCTTAATGCTAAATTAAGCTAAGCTAACTGGTTGTAACCTTATTTACAAAAAGACAGGGAGGTCAAAGCAGACACTATGGACTGAGGTAAGATCAATCGAACTAAAAAGACACCCGTCCACGTTTGTCCGCGTTCATGCGCCAACTTTGACCTTCCGCGGGTCGCTCTCACCTCGTTCCGCCCCTTTGAGCTCAGATCATAATAAGAGAACTCGTTAAAAGCTCACCTGAAGGTGGGCGAGCGGAATCAAGCAACGCCGCCTTCAGGGACTGCAGGCCATTACTGCGCTAACGCTGAGCAACACTAAAACAGTCCCTCTAAAGCATTTCTCATCCTTCCCACGCTTTTTTTTTTTTTCTTCTCGTGAATTATTGGTTCCTTGTTTACGCCTCAAACCGTGCGCGACCAGGACCAGCATGCATTGCAAGCTTTGCGAACCCTCGCCTGGCATGTTTAATCAATTTCGCCATAAGTGGTTGAAGGTGTAGGGATTGAAAATAGAGCGCTCCTGCGCGTTAACCCTCATCTTCATTTATCTTCGTCCTACACGGGTTTCCTCAATCCGGTTCCGCGGCTCATAAATCATTGTTCCGTCTGACAACAATAACACGAGGAACGGAATGCGCTGCTGCCTTTTGCATTATCTAATTATTGGCAAAGTGAACAGATGATGTGATTGGTTGCCGCAAACGGCCTGTGGCGCTCTCCTGGGTAACAAGCAATTAGGAGGCTCTTTCTCGCTGGACATTTTAACACCCCGGCCACAAATCAGGGCTACTTTATTGAGGGGAGTAACGGTTTTCGATGGGGGCATCATCGGTTTCCCGGCTCGTATCATATCCGTATCCATCAAACCCTCCGTGCGCGGAAAGGAAGTCAGAGAAGGCAAGAGAAATAACCATTAAAGGCAAGTATTTCACGGCAGCTGGCGGCGCCGATGACACGTCGTCAGGTGATGAAGCATCAGTTCAGGGGATGGCGATCATCTCTCACTCCGACGCAGCTCGAATGTTAAGAAGCAGAGAATTCAGGATGAGTAATAAAAAGAAAGAAGGGCAGAAGAGTCGATTTAGAACTTTGGTTTCCTCCAATCGTGACAGATTTCGCTAAATCGGAGGAAACTTTTACGTCTGGATGAAAAAGACGTCGGCGAGACGCGAAAATTGCTCAAATAGACGCAACAATAGCTTCCGCCAACACGTCTCTTTGCATTTTAGCTCACATTTAAAACACATTTGAAATCCGAGGAAGTAGTCCCGATAAAAACAACTGACAGACCTTTGAGTTCATTATTTACGGCGGATTTTTCCACTGTTAATTCTCTTAATTGAACCGTTTCCAACCTCGCCGTCTTGCTTCCGCCTCCCCTCGGCGAGATCCTGCTGAACTTCCAGCCCTGGTGTGACGGAAATAGATCGGAACGGGCCCACCCACAGAGCCCCCCGCCGCTCCCATCGCGCCCCGTCCTCATCCGACGGTAAACATCCACTCTCTTTAATGACTATGCAAATGTTCCGCCGCGGCAACGCCCCGCGAGCCGCTTTGATCCCGGCGGTTTCTTTTCCGACTTGCTCTGCAGTTTTTTTCTCAGCAGTGGCAGAGGATTGATCTGCCACTTTGCCCTCTGTCTATAGACACACTTGGGGACCCATGTGACTTGGGGTGGGGTAGGGGAGGGCAAACAGGGCAAAAAAGGATTTTTGATCACCATCGAGCTTCAATAGACAAGGTCACGCTGTTTCATCGCAGTTTGTCTGGATGTCCTCGCACCGTTTGCTTTAAGTCGACGCTGAGCTCATACAGATTATCTAGATCCATACCTCCAACGGGGGGTGGGGGGGGTGTCATGGGGAGGCTATAATGGACCTGTCACCTGTTGTTGGGGGCAACAGCCTCGGCTTGTTCAGAGCCGGTAGCAACAAGGTCAAGGCTACCGCGACGGAGATCAGATGTCGCGGACGAGTCCAACTGTTTAACCAGACGATTGACGCCAGATGAAGATTTGAAAGCTTCTGCTTTAGTGATCAATTATTCAGGAATGACTAACGCATTCATTAGTGGAGCTGCAGCCAGGAGCTAATTAGCCTATCTTGGAATACGGACCTGAATGTCGAGGATCCGCCTCTAGCGCAACACGTAAATGAAAAATTCAACATTTTGCTGCTTCATCATCCGTTGGGGTAACCTGGACGGGCGCTCATGACTATATATTAAACAGTGAGCGATAGCCAGCAGCGGCTTCAGCTCGGTTTCTCACAAAGAAACCGACCGGTTGTGTCTGAAGATAACAGAATCTGCCTGCCAGCACTTCTAAAGCTAATTACCACTTTACAACTCATTTATTTAATCCTGAGAGGATTAAAACTCTTTGGTCGGAGTTGAAACTTTTCCAGGTCTTTAGCGGTTTTATTACCTATATTTTAGAATCCGGTTCTCAAACTTTTTAAGGTCTATCTGTCTTTAAAAGAGAAAAAAAGGCATTAGAGTCGAACTGCACGGCGGTGTTGGATGTCAGGTTCCATCATTCCTCGGATCATTTCTTTTGGCATTTACAGATCTATTATGGGTGCTAACGGCCTCTGTGGCTGCCGCGGCGACCAATCAGATCATGTTTCCGAGGTGCGGCGGGCGGAAACGATGATCCTCGATCTGGGTTATTACATTCAGCCAACCGGACTCAAGGGATCAAACCATTTGTCAGGATTCCTCCGCCTGCATAACGCTGGCGCGGATCCACCGCTGGCGTCGCTCTCGCCGCCATGGCGACTCGTCTAGCGAGCTGGCACCGCCGCCGGCATGCCATCCCAGCTGTGAAGATGTAATTTTCGCCCTAATCTTTGCGCCTTTTTTTAGGCGTGGGTTGGTCCAACAAGGGAGCGGTCGTTTTGGAATGAGTCGGATGAAGACATCAAGACTCTGAAAGCAAAACCCAGAGCTGCAATTACATCGCTAAACGCCCCCCCTACAAACTCATTTTAGAATAAACGGTTTCGTCAAAATTGTGCGCGTTTGAGTGTAATTACAGGAAACACTCAAACTGAAACGTCTCAGTTTGAATTCATTTGGAAATGTTCCTTATTGCGCACAATAATCAGCGTGTCGGATGTTAGCCGTAAATCTTCGTCGGAATGGATTTTCGGTTGTTGTTTTTTTTGACGTCTGGTTTTTGAACGAAACCTTGCGGGGAATTTATCGTCAGCAGGAAATGAAGACTAATCAGTGTGAAGTCGCCCTCACTAAACACAGCTTTTACGACCTTTTTTAGCAGGATGTTCCACTCTGCGAGACATTAGCGTCTCCGATTGACGTAATCAGACGAAGCGAGTGCGTCACCGAGCGGCTCGGATGAATCACGAAGGTTTTTTGATCGCTCAAGGACAAACTCCTTCAGTATCAGTCGGCTGGTTTATCAGCAGCTCTTTGAAACAAGCGAGTCCTCGTCGCGGCTCCTGTTTGTGCCGTTTGTGTTTAAAACCCCTCGGCTTGAATCCATTTGCTAAAAAAAGCAGCGCAACAGGCGAATTGATTTTCACATCAACTCCAGTGGCTTTTTCACAAAGCTTCGGCTTCGAGGGATTCATTTGAAGCCCCGACGTCGGAGCTCAAGGTAATTTATTTTAGGCCCAAAGCACAAATGAACCAGAAGACGAGACGTGAGCGCCGGAACAACTCAGACGCACACCTTTGCATATTCATAGTTCGGAAAGTTGTCTTTCCACTGGGAGAATTTTTAACAGCGGGATGAAATTTATTTTCTGCTCTTCAGTGGAGTTTGTTCGGGTAGAGCGCTGCATTTTTATGGTGTCTGTTTTTCTCCTCTTTCACTTTCAAAAGTATATTTTGGTTTCAGTGATCAATGAAAATTGTTTGGTGGGTATTAGCTTAGCATTGCTAATCTGGTTTCTTTCTAAATTTAATTTAAATTAAATTAAATTAATTTTAATTTAATTTAAATTAAATTAAATTATTTTTAATTAATTTAAATTTAAATTAACTTAGCATTGCTAATCCGTTTTCTTTCAAAATCCGATTAGTCACATTTTATCATATCAATAATGTGTATTCTAACAAAAAATAATTAATAATAAGAGTAAAAATACTAATTTTGTCATGAAGAGGACAAAATATTGATAACTTTTGCTTTTATTCTGGGGGACGGATAAAAACAGGATATTTTTGGAGGGAAAGTACTTGAAGGCAGAAAGAGAGCCTTAAATGTGCGAAAATCTGTCTCTAGTCTGTTCTGTGCTTCTGTTGGTGGTTGTATAATAATAATAATAATGCATAAGAATCAGATAAATCTGATAAATCACCCATCTGTTATCACACAGCATCGGCATCGACTGAAAACATTACGTAACCCTGCAGCAGCCTCCGTGTTACGGCTCGCTACAGAACCTCATGTGAACCGCCAGCAGCAGAGGTGAAGGCTGATAATAGCTGATGCTAAACATGTTGGCTAAACCGCCCACATGCTAAAGTTAGCATCAACATAAACAAATGAATCTGCTGCTTCCTGATAAGACTCCGTGTTGCATTCAGGGACTCTTTCCTTCAGGCCATGCCTGGCGTTATTATAGCCCGTAACTAAAGTACGTAAATGTGTTCAGCTTCCGTTTGAGCGATTTGCAAAGAGATAATCTGCATTTATAAAGTTTATAACGGCCTTCCAGAGAGATGTAGTTAAATGGAACATAAACAGCAGCAGTAAGGATAATAATCAATAACTTGTGTTTCCATATTGGCCTCCCAGAACAATAATTAGCTCAGCCAATATAGAAGAAAGAGATTAAAGTAATATAATGAGTTCATTCTGGTTATTTTCTGTGTGATAAATACTGTCAGATAAAAAAGGAAGATGTTATTCACCAGAAGGTTTTGCTTTCAGAGCAGCAGAGGAATATTTTTGGTCTGGCGTCTCAGTTAGAGGCTTTTAGCGAACTAAGGTCACATCCTCTCCTGGAGGGACGGCTTTAAACCACAGCGGATCATTATTTCACATAAACGGCCTCATAAATGTCCTTCCGGATAACAACCTGAATGAACGCCGCTGCCAAAACCTCCAAACTTCCTCCGCGTTGAGGTTTCCGATCACGCACTCCTCGTCTTCGTCGGTCTCCTCGGGTTAATGGCCGTCTGGAAACGGACGAAGCATCCATCGCGGATTAATTTCACCACCAGGAACCGGAGCGTAAATCTTTTTACTTTCATTCATTAACAGGAAAGAGGTTTGCGGGGTCGCTGACCGGTTCTGATTCGATGGATTTCAGGCACAAATGCCCCAACATCATGGCCCTAGTTGGCTACTCTGCAAGACTCTTGTGGTCTGATCACAACTCTATTAGCTTCTCCGACTAATAACCAAACTTTTATTTTCGTGAAAACTACTTTTTCTGTCCTCTAATTGCATTTCCGGTCCTGTTCTACCCTTTTCCTGACTCGTGGACCAGAAATCAGTAGAAGACTAGACGTTGACATTGGCTGGCCTTCAGGTTCCAGAGGCGAGGTCGCATCCATTTCATTGTTTAACACTTCATGAGAACATCTCAAAAGGGTTTTGGCGACGTCGGCAGCGCGGCCATTTAGTGATACCTCTAAAACACACTCACATCCTTATGAAAGCACTCTCCTCTGCGGGTTCGCGTGACTTTTTCCAGCTATTTCAGATCCAATTCCTTGCAAAATCTGATGATTTTGCAAGAGAACAAACTGTGAGATAAAGGAAACGTAAGACCTGAGAAGGTTAAAGGTGCGGGGAGGGGGGAAGACATGGAAATTACTTTTGCAGACTGCTTCAGTGGGTTTAACGCGTCATCCTGTCATGCTATTTTGCAGACTGTCGCCTTTAATCTATGTAATTATTGTCATGCAGTTTTATGCCGGTGTGCTCGCTCCAGGCTGCACCTACGCACCGCTTTTAAGGATTCCTGTAGAGAAGATAAACCTCAGTCGGTGCACAATAACATGCATCTCCTCGTCTTGTAATCTGACATCAGGGAGATTACCTTTTTTTTTTTATTCCTTCCCCCTGCAGCTGGAAATATTTCTGAGAGATAAAAAAAAAAAAGAACACAGCGCTCATGGAAACACACTTCAATTAATGCGAATGACCGGCCTCTGCAGAAGAGGAATACACCGAGGGGAGATAATTCCTGCTTTTAGTGCTCTCTGGAGAGCGATGTCGTGTCCGCCGTGTGTCTGAACGCCTCCATTCATCCTGTTTTTACCTCTTTTTTCCTGTTTTTGTGTGAAATATCTGCAGGTTGCAGCAGTTTGGACGCAAATATCAACGCACAATTTAATTAGCTGGGCTTGTTTGGACTCGTTTAATGCAGGTTACCTACAGGGGGCTTCTCTATTTTTAGACAGGCAACAAAATCCCTGTCCTAAAGGTCGGACTGGGGGCTAAGGGGGGGGAGGGGGGAGTCGTGTCACCAAAATGAAGACCAATGAAAGAAAGTTGAACACATGACTGGAGGTTTTCTGATGCATTGAAATATTCTTCTTAGAAATAAAGAGAATAAAAACCTGCGCGCAAAAAGTCTGAAATTCCAACAGCTGTGAGCGTCTTTTTTTTTTATTTTAATGCTGCTTCATAATAATCTCACAATAATTGTTGCTGCTAATGTGTGGGGATAATGAGCGCCGTTCTCAACACACGCTGGGATCTTTTAAACACCCACGGAAACGCCACACATTAGCAACACGGGGGCGGGAAAAAAAAATTTTTTTTTGGTGATCAGCCAGAAGGTCGCTTGATGGCGCGCACGGCGGGAAGGAGTGTGTGTGTGTGTGTGTGTGTGTGTGCGTGTGTGTGAGAGTTTGTGCAATTATGTGTGCACTTGTAAGCAAGAGGCGGAGATATAGATGGGGGGTGGGGGTGTTGTGGAGGTGGGGGGCGTTCTCGGAAAAGCTAAATTTGTCCCTGGAGGTGCGCGTCTCCGCGTGTGCGTCCGTTGGAGGAGCGTTTTATTCCAGCCTCCACGCGTCAAAGCGCGGACAAAGGCCTTTGACGCGTGTGTGTGTGTGTGTGGGGGGGGGGGGGCTTCTGCTGGCCGGGGCAGATAGCAGATGCGGGGGGGTGGGCAGTCCTGCCCCACCCTGACCTCTTGATCTTTCTCTTTCTCCCGCGAAACCGAATCGGTGTCCGATGAGATCAAACCGGATGACGTGTCGCCTCCTGATTGATGTGGACACCCTGTCGATAAGAAATGCATCAACAACCCCCCCACCCCACCCCACGTCACGCCCCCCCCTTTTCCACCCCCTCATAGGTGACGCAGTCTCCTTTTTTTTTCATACTTTTAGATCAACTGGTTTCATCTTTAGCTCCTAATAACATTAATTATCAGCTTTATAATAAAGAAAAGAGCATCGGGATTAAAATCCATTTAAATGGACACGTTAGGATCGGATTAAGTTTAATCCGTTTGAAGGGGCGACAAATGAACGGATTCTGGGTTTTTTAATTTTTTTTTTTTTTTAATGCTCCTAAAATAAAACGAAAATCAATCCTCTGACATCTGAGACGTGAAATTTTAATTGTGGGTCTCCAGCTTTGCTGTTTCATGACTATAAACGTTAGTCAGACAGGGGGTGGGTGGGGGTGGGGGTGTAGGAGTCCAGATCTTTACACTGTTAAAATGCAGCCTTTAGTTTAAACACACGGAATCAGACTCCTCATCCTCTCAAGTTTCATCACATTAAAAGCACTGGGATGCATTTTAAAGGCAGACACGGTCCTATTAATATTCATAGACCTTCTATTTATAGAGAGCTTCTGCCGTCCTGATATATGCGGGCCGTTTTTATGGGATTCAAGACTAAAGAAGTCCTCATTTTTCTCCATCATGTCCCTCTTTCAGCACCGATTTTCAAGTTTAGAACGTCTGAAAAGACACATCCAGCCTGTTGCGTACTCCCCCATTACAGGGGCTTCAGGGCCCCCCCGGTGTGGGTAACATGACAGCTTTAAAACATCTTGCAGGGAAGTTTTATATCTGATATATTAGTCATGATCACACAATGTCCAGCACAGAAGAATCACGATGGAGTCAAGACAAGGAGGCTGAAACCTAGTTTGGTGGAATCCATTGACACACACACACACACACACACACACACACACACACACACACACACACACACACACACACACTAAGGCGCGTTCACGACACCGGATATTCAGCAGCTTCCGCCGTGCTTTCGTGGCTCGTATCCACACTGCTGGGGGTCCGGACCCCCTCCCGTCCCTTCGGCTCCAGGTTGTCACCGCGACAGGCGCCCCCCCCCCAGTCCCACGCCTCCGTCGCGCACACGTGTCCGTGTCCGTGTCCGTGCGCGTCGCCGCGCTGCGCGTCCTCGGAGCGCAGCGCCATGAGTTCGATCTCGTGTTTGGCCGCCGTCTCCAGAACCTGTTGCTTGTTGTAGAACAGCACGAAATTGTTGATGATGGGATGGATGGGCAGCGCGATGGCGATCACCCCGCACAGGAAGCTGATGGCCGCGTTGCACCGACCCAAGGTGGTCTTGGGGTACACGTCCCCGTAGCCCACGGTGGTCATGGTGATCACCGCCCACCAGAACGACTGCGGGATGCTGGTGAACAAAGTGTCCGGGTGGTTCTGCTCCATGGTGTACCCCAGAGCGGAGAACAGGAACACCCCCACCCCCATGTACATGAGCAGCAGCCCCAGCTCCTTCAAGCTGCTCTTCAGGGCGGATGTGAGGGTTTGGAGACCCGAGGAGTGGCGCGCCAGCTTGAAAATGCGCGCAATGCGCATGATGCGTAAAGCCTGCACCGCCTGCTGCACGTTGGCCAACTCCATCACCCCCGCCCCGAAGGAGGTGAGAGTCAGCACCACGAAGAAGGGCATGATGGCCATGAAGTCGATGATGTTCATGAAGGACAGCGCGAATTTGATCTTGTTGGGGGAGGAGATGAGACGCAGGAGGTACTCCACGGTGAACCAGCCGATGCAGACGGTCTCGATCACCTCCAGGGTGGGGTTCTCCGTCAGGTTGCCCTCAGAGTCCTCCACCTGCAAGTCGGGGATGGTCCCGACGCACATCACCACGGAGGAGACCAGGATGAAGATGAAGGAGAGGATGGCGATGATGTGCGCGGGGAGGGAGGACTCCGGCTTCTCCATCAGCCGCCACACGCACACCTGGAAGCGCTGCCACCCGGCGGCGGACGGATCCCCCTCCCGGTCCACCAGGATAGTTTTCACTTTCTCCGCGATCTCCGCGAGTTCCTCCTCCACCTCCTTCAGGTGGCTCTTACAACACTCATCCAGGAACCCAGAGTCGACCTTCCAGAACTCCATCTCCTTCATGAAGCACATCGGACAGATCCCGCGTTTCACGTGGATCTCCCCGTAAAAATACAGCTCGATGATGCATTTGAAGGCGTCCGGGTCGCGGTCGAAGTAGAACTCCCCCGTGTCGGGGTCGTAGTCGTCACACAGCAGAGATGTTTCCTCAGAAGACTTGAGGGAACAGTCCACCAGCTCGGCCAGACGGGTCTCCGGGAATCGGTTCAACACGTCCCCGTAGAGCACCTGTCTCACCCCGCCGATGTTCACCACGATCTCCGCCTCCTCGCTCGCTTCGGAGCCGTTGCAGTCCGCGTATCTGGACCGGTGGATCCCCCACATCGTGTCGGAAACAGACGTCCCGAACGCCAGCCCACGGGCAGCCTCGTCAACGCGTGGAGGGATTTGATGGATGGAACCAGGCGCTCTGGTGCCGCGCGTAAAATCCTCTCCAAAATGTGCAATTCTCCGTGGGCTTTTTTAATTTATTAATTTTTTTACGTGGAAACGAGTGGAATAAATTTGCGTGACGCGGACGCAGCGCCAAGTCTTCCTCCAACGCGGTGGTGTTTGGCAGTGAACAGTGCGCCTGTGCGCTTTGCGAAAGTTGGAATGAGAAAGTGCGCGTATTGTCAAGCGACTTCAATGAAATCAGACGACTTCCGGGAAGGCTTTTCAGAGTAAAGGTTTCAAAGGATCTATTCTCTTGTGAATCCCTTGTAAAAACATATGCAGTGCGCCCTCATTCCTCGCGGTTAATGCGTTCCAGGAACCACACGTGATTAATGAATTCTGCGGTAGAGCAACAAAGTATTTATCTTATTATTTACAGTTAATTTAAACGTTTATAAAACCCCCCACACTGATATTAAAACCACCGTCTATCCGTATTACCTTTTCCTACACCCTGATACTGTTTAAAGCACTTTTGTGTCTCACGGAAGTCCCACACTCACGGAACAGAGCACACTTCCGGATGCTCTCAGCCAATAGAATGCGCGTACGGTATCACGTGACTGCCTACGGAAAATCCGCGATGAAGTGAAGTCGCTAGCGTTGATGCAGCGAATGCACAAGGGCGCACTGCATATCACTCTTTAACAGTTTGTATATGTTGCTTGTTTATGATAACATATTACAAAAACTCCGCTCTGTTCACGTGATTTTCACACAAAAAATCACTATAAGATGTAAACATTCCAAGAAATTTGAAGAAGGGTAAAAGAAAACCTGAACCTGAATTTCCCTTGGGATCATTAAAGTATATATCTATCTATCTGAAAACACTTCACGGGATTTGTACACGTCGCGGATAACATCCATGCTTTTATTTTGAAGGCTGTCCCCGTCTCTTCCGGTTCCGCTCCCCCTGCGTGCGGCTGCTTGACGCCGCGCGCCGCAGAGGCGCGGCAGATCATAAATCTCAGCGGCGTGGAATGAATGGCGAAGTGGCGCGCGGGGACATCACAGACACGCGCGCTCCGGGATTGTTGTGTCGGGATCGAGGTCACCAATTAGTGAAAACCTATCGATCACAAGTCAGCATCGAACCGTGATGGCTGGGGATCAAAGATGCGTGTTTTGTCTCCCTTTGCAAAAAAATAAAAATAAAAAAATAAAAAAATCACCTCAACTTTCACTCAAAGTTTCACCAAAAAAGTTCCGCAGTCGTCCAGATTGAATTATTATTATACAGCGTCTCAGCAAGGCTTGTTGTTTGTCTCCACCTAGTGGTCGAATAGCAGATTGCAGCATTTAACTGTTATTGTTATTGTTTTTGTTTTTATTCTACTTATTAATTTACTAAAGGGTTATTAATTTAGTAAAAGGTTATTTCTTTACTGAGTTGTATTTTGAAATTAAGTCCATAAAAACCACAAAACATGTCAACGTCATCATATATGTTGAAACATTAATTAATATCTTGGTCTTGTTCGTTTTCTCTACCGGAATCGCCCTGCAGTTCCCTTAATATTTAATTACACGTACATCGATTTTAAAACTAATTTTAATACAGTATATTAAAAACTTGTTTGTGTTTCATTTAAATATGTATTAGCTGTCAGGCTGACATCTGTTGCATGTCCCCTGTAGGAATCGCCTTGTCTCCTCCCGCCGGTGAAGTACCGGGTCCATAAACTACACGGCGCACGCTGATTGGCTGAGACGCAGCTCCGGGGCGTCTCAGCCAATCAGCTTGGGCCACGGTGGGATTCTCCGATGTACTACTCTGGTTGAGAGCCGCGGCGGTTGTGTGAGAGAGTCGCTGCCGCCGGAGACAACAGACGGAGAGCAGAGGGAACCATGACGCCGCTTTTACTTGGTGAGTAAATGTTTTATAACTTTATTACGAACCCGAATCTAATAGAATTTATTAATGACGCGCACGTTCGATGTCGTTTCCCGTCCCGGCGTCGCTGCTAGCTTGAAATGCTAAAAGTTCGGTTGCACCGCAAACAGAACCGGGCCCGGTTCCCGGTCATTGAGACGACTCTAGAGCCGCTTCAGCGTGTTGGCGTTTGGCCCCCAAGTCGGTGTAAAACGACTCCAACCGGGAGTCCTGGTTAGCTACAAAAACGGTAGGATCGTAAAACCCCGTCTCTTCTCCGTCCTCTCCTGCAGGACTGTTGGGCTGCTCGCTGCTGCTTCCTGCCCAGGGTTTCTACTCCCCCAGCGATGATGTGGTGGAGCTCAACCCGTCCAACTTCAACCGGGAGGTGATCCAGAGTGACGGTCTGTGGCTGGTGGAGTTCTACGCTCCCTGGTGAGTCCACACCTGTGTGTTGGAGCCACCTGTTCAAAAGTTCTGGTCCCATCTTTCTCCTGGTTCCTCCTCCTGGAGGAGGTGATTTTGTGGAGCTCAGACTTATGCAGGTGATCACGTGGTGTGTTGGAATGTAAAATCTGGTGGTTCTACTTCTTGTTTGGCTGAATTGTTTTATATATGAGGAGTGAAGGCGGTTCTGTTGTCGTAGAAGCTGTGAAAATATTCCTTCTTCTGCAGCCTCGAACTGAAAACGCTGCTGGAATGTCTGTTAGAATTCTCCACAATAAAAACAACCCATTGTTTCCTCTCTCGTTTATCTCCGCAGGTGTGGTCACTGTCAGAACCTGACTCCTGATTGGAAGAAGGCAGCCACCGCCCTGAAGGTAACCACGACCTCTCTGCTCCGAGTTTGAGACGCGTGATGAAGGAAATACGTAGCACATCAGCCGTTAAACGTCTGATTTGCAACCCCTTCAGGGCATCGTGAAGGTCGGGGCAGTCGACGCCGATCAGCACAAGTCCCTAGGGGGTCAGTATGGCGTCAGAGGTTTCCCCACCATCAAGATCTTCGGCGCCAATAAGAACAAGCCAGAGGACTACCAGGGTACGCTTTTTTTTTTGTTGCCGCTTCTGCTGCCCAATAAAGTTTTGATTGTTGTATTTAAATTGATTTTCTTCCCAATGTCTCCGCCCCCCCCCCCAGGCGGGCGCAGCAGCCAGGCCATCGTAGACGGAGCCATGAACGCGTTACGCGCTCTGGTGAAGGACAGGCTGAGCGGTAACTCCGGCGGCTCCGGCTACAGCAGACAGCAGCAGGGCGGCGGCGGCGGAGACAAGAAGGACGTGGTGGAGCTCACCGACGACAACTTCGACAAGCTGGTGCTGGGGGGCGACGACGTGTGGATGGTGGAGTTCTTCGCCCCCTGGTGTGGGCACTGCAAGAAGTGAGTTTGGCGCCACGGGCGGTCCAGAGAATCCACCAACATCCGTTCAGATGGTTTCCTCGGCTGAAGCAGGAAGTCACCGCTTGATTTTTTTTGTCGTCCGTAGCCTGGAGCCGGAGTGGGCGGCCGCCGCCACCGCCGTCAAGGAGCAGACGAAGGGCAAAGTTCGGCTGGGGGCCGTGGACGCCACCGTGCATCAGGCCGTGTCCAGCCGCTACGGGGTGAGTGCTGGCGTGTAAACGCCACGCCTGTTTGTAAATAAAGATGAACATACGATCGGCTTTGACGCGGTGTGTGTGTGTGTGTGTGTGTATGTGTGTGTGTGTGTGTGTGTGTGTGTGTGTGTGTGTGTGTTTTTGTAGATCCGAGGTTTTCCCACCATCAAGATTTTCCGCAAAGGCGAGGAGCCCGAAGATTTCCAGGGAGGGCGTTCCCGCGGCGACATCATCGAGAAAGCTATGGATCTGTTCTCCGATAACATCCCTCCCCCCCAGCTGCTGGAGGTCAGTGCGTCGTCACGACGACACGCGCGTCCCCCCCTCCTCCCAAAAAAAACTAAGTTCATCTGACGGATTTTGGGGATAAACTTGATAAAATAATGTCGGTGAGCGTTGCGTTCAAGTTGCGTGGGAAATGTCTGCTTCTCAGATCCTGAACGAAGACATCGTGAAGAACACGTGCGAGGACAGTCAGCTGTGTGTGATCGCCGTGCTGCCGCACATCCTGGACACAGGTGAGACAGGCCACGCCCACTTAGGTTGAAACGTGTTAGCGGTAGCGAGCTAGCATCGTTGCTCGACTGAGAGTGACGTGTGTGAGTTTACACACACACACACACACACACACCTTATGCTTGATACAGTGCAGTAAATATCCCTCACACCGCTTAGATTCAAGAGAAGGCAGCCGTCGCCATGGTAACTCACCTCAAATCGAAGGAGAGAACACGTCAGCGTGATTTTTTTTCTTTTTTCTTTTCGCTTCTTTTGAACAAACAATCAGCTTCCTGTCGTTTTAAGAGCTCAGGCTCCACCTGAAGCCGTTCGCCGGTTAATGGTACGTTACCGACGGCGACCAGTCACTCACCGTCACGCTGTGGTTCGTATCCTAGGCGCCGCCGGCAGGAACAGCTACCTGGAGGTGATGACGGCGATGGCAGAGAAGTACAAGAAGAAGATGTGGGGGTACGGATGAGTCACGCTGTGCGTTTGTGACTAATCCTGCTTCTGACTAACACCCCACCCCTCCCTGCCTGTCCCCCCCCCCCCCCATCAGCTGGCTGTGGACTGAAGCCGGGGCTCAGATGGACCTGGAGGCCTCTCTGGGCATCGGGGGGTTCGGGTACCCCGCCATGGCCGCCATCAACTCCCGCAAGATGAAGTTCGCTCTGCTCAGAGGTTCCTTCAGCGAAACTGGCATCCACGAGTTCCTTAGGTAGGGGGGGGGCGCCGTTGGCCCCACCTTCATTTCCTTTCAAAATAAAAGCATTTTGACGTTTCTTCCCCCCCCTCCCAGGGAGCTGTCGGTGCGCCGCGGCGCCTACGACACGTTCGGAAGCGGATCCATGCCCAAGATCCACGCGGTGGAGCCGTGGGACGGCAAAGACGGACAGGTGGGGAGGAAACTGTTGGTTTGGTTTGGTTTGGGGGGGGGGTCGCCATCTCGTCATGACGCGTCCATTTTTAACTCTTTGTCCGTCGCAGCTTCCTGTGGAGGAGGAGTACGACCTCAGCGACGTCGACCTGGACGACTACAAGAATACGGAGCTGTGAGCTCCCCCCCCCTGGGGTGGGAATGGGATCCGGTCGATCGCCGCGTCGGTCGGACGCCGCCTCGCCCCCCCCCCCCAACACCTCCCCACCCCCATCACCTCTCCTGTGGATGAATGGGAGACCCTCCGGTCGCCCGGTTACTGAGATACTCCAGAGACTCCTGCGGTTATTTTTTTGTTTGTCACTCAGACGGAAACAGGAAGTGAAGGTGGGGGGGGGGTCATTTTCCTGTTGAATATTTATAAGAGCACCCCCCAGCGAGGAGGTGGCCCGGGGGGCCTATTTTCAGATAATTCTTCAACCCTCCACCCTGATGTGACTTTTATTTCTTTTCTAAATCGTGAATCTTGGGGGGGGGTGAATCTGCGTCCAGGACACACACTTGTGGCGGGGGGGGGGGGGACCGGCGCGGATGACTTGTGTAGATTTTTCTTACACGACTTTATTTGCAATTCTGTGAAAACAAAATGACAATTTTTTTTTTTTTTTGTTACAAAAATAAAAAGGAATAAAAACGATCACGGCCTCCTGATTCACACAAACTGGTTTTTTTTGTTGTTTTTTTTTTTTGTTTGTTTTTTTTGACGACAACTCGTCGGCGGTCGCATGCAACACCGACGGCGTGCGGAGTTTAAGGACGGCGGCGCGTCGGCGTCCCCCGAAAAACATCAAGAAGCCACTTTTTAACACGGTTTTAGTCCAATCAGATGACAGCAAATAACGCACGTGGATCGGTCCTGGGGAGGGGGGGGGCAGGATGGGAGTCTGTAATACTTGTGAGCACATGATCCAGTCAGTATAAATAGATGATATGGCACTTCACTTATGGGGTGGTAGGAGTGGGGGGGGGCAACAAGCATGGGCAGAACACGTCGAGTGAAAGCACGCCAGAGTGAGACGCATCCGTTAATGTAAACATTAAGACATGGAGTGTTTGCTGGAATGAGAGGATTGTCTGTTGAAGGGGGGGTGAGGTTGAGTGGGGGGGGGGGGGGTGAGCAGCAGGAAGCTGGACGGTGGTGGGCGTGTCCTTGTCTCTGTCCTCATCAGAACTGGCGGGACGTCCCCTGATCGGACTGCAGCAGCCTCACGATGGACGGGTCGCTCTTGGCACCTTTGATGAACTCCTCCAGAGACAACCGACCTGCGAGGAAGAGGAGGGTGAGTTTACGGCATCCGGCCAGCAGGGGGCGCCGCTGTGTTATTTTTAATACAACATTTGACTAGACTGTCTGAATAGACGTTACATTCCTGTATCATTTTAAATCTTTATTTTATACTTAAGTTTTTTTTCTGAGCAACAACAAACAGAAACTTTGTCTTAAAATAAATTTTACGATAAAATAGACAATTTTTGGTGAATTTGCCCCTCCCTCCTGCCCCGCCCCCTGCACCTATCTATGTCTGTACACTCTGACCTTCTGCTTCTCTAACATCTGGGCGTCCCCTGAACGGTTTCTAAACATCCAGATGTGACACACCCCCCCCCTCCCCGTCCCCAAGACCGGGCCAGGTAGTCGGCCGTCGTCGCCACCTCACCTTTTCACACTAAATGTCAAAGCACTCGTGTTGAAGTGTTCCCACCGCAGACGGCTGATAATGATCTGGTGACTCATGTTGGTTCATGTTGTTTTCAGAAACCCCCCCGCACCCCCCCCACCCCCACTTCTCCCAGCAGACCCTGCTTCCATCCGGTTCTTAGAAGGAATCTGAACACGTCGGGGGTCACAAAAACTCCCTAAACTCCCATAAACCACAATTTGTTTGAAGGGGAGGCTGCCCACCCCCCCACCTTGAGTCTCTTCTGAAGTGGACAAACGAGGATAACGAGAAACCAGACGAGGGGGGTGGGGGTCCTCCTCTTCCTCTTGATGCATCTGGATCCAGACGGGTTTTAATGGCGGCAGTAAACGCCCCACCCCCCCTCTTCCTGCCCCCCGCCCCTAACTGGTCTGATGTGGTTGCTCAAATCAGGTCAGACACTTACATAACTCACGTTTTATCATATTTATGTATTTTTGACTCTCTTGATGTGAAAGTTTTTTTCGTCCTGATCGAGGATGGTTCTATTTTTATTTCTGTCTCCGCTCTAAAATCTTAATTCTAGCCGAGTCATGTTAGTTTATTCATCAGCGCAACTATAAATACGACACTTTGTGACTCTTTAAAGCTTCCAGACGCTGCCTGCTGGGCTCCCCTATGGAGCTTTTATTGTATTTGAAGTGCTTTATAAAGTATATTTATAAGCAGCCTCCACTCATGGGCTGTTCATTAAAGATCTGATCTGATTGGATCTGATTTCATCTGATCTGATCTGATCGGATCTGATCTGGATGGAACCATCAATCTTACCGTCGTTGTCGATGTCCATCTGTCTGAAGATCTTGTCCGTCCTCTTCTCGGGTGTCGATTCATCCTCGGGCATCTTCATCACCGATGACACCATCTTGTAAATGGCCTGTAAAGGACAGCCGGAGCTATTTCTGTTAAGCGTAAATTTACTTCCTTTTGTTGTCTGTGAAGCTTCTTTGAAGAACTTCATTTCATCTGATCGCTCTGACCCGTTTTCCCCGTTGCTACCCGGTGACTTTCTGACAGACGAAGCTCGTCCAGCTTTTATTTATTTATTTATTTATTCCCTCTCCGTTTGCATCTTTTAAAAGACGTGTGGTTCTAGAGGCTGAAGCAACAGAAGCGCTGCTGCTTTTCCTTTCTTTTCTTTTTTTTTTTTTGCATTCATTTGTATCCACAAACACAAAGGGACTGAGCCAATATTGATATGGCCCTGCAGGCTGCTCAGCTCTCCATATTGGAAGAATAAATATAGCCCCGGTGATAAGAAAAAAAGGGAAAGGGCAGCCAGCATCTGTGATGGGAGGTGAAAATATTCTGACTGCTACGCCTGAAAATAGAAATGTACAGAATAAAATGTGAGTTTTCCCAGTTTCCGCAGCTAAATGTGAGGATTTACTTCTGATTTGGGGAGTTGAGACGTAAAAGAGACCTGAAACTAGCAAATCCAGACGATAAAATCCGACATGAATCTGTAGCGTCGGCGCTATCTAACGCTAACGCCTCATCAGGTCACGCCGGGTCGCGTCCTCACCTGCACGATCTCCAGCATCTCCGCCCGGCTGATGTAGCCGTTCCCGTCCAGGTCGTACATGCTGAACGCCCAGCGCAGCTTCTGCTCCAGGCCGCCGCGCGACGTCACGCTCAGGGCGATGATGAACTCCCTGAAGTCGATGGTGGCGTCGCCGTTGGTGTCGAACGTGCGGAAGACGTGCTCGGCGAACTTGGAGGCGTCTCCGTAAGGGAAGAAGTTGGCGTAGATCTTCTTGAACTCCTCCACCGTCAGGTGTCCGGTGGGGCAGTCCTTCAGGAAGCCGCGGTACCACTCCTGCAGCTCGTGGTCGGTGAACTCCGTGTTCTCCCGCAGGTCGTTCAGGACCTCGGGACGCAGCTTGCTGTTCTGCTTCCCCATGACAGGAACGCGGTAGAAGGAATCGCTGAGATGTTTCCTGTGCTCTCGCTCCCCACGCCACCGGCTGCTTGGCGTCTTCTGCTCCTACAGGGAGACCAACATCCCTCATTAACAACCCGTGTTTGGCTTTCATAAATGATTCAACGGCTCGATATTTCCTCTCAGCTTGCGGTGTATTTATTATAAAACACGTGTTGATGGTGGCGCCCGAGTCCAAACACAGGAGACAAACAGAGATGAGATTACAACTCGGTCTCTGTGGAGACGCCGTGAAGCCTCTGGCACTTCCTGGTTTTTGCTGTCCTCAGCCGGTACCGACGGTCGCTTCGCCAACAATCCCCCACGTTTATGCGAAAATGACTTCTGCGAGGTTTTCAGCAGGTGCACGACGTACAACGACTGAAAGGAAACCAAACAAAGACGTTTGAAGCGTCTGACCACCTGTGCCTATTCACCTTCAGGTTGCCTGTTTTGGTCTGAATTCTGTTTCCATGGTTCTATTCTGCACAATCCATTTATTCATCATGGGGCGCAGAAAAATAAACGGTTAGGGCAGTAACGATATTACATGTCAAGGACACAAATAAAGTGTATTCCTAAAAGAAGTACAAATTTATGGCTGATTGATCGTTTTTCAGGAATCCGTGCGACAGGAGAGGTTCGAAGGAGTCTGGGGAAGAAACGACAGAAGAATAGGGTGGATGTAAGAAAGGCAAAGAACACACGATGGCTGCGCTCATCTTCATCTTTTTACAACGTGTATCTGGTAAAGCGTGTGTGGGAGGGACAGAAACGGAGAGGTGTGGGGGCAGGGAGGAGGAAAGAATGGAGAAGTGTGACACATAGAAGGAAGAAACTATTTCCAGCGATACTATGAGCTGCTTTCCTGAAAGCTGCGCTTCAATTACATAATAGCCCCCCCCCCCCCCAAATGACACCCACCCCTTATAATGAATTTATATGGGAGGAAGACACACATTATCCCCCCCTGTTCTTTCAATTATTGAACTCCCATCACTCCTGCCGGCGCCGGCACCGGAGCGAATCCCTCTGGATGTGAACCAAGGCGAGCGGTGTGACTTCAGATGAGGGCTCCTCCGCCCACGGACGCCCCCTTTTTTTCATAATTGTCAAACGTGTGTAATTTCCTGTGGTTTTATGAATCGGAGACGCGGAGGAAAATGACGAGCAGCAAACGCCGGAGACACGACGCGGCGTTCTATCCTCGTTTGGGCTCAGGTGACAGTGAAATCAGCCGCTCAGCACAAGGGATTGGCACACATGACTGGAGGATGAGGCCTCATTTGTGTCTGGAAATAGAACGGATTTCATTTGGTTTTTGTTTTATTCATTTTTTAATTTATTATATAACTTAAATAAAGAATTAAGTATAAAAAAAACCCGCCTTCCGACAAGTTCCCCTGCAAAAATCTTCCCTAGTCTTCCACTTGTAACGTGATGTCCTAGTGGTCATCTGAGGGTACTGCAGCACAGCGTGTTTTGGAAACTTTGCATGAGCTTTAATAACAATGTCATAACAACTCGTATCTCCTGCCCCGCCTTTGTTAGCTTAACTTAGCTCCATGCTTCGCTCCACTATAACGTTCCAAAAACATTTAATTTTCTTTTTCATTCGACTTGACCCTCGTTTGACCCTCATTACATAAGAATGAATTTAAAAAAAAAGGTGGCGTCAGTGTAATCTGCTCTTGACACGTTTAGATGGGATCCTTATCGCCAGCTTGGGCAACACTATAAACACAACGTCAGACGCGAACAGTTTTATAAATGACAGTCCGGGCTCTTCCGTTCTAGCGTACAACAGGATGAGGAAGCGGCAGCGCCGCCTCAACCCCAGGGTCACATGGACTCAGCAGAGGCTGAGCAGACGCTTGGGCGTCGCTCTTTATTCCCTTCGAACGCACAAAAGCCACATGGAATCCAGAAGATTCCAGCCTGTTGAGGTTCCAAGGAGGCTAAATCAAGGGCTAACATTTGGAAAGAAAAAAACAACTGTAAAACCAGCCTGTAAACTGTTCAAATAATCAACACACTCGGATGAAGATTGAGGGTTGCAAAACTGTTTTAGAAACTCCCTCAACTGAGCCTAGAATCCCGTGGATTGCTCCTCAGGTGTCTTTCATATATTTTAGGTACAGAAAGTCGTAATAAATGTTAAATTCCCTAAACGTGCACGCAGAACATTCCAGCCTCTTCAGCTGTCACTTCTTAAACTTTGGACCCAAAGTGGAAAATGTTGAGAAATGTGGTCAGAAATAACTTCTAGATGTCTCTCTGCGCTGACATCTTCGTGACCCTCCTCCGAGCAGAGGAACAGACGCGGGGAAACGTTAGCCGGCGAGTCGTTTGATGCACAACAGCCCCGCGAGATTGTCATTCCACGTCCAGTGTTTGCAATTCCCCTCGATTACACAGCAACAGTTTCCCTCCGTGTCCCCAACCCCCATCGGCCATCCCTGCTCTGTATGGTCCAGTTTTTCCACTGGCTTCCCCGCCTAATGAGACTGTTTCACACAGCAGCTCCCCCGACCCCCCCCTTCCTAAGGCATCCTGTAAACCTCTGACCAAGTTTCGCTGCTTGTTTGCCGATCTCAGGCCCACCTCTTTTCCTGGTTAAGGGCTTGTCACAACAAAGAGAGCCATTATTCTTTTCCCAGATGCTCGTTACGTCTGGCGAAGCCAAAGAGGACAAGGAGAGAAGAAGTGGATCCATAAAGTGTGACACGGCTCAGATGGAGCTCATTACGCTTCTGACATCAGTGGCAGAGGACAGGAAACGAGACGCTGACGGAGGTAAAGATATAGAAAAGATAAAGCCGGGTTATTTTTATCTCAGTTTTAAAACAAGCAAAGGCCGAGCAAAGGGAGGAACGCACTGAAACACACGGATGTTGTCAGCCAATAGCGTGGCTACCTTCCAAAAATCTGCGATGTAGTAAAGCCGTGTATCTTGAAGCGCGAATAAGCGAGGGATGACTGTAACAGCACAGAGAGAATAAGAAAAAATAGAGTAAATGAGAAGAAGAAGAAAACATAAATAAATGAAGATTTTAACGGTCTGATTTGAAAATAAATAATCTTTTGCACATAAACTGTTTTCTGTGCATATCAAATTGGTTTTGTGTTGGTTAGACAAAATTAAAAATTTAACAGCAAACCAAAATTTGTGAATTCCCCAGTTTGGGATCATTAAAGTATATCTAATCTAATCTGTTTCCCCTCCGCTACAAACATCACGTGTAGGGAATCTTCTTCTCGCCGTCTGCCTCTCAACGCTTTGGAGCGGAAAGCGCGTGAAACGAACCGACGTGGTTCGGCGCGCAGAAAGAAAGGCAGACTGAAGCCCGCTGCGCTGAAGTGGAGCTGAGAGAAACCGAAGTTCAGCTGCTTCAGGAGGACGAGGAGTCGGTCCAGGGTGAGAGGAGGAGGAGGAAGAAGAAGACTAAATGAGCTCTCCAGTTATTCTGGCTTCCAGCGCTGCTCTGTGCCAGCCTCTCTGAACTAGTGTCAGAGAATATCATGCATTGGATCAGGATGAAGTCCCCTGACACACCAGTCGTCAAGGCAACAGGATAGTAGTGCTTAGGCTTATGAGAGGGAGGCGGTGTAACTATCAATCTGGGGCGCCGGCAGGACAGGAGATGTAACAAGACTCAGGAGAAACGAGAACAGTTTTTAACTGCGCATTTCAAGCCGAGCAGCTGAACGGCGTCGGCTGGTTCTCGGATCTCCAAATGAAATTCGCGTTTTGTTTTTATCGAACGGTATTTCTGAGAGGACGAGGGCGTGATTCAGTTTCAGAAACAGACGCTTCACATGGTTTTTGCATCAGAAAAAAAAAAGAACAAGATTCTTCACAATGTGAATATTTCATGAGAATTATGTTTTCCTGACAGGAAGTTGTGATAATATAATTTTGTGAATTACTATTAGCTAGTTTAGTGTGTAATATTTATTTATCAAGTAGATCAAGCTCTCTTTAGCAAGATGCAAGATGATGACACACGACTAGAGTGTTTATAATTCTATTAATGAGCTATTTAAGTCTGTATTTATGTGATTCGCACAAATGGTTGTCTCCATGGAGGTTACCGGCTTCCGTTGTTTTGACTTTTGTTTGCTATCAGAAGATTAACGATCACAGTTTACCTGAAAGAGGTTTTATCGTAAAAATATTTTAATATTTTGGAGCAGATTCAAAGAAAAAATGTTTTTTCCTATTAATTATTTGTGACTGATTAATTCTAAAACTCCGCTCACAAAATGTGTTATGTGTATGAATCACAGATTTTCAAGTGCTGAATAAAGTTTCATAAAATGTTTTTATCAGGATGCTGTTTGCATAAATGTACCAAAAGCAGAGTGTTTGTAAATGTATTTTTCTAATTTGCTTGAATTTCCTATTTTCATCCGCGTGCTAAATTTACTTCCATCATGGAAAATGTGTTTCCTGCATCTGTTTATTTTGCTGCTTGCCTGATATTTCGGTGACACAACTAAAACAGAGAAACTCTTATCAGCCGGTTATGAGCGGAATAATTTTATTCCAGTGGCTCAATAAGTGGAATTTGGTTTCAGGCTGGTCTTGATGGACGGATGTACCAAATTTCATCCACTTAATTCCTGCAGCCAAGATTATTGCTTTGCATGTTGTGATCAAGGAGTGTCAAGAATCTGACTTTCCAGTTTTGGCAAGCAGATTTTCTTAACTGTGGATTAATTCAGATGGATTATTTTAATCCATAATGTCGAATAAAAGCATGAAATGCCAAAAAAAAAAGTGTCTTACAATTTCCTTTATTATGAAATTGTTATTATGCAAACGTTTAACCATTAAATGTGTTGAGAAAGTTAAAAAGAAAAAAAAAGTCGAGATTTTAAAAGTATGATGACTATTACATTGACCGAGAGTGTTACTGATTCAGCAGCAGTAATAACATCATATGTAAGCACATAATTTAAAAAAAAACGCAGCATGGATTCAATAAAAAGATGTGATCTGAGTGGAGGGGGCCTGTGGGGGCCCTCGGGGGCCCCCCGGCTCGGCTTTATGTCTAGAGACGCCCCTGCTGCTTCGTATTATGAGCCACGATGGCATTTAACTGACATCTGTGCAGCAATTAAAAAGGTACTAATGACGTCATAATCAGTGTTAACACCTCAGGGTAACTTAGGTGAGGGTCTGACGTGGGTGTGACCCCCCCCACCCCACCCCCTCCTCTGCTTTGTAGAGGGAAAGTAACAGCAGATGTAACATGACATCACTTTCCAACCAACATTTGTATTTTGATAAAGTGATGAACACTCACCTCTTTCGGTGCGGGACGGGGGGCCGGGGGGGTGGGGGGGGAGGATGTAAATAAATTGGGAGTCCAATTTATTTAAACCCACTTTTCCTCTTCTGACGTCACCACCAGCCGAACTTAACCGTTACGGGAGTCTTTATCATAACACCTCTGGGGAGGGGAAAAAAAAATCTGGAATAAAATAAAAAAATAAAAAAAACACAAACAGGAGAGTAATTATATATATATATATATTTGACACGTAAAGATAAACAAATAAAGTTTTATCGTAAATGTCGCGTTTTTTTTTTTTAAGCTAGCTTCTGGTTAAGCTAGCCGCGCCTACCTTCTCCTCCTCGGCTCGCGGCTCTGTGTAGTGGAAGATGTGGCTCAGAGCTCGGCTTTCATCCGGCCGTACCAAATCACCCCGGAGGGGTGTCCCGCCCTCTTTGGATCCCGTCAAACCCGCATTCTCTGTTTGTTCAAGTTGCAATTTCACTTTTAAACAATAAAACATATATTAAAATTCATGAAGCGTTACATATAAGTATTAAATAACGTGTTTCAATCGCTACTCTAAAGCTGGTTCATCGCATCCCCCCCCCACGCTCACGGAATGGATCCGTCCACACTCGCCGCTTCCATCGCAGAAGCAGTCGCAGCAGCGTCCTGTGGAAAATTGTCACTGGAAGACTATTAATAGCGCCATATCTTAAATAAATGGTTAACATTTGAGTGAAAATGTTGATACTACGTGACGCATTAAAAAAAAACCTGACAACCAGTGTTAAAGTTTCATATAAGAACAACGCATTTGTTTCTGAGATATTTATTTTAACAAGCAGAACACTCAGGATTCCTTCTAAGGATGCATTTCTCTGACCAGAGATCATTGCTGAGGGACAAAATCAAATGCACCTCTTGTGTTTTCTAGTATTTAGTAATATTACACCTAGTTAATTATCATAAAAAGAAAACAGAAGCAAGAGGCTTTTTCATACTTGCATGTCTGAAAAAGAAGCTCAAAGAAATCACTTCGTGTTATTATAGATGCATGTTCAAAGTTTACTGAAAGGAAGAACAGAGTTATGGTAGAAATGGATGAGATGGATGGGACAGAACCCATTCCCGTGCCCCCACTCCCACTCTGTGGGAGGCGGTGGATAATAATGTCTTGAAAAAGTCAACTTCACTCCATCCTCCATCAGTTTCTGTCACACTAAATCACAATACATCAGTAAAACGTTTTACTTGTGATGTTTTTATTTAATATTTCATAGCTCCTGCCACAAACGTGTTTGAAATCTGTTGCTGGCATCAATTTCTGAATTCATAGTTATTGAACAACAACAAAAAAATCTAATAAGTAAAGTTTATAAGTATTTAAAAAAAAGAGATATAATTTGTTTGGAGCATTATGTTGCATTAACCTCTCTGTATGCTGACAGGCCGTGTCCATCCGCACCCATCAATACCTATGACCGTCTCCCATGTGAGCCATAGTGACACTGCAGGCAGGATGGTGTGTATGTCAGCATTTCAGTAAGTGGATCAATAATTAACCATGTGTATGTGTGTGTGTCTGAGTGTGTGTGTGTCTGAGTGTGTGTGTCTGCCTGAAGCCTGACACCTGTTTCTATAAGCACATGGAGGGCTTATCTCTGCCTGGGAGTGAGGACAATGCTGGCCTGGAGCGTGGGGGTGGGGGGGTGGGGGGGTCTCTGGGCAGTGATAAAGCAGTCTGAGGTTGCTTTTGTTGTTATGGCCAAAATGCAACTTAATACCGTCACAGGTCTGTCGGTGCTGGAGTAAAGCAGATCAAAAGCACCGTATCACAAAAGGGGCATTGCTTTATTAAATTATTGAAGGTTAATTTGCCTTATAAATAATGAGGCCCAGCAGCGTCGGACTGAGAAGCAGCAGGCAGAGAATAAAACGATCACATGCACAAGCAAACAGGACGCTGTCATGCATTTATGATGAAACAGTCCCAGACCCCGGGTGGGAATTAAATTGTCTTATTGTGTGATTTATATGCTGACTACTGTGCTGAGCTGGAGACCCACAGGGAGCTATCATGAGTCTTACATATACTTGGGGGACAATTTATTTTTGAGCATGTGGGCCAACATTTACTCAGCAGTTCTCCTCCCTAGAGGGAGCTCCATCATGTTTTCTATAGGGCTAATCTACAAGTATATCTCCACTGAAAAGCACCCTGGAGGGTGTTTTATCATACTTGTGTGTACTATGAAAGCATCTGTTTCAAAACTTAGCTGTAACAAAAGAAAAGGAAATACTATCTGTGATTTGTCAAATCCACAATCTATGGACAAATGCAGTTGAGTGAATGTTGATTGTTAAAATGTTAATTTCTAATCATTTCCCACTGGTATGATGTTATATATTAAATTCATTTCATGTAAATATATATTTTTTTGTTAATAAAGCAACTTTCATGCTAAATAAGCAAACAATCGGCTCCGTTTTCTGTACAGTTCCACTATCGACCACCAGGGGCGCTGTTCTACCATCTACACCGCTGCAACGCACAAATCATTCATATTTTAAACTTTAAACACTTTATACTACAAAAATCGACATTTAAATTAATCTTCTGTGACATTTTGCGTGTTGTACTTCCCTCATGAAAATTAATTCGTAATATAAGATACATATTTCAATCAAAAATGTACATCAAAAGCAGATTAGGAACAAAAGTGATGTACAGGGTACTTTTTTATTTTCTTGTGAGCCCATTACTAATCAAAGGTAATTATTTTTTTCACTATATTTCACTATATTTGTTTTGTTATCCAAAAGCGACAGCTTCTCTAAGTGCCTCGACAGTTGAAGCAAAACATTTCTGAATAGTCCAGCGTCGGCAGTAGAATTATTTCTACCTGCAGTAACGTGAATGTACACTAGATGGCGCTGCAGCGCTCCGCTCCGTTAATTGTTTGGTGATGAAGAAGTAAATTGTGTTTCCTTGAACCGGGAATATTCCGGGAATGTCGAGGGAGAAGCATGACCGTCCTCCGACCTGAATACAGGTAAAAAAAATACGAGGGTGACCCCTCCACCCTCCAAATTAAGAGGTTGTGTGTGTGTGTGTGTGTGTGGGGGGGGTGTCTATTGAAACTTGAAAACATGAAATTGAAATTGAAACATGTGTTTAAATATCTTACGAAGATATATTAAATTAGTAGTCGTGACGTCACACACTATGAGCCAATTTACGTCAGTAATTGTAGGTAGAATACTTCTATCTATCGTCTACGACTCTTTTCCAAAAGAATTTAATTAATCACAGTTTTATTACAAAAGACCCCAAAAATAATTAGTAGATTTGATGCTAAGTCTTCCAAAAAAATTGTTAAAAATGTAAAAAAAAATAAAAATTAAAGTTGATCCATTTTCATGGTCATATTAGTGAAATATTGATATTTATCTGATCAACATGTGAAAACACTTCACGTCATGTAGATCTGAACTGGAAAATCACTATGTTTATTTATTTAGTACAGTAAAGTGTAGAATTTAGAATTCTAAATTCTAAGCTGGTAAATATTAGAAATATTTCAGAGCTAATTCTTGCTCACACCCTCCTGTGTTTTAAGGGTGGCGCCGTGGTTTCCTGATCAGCTTTACATTAACCTTTAAGTTTAATTAAACATTACGATTAGACGCTTCATGACATACATACATATTTCATTTTCCACATGATTAGTGAGATGCACTTCCTGCGTCTGTAAAAGCAGCACATGCTCCTGGAATATCGATCTGCCTGCCTGTACATCACCCAGAGTGAGGCCATGCCCCCCCACCCTCACCCCTCTATAGATCAGGTCAATATTTATAGAACACATGGGACTCAAATCAAGGTTTTACTGGAGTGGAGGACAAAAACTGTTTCGATTTTAAATGTGAACTTCGCGTCGGTTTGTGTCCACACCATGATTAAGAAGAAGATAAAGAAAAGAGCTTCTTTAAAGTCGATGTTTTTGGGTTCGTTTGATGATTCTTGACTGTTTGGTTCAGTCTTTCTGAGAAAAGTCGAGAAAATGCAGAAATAAATGAGCTGAAGAAAGGTTTAGCATTTAGCCTGCACCATACCCAAAACCAGGGACTTTCACCTTCTGTACTTTTGCAGCCTTATGGTCGTGCTGCAAAGGAACATGTCCTATATATACTCCAGACAATGTAATCATGTGGACGCGCTGATATGCTGATAAGCTCCAATGTGCTGCAACCCCATCATTGATTCTTTATTGTGCTGTGCTGCTAATAGCAACGGCCGGCCAGAAGTTTCTGGACGATTGTGGGCTCTGATCGATCCAACGGCTGCAGGGCTTGAATGCATTTACATTTTAATGTGGTTGTTTTGTGTCTATGAACAGATTTCTGCTTGATAGTAAAAGTAAAAGTTGAATAGTTGTGTTTGTTTAATGGAATAACAAGAAAATGGAATTGATTTTTCTCATGAGGGTGCAGATATTAACAGTAAATAATGCTCTAAATTGGCAGTATTGATCACGTGACTTTAAAAAAAAGCCTTTAATTTTCTCAAAAACCATAAGTGCACCTTATAATCCAGTGCGCCTTATATGTGAAAAACACTTTTGATTTTACCAATCTGGCCAGAAACCCTGACAGCCATTATTTGAAGGTGCGCCTTATAGTCCAGTGCGCCTTATAGTGCAGAAAATACTGTCATTAAAGCCACTAATCGAGGAAGGGGCGATAAATCCTGCAAAGTTCTGCTCGTCTCTGAGGTTTTAAAGGAATCCTGAGGGAATAACTGGATGATTTATGCTTTTCACAAAATAAAACACAGAAAAAAATCTAAATTAATGCCATTAAAATTCCTGCAGCTTGCAGGCAGTCATGTCTTAAACTGAGAACTCAGGTTTTATCCAGTTCTGTTTCACAAGGTCCACATGATGTCGGCCGACATGCATGTCCCATATGTGTTTTGGGAGGGAGCCAGGTGTACCGTACTGCATGTTCCGTGTCAGCGTGTCCTGAAAGACAGCACCAGGGACTCACTAGAGGCGATAGGGAAGGGACTTTCAACGTGAAACGCGCGTGTGTGTGTGTGTGTGTGTGTGTGTGTGTGTGTGTGTGTGTGTGTGTGTGTGTGTGTGTGTGTGTGTGTGCGTGTGTGTGTGTGTACATATCTGCAAAGCATAAAGAAATTCAATGCATAATCTGATATCAAACATGTACACATTCAGCAAATCTTTTATTTTTTTATTGCAATTACATAAGAATGAAATAAAATGCAGTCTCATCGTATTGTGTCACGAAATTTTAAAAGGTGTGAATTAATAAAAATATAAATTATTAATGCACGAGTACATGCATACGTGCTGTGGGCATGTGATAAACTTTGATCGTTCTTCATCGCTCGTCTGATTGGGGTTTTTTTTATCAGGTCTGGTCTGAAGTGCGATCTATCAGCTCCAGATAAAGATGAAGAGCAATAAAACACGATGGTTTATGACACAATGATATCCAGGACTTCAATTTGTCTGGACTTTCGCCCAATATTTGCTCAATCAGTTTGACAGATAGGTCAGTAAACTGCAGGAAAATGTATGGCAGGTGTAGGAAAAAATTGCAAAAAGAAAAAGAAAAAGGCATTGATTTGTAATTTATACTTTATACTTTGTAATTTATACTTTCTGAGAATAAATTAAATTTAAGCCTTTTAGAAACCAGGAGGTGCAGAAGTGATACGTAATCAGTATTTTCATCAAGACGGCTAAGAGACTTTTTTTTTTAAACCTCAAAACGTTTCATTCAAACGATGCATTCAAATGATTGCGGAAGCAAACTCTGAAATGTGAAAGTGAAAAAAAGAAATGCACACTCGTGATGTCACCATGATGATGTCACTTTCTTGGAATCTGCCTCATGCCAAATCAAGAAACCTGCTCCTGGGATGTCATTGTTAGTTTATGGGTTTCCGATAGAAAGATGATTGAATCTATTTCATGTCTAGGTTCAACTCCTTGTGTTTCACTGGTAGAGAATCTGGATCTGGATCTGGATCCAAATGCTGGTAGAGAATCTGGATCTGGATCCAAATGTGAACAGCGGTGGAACACTACAAGACCAGTGTAACAATCTTCTCTTGCAGCTGAAGTTTGCTGGATATGTGATTAATAAGTATGTTTGTGTGGGTTTGGGACACACACCAGTGAAAGGAACAACTCAAAGGCAAATCGCTTTTTTTTTTTTTTTTTTTTTCAAAAAAGCGTTCTTCAATTTTCAGGCAATTATTGGGCCCACAGGAAGTGAGTCAGCGACTCAAACAGATCCAGAAGGGAGGAGGAGGTTAAGTCTGAGAAATAAAAGTCAAACACTGGGAAGCTTTCGATAGGGATTGGTAAAATCGAGTGCATCTCTCAGAGACCAGCTGGCTAGACAGTCTAAATGAGGCACAGGCGCAACACTTAAGGGCGGGGCAGTTTATCGCACAGGCGGGAAACTTGACTTGAAGTAAACTTGATCAAGAAGAAACACAGACAAAACAGCACAAATGTATGATCTGACATGTTAACGCATGACGAGACGTCAGCAGATGAACAGCGTTAGCCCCTGCGCCGCTGCCCCACCGTTGAATCGTCGCGTCCTGGCGTCAGGAAGCGATGTGTAGCCTTCAGGCTACACTTTAACAGCAGCAAAGAAATGGAACAGCCTGGTACTCAATGTATGTATCAACCAGAGGACCTTTACACCTGCGACTGATTGGGTAAGAGTGTTTACGGATGAACGTCTGTCTCCTGCAATGTGGGTGACAGGTCATCATCAGGCGGACGGACGGCAGGATGGAGGTTAATACTCTTCGTTAAAACCACCATCAGAACCAAATTAATGGGTTCACATACAGTTTAAAACACATTAAATCCAGTATTTAAAAGGCATTTTTCAGTATTCTGTTAGTGTTTTGCAAACTGTGTGAAGAAACTGTTGAATAAAATTTTACAAACTGATTTGTTTTTAATGTTTTTCCCACTGAGATCATGGAGATGCGTCGGTACTGCGATGACGAGTTGCCATTGTGTAGTGGATGCTCTGTGTTCAGAAAGAAGGTAATGTCTGCATAGTAACAAAAAAAAAAGAAAATTAAATTCCAGCCAATAAAGGAGAGTTAATAGAAAGCACTGTTTATTTATTACTGTTTACTGCCTTGCAGGAAATAGACTGCTGTTTGTTATCAGACGCAGTATTAACTGTCTTTTTTAAGATTAGCTTCATTCTAAATTGCATTAAATATAGTTTGTGTTTCATAATTTAGATATTATTAAGTAGAAAATAAATCTAACTAGAACGGAAGAAAAGTATCTTTGATGTTTTTTTGCAGAAACTTTATCAAAAATCTGAAAATAAAGCGTTGAAAACCAACATTAATATTAATGTCCGTACTTGATGCAGGAGATGCTGTTTTACAGTGTGTTTCTTTGTGGTTATTAACAGCTGATAAAGCATATAAGTTTATCGTCCTCTCATCTTGAGGGACTTTGTGTCTGGAGCAGGTCTTTATCTTCCCTCATTGATTTAAATGGGTTTTTTTTGCAGCAGTTACAGCAAGAACATGAAGTCCTGCAACATAACGGACCTTTAAACCCTCATTTTAGTCCGTATGATATTTGATCCAACAATAAAAGTCTGTAAAGGCAAACCCCTTTAGCTTATCACCATAAATCAATACATAGTAATAATAAATTATAAGTGAAAATGTCTTATTTATCAAAAATCACCTTTTTTAAAAATTATTTTATTACATTAAAAAGACTAAAATTATCACAATCACACAACTGCCCATCACTATCATAAAAACAGTCATTATCACCTCCATCTGATAATAAATTTAATTGCACTTTAACTGATTAACCATATGGGCCATATGTGCATTAAAATATCTATACCATGCAGACATGGTATGGAAACCTTTTGCCTTTGTCCCGCCACACAGTGGGGCTAGTTGGACTTTGAGCGTTCAAACCTCCGTCGGCGCCTCCCGGTGGTCTGACAGACCACAGATGAGAGTATAAAAGTCCTCACCTGACGCCCAGGACTCAGTCTCATCTGAGTACTCACCAACTGTAGGGAGAGAGCTCCAACAAACCCGTCATGGGGAATTCGAAGCTCTGCCTTCTGTTGCTCCTCAGCACCTCTGCCCTGGCTTGTGAGTATTTAAGTTTAAAGACATAAAGAGTCTGTATTTGAGTTGTATTTGAGAAAGAATTACTAAAAATAAATCTTTTCCGTTACAGTTGCCCAAGATGACGACCAGCCAACCTGCCTCCGTAAGTTCTTCTCACATTAGGCTTGAGTTTGGGTTGACATCTGTCTCTGCAATAATTTAATTATAAAGAGTGAATATATTGCTTTAAAGTGCATCAATTTTTAACCCGAATCTTCTTTTAGTGGCCAAACGATACAAGACCCTGCACAAATACGAATACCGATACAACGCTGCGTCTTTGAATGCCATCAATGGAGCCTCACCGCTCCAGAACGGACCCAGTGTGTCTTGCAAGGTACGAGAAAGATTCTTCAGAATCATCTTTAGTCGATTCCATTGATTTTCCCCAAATGGGATCAAAAGTGCATCATGCGTCTCCTCTGATAGGTTGAAATCGCAGTGCCCCAGACGTGTAGCTTCATCCTCCGCACCACCGGCTGCAGCCTGATCGACGTGGTGGACATGGACGCAGAGGGAAACCCTGTGTTCGCTCCTGCACCCACTTCTGAGGCTTTTGCTGCTGAGATGGAGAAGTATGTTACCCAATGAGAGCTACCTTCTTCACACGTTTAAGTATTATTTATATGATTATTTAATTTAAATATTGTGCATTTTCTTTTAGGAACCTTCTGAAGTTTGTGGTTGAGGATGGGTACAAGGTGAAACTGTTCCCTGAAGAAGGTGAGACACCAACAATCCTGAACGCCAAGAGAGGTATCATCTCTGCCCTGGCTGTGCCCTTGATGGAGGAAGACAGGAAGAGCTACATGGTATGCCAATATACAAAGAAAACAAGTTGCATATTTTATATATTTGAGGATATATTCAAGGTAAAATCTGAGAAGCCCTCATCTTTTTCCTTCTTTATCTTCTTTAGCCCACCATCCACGGTGAATGCAGGACCCAATACGTGGTCAACGCTGCAGAGGACATTGAAACTGACATCACCCTCAACAGGGATCTTTCAGCATGTGACAAATTTGTTCCCATCAGAGATAACACCAGCCCCTTGGCACTCGTCTCTGGCTCGGTAAGAAATCCCAACAGAGTGGTTTGTAGAGTGAGATAAACTGTTTAAATCAGTCTTATAATGTGGATTCACTGTGAAATATGAGACAGCATATGTGGAAGTGTTGCACTATAGTACAAAATCCTAATTTGACATGGACAAAGTGTAATGAAAGCCCTTTCTATCGTCAGCCAAACCTCCTCACCCGCCTTGTCAGAAGCTCACAGACCTGCAACTACAAGTTTGACAATGAGAAGAAACACATGACCTCCGGAGGTTGCGTGGAGAAGCACATCCTCATTCCCTTCTCTCGCAAGTGAGTCTGACTTTATGCTCCATGAAAAGCTCAGCTATTAAAGGGAATATTCTGGTATGTCTTGTGCATGAGACTCTTTTGAACCATCTGTCTTCTTCTTGTTCCAGGGGAGAATATGGGGTCACCAACGTTGGAAAGCAAGAACTGACTCTGGTTCAGGTTTCTCCTCTCAATGACAGAATCTTTGAGCACAGTAAGCCCCGTTTTCAGCTATTGTTCTATTTCACGATTGATTGGTCTGAAAATCTAACTCCTGAACGTGACTTTGGTGTATCCTAGGCAACATCATCAAGGGTCTTCACATGGATGTTGTTGAGGACAAGAGTGCCATCCAGGATAAAGATGCAGCACTGGCTCTCCTGACTAAACTGGCCACTTTACCTGAGACCGAAGGCGAGAGGAGGGCCAACCTCTTCCGCTCTCTTGTCACCATGGTCCGTGGAATGAGGATCGAGACCCTGAGTCCCGCTATTCCCAAGGCTCTTGCTCTGTCCCCCGTCCTGACCTACCAGGTTCTGGCCCAGTGTGGAACCCCTGAGTGCAGCAGTGCCATCATGCAGATCCTTAGAACCTTCGACAGCTCCGCAGTTGAGGTTGACGCTGCCGTGTTTGCTATGGGTCTCGTTTCCAATCCCTCTGCCATCCTGATCAGTGACATGTTGGAAATGGCCAAGTACAAGCCCAGCAAGCCCATCATGTATGCCCTGAGCAATGCTGTTAAGAGGTGAGCAAAGATACCCCCAACTATAACTACACTCCTAAGCATTTTCTCCTGGGTGCAATACAAGATCCACAAGCCTTGAATTCTTAATATCTGCTTGTTGTCAACAGGTTTTACAAAACTGAAGGAAAACTGATCCCAGAGATCCACTCTGTTGCTGAGTTCATGGCTGCACATTTGGGTGACTGTTCAGAGCAGAAGGACACCACTTTTTTGACACTTAGGGTAGGCATCTCAATAAATACCAGTATTTCTAAGAAGAACCGCATCTTATACATTCACAATCACAGTAAAAGATGTTTTCTATTAAAATTTAAGTCCACATACTTGCGTATACTCCAGTAATTACCATATTAATGGATGCGTAAACCAGGAGTTGTCGTTTGATCACAACCAAGACAAAAATTGCTAAACACTTCGGCCAATTGAGGAGCACGCTATGCTCAATTTGGGTGTGATGTTGTAGGTCATTGGAAACATGGCTCCCGCTGTGATTCCTGCCAGTCCTGCCCTCAGAGCCGCTGTGACCCAGTGTGTGAACCAACCTGCAGCTTCTCCAGCTGTGCAGCAGGCTGCCATTCAAGTGTACCGGCTGACTCCAGTCCCTGAGGAGGCAAGCACTATTTTATTCTTCAATTCTTACACGGTTCTCAAATAAATCTACTCACTGCTCATCTAGAATGATTTTATGTGGTCGCAGGGCAGAGAAGTTCTTCTCCAGGTGCTTTTGGACAGTGCCAGACCCATGCAGAAGCGTATTGCTGCTTTTCTGGTACTGATGAAGGACCCCCAGGCCACTGAACTGGCCCAGTTGGTTGCTGTTTTGCCCCTGGAACAGGACAAACAATTCAAGAGCTTTGTGAACTCCTACATTGCCAACATACTGTCCTCAACTGAGGCAGAGACCATTGTGTGAGTGGAGAGCAACATATTCATATTTCCTTTCTGTTCTGCTTGTACTATTTTATAGGTATACAGGTGTTTAACTTTTTTTTCTTTCTTTCAGAATCAGACAGACCATTCGTGATGCCCTGCAGGAAAATGAGATTGGGCCCATTATGGACCCCACTATGTACTCCCGCAACTACAAGCTCGGATCCGTTCAGGGCAACATGATCTTTGAGGGCAGCAGCTACATGCCCAAGGAAGTCATGCTTGAAATGACTCTGAGGTCCTTTGGTTTTGACATTGACATGATGGAGGTAAATAATTTGAGCCGTTTTATTCTATACTTGGATTTGAGATGACATTTTTCCAGATACTGGAGTGTGACCATGAAAATGTTGTCTCCACTACCAGATTGGTATGGAAGGTGTAGGATTTGAGCCAACTGTCGAAGCCCTGTTTGGACAGAATGGATTTCTTCCCGACACTGTCCTGAAGACAATGTACTTTGTCTCTGACAATGTACCAATCAAAGTTAGAGAGATCCTGAAGGTCCTGGTGCCCTCTATGAATGGGGACAAAAACAGACAGGTACTCAGAACCATCTGTTTAGTGCATCGACTAAAAAACCAATAAGAATAATGACTGACCAACTTCTCCACAAGAGAATAATCTTATAACAAAGTGTCCTGCTCCATTTCTAGGCCTCCCAGAGCCTGATTAGAGACATCGGACGCAACTTCAACAAGCTTGTAAGGGACCTGAAGGTGGCAGAGTCTCCTGATGCCATGGTTTACCTGAGACTTTTGGGAAATGAGCTGGGTTTTATGAGGACCAATGATTTGGAGGAGGTGGCCTACTCTGCTGTCATGATGATTGATAGCATGCTCAAGATGTTCCCATCCAATGTAAGTTAGTTCTAACAATTAAATTCAACAAGATTTGACTTGTTTATGATACTGAGGTTTGTTTCTTGGTCCCAGCTGATAAAGGCACTCATGACCAAGGCTGACAACACAATCTTTGCTCACTACATCTTCATGGACACTGAATTTTTCCTGCCTACAAGCACTGGAGTTCCTCTGAGGATTTCTCTGTCTGGTACCTTTGCCCCTGGAATCAAGGGTGGACTCAAGATTGCCCCTGACATGGTAACTATCTGTATTTTAAGTGTAAATAACGTCCTGGTTGTCAAGAACACAGAATCAACCTCTCTATTTTGTTTCCTCAGAGTGAAGTTTCCTTCATGCCATCTGCTGGTGTTGAGTTCATAACTCAGATTGGCTCGCACATCCCTGAATTTATGGACTCTGGATTGGAGATGCACACCAACATTTATCATGAAAGTGGGCTCAGAGCCAAGATCACATTTGACAGCAGCAATGTCAGGTTGATAATACCCGCTCCAACAAGTCCTACAAAGCTCATAACAATGGCGTAAGTCCTAGCAGATTTTCAGATGTTATCCAAATGTAAATACAGGACAAATCTCTTCACCTGAAAGAAAGAGACAAACATGGGTGGGAATTTACAAGTAACTTTGCTCTATACTAAAAAAATAGAAACACCCTGGTTGCAAGGGCTGGATCAGAGCTGAAGACCATCCCCTCTATGGTTGTGGACAAGGTTGATGTTCGTGAGTGCACTCCTTTCTTTGCTGGAATGAAATACTGCACTGCCCTGGAATACCCTGATGCTGTCTCTATGGACAATGCACCTTACTTCCCCTTCACCGGTGACAGCAGGTAAGGATGTCTACCGAGAACTGCCAGCAAATAGTTTGGACTTGTAAGATTGCTAACTAACTGATGTATATGAATAGACTCGCTGTGGAACTCCACCCAACCGGTGAGGTCACTGAGTACACTGTCACTGCTGCCTACGAGCTCCTCCTGGAGGGAGAAGGGGGCAAGCAGAAGGTGGACTCTGTGAAAATCCTCCTGAGAGCAGAAGGTAATGCTTGATACTGAAATACATTTCTGATTTGTCATTAAATTATTTGTAGAAGTTTTGAGAAGTTTTTATAACTCTATTTTTATTGTGGAGGAGTAGTAATCCATTTATTTGCGAACAACAGCTGAGAATCCCAGCGAAGCCAGAGCAATCTTGAAATACAACAGGAAGAGGAGCATCGTCACAGCTGACATCCAGATCCCCGACTTCGATGTGGAGGCTGGAGTCAGGCTGGGTGTTGTCGACGCCAAAACGAAGGGCAGAGGAACTCACTCCATCTCTCTTGACTTGATCAATAAGAATGTTCCTCAGCTGTCCCTGGTTGCCCGTGCCAAGTAAGAAATCTGTAATTCCTCATGATGCAACTTCAATGTCCCGCTAACAATTTTGATTTCGCTAACTCACTGTTGTTTTTTTAGTCTGAAGGCTATGATGGAAGGTATGCTGGAAGTCCAGCTTCTTGTCCCTGCAATCAGTGCTGATGCCACTGTCACTGCTAGCATGAGCCGCAGTGACCAATTGGAACTGAAGCTGAAGAGTGACATCAAGGTCCTGGAAGCAGTGTCTTTGCAGACTGTTGCATTGAAATACGGTAATGAAATTACATCCTTTATTTTGGAATATTACATCAGTACTGTGCAAATAAACCTGGGTCAACTGGGTTTGTTTGTCTTCCTGGGGAAATGTGTTCAAATAGTGTCAGGTACTTCTGGATGTTGAAAGGTTATTCCAAGAAACTGTTAGGACTATAGTTCTGTTTTAATATTCGGAAAATTCCTGTTAAAAATTGAATGTTGATTCGTGTTTGAAATGATAACTACTTTAAGCATGTGTACGGTGTCCGTTGACTTGATTTCCATTTCCTGGCCCAGTCATGAAATGTTTTGACAGTTGGGAACTTTTTTATTTAATTTTATCATAAGTCCATTACTGATGGCTCGATATATATTTTGTTTTTGGCTATCCTGACCCGAAGTTAAGAAGAATTTTTCCAAATATATTGTATTCTACCATTGCAGATGCCAACAAGGTTGAGGTTGAGTTCAAGTCTGATGTCAACGCAGACACCAAAGACTTGCCTTATTATGATGTGGCCGTACTGTATGGCAAAGCTCTCCTTGACTCTCAGTGGGGTGAGACTGAAATGCAGGTCCGTGATATCCTCATGAAACTTGTAGAGGTATGTCACTTGGATTTAATCAAATATTCAGATTTTCTGCAGTGAAACATCCTTAAAACTTTTAATTTCTTTTTTAGATAGCAAACACCTATGTAAAACTGCCTGAAATGTCAATTCCAGAGACCCTGTTTCTGCAGAGGTAAGTGTGAGGTTGATGATATGTTAACTTTATTCTAATTACAGTCACCGTTTCTTTTTGACCTTACTACTTATGTTTGATGTAAGGGGTCACGTTTTTGCAAAGTTTTTTTTGGGGGGGGGAACAAAATATCTACTGTACATTTCAACAAAAAATAAGTCCCACTTTATTTAATTAACACTTCATTAACTTTTTTTTAACAGTGAGGCTAAGGCTGTCTACCTGTTCAACAACGAGCGCTTTACCATCACTATCCCAATCCCTCTTGGAGGAAAGACAACGGAAGATCTTAACTTCCCACCTGCTTTAACCACACCTTACGTGTCTCTGCCCCAGTTGGGACTGGAGATTGCTTCCTGGAAGATTCCAGTTCCTGAACTTGTTGTGCCTGAGAGTCTTACTTTGGCCATTCCTCTTGGCAAAGCTGAAATTTCAGCTCTGGTGAACACTAACCTGTACAACCTGAAGGCCTCAATGGCTGTTGGCAAAGATGTTGTTGAGGCACCAAGTTACTCGGCCAAGTTTGACGTGACAGGAACGTCTCCAATTGACATTCTGTCAGTGCAGATTGGAGGTATTCAAATTTTATTATTCAGGAAGTCATAATGTAAATTGCCTTTACCTTTTCTCATTCCCTGCGCACTCAGGTTATATGTTTATGGAATTTTCAGTTATCAATCAATTTTATTTTTTTGGCTTATTTAGGGTCTGGACTGTTGGCCGCAGATGATTCCATCAAGGCTGAATGGAAAACCACTCTGGCCCATAAACTCATTTCTGCCAGTTTAAGCATTGCTGAAGACATAACAATGACAGACAGAGTCGGTTTGAAATCCATCAGCAAGATTGTAGTCAGAAGCCCGCTTGGCCTCATCGTTGAAGTGGACCATACTGGTATGGCTGGGGCCAACACTGAGGATATCTCTGTTGATAGCAACTTCCTTGGAAAGATCAAGGCTGGATCCATCTATGGCAACTTGGGTTCAACCCAGTCATTCATCATCTACCCATTCAGGCCAGAGGCAAAGATCGATTCAACTCTTTCTCTCGACTCCAGCATCCTTGCTGCCAGGAATGTAATCGCCGGTAGCCTTGTCAATGGTGAACTGTCAGTTGTGTCCAACACTAAAGTTAATGAAGATGTCTTGACCCATGTTGCTGAGCTTACTTTCAAAGAGAACAAGCTGTCGATGAAATGGGATGCCAATGCCCTTGGTTTTGGTATGAAGATTAACAACAAAGCTGATGCCTCTGTTGGTGCCGGCGCCATTCTCATGAGAATTGAAACAAGTACAGACAACAGCGAAAACAGAGTTTATTCTCTGCTGACCGCCTCTCTTGATGGCGCTGGCCTGGCTGTAAATAGCGATGCCATTCTGAAGCTCCTTGAGAATGAAGTCAATCACAAGGCTACTCTGAAAATGGACAAGGATGGATTGGCCGTAAGTGGAAAGAACATCATCAAGAGCCCACTTGTCTTGGACAACACCTTCAGTGCTGGACTTGATGCTACAAGAGCTACTCTGTCCATTAGCAACAAGGGTGCATTCCGTGACTTCACAGTTGATAATGCCAACACATTGACCATTACTCTTGCTAGCCTTGACTTCAACTCAAAGGCTGATGTCACAGCAAGTGAATATGCCTCTTACACTCATGTTATCACCGTTGATGTGAAACCTTACACTGCATCTGCAAATATTAACAACAACTTGAAGCTTCTTTCGGCTGAAATCATTAATGATGCTCAGCTGCTGGCAGCGCTTTACAAGGTGGACTTAACTGGAAATCTAAAAGCCACTTATGGAAAGGAAGAGATCAAGCACACCTACCTGATAAGTTATGCTGATTTGACTGCCAATGCAAAATGCGGCACCACTGGAAAAGTCTTAGGAACAAAAATGGACCAAAGCACAGAGATTGAAATCATTGGTCTTGCTGCCAGGATCACCAATAATGCTAACTTCAACTCACAACCAGTGCGCTTTAACCATGCCATCCTTTGCAGTATTGTGCCTTTCGACATTAATCTTGATGCTGTTTTCAATGCTGATGGAGACTTGACCTGGTATGGAGACCACCATGCCCAGCTCTATGGCAAGGCCCTACTTAAAGCACAGCCTCTGGCCTTTGCTAACTCACTTGAAGGCAGAGCTTCAGTCACCCAACAGCTAGCGAATGGGCTTTCCCTTAAAACCACATTTGACAGCAAGTTGGACTCTGTTCTGTCTCTTCAAGAGCAGAAGAGCACTCTCAGGCTGAGGTCTAAAGTAAATGAGCATGCTTTCAATCAGGACTTGAGTGTTTACAACACTCTTGAGAAAACTGGAATTGAGATGTCTGGCACCATCCTGACAAACATCCTCAACGGAGACTCCGCAGACAACCAGGAATTTGCTCTCTCTGGCTTTGTAAAGTATGACAAGAACACAGAAGGTCACTTGATTCAGCTCCCTTCCTTGGAAAATCTGCCCATCATCTTGGAAAGCATCAAGGACACCATTGTGCAAATTGCAGAGGTACTGAAAGATTACCTCAACAATGAAGAGATGAGGGCTAGACTTCAGGCTCTTCCCCAGTATGTAAGTGACATTGTTTCTAAACTTAACATTGAAGGCAAGTTAATTTGGCTGAAGGACTATGTCAGTGATGTTACACAAAACCTAGTCATCTCTGCTGAGGATCTGAATGCCGCTTTGGCTAATCTGAGAGTTGCTGTCGAAAAGCTGTGGGCTGATCTCTCTGTTTACATCCGAAGCTTTGTTAAAATGGTGAAGGAGATTGTTCTTAGTGCCACGTTGCCTGACGCCCTCATTCAGAAGATCAAGCAACAGCTGATTGCAATTGATGAGGCATTTGAAGTCAAGGCTACAGTTCTGTCTCTGATTGATACCCTCAAAACGTTTGTCCATGAGGCTAACTTAGAAAGGCTGGGAGGCACCAGCATCGAGTTCCTGTACCATTTGGATGTAAAGTATGATCTGAAGGGTTTACTGGAGGGAATCTTGACAGAAATGAAAAGGTTAATTGAGACCTTTGACATACAGAAATTTGTCACTGAGCTGAAAGAATTCATTTTATCTATTGAATGGATTCGCCTGTCCAGATGGATTCCCACAGAGTTTATCAGCAATTCAGCAGATTACGTACTGGAAATGATTCAGGAGCTTGACATTGCAGGAAAGATCAATGCATTTGCTGCCAAGATGAGAGAGTGGATCGGGATGCTTGAGGTTAAAGATCTCTTGAAAAAAGCTGTGGAACTTGTCAGGCAGTTGAGGATTGAGGAAACCATCAGAACTGTGATGAAGATGGTGACGGAAGCAGATATTCCTACCAAGATGATTCGAATCTTCCAGAATGCTATAGAATACTTGAAAACAACTGAGGTTACTGATATAATTCAACAGCTGAATTGGTATCTTGATGCTATGGTGACCAATCTGAAGTCATGGGAATACAATGACTTTGTGGATTCTGCCAATCGCGTTATTACTAAGTACACAATCTATGTGAACGACCTGATCAAGTCTCTCAAAATCCAAGAGAAGATCGCAGCAGCAAGGGAATTGGTCAACACTGTCTTAGCCACCGGTAGAGGCATTGTGGAACGCCTGAGAGAAATGAAAGTTGCAGAGATCATTAAATCTCTCAAGGATATTGCTAACCAGTTTGTGCTCGAGAACCTCAAGGTATTAGTTCGCTTCGTTCAAGAGAAAATCAGAGCTCTTGATGTCAATGCCATGATCACCTCTGGTGTGGACACTGTGAAGGTATGGTACCAGCGTGCCATAAAGATTCCCAAAGTTATGATAACACTCGTGGTTGAGGTCTTTAACTTTGTGACTGAACAAGAAATCTTTACAGAGGTTCTGCAGATGATTGATGGACTTTATAACGCTCTCAAAACAGCTGAGTTGAAAACACCATCCTTCACTGTTCCTTTCACTGATCTCATCATGCCCTCAGTGACGCTCAACATGGACATGTTTGAAAAGTGGGAAATCCCGACACAGCTGGACATTCCTGAATTCACCATCATGGGTTCCCTCACCATTCCAGCCACCGCTCTTTCCATTGACAACATCAAGATGAAAATCATCGAGCTGATTGATTACATTGTCAACTGGGAAATCAAAATGTTTGATGTGGATGCTGTCTTTGGAGACTTGACTTTAAGCTTCCTTCCCTCCATGCCTGAGATAAGCTTGCCAGAAATTACTATTCCTGAGATCTCATTGCCTGTCATCCCACAAGTTCCTGTAGAAAAGCTTGTTAAGTCTCTTCCAGTTCCCGAGATCGAGCTGCCAACCATTGCACGTGGAATATTCCCATGCTTTGGTAACCTGAATGGGGAGGTCAAATTCCTCACACCATTCTACACCACCATGACAACTGTCGAGCTCCTGAACTCTACTAACAATGAAGTGTCACCTACATTCATTGTATCTCTCAGTTCCCAGGCCACATGTCCTATTATTGACTTTCTTAATTACAAACTTGATGCCACCGCTCGCCTTGCAATCCCAAAAATGAGCCGTATTGTCATTGCTGAATCTGGGGCGTTTGTACACAAACTGCTTGACATTCAACAACAGGGATCTCTAAGTATCTATGGGCTATCAGGTCAGGCTCAAACCAAGACAACAATCAAGGTTTCCACCCTGCCTTACTCTGCTGAGTTTGTGAACAATGGCTTTATCGCTATGGAAGAAGGTATGTCTGCCTCTCTTGATGCATCTTACGTGCATTTGGTTGACCTCCCAATGTTCGATATCAGAAATGAGGTCAACGTAAGCCACAAAGCCGTCGTTCGTCAAACTGGATTGGCTCTCACATTAACAGTTGACAATTCTGGTCTTTTGAATGGTGATGGCAAACATGTGAGCCATCTATATTTGTCAGCCACTCCCAAGAGCGTCATTTTGACTTTCACTGGTGACACAGACTGTAGTGCCTTGAAGATGAAGCAGCAGATCACTGCTGAATCTGGAATCTTTTCCTTTTTAAAGTTTAACATCCGCAATGTGGTTGAGGCACCACTTGTTAAGAACAGTCTGTTTTTGGCCTCTGGACATGCCAACCTGTACGATCTGAAGGTTGAGGTGAAAGCAAACCATGACGCAGAATTAATTGGTCCACTTAGTGGAGTAATGTCCAATGCAGTCGTTTTTGTAGTCCGTCCATTTGAGATTAACTTTGAATTCCAGAACAAAGGAAATGCTAAGATCAGCATTTTTGAAACTCTGATGGCTAAGATGGATTTGCAGAATGATTACTTAGTCTTTGTCAAACCTGGTGCCCAGCAGATAAACACCATGCTTTTGGCTAATCTCAATCAGAACAAGATGTTCTACAACTTCACTGTTGACAATAGTGAAAATGAGGCTGTTGTCCTTGTTGCCTCTGATGTTGTGGCCAATTTCGACTTCCTGACCTCCCCCATCAGCATTCCTGAGATCGATCTGCCTTTTGTTGACTTCCGTACCCCAGCTATCAGTGACCTCAACCTGTACGAGCAGACTGGATTGATGAATATTTTGACTACCACTGAGCAGATTGTGAATGTGGATGGCAAGATTATTTATAAGAAATCCCAAGATGGACCCCTTATTGATTTGGGTCTCATTTGGATTCCCTCTCTGGGCAACGTGATCGCAGAGCTGTCCGTCAAGTCTCAAGTCATTAATCTGAATCTAAATGCTGGAGTCTCCACTGAGGATGATATTGTCTTCCGTTTGGCAGCTACAACAGTCTCTGTGTTTGAAGTTCTCAAAGCCAAGCTTGATGGCACCACCAGGCTGACCATGCAAAGAGGAATCAAGTTAGCTAATTCCTTGTCCCTTGAAAACAGTTGCATTGAAGGCACTCACGACAGCAGCATCATTGTGAACCCTGCCGCCCTTGAAGCTGCCATATCTATGAATTCTGTTGGAAAGATTGCTCTAACAATTCTCAACCTGCAAGTCAACCACAATCTGGTTGCCGACACCAAAACCAAAGCAAATGCTGTCTCCACCTTGAGGGTGAACGGTGATCTCAACATCCCTCTCAGGGTCTTCGCAAAGGGTGACGCAGTCCACATTCTGAAGCTGGAAGGAAGCTTTTACGATGCTTCCATGGAGACATCCATCAAGGCAAACATGGATGGAAAGGTGCTTGAAGACTATTTACTTTTTGCAGTTGTGGACAACAGCTGGAATCTGTATCTGAACGGCGATGGCCTGCGCTCTACCTCTAAGATTATTCTTGATGGCAAGATCGATGATGGCACTAACAAAATCCTTGGCATGGATGTCAACCAGAGTCTAGATGTCCAGGCCGACCTGAGCCGTGTGTATGCACTGCTGAAGTTCAATGGTAACAATGAGGCAAACCTGTTCAATTTCAACACCAAAGGCAAACAACTTGTCCAGGCAACCATTGACGTGACTCCAATCTCCTCTTGGACTCATGATATCACAATTGATATTTCCCAACCAAGCGACATTGGGGACCTCTCTCTCTTTGCCAAGACTGTTGCCGATGTGTCTGCCGCCAAGCAGAAGATCTCTGCTGATGTCAAGTTGATCAGCCCTCTGTACACCACAAACCTTCTAGGTGGTCTGGATGGCATCGCTCCTGTTTACAAAGTCACCTTCAAGTCCTCTGCCACCTCCTTCATTGTGCTCCTCAACCATGACATTGATGGTGAGTTGATGAAATTCCAAATCCATCTCTATTTGTTTAAAGTCATGTGTCATTGTTCAGCCCTAACTCTGTCGAAAATATTTTTTCACTAGCTTCTTCCACTATTAACGTGGAAAATGAAGTTCTGAACATCATCAACAAGATTGCGCTAGTGCATGCTGACTGTAACGTAGATGTCAACCACGTCTTCGCTCTAGGCTTGAGGTAACCTGTTTGATTTATTTTATATATTAAAGGATTTCTTCTTTTATTCTGTATTTAGTCTGAATATCTGTTTCTGTTGTGTTTTTTTAGTTGGGGGCCACTGCCTGATGACAGGTAAACATCAAATATTTCATCAGATTCCTTCGACATTAAGCATCAAATGTGTGTTTTTCATTTGAAATGCGTTCTTTCTCTTCCAGTTCTCGCCACACTCTGAATGTGGACATCACCAGTCCCATTTTCACTGATCTTAACCTGCGTTATGCTTCCAACAAAGATGCCATCAGCGCTTCAGTATCTGTTCCCACCGCAGGCTTTCTGGGCCTGAAGCTTATCGGCAGAGTCCCATCCCAAATGAGTGCAAGACTCTACGGTCGTTACGCTGTGAGTCTCGTCACATCACCTACGCCTTCTTGACGCAACTGTAAAGAAAATTCTATATTGTCAAATATAAAACAAAATTGACTTTCTTCTATTCAACAGTCTGCCCCGGATGTCGACGTTGATGTGCTGGCCATTAGATCATCTTCTAAGGGAGACGATAAGACCAGCCTGTTGGTAGCCTACAACATGGAGGTACCAAAGGAAATGCTGACAGCCTTGAAGACCAGACTTCCTTCAATCATCATTGCAGTCACAACGTTTGCTGACAAGTACCAGATCATGAGCACCCTTGTGGACTTCAAGAACTTTGTGGTCAACAGAATCAGTGAGGCCTATAACGCAGCCATCAACTACGACTTCAAAATGAGCCCACTGTCAGTCTTCTACAGGAGCGTCATTGTCCAGTACCAGAGGACCGTCCAGGTCTTCATTGATGCTGCCGTCAAGGTCTTGAGGGAGACTCAGTTCAAACTGCCTGGATCTGAAGAGATGACCACTCTCCCCGAGGTCCTGAAAAGGCTGACCAGCAGCATTGCTACTCTTCTGAAGTCGGTCATCCAGATTGTCTCTGATACTGTGGATATCTACTATAACATTTTCGTAGACAAAATTAGCAATGTGAAGCTGCGCATGCCAATTGGTGATGTAATCACTGGAAACCAGATCCTTGAGCAGGTGAAAATGAGCTTAAGGGCCATCAGCGATGTCGTGGTGGACTTTGTGAATAGTATTGAGAGCCTTGACACCATGCTGGTGAAGATTGGCGAGACCTTCAAGGCTATTGTTGAGAAAACTCAGGTGTTCGTTGACTCCATCAAGTCTGACTACTTAGATGCCGTGTTCGAATGGGTTAATGCCCTCTACATCAGAGTCATCACAGTCATATACAGTGTTGTTGACGCCGTCGCTGCCTTCAATGTGGAGCAGCTCAACAGTGCATTGGATTACATCATGGACTGGTGCATTTACATCGTAGACCTGCTCAATACAACCGTTTATGGTGTTGTGCAGGAGGCTTCAGACGACGTTAAGGTCCTGATGAAAGTTAACGAAGGAAGGCTTGAAATCGACCTTCCTTTTACTTTCCAACTGTGAGCGCCGCTACATGTCATGCTTCAAGGACAATCAGTCCCATTAACATATTTATAACAACAAGTTGAACAAAAATACCCGCTGTATCAGTTTAATTCAATGGTTTACCATGTACAAAGATATAAAAATGTTGTTGGAGCAAAACTCTTCCTACAAGCATCAATAAAATCTATCAATGCAAATTTTCAATGCCTGCTTTTCCTTTTTTAACACTAACTAAATATCTTTTGTGGTGGAAATGTACATTTTTTTTCATCCTTCCATGGTTATACTACCATTATTTTCCATACAAATACACTTATATTGTTTAAAAAATGCTAGAAAACCTAATTTGGAGAAGCTTCTACTAAACATGCAAATCAAGTCATCATAATGCATCAAAATCTACTTAGACACGACCACAGACAAGAGTCATTAATAATTTATTCGATACATGTTCTTGGGAGAAAATTATAGCATCTTTAATCCCAAGATTGAGGAATATTCTAATTTGGAGTTCATTGGAATTGACTGGTAAAGATTTCCTGTGGCGTTTCCAACCTCTTGCTGGTTTCTTGGAAACTTTCCCAGCTGGCACTGGGTAAGATCACTGTAGATTAGATATTAGCTAAACTCAAGCCTCGGAAATGATTCCAAAATACAAAATGCTGACTCTCAAGATCAGTGTTTTTGTTTGTCCATCCTGGGTTACTGTAGTAACAACGCTGTGTAAATATAAAAGAACCATTCAGAATCAGGTGATCTTAACCAAATGAATAAACAGCTGTGATGTTATAGGAGAGAATAAAATACATCCATTCTTCTGCAATGCATAAAACTGTACGAAACTAAAATAAATATGCCTGACTCTCTTTAAGGTTAGCGTTTGGTTGTTTTTAGCATCAGTTCGGGAACAAATTCCAAAATTTCTGGCCTGTGCTTTTGAATCCGTACACATTACAGTATTATATAATGTAAGATTCTCAGTTTTGTACATCAAGTAATCAAGTGTTCTCAATCTTCTTGCATTAGACCACCGTGCATCTGTGACTTTTGTTGATCTCTAAGGGCAGGCCTCATCCAAGGCCCTCGTAACCATGGCAACTAAACGTTTTCTTAACGGCCAGGAGTGTTTTAGCAGCAGCTATTGACACTTCTTACAGACATGCGGTCAGCCTCCCCGCAATGGGCCTCGCTGACGACACAAAGGTTTAAATGCTATTTCTAGATTACCTATAGCGCCATCCAACATGAAGCAATCGAATTTTGAATTGCATTCAAGAAAATAAGTGGAGAAATTCGAGGCAAACGCAAAATATGTGGCTCATTTTTATTCATAAATGGGCAGAAAAGCTGTGGATGAGGGCATAACTTCAGAGACAATACCAAATAAAAACGTGTTGTTTGCCAAAATTTTATATCTCATGTTGTAAAATGTGTTGTTGTGTTTTTTTAAATAAAATACAGCAGTTCTGCTGGTGGATGGACTTTGTCATGCATGTCTATAAATGCGTGATACCTGAATTGATTTGAGGTCATTAATTTTGTTTATTTAAGTGATGTAGTGATGGAAATACACTGATTCTTGCTGACATGGGTGCAAAATTGCATTTACTACTCAAAATATATAATAAACCTATATAATATATAATAAAAAAGTAGAATTAAATGTTAATATTGTAAAAACAAGGAACTTAACGAAAACAGGAGAGCAGATCATAAAATACATTATAAAGATATGAGATTTATGTCCACTGATAAAAATGTAGTGTCTGTTTGCAGCCACAGGGAGTCACTGGAACATTTACTTTATATAATACCTCTGTTATGTGACTGTCCACATGTTTGTGGGTCTTATCAGCAGCAGAAACAGATTCGGTTCATCTTGTGATCCTGTAGCTGCAGACAAACATCCCCTCGTGTTGGTTCCACGGGCAGCGTCTCGCTCAGGCTTCACAGCACATCGATTATCAGCAGATTTGGTTCCACATGACATCTTTGAGGTTCTATTTTTTTTTGTAGGACACATATATAGAGGTGTTTTTATACTTTATAAACATGCAATAGAGAAATAACTGCATTTTAAATACTTCAGAGCCAAGTAAGTAAATTCATGAAACAGATAAATGGGTCACTAGAATAATACGCCCTTCCTGATGTTGTGACTCATCGGGTATCTGCTCCACACAGAGGATGACCTTGTTGATTCGGAGCTGAACTCATTCCATGAACTTCTTTTTTGCTGAAGCGTACTTGGCCCTAAAAGCAACACATTGTGTTCCAGCATGTGTTTAGTTCATTAAATAGACAGTTAGTTATATAAAATAAATCAGCTGGATCCCGTCTGAGGAACTCTGTCAGAAACTGGAACCTTTGATCCGTGACCGTCTCTCCTTAACAGCGCTGGAACATGTTATGACAGAGTTCCTGAAATTAGTAGAAGATATGAGTCAGGGAAACGTCAACCGGTGTTTTCGGAGCGCTGGCCTCTGCCCCGAAAAATGATGAAGAAAGGAAAAAGTTATATTTAAACAATTGCACAGAGTTCTTTTATTCTCCCTGTAGACACAGCTGCTCGGTGGATTTAGTTCAGATAAACCACTTCAAATTGTTCTGTTCTCAGCAAGTTTACAAGTTTGGATCTGGAAACAAGAGATTAAGGTTCAATCTGGTTTTAAAAGTTATTTATTAGGGGTTTTTTTTTTTAGGACTTATTTTAAAAAACTTGTACTGTTTGTACAGATTTCACTGCTATTAACAGACTTAACTCAGTATTATTTTTACAGTGTTCCATCTCTCACCAGTGACACACACACACACACACACACACTTACACACATACACACACTCAGAAGTTATGCCTGACATCTGGCCCTTCTGCTCGTCGCTCTAATGAGGCTGTGATCCATCCCATCCGGGGCCGCAGATCAAAGTAAGATTCAAATTAGGGTGCGGGACCCACCTGGACTGGGTTTACCCCTCACAGGTGAGCCAGAACTTCACCCCGTCTGGGTCTGATCTCCTCACCTCCCCCTGGGTCAACAGGGTAACACCTGAGAGCCACAGTCTCTCTCCAGACTCCTCCAAGGGGCTCGTTTGCCTCATTTTTTTCCCTTCACGTCCATAATTTACAGCGAAAAACACACAATTCTTGGTTTACATCACATCATACACAAAGAAGTACAGTATATTTAAATAACTGCACAGGTGAAGCTTGTTTAGTTTGTTTCATAAAATGTAAACAGGAGACACCCTCCGTATGTATAGGTCAGTTTTGATGATGCAAATGATGCAATTTTGACCTTTAAATTAAATTATTGTTATTATTATTATTATGTTGTGTTTGGGTCGTATTTTAGTGTTTCATCAGTTAGGGTGGATTTTATTACCCCCTTTTTTTTTTTTAAATATTTACCCTCTTCAAAAGCTGCTGGAGTTGGATGTAGAGTCTCCTAAGACAAATGAATCAATCAGTCAATATTACATTCATAGTAAATGTCATTATTCAATAAAGCACAGGGCAAACCAGTGACTTCTTTGTGACTCGGTGGCCCCTGGAGCAGCTCAGTGATAGCAGATGGGGGTAAGAGGTCAACACTGTGTAAAAACACTGTACAGATGACGTTCAGAAATAACAGGTGGTTTAACTTTCTCTCCATGTCACCCTTCATCTCCATTGTTGAGACATTAGCATATAGAGACAAGGTGCTTTTTTCTACCCTGACATGTGTTTTAGCATGGCTCTGGGTTTGTTAGCATGGTAAACAACTGATCAGAGCTGGAAAACAGGAACACGTTCAGTCGTTATCTTCATGCACGCTGGGTTCATTTCTCTATTGTCACAAGTGTTTGTTTTTCTACTTCTTGCCTTGTCAGAAGAATCTTATCTCTAACTTCTATTAAACCTGAATCCTGTTGCATCAACCTGATGAAACACCAATATGAAATCCATCAAACCAATGCAGAAACACATAATAATATTCATTCTTATGTTTTTCTGTGCTATCTTGGATTAAATACATCTTATATTTTATGTCCTGTGAACACTTGTCTTCATAAAGGTGATAAAAACAGGGATTCATCAATACAAAGTCCATCAAATACATATAGTAGTCCTGTAACTAATCCCTATTTGTTTGAGTTATCATTTTCAGACCCCCCCCCCACGTCCCTCCCCACTGCAATATTTTCTGTAATCACTGTATTTAGCACTGCTGTCATCCTTATGCAACATCCAATCGCTGTCTTCTGCCTGATTAAGTTATCTCGGGTTCAGCTCCGCAGTAATCCTGAACCAAAAGTTGTCTTCTTTAAAGGTGAAAGGTCATCATAGAGTGTGAAGCCAAACAACAAAGTTCAACATAATTTCATTTCAGTAGATTTCAGATAATCCTCAATCTGATTTTTTTTATTTCTGGGCCTTAAATACTTTAACCTGGTGGGGAGGGCAGATTCAGAACATCAGAGGACCGGGGAAACTTTGCGTTTGCCCCATGTTTCGTGCAGTTGAGGTGAAACAGTGGCTTTAATGAGACCACAGGTGTGATTAGTTGTTAGTCATTCCATGTAGCCCTATGATGAACTGGCGCCTTCTCCAGGATGTACCCCGCCTCCAACTGGGGTAGTGTTTTTCTATCCAATAGGAACAGAAGCTGCTTTTAGTTGGTGCAGCACAGACACCTCTGCAAACGTTTGAGGCTACTGTTCCAGGTCTTTCCAGGTCTTTCCAGGTCTTACCATGGATCATGTGTTCAGCCAATCAGGGCAGACTGTCTGAACCAATCACAGTATGTTTTCAAACTCAGCTTCTCTCAACACCAAAGTAAATGTTTTTCCCCTACTTCTTCTAGACACCGATGAGCTGCTGTGATATCATACGACATGGAATGCAGCCATTACTAATGTAACACGATGGGATCATATTGCTGTGAATTCAAAAATGCGTATTCTGCATTATAATCAACACAAACAACACGATGCATGTGTGTGCAGGTGATTAAAGAGCAGGTACAGCTTTAAACCTCGATCTGATACGCGCTGATAACAGCAGGTACAGGTAACCCGAGTTTCACCTGTACATCAGTGTGATTCATGTTGTTCACCTGTCGGGGGGGGGGGGGGCAAAGGTAGGAGGTTTTCATGTATTTGTGGACACCAGTGTCACCTTTGTCCTAAAAACCTTCAGGGGAGGGCTGCAGCTTATTGACTTCATGCTCAGTCGCTTGGATCGGCGTCTGTCAACATGACATCACTCGTTTCACTTCATCAGATCCCGAAAAAAACACTTCAATACCCTGAAACAAAAACTCCACACAGCCGCAGTTTCTAGAACAAATTACAACCCTTTGCTTTTTTTTAATATCGCTAAATTAGTGCACTTAATCGAGCTGCCCTTTGATCAAGCAATCAAAGTTACTGACTCAGGGTCTGTGAGACGCTTTATGACACTGATATGATAACGGGCATTATTTTATTGGGTAAACAGGATTTATTTTAGAGAGTTTTTCCTATAAAATACAAGCTTTAAAATGTAAAAAAAAAAACCCAACTCTTAATAATAAAGTGGGGGCTGAGGAGGTGATCTGACATCAGGACGGAGCCCCCTCCCATTGTGACGGGCTCATCTTGGTTTGTGAAATGTTATAACCTTTGCTCTGCCACAAGGACTGCTCAGACTTTGAAACCGGGGCGACACAACTGCACGTCGTGCTAATCTCATACCGTAAGATTTGAGAACTATAAAAGCAAGCGGGGCGAGTCTTGAGAATTAGTCTTCACGGAAAGAGGAGGACTCTCCTTACGTCCAGGCTTCCAGGAGCTTTACTGATCCCATCATGGGGGGTACCAAGCTCTGCCTTCTGCTGCTGTTAGGCACATACACACTAGCTCGTGAGTATCACTCAACTGAAAACCACAGTTAAATTATTGTCAATAGCATGGAAATCTATTTTTTGTGCTTTTTTTTTTTGCTTTTACTTGAAGAGTGTCTAAAAATAAGTGATCATTGTAGAAACTTGCATTTTAGGTTATTGATCTCCATTCGTAACCAGCTAACATCTGACACTGATCTTTTAATGGAAAATATAACTCTAAATAATGAGAAGAAATTAGAGTGAGAACACTAAAATTTCAGTCATAAAAAAATTTTTCATTTGGAGAAATCTGTTCCATAAAACACTATCAGGTCTTTAATTCTTTTTCATCATTCCAGTTGTTGCTCAAATTAGTTCAGGATTACACAAAACAGTGTTCTTGCTCATGAAGCAACTCGAACAAATTCCTGATCCTTGATTCAAATGTGCTCAGCGATGATTCAGTAAAATAAAAATGTCAACCAAACAATGACTTTCTTTCCCTACAGAGCAAGATGTGGGAAATGTCGACGAACAAGGTTGCTTATGTAAGTTGTGCTCAAATTTGACCATTGTTTTCTTTGTTCTGCACTTTATGCACAGACATCAATTGAATTTTTAAACCATTACCATTAGCGCTTTAACAGATGTGTGAAATACCTTTTAGTGGCCAAAAGATTCAAGAACTTCAGACGCTTTGTGTACGACTATCAAGCTGAATCCTTCAATGGCGTGAATACACCAACAGACAACAAAAGCGGCCCCAAGATCTCCTGCAAAGTAGGTTTCAAACATGTAAACACAACAGTCTTGTGATTTCAAAGGAAAACAGCTGTGCTCAGCCATATTGAATTTGCTGCACAGGTAGAGGTTGAAGTTCCCCAGACCTGCAGCTTCGTCCTCCGCACTACAGAATGTTCTCTGAATGAGATCTCTGGTGTGGACAGGGAAGGAACCCTAGAGTACCGTCCCGCTGATGGAGCTATGGCTTTCAAGTCCGCCATGGCCAAGTAAGTCACCTTATCAGAGCAACAACTGAGTGCTCATCTTTAATTTCTCAGCTGTAAAATATGAAACCATGATTAGAAAGGTGGATTCAATAGTCTATGATCTGTCCGTGTCAAAAGGAACACCCTGAAGTTCACAGTGGAAGGACTGACGGATGTCAAAGTCTTCCCAGAGGATGATGAGCCCATCAACATCTTGAACATCAAGAGGGGAATCATCTCTGCCCTCATCGTGCCAGTTATGGAGGAGGAGAAGCGCAAAATGATGGTAGATATCGTGTTTTATTGTTTTTACAGCAATGACTGATCAATTGAGGTCATATAGCGAGCAGAGATACCGAGCGGAGTCTGATTCTGTTTGTGACAGTCTCATGCAAAGATAAACAAGTTACACAATGAGCAGATAAGTTGGCTATCTGAGGCGCGGGTCGAAGTCCTAGATAAGTTTATCTCACTAACGACATCGCCCTCTGTCGTGATGGGGGGAATGATTCTTGCTGATCACTCGATAGTCAGATCCAGAGAGATTGCAATCGGACCAAAAAACATGTTTACCACACTTGAAGATGCTTCATCTTTGATAACCATGTCTTCGTTTCCAGGCCACCGTGCATGGAATTTGCCCCACCGACATCACCATCAACACCAGGAAGGACATCGCCACCGATGTGACCGTCAACAGGGATCTTTCAGAATGCGACTCCTTTTTTGCTCACGAGCAGACCACCAGTCCCCTGGCCCTCATCACTGGCATGGTGAGGGGATTAAGAATCTGTTGCCATAATGACCGCCAACCAACACATTATCTACAGGGAGCAAAAATTTGATTTGTCTCTTCCAACAGAACCTCCCTCTGTCCACGATGATTAGCAGCACCCAGACCTGCAACTACAAGTTTGACAACCAGAAGAAGCACATGACCAGTGGAGTCTGCATAGAGAAACACGTCTTCCAGCCCCTCAGCCAAAAGTGAGTTCTAAAGCAATCTTAATTGTCTTCACCAATCCGATTAGAGATTTAAATATAACTTACCTCCACCTCCAGGAATGAATATGGAATTGCCACAATGGTGAAGCAGACTGTGACTCTGAGGGACACCGCCAAGATCAACGACAGAGTCTTTGACCGCAGTTAGTACTTTTATAATAACTTCTAAAACTTCAAATGTGTTCAGTATGTCACATGTCAGCTTTTCCTCACCTCCTGTGCTGAAATCTACGCAGATGAGGACAACCTCAAGTTCTTGCCCATGGAGGTTGCTGATGACAAGTCCCCTGTGCAGACCCAGGACGCTGCCCTGAACATTTTGAAGGAGATGAACAACCTGGAGCAGTCCATAGACAAGGAGCGGCGCCCTGCCCTCTTCCACAAGCTGGTGTCCGAGCTGCGTGGCCTGAAAGCCGACGTCTTGGGATCGGCCTTGACTGACATGATGGTCGAGTCGACCCCTCTGACATGGCAGGCTCTATTTCAGTGCGGCACCCCAGAGTGCACCAGTGCCATGCTGACGTACCTCAGGACCTTCGATAGATCAGCCATGGAGGTAGATGCAACGGTCTATGCATTGGGAATGCTGCCTAACCCCTCCCGCCTCATGGTCAAAGACATGCTGGCTATGGCTCAGTTCAAGCAGAGCAAGCCCATCATGTATGCTCTGAGCAACGTAGCTAGGAAGTGAGTAAAGGACTATTTCATGTTTTATAATTTGACAAACGTAGCAATGATTGTTGTTGTCTTTAAGACACTAATGTCAAACTTTGTCTCTAGGCTGTACCAGGCTGAAGGCGTCACCCCAGAGATTATGGCTGTCTATGACTTCATTTCTACCCTCCTGGGTGCAGACTGTGCTGGCGAGAAAGAGCTCACCTTCCTGACCTTGAGGGTAGGTAACCAGCAGTGCAAGTAGACCGTTTACAAAACTGGAAGTTTCTCAGGGAGCTCATACCTCTGCCCAGCGCTGTCACTAAAATAGCAGCAACTGGAAAATCTTTCACACAGGCAAAATTTGCAAGAGTGAATCAACTATTCCTTGAGCCGAGATCCATCCTCTTATTTTTCTATTGCAGGTTATTGGCAATATGGGAAAAGCAATGGAGGCTGCTGACCCTACTATAAAGACCACCCTGCTGAAATGCATGAGACAGCCTGTAACCACACTGTCTGTGCAGCTGGCTGCCATCCAGGCTTTCAGGCGCATGAGTGTGACAGATGAGGTGACCAACAAACGACTATACGGACAAGCAACGTCTTTGTTTCCTTGTTCTTTAGTGAGGAGTTTCCCAAACAGAGTGACAACAAGCTAATTTTTTTTTAAACATCCAGGTCCGCTCCAACCTTCAGAGGGTCTGCCAGTATTCCAAGGGCGCAGTCCAGAAGCGCCTGGCAGCTTATCTATTGCTGATGAAGGATCCCCAGGACAGTGACATCGAGATGGTGAAGAAGATCTATAAGCAGGAGCAGAACGTCCAGGTCAAGTCCTTCGTGACCTCCCACATCTTCAACATCGTTTCCTCCCCTGACGAAGATAGCCAGAAGTAAGACCAGACCAACTGACACATTTATCCTTCTTTTCATTAAAATACTGCCAAAATTCAACAATTAAACTGCTTGCAATCACCTAATTCTTCTCCGTAATCGCCCCAGGCTTGCTAGGAGGCTAGTGGATTCCATTGGCATTGACGCACTCATGTACAACTTTGATGCCACTAAGTCTCGCAGCTACAAGTTGGACATGTCACAAGGGAACTCAGTGCTTGACGTTCACGGCAACGTTATCTTTGATCCCAGCAGCCAGCTGCCAAGGGAGGTCATGCTGGAAAGCACCCTAAAAATTTTTGGTTTCAGTATGGATATTTGGGAGGTATGTAATACAGTAGTTCCATGTACTTTACTGTTCATTCAAATTCACGAGTTGATATCATTGTTCTGACTTCTTTATAAACCTATCCATCCAAAGTTAAATAATAATTTTAGAGGAGTTATTGGAATCTGTTTTATTTTTTCCGATAGTTTGGAATGCAAGGAAAGGGCTTTGAGCCAACCGTTGAGGCTCTGTTCGGAAAGAACGGATTCTTCCCTGACACACTGTCCAAAACTCTTTACTGGACTGTGGACAAGATCCCACAGCTGGATAACTGGGTTACCCCTTCTCAATCAGAAGGAAGAAAGGTATATCCACATGTCACTGCTATTACCCTTAATATGCTTTGTCTGAATAATCATATCATTTCCACATACACTAAAATAAACTTGACATCTTTTCCTGTCAGATTCCCGAAAATCTTGGGAAAGAAATTCTTCGTAACTTCAACAAACTGATGAAAGATCTACAGAGTCAGGAGTTCCCAGAGGCCATGGCCTACCTGAGGATCAAGGGAGAGGAACTGGGCTATATGAAAGGCAGTGAAGTGAAGTCTGTTCTCGAGAATGTAATGATGTTTGCAGAAAAATTCTCAATGCTCATTCCCAGACAGGTACCTTTCTGTGCTCCTGTTATCCATTTATTGTTTCACGCAACTTACATGTCATTTACTTGACTGCAGAGTTTTAAAAATTGTTCTTTTTTGGTTCCAGGTTATGGCTAAGCTGATGTCTGGCACTGACAATGACATCTTTGCCCATTACATCTTCATGGACAACAAATTTGTCATGCCAACAGCATCTGGATTGCCCCTGACATTTGCTCTGTCAGGTACCTTTACTCCTGGTGCAAGGGGTGGTTTTAAAATCTCCCCCAAAACGGTATGTTTTCTATTTTCCAATCGCAACTCAGTTATAATTGTTCATAAAATTTCACCTGGTTTTTTTTTTGACTCTTGCTATTTTATGGAAAAACCTAATTAAGTGTCCTTGAGAGCATTGAGAAAACCCATAATAATAATCAAGTTGTAGTAGTTCTTATTGTTGTAGATCGTCACTGTGTGGTTGAGTACGACTGATTTATATCATCCATATTTCGTTCACAGAAGGAACTCATGTTCATGCCCTCTCTTGGAGTTGAGTTTCTGACTCAGATGGGAGTCCACCTCCCTGAGTTTGTCTCTTCCACTGTAGAGATGCACACCAACATGTACCACGACAGCATCCTCAACGCCAAGATCACCATGGAACAGAACCAGCTCAAGCTTTCCATCCCCAACCCACAAACCCTTGCTAAGTTTGCCATCAGGTACAATAAGACAAAATATTCATGTAATATATTTTAATTGGTTTGATTATGTTGCAAAAATATAGTAGAAGAGTGCTCAATCAATAGAGGAAAATTTTCCTGCAGAGGCAGAAACATATCCTTCATTTAATGGGATTTTGATTTTGGCATGTTTAAAAAAATATAGAGGCGAGAACTAATTCTGTTGATTTCTGTTTGAAATAGCAACAAAGTGCAGATTATGGCCGCGGGTCATGAAGTAAGGAGCGCACTCCTGCATCACGACAGGAAATGCTCCCCTGTCTACTCTACAATCAATTTCTGCTCTGACAGAACTTATGGCAAAATGGGAGATGATTCATTCTTCCCCATGACTGGAAAGGGGAGGTAAGTTGTTTTATCTGTAATTGTTGTGTCTAATTGCAAAACACATTGTACAATATCAATAGTTCTGATCATTGATCTTTTCACCCAAGGTACTTTGTGCAAATCCAGCCACCATCACACATCTCTGAATATACAGCTACCATCTCCTACAACCTCCTCAGCGAAGGAAAGGATGGTCGTCAGAAGGTTGATTCCTTGAAGCTGGCCCTGAGAACAGAGAGTACGAACGTCTTCTTCAGAACAAAAAAAGATACACCATAACCTTGTTACGTTGATAACCAAACTACTTGTCTTCGTTGTTGGATTTAGGTGCTCAGCCCTCGGAGGCTACAGTCACCATGAAATACAACAGGAACAGGAATATTTTCACTACCCAAATCCAGATACCTGATTTTAATGTTGAGTCTGGCATTAAGATTGGCATGACCGACAGCAGCACCAAAGGAAAAGCCATTACTCTTGAGTTGTCTGACAACAATGTACCTCAACTCTCTCTCATCGGCCGTGCCAAGTGAGTCAACACTGTCTTTAATCACACTTATAAAAAGTAGTATATTTGACCTAAAGCTATTTATTTAACTGACTTCTAAATTTCTGGTACGCAAGCATTTATAAATAATGTTTTATCATTCACAGGGTTCAGGGAATGTCTGATGGCATGCTGCAGCTGCAGATGTTAGTCCCCTCATTGGAATCTGACGCTGCTATCACCGCAACCATGACCAAAGACGACGGACTCACAATGGAACTCAAGAGCGATGTCAAGTTCAGAGAGACCTTCTCTAATAAGGCAGTCACAATCAAATATAGTAAGTGTTGTTTAACCAAATGGTGCTCATGTATTTCGGTAATTGATGAATTCAAACATTTGTAGTAACAGTCCTGATGTAAATCACGTCTTCCTTTGTGCATCAGATGAGAAAGAGGCTGAGGTTCAACTGGTATCCAAGACAAACGTTGACACTCGTATCCTGGAGCCATACTTTGCCCTCGTCCGCTTCTACGTCATGCACTTCACAGAGTTGGCCATGGACCAGCAGGTTGTCAACACTGACATGAAACTGCGTCATATCTTCAACAAGGCAGTTGAGGTGAAATGGATTTGCTCATTGCAGCTGTTTTTGCAGATTCTGACTTCTGGATTTGCAGACTAAAACTGGAGAAATGTGTTGTTGTTTTTTATCACCAGGCCAGCAATATCTGGATAGAAAAGATATCAAATGATGTTCCGTACGTTGACAGACTGAGATACATGATGAATGATGTGGAAATGCCTGAAAACTTATTCATGAACTTGTAAGTACTTTAAAAAAAAGAGAACAGTTTGTCACCAGTTGAGTGTGAATTGTACATGTCAATTAAAAACACATCTCGCTGTCACCCTTCCACCAGTGAAAGCTCAATCAAGTACCATTTCAACAAGAACCAAATGACCTTCACTGTTCCTCTGCCTTATGGAGGCAAATCATCTGAGGAACTAAGAATACCTCGAATGATCACTTCCCCAGAGATCTCCATGCCTCAACTGGGCATGGAGTTCACCTCAAATGAGATTGAAATCCCTACCTTTACCGTTCCTCGTGAGTATGATGTCACCCTGCCTCTGATGGGAAGGATGGAAGCGTCTGCCAAGGTCAACAGCAACTATTATAACTGGGAAGCAACAGTATCCGCTGGTAACAACACTGAGGATGCTCCAAGCTATATGGCTAAGTTCAACATGCTAGCTGACAGTCCAATCAAGCTTCTCTGCTTCTCCACTATTGGTAATTAAATCTTAATGGTTTTTATCAATCAGATTAATAATACGATTGTTGAGTTGACATTTTTTGCTCTTATTAATGTTGCTCTGCGTTGTCTGTTACTTAGGCACAATGGAAGTCGCTGACACAGAAGAGGAGTTGATGACATTGACCGTTGACGGTTCCCTGAACCACATGCTCATGAAGACAAATTTCAATTATATGGAAACTTTGGCATTCACCGATGATGTGAAGTCGACAGCAAAGTACAATCTGTATGCCTTTACCCCCATGGGTTTGGAGACTTCTCTGACTGCCACTGCCCAGCTTGTTCTAGATTCAAACACGCTCTCTGGAGATCTTAATGCAGATGGAAGTTTGACTGTTGGATCCATGACTGGTACCACCACATATCTCCACACTTACTCTTTTGAGCCACTGAAGAGAGAAGCAAGATTGGAAAGCACACTGAGGGTAAACTCAGAAATCTTGAAGTTTGGAAGCAAGACCAAGGCATCATATGCCAATGAGGAGCTTTTGATTGACTCAAACACCAACATGAACATGGAACCCATCAAGCATACCACCAAAATGGCCCTGAATTACAATGGTCGCAAACTGACCATGCATTCTGAATCGGTGACCAAGGCTGATGAGAGCATGCTCCGTAGCATGATGGACTTCTCTTCCACTGGTGGACAGGCTAACCTCAGGATAGAGCATCAAGCTGATGACACAGTGAACCGTGGTTCCTCTGTGTTCGTTGCTTCCATGAACCCTACCAGCTTGGAGATCAATACAGATGCCTCCTTGAACATCTTCTCAAGCATTGCTTCCAACAAGGCCACCTTGTCCCTCAATGTGAATGGCCTCACCACCAGCTGTACAACCACTGCTCAGCACAGCCAAATGACCTTAGAGAACATTTTTCATGGTGGCGTTGATACCTCTGGTGCAACCATGTCTCTCACTACTAAGGGAGCCATTGAAGAGAACAAAGCTGAGCTCACTGTTGATGGCAAACTTGCAACCACAGAAGTGTATCTCAACGGCATCTTAAAGGGCAACCTTTTTGACATGAACACCCGAAACAGAGTGAACCTCAGGCTAAATGAAGATGGCTTGGTCTTCTCCAATGGCATTGTTGGATCTCTCAATGAGATGAGGACCGAAAACACTAACTCACTGTCTCTTACACTGAAGTCTTTTATCCTCCACTCCAAGACCGACAATGTCCTTAACGAGAAGAACTCCTACATGCATGATGTCACTGTTACCGTGAAGGATTTTACTGCCTCAGTCATTGTAAAAAATGGCCTAAAAATCATGGAAGTTAACTTTGTGAATGATGCCCAATTCAAATTGCAGCCTTACAACATGGAGCTGACTGGAACCACAATGGGAAGTTGTTCAAAGGAAGAGCTGAAGCACACCTATGAAGTCAAATTTGTCAACATGGTTCTGTCTGCAAAATGCAATACCAACGGTATCCTCCTGGGAACTCAGATGACACATGCAACTGATATGGAGGTTGATGGCTTGAACATTAAGTTTAACAACATGGCTAATTTCAACTCAGCGGATCTTCATCTGGACAGCAAAGTAAAGATTGTTGCTGCTCCTTTTACTCTGGACGTCGATGCTCTTTTCAAGTCAGATGGTACACTGTATCTGTACGGACAACAGACTGGTGATGTATACAGCAAATTTCTCCTGAAAGCAGAACCCTTGATGATCACAAACTCATTTGAGTGCAGAGCCTCAACCACCCATGAGCTGGAAGACGGTTCTCTCAAGACCAATATGGACAGCAAGTTCAACAGCCTGCTGAGCCTCCAGGAGCAAAGCATTATGCTGAAGATGTCATCCAAGGTAGATGAGCATACTTTTGATCAAGATATGAGTGCCTATAACAATGAAGATAGAATTGGTATTGAGATGAGAACAGCTGCCTCAACCTCACTCTTCAGTGATGAAAGCGAAGATTATGAAATCTCTGGATTTGTGAAATATGACAAGAACAGTGACAGCTACCACATCGAGGTCCCATTCATTGAGTATCTGCCTGAAGTTATTGAAAATGTGAAAATTACAATGATGAGGTTGATGGACAGTACCATTGAGACACTGAATGACATTGACATGAAGTATGAGATCAGTGGCACATTCAAGAACAAAGTATCAGAACTGAAGGAAGTCATTGACAACTTTGACTTCAACAACTTTGTCCTAGACCTGAAAGACTATATGAGATCAGTGGAAGAGTTTGTTTTCAAGCTGGCAGCCAAGTTCCCAACTGAAGAAGTCATTGACATGTTGAGATCAGTGATAGATGCTATTATGACTTGGATCAAAGAGTATGGCATTGCTCAAAAGTACAATGCAATTTATGACAAATTAGAGGATTTCCTCTCCAGCTATGAAGTTGAGAACATGATTGGGGCCATCATGGATGAAATTGTTAAACTTATGAAGCAGTTCCGTGTGAGGGAAAGGATTCAATCTATAGTTGCCGGTCTCAGATCAATTGACATCCAGCCTCTGATCAAAAAAGTGATGGCCCCCATTGAGGAGGTTGTTAATGAACTGTACTCTTTTGATTATGAACAACTGGTTGAAGGCATGAGCAATTATTTCATGAGAATTTTGCAGAAAATCCGATCTTTTGATTATGACACATTCACTATGGAGTTGAAAGAAAAAGTGGCAGATATGAACAAGATTCCCTGTTTTGGAAAACTCTACGGAGAGTTCAAAATTACATCGCCTCATTACAAGCTCACTACCACCGCTGACATGGAGAACACAACAACTTCAAGGGACACACCAGAGCTCACGATGAACTTTAAGTCACAGGCTGTATCTACTTTGAAAGTCCTTGAGTTCACCGTGGATAGCAGTGCCCATTTGGAAACACCTGAGATGAGAATTATATCCCTCTCTGAGAACATTAAAATTGATCATTCATGTTTCACACTTAACCACAAAGGAACAATGTCTCTGGACTCGGATCTGTTAGCTCAAGGTTCTGGTGAAACTACCGCTACTGCCAAAACTGAGAGTTACATTGCAGATCTGGTCAATAATGTATCATTTCGCATGGATTCAGGACTTTCTGCCAATGTCGATGCCACAAACACATTGAAACAGAATGTCAATATACCAACTCTTGATATTTTCAGTGAAACAACAATGAATCAAAAGGCTGTTTTCCTTCTTGAAGACGGTACTGCCCATCTGACCATTAATAATCTGGCCAATGGAAAATATGCAGTTCAGGATTCCTCAGATGAGGAAAGCTATCAGAGTGACTTTGACATGGTAATGGATCTGCACACAACTAAAGTGACTTTCAACAGTAAAACAGACAGCACCAACCTCAAAATGAAAGAACATGTTGTTGTGGACATTTGCATTTTCCGCCATATTATTGTAGATGCCAAGGTTGAGACAGACGCAGCGATGATGAAGAACAGTGTTGCAGAGCTGAAGTTCCAAGCTAAGACTGAAGAATTGAAAATTGATTTCTCTGCCTCTCACAAGGCAGATTTTGTTGGACCTGTTGAGGGACCTGTCTTAAACTATGTAGCTACTTCAGTCAAACCTGGTGATTTCGTGTTTGACACCAAGAACAAGGCAAATGTCAAGGTTGCCCTTCCATTCACCCTGTATGGAAAAATTGATCTACAGAATGACATCTTGGTCACCCTGAACTCTGAGGTGCAGCAAGCTGTCTTCACAGGTTTGGCAAGATACAACCAGTTTAAGTATTCCCATTTAATCACCGTGGACAATAATGATAGAGAAATAATCTTAGCTACCCAAATTAATGGAGAGGCAAATCTGGATGTCCTGATGGACCGTGTCACTATTCCTGAAATGACTATGCCATTTTTCGGTACAAAGACGCGAAGAATCGATGACATTTCATTGTGGGAAGACACTGGCTTGAGCGAACTCCTGATCACAACTCAGCAGACACTTGACATGAACTACAAGTTGAAATACATGAAGAACCCAAAAATGATCACCATTGACATTGATATGGAACCACTTATTAATGCTATTAATACCAACTTCAAGACTATGCACAAGAATATGCTCATCAGAAAGGATGAGGCTGTTTCCATGATGACCAACTCTTTTGATACAGCAAAGGCAGAATTTTACAAAAATAACAAGATGCCCAAAACAGTCACGGTCCCTGCCTACAAAGTCCCAGTGTTGAATATAGAGATGTCTACGTTCACTATTCCCCTGCCTGATTTCGGTGCCATCGAACTGCCTTACATTTATGTCCCCGCTGCCCTTCACAAGCTCACCCTTCCAAAGATCACTCTGCCCAAAATTAGAACCATCATGATCCCAGTAATGGGTGATCTGACTAGTGAGCTCACAATGAAAACAGCAATGCTCACATTCAAAACTGACACCAGCATCCTCAACCAGGACAACTTCGTCATCAAATTTGATGCCTCTACAACCTCTGAACGCAAGTTTCTCAATGGAAAGATTGAGGGAAACATCAACTTGGACACAGAGGACGGTTTTGAAATGACATCTCTTCTGTCTGTAAAACATGCCTTGTTCGAGGGAAAACACGACGGCACCATCACTGCAGGTGATAAAAATGTTGCTGTCTCTATCACCAACTCAGCACAGCATAGGATATACAGAAGGAGTACGGAGGTAGTCCAACAAATCAAAGGAAATCCAGAGGACGGGCTCCTCGTGTCGTTGTACTCTCCATCTACAGGATTCCTTGGATTTGAGATGCAGACTAAGCATCCAGCACAAGTGAAAGGAAGACTCTATGGTCGCTTTGTGGTAAGAGAACTTTTGCTCACTCTTCTTTGATAGCAATTTTAATATAAATTATGTATTTATAGTTTACTAAAATGTATTTCTGTCATTTTTACCCTTTCCCAGTCTGAGCCAAATACTGATGTTGACATCTTAGCTGTAAAGATGTCTGTGAAGAACTCTGAGAAGCTCAACATTCAGACAACCTGGAACATGGAGATTATTAATGAAGCTATGCTGCAAACAAAGAAAGTAGCACCCAAAGTTGCAGAATATGCCTTTATTCCTGTTATTGTAACATTTGATGTAATTCATAGAAATGCTAGATACATTGAGAATTCTGTTATGTGGGCTAGAAACCAGGGTGAAGTGATGTTAGCTTCAACTTTTGACCATGCCGCAGCAGTACAACCTTCCGAGTTGGTGAAAACTCTCACAGATTCCTCCATTGCAATCTTAAAAGAATACCAAAAGACGGTTGAGATTGTTTTTGATGCCGTTGTTACTTTCCTGAGAGAGACCAAGTTCCAGATCCCTGGTTACGAACGTAAACTGTCTGGGCTTGAGGTCTACCAGAAGTTCAGTGCCTTCGTTGCCGACTTTTCTGAGGAGGTTATTCAAAAGATTCCAATGTACTTTTCCTCCATGTTTTCAGAAGTCATTGATTATTTCAGTTCCTTGGAATTCGTCCTCCCTGGCTCTGATTACATCCTAAGCGGAAGAGAAATTCTTGATGACTTGTTTGACACTTTGAAGGAAATTCAGCACAAAGTGATTGCAAATGTGAGAAAACTGGGTGACATCCAGCTGGAAGATATCCTTGACAAGCTCTCAGAATTCACACAGTATATTGTAGAGAAGAATGAGATTTTCCTTCAAACCCTAAGATCTGCGAATCTAGAGAGATTGAATACCTTTACGAATGAACTTTACAATGATATCGTCAACTCCCCCTTCGTGGAGGATGTCATGAAACAGGTTGACGAGATCTCAAGAATTATTAGAAAATATGTGAGAGATCTGTCAAGGAAACTTGATTACATGGTACCTCGACCTAGCCAGCTTGAAAAAGAAATCCAGTCCAGGTTTGACTTCATGGTGAAAAGTCTAAATACTTTCCAAAACGATGTCATGACAACACTTAAAAACCAAACCAAACAATTTGAACCATATCTGAAAGTAGAAGACAGACAGGTGGAAGTGGAGATCCCTTTACCTTTTGTAGCAAGATTTAACTAATTGATCATGTCTGCCAGTGTTTATGTTGACTGTTTGTTGTGTTGTTACCATTTAAGGCAACAGAAGGAGTGTTCTACCAAAAAATATAAAGTTGCATGCTAACAAGTGTTCTTTATATCCATAATGCAGGTCTTTCTACTCTGTTTTTCAAATTATTAATCTAGTTTACTTCACAGTGGACTCTGGCTTTTTTCATCATACTGTACTCACTTTGTCATACTATTTAAAAATGTCTCACTCAATAAAGACAGTTTGTAATGCACATATATCTCATTCTTTATCATCTGACAACTAGGTGCCTTTGCAGGTTAATGGTTGTTAATGGTTGAATTTTAGATATTAGGATATATACATATTTACACAGCATTTCATGAGTGATTCTTTACAAAATTCTGTATTAATATGTATAAATTGACATTTACTTGGCCTGAAGCAATTTGTCACAGTACTCCTCCTTAAAAAACAAATAGATTTTACATTATAATAAATTATACTACTGTATTATTATTATTATTATTGAAGCATTTATGTGTCAAGAGTAATTTTAAATTATAGCTTCCCAAAGATTAACTTAAGCATTTCTAACATTAAATAAGGTGAACATTTATTTTGGACATATAATAATTAGCTAAGGATCCACTAAATGTATTAGTCTTGATTAAATACATTGGAAGCCAATCAAATAAAAAACACAAATAAATAAAACAACATTGAAACACTCATATGCAAGAACAATTTGCTATTTCACTATGTGCAACAAGAATTAAGCAACTAATTTGTAATACTTTATTCGTAGTTTTAAACTATCCCTGACATTTTCCTTTTTCTGTGCACCTTGAATGGAGGTAATTTTTGTAGTTAAAGCTAAATGTTTCCTGTCTAAGACAATAAATGTCACAAATCACTGGTTGTATGGTTTGCAATAAAGCAACAACACATGTATTTGTAAAGAATTCAATACTATTAATATGATTTCAACTAAACAGTGATGCTGCCTGAAACACATTAAGTTAGTCATTTGTTTTCAGCAAGAAAATAAAGCAAAAAGAGTAAAAAACTACAGACAGATGATTCTTTTTAGGACTTTTCCTAAAAGAATCACTTTTTCCTCTAACTCGGTAGTTTTTTTCCTCGCAACAAATTTTCTTTGCTCCCAATAAACTAACATGCAGTGAAAAACATCCCTATCTGATCAGGGAATAATAACCTAACAGCATTGGAAATCAGAGGCACATGAGGGGGGCCAGTGTGGGAAAATTAACCAGTCCAGCACAATGCATTCCAGTCCGGTAAGTCAGCAAAAAACCCAGCAACAGAAGGCAGGGAGGAATGTGACTTTTACTCCATTGTAACTCTGCTCGGCTTTCGAAAAGATACTCCTTTAAACTGATTTACTTCGCTGTGGTTTTCTTTCCGAACGACACATTTAAAGAGAGACGTTTGTGTCCGGTGATCGGTTCAAAAGCGAGTTTCTGGTTCCAGCCTGGGTTCCCAGCATGGCGACGGCCTCCTAATCGATGTTCATAGCTGTCATTTCAAAACTTGAGGCTCTGTCACGGTTGTGTAAGAGCAGAGAAACACGTTTGTGGAGACGCGGATCAAACATGAGCTGAATTTATTACACAAGTATGAAAATAAGCTCAAATACATTTCTCTCTTTTTTGCAAACTTCCAATATCTTTAACCACATAAATTTGAGGTACATTTACAATCATACTGGAAGACATTGAGTGTTTTTAGTGTATTCAAACAATCACAAACTTTCTGGTGTAAACAGTTTCTTTAATGACTAATTTACATGTAGTTTTTTTTTATTTATGTAACGACTTAGTCAAAAATCCTACCCTTTTGTTTAACTTTCTGTAATTGTCATTCAGCATTTCCTGTGAAGATTTTCAATCGCCATCTTATGGCTGAACCAATATCAGTGTGTAACAGGCTCCAACAAAGACCACACTTGTTTTCAAGACTCGTGCACTTCCAATCCTCGGAATATCGTTCACTTTAGCGTCAATGAATCAACGTCTTTAACAGAAACACGTCAAGCAGGTCTTTTTGAGACGAGTAGCTGGACCTGGATGTCAGAGATGAGAAACATCACGAGACTCCGTGTGCGTCGAACGATTCGGTTCCAGGAAGAATCACTTCCTCTCCCCTTGCGTGATTGTACTAGTCACACGTCATAACTTGTATTCAAAATACACCTCTCTCATTATGACCATCTGTTAAAATGTTTTTAACGTCAGCCTGATAAAAACATCTTCCTGTAAAATCTGCAAACTACACACAACAATGTGGTTAGCCCTTCTCAAGCCTGGACAATGTGTAGTCTTGCAAACCTTTGGCCTGCTGCATTAAGAACTAGTAAATTACACATTTAATACTGTGGAGTCAAGAAAAAAAAACACACACACTTTTAAACACAGGTTTTCAACTTGAAGAGACAAAAACAAATAAGTGGAAACGTTTCAGAAAGCGCTTGTACTGAACACCGTGAGCATTCTGGTACTACTTCGTACCCTGCTCTGGATAAAACCTGCGAATTCATGTAGTGTCCAGAATCTGTGCGATTCCCCCCCCCCAAATTAAATAGTCTTTTTTTTTTTTTTACAATACATAAATAATTAGTGCATTTCTTTGTTTTTGTTTTTTTTTGCTGCTTAGTTAAAACCTTGGCAGTGAGGCCTGTGTGAACACAAAAGGTGACCAATTAAAAATCTCGACTGGAAAACAGGCCTGAAGAAAAGCCATGCCTGTACTGGGAAAGAGAGGAAGGAGGCTTGGGTGGGGGTGGGTGGGTGGGGGTGGGTTGGGGAGAGAAGAAGTCCTTTCTTTTAAAAAAAGTCCATCCAGACTGTGGCATCACGTGACCCTCGTTTTCTCACACACACACACACACACACACACACACACACCTAGATATCAGGTGGATTCTGTTAAAAAAAAACCGACCCGGCTCGTCCGTGTTCAACGCGGCCTTCAATGACGCGTCGGTGCGTCATGGGGGTGTTTTTTTTAATTTATTTTCATTTTTATTCCCACACTGCGTGGAGTTGATTGATGGTGGGGTCGGGGGGGGGTATTCACATCAAAACGCAGCAATCGGCGCAGTTCCCCGATGGCGTTTTCCGTTTCTGCAAGGCCGCCCGTGTGGCCGTCTCGAATACCTCCCAGATGCCCTCCTTGGTCTTGGCCGAACACTCCAGGTAGTCGTAGGCGCCGATGCGCATGGCCATGGCGCGGCCGTCCTCCGTCTTCACGGGCTCCAGCTTCAGCCGGGACAGCTCGTTCTTCACGTTCTCGTCGTTGCGCAGGTCCTTCTTGTTGGCCACTAATATAATGGGCACGTTCGGACAAAAATGTTTCACTTCGGGGACCCACTTCTCCGGGATGTTCTCCAACGAATCCGGGCTGTCCACGGAGAAGCACATGAGAATGACGTCCGTGTCCGGGTAGGAGAGGGGCCGCAGGCGGTCGTAGTCCTCCTGTCCGGCCGTGTCCCATAAGGCCAGCTGAACCTGCTTGTTGTCCACCTCTATGTCCGCCACGTACGTCTCGAACACCGTGGGGACGTACACCTCCGGAAACTCGTCTTTGCTGAAGAGAATCAGGAGACACGTCTTCCCACACGCACCGTCCCCGACCACCACCAGTTTTTTGCGTATGTCCGTCATTTTCGCCTTATTTCCGAGCTCTACTTACTGTTAAACATACAAAACATTTAACGTGGAGCCTCCCGCTGCTCTTGATCTCTAAAAAGAGACGCGCTGGAAAAGCCGCTCCCTTCTTCCGATTCCATAAAATTACCCGTAACTCCAGCGCTCTCTTTATAAAGCGCAGTGTGGTTTCCTAAATATAGCCGTCCAATCAGCTGCGAGGAGGTGAGCTCATCTTCAACAACGAAGCCGCTGATTGGCTGTGGTTGTAGTTCCTGATGTGGAGGCGGGGTTTGCACCACGAGGATCCACCCGACCCAGGATCAGCCCCACAAATCAACCAAATTTAACCGCTGATGCGCTACGCGACATGTTTTAATTCCTAACGAAGGGCTTCTCCTCTTACTCCACAAACAAAACATAGTTTATTATTTTTGTACCTGGCTCAATATTTTAGATGCAAGCGAATTAGCTTGATTTAATTACACATTCATTCAAAAATAAGCCAGCCCATGTGTTATACAGCGGTAATACAGCAGCAATTGAGATACACGTAACGCTGCCAAAAATCTAAGATGTCGGATGGAGGGTTATTAAGCGTGATAAAAACACCCTAAAGAAGATATACTTTACTTTCACATGGTGTACAAAAGGTACGTTTTGGAAGGCTAAAATTTCATTGACATTGTACGCATGTCTACGTAGTTCACGCTATTTACAGGGAGGGGGCACTAGCGTAGGCAAACTCTTAGCCCTGACTATCAAGTCTCGCTAAATCACCGCTCTCTCTCCAAGGAAACAAAACAATATAGAATTGGGTAGACGGCTTGCAACAAGCGTAGACCGTCTCTCGACACGAAAACGCGTGAGTACCTCCTTTGAATTTATCCACATCCAAAGCGAAACCTTTTGCGAAGCTTGTGATTTGAACGCGGCTGCCGTGCAGTGAGTATTTCCCCTTTTGTTTAGCGGTTAAGGGCCCTCTGTTTGGAACTTGAAGGGGGGCCATGTTGTTTAGCCACTCGGTGCTCTGCCTGCTGTCTCGGCTAACAACACTAACTTAGCCGTTAGCATCTGCTAGCTCCCACCGTACCTGTGTTGTGTGAGTTATATGTCTTATTACATACAACCAGTGGGATATTCGGAGGCACGAAACATCTCGTTTGTCGTGTTTTACGGAGAACTTACATCTTATTTTGTAATAATAGCAAATTTTTCACTTCAACTTTCATGTCTTTCATCGCCAACCCCATAACAAATAGACCTGCTAGCGGCCTGCTTGCTGTTAGCATCAGCTAAGGACGTCGCTAACGCTCACATACGCGATGCGATCTGACGCTAAAAGCTTTCGCTGTACATTCGTGCATGAAATTTATTTAAATGAACGAAATTTAAAACGCAAAGACAGTCAGCTGGAGAATCGAGTGCTGAACGTTGTCCGCTGAGACCGACATTTTCCTTAAATGCCGTGAACACCGATGAGTTAGTTCGCCTAGCAAGCGGACTCGCTCGGCAGGTTAAGCTAGTTAGCTAGCTGTTTAGCCTGTGCTGAATGTCGGCGCGGCTGTTAGCCTTCTCGAAACACCGACAGCAGCTTTTATCACAACTAATAAAATGTAAAACGTTGTGTAATAACGTTCAATATGTCTTTGATCGCTTAAACTTAAATATTAGTGTTGCGCTAGCTGTGATCATCACCTAGCGCTAACATCAAGCTAACGACGAGGCTACCTAGCATTGTTAGTGTGACAAGCTATTCACGTTCATGTCGAACACTTGATTTATTCTCACCTGGTTTATTCTTATCTTGCAAAAAAAATAAAATAAAAAAAAGCAAACTTTGGGAAATATTAATATTATCGTATCTAACAATAGATTAGCCAACCAATCAACTTTAATTTTTTTTTTTTTTTGGTATTCCGATCGAAAGAGTGAGGTTGTATTATTTTATTAATGTAAGATTATTTCAGGATTATTTCAGATTTAAACGTCAACGTTACGGACGTCCTGTGTTTGTAATCTGTCGTTATAAAACAGGACACACACAAGTTGTTGTTATAACGTGCTACGTTGACTTTATGCCATTGTAGTAAGCAGCCTAAACACGTAGTTACTCATTTCAACACGGAAGCCTTCTAAGCAGGGATATTTGTTGAGATGACAAAGGCTGGAAGTTTAATTTTGTCCAGATTGGGTCCATAATCACAGTATATTTCATTGTTACTTGTATACAACATGAAAGTCTAACTTAATGTAAAGATTCTGTCCCATTCCCTTCCTCTATTGACCAGAAAATTCATCAATGTTTAATTATTGAGGAGAATCCCCGTCACACATGTGTGGAATAATCCTGGTGTGACTATTGCACTTTGTGCACCGGGTCATGAAAATTAATGTCCTCATTAACAGCTGATGGTTGAAATAGTGCATCTTTAAGTCATCAAGTACTGAATATGTTACCCGTAGCAACTGCACAAGTGGCTTGTCATTATTCACAGAAATGTTGTACACAGGGTCCAGTTGTTTGTGTTGATTTAATGTTAAAGTGTATTGATAGGCAGAGCGGATTGGTCAGGATCTTTTTGTGTTGTTATGTTGGGGTTTACACCCAAAAGGCCACACACACAGCTCAGGTTTATATAATAATTTTTATAAACCCCCAGAGGTACTGATTGGATGTTCAACAAAGTGTCCGTAATGCTTTGTTCATTATTAAGACAGGAGGTCAGTGCAAAGCAAAGGTTAGACATGGATTTGCTTTGTTTGTCCATGTTGTGAAATTTCAGCATAGGCAAGAAAAATGTACGACATAAGAAGCCATCAGATTTGAGTTTCTCCAGACGTCACTGGAGGACATTATGTCTACGAGGGCTTCCTAATAACGTTATGAACTCAGACACACCAGAGGTTTATTTTATGCTTATATATCTGTGATTTTCACAATAAAGGACAAGCAGTTATTTGTTAACTTTGGTCATGGTTGGTTGGCGGAAAGTAATTGTATAAATAAACACAGTAATCTCAAACTATCCCACGGTGAGAGTTGCTCAAGTAAAATGAGTCAACTGATGCAATAATAACACATTATTTAGAAAGTGAACACAGTAATAAGCCACAGGTAGTTGATGATTCCAGGGATTTATTTTAAAAAAACGTGATTAACAAACCAAATCCCAAATTTCTGTCCCGTTCAGACTTTCCCGTGGAATGAGCGTTCCATGCAGCATCCTAGGTATGAATGACGTGGCCTGGCAGGAGACAAGAGGTGGGATGCTGCATGCAAACGGCGCTCCTGAGACCGGAGTCGTCAGAGTTCACGGTGGAGGGCCCCTAGCAGCCGTCGTAGGAGCCGGACAGGCTCCGGGAGTTTCGCACTTACAGGGCATGGACAGGGGTGTGAACCCCACCACCCCGGGTACCCCCCAGCCTCCACTGAGCGGGCGATCTCAGGACGACGCCACTGTCGGATACTTCTTCCAGAGGCAGCCCGGGGAGCAGTTCGGAGGGTGCGCGCCCAACAAGCATCGATGGCCGACTGGAGACGCCAATCATGTGGATCAGGTAAAGCATCGTCACAACGCGGTTTAGCTCGCAGCTGTGTTTAGAATTCACTGAGACGACGTGAGAGCTTCTGAATGTTGGATCAGTAATTAAACCCCTTGAGTTCTGTTTGTTTTGCGATCCTGTTGGACCGTTTTTTTGTTTTGTTTTTTCGAGCATGGCCACTTTTAACTCATCCAGAAAAGTGTGAAAAAAATTACATATGCAAACCCCAGACACTAAAACACGAAGGAAATCTAACTAGATTTGATGGTAATAAGATTCAAATTGTTCTTTTGTTATCTCAGCCTTAATGACACACAATGTGGAACGTAACCCCAACAATAAGACCATCAGACACCAGATCCGATTTCCTTTCTTTACAGCATTAATGAATAGAATAAATAAATCCCTTCCAAACGGAGCGTGTGAGCTTTTTGGGAAACTGAGTCCATCCAGGAAGTCTTTTCTGTACACAAGGCTCTTGTTACCTCAGTTCCGCTTCTTGACCCTCCCTCTTACTGTATTGAACGAGCGGCGGTTTGTACCTGAAGCGTATCAGCCGTCTGTCAGATGGAACACGCGGGCGACGGCGGCGGCATAAACACAATAGCACTGTTGTAAAGAAAGAAAGATGCACCCTCATTTGTTGAAGGTTAAAAAAAAAAGGGCGTGAGATGGCCTTGTTGTTTGGTGTGTCGGCACAGCCGTGAACACCGGCAGGCTTATATCCCTGTTTTAGCAGCGTTTTGGCAGTCTTCCCGTTTATGGATTTGTCTGTCAAACTGGACCTTCTGGATGCGATTTGATTCCAGCGGCCTGTAGGGACACAGCGTGAGTTTGGCCTGCAGGAGAACAAAGGAAGATAACCTGCAGAGCGCTTTGAGAAATGTAAATGAAGTCTGACCAAGGCAAAGAAAATTAAATATAAAGGTGTAGATCAGGGGTGACAAACTCTTTTTCGCTGAGGGCCACATCAGCATAATGGTAGTCCTCAAAAGGGCCAGATGTAACTAATAAATGTAACTAAATAATTTAATGCTTTTTCTGCACCCAAAAGCCTTTAATTTTCTCAAAAACAACAGTGCGCCTTATGTATGAAAAATCTTAAAATGGGCCTTTCATTGAAGATGAGTTCTCAGCTCTCTGCTGTAGCCTCAACCCCCCACGCTGTTGCCTATCTATCTATGATCAGCAGCCCAGACAGAATACACAAGTCTAAGCTCCCCCCCCAACCTCCACAGTTACCTGCTGTTTCAGGTGTCAACCACATTTGCAGATCATTTGTAGCATGACGGACACCTTTGGCTAACAAGGACTTGGCTCTTGAAATTTCAGAGAAGGCTACAGAGTCGTGAATGCGACTTTAGTGCAGCTCAATCTAGTGGATGCATAACAACCACAGTCACTACAGTCGTTTATATTCTATGTGTCTCATTAATGTGGTGCGCCCTATTCTGGTGAAAAGTTTTAAAATAGGCCATTTATTGAAGGTGCGCCTTATAGTCCAGTGTGCCTTATAGTGCGGAAAATAGTGTAATGTAACATAAATGTAACTAATCCTTCTTCTTCTTCTCCTTTTGGCTTTTCCCTTCAGGGGTCGCCACAGCGAATCAATTGCCTCCAGTCATAGGTTTGATTCACGTGTTTGATTTGGCAAAAGTTTTATGATGGATGCCCTTCCTGACGCAACTCTCTGTAAATGTAACTAATCCTTTATGTTAAATAAAATGTAGCTGCAAGAGGGCACAAGCTAGCGTCTTATTGTGCCGGTCCCAAGCCCGGATAAATAAAGAGGATTGTGTCAGGGAGGGCATCTGACTTAAAACTTTTGCCAAATCAAACATGCGAATAAGATGTTAAATAACACTGAATTTATTACTTATTCGAGTCATAAACATCACAGTTGCGCAAAAAACATGTTTGCTTATTGCTCTGTTATAACATAAATCCTTTTTAAAGTCCTTTTTATAACTTTTTTTGTCAATGGTAAAATGGGCTTAGTTACTGCATTGTGGGAAATGTAGTTTTTGGTCGAAGCACACTTTTGACCCATTTATTTTCAGACACTCTGACCTTTTATGATCTCGCGGGCCACATAAAATGATGTGGGCCCCGGATCTTGAGTTTGACACAATTTTTGTTTCTTTACACCTGTATGTCACAAATCTTGCGTTGATATTTGCCCATGAGGTCTTTCAGATATCCTCGCTTGGTGCCAATCTGATTATCAGGGGGTCGTTATAATTACTGGGTGACATGCAGCCGCTTAATCTCTCAACCCAGTAAACACACACACAGACAGGCTCTGAACACGTCTGAGACCTTTTGTTCACGTTGACACACGGGTGGATCATGGATGGGGGGGCTACCTGTGTTCTTCAGACTGTTGCAATCCTCCGGCTGTTTATTAACAACAGCACTGAGTCCTTATTGGTTACCTTTGACATACATTGATGGGAAGGCCTTCTGGGTAGCATCAACGGTTCCGTCGGTCGTCTACGTGTTCGTGTTCGTTGTCGTCTCTTTGATTTCTCTTTGTTTGCTGTTCAAATCATTTGTTTGTTTTTTTGTTGTGTTTTTGCTGCAGCTAACAAAACGCCATCTGCTCTCAGTATCTTATCTATGTAACTCTCACTTCAGTGTTTCGGATTATAATCCAGATTGTCTCGTCTTTGTCGCAGGTTCGCGCCGTGGACGAAATGAACTACGACTTCCAAGCGCTGGCTTTGGAGTCCAGGGGAATGGGAGAGGTAAGAGGTGTCGGTCGTGACCTGTGTCCGTTTTTATATCGTTCAGAATCAATAAATCAAATATGATTTTAACAGTAAATAAATCAACACGTTGATGTTTCAAGATATTCCATGATTTTTGCAGATGCTAAAAAATATTCTGAATGATTTTGTAGCTTCTTCCTGCGAAAAAGCTTTGGGACTCCGACGAGTTGGCCAAGGACGGGAGGAAGGGGATGCTGCTCGGCGAGGAGTGGAGGGACAACGCGTGGGGGTCGCCTCGTAAGTGAATCTCACGCCCGCGCTGTGTTTTCACGTAGCTTTTCCTTCTTGGAAATAAGGGAAGAGGTGGGGGGGTTTACCCAGCTGTCGTTTACATTCTAGTCATCTGTTTAGATATTTGATCACAGCTTTTCACTCAGATCATTCAGTGTCTCAGCCAATCATGGTGCAGCGGCGACCGGGCCAGAGTTTCCACGGGAATGGTGACGCCAATTCTGTGCTTTCACCTCGCTCAGAAGGCGGAGGCCTCGGGGTGAGCATGGTGGAGTACGTCCTGAGCTCCTCCCCCGGAGACAAGATGGACGGACACTACCGGAACGGAGGCTACGTAAGTGTCTCTCACTCCTGTCGCACGCTAACGCTAGAAGGGGAAGAACTCACCGAATGATTCCAACAACGCAGGGCGGAGCGGACGTCGACCAAGACGGGAGGGAGAAGAGCGACGTCCAGGAGAAAGGCTCCCCCTTCGAGGAGGACAAGAGTCCCGAGATGAAAGTGGGAGAGGAGACGGATCCGTCCAAAGTCAACGGGCGAGGTTTACTCAACGGCATGGACCGAGACTGCAAAGACTTCAAGTAGGTTCCTGTGGTTGAGTCGCACGGAATGACCTACGTTACATTGGTTAAGGCACGTTTTTACCAAACTAGCGGCCCGGGGGCCAAATGTGGCCCTCCACATCATTTTATGTGGCCCGCGAGAGCAAAAAAGGTCAGTGTCTAAAAATAAATAGGTCAAAAGTGTGCTTTGATCAACTCTAAGAACTCTAAGACTACGTACTTTTACCATTTAGAATACTTCAGGTTTTTGTAGTTGCTGGTTTTGAAGTTTCAAACTAACGAAATCTGAACCAAATCAAAACCAGACATCTTTTCTTTCACCAGTCCGACCCCCGGGAGCCGCCAGGCCTCCCCCACCGAGGCCGTGGAGAGGATGGGTCCCGGTCAGGTGGGTTTGGAGATGATGGGGCAGCACCACCCCCACGTCCTCCAGCAACACAACCCCGCCCACAACAAGACCGCCGCCGAGGACTTCCAGAACCAGGAGGCCCAGAACATGGGGGGGATGGAGCAGCAGGCCGGCGTCGAGTCGCTACAGTTCGACTACGCCGGGAACCAGATCCAGGTGGACTCGTCGGGGACTCCGGTGGGGCTGTTCGACTACACTGCCCAGCAGCAGGTCGGTTCGACGCCGATCCGTCGCCCAGACGACGCCGCCGGACGTTGGCTCCACAGACGGTGATGTTTTTTCTTCTCCTCCAGTTGTTCCAGAGATCTAACCCTCTGACGGTCCAGCAGCTGACCGCGGCGCAGCAGCAGCAGTACGCCCTGGCTGCAGCCCAGGCCCAGCACCTCGGTAAATCAACGCTTCAGTCCAAACGGTCCTCCAGAGAGTTTATTCTGCAGTTATTGGAAGGAATGTTTGTTGTAGGAGTCGTAAAACGCGCCGCTTTTTCCTCTTGTTAACCCAGCTGGTCACGTTCCTGCGTTCGTGCCAAACCCTTACATCATCAACGCTGCCCCCCCTGGAACCGATCCCTACACGGCCGCCGGGCTGGCGGCAGCAGCGACGCTCGCAGGTGAGCGAACACGTCTCCGCTGTGGATGTATTCACATCAGAACCGCTCTCTGATTGGCTGAGAGACGCCAGCGTAACGTCTACGTATCCTCCCTCAGGCCCGACGGTCGTTCCGCCGCAGTACTACGGCGTCCCGTGGGGGGTGTACCCCGCCAATCTCTTCCAGCAACAGACCGCATCGACTGCCAATCACTCGGCCAATCAGCAGGCATCCAATCAGGGACCAGGGCCCGGCCAGCCTCAGGTAGGAAGCTTTGTTCTTCACAGCCGCTGCAGCAGGTTTTATGTTTTCAGATCAAAATACAGGCAAAGCAGATAAAGCTGGTGTCAGAATTCATCCAGCCGCGCTCACGGCTCGACTAGTTTGTTTGGATCTGCAATCATTTGCAAAGCATGAAGGGAAATATTCCAAGCAGCTGGTTGATATCTGATGGTTACACTCCTCTGGAGCTCTCAGGAACGATCTCTATGACGGAGCCTCGAACGAGCGCTGAAAGACCGATCGATAGGATTCACGTTACGGCCCGAATAGGACGCGAAGTAGTGTGTGTGTGTGTGTGTAGTAGAGAGGTTAGAGGTAAAGGAGTAGCAGTATTTTGGTAGTAAACGTACAAGGTAATACAGATAGAAGGTGGTTTAATATCAGTATGGGGTTATGACCCCGTACTGACTTGAGCGCAGACGACACGAAAACAAACAAACCATGAAGTTTATTAAAGTAAAGTGAGTCGTTTCTTCAACGGGGCTGTGTTGTGTTGACTGATGATTACTCATTCTACAGATCGAGTCAACACAGGAGTCTCAGCAGAGTCAATATCTCATCTTCATTAAACGATAATTCTTCCAGATTATCGTTTAGAAGTGCAGGTTTTTATCTGAACGTTAACGTTCAGATAAACGTGTCGTCACGGAGCGCCTTCTCTGTAACGTTGGCGAACGTCAAAACGACCACACGACGGCGTTCATCAGAGGAATCTGGGACTGAAGGGGTTAAAGAGCATTGTGGGAACTTGTTTGACGAGAACTGACAGGAAGAGATGAGTGTTTAGTTTACAGGAGTCCCACGCTCCACGTCCAACAGAGTGATTTACAGACGAAGGGCTCTGCAGACGGATAAAATGTTGGAGTTGTAATGTTTATACGAACCCAAACAGAACCAGATCGAACGCTGCAAAGACTGTAGATAAACTATATATTCCTTTATTAATCCCACGAGGGGAAATTACAAAATAATTGAAATAAATTCCAAAAACTTGACATTATTTCGATGGTTCAAATAAACCGAGGGCGTCCCTTTAAACGGATCTGATGTCCCCTGATTCATCCTAAAGAGACATCTGTGATGTGATTTACTCCAATCTAAGGATGCAGTTTGACGGCCGTGGAGTGTATTTAATGTACGACAACCTTCCTCCTTCAGGTGATGCGCACAGGAACCAGCCAGCGACCTTTGACCCCTGGGCAGGGCCAGCAGAGCCAGCAGGAGTCTCTAGCTGCGGCTGCTGCGGCCAACCCGGCGCTGGCGTACGCGGGGATGCCCGGTGAGGAAAACGTCACAGTAAAAAACTTGAACTGGCTTCACGCGACAGCTAGTCCTCAAGATATGAACATTCGAAGTTACGAACAACCGCGTGCCGACGTGACCGACGACAGTAGTTCCTCTTTCTGATGCAACCCCCACCGCCGAGCAGCATCACATGGAACACCCCAGAGATTCAGGTCTCATGTGTCATGTTAACATGACTCAGCAGATCTGGGACAGTATGCTCTGATGTCACTTCCTGTGGTCTTCTGGTCTTTCCTGTTGGTGTTTCCTCCTCCTTTTCTCCACATTTCTGAACTTCTGTGCGGGAAACGAACCCACAATGCATTTCTTTTCGTATATAGATTGAAATATAATAAATAACAACTTACAAACAACTCAGCTCACTAACAGCCTCTCGGAACCAGTTGCGTTTGTATGTTGAGGACTTCCTGTATCTTGTTTTTTCTGTACTAATCCAGAATCCCTGCTTCCTGTTCTGCCTTCAGGTTATCAGGTTTTGGCCCCCACAGCGTATTACGACCAGACCGGCGCCCTGGTGATGGGCCCCGGTGCCCGGACCGGTCTGGGAGGGCCGGTCCGCCTCGTCCAGACCCCCCTCCTCATCAACCCCGCCGCGGCACAAGCCGGTGAGTGAACTCGGATGTACTTATCGGTATCCGACCTCAGCGCGACCTGACGCCCCCCCCTCTTCCAGCAGCTGCCGTGTCGGCGTCCGGCTCTGGCAACAACATGTCGGGCCCCCCGGCCAACGGCCTCTACCGCTCCATGCCTCAGCCCCAACCGCAGCCGCCCCCGCAGCAGCAGCAGGCGCCCCCCCCCAGCAGCGGCCTGCCCTCCAGCTCGTTCTACGGCTCCGGCTCGGTGCCCAACACGTCCCAGAGCAGCTCCCTGTTCTCTCACACCCCCGCCGCGCCCCCGCCCAGCTCCTCGCTGGGCTTCAGCGGCACCGGCGGCTCGCTGGGCGTCGGCTTGGGCTCGGCCCTCGGGGGCTTTGGCTCTTCAGGTCAGTGCCCCCCCCCATCACACGCCAAAAAGGGGCGGAGCTTATCTTAATTTCCTGTTTCTCCTCACCAGTATCCAGCTCCACCAGCAGCAGCGTGTCCCGGAGGGACTCCTTGCTGGCGAGCTCCGACCTCTACAAGCGGGGGGGCAGCAGCTTGACTCCCATTGGCCAACCCTTCTACAACAGCCTGGGCTACTCGTCCTCCCCCAGCCCCATCGGCCTCACTCCGGGTCACTCCCCGCTCACTCCTCCACCGTCTCTGCCCTCCTCCCACGGCTCCTCGTCCAGCCTCCACCTCGGTAACCCAGATTTTAATCCAGATTTTAATCCGAGGTGTTTCATTTCCAACACCCCCCATGTAACTGTCTGTGACCCCCCCCCCCAGGCGGCCTGACAAACGGCAGCGGGCGTTACATTTCCGCCGCTCCCGGAGCAGAAGCCAAGTACCGGAGCGCCGGCGGGACGTCCAGCCTGTTCAACTCCAGCAGCCAGCTGTTCCCCCCCTCCCGCCCCCGCTACAGCCGCTCCGACGTCATGCCGTCCGGACGCAGCCGCCTGCTGGAGGACTTCAGGAACAACCGCTTCCCCAACCTGCAGCTGCGCGACCTCCCGGGTCACATGGTGGAGTTCTCTCAGGACCAACACGGCTCCAGGTTTTCAGAACGAGACTTCCTGAGGGATTTTCAAATTAAAAGTTCTGCAATTTTTTTCTTCACGTTGGATTTTTTTCCTCTCCGATCTTTTTTTTTTATACATCTTCTAGATTCATCCAACAGAAGCTGGAGAGGGCCACGCCCGCTGAGAGGCAGATGGTGTTCGGGGAGATCTTACAAGCGGCGTACCAGCTGATGACCGACGTGTTCGGGAACTACGTCATCCAGAAGTTCTTCGAGGTTTGTGGGGAGGGGGGGTTGGGCTCGGACGGCGTCGTTTGAGTCGCGACGGACATTCTCAGAGTGACTTTTGTGTCTCCAGTTCGGAAGCGCCGACCAGAAGCTGGCGTTGGCGACGCGGATCCGCGGACACGTCCTCCCGCTGGCGCTGCAGATGTACGGATGTCGAGTCATCCAGAAAGCCCTGGAGTCCATCTCCTCAGACCAGCAGGTAATTGTAAGTGAGATTTCACGACTTTAATCTACGACATTTTAATCCAGGCAAACTTTAGCACCAATTTTTTTTTTTTTACATTTTATGTCTGAATTTGCTGATTTTTTTTAACCCCTCCCCCCCCAGAGCGATATCGTCCGCGAGCTGGACGGCCACGTGTTGAAGTGCGTGAAGGACCAGAACGGAAACCACGTGGTGCAGAAGTGCATCGAGTGTGTGCAGCCTCAGGCCCTGCAGTTCATTATTGATGCCTTCCAGGGACAGGTGTGTGTGTGTGTGTGTGTCTGTGTCTGTGTGTGTGTGTGTGTGTGTGTGTTCACATGGGTCACAAATCGGAGCATTCCTGGTTTTATTATCTACATTTTCAGCAATAATTCACCAAAAAAGACAGAAATATGGTGGAAAAAAAGAGAGAAATCATTTTTTAAATTTTATTGTTTATTGTTTATTTTATTATTTATTTTTATATATATTTTTATGTATATATACATTTTTTTAATTCTTTTGTTATCTACAACTTCAGCAATACTTGCCCAAAAGAGAGAAATCATTATTTATTTATTTTATTTTATTTTTTATTCTTCTATTGTCTACATTTACAGCAGTGATTCCCCAAAAAAAGACAGAAATATGCTGGGGAAAAAAGAGAGAAATGATTTTTAGCACACCTGTGTTTATTTTCTAAGTGTTGTGACCACGCCTCCTGTCGTGGCCCCGCCCTGATTTGGACTTCCTGTTTTAGGTTTTTGTACTTTCCACACACCCCTACGGCTGCAGAGTCATCCAGAGGATTTTGGAGCACTGCACCCAGGAGCAGACCCTACCCATCCTGGAGGAGCTGCATCAGCACTCTGAACAGCTGGGCCAGGTGTGTGTGTGTGTGTGTGTGTGTGTGTGTCATTGTATAGGATTGTTGGGCGTGACTGGTAGCATGCTTCTTTCATGTTTCAGCATTCCATAAGTTCAGCCATTGTTCCTGTTTAGTTGTGTGTTCCGGTTCAGACCAAAGATTCTCCAGGGAAATTCAGCAAACATTGATTTTTACTTTCTAAACCAAACTAGAAACTGGAGTCGCTCCAGATTTCCCAGAAGCACTCGGGACCCCGAACCTTCCGTCGTCGGCGTTACGCGACGGCGACTCTTTGGTCTGAACGGGGGCGTGGCGTTGCAGAGACGACTGTGTGTGTTTGTTGTCATGACTCCTGACGTATGTGATGATTTTTATTTTTTTTTTTGTAAACATCCACCCTGCCCCCCCCTTCACTTATTCCATCTAGAAATATCAAGGCGTTTCATTGGAGATGACCCCCAAAACATATTATACAGTGTCCCGTGATGCACTGTTCAAGGTCAGAGCAATTTGCCTCTCTCTTGGCGGATGCCCCCCCCCTTTTTTTTTTTGCTCCTTTTTCCTCTTTCTGATCTTTTTCTGTGATAAAAAATCTATTTTAACCTTTTAGATCATTCTTCCAAACCCCCTCCCTCCTTCCTTACCCCCCCCTTGACTTTCACAGGCCTTCTCCTAACCCGCTGAGCCGCCTCCTCCTCACATTTCACCCCCACTGTTGATTTTATGCTGCAGGCACGCTTCTCTGTCTGCCCCCCCCCCACCCCCCCTTTCCTTTTGTCTTGTGCCTCCAGCATCTCCTGATCAATCTGTTTTTGGATTTTTAAATTCCATCAATGTAATCATTTTGACCCCCCCCCCATTAAAAAAAAAGGTGTGGACTTCTGATTCGTCCACCTGTAGATCAAATCCAGTCGAATTCACGCCTCAAATCCAACAAACAGACTGAAAACAGATTGACAGGAAGTGGATTTGAAGGGAGGGAATACTTTCAAATTAAAGGTGAAGATCACATGACCTAACACATTACTGCTTCTAACAAAGATCAAGTTTTATTTGCTTGGTCAGGTGAGTGTTTTATGTCTCCATCTTGTCGCACTAAAAAAAAAAAAAAAAAAAAAAACTGCACCCGTAAATGTCTATCACCCATTCCTGAAGGGGCAAAGATGCTGCTGGTGGTGTGGCCCCCACCCACCCAAACCAGCAGCATCTGTCTTGTCTGACCTTCCGCAGTGATGACGTAAAGGGTCTACAAATTGGGGGTGTGTTGAAGAGACGCATGATTGTCTCGCATAATTAATGGAAGACTTTCACTGGTGATAAATTAGTGCATGGCGCTCAGATTGAAGTGTTCTGTTGTTAAACCGTACGGGAAGTGGTTTGTTTACCGCGAGCTCCGCCTGCGCTGCCCCCTGCAGGATCAGTACGGGAACTACGTCATCCAGCACGTGTTGGAGCACGGCAGGCCGGAGGACAAGAGCAAGATCGTGGCCGAGGTTCGCGGGAAGGTTCTGGTCCTGAGTCAGCACAAGTTTGCGAGGTAAGAGTCGCGTCACGTCCGAGGATTTTTCCCCGACTGAATCGGTTTCATCGAAGCTCCGCCCTCCTCCTCTTCCTCAGTAACGTGGTGGAGAAGTGCGTGATCCACTCGTCGCGGGCCGAGCGAGCCCTGCTGATCGACGAGGTGTGCTGCCAGAAGGACGGCCCCCACAGCGCCCTGTACACCATGATGAAGGACCAGTACGCCAACTACGTGGTGCAGAGGATGATCGACATGGCCGAGCCCGCGCAGCGCAAAATCATCATGCACAAGGTGGGGGTTTTTTGTTTTTTTTTAAACGTCCAAAACTATCAATCAAACCGTTTCCGGCCGGCACGTAGCGCAGTGATAACGTGTTTTCTTGATGTGACTTCAGTTGCCCCTTGGGGGTAAAGTTACAGCGTTGAAATGACCTCTTTTAACTTTTGTCATATATATGCTGTCGGTTTTTGAGAAAATTAAAGGCTTTAAGCGCATTTTTGTGCGGAAAATACTGTATTTGAATTTCAGTTCAGCTTTAAGTCACCTTCTCCCCCCCCCCCCCCCTTACAGATCCGGCCCCACATCGCCACTTTACGCAAGTACACCTACGGGAAGCACATCCTGGCCAAGCTAGAAAAGTACTACATGAAGAGCGGCTCTGAGCTGGGCCCCATCGGGGGGCCCTCAAACGGCCTCATGTAGTCCCTCGTTTGACTCGCTGGGTCCCCCGAAGAGGAGGAGGAGCCCCCCCCCACCCCCAATCCAAACCACCACCCCCCACCACCCCATGTGAGAGCCGCTCCTTAGCCATAAGGGTCGGCTTTTGACGCCTTCTGTCGTCTGGTTTTTTTGGGGGGTGGGGGGGGTTACCAAAAAAACCCCAAATTGATTAGAGACGAGTCAACGCTGTGACATGTGACCCCCGCCACTGTGCCACCCCCTGGTGCAGGTCCCCAGCGTGGCCCCTCCCTCCCACCGCCTCCAGGGGACACACAGTCAGCAGGATGAAATTTTTTTTAAAATCTTACTTGTATTTTTCCCTCCTGGGGGGTGAAGCACAAACCCGTTGTTTAATGATGTAACTGATGTATTTGACTGGTTTTTCATATTCTCTCTTGTACATGTAGTTTTTTACCTTGTAGATCCTCCGTAGAGAGCAGGAGGAGAGACGAACGGAAACACGTAACGATTCGAACGATTCCGACTCTTTTCCACCAGCGAAGGGATTTTTTTACCGCTTCAAACTTCAGTTCTCCTTAAAGACGGATTCCGTTTGTTCTTTGGGAATTTGATGATTATATTTGTATATTATCCCGTGCACAGCTGAAAGCTGCATCATGTGCCACCGTCACACCCGGGGGGCGGGGGGGGGGGTCGCGATGCCTTTTTAGGGGGGGGGGCAGATGGAGTCGTGAGCTTTTTCTTTTGTTCTTTTTGTTTTCCTCGCCTGCTCAATTTTCTTTCTTTGGTACTAAATCTTAACGGATGGACCGACCTGAGCTGCTGAGCCCCCGTTTCAAGCCGTCTCTCCCCCCCTCCCCTTCCCCTTTCTCTCTTCCAGGTAATCACTCGGGGGGGAGGGAGGGGAGGGGTTATGCAACGTTTATAAAAAAAATCAAATCACGCTATACCGTTTGACTTGCAGGTGCAGAGCATGAGGTTTGGTTGTACAGTGGATGTCTAACGGGGGGGGGGAGTTAATCTTTACATGAATTGTAGGGGTTTTTTTGGAAGGGGCGGGGGTGGGGGGGTTGTGGGGGGTGGGCTACGTTGTTGGCATGCTGTGACCGGTTTTTTAAATCCTTGGAGTGAATTTTTTTCTCTCATGTTTTTGTGTAGCGTCTGTCTGGTAGTCGGAGATGATCACCGCCCCCGTTACGTATCCCATAATCATCTCCTGAGTAGAGGTAGCTTAGCGACGTATAGCATCTTTATGTATGAGTAAATTGTTTGCTTTTTTTGGGTAAAAGGGGGGCTTGCTGCAGTGATGGGAACCCCCCCACACCACCACCGCTGCCTGAAGGGTCAGAGTAGAGTCCAGAAAAGAGAAGGTGACGTTGACGTGCGGGGGTCGAGTTGACGAAGGGATGCCGACGGGAACCTTTTTTCCGTTTGAAACGGTTTTGCTTTTTTTTTTTTTTTTAAGGTTTCTTTTCGTTTGGTTTCGGTACGCAAGTGTCCCGACTGGAGGGGGGGGGCGCGGTGGGGACACACACACACACACACATACACAAAGCAAAACGATTCACCTGTAATGCTCGTAGTGATGGCTTCTTCTTTTGCTTCATATTAAATAATTGTAGAATACATGTAGTATATGTGCAGGTAATAAGTGTAAGATTATTAGTTTAAATTGAGGATAAAAAAAACAAACTTGTCTAGTCGTGGTGTTTTGACAGGCCTTGCTCTAAATTTGTAGTGATGCTTTTATTTCGTCTGTACAGTTGTACATTTTGTAAACGTTTAATGCTGTAAATGGGACGTCTTTTACACTTTTTTGGGGGGAGAAAAAGGCAAAAATGTGCATTTTGATGTGTGTATATTCATCACTCCTTTCCCCTTGAATATAATGTATACAGTTTTATTTGATCAAGTGTTATTTTAAAGGTAAAAAAAAAAAAGAAAAGAAAAACTTTATAGCTTCGCAATCTGGCATGGTTTTTGTTTTTAATCTGCTACGGGGGGAGGGGGGGAGGCCAGCCTCTATTTGTACCGGAGCGGAAACGTTCACCGTTGATGGTCTTTCAGGCGTGTGTGACAGTTGAAAAAAAGAAGAAACGATAACACTCTATTAAGAAAAAACAAGCCGAGGCTGCATTTCGTCCTCTCTGAGACCATGGAAACTTCACAGGATATGTCCAGAATTATTTTTGTACAGAAGAGTGCTGTATTTTGGAACAGCTACTACCTTGTAAGCAAAAGCAAATGTAAAATATTGTCAATTATATAAATATGAACATATGAGTTTTGTCACACTGTCAAAGTCATGTACATTTTCAGGTGGCCTTATGTACATTTCCAGATGTTAGATGAAGAAAACAAACTCATTTTTGGAAGCAGAATTGTGACTATGTATGATTAAATTGTTCTTCTAACATTTGACCTGAATTTTTGTGGTTCTTATGTTTTGGAATGTGTTGGATTATGGCACCAATCTGGAAAATTTTAAGTATTCTGTAATATTTTGGGATCCATGTGATCTACATCCAAGTCCACGCTATTTAAATTTATGATTTTTTTTTTTACTGTGACAAATGAAATTGAATCAAAATTACAAGTAAGATTAAATTATAGAGAAATGCTGGTTCATCTGGTGTCAGATTTCACAAATTAGTCACTGAGAGGGTAGCTATCAAATGAATAAAGAATAAGGCGTTCACACTTGTTAAATTTAAAGTGAATTTGTTTAGTGTGGATTAAAATAGAAATCTGGATCAGCTTCATGAAAATGATTCAGTGAGATGTCAACTGTTTATTCACACCTAGGAACTAATCAGATCTGATTCATTCAGGATTTAAAAAAAAAATCAAATTACCTTGTATACACACTTCCTTCTGAGGTCAGTTTATTTTGAATCAGGGGCTCAAGCTACAATCAAAACACCTGCCCAGGTGCTGTGAAGAGGAAGAGAACAAGACGTCAATGTCTTTAAAAGTTTCAAAAAACTTTCCTTTTAGGATTACTAAACACAGTTAATAGTTTTGAAAAGCCGTTTTCTGTCATTTTTTTTTACTGTGCACATTTACGTCAATTGCACATCCTTAATTCTACAGGACACTTCTCCTTAAAATTAGTATACCACCTCTCCTGGAGATTTGGAGGCATCAGGATTTGATCTGAGCACTTATGATAAACCTTCAGGAGATGAGCCAAAAAAAGAACTGCTCTAAAATACTTAGGATGCCTTCAGTAAGTTCTACTTCTTCTAAGAAGTGCACACAAAATGCATTTTTGACATACTAAAGTATGAAACACATCTTTTCATTATAAAATGAACAATAACAGAACTGTTTCATAATGTAGGTTATTTGATCAAATCCATCCAAACAAAACAAACTGAACATGTAAGCTATCCTATAATTTGCTTTATTTTGCGATTCGGTATTAGTTTGATATTTCTGTGATTGATTAACCTTCGTCTGTTGTTAGGGTCGCCACCGACCCGTTCTTGATTTTAAATTCCTAAAACTACCACAAAAATGCGTTTATTGCATCAAGGCTTTTTGACTTTGTCAGGTACCTCTATTACAACAAAATAATATCCAAAAAATTTTTTTCACTAAATTATAAAATGCTCTGGTTGAAATTGTTACCTTTGTGGTGCTAGGGTCGGTTTCGACCCTGTTATAAAATAAGCTTATAAAGCAATAATTAGAGCAAAAACTGATAGCATAAGTGCACTGTCAGACAGCCAGCTCCTCTCCTAGTCGTGTGAGCTTTAGTGGAATCTCATTTTGGATTTTTGTTTTCCAGTTTACCTGCACAGAAACAAAAACAAATGAAGTCGGGCATGTCAGATGTCTGTATAGGTTCTCAGTCAACCAGGTCATTGTTATCCAAAAGCTGTTGAAGTCAATCCACTCGACGTCAAGAAAGTTCTTGAAGACGTTTTGTATCTCATACAATAGACTTCTTCAATTCAGAGGGCGGCTGATCATGTCCCAGCTTATTAACCCTGTGGGGTGTGGTCAGTGCTATTCACATTCCAACGACTGTCGTTGAAACCCGTCTGGCTCCTCAACGATTGTTGGTGGGGGTGTCAAAGGGGGTCGTTGAAATGTGAGTTTCATCTTTGTATGCTAATGAGGGTTGTCTGATGTCTCATACTGTCCAAAAAAAAGAAGGAATGTGATACTGATGTCTACTCTTCACAAAGACGCAGCTGTGTCATCAGGAAGTGATAAAAAGCCCACAATTATCCTTGACTACAACAGGAATAAAGGAGGAGTGGACAACCTAGACAAGCTGACTGCCACCTACACTTGCCAGCGAATGACCAGGAGATGGCCAATGGTTGTATTTTACGACATGCTTGATGTGTCTGCATATAATGCATTTGTATTGTGGACCCACATCCACCAAGGGTGGAACTCAACCAAAAAAGCCAAGAGGAGATTGTTTCTTGAGGGGCTCAGAAATTCCCTCGTGAAGCCACACATTGAGCAAAGGCAGCGGGTTCCCTGAGACCCAGATGCTGCAGCCTTGGTCAGACAGCTGCAGAGCTCACCTACCACTCGGTCCACAACATCAGCAACACAAAGAGCATCCTCGCCAGCATCCTACTCAGCTAGCCCTGCCTCAACACCAATCGCACCAGCCACAGCCAGAACCCAATTCAGGCCACCTGATTCTAAAAGAAAGAGGTGTCAGGTCTGCCCAAGCAGGAAGGACAGAAAGACAAACTAACTGTGCTTCAAGTGCAAGAAATATATCTGCAAAGAACACGCAAATAGTGTCACTTTTTGCCACACATGCATCTAAACATACATACACACACATACATATGAATGTTCTTGCATACAGAGACTTTTACTCTGATTTAGTTTTTTATTAGTTTTCGAATTTGGAATTTTGCAACATATGCTTGATTGGTTGTTTGACCTTGCAAATCTATATTTTGTGTTATTACTTGTTCTGCTTTTCATTTTGTGTTTATAGTAAAGTTGTATTGCTGAAAAAAATACTTTTTTTTTCATTTCCTTGAAGTAAATATATATGGGTCGAAATTGACCCGTAACACCATAGATGTTACTATAGTTAATAATATTAAAATGAAAAAATAAATGAAAAACATTTATTCAAGAGATGTGTTATAATACCCCTCAGTAATACTCAGGTAACACAACAACCTATTTTTTATTTAAATGATTCTCTTGAGGCTCATTTTACCAGTTTTTAAAATTGAAATTGAGGGCTATACTGAAAAAAAAAGGCCCAGAGGCCCACACCAAAAATATTAAAACTAATATTTTCATGGATAAGGAAGCCTAACAATGTAACCAAGAGCTGAGAAACAATTTGGATGATAGACGATTGCTTTTAGTGTATTTTAGAGATGATTTAAAACGCGGGTCGAAACCGACCCGTTAACATCGGAAATGGTAACAGAAAGCTAACACCAGACGAAGGTTAAATTAGTATTGGCGAATATCTCCACAATGAACGTTGGACCTGATTGTTTGACTAATTTTTGATCCCGCCCCCTTGTTTCTCTGACTCCACCCTCAGCTCACCCTCATTGGTTAGTATTCTATTTTCTTCACGTCTATTGGTTTACAGACATGTCGATCAAAGTTAAAATCCCGGACACGCCCTTTCCGCCCCGCCAGACGGTCTGGTTTGTTTTTATCCGCAGGTCCTCCAGGAAGTGGCGGTGGGCGTTCCTCCGTGCTCGTTCCGCTAAGATTCTCCTCATCAGCGGGGACGTTTCCAGATGTTTTTTCCCACCATCGTGGAGGACATGCCTCATTTTAAACCCACTCGAGACAGACTGTACACCACCAGATGTTGCGGATGTTGCCATGTCCGGACGGGGACGATCATCCTTGGGACATGGTACATGGTACGTCAGACGGTTGATGCTACAGCAAGCTAACGCTAACTAGCCTAGCTGGTCTAATCTTAAATTCGCTTCTTCGGAAATTATATAACTAATGTCAGCTGGACTGCGTGGGTTGACCCGTGTGAGGGATTTTATTCAGATGTTATAAAAGCTACGAGCTACGTTTTTTATAGCTAAATTTGCAGGCTAAATTAATCTGACGTAGCATTAGCATGCTAAGTTAACGGCATCGCAGCGCTAGCTTTAGCAGCGGACTGGCGTCGTATCGAGTTGGATTATTGGAATGTTTTAGTCGATAAAAATCACCCAACTTTTAAAATGCGGTTAGAATAAGAACAATTCTTTACACCAGAATACAAACCCCCCTAGTTCTAAGAGCGAGCACCACATTTAGCTTCAGAACACTCATTTCAAGCTAGCAGACATTCCGATGTCTTTGTTAACTTAGCAGATGTTAATTCAAAGCAGGTGTGAGGGAAGCTGATGTCTGATCAAATGGAAAGTAAATAATAATCCTGGGATTAATAATTAAGTAATTTTGGAAAGCGATTAACTGGATTTAATACTCTGTCTGGAGTAGCTAACGGTTTGCTAACGTTAGCGTTAGCTGGACTCCACGTTTCAGCATTCTGATTCCACTCACTGCATGTTTAATCCGTTGTTACGTCACTGGGATGCCAGCAAGAGCCGAGATTTTCCGTATTCTCAGTTTACACGCTGAAGAACGTCCGGATTAACCGGGGACAGCTGAGTGTTGCTAGGGGAAACGGGGTGAAAGCTGCAGAGACCTGAGAGAGTCGTTGTCCTGCATGACATTCCTTTTGTCTTGTGTTTTTGAGGTTGTGACAGACCAGAATGTGTGTTTTATCCACTCGAAAGGAGACATCCGTGTTCAATCCGTCCTGCAGTGTTTGTGAAGTTCTGGATCTGGTTAAACAAACAAGACGTGGACGTTGGTGTGAAACCGGACCCTATAATAAAAGAAAGACTGTTTGAGCTCCACACCTCCCCATTAAAGTCCAGTCTCATAAAAATTCAAGCCTAACATGTTCTGCGACATTGCGAGCTCTTTTTCCCCACATTGAATTTTAGCCTAATCTTTGCTTCGGCTAAAAACTGTTTCAAACAATACAGAAGATGTGCACCTCTGCAGCATCTGCACTCCAGCACAGCAGGGGGCGATATGCGCCCTTAAAGTTGGTTTGTGAGCTCCCACCAGTAAATATTACAATGAATGTGTGTGTGATTCGGTGATCTGTGTCGCATCGTGTTTCAGTTCCTTTACTATTATCCTTTCTCTTCCAGATTATCGTCAACTTCGCTTCATGCCAGTGTGAGCGATTTCTGTTTCACAGTAATTACAATTGGCAGAAATTGTGAACATAAAACAATGACTGCGAGGAATCCTTTCCATTAGTAAGATACAGCTAGTCCTCAACTTGCGAACATTGTGAGATACAAACACATCCTTTTCTGATTATTGTCCTGCAGTTCCACTTTCTGCCACAGACCACGTGGGGGCAGCACCTCTTACTGTTGTTGTTGGATGATCTTAAAAATTGGTTGAGATTTTTTTGGTGAAGTGCCTTCTCAAGAATTAAATTATATAGATCAAATTTTCTCGTAAACCAATCTGGTTTAAAACGATCATGTGAATCACAAGCGACGCTTAACGGAAAAATACGATTTTTATTTTTCCTTGTATTTTCTTTGTAAACAGATGTATAATAGAGAACTCTGAATGACCTGAACCTGAATTTTATTTAGTAGCTGTTGTTTTAATGTCCTATAATTGTTTCTGGTCAGTCTGAGGGAATATAACTTGAATATTTAGAGTATTAATGACATTTAAATGACCTCAAATGGTGATTATGGATTGAAATTTAATAAATAATGACTCACAAACAATTCAACTTGAGGACTACTTGTATTCTGACAGGATGCTAAACGTGTAGTGATGTGCTTCTTAAAACCCTTTCTGCTCCCCAGGTGGTCAACCTGCTTATGGGCATCTTACTGACGGTAGCCGTGACCCACCCGGAGAACGTGCCCACCATCGACCTGCAGTACGAGGTCATCGACCACTACTTTGCCTCGGACAGGATGTCTGGTGAGCCGTTAACCCTGAAGATCAGCTGCGTCTTTAAAACTCATCAAACACATTCCTGTTGATTCCACCACCAATAAAAAACCCTCCGCTGCTGTTCTGATGAGGTCTAACACATGAATCATCTTCCTCAGGCGGATCAACTCCCCACAGACTGCAAAACAAAACTCACGAGGACATCATACCACACACACACACACACACACACACACACACACACACACACACACACACACACACACACTTGTTCTTATTATGGTTGCGTTGCTGTATTTTCTCCAGGGCTTCTACTGGTCCGAGCTGTTTGTGTTTAAATATGAGAAACGTCTCCTTCTATGCTCTTGTTTTCGTTTCTCGTTCAGGTGAGGGCATTTTTGCGTCCCGATTCGAAGCGGCGATGTATTGTAATTGTCAGTGTTCGTCTGTTCGCCCGTTAGTCCATCAAATATCTTCACAACCGTTGCAGATAGAAAGATGGAACAAAGAGCACATTATTCATGCACCAAAGGGGATGAAAATGAGATGGTAACCTTGACCTTGAGAAAAGTAGATCAAGGTCAAATTTCAACCTTTGTACACTCGGGAACCGGATAAGATAGACAAGGGAGAAGGCCATTGTGAGTAAGACCATAGATCAAAGTACTGACTTTCATATATGGGTCATATGGTCAAAGTCAGTGCTTTGATCTATGTCAAAGTTAATAATTTGATCTATGGTCATTGGTCAAAGCCAGTGCCTTGACCTATGAAAGTAGGTCAGGGTAAAATTTTGAATTCAGGGGTGTCGCAGGATGTTGCGGTCTGTGACTGTATTAGATGCTAGTTGTGTTTCTGAGATGATGACTCAGCAGAAGAGGATTGGAAACAACAATGTGGGGGGGGGGGTCATTCAGCTGTAATTTCATGAAAAGCTTGTAAAAGTTAAATGGATTAAACATGTTGGATTTAAAACACAAATATGTTTTAAATGCGTTCCAATTCTCTGCACTCCCTTTTCTGTCCTGGTTGCAATCAGAACGTTTCTTTGCTGATTTGAACAACTTAGTATTTATTGACCAATTTCGATTTATTGGCGATAATTATCGGTATAAATTGAGATCACGTCTGCTCATTGACACACGCGTGTTTGTTTCCCCTGCAGAGAACGCCTGCGTGGGATTCGCCATCTCTCTGCTGATGCTCACCATCAGCGCCATGATGGTGTACGGAGCCATTACCGTAAGTGTGCTCTGGGGGGTGTGGTGCCTTTTTTTGGGGGGGGATTTCTCATTGAATGAATCAACTTTATTTAAAACGTCGAGCGAAAGGTTTAAAAAAGAAGCTCCTCCCACCTGTTTAACGTGTTTCTTTACCCTCCAGCTGACACCATCGACAGGGACAGGTCTGACAGCCTTTCAACACGGTGCTAGCAGTAAATCCATAGTCTAGATTTACCAGTTTAGACCCCCCCCCCTCCCACAGAGCCGCTAGTGGTGGTTTGTGTGTCCCGGTAAAATAATAAACAGTTGTAGGGGGTCATGTGACGCGACGGCTGATGACCACGTTGCTGATTCTCAACCCCTCCCGAGCCTTTCTATCCACCCAAACCACTTTTGATGATGCACCATCGTCATCATCATCATCATCATCGTCATGGAGTTCAGAATCAGAACCAGAAGGAACTTAATAATTATTGATAACGACAGCCTGGTTCTGGCTCAGAACGTCTCAGACGGGTTCCTTCCTTCCTTCCTTCCTCTCACGTCTGTTGGTCCCCCCCCCCCCCCCAGCATCGTGACGGCTGGCTCATCCCGTTCTTCTGCTACCAGCTGTTTGACTTCGCTCTCAGCTGCCTGGTGGCCATCAGCTCCCTCACCTACCTGCCCAGGATCAAGGACTACCTGGACCAGCTGGTCAGTGCCGATCAACACGCAAGACGCGTGAACGTGACGCGTGTGAAAAGTTTAACTCCTCCCCTTCCTCTTCCTCTTCCTCAGCCGGACTTCCCGTACAAGGACAACCTCCTCTCCATGGACTCCAGCTGCCTGCTGCTCTTCGTCTTGGTCTTCTTCGCCTTCCTCATCATCCTCAAGGTGAAATCATAGTGTGTGTGTGTGTGTGTTGGTGTGTGTGTGTGTGTGTGTGTGTGTGAGTGTGTGAGTGTGTCGCTGAAACCCTCCCCCCCCCGTCTCTCCAGGCTTACCTGATCAACTGCGTGTGGAACTGCTACAAGTACATCAACAACAGGAACATGCCAGAGATCGCCGTCTACCCCGCCTACGACACCCCGCCCCAGGTGAAACCCCGCCCACGCCGACTTGTAACGCCCACCTCCGTCCAGCAGGCGGCGCCTCTTCCACACGCTGACTGCTTTCTTCTCTCTCCCTCCCCTAGTACATCCTCCCCACTTACGAGATGGCGATGAAGATGCCGGAGAAGGAGCCGCCCCCCCCTTACATGCCAGCCTGAACACCAGCCCTGTTTGCCAAACACACACACACTCACACTCAACCATGTGCATTCCCAGCCCCCCCCACACACACACACACTTCTGTCTGACCTACTGTGTTTGTGAACGACCACTGAAATCGTCCTGACCGCCCCCCCCCCCTGTGTTGGTGTGAAGCGACTGAAGTACGAATAAATGAAGGAACGAATGCGACGTTTGAGAGGACAGAAGCTACCAGCGACCCCCCCACACCCCCACCATGACCTTTTTTATGTCTTAGCTAAAGGGATCCGTGAGGAAATGCTTGACGCGCCCCCGTCGATCCAACACCATCCTGTCTGTAAACTGATATGAAGTGTAAAAAAAAAACAACTAACGATGACAATCCACTGATTTTCGCTCTGATTGTTGACTCGTGTCGCTTTTCCCTCCCCAGTCGTGAAGATCTTGACTATTCCGGCTCCGTCCCTTCCTTTTTTTCTGTTTGTTATTTATTTTAGCTTTGCTTGTGTTTCAGTTCAGCACCCCCCCACCCCCACCCTCCTTTTTTTTTTTCTTCACCCCCCCCCCCCCTGCCCGGAGCCAACGGCGAGTCTTGTGAACATTAGTAGTTGCATGCTAACATGCTAATCAGCACCTTCATTACTTTACTGGTAATATGATTTTATCCTCGTGGAAAAAACTTTTGACTTCAATAAAAGTTCTGAGAACGTTTCTGTCGCCGTGACGTCCTTCAGCACGTTTAAAGTCCTCCCCACCACCATAGAAATGGGTTAAATTAGTTACTTTTAAATGAATATGATGAATTAAAACACAGGAAAACCTCGGTTTATGTCGTTACTCAGCTCCAGGAGACGCGATGTAAGTCGAGTTAACTAGTCTCCATACTAAACTGAAAATAACCATCAGCACCTCTGTACTGAACTTTATTAATGTATTTTAAGATTTGGTTAAAACAAATGTATTTTAATCTAACAATTAAAATCTAATATAGTACAGAAAAACTTTGATTTTTATTTTCCTGTATATTTTTTTCTGAAAACCAACAAATACTGTAATCGAGAATGAATGAACTCTAAACGACGTAAGCCGAGGTTTACGTCTGTTTGCATCAGCAATAATTAATATGTAGATGACATGAATTCTAAATCTTATGGATAAGTCAAAGGGTTGACTGATGGGCTTATAAGGCATTATAACCACCTCTACTTGCATGTAAACATTCATAATAAAGGCTCACGACGGCTATAACAGTCTGTACCTGCACGTAATAATGACATAAGGAAGAGTCATACTTGAATTGCTATGAAGCTTTAAAGCAAAGCATTCATTGCTGACTAGCAGTGGAATGGTTATAATGCATTATAACTGCTCATTCCTGTATCATAAGCAATAGATGGGCGCTTTAGTGACATTTTTGTCTTAAATATTTAAAATGAATTTATATAATAAAATCTTCATTTCTTATTACAAGAGCGTAATAAACACAATAAAAGAGGAAATGACGTCATTTTAACTTCAGCGCGGTCCTTGGAATCTTTTATTTAAATCATGTCATAACCTCCATCTAGAACCCCCTCCAGCCCGGGGCAAATATTTAGATCGTTCCCCATTGGGGGTGGGTGGGGGGTCAGGTCCCACCTCAGGATTGGACAGCCCCTCTGACGCGTCGGGCCGGGTGGCCCCTCATATGTGGAGGCGGTCAGACCCCCGCCGGGCAGGACCCAGACCGAACCAGACCCCCGGAGGACTCCCTGCGAGCGGACGCCATGAAGCCGTCGGTCGGGAGCCTGATGTCCGGCGCCGCGCTGCTGCTGCTGCTGTCCGGTGTCCGGGCCACGTTCCACCTCCACGGGGGGGACCCGCACCTCATGGCCGCGCAGAGCCACGCACAGACCCGACATAACGGCCGACCACCCGCAAGGACCCTGAACCCAGCAAGTAGGTTTAATATATAAGAGGATAAAAAAACACACTATTATTCTATTAAAATAACAGCAGTGATGGAGATAATTATATTTATTATTGGTGGACTTTGGTTATATGATTTTATTTATCTTTTTAAATACTTTTTGAATCTCTGAGTCATGATTTGTCCTCGTTTTTTAATGCAGTAATACTATCAGATTTCACTGAAATAAGATTTTTAAAAATATTTTTGACACTTTTTCTCTCTTGTGCATGAAATCTGAAATTCTAAACTGGGTGTTTAGAATAATCCCAGCTTGTTTTAACCTAAACCTTTAACTACTAACTAAAAAAGAAAGTTGTGTTTGTCTTCTTTGTGATCAACTTTCTAATGTTCTCCATCCTTTGCTTTGTGACGTGTAGTCCACCCACGTGACTACACGTACAGGGGAGGGTATCACTACCGCTACCCGACACCCAGGATCCCCCCACCGGGAGTGTATCCGCCTTTCCCCCCCTCTCCTCCGGTGACTTACCGCAGACCCTTCCTCCTCATGCCGCCCCATTACAACACATTCAAAGGTCCGAAGGGTCCGCGAACGCACCACGAACACACAGGTGCGTCTCCACCTGTATGGCCCCGCCCCCACGGAGGCGTAAAGGGCCTGTTCGCCCCCAACATGAAAGCTCCATGCCCGACAGTGCCGACACCACCCGAGCCGGTCCCGGTCCCCCCGGAGCCGACTGTGCCGCCGACCCAACAAGCGACCGCCGCCGCGCCGGTTCCGGTGACCCCCGCCCCCGTGACGCAACCGGTCAGTACCCAAAGCGGCCCCGTGACCCCCGTCAATGCTGTGGAGACAGGTAGAATATTACCTCTCCCACGTCACCCCACTCACTACTTCCGGTCCGGGTGTGTTTGTTAGCTTCAGAGACAGGAAGTCACTCCAGTGTGTTGGTTTATTGTTTGTATTTATTTATAAACAGGAAATAATAATGCTTGAACACGAGCCTATATATATATATATATATATATATATATATATATATATATATACACTGTATATACTGTGTATATATATATATATACTGTATGTACTGTATATACTGTATATACTGTATATACTGTATATACTGTATATGCATAAAGTGATTTATATATAAATATGCTTAAAAAGTGATTTTATGTATGTATATATGTATACATATACATGTATAAAATATATACATTAGTACATATAAAAATTCATACGTCTTACAAATAACAAAAAAACTCTCAGTGTCAGGCAAATATAAAGCTAATGCTATGTGCCTTAGCTTAGCATAAACATTGGAAATAAAGCAATAAAGCAGGTTTCTATAGCTTTGCTCTGATTGGAGGGAATGCTAAAGCTCACTTTACCTCCAGATAAACTTCCACAAGTCCCAAAAAAACAAATTATTCCTTCACGCAGGGATCATCTTCTAGAGAAACAAGCGTCTGGTGGTTTCTGGCGGTGATGTGTTTTGATTGTGTTTTTTTCCACCTCATCTTCAGTGTGTTACTTTCTATGTGTTCGCATCGTCGGTCTTCTTCATTCAGGTGGACGAGATAAAAGGATAAACGGTGAAATGACAGCATGAAGGACGACATCCCGACCCGTTTCACCAGAACACAACCTTTTATCGGACCGTTTTTAGCGATGCATAACGTTTTCTTTCTTCGTGTTGCCGATGGAAAACGTTTCGTGCATCGCCTCAGGTTGTGTGTTTCCGTCTCGATTAACCGACTTTCATCTATTTCATCAACTTTTTGTTCTGTGTACTGAGCTTTGTTCAATGAAATGGGTTTAATGCTGCCGTGGTCTTGGTTGATCACCAGAACTAGACTCTCAGTGCAGGAGCCGTCCCCTGGACCTGGTCTTCATCATCGACAGCTCTCGCAGCGTGCGTCCTGTTGAGTTTGAGAAGGTGAAAACCTTCCTGGCAGACATGGTCGACACGTTGGACGTGGGCACGGACGCCACCAGGGTGGCTGTGATCAACTACGCCAGCACGGTCAAGATTGAGTTCCTGCTCAAAGACCACTCCAGCAAGATGGACATGAAGAAGGCCATCTCCCGCATCGAGCCCCTGGCCACGGGCACCATGACCGGCCTGGCCATCAAGACGGCGGTGAGCGATGCCTTCACCGAGCAATCTGGGGCCCGGCCTCGCTCCAGGAACATCTCCAAGGTGGCCATCATCGTGACAGACGGGAGACCTCAAGACCAGGTGGAGGAAGTCTCGGCCGCGGCCCGGGCATCGGGAATCGAGATCTACGCCGTTGGGGTGGATCGCGCCGACATGCAGTCCCTGCAACTGATGGCCAGCCTGCCTCTGGATGACCACGTCTTCTACGTGGAGACCTATGGCGTGATCGAGAAGCTCACATCCAAGTTCAGGGAGACCCTGTGCGGTAGGACAGAGTCACCCGAGACCGTCTTCCCACCATTAACCCTGGTTCTAGTTCCTCAGTAAGGGGCACCTACAGTCTTCAAGGGGGTTTTGCTGCAGATTGTAGCTCATTTATTACATTTTTTGGAAAACTATAAAGAAAATCCCAGATGTTCTCAACTCCCAGATGGACTGCAGATGTCGGCACTAGAACCTGCTTGAAACGTGCAAAGTCTTGAACTTTCTTTGTCTTGTTTTAACGATAAAACTACAAATACAAACAGTCTACGTTTTACTGGCAAAGCGTCCTCACGGGAAAGTCTTTTAAATGTGCAGCAGAACCTCAACTTTTCAAACCAATCTGGAAAAGAGTGCAGATTGTATCGGATCAAATTGTGACACGTGTGTAGATTTTATTCTCCAAACCAAAAACCCAAAAGTCATCCGTGTTGCGGATCGGAACTGGAGATGCAGGTTGGCCTGAAATGAGGTTCTGCTGAGAACTCCTTGTCTGGGTTACCTCCTGATTGTCTTGTGGGCAGTTACTGTAGTAACTCAGGGTTCTGTCATTTGTTTTACCTGTATTGTCCAACACGTAGAGAACCAAATGACCTTGGCTGAGATGTGGTGAAGTTTCAGAATGGGAACCCGTCCTCCGCCGTGAAGACGTGTGGTCAAGTACAAACTGAGAAAATGTCATTTTGAGCCAAAATAGACTAGAAATTGACTCAACAAGCAGATATATGTTGACATATATCCTCCATCAGGAAGATACCAACCTTACTTATCTAACACGAGCTACGTACTGACAGATGCTACATGCTAGCACATGACTCTGCATCTTAACCACCACTCGTTCCAGGTCTGGACCCTTGCGCCACGGGACACGATTGCGAACACGTCTGCGTCAACAGCAACGCTTCCTATTACTGCAAGTGCCGGAATGGTTTCACCTTGAACGTGGACAAGAAAACGTGTTCCCCGAAAGGTAAGAGCGACTCCGGAATGGAAGTCTACCTGGGAAAAGGTGGAGTAGAGAACTTTTCCCTGTGCTTTCTCCTGCTGTAGAGGTGAAGGTGGAGGTGGTAGAGGATCCCTGCAAATGTGAAGCCAGGCTGGCGTTCCAGAAGCAGGCGCAGGCGGCCATCCAGCAGCTAGCGGCCAAGCATATCCTTCCTGTTGTTTCAGATGGAAGACGTTCTTCCAGAGCCGGATGCTGACTGCGTCTGGCGTACGACTGTGTGTGTTTAATGCGTTCTGTAGGTTTGATCTGGTCTCTGGAGGAGTTTCCTTGACTGGCTTCACTCGCCGATGTGTCTGGGAGGATCGATCGTCTGGAGAACGCAGTCGGACGGGGGTAGATCCGGACACGGCGGTAGGTGGTTTTGTTACTTTCCCTTCTTTCTCCGGCCTGGAAAAGCCTCCCGCCCTCCAGCGTTCAGTTTGACCTTTTGTTTATTTGCTCTCTGCAGACAGCCGCTTCAGACGTCTGCTTCCTGAACGACTGAAGGGATTTCAGACGGAAAGAAGCTGCAAGACACCAGAAAATTCTCAACTGGGAAAAGTTCCTCACTGGGATTTCTCTGGATGAACAGTGTGATGCTTCATTACCAAAATACTTAGGATTGTGTCATTCTGTCTGTATTATATGCTATATTAGGTTTATTGCATGTATTTTGTGTCATGTTTGTACAAAGTTAGAGATTGTATATAGTAATTTGTATGAAATTGTTTAAATAGAGAAGGAATTTATACGGAAATTACCTTTAAAGATGTTTAGCAAATGTCTTCTATTATATCTCATTAATAAAATGACTTCATGCTCTGTATTTAACCTGGAGAATGTTTATTATTTTGATATGAGTTTTATTTGTTACAAGTTGTGATAAATGTTGAATTTCTTTTGATGGTGATGACATTTAAGAGTAATAAATGTAACCAAGGAGACAATAAAATGATCCCAAAGGAGGTTTGTGTGCAATTTTTTTTATTAACATTTAAGTATTCTGTGTGATAGTATTATCTAAAATAATAATCATAATAATAATGCAAATAAAGAAATATTATAATAAAAATAATTTTATAATCTTTTGTTTAATAAAGTATATAATTCAAGCAGATTTGTCTGTATTTAATTACTTGTACATAAATCCAATGTCTTTATCTAATTATAACAAATTAAAGGAAAATTCTACATGAATCCAATATTTTATCCCAGTGATGTGAATTCAGTTGATTTCAAACCCCTCACATTGACTTCATTCAACAAAATTAAAGGGAATATCTTGGATTTGAATAAAATTCAAGGCCAAATTAAATGTTTCTTGTGTGGCTATGAAACCGTTATTATACGGTTTAAGTCAGCTGAGAAAGAAAAACTAAGAGGTTTCTGTTCAGAAAATGCTTTTACTCCTCTGACCTCTGACCCTTATGAAAAAAAACCCCTGACACAATCAGCTTTTATTTCCCTACTTTGCGCTGATATTTCAGCATCAGGGTTGTTTTCTCCACCAGCATCTGTTTCAGCTCTCCATCCTCCCTCATGTCTGTTCGACACCAGCGTTGCCAGGAGTCCAAACGGCAGCGGACAACAGAGCGCCTGTGTCTGCTCGCCGCCTGTGAAGTGAAGAGTCAACACTCCAGCGGTGACCCGGCGTCTGGTTCAGAGCCTCTCCCGCCGTCCTCCAGGCTCACAGCTGGTTAATGTCTGTTTGCCGTCAGGCGGTCGGAGAGGAGAGCCCACCGGAGATGAATGGGAGTCACACTCACCTCCGAGGAGACGCAAACACATGAAGGTTGTCGAGGACACAACATCTCCAAACAATTTTGTAGGTCAACATAAAGGAATAATTTAAATGTTTTATCCTAATATTGATGATCATACTTGTGAATTTGAATCCATATTTGTTTCCTGGATTGATTTAGTTGAGGAGGTTGATATAATTCTCATTTCAGTACTGAAAACGTGTAGCAGCCAGTTGGCTTAGCTTAGCATAAAGACCTGAAAGGCGGGAACAGCAAGCCCGACTTTCTCCAAAACTAAAGACCGTTAATCAAAAAGTTCTGATTTGAATTATTAAAAAGATACATATTTTATTCATCTGTTGGCAAGAAAAAAAAAAAACATTTTTAGAAATCCGCACTTCACAGAAAAGAATAAATTTACCTTGATGATCAACTTGTAGGTAGATACAAAAACTTTCTCCTTAATATTCTAAATATTCTCTTTCAAATTTGCTTTTTTCCCATCCATTCTGACGGTTTCTGCTTCAGTATCTGTTTTTCTTTCCATGTTTTTCCCCTGAAGCCTGACCTGAAGCTTCACTTTATGGTTAAACTGTAAAATGACGTGAAGCGTTGAGACATTTTTACAGCTGCACTGATATATGTGCGACGTGGCGATGGTGGGAGTCCGTTAGCGAAGAGGACCCCCTGGATAAACTGGTGTGATGGATGGATGTCCTGGTTCTGCTAGACCGGAGCGGACTTTGGTACCTCGTGTTAATTCTCTCAGCAAACAGCAACATTTAGTGTCCAAAACGATGCCCCAGTTCTCAGGGCCGCTCTACTTTAAAGAACCTTTCACATTCGATCATGGAATTCTGGAAAACAAATAAACAGATGACATTTAATTTTACATTAAATCCATCCATTTCGTACTTTTAGATGATATTTCCTTATATTTCAGTATAGTCTTTGACATCCTGGATGCTTTGACGATGAAGAAACTCCTTCATTCATGTGATGTAACGACCTATCTCCACACAGGTTGCATGTTTGTGCCCCAATGGTGTCAACAACCAGCGGCCTACATCTTTTTTCCTTTAGGTCAAACTCTTCTCCGTTTGATCTGCTTCAACTCGTCCACATAGTCCAGAGATAAATGGGCCAGGAAAGGGAAGTGCATGGACAGTGGGTGACCTCTGCCTCCCTCAGGTGCTGTTTTTGTCCGGTACAGCTGACCTTTTCACCCGGGAGATCGACTCAGAATTTCACAGCAGTTTGCTTATGGTTTGTTTACTGCAGCAAGTGTGTATGTTATCGTGAGGTAAAAGGAAAAACACTCACATAGCTGCTTTATCACAACAATGACCTCCACATAGTTAGACAGATTCTGTGTTTAAAATTAATCATCATTAAAAGACACAACTTTTTAAAAATTGTTTCAAATATAGCCAGTTTGCACAGATGACGTCATTGTTTCGTTTCAAAATGAGATTTGAGTCAAGTCTGCCATCTGCTGTTACAGAAAAAAAACTTATGATCATCAGTGAAGGTAAATCATTTTCATCTACTATGGAAATGTACTATTCCAAATTATGTGAATGAAATTGAAATAAGAAAACACACTGCAAGGATTTATTTTTGTGTGAAATTTGCTCTTTATCCTTTGTGACTCTTTTACTACTTCATGAATCAATTTTAAAATTAAACACTTAGTTTGATGTAGACTAGAAACTATGTATAGATGGGAGGATGCTCGTGTATCGATAATAAGTGATCAAAAATGTTTTGTTTAATAAGATTAATTTTTTTTTAAAAAAGTTCTTTACTATCTTTTATTAATACATATGTCACTACTTTCCATTATCTACCAGAATAAACTCATTTTATTCTGTTCAGAGGAAGTCCCGCCCACCGGAGACAACCTACAACGCACTTGGTCTTTTTCTTCTGTTACGTCACTTCCGCACAATAAAAAAAAAACATCCGTTCTCGAACCGATGGAGGAAGATAACTCTGAAATACTTGAAAGAGCTCACTCCGAGTTTAAAAAACAGAACTTTAAAGATGCAGAGGAACTTTATACGACATTTATCTCCTCTTGTTTACAGCCCAGGTACAGTTTATTATATTTACACCAACGTCACCGGTGACGAACTTTATTCTGTTAGCCTCTAAGCTGTGAGCAGCTGTTAGCTAATGGTGAGCTAATGGTGAGCTAACGGTGAGCTAACGGTGAGCTAACGGTGAGCTAACGGTGAGCTAATGGTGAGCTAATGGTGAGCTAATGTTTTTCGTCGCTTAAGTAACGACTCTTATTCCCACAGAGGTTGTAAAGCGAGTGATTTGGCCGCTGCTTATAACAACCGTGGACAGATCAAGTACCTGCGGGTGGATTTCTATGAAGCCATAGAGGACTACACTTCCGCCATTGGGACTGACAGCCGGTTTGAAACGCCGTTCTACAACAGAGGACTCATTCATTATCGACTGGGTAGGGAAAATTATCTTTATTTTGACACGATCTTATCGATTTTCTCTTGATTTACTGTGTGTTAAATGCGATCTAAATGCCCTTTAAGAAATCTTTCACACTTTTTCCTCCCTCTAAATCATCAAAAACTTGTTTCGTAATGAATAATCAGTTCTTTTATTACAGATCAGAGCTCAGACCTGATCATTAATCATTAATTAACATCAGGCTGGTGTGTTCTCTCGTAACACACTAGATGGCGCTGTGCATTCACTTGTGCTCATGCTGCCCAGGAAGCAGGTTTGACAGCACATCAGACACGTGATTTAAAAAGTTTTTCCTTCTTTCTGTGTTGCAGGTTTTTACGATGATGCCAAAGATGATTTCCAGCAAACCTTAAAGCTCAATCCAGACTTTGAAGACGCCAAAGTGAGCCTGAGACAGACGATTCTGGACCAGCAGCACAAGACCAACAGGGGATACTGACCAGCTCTCACATGAATAAAATACGCATACATGTTTTATGCATACTGAAGAAGACATGTGGGTTCTGTCTGATTACATTTCAGCAAAGATTTTATGAAGATAAACAGTTTAAAGGTCCATCCAGACTCAAAACTGTAATATCAGGTTGACATCATGGGATGATGAGCTCATAAATGAGATTGAACATGTGTTTGTAAAATTAAGCCAGAAACAGAATTAATCATTTTTATTCTATTACATGATTAATATTTTACTTTGAAGAATTTCACAAAATGTTCTGCCTCAATCTTCTTCTTCTTCTCAATATCACACAAATAAAATCCAGGTCTGCTTCATAATCTGTTCAACTCCTCTGCAGCATGAGGCTAATTTATAGCCATCAAAAATGTAAAAATTATGTATTTATATTTTTATAATCAAAGAATAAACTATTTTCATCACACAGCTGATGTTTGTGTGTTTATTTATTCATCTTGAGCAACGCCTCCAGACGTGGGTGGAGAACCACTCATGTGCTTCACCTGTGCGCCCTGTTGATTGATATATAAAACAGCTGATGGCGGCTCAGTGAGCCAGTCGACCCCATCGCTTCGGAGCTGGTCTGTCGGTGTGGGGTTTCACTTCCAAGTCCAGATACTGACTGGATTCTTCTAGTTTATTTTTGTCGTGTTTGGCTGATTCCAAACTGATGTGGCGGCTTGAAAGCGCGTAAGTTCATTTACACTCTTAACTTCCTCTATCCGCATCAATGATTCTAAATCCTGCCTCCATTCAAGTCTGCCATGGAGCTTGATGGCTGCGGTGATCGTGTTGAGTCAAGCAAGGCCAAATATAAAGCTCGATCCACGGTCAAGTAAGCCACGTGTTCACGCTTAAATCACTTCCCTGCTGCGCTTCAAGTCCTCACGGGCGTGTCCTCCTGACAGGCAGCGCGTTGAGGTCAGACTGCGCAGGTAACCTGATGAGGCTGTCGTGGGGCGAGGCGCTGGCCATGGGGAACGAGCTGGAGGTGGAGGCAATCAGTGAGTGGACTCATCTCCTCTCGCGGTGAGCTGGTGGTGGTTCGATGGCAGAAGTCATGTGTGATGTCATCCTCCCTCCAGATGGCTCCCGCCACGTGGTTTTGACCCCCACCTTGGCCGCTCAGTGTGGGTACAGCATGGAGTCTGACCCCTGGGGTAACATCAGAATCTACACGTCCCTGATGGCCTGCTATGTGGACAATAAAGTACGCTGAACTCAGATCTTGTGTTTAATCTGGAGGTTATTGGGCTTCACCATCTGTCATTTAAGTGTCAAATATCAAGTAAAATCTTAAATGTCTTGCCGTTTTAAACTACCTCGGATATGGAGGCATGAAGTACTAGGACAGAGTCTTAAACCATTTTTGCAGGAAGATACAACGTTCGACGTCGGACTGAGACTCAAACTGTACAGCCGGACGTCCCCGGACGTGGTGAGTCACGACGTGAGGCAGACCTGTAGCTACAGCCGGTGGGCCTCCAGAGAGATCCTCTGCGACAGGAACTACATGGAAGTAGGTGGCTTAACATCGGATGGCTACCATTTTAGTGCGTCTGTGGGCATGAAAATAAACTGAATGCCCTGTCTAGGTGTCCAGATACGTGGCCACGCCTCACGCCAAAGGTGTAGCTAAAGCCCAGTCGAAGGACGACGACTCGAAGATTAACGCCATTCCTGACGTGAGTGTTCAAACCGTTTAATGACGCTCTATTTTCTTTTGAAGGGACGATCAGGTTTTGTCTCATACTTTTTTATAGACCCAAAGTGCAGACCCTGGTATCTGGAAAGTGACGTTCGATGCTGCAGAACCAGTGTCGATGGTGCAGAAGGAGGCGGAGCAGGCTGGCTACAGCGTCACGTCCACCTCAAAGCGTCTGGTGATGAGGAGTCCGTACAACACCGCCGAGACTCGTCAGGAGAACGTAAGACTCCAATCTTGGGTTTTTAATCTCGATCCTACTCGTGAATAATTAACCATCCCGTTCAGGTGGCGGGTATCCCCATGGAGGTCATCAAGGTGATCCTTTACCACAAGACGCCACATGGTTTGAGTCTGGTGAACATGGACGCTGCTTGTCCCACTGGTGAGTCGAGGTTCATTCTGACAGGAGGTACAAAGAAACTGGTGGACTGGTTGAGTTAAAGGTGACTTTTCCCATCAACAGGTGGCGTCCTCTTCACTGAGGACGTGATCTCTTGGCACATTCCTCGCCGCGTGACTCCTCTGATCGATGGCAGCTTCAGGATCGCAGAAATGCACATGGGCATCAACGGGCAGAGGCTGGATCGGTCTCAGATGGCCAAGCGGGGGTATACGCTAGCCACCACGGACTTCCACATCGTCCTGGAGATGCCAGTGGGATCACCTGATGGATACTACAAGGTTGGGAAGAGAGGGAAGATTTTCTGTGCAATGCTCTGGTCACTAGTTCATTTGCATGTTTTATTCAACATGTCATGAATAATTGCAGAGCCATGCCCCAGATTACCAATACCACATCACGTACACGCTGGAGCCCATGCTGGAGGTACTGTGGCGGAAAGAAAACGCCCATGATGACACCAGATACAAGGTTTTGTTTCCCATTACCACCCCGCTGATGCCTCGACCGCCTCACATCAAAGATGGTAAGACTCATCTCAAGAGACGAGGCTTGAGAAATTCAGGCTTGTGTGCTAATGTCTGCCCCCTTTGCCCTTCAGATACTACCATAGAGGACAGATTGTTCCGTGTCCAGGTGGGAACATTCCTTCATGATGTAGAGCTGAGGAACATCACCTTCTCCACTGGGGTTCTCACTGTGGAGGAGTGCAACGCCAAAGGATTCACCGTCCAGGAGCACAACTTCCCCAACGGATCCAAGAGCTTCTCTCTACAAGTGCCCTTTGAATCCGATGTAGTCCTCAAACATGTAAGGGCAATTATTCAAGGGTTGTTGTTGATACCTTGAGGTGTTTTCAGGGACTGACTTGCTTGCTTTGGTCAATCCACAGAATCCTGATCCCCTGGTCACGATCTACACCCTCTCCTTGATCTTCGGATTCATGGTCCTCCCTGAAGAGACTCCCTTTGCTCACCCGGTGGAGTTGCAGGCTTCTCTGCAGGATGTCGGTGAGGTCGCCTTGATTCTGTTCATCATACAAGGATTACCAGAATTGCATGTAAAATAATTCCCAGTTGCCTCAGGGTTTTACACTAAGACGTGTCTTCTCTACTCTTAGTGCTGCCCACCATCAGTGGCACCTGTGACCAGAACCAGTTCTATATCAGTGTGGAATACGGTAGTCAAGGCAGTAACTTCCAGACCATGGTGGGATCTCGTCAGCTAACGCCTGAGGTGTCGAGGAAAGAATACAACTTCCAAGAAAACGGCACAAATTTCAGCCTCGTAGTTCCGTACAATGCCCCGGACACAGTTTTTGAGGTATGTCAGAATGGAAACAGTCACCTAAAATCATCTGCAGAGGATAACGAAACTCTTTCTCACAGTTTATGACCACACATTCAGTCAGAGCGAGACTCGACATACTTCTGTTCGATCCCAAAAACAACTGGCTGTTGGCTGATTTCTACCTGTCCTGCCACTTCCCCTTGACGACAACCAGTATGTAAATTATATAAAGATTGTCTCTCCATACTGCTGGACATTCCTGATCCTTTGTTGTCCACCTTTTCAGAGTGCTACCCCAATGGAACAATGACGGCTTTAGCAGTCAAGGTGGAGTCCGTGCCCAACCTCATCCCGAGTTGGCTGACACTGAAGGACAAGTCCTGCAAACCAACGTTCAGCAATGATCGCTCAGCGTATTTCTCTTTCAGTGTCAATTCCTGTGGGACCACAAGAACAGTGGGTTTTACCATCTCTGAAGGAAATTATGTGCCTTTTTTGTGCAGTTATAATACTTTGTTTCTTTTTAGTTTTTTGACCACTACATGATGTATGAAAATGAGATCGGCCTGTATCACAACAACGAAGGACCGTTTTACCACGACAAAGGAGTAGCGCGCACGTCACCCATTGATCCTGATTATAGGTGGGGAGATCAAGTCATTATCCAGAGACTGTAGAGCAACACATCTGGGTTAATTACAGCAGAGTAGAAGTCGTGGCTGAACAGAAATCCTGTAGAACAGACCTCAGATCAGTTTGAGCCTGGCTGCACCTTCACTGTATTTATGAATCTCCTTCAGGCAAACCATTTCCTGCATCTATGCTATCAACGAGACCAAAGCTGTCTCCTTCAGCTACCAACAACGGCTCGGCGAGCCCTCAGCAGAGATCGGCTCTGGCAGGCTGATGGTGGAGATGAGGCTCGCTGAAGGTGAGGTTCTTCTCGGGGTTTAACATTTAATCTCACTGAGGTTGTTTTTACTAAAGACTCTCCTTCCAGATTCGTCGTACAAACTCTTCTACCAAGCAGAAGACTACCCAGTAGTCCGGTATCTGAGGCAGCCTCTGTACTTCGAGGTGGCCTTGATGGAGTCCACCGACCCCCAATTGGAACTGGTGTTGGAGAACTGTTGGGCAACCCTTCATGAGGAGAGGACTTCATTGCCCAGCTGGGACCTCATTGTGGACAAGTAACGCATGGCTTAAGCTAACAAACTTCAGTGTTTGCTTGCAAATCGGTTTCAATATTTTCTTCCTTCGCTAGCTGTGAGAACCGTGAAGACAAAGCTTTGACCGTCTTCCATTCCGTTGAGGGCGACGTCAGCATTTCGCTCCAGTCGCACATCAAACGCTTCTCCATAAAGACGTTTACCTTCACGAAAGATGAGGAGGTTCTGAAAGACGAGGTGAGGGCCCTGGTAGCCCATCTGTTCTTCCGCCAGGAACAACTGAGTACCCCGGCATAATGAAATCCTCTTGTCCAGATTTACGTCCACTGTGATGCCGTGATTTGCGATAAGAATAGCCAATCAGACGGCGTCTGCAAAGGGTGTGTTCGCCCTGCAGGTGGCGGTAGCTCCAGACAGCCAGAGATGAAAGGAGTGAAAAGAGGTACGTGAATATGAAAGCAGACTTGTTGAATTAAACCCTTTATGATATCGGTGATTGTTTCCAGAGCAAAGAAGTATGGAATCCTCCAACCAGAGGCAGATCTCCTCCGGACCCATTCTTCTATTAAATACTGAAGACTCTGAATAAACAGTTTCTTAAAACTTCTTGTCTACATCTGATGCTTTCTCATCCTGCTTTACATCAACATTAAATTATTTTCATCTTTGAAAAAGTTGAACATTAATTCTGTTTGGAGCAGCAAGAAACCATTTCATGAATTGATTGTGCATTCAGCTGCTTCCCTTTGATTAAGTTACCAACTAATATCCCAAGTACTCAAACCTCATGATCTAAATGGAAAAGTTCCATGCATTTGATGCTTAAATTTAATACATGGTCTGTCTGCCTGGTAGGAAACAAAAATGCAATTTCTAAAGACCTGAATAGTTTGCGACTGAAGGTTTTGAACATGGGAAGCCCTCCTTTTAGCTTCCCAATCTTCCACCCAGGCCAGTACAGCTCAGCATAGTGGACCAATAGAAGCCTAGAATTGTGGATACCTTTATGGACATTTCTTTGGTATAAATTCTGATGTAAAAGAGCTGGGGGGGGGTTTTGTCATATGTTAACAGTGGTGTCTTATGTTGGAGTGACTGGTGTTACAGGGTGAGGGTTGTCTACCAGGCTTAACCATGAATAAACTGAGCAGCTCATGTTTTCAGACATTCAAGATCAGACATCGTTACCATCAGTAGTGAATGATTGGATGAAGGGTGTTGTCAATAACACAGACACCACAGAACTTCCTCTGAAGAGCAATTAGTTTAGCTCTACACTGAGAAGTCACCAAGATAGACTTCATCGTACTCCAGGGAACTTGTTTAAAAAGAAAAAAGGGAAAATCTTTAGTTTATTCATTTATTATTACAATGAGTCCTGATGACACGCGTCTAAAGCCGAGGTTGTCTGCAACAGCACGTCTTTGACCTGTAGAGGAAATGGATGTATAAGCCGTTTTATGAACATTTGTTAGCCTGACCAGAGAAGTTCTACCTTTTATCAGGTTGTCCTGGTTTGAACAATCCTTCTTACAAGCTCCATCCAGCTGATTTCTGGCGTCACAGATCACCACGTCGCAGTGGACGAGGAGCTACGGCAGATTAAAAGATTCATGAATTACAGCTTCAGGATTCTACAGCATTAGAAAAAGGCTGAAGTTACCTGGTGACCCAGGTTCTCTTGATCCTTGTCAAAGGCAAACATCAGGACCTCAAAACGTTTGAAGTGAGAAGGATATTGGACTCTGGTGTCGACCCCAACAGGATGGAAAGTCACCTGGTACAGGTCCGTCGGGTTTACACAGCTGAGATTAAACCAGCACACATTCGCTCATTTTAATCATAATTGACATTGCCCTTATTTTATCCACATCTTTCCTTCCAGTAATAATATCCCGGTCCTGACTACATCTATCCTGAGGAGCCAGATTTATGGCCGGCATCAAGACGTTACCCATTGGTGATGAAGTTCCATCTGGGTTTGGACATCCCATCCTCGCCCAGCGTCGCCCAGCAGCTCTCCAGCTCCAGAGATACTCTGGGATTTGCCGATTTCAGTTCCACTTCAAAATACAGCGGCTGATGGAGGAACGTCGCTATGGGATAATCCTCATCGCTGTGAAACATGCTGTAGGAGGCGTCTGGGAAGAAGAACTTAAACTATTAAGACATGGATTTAATACCAAAGAACATCGACCCCAGTGTACTTTCAGGATGGTAACAGGAGACGCCCTCAGGAATTCTTACCCAAAGCCAATCTCAATGCAACCTGCAGTTTCCCTTTTGCATTCTCAGCAAACGGTTCACTCCTGCTAAGTCTGGGGTGAAAGGTCACGGCCTGAGTTCTGTTGATGCGGTAAAAGCACGAGACTTTCAACCTGAGGACAAAACACAAACCACAAGGTGAGACGTCAAAGTCCATGCCAACACGTGTGAAAACATGTGACGTCTGCAGCAACGCAAGTCAAATTAACCGATCAAACAGTTCTTCAACCGACTCAGTGTGTTCAAATCTTCGGACACTCACTCGTAGTCCGGCTCGTCCAGCTTCGATTGGAGCTCGTCCGGCAGAGAGATCTCGTTCTCATACACCATCATGTTGGGCAGGAACTTTAAAGAAATGAACAGAAGGAGTCTTTTTTTTGACATCACATCTCAGCGTCTGGAGGAGTTCAGAAGCTCGTTACCCTTCGGATCGTCCCGCAGGAACTCCCCGTGAAGACAAAATAAGCGAAGCGGTCGTCGCTGGAGGAAGGACCGCAGGCTGTGTCTCTGAGGGTCAGCTGAGCTGGGTTCAGACTGGGTACCGACTCCAGTTTCACAGCCAGGGCAGTCATGGTCCCGTTGGGATGACACTCTGCGTGACGAGGATCAGGCGTTATGACACGGTAAGAGATAAAATGTTCATTTTCACCAACGAACCTGTCAGCGTTGAGAGGAAATTACAAGCCAAGGAGAACTGTTTGATGTATTCGTTGTTTTTTGGATTCCGTAGAGAAATATCCAGTCTGCCCTTGATGGACGAGCCTTGAATAGCCTGAGATGGTCAGACATCAAGCAAAAATTAAATGAAGGATAAATTAAAATTTCGCCTAGATAAATCCCTGCATTTCATTAGGTTCAAAAAATAGACCTCGAAAGCAACATCAGGAGATGAAAACGGCACCGCAAAACCCGAGTGTGTTCCGTTCTCTATGACGCGGTACTGCCGAGCCAAATCTGGGGTCAGAGTTCGTTTTCCCACCACGGTTTCAAAGTCGGAACCTTGGGCCCCGTATTTCACGAGGATGTAGAAGTATTGATCGTCGCAGTCGCCGGAAACCGAGGGACGACTTGAAAGATCTGCAGAGTAGGAAGAAAAATGCAGATTTAAAAAAAGATGTGTAGAAATTTAGCTTTGGGTTTATAGCCATGGTGACATCCCTTCACTGATTCATACCTGCTAATTTATCTATTAATTTAGCTTCCAGGTAAGCAGTGTGAGAAAATGGGGCATGTTCTGGTAGAACCTCCAGACCAAACGTGAAGTGGAGAGAGTAGATAGTCGTTCCCGTTTCTTTCTGTTGGAGAATTCCAGCAAGATTTGCAGCAGAGTTTGGTGCGAAAATATTAGCCTCCCAAATCGAGAAAATGTACCTTTTGCTTAACGACACCATCTGTGAAGGGCACTTCAAGAGTGAAGACCTTGGACCTGCTGTTGGGGGACATGTGCTCCAGAACGTTGTAGCCTCTGGCGTTACAGTCCGACACGGACAACACCTCTGGGGGGAAGGTGATGTTGATCAGAGACACGTCGGACACGAACGGTCCGAACAGCACTTTGAACTTCCGCTCCTTGGGAACGGTGTCTGCGGAGAGGAAATCAAGGAATGAAGACAAGGTGAAGAACATTCTCGAATCACCAGGATGGAGCCGACCGGCTTACGGTCAGTCACTTGCAGAGGTCCAGTCAGTAACGGAGTGGTGATAGGGAAGAGGACTTTGTATCTGGTGTCCTCCTGAGAGCCGTTTTCAGTCCAGAGCAGCTCCAGCATCGGCTCGATGGAGTAGGTAGTGAGGTAGAGACCGTCCAGAATATGACTCTGCAAAAAAGATACTCCGAGTTGACACCAAAGCCCTGAAACCTCGTGTGTTTTCATCAATTTAGAAGCTCATTCAGTCGTAAAGTTACCCTAGTGCCACCCACCTTAAAATAGCCGCCAGCGGCCCCAACAGGAATCTGTACAATGATGTGAGCGGCGTTGGCGGTCAGCGAGTACCGCCTGGCGGCCATTTCCGCCGGATCCAGCCTCTCGCCGTCGACGCCCATGTGTACCTCTTGCAGGTCGAACCGTCCCGAAACCAGAGGGTGGATGTTCCTCGGCAGGAACCAGGTGATGGTTTTTGGAGTGAAGGTAACACTTCCTGTTGACAAACAGGAAGTGTCAGTCGATTGTACCTTCATTCATACGCTCATCTGTTCAGTGACCGTTGGCTAAAGACTAGCCAACAAAATCAGACGACCCAACATAGTGTTTTAAGTCTAGTGTAGGAATTAATTGGACTAAAACTGACCCCCCCAGAGTGAAAGCATGACCTCAATGGAATCTCTCCAAACACCCTCATTACCCTCCATCCTCGGACAAGCAGCCGCCGCATCGATCCGAGTCGCCCGCCACCTCTTTTCAAACAGGACGGAAGTTTTTAGAACTGTCATGGGCACGCCCGCCACCTGTGGGCGGAGTTACAGAGCGTTTAACGGTCAGAATGGAAGATAAGTCCTAGAAATGTGGAAAATGTGGAGGCTGTAAATGAAACTAGAGTGGGTTTAACGCCGCCAAGTGGATTCCAGACCAACTAATCCATTTAAAGGCAACGTGATCGGATTATCTGAATCAAATTAAATTGATTACAGGCTGCCAGTGTAAGCAAGGAGTGAGTTATCTGATGGGCGAGACGTGACGTCACAGCTGTCTGGACGGGAAACCACTTGCATTCTGGGTGAAGGTCTCAGACGATGCCTTTGGACTCTTCAGGAGGAGTCTCCCAGCGGAGTTTGCAATCCCATAACCGTTCCTCTGGGCCTCCTTCACCGTCATCGTCTTCTCCTCCTCCTCCTCCGGATTGAAGAACACGAGGGTCGCGATTGGAGATCCCTTCTGCAAAAATCTGGCATTAGATACCGGAAGTTTTATTTTATTAATGACAAAATGAGCTCCAACCTCAGAATCCCGTTGAGGAACAGACTTGGTCTTCTCTTCTTGGAGGGGGAGCCTGGGGAGGGCGTAATCTCCTGCAGCCGCCATTTTCACCGAAACCTAAAAGCAAATCCACGCCATGAATGATAACCTCACAACCGCATCAAACGACCAGCGCTGATGCTCCAATGGGAGATGAAGTCACTTATCATCCAAACCGCAACATGACCCCTCAGAGTGGGGGGAGCCATGTTACATTCGCTTGCCTCCATGAAGCTGCGGTCGCAGACGACCTCCCTGGAGGCCCAGTCGGGGTACCGACACGTCTCGGCCACCTTGAACAGTTTGTCCTCAGACATCCGGTTCCCAGGCAGTCGAAGGAGTAGCTCGGTGGTGAAAACCTCGCCGTCCTGCGGACACACAGGAACCGGCCTCAACTGATTTTTCACGGCACGCTTTTTTTGGCGCCACTTTACAAAACGACATCCCCAGGTTTGTTACCGCGCTTTTGGCGAAACAGTTTTGAAGGGAGGCGTAAATCTTGGCGTTCCCCAGGCGGTCTATCTTCATGCTGAAGCCGCACTGAGACGCCAAGCTGGGCGTGAGGAGGGTGGAGGAGTTGTCTGAGGAAGAGGAGGAGGAGGAAGGTAGTCAGACGCATCAAATGACGGGGAAAAAAGGAAATGCTATAGCTTATAAGTATATGTCTATCTATCTATCTTACCGACGACGGCAGCAACTTCCAGAGGTTTTCCTCCAAGCGGCCCGACATCCACACGCAAGATGTTCCCCAGACATTTGGAGCTGATCTCTGGGATTGAAATATCTAGATTAGCATGTAGCATGCATCTATATTAGCATGTAGTATAAAAATTACACTCTGATCCTGTTTGGGATCGAAAAAAAAAACCCCTACGTATAGGAGGCTTCTTCTGAGCCTCTGTGTTTACGAGCGTCGTCAGGAGAATCAACCACCTTAAAAAGGGAGAATCATCTTTAAAAGTGACAAAAAATATGGAGATCTGAGTGAAAGCGGAGGAAAAGAAACCAAACCAACCCCAATCCAGCTAAACGACCCATGGTGCACGAGGCGGCAGAACACGTCTCCTTGTTTTTGCAGGTTTCCATGCGGTGAGATGGAACTCCAGCCTCCAGAGGAGCTCCTGCTCAACAAGTAGAAGCTCACACAGGTGGATCCCGTCACGGCTGATGGGATGATTGTGTCGACACCGTTTGGTTTGAGTCCTCTGACTGACAGATGGATCTCTAGAAAAGTCCTTTCATATCTAAACGGTGAGTATCGATAAAAATCTGCTCTGACAGTCCTCTGACTGTAAATTATGATTTGACGGTTACGAGTTTGGCTTCGGATCAGGGCTGATTGAATGTTGGGCCTTGACAGAACCGTGAATTATGAGCGTTAAGGACCTTGAGAGTCTCTGTGGTGGAGGGGCCGACCTCTTATCCTTTAACTGTCACATGCTCTGCAAATTCTGAGCTTTTCTAGTTACTATGAGTCTCTAAGTTACCCCGTAGTGAATCTGCGGGTCTGGATCCGGGTCCTGTCCTGGCCCACATTCGCCTGGTGATTCATCCCTGGATGTGGTTCAGGAAAACTTCAAGTGTGTGTTTACGTTAATGAGACAGATAGACGTTAAACCGTTGCATTAAGTCCAGGGAAGATTCCAACCCCACGAGGGATTGACGCAACGAGGCGTTCCCACTGAGGTAAGATGATGGATGTTTAAAGCTGCCGGAGTATTTTGTAGATTATAAATGTTCAAGCAGTTTTCTTGCGTACCTTAAAGTGTGTGTGGCATTTCCTCTCTGCAGCCAAGTGTAGAGTTTCATGCTGCCAGCAGTGCTTAGGTTGGAGATGTTGGAGTGATTTAAAACGATCCGCTCCGGTTGCCTTCCGTCCAAACTGCTTCACACAAACTAAAATAAAAAAAAACAACTATTTCAATTATGTTCAGCATGAATAATAGATGAAAATGTGCTTAAAATTAATGTTAGATCATCGATTTAACAGCTAATCAATACGGATGCATTATTAAATTACCCTCACTGTATTTACAACAGGGTTTTATCCAGTTTACCAACATGTCAATTTAACTCTTATTTCATGTGCTTGAATGTTTTTATGATGATTTTTTGCATTTTTTTTCTATGAATACTTTATTTTCTCTATATGAAAAGTTTTTATAAGCTGCTGTTTATAATTTGGAGTCGGTCTGATCTTTTTAATGTGTATATTTTGCGGATTTGTTCTTTTTTGAAGGTTTGTGCTTTGCTTGAATATTTGGGGGTATGGCCATCGGGTGGATCCAGGGATGCTGAAATCCGATTGGCCCCTGAAGTTCACCTGTCCAGCCTCACCTGTGATAATAATGATGCATTTAGATAGGATGGGACTTGAAACAAGAAATAATTCATGTTTTTTTACTTCATCTCCATCCAGTTTGTTCCCAGTTAATTTCTGCCTCACATGGCAACAACATCATGAATGTATGGAAGGAGTTTCAGTAACATACCCAGAAGGAATGAAGTGTCTCTAAATCTGATTCAAATTTCATGTCAATAATGTTGGTTAGAATTAAGAATTCCGATGTAACTTGAACACCACAGCTGGTGTCTGGATTTGCAGCATCATAACAGATCAACAGAGAACTGGAGATGCTTGTTTGTGCAAAGTTTTTTTTAAATTTTGATATTGCAAACATATAATAATAATAATAATAATAAGCAATGGTTTTCCAATGAACTTAACATCCATGAATTATTTTCTCTCCTTGCAGCCTGAAGGCTTTGGCTTGGGATGCATTCCTGCAGCTGATGCATCAGCAGATTGAAACGTGGTTTTATGGTGTCCTGCAGAGCTCCACACTAAAACACGATAATAAATGTCCTACATTAACCATCAGCGTCATGTCGTTCATTCAGAACCGTCCCTCCCGCCCCTCCCCGCTCCCTGTAACGGAACAAACTGCCTCCGCTCCGCCGTCCCGCCTCCAGCTCCTCTCGTCCCGTCCGAGCGGCTGCAGGAGCCGCACTCGTCCCTGCGCAGACCCGCCTGTAGGTGCGCCTCTGTTTGAGGTGTTTGCGACAATGTGAGAACTAAAACATCCCGGATTAAAAAGTTGTTTCATGGAAAGAAAGGCTCTAAGTGCAGGTAGGTGTCGGCATCTTCATCCGGTTCTTACAGAAACTAGAATTACTGAAAGGATTTTGGGGGGGAGGAAATGTGACACATCCGTGCGTAAATATCAAAAAGAGTGATGTTATGCGCCAGAATCCAATATTTATGTCCCATAATGCTAGAAATGATATTCTGGTTCGGGTTCAACTTGTTGCCCCTGCTTACCTCCGGGCTGCGTCCCGTTCAGGGTCTCTGGAATCCGGTTCTGGTGGTGATCCTGGGCTCCAGCCCTCAAACAAGTGACAGCACCTCACGCTTCTTCCAGCCAGAGCCATTTCCTGTGTCTCTATTGATTTTTTTTCCCTTCAGAGGACTAATGTGTTCTGCAAACAGTGCAGTCAAATCTCTTGATAAACATCTCTCCACATAAATGTACCACTTACAAGCTTCACTGGGGGGCCAGGGGTGCAGCTAGAAGCCGTTTGCTGGTGTCCAAACCCCGGGAGGATTCATGTTTGGGTTGATGATGATAGTTGAGGAGTGTTCAGAGGGTTTAAATACTACTGGTGGTTTTATTTTGGTGCTAATATAAATCTTATGCAAACTAGATTTGTTTGACATGTAGGGGAAAAAATCTGAGGTTTCAATAAAGTCAAAACATGACATTAAATTTGTGACAAAGCAAATTGACACGATGCTACACACTCCTTAATTTGAAGTTGGTAAAACTTTTCTGATATTTAATCTCTAATATGCAAATTAAAATCATAATTTTTTTTCTGTTAATCTGACTTTTTGTCCCCACAATATTTCAAATTTACTCACCAAATCATTTGAAATGCTTGAAGTAAGAACTTGATGTTCTTTCCTCTGTAGTAATATTGTGGCATGCAGAAGAATCCATATCTGTAGTAATAATATAAATAATCTTATAATCCCTGTCGATTACTTTTTTAAAAACTTTTTTTTTAATTAATTACTCTTTTAAAATGTGTTAAATTAAATATTTAATATATCTGTGCAGTTTTACCTTTGCTGGTGGGACTGCAGAATTATAATATTCAGCTAAATATGGGAAAAGTCTGGGACACACCATTGAATGGAATGTCTCTGTCTGCAGGACAATGGGGTATGGGCAAATCCTCCATCGGCGGGGGGCCGAGGACAACCAGGTCCACCTCAATGTGGGGGGTGTCCAACACAAAGTGGATCCCGACACGCTGCTCCGCTTCCCCCACACCCGCCTGGCCCGTCTGCTGCGCTGCCAGAGCGAGGCGGCCATCCTGGAGCTGTGTGACGACTACAGCCCGGCGGACAGGGAGTACTACTTCGACAGGAATCCCCGCGTCTTCCTTTGCGTGCTCAACTTCTACCGCACGGGGCGAATACACATGATGGAGGAGCTGTGCGTCTTCTACTTCAGCCAGGAGATCGAGTACTGGGGCATCCAGGAGCTCCACTTGAGCCCCTGTTGCACCAACTGGTACCACGAGAGGAAGGAGTGCGTCCAGGACTGCGACTGGGACCTCAGGAGCGACGACCAGCAGCAGCTGAGCTTCGACTCTTCCTTCGAGGAGCTCTCCGCCCTCGATAAAGATCTGGCCAAGTTCAAGGGCGCCTGGTGTGCGGAAGTGCGGAGCTACGTTTGGCTCCGGTTGGAGGATCCGGGCCACTCGAGAGGCTCTAAGATCATTGCTGTGGCTTCCCTCAGCTTGGTCCTGACCTCCATCGTCGCCATGTGCATCCACAGCATGCCCGAGTTCCAACGAGTGGACGACAATGAGAGACCCATAGAGGACCCCATCCTCACCGTCCTGGAGGAGATCTGCATCGCCTGCTTCTCCGCCGAGTTCATCATCCGGTTGATCGTCGCGCCGTCCCGCAAGAAGTTCCTGGGAAACCCCTTGAACATCATCGACGTCGCTTCGATTTTGCCCTTTTACGCCACTCTAGCTCTTGAAACGGCCGACAAGGAGAGCACGGAGGAGAGCGAGGACTTGGAAAACGTAGGCAAGGTGGTGCAGGTCCTGCGACTCATGAGGGTTTTCCGAATCCTCAAGCTGGCCCGCCACTCCATCGGGCTTCAGGCGCTGGGCGCTACCGTCCGCCACAGCTACCAGGAGGTGGGTCTGCTCCTCCTCTTCCTCTCGGTGGGGATCTCCATCTTTTCGGCCCTCATCTACTTTGCGGAAAAGGAAGAGAAGTCCACGGATTTGGGGACCATCCCTTCGGGCTGGTGGTGGGCAACGATCACCATGACCACAGTCGGATACGGAGACACTTGCCCGGAGACTCTGGCAGGGAAGATCGTGGCCACATTGTGCATCATCTGTGGACTGTTAGTGGTGGCTCTGCCCATTACCATCATCTTTAACAAGTTCTCAAAGTACTATCAAAGAAATAAAGCCATGGAGGGTCAGTGCATCGTCAAGCCTGAAAGGAAAGACCCCGAACTCCCTTATTACAGCATCAGGGACCTTTTCACAGACGGTCTTTACCCCTTTATTGGAACGTTCACCTTTAGAACCAATGAGAGCAGCGTAGGGGACGACACGGATGCTTCCAGTCTCCAGGATATAGAGGTGTACGATAACGACACATGTGAACACGAGGCAGCCAAATGAGATTACTGCCATTTCCCCCTTCCTTTACGACCGCAAGTAAATGTGAGCCTCACAGGGCAGAGCGTTCCATCACCAACCCCAAGACTCCCAGCGCCGTCTACCTCCGGCAATTTGGCAGAGAAATACATTGGATGTGAAATCTTTCTTTTTTTCTCTACAGGGGAAGAGCTTGTGAAATATATAGCACTTTACCAGCGCTGTGTATTTCCAGGAAATCAAAGGGGAATGGTCTGAACCTTGCTCAGAGGTTTTGAAAGCCCATTTTCTGCTTGAGAAAACTGCAATGATGCATGTTGGAGGCCATAATGTTAATGTTTCTCAGAGTAATGCCCTATATCGATTGGTCCACTCGCTTGGAAGTTCAGGCCCAGGAAAGGAAAGTCCAGAGAAACCACAGTTCTGCTTCACGTGTAAAATTTGTACCATAGATCTTCCTAGTTGACTGACGTTGCACCGTCTGCATGAACGACAGAGTAAAGGTCTTCTTGGCATGCTGGGTGATCCCTCAGTCGTAACTCGTAATAAAACTGAAACGAACAAAACGTGCCTCTTTGTGTGTAATTTACGTCCGTAGATCCACAATAACGCAAAGCAACACTTCCTGGTTGAGCTAATGTATTTTCATTGTTGGGGACAAGGACAGAAACCATAGACAGAACTTTCCTTATTGTGTTGTGTTTCTATTGATTTCCTGTCGGCTGTTATCACCTCCGGCTGGATAAGCCGTCGTCCTATTTGAGATCTTTTCATGATGTGGGTCTCTGAGGCGTTGACAGGAGGTATGTCGTCTCCGAGAGACACTAAATGTCACTTCCATATTTCATCGGTCGCAGAAAATCTCAAATTGTCGAATGATTTTGATCAAATTATCTTTATATCTGCTCCTAAACGTAGGTAAAAGACAAAATGCATCCAAACCCTAACAGATTAGCCATTACTGTCTCATCATTTGTTAAAAGTACTAAATGAGTTTCGATTCCCGGTCTTCCCGCATCACATAGCCTATTAGCATATTGCTAAATCCACGTTATGTTTTTTTTGGCCTTGTCAGCTGCCATTTATTGGAATGAGGCAAGCTTTGATTCTCAATCAATAGTGCACTTGAATAGTCTCCAAGTTGGACTAGAATAAAATGCCACCATGAGTTTTACTTCAAGCCAAATAAATGGAAGCAAGAGAGGCGATTCGTTTGAGGCGTTGCAGGATGATTGGCAGTTAAGTGTAAAAGGAAGTTAATTTCGCCATAAAATGATTTATAAAGCGTGACTGATTGATTGATTCCCATCCTCCTTACAGGATTGACTGATTTGGCTAAAGCTGTGAAAACTGCTTCTACATCTTCCGTACAAAAAAAAAAAAAAACTACCGGTGGGATTTTGGGACAGTTTTAATCTCTATAATCTGAAGTCTTTTGAGCAGTAATGTCTGTATTTTTGTTCCGGAATCCATCACGGATGAAAACCATCTTTTCTTCCCGCCTCATGGCTTTGGCCGTGGCTCCTGCTGAGGGAGGGAAATGTCAATATTCTGTTGGGAAAAAAATCAATCTCAGCATTGATTTTGTGCCATGGTTTGTAATGCCTGTGAGCTTCTCTCACCTGAGTGATTGTTTGAGGGTGGTGGCAAATAGTTCTCACTGTAGTCACAGTTACAGATTGGATTGAGCTGAAACAACCCAACAAGTAAGGATCCTTCATTATTGCCTCTCCGACCTGAGGGCATGAGCTGTGATTGGTCAAAACCGAATCAATATGAACTTGAACCCACTTGGGAAAAACCCACAGATGTGGGTGTCTTGATGTCTATTGCATTATCAGAGTGTTTGCAAAATTCTTTTGGAATTTTCCCGCCTTTTTTTAAGCGGAACTCTCCACGTTAGCCGCTAAGCTAAAAGTAGACTCACTTGAAATGAGTGTGTGCATGAGATCTGCAGGAAGATATCACATGTATGTAGATTTTTGTCACTTTTTTCATTGTATTTTATCTTCTTTGTTGTTTCTGCACACATTTTTTAATGTCTTAAAGGTATAAATTTGGCTTTAGCATCAAGTCACGTCCTGATTTTCCCCATTTCACCCTCAAACGGGACATGACTGACTTCGGTCGGGGTGTAAGTGTTTATATAAAAGGGAAGAAATCCATTTACCTGTAAAGGTCACGGCAAGTAAATGTCACCATTGTGTAAATGAAATGGAGAGTTGTTCCGCCTCGGGGTTTCTTTAACTTTAAACCAAACATCAAACCTCCCCTGACATTGAGGCCGACGCGAAGTCACTGCCGGATCAGATGAAGTCTTCACTCGAGCTGATTGGATGCAGCGGAGCGTTAAACCGCTGAGATAAAAAATGTCACAGAAAGATCGAGTACTTGTCAGAAACAATTTGCTTTCTTGAGTTGGAAGTAAATACGAATTAAAGCAAAAATAAAAATGAAACTGCTTTACGGTCGACGTCTATATTTGTCAGGAGAGCAGTGGCCGGTTTTCACGATTGATTCCCTTGTTTTCACTCAGGAGGATAAAATTCCATAATGCTTTAAATGTCTAAATATGGTCCCTGTTTTGCGGAGTCATCGCCCGTTCCGGCTCCCGTTTCGGAAAACGGTCGGATCGCTTTGAGTCGGCCATTATCAGCCGCCGTGTGGTTTCAGCTCAGGGTCAGATCCAACAAAGACACCACTCTGTTTATATTTGGACCCTGTCTTTCCCCCTCATGCAGGGTTATTATAGCATTACTAGATGGACGTTGTTATTGCGCACGTCCATAATCATTTATTACTTTGACATGAGGCGAGTTTTTAGGCCATAAATCTGCCGTAACTCTATAAACAAGGCTTTTTATGCAGGATGCTTTACGCTGTCGTTGACCTGCGACCTGCTGAGTTGTCTTCATTTCAGATGCAAATGTTTCAAAGGAAACTTGATCTTTTGAGTTTAATGTTTGAAAAAGTAACACAAAGTCCAAGGATTGGTGTGTTTAAGGACTTTTTAAATTAAAAAAAAGGATTTCATGGTGAAATTTCTCAAATCCTTCCAAATCTTTTAGATGTTTTTACCGTCCCACAAAACTCCTTCAGTAGTTTCTGTGAAATATCCCCAAAAAAATGGGTTATAAACAAATTCCAATGAACCCAACCCCCAAAAAATGATGTGCTTTTTCACTTGTTTCACAAAAACAACCATGCAGGACCAGAATCACCTTTATTTCACCTCGGGCTCTGCAGTGGGACGTGCTTCATTATTACCCTCCATTACAGTTTCTGAAAACCCTGAAGCAATTAAGAAGCAGCGATAAGAGGTAATCTATCGTCCCCTGTGTCGCCGGCTGTGCCCCCCCCAGAAGACAATTCAGGCCTCGAATGTAACCCGACCTCTGTCGTCTGCCCTCGACCCGCCATCGGTTCACGGTGGCGGCGGCTCCTCGGGGAATTCGCCTCCGCAGAGGAGTCGTTTCCCGTTCATTTGGACACCTGAGGTCACAACCTGATTGGTGTTTTAATGTTACACGTTAATATATCAGCATTTTACTTTGACAAGCTCGTGATGTCAAATTAAATTAAAAGGCTAATAATGCACATTTTCCTAATTAATGTAATGTTGATTTTAATCTGCAGCATCTCTCTATGCAGATAATAAATCCTGACCCTAGAATCCCGACCTCAGCTTTGATCAAACCTGCTGGATCTCATCTGGATGAGTCATTCCAGTCATGCCGCGGAGAGCCAATCAGGATGCAGAGCTCTGCCCCCTGGCCCAGTCAGCAGATAGATGCATGAGTTTTTAATGACCAAAAGCATCCATGCATCCATTAAAGCCATCAGCTGGAAGTTACATCAGGGAGGTCTTCCTGCAACCCCGTCTGCTCATCAGATGGAAACTGCTTGTGTAATGCTTGTACTGCATAATTGTGTCCACTCAGCCTTTCAGAACGTCAATAAATGTCTGTAATTAAAAATCAATGGAAATGAGCAGCTTTATTAAACTCTGCTTTGGCTCCGGTTTAGTTTCTTTCATGGCAACGCGCCCTAATCCGTCTCTGATTGGATGTTCGATTTATGGTCGTCTTGAGTGTTAGTCTTTTCTGCAGCGTTTCTGAAAGCGACTCTTCCTCTAAGATACAAGATGGAGGAGATCATCCATCTTTTAAAGGTAGTATCAATGGTGCTGTCATTGTGACCAACGGCATTAATCTTTGCAGAATAAACGGGACAGACTAGAACAACGGTGATGGCAGACTGAGAGAAGACTCCAAGAAACGCCTCAAACAGTCTATTTCATGCTAGACTTTGACCTCTGGTGGTCTTCTTCCTCTTCTTTGCAGATTGGCTTAACAAAGTAAGACTTCCTGGTCTCTTTCCTCCTACCAGGTATCAAAATCTCCGTATTGGTTACAAGCAGCGTCGCTTTGCGACGTCGATTTAACACTTATAGGGTAATTGACTTTTGCCGTCTTGTGGGATAGGGAGCACTTAACAGAAAACCCCCGAGGGGCATTAATCAAGGGACAACTAGCTGTTGTGTTGCCCAACCTTTTTGTGATGCAGTGATTGCTTTGATTGATCTGTGAGGTTTACTTTCTCCTTTAATGATCAGAACTGGAAGTCAGAGGATTGCCTCTAGGATTGGGTTGGGTTACCGCCTCAAGAGATTGAGACTAAGAGTCTTGGGTTTTTTTGTTCACAAGTGGCGGGAAAGAGTCAACCTATGCTCACCGTTGGTCATGAACTTTTGGGAGTGATCAGAGGAGTAAAATAATGGCTACAAGCAGTAGAAGTGTAGGCCTTCGTAGGATGGCCAAGCCTAGGAGTTTGAAAAGAGTCTTGCTCCTTCCTGTCCAAAGGAATTGTTTTCAAGTAAACCCAGAGCTCGCCGTGGAGATTTTGTGTTAATATTGTGTTACGTAACGTGTTTCCACCAATACTAATAGTCTTGGCGGCTGAGGCGAATGAGCGTTTACGTAGGGATCCAGATATGGGTGCTGTTTGAGTCGTAACTCTGTGAGTAATGAACAGCGACAGTTTGTTTACCTGCAGATGTAAACCGAACAATCCTGTCTGATTATATGGACGCTGCAGAGGACAGCCCACGGCTTCCCGTCTAGTTATTACCATCAGGACACTTGATTTAGACTCCAAAGCACCAGAGAAGATGTTCCTATCTGCGAAATGCAGAATAATGACTGAAAGATTTACAGCAACTGCAAGCAAATGCGGTAAAAATCATGAAATAAACCAGGAGTGCGATGAGATGTTGGATTGTCAGTATATCACTGCTGTCATATTTCTGTGATTTTATTTGCTTTATTGATTTTTGTGTGCCAAGAAAAGTTGTAAATTCTAAATAAGTTGTTTTTTTCCTCCAAACCTTGAGATAAAGTGAGAATTATTGTTTATTATAACAAAGTGAGATGACAAACATCCAAAACAGGAAGTTTTAATCTGATAATTTACATCCCCAAAAAATTACGTGGACCTAAAAGTTTGAATAATAATTAAACTTCTTCTAGACACTTTGGGTAAAGTGCTCTTTGCGTTTTTCTTATTTTTGCAATACCAAAGTTGGCCACTAGGGGAAAATTCAAAGCTAAGCTAATCATCTAAGTTAATCAGACACAACTCATACATTAAGAAGTGTGTAATAATGATTTAAGGAACCTTTTCGCTCCATGAAGGCTAAAAATAACGTCTCTAAAACGTTTTTTTAGGCTCTCGTCTAATTTTTATTCCTTTTTAACCACATGATGAAACTCATAAATAACGGCGCTCAGATTGAGGTAAACCCCCCTATGAGGCGGCGCCGGTCCGAGGCGATCCAGTTGTGCGTGCAGGTCGTTCACTAATGGACCTCTGGCTGCACGCCTGGATCGATGACGGGTCGGTAATAGTGAGGAAGTCCCGATTTCAACAAATCAGGACGCAGCCTTTGCTTTACGCCCTTGCTGACATCGGCTGGCGCTTCATCACGCCCGGCTGAACGAGGGCCGCTAAATCACGCCGGAGGAGCAGGTAAACGCAGGTTGGACAGAGACAACAGTGAATCACAGAGATAACTCAGACCCTTGGCGAACACTACATCACACACCCCTCCCCTCGGAGAGGCGAAGGCTGCATGTTGATGACTTTATGACGAATGACTGATTCGGGTTCCAACGGATCTGATGATGGATCACGGGGAGATGAAACGGCACGCCGGCCAAGATAAACTGTCGGCTCAGGGGTTCGAAAGAAGAAGCCAGAAACATGCTGATGTAGCTAATGTATATGAAGAGTGAGGTCATTTCTGGGGGGGGGGGGTTGGTTAGAGATGATTCACCACCTGTAGTCGGATCAACGGCGTTCCCTTCTGAAAGATTAAACATGAGGAATGGCGTTTTCCCAAAAGTTGCGAAAAAGGAACATTGATTTCATAAATCAAACAAAACCAGCCGAGTAATTTCTTTCGGATGCGACACAATGCGAGAGGGAAATTTATGAATTGCAAATTAGCTTTAGAGACATGCTAAAAGGTCAAACCTTTAAGCAAACGTCTTTGTGTGTTCTGTTTCTAGTGGGGCGACCTTGATTAATGGCAGCATCAGCAGAACTTCTTTGTTCAAGCAGCGAGTCGGTGAGGAATGACCCGGCCAACAAGGTCCTGTTATCTCATGGGAAGATTGGCAGGAGTCAGGAAACGGAGAGCACTCGCTGTGAGTGGGTGGATTTGGCAGACATCGGCCGTCGTCTCCTTCACCCCCAGGGGATTCCACGTTTTTGCCGCGTCGCTCCACAAAGTTGCTGATTCGTAACAAAGGAAGACTTTTATGACCCAAAAGGTGACTTTATTCAGGAAAAGGACAGAACAAGATTAGATTCTGTTGCACCTGTTAGCTCTGTTAGCTTAGCACAGTTGCAGATAATGTAATTATGAAGCTAAGGCAAGCGGGTGGAGAAACAGCTAGCCTAGTTTTGTGCAGAAAGGGCTACGTTTTCTTGACATGTTCTCAAACATTTTAGATTTTTCTCGCATTAAATAAAGAAGCCTTAACATCCGAATGAGTTTATTGCGCCATGTCTGGACAGAACCTCTGCTAGCATGCTAATCTAGGCGCTAACCTCAAGAATAGAATTTTCTGATTTTATTCTATACAACAAAGCGGATAAGTCATTCTCTTAACGTTATATTTGTATTTCTTTCAGCTGAAAGTGGATCTGAAACAGGAATTCCTTGGATTTCGGACCCGCTGACGAGGCGCTAACTCTCCTAGCGCCGCAGCTAACGGCAGGCTAGCTCAACGGCAGGGTCACGCCGCGCTCTGTTAGATTAAACAGCGACATAAATCTCAAAAAACATGTTCGTCTCCAGGGACACATACGTCTCAGGCATATTGCACAGGAGACAAATGGACTGGGGCGGTGGGGTGGGGGGGGGGGTTTATTTGCATAACCATGAGAGCGTAATGCTGCTGACGCCAGCTAAAACACCCACACTGATTTAATTCCTTCACACCAGGAAGAGGGATCACGTGACCTGCAATTCCAGAGAGAGGCGTCGCAGGTCGCGGGGTCACACCCGAAGATTACGTCCCTCAAGGCCGCTGACTGGTGGTGGTTTTGCTGTTACTCAGCCGCCGCCGCCGCCGTCATGAAAATGAAACGATTTGTGTTCGGCGGGGAGGAGGTAAGCCGGAGGGATTCCAAAAAGTTCAAAAACGCTTAAAAGATGCTAAATGTGGCTAAAGGCGTAAAGAAAACTCAACATCCATCCAGTTCAACATCTTTTAATTCACTCTCTTGTTTTTTTACTGCGTCAAACGGAGGAGGGACATGAAGAGCGGGAGATTGGCTCACGTGTTGGAGCTCGGTTTTATTACATGGATGACATTGACCTGCAGCCCCCCGCCTCACGTCCAGGATATGATTGAAGTCTCACACCAAGTGGCTCAAACATAAATCCTTTTTAATGGATCAGATGCAGAGCTCTGCTGGAGGAGACCCGTGGATCTTCATGGACCTTCGCTCAGGGAGGTTCTAACACAACCGTTTGTACATGTACATGAATAAATAGGAGAATGACGATGCTGCATGATGCACTGATGGTTTCCCACTTTATCCACAGAAGAAGACTCGGGAGGAGGAGTCTAATCTGCAGGAGCCATTGGGGGTGGGGGTCACTGAACGCTGTCAATCCGTCGGTGCAGAGAGAGACAGGATGAGTTTGTTCTTCATGACCTCGTGGTGGGAGGATCTGCATCTCCTGAGGTCGACGGGTTCGTCTTCACTTCACTGAGCACACTCCTTCAGTTCATGTCACCGCTGATCAATACCGTATTTCCACCACACCCCCGTGTCTGCAGGCCTTTAGGCCCAAATGTCATCCAGAATCTGATAATTTACCGGATTAATATTTATTTTGGGGATTTTTCCTTGAGGTGACAAGAACAGGTTGTTTCCTGTGAAATAAGGTTTTAATATTTTAATATTTATGGACATGTTTGTGTAAATAAAAAAACCTTCAATCTTGATCTAAATAGACAAAAAAAAAAAAAGTGTCTCAAAATTCCCTGCTGCTTTTCTGGCCCTCTGTCGCCCTCTGCTGGTGTAACTACACATTAAATAAAATATCACTTTTCAGAACAGCAGATTTTATTTTATTTTTTAATAAAAATTTCAATTCACAAGTTATATTGCAACGGACATGATTAGTTTTTATATTACCAAAATCATTCAAAAACGCAGTATCATAAATATATGGCAATCTTTATATATACTTTTTTGTACACGTTCATTTTTGAAGGTCCCTTAAATTGTAAAAACAACTGAATACCAACCGTTAAAGTCTGATGGAAATCTGCAAAAAAAAAAAAAAACTCTGCACAGTATTTACTTTAGAAATAGATTTTAAATACAAGCTCTTCCCACGTCTTTAAAAAGCACAGCTGCTATAAAGTGAAGATTCATTTGATCTGAAGTTTTTATGGCGAAACTTTTTCGCCATAAAAATGTAGAACATTTTTGACGTATATTCAATTAAATAAAAAGGACATAAAAAGGCCAATATCAGCCACAAACAAAAAAAAAAAAAAAAAAAAGCAGAAGCATGTAGTATAAGTGCATTTACAACAAAAATAAACCTGAAACTTTAAAAAGACAGATGCGTGAAAGCGTGGAGTGTGACATCACGGCTGATTGGGTAACGATCAGCCAATGACGGAGCACGAACCTCGACGGGAAGACGTCACTTTGACCTAGTATCCGTTTCCACCGTTCCCTTTAACGTTTGGACGTCCGGCTCCTCCCTGTTTGCTCGTTGCTCCACCTGTTCATCCGTGTGTGTGTGTGTGTGTGTGTGTGTGTGTGTGTGTGTGTGTGTGTCAGTGCCAGTCTTCATCATCGTCATCCTCAACCTCCGCCTCGGAAGAGTCTTCCTGACTGCTAGCTTCCGTTTGTTCCGTCATTCCGTTCCCGTTTCCTCCGCGTTGAGCTGCCGCCGCCGCCGCCGCCGCTGCCGCTTCGGCCGCCCTCCTGGCCCGCGCTTCAGCCGCCGCCTGCTCCTGTTCTTTCTGCCGGAGCGCCGCCGCCTTCTTCTCCTGCTCGGCGTGACTCTTCATGTGAGCGCTGCGACTCTTCACCTTGTAGAACACCCTAAGATGGAGACGCGGCGTTACACAAGACAGGAAACGCCCACAAACTCCTGCGAGGACGAGGGATTACGGGCCGACCTGCCGAAAGCTGCAAATATTGACTCACGCATGAACGTTTTAAGATAAATACGCAGAATTTAATGAAGATAAAACGTCAAAAAAAACCCACTCAAAAACACCAAAACGGCAGAAAACGCTGTGTAAATTTTAATCCCATCAGCAGGACGATAATCAAAGATCAAACAGTTTAATCTGAAAACGGCTGATAATCCTCCTGCAGAGGGGATTAGGTGTGCCTGGTTACCACGGCGACAGATCCAAATGATAAGACGATGACATCGTCTTTGGACCGGAGGCTCGACAAACCGGCCCGGCGGCACACGCCCCAGGCTCCCGACGGGTTTCCCAGCATGCATCAGCCGTGCAAGCGATTCCAACTCTTCCTCCTCCTCCTCTTCCTCCTACCTTCCACATTTCTTGCAGGGAAAAACCGCGTCCGGATCCTGGGGGGGCTTCGCCGCCACTTTGCTCTTCTTCGCCGCGGGCTCAGCCCGGTGCCGGGGGGCCGCCGGCGCCATCAGCAGAGCCTCCGCCTTCGCCGTGTCCGACTCTCTGATCATCACCACAGACCCCGCCTGGGGGGGGGGGGCAGAAGGAGGGAAACGCTAAAGCGATGGAGCGGCGTCTATCAGGAAGCCGTGGGCGTGGCCCCGCCTGTTTTTAGGCGTGGCTCACGTGGCGTTTGCGAACACACTCACGTAGTCGTGCGCCTGGAGCGACTGGGCGACCCGCGCCTGCTGGCTGCTGACCTGGATCGGATCATACGACGCCTCCGTCGCCTCGGCGCCGTCGCTCGGCTTCGACTGCTGCGAACTCTGGAAACCACATCAGGGACGAATCAGGATCCTGGATCTGGATCCTGATCCTGATCCAGATCCAGATCCGGATCCCCCACCTTCACGTCCACCACCGCCTCCGACAGCTTCTCCGACGGCGAATGCGGCGGCCCAAAGGTCAGGATGCCGTTGCGGCCGATCTTCACCTGCTTCTTGTAGGTGTAGTAAAACTCCACGCACTGAGAAACCGTCTTGGAACGCACCTTTAAAGGTAAACAACAAACAAACAAACAAATAAACAACAACAGTTAACCCATTGGCTGCCGGTGCACGTTTAACGCCGTTTTTGCTTCCGTTCTCGACGGATCCCAGGATGCTTTGCTCAGAGCGACACGCGTGTGTTCTCGTTCTTCCTCTGTTCCCTAACCGGATCAGTCGTCATGGCGACAAATTCCACCATTAGAAGCCTGACTTTCCACTGACAAGCTCCGCCCAGCTCTACCCGTTGAAAAACGTAATGAAATACTGACAACCCCCCCACATTTTGAATAACTTTATCGACAATCGTACCAGTTTCTGCACCATGAAGAAGTCCTTCCTGTAGGCGGAGATCCCCTTGTTGAAGTAGCGCTTCTCGTCTGCGGTCCAGCAGTCGGAACCTGATGGCGGGTGGAGCTTTGGTTGAAGGAGACGTTTAAAGGAGGGAGGATGGGGGAGGAGAACGCCGGAGGGACTCACCTGAGTAGTGATAACCTGCCAGGTGGTGACCTTTGGGGAACACGGGGTCCTGGAGGATCAGACGCCGCAGCGTTTCCTGAGAACGAAACCAAAAAAATTGCAGCGATGTTTCGGGAACATCCTGCAAAACGCGTGACGATTCCACAGTTCTCACCAGGAAGTCGCCTCCACATTCGTGGAAGCAGTGAAGCGCCACTTCCTGGTTGGTGCCGCCGCCGCTGAGCACGCTGGAGCACGCCATGCTCATCAGAGTCTCCACTGAGGAAAAAAAACAAACACAAAAAGAAGGATGGGAGTCAGCGAATGAGGAAGAGACGGACGATTAAAAAAAAAACAACTTCCGTCGAGAAAAAGTAGAAGCGGATACAAACTCCTCTCGTCGTCGGAGGGTTTGGCGTGGGCGTCGCCCGCCGGGAGCCACACCAGGTCGGCTTTGTGCTGGTCCGACTGGGAGGAAAGCGGATCCTGTAAATCCGGAATATCCGCCTGGTACCTCTGGCCGATGTTGATGCGTCTGGAAGAGAGCGGAACGCCAATCGATCGGCGTTCGTAGATACCCGGCGTGGCCAGTAGGGGGCGGCGAAACTTACGGTTCCAGGCTAACTGGAGTGGGGTCGGTGATGGGGGGCAGAACCGGAGGCGTGATTTCTGAACTCGCTGTAAACAGACACAGTAAAAACGCGTCAGAGATTTCTTAGTTGGTGGTGGTGGTGGGCGGGGGTCGGATAAACGATGGCATCGGCGAGTCGGACTCACTGGAGCGCAACAGGCTGCGCTGCGCCGATTTGGGCGTGACCTGGGGAGGCAGGATCTGGTTGCTGGCGATGTTGGTGAGGAAGGTGGAGAAGTAGAGCCCCGATCCCTCGCGGACGGGCGACAGGATGGGCGGGGGCGTGTACGGCGGCAGGGAGGCGGGGTTGTCGGGGAGGCGGACGGGCGAGCGCAGGTTGCTCTGGTAGGAGCTGATGCTGGAGTAGAGCGACGGCGGGATGAAGGTGGAGGGTTTGTGGGGGGGGATGATCAGCGGCTCCGGCCGCGGCCGACGTTTGAATTTGGATTTTCCGTCCTCGTCCAGACCCGGATCGGTTTCCCCGTCCTGAGGGGGGAGAACGGGAACGTTTAAGACAGGGGGGGTCAAACTCGTTTTCACCAAGGGGCCACATCAGCATAACGACCAGATGTAACTAATAAATGTAACTAAATATAACTGTAACTTAATGTTAAATAACTCTGAATTACTTACTCAAGTTACAAACATTATTCGAGTTACAAACATTTCTCTGTTCCAACATGAATCCTTTTAATTTGTCAGGTTATTAAACCCACAGAACTCCATCAATCAAGGATCAAACTATCAATCAATAAAGACAAATAACATCAGACACAAGTTAGGACATTAACTTTGTTCAAAAAGTTTTTGTCAGAGTTAAAATGGGATGAATTATTGCATTGTGGGAAATGTAGTTTTGGTCAAATTCATTTTTGACCTATTCATTTTTAGACACACCTTTCATTCTCTGGTGGGCCACATGAAATGCTGTGGAGGGCCACATTTGGGCCGCGACTTTCACACATGTGGCTTAAGGTTGTTGGTTTTGTTTTTGTGTCTGAAAGCAGTTTAATTATCTCAGCACGCTATGGTGCGTTCAAGTGCGCCTCGTAAAATCGGAAATCTGAACTCTTTCAGACTATACAACTCCTATTCTGTTTCTTGTCATTATATATTTGTGTGCATCTAAAAAAAAACTTTTGAAGCCAATCCAGATGTATTATTTATTTATTCGTGATTAAAATGTTCCATTTCGTGGTTTTTAGCTAGCACGGATCGGCGCATTCCGAGTAAAATTATTCAACCAGAGGTGAGTTAAATGTTAACCAGTTTAATACGTGTGGACAAAGTCACAGATGATTTGTCTTCATGAATGTTTCTAATGAGCTTTTTTTTTATTCTGGTTTGAGCTGCAAATCATTTCCTGGTTGCTTAATTTTCATGATTTCCTTCCATCAGCGATTTTATTTGCATTTCGTCCGGTAAAAAAAACCCCGACGCTCACAGGGAACCAATCAGAACCAGTCGATGCCATTTCAGTAATAATCACCAAATCTCTGCAGGAAACTGACCTGTCCCAAAGCGTCCGTCATGTTGTTCCTGAGGGAGCGCCGGCGGGCCACGATGACGGAGGCTTTGCACTCAGGCTGGACGGGGGGCCGCTCGCCGGCGCCGGGTCGCCCCTGAACCCATCCGCCCTGAGGATCCGCCTGAGCCCGGTGCACCGGCACCGACACGGGGATGACCAGGGGCACCAGGGTGGGCGGTCTGCCGGTGGCGCCGTCCTCCTTTTGGGGTGGGGGTAGGGGGGGGTCACAAAGACAAACAGATGAGGACAGAATGGATGCAGATCCTGACATTTATGACGCAGGAAGAAACAGGAAGTCACCATTTCTGTCAAGCGGCTGATATGATTTGAAAATCTTCACCCGTTAATCGCTTCTGATGTCGCCGAGTCGAATAAATTAAATCAAAAGCAGATTAAAAATTTAAAAAAAAACCCTCAGAACCTGCAGGAGTGTCTCGGCTCACGTTTTCAAACACATGAAACCAGTCCTTCTAGTCCCACACATTTCCGTAGGAGTGCACGCAGCTCCTCGGTATTTATAGCCGAAATGATAAAAATCCAACTGCAGTGAAACTTGAATCTGTTTTTTTATTTATTTATTTATATGTTTAACAGCAGAGAAATAAAAAAATAAAATAAATGAAGTTTAAATGAGATTTAAAGCCAGAACGGAGCAGCGGATGCGAGCAGCGCTATCAAACTTGTTCTGTGTGTGTGTGTGTGTGTGTGTGTGTGTGTGTGTGTGTGTGTGTGTGTGTGTGTGTGTGTGTTATTATGGGAGTGTAGCAGGTTGACAGCTTGACCCCTCCCTAGCTCCGCTGAATGACTGGGAACGCGTCTGAGGAATGTGGAGGTGTGCAGACATGCAGCCGCTCCAACCGTACAAAACGACATGCAAGCTCTGCACAAAATCCCCCTGATAAACACCGTTTGGGGGGGGGGGTTAGGTTGTCAAACATCCCCCCAGCTAAGAGAAAAAGGAATCATCTGACTTGGGCTTGTTTCTGTTTAGCGTAGCTGCTTAAAGACACATAATCCAGTCGCTTTGGGCGCGCCTCGAGAGAAGGCAAACACTAAAAAAAAAAAAAAAAGAAAAAGAAAGAAAAGCCTTGAATCACAAACGCAAGGATATCAGCTTCGTTGGGGCGATAAGCAAATCCAAAAGCGTTTCATGTTGGTCCACGGGCATTTCGACACCAGGACGATTCAGTCGAGTCCTAAGAAACCAAGTTTTGCGGGGAAAAAAACAAAACAAAAAAAACCCGCAGAGAAGTTCTGCGTAGAAACAAAGTTCTTCCTCTTTGGGCAGCTGCTGCTGACTGTCAAACAAAAAACAAGAAAGGCAGAGACTGCAACATCCCGCGACACCCCTGAGTTCAAAATGTTACCCTGACCTACACGTTTGTGCCTCTGTCTTCCTGAAAATATTGCTTTTCGTTTTGTGATTATGTCTCATCAGGTTTTTGAGATGTGTACCTAAAAAGGTGTAAAACTGAAAATTTGACCTTGACCTAGTCTCTCAAGGTCAAGGTTGTGATCTAATTTTCATCCGCTTGCCTCCCTGAATATAACGCCTTGTGTTTCGTCTTTTTTTTGTCTTGAGATACGTGCAAAAAAAAAATGTACAAAAGTTGAAATTTGACCTTCAAGGTCAAGGTCATCAAGGTTAATCCCCTTTGCTGCCTGAATGATCCGCCTCATACTGCAGAGAATACTGAAGAAGACTTTTTTTTTTGGTAGCTGTATCTGGCCGATCTTCCCAACCCAATCTAAGCCCGAGGCGAACACTCAAACGCTTTTATTCTCCACCTTCGTCATCTTGGCCGGCTCCATCTTGGACGCCTGCTGCGCCAGCGTCTCCAGGTTGATCTCCTTGGACGCCCTCCTCCTCCGGCTGGTGATCTGGATCACGCCTCCGGTCGCCGCCTGGCCTTCCCCTCCTCCTCCTCCTCCTCCTCTGCCCACCTGGATGCTCGCCATCCCGTTCTGAGATGGCGCCGCCGCCGCTGCCACCACCACCACCGCTGATGTCGCCTCTTTCGACCCCTGACCCCAGATGTTCGTGGAGGCGGGACCCAGAAGAGGCGACTGCCCGTCTCTGGAAAGCCGACGCGAGCGCCTTGGAGGGGCGGCGGCGGACGGCGACATGTCTGACGTCTCCCCGGGATTCCCGCCCATCTTTTCGGGACACGTCTTCCTCAGCGACCCCGGGTCGTCCGCCTCCTGCTGCTGCAGCTCCGCCGACTTTTTCCCCCCGGCGTCCGACGTGCACGCCTCCGGCGGCGCGTAGCTCGCAAAGTTCTGCGTCTGCTGCGGCTTCGGTTGCACCTGAAGTTGCGTTGCCTCTTGCTGGGGCACGTTTTGTTGCAGTTGCATGTGCTGGAGTTGCTGTTGCCGCTCCTGCAGCTGTTGCTGGTGATATTGCTGCTGCATCTGCTGCAGATGTTGCTGCTGCATCTGATGCTGTTGCATCTGTTGTTGCTGCTGCTGTTGCTGCAAATGTTGCTGCTGCTGCTGCTGCAGCTTCATCTGGTGTTGCTGATGCAACTGTTGCTGCTGTTGTTGCTGTTGCTGCTGGTGATGATGATGCATTTGTTGCTGCTGCATCTGGTGCAACAGTTGCTGCTGCGTTTTGGGTTGCTCTCCGTACACCAGGCCGGGAACGGCCTTGTTGCCCGGGTAAACGGAGTAATACCCCGAGGGCGGGTGCTTGTTGGGCCTGTAGCCGGTCTGGAAGGACTGCAGCATGGGCCCCTGCAGGGCGTGAGACGTCGGCACATGGGGGGGCTGCCCCTGGAGCTCCACCCCTTTATGGGCGTGCTGGTAGGCTTGAAGCTGGGCTTGATGCATGGCGGCGGCGGCGTGCTGCTCCCACTCCAGCCCCCGCCCCTGAGCCGGAGCCTGGTTAGCATCCCTGTAGGCCTCCACCGGCGCCGACAGCTGGTTCTCCCCCCCCAGCGGCAGAGAGACGCCTTCGTGGACGCCTTTGTGGAACGGCATCCCCTGACCCCTGACGTTCACCCCACTTATATAGGGGCCAAAGTTCTGGCCCCAGGCGGTCACGGGGGTCTCCTGGGACCAACCGGAGGGCTGCAGGGATTCCTGGTGCATCCACTTCACCGGGGCCGCCTGCTGGAAGTGCGTTAGATTCTGGGGCCCTTTCTCCGGGTTGTAAACCCCGGAGCCGCCGGCGGAGTCGATGTGACCCGACTCCGGGGGCCCCATTCCGTAATAACCCTCCCCTGAATGCTGCTGCACCGGCTCCTTCATAGCTTGCCGATGCTTCCCACTCTTGTCTGCGTTCACTTGAGGAGGAAGACTCATAATATTCTGTAGTGTGTTCTCACTGGGGGGGGGGGGGGGGGCTCTCTGTTTGAGTGTGTGTGCACAGAGGTAATTCTGGTAGGAAAATATAAATCCACAGCGAGGAGAAGTCAACCCTTCTTCCAGAGCAAAATCTGCCCGTCCATTCTTCTTTTTATGGTGCAGGGGAACCTGGAGGGAGAAAGGAGGAGTTAGACTTTCTTTTTTCTCTCCAGACAAGCCTGCAAAAGCTTTCCCTCCGCAAAGAGGAAATAGAGGCCGAGAAAAGCAAATATAGTCGTAAATAATTATAATAAATAAATCAGGGTATGTTCATGTAAGAGCCTGTTTTTAGATCTTGACTCCCAGGGGCCTGAAAAAAACAAACAGTCACGGCTGTAAATGTGGAGAAGTTTTGCAAACTAAAAGGAGGCGCCTTCATTTTGGTTTAACAAGAAATACAGGAAACGAAGAGAACTGGTGCAATCAGAGGCGCTGATGTGGAGTTACGACCGAAACAAAAAGAGAAGAGAAAAAAAAAAAAACCTGCAATAAGGAAGCGCGTAAAAAAAGATCCGAGCGCGGCCGATCGGACGAGCAGCTGATCCGGACGCGTCGTGCTTCTCGAGGCGGGTGGAGGTGTTACCTTATCGGTGTGCAGGGCCCCCCAAAGCCCGCTCCGTGGAGTCACTTTGGCCCCGATCAAAGTCGACTCTGTGCGGCTCCATGAAGGCATCGAGCGCAACGCGCGTCATGACTCCGAAACAACTTCTCTCCCCCCCCCCAGCTTCCGAGTTTCGTTGCGCACAATATGGCGAACAGGCAGAGTTTACAATCCAAACGGAAACATAATCCAAAGTCCGGATCCAGGCGTGTTATTAACGCTTTAGTCACTATGATGCACAGCAGATCCGCAAAAAAAACCAAACAGTTGCGCTTCAGGAAAACATGCCCACAACTTTCTCTCTCTCCCCCGCATCGAGCGAAACGCACGTTGGACATGCGAGAAACGCGCCCGAGCAGGTCAGATTTTTACTGTTTGTTTTGTTGTTGTTTTTTTGCGGAGATTTTAATAAAGAGCCGCAATAAAATAAAATAAAAATAAAATAAAAAAGAGAAACTCAAGATGAAAGTAAATCCAGTGCGGGTGAAACGCTGCGAAACTGCGCAAACACGCAGAAAGTTGTGCTCCCTGGAACGCACCGCCTCACCCCAAAAACAGCGCAACTCACATCCTGTTATCCAATCCGAATGTCGGGCCACTCCCATTACTGCATCCGTGTGCGTTTGTTTTACAACACGGGGGTGTCTCCGGACGGGCGGGGTTAAAAAAAAAAAAAAAAAAATCAGCACACGGAAACAGCGTGTTGTGATTAATTAAAACCAGAAGTGAAGTCAGGATTTAATAAATACCGAAATCCAGGCGGTGACTCCACCCCGGATTATTCAAAAAGACTTTTCAATAACTGTTAATTTAAATTTTTATTAAATATTTCATTCATTTAAGAGCAGTTTTAAGACTTTGTTTGCTCCATTATGAATTTATTAATTCAATTAATTAATTCAATTTTGATTAATGTCAAATTATCATGAAAACCCTTTATGTTCTGGATTTGGAGATAATTTTGTCACTCAATGTTATTTAAGATTATTTAATTGTACACAAAAAATAGAAAGCTGGCCACAGAAAATGATGAAATTTGATTAAATTTATATTTATTGTAATACAATAAATAATAGCGCAAACCAAATAGATAAATACATGTTAAATAGTCATTATAGAGTCGTTACAGTGGAATTCATCAATAAAAGGCTATAAATCGTATATGGAAGAAAAATAATATTTCTGTTGTTAACGTTTAATATGGAGTCTTCGATAATAAAGACTCCAGATTCGAGGAATGGGTATCCGGTGTCGTGAAAGTAGGTGGTATGACATCATTCGGCAAGAGATAGATCTGGGTAACGCAACGCCACCATGGTGACACCACCGGGGTGGGTGTGCTGTATGCCCTGAGAGCAGCAATACAACAATTGATAATCTCCTGTTACGGTTCCCGTTCCAGGAATCTGACTTTACGCAGCCTGGCAGCAATTTTCTGATTGTTAGTGTTCTCAACAATAACAGTGTGCAGAGGGACGTCCTCTTTGGCCTAAAAACTGTCAAATTCAAGGGCAAAGACTAGAAATATTGATGTTTTAATTATGATTATACAAAGAATAATTAAAATACATATATGCATATTAGATATAATTCTTTTATGGCCTTCATTTGTTCATGTTTCAGCTTCCTGTCATTCCTAATTCTGACTCTGGTCTTTTGGGGATTGCACAGAATTTCAAAACCTCAGGACGTGGCTGATGGATTGGGTGTTTCCCGTTCCGTCACGTCATTCCTCACCGGACAGCAGCCTCCAGTGGACGGTGGGACGGCATGCAGCCGGTTTACAGCAGCGGGGAGGAAAAACCTGGAACGTCACAGAGTCATTTCTCCGGAATGTGTGTGTGAGCAGACAAGAGGTCATCCATTAAACCCCTCACTCACCCCAGACTATTTCTTTAACATTTACATTCTGCCTGCTATTCCTGGCTGCTGAATGGGGGGGGGCGTTGCATCAGAAAGGTCAACCGGGGTCAAGTCTGTGCAGCTGGAAAAATCCACTGGTGCAGGAGCAACCCAGGGGCAGTTATAATAGGCAAACAAGGGTAGTTCGTTTTTTATATTTTGCATCATTTTTCATGCACACAGCAGGATTTCAGGAAGAAAGTTGTCAGCTGAGTGAGGGGATCCTGTGCCTCTGGGGAGCCTGTGCCTCGCAGCGCCCCTGCCTCCCCCTTAATGCGGCTCATCTGTTCCAGTAATGACGCAGAGCTCCTTCACTCGTCCGCTACGGTCGACGCATTTTGATTTTTTGCGTCACCCTCTCCGCTCCGGTTGCGCGTTTCGTCGCTCGGCTCCGTCTGAGGGATGCAGGAGCCTGAGGACCAATCAGGAGAGACTATCCCCGTGACGTCACCACATCTGCTTCGGAGGCAGCCGCTGGGCATCGTTTCCTAGCCATTAGCTAGCGTAGCCAGTAAACACTAGCCAGCCTCCGCCATGCTCCGCCACTATCACCCCTTTTTAAGGTAATTAGCTTCTCGGAATGACCCGGCTCGGTGAGAATACGCCGTGGAGCGTGGAAACCGTTCGGCTTTCACACCGCAATCCCGCAACGGAGCCAGGTACCGCCGCCGGTTACGTTAGCTAAACATCCTAGCTAGCATTGCTAGCGTGAGCGCCGCTGCCGCCGCATTGACCGCTGAGGTGGGTTAGCTTCTCCGGGGGGGGGGGTAGGCGGGCTAATCTGTTCAAACCAGCGGATGGCGGGGGATAAAACGGGGCTGGTTCACACTGCGTTTAAAGCATTTATCAAACAAACCGCGATGCAAACTGCTAGCTTTAACACCACGGCTAATTGAAGGCGTAGCTAGCCTTTGTAGTCATTCAGTTAAACGTTGTGATGCAGGCTCAATGGGATGCTAGCAGCATTCAGCTTGTCTGTTCACCTGCATCACACAGTGATTTTTTTTTTTAAATCTAGGAGGTAAATGGATTTATTTATTTATTTATTTATTTATTTATTATTTCATCATGCAGTGAGGGGTTTGCGTCACTGATGCCAGGTGCAGGCTGGAGCTGAGAGCCCTCAGGATGAGTGGGGCTGGAGAGCACACGGACATCCTGTCAGTGGCAGACGTGGTGAGAGACAGATGGAAAGTGGTGAGAGAGAGATCACACACACACACACACACACACACACACACACACACACACACACACATGTCATCGATGTGATTGCGCTTGCAGTTTTTTGAAAACTCTCATCCTTTCAGTTGAGGAAGATCGGCGGAGGAGGCTTCGGGGAGATCTACGAGGTTTTGGATCAGCTGAGCCAAGCCACCGTGGCCTTAAAGGTGGAATCTGCCCAGCAACCCAAACAGGTGCTGAAGATGGAGGTGGCCGTGCTGAAGAAGCTGCAGGGTGAGCACCGATGGAATAGTTCTGATAAAGAACGCTGATTCGTCGTCTCACGCTTATAGGTTTCTTTATTTGCTTGACAGGGAAAGATCACGTGTGTCGCTTCGTGGGATGCGGTCGAAACGATCGTTTCAACTACGTGGTGATGGAGCTCCAGGTAGGATTTACTCCCATCGATGAGAGTCGAGCGTTTTGTTTATTTGGGCGCTGCGTCATGAATGTGACGTTCAACACACTCGTCTTGTCTCCAGGGGAGGAATCTGGCAGACTTGCGCAGAACCATGACGCGCGGCACCTTCTCCGTCTCCACGACGCTGAGACTCGGCAAGCAGATTTTAGAAGCCATTGAAAGCATCCACTCTGTAGGCTTCCTGCACCGCGACATTAAACCCGTAAGTCAGCCTGACCCTTTATTATTCATGTGCTTTTTTTTCATATGTGTTGAATAAACTGGAGATACGGTACAATCGATTTGCCGTTTTTAATTCTGTGTTGTGACACATTGCAGTCTAACTTTGCCATGGGAAGACTAGCCAGTACCTGCAGATGCTGCTACATGCTCGATTTCGGCTTGGCTCGACAGTTCACCAACTCCAGCCAGGAAGTCCGACCGGTCAGTAATCTGTGATGATACTTGGATTATTATTTTTAAATCAAAGATCCTCTTAAAAACAGATTTTAAGTCTAGCATTTAGCTGTTAGCATAATTAGAGTGACAATTAGGGCTGTGAATTCAAATGTCATCACAAAACTGAGATCATGTGTGATGATGATGATGTTTCTTCAGCTTTCTCATCTCTCCATCATTCATTTATTCTCTTCCAGCCTCGTCCGGTGGCTGGATTCAGAGGAACGGTGCGATACGCGTCAATCAATGCCCACAAGAACAAGGTGAGTCTCTTTTTTTTTTTTTTTTTGCATCTAGGATGAAGCGTAGATCAGGAACCATCTCGTGTTTGGTGTTGCATTTAAAAAATGACATCATCGCCACTAAAAAGATACGGAGGAGACAACAGCACGGTGTTGCATTCAGATTTTATTGCACCGTCACATGTTCCTCTGCATCTGCAGGAAATGGGTCGTCATGACGACTTGTGGTCGCTCTTCTACATGCTGGTGGAGTTCACAGTCGGTCAGCTGCCCTGGAGGAAAATTAAGGACAAAGTAGGAGCCTCTGCGTCAGCTGGCATGGGGTGATTATTTCTGTTGAGTGTATAGACTCAAACCCCCCCCCCCCAATCTGCTCCCAGGAACAAGTAGGAAACCTGAAGGAGACGTACGACCACCGCCTCATGCTCAAGCACCTCCCCTCTGAGTTCAGCACCTTCCTGGATCACATCTTGACTCTGGATTACTTCACTAAGCCTGACTATCAGGTTGGTGTATTTTGCACGCGGTGCTGTTTACCCGCCCCCGGGCTGCCCCCCTGAGGCCTGTGCTTTCTGCGTGACAGCTGCTGACGTCGGTTTTCGACAGCGCCATGAAGAGCCACAGCGTGCTGGAGAACGATCCCTACGACTGGGAGAAATGCGACCCGGAGGAAATGCTGACCATCGCCGCCGCGGCGACCACCGCTCAGCAGTTCACCCGCCTCACGCCGGCGTACCTGGGGTGTTTATCCTCACTTGTCATTATTCTCACACAAATCTGAAGCTTTTTTTTTTAACTCGAGCCGCGGGCTGACCTTCCTTTCTCCTCCGCAGCATGGCCAACGCGTCGGTGCTGCCGGGCGAGCTGCAGCGGGAGAACACGGAGGACGTCCTGCAAGGGGAGCGTCTCAGCGACGCCGACAACTGTCCCCCAATCCCCACGCCCACCACCCAGGGTGGGGACGTGTGGGAAGAGATGGACCGCAACCGCAACCAGAAGCCTGTCCAGCCCATGATCAGGAAGGTCAGTGCGGTACCGATGTTACTGCGTCTATCCTACCCGGGCTGAAGTAGAACCCACACCCCCCGTCTCCTCCTGATTCCTCAGTAGGACACACGTCGGGATCTCGCCTGCTTCACCGTGTCCTCCCTGTTTCCCTCCCAGGTGGTGAGCGAGGACGAACACAGTCAGAACCAGGGGAACCAGAGCCCCAACACCGGCTCCGTGCAGAGCTCTCCCCGACGGGTGCGGTCGGAAACCATGTTCCTGGAGAGGGCGGCTCCGCTGCTGCGGAGGATCAGACACAGTCAGAGCTTGGCGTTTGAGAAGAGGCTGGCGCCGGAGCCCAAACCCACCATCGAGCGTTTCCTGGAGGCCTAGTGAGTCTGGATTCAGGTCACATGACACAAAACGTCCGCCAACGCGCGCAAACGTGACGTAAAAATATGTCGTTTCAGTTTGGGCAAAAAGCGGCCGCTTCTTTCTCAAGTTGGGGAGAAAAGCATCCCGGAGAGGGGGCACGGCGAGCAGACGCCCTCCTGCAACGAGGGTCTCTCCGGCACGGCGACCCCCGACCCCGAGGAGGGCGCCGCCAGCAGCGGATTCGTGGCCGTCAACCTCAGCCCGGTGCTGCAGGAGGGCGACTCCCAGGAGTGGGTGATGCTGGAGCTGGAGCAGGGCAGCGGCTCCGGGGCCGGTAAGCCCCCGGGCGACGCGGCGCGTGAGGACACGCCCCCACCGCCACCTACCGAGACCCTGACCCCGCCCCCCGAGCAGCAGGATGGCCAAAGCACGGCGGCTCCGCCAACGAGTCCGGTCCTGTCGCAGATGTCCATGCCCGGCGCCTGGCTGTTGGGACACAAGAGGCTGCCGGGAATGCTGGGACAGATGGGGAGGGCCCAGATGGAGCAGGTGTGGGGGGGGTTTGGAACCAAGTCACTTTTTATTCACTCAGACGTGATTAAATCGTCCTCTGATCATCTCTCCTGTTCTTCCCAGTCCGTCGGCGGGGCGCCACATTCCCCCGTCCAGGAGAGGAGCGACGCCATACCGCTGGAGGCGCCGTGCGTTAAATCCAACAAACCCCCGGTTGGAGCGGAGCAGGACGGGGGGCGCGCAGAGTCGGCTCCCGCCAAAGGCCCCGCTGCTCACCTGAGCAGTGACCGGGACCCCGAGAGCGACTCTGGTCTCCCCGACCGCTCCTCCGAGCCCAACCAGCAGCCTCAGGCCGACACGGCGGTCACCGTCTCCTCCTCGCCCCCCCCGGCCCCGCTCCGGCAAAGAGACTCCCCCTTGTCCCCGAGATCGAGTCGGATTCCCGTCCGCGACTCCTCCGGCGCCCCCCTGGACTCCCCGAGCCGGGACATCAACCCGGAGAGACGCCACCGCTGGAGCAGCCCGGCCCCCGGGTCGCCCACCCACTCGCCCTCCCCGTCGCTGTCGTGCGACAACCTGCCCGGCGCCCTGCTGAGGGACCGCCTCTCGTCGGAGCGGGGGTCCAGGTCCGACGGCGTGGGAGAAGACCCCCTGTCGCTGTCGTCCTCATCAGGGAGTAAAAGTAAGATCCCCCGCCCCGTGAGCGCCACCTGCCTCCCCGAACAGCTGAAGGGCAGGCTGCAGCCCCGCCCCCCCACTGGGAACCCAAACCTCCTGACCATGAACTACCGGTACGTGAAGGTCTGTAAAATAATTCACGTTCGTTTATTTCCTCTAACGATGTGCCCCCCCCCCAGGCGGCGGCGCTTCCGGGTGCGCGCCAGCAGCACCAGCGACGCCGACTTCCTGTCCAGCCTGACTCAGCTGATGCAGGACCACAACGGGACGCTCCTCAGCCCACCGGCGCCGCGCCCCCGCAGCTCCTCTTCCACCTTGCATCGCTCGCAGAGCTCCTCCCCCTCCCGCGAGGGCGGGGCGCCGCAAGGACGCAGCCGCTCCCCGTCCGGCTTCTTCGCCTGCTCCCCAGCAACCGCACGGCACGCTCACCTCGGGGGGCCGGCCCTGTGGGGCCACGGCTCCACCAGAGGGAGGGGTCTGATCCACGACGCCAAAGGGAATCCATAGCTCTCGTCCGACGGGGGGTGGGGGGCGATGGCGGAACAGCATGTGTAAATACAGCGTTTACTCGACGGAATGTACGTAATGTAAAATGTACGATAAATTGTATTTATTTATTTATTTATTCATTCGTTGGATGTGTTTAAAAAGAAAAAACTTGCATTCGAGAAAAAAAGGACGACCAACTCTTTACCTCCTGTCCCCCCCCCCCTTAACGTGAGACCAAAAACATGAAGGTTAAATACTTGAGGGATGTAAAAAGAAAAAAACGATGCTAACTGTAGATACGCGCCGTTAAAACAACGGTAAACACTAATAGAAAGCTTTTATTCACACTACTAGTAGCCACACATGCAAGTATATCAGCATTCATGTACAGAGCCGGGGGGGGGGGGCATGCAGCCCCCCGCCCCACCCATATCGAACCTCACTCCTGTAAAATGTAGAGCAAACGTCACGAGCGACGACGCGTCGCTCGCTCAGCATCGCCGTGTAGTCGTGTGCTTTTTTCCCTTCGCTAGAAGACGTTCGTCAAACGCCGCCGGCGTTTTTACAACGCTAATCCAAGTGCACTCGTAACGCAAAATATTGTAAAAGGGGCATGAGTCTCATCCCAGATGTTTGTTTTTTTTTAATACATTTATGTATTTTTATCGAACTGCTATCAGATCAAAATACGTCTACGATATAAACCGACGACCATGTATTTATTTCATCCGGTACAAGAAGACTGATTTAACTTTGTCTCATTGTTGTTGCATCTTATTCTCATGTCATTTTAAATATATATTAAAATTAGAAAATTCAATTCTACAGTGTTTTCAAACATTTCCTTGATTTAAATGTCCTCATTCACACATGGTGATATCTTGATTTTGAGATTTGTTTTTGTCTTTTTTTTTTTAAGCTGTCCACAGAAAAAAGTTAATCCCAGGTTTTGAAACACTCAATCCGAACCAAAAGCTGCGACACAATCTGTAGACATGAAGATGTCTGAAATGCTTTCAAATGGAGATAAGATCTGGTTTTTATTCTGTTTTGAAACATCTTTTTTGTAAATGAGGAAGTGTGTGTGTGAGGGTCGAACTCGGCAGATACACACATGTGGGTGAAGAGTCTTGAGTCCAACACAGGAAACTGAAACCACAACAATTATAAACAACATTCTCTTAAAGCTTTTCTCTTGAGTCTCAACTAAAGTTTCCTTTCATTCTGAGCACTTTTTGTTTTTGTTTTTTCAGCTGCTGTCTCCAAGAGCAGGAGAAAAAATTTAACTCTAATCTTATTTTGAGACAAGGTATGGATAAGTGACGTAAAATGGATGTGAAAGTCTAAATGTAAGTTTCAGGATTTAAAAGAGGAAACTCAAATCAAAATTAAAATTTCATTCTCCAAACAAGTGAAGCAACTTCTACAACCTGACATGAAGTCGTACATTAGCAGACAAAACACCGACATCCGCTTTAAAAATGGAGTCGATTAGAAAATTTATGTAAAAATGTTTATAATTCATTTCAGTTAATACATATTTTATGTTCTAATGGAGAGTAATAAAAATGTATGTTTTGGACAACTGCTAACAGCATCAGCTCATTCAAACAGACTGGACCATAAAATGTTTAAAACAACCGCAAATGTGCATAATTTGCAGAATGCATCGTAACAACGTGCTGGAATGATGAGGCCAGCAGCAGAACCACAGCGGTGACGTTCAAAATAAAAAACTGGATCAAGACCTGCAGGTCTAGAAGAGCGGTGCAGACTGTCGGGGGTCGTCCGGTAGCACGCTGATGGAGTCCTCTGCTTTCCCACACAGCATACAGAACATAGTGTACTCCTGCACAACACAACACACATTTAACACACACACACACACTTCCAAGACCGGACAGAGACGATTCCATCAACCGGTGAACGCATCTTACCTGATATTCATCAACAACTGAGAATGTGTATTCGTGCCTGGCGATGACGTGGTCGCAATTTTTACAAACATCTGGAAGGACAGCTGGAGTTAGCTTTGATTACGCACATTTTAAATGTCCTGTGGTCGAGTCTTTTAAAAGGTTAGGATTATTCCCACAAATGGCCAATATCTGCTGACTTATGAACACATTTTGCTCCATTTAATCAAAAGCAAAAACACAGCTTATTATTTTCACACAACATGATCTACCCTGGGACTTTTGCAACACATTACTGTGGTTTTTAAATGCTTCAAGCATTGAGCTGAGGTGTCTAGTCCACACCTGGAAAAACACCCTCAAAGGGACATTAACTGTAGGATGGAGGATCTTCTCCACCACAATGAAAAGCTGGTTTGCTGGCACCTGAAAACAGATGGTTGTCTGCCCTACTGGGAGAACAAGAGGAGAGACTAACGGTCATATGTGACTATCTCCTCCCCATCATCATCCTCTGTGGTTTTATTGCTGATCAGCACAAAGTCCCTCTGGTGGCATTTGGTGCAGCCCAGGTAGTTCATCAGGTAGGAACCACTCTCCAGACAGGTGTTACCCTGGGCAAGAAATCACAGGGACATTACATCAATTACTTTCCTTACTTTAATAATTGTGATTTATTCCAAAGCATCGTCATTTAATGTGTTTTATTATCTTTACTGTGAATAACAAGAATTTCCCCTTTTTCTAGAATCCGGATCTCCCGATTCGGATTCCAGATAACGTTACTCACGGTTGTTAGCGGCTAACTAGCTAGCTTTAAAGTTACTAAATTAGCTTTAGCAACCGTGGCTAGCGATGTTTTACGGTCGCTTCGACTCACCCGGTCCGGGTATTCTTTTAGCACACACCCGTTACACATTTTAGCCTGAAAACCTTTAGAAATATTTGACACAAGCTAACGAGAAGCTAATTGTTATTTAGCTACAACGCCTCTTCCGGTTTGTTGGAGCAACTGGGCGGTGGGCGTGGCTTCGGAGTTGCCTGTCTGCCAATCAGGAAGTATAATCAGATTTCTCTCCAGATATGCAGTTTATATAAAAATATTTCATGTATTTTTACACCACTTTACACTATTTTCATTATGTAAATTTTTAAATACAGGCATAAACCTTCAGCTACCATGATGAAATAAAATATATCCAGTTTCTTTAAATAAATTGGTTGTGGCAGTAAAGAAAAACTACAAGGCAACATAGTTACCAGAATTTAATAATTTTTTTTTCAGCTAACTTTATTTCAAAATGAATAATCGTAAACAAACATATAACAATTGCTAGGAGGTGATATGCAAAAACATTACATTATGTGTATTCAAATAATTTATAAATGATAAAGATATTAAAAGTTTTTAAACCTTTTTTGTTTGATGAACCCTTAATTAATTTTAATCCAGGTTATTGTCTATTAAGTCAAATATAAACTCTATAACAACATTACAACAAAGTTGATTTTATTTAATTTTCTTTCCAATACAATATCTCATATCAACGTCTAGCTCGTTTATTTACTCAGGCGGACACACTTCCGGTCACGTTCAGCGAATGATTGGACGACGCGGACGTAACGTGATGACGTGTGAAAAGAATGGCGGCAGAGCTGAAGTGAAATAACGTTAACCAGTGACTTTCTGCAGGTAATTGTGATTTATTCCTGATTTTAAGTTAAGACAGTTGGTTCAGTTTGCAGTTCTTAAACGGGTATATATTTCCCAAGCATTTCCGGTCACAGAAATGTTTTTAAATAATTCAGCTTTAGTCGTTTTTAGCTGTTGACATTCACATGTTGCTCATGCTAACGCATGACCACGTTGTTGCAGACAGGTTACTGTGGTTTTTATATCTGTGAAGATTCTCTTTCATCCAGGTCATGCTTATGGTTAAATTAATCCACTGGACCTGTAGAAAGTTCTTTAATGAGAGGTGATTAATTTAAACACCTCTGGATGTGGGCCTTGTTTCTGCTTTTCAGACATGATGAAGGTTAAAACTCCAAACGAGAAAGTGGTTAACGCCGCTGTGAGGAAGAGGAAGAAGAAAAGGAAGAAAACTGCACCGAGCCCCCAGGAACCTCCAGATCTATTCTGCATTTTGTGTCGCAGGACATACCCAAGACACGTAAGACATTTAAAAACATTTAAAAGAGCAGTAGTGCTGGGTAATACGGGAATAATGCAACTTTACGAAACATCCATGATGCTACCAGTGTGATTCTGAACCACGCAGGAGGCACAGGTGCACATACACAGCATGCTGCATCACAGGGAGCTGGAGACGGTGCTGGGCATGTGAGTTATATTTCTGGTTCTTGTACGTGAGACGTCTTGAGTCGTTATTTAATCCGACGGCTCTGCCGTCGTGTTGCCCCATCGACAGGAATTCGTTTCACGAGTGTCACGCGTGCAGGGAGTCGTGCATGAGTCTGAACGGCTACGCTCAGCACATCTCCACCGCCGAACACAACTACAAGCTGAACAACCTGATGTGTAGAAACGAGAAGCCCGTCTCCCTGCACAAGACTCTGGGCGAGGACACCGTCAACAGAATCCTGATGAGAAACAAGACGGAGTGAGTGTTATAATCCAGCGTTCTATTTATTTGTTTATTTATTTGACTTTAAATTCTGTTGTTTTTATTTCTCCTCACAGGAAGAAAGAGTTAGGAAAGCAAAAGAAGAAACTGAAGCAGGTGGCTGATTTGAAGAAATCAGAACAACAACAAGCCGCCGCCTCAAAGCGAGTGAACATCAAAATACCAAAACCTACGCAGAAAAAGCTGAAGAAACCCGTACCAGTTTCCAGTTTGACGCCTCCTGCCCAGAAAGAATCCACGTCGTCGTCCCGTCGGCTCGCCGGTCCAACCTGGCAGGTTCCCGACCCGTTTGGGCGATTGAGTCACCAGGCGAGTTTTCTGAGCCAACGCGAGAAACGCCAAGCAGACAAGCGCGTGAGAACAACGGGCGTAACGCCCGCCGTCAGCCAGCAGGGGCGCTGCGGCAAACCGTGTCAGAGCGAAACGGACTTCACCAGCGACGGCTTCCCTCAGAAAGGAGCGATGCTTTTCGATCACGGCTCAACGGAGAGCAGAGGAGCGGAGGGATCGCGGCGTCCCGCCCCGCCCTACGGATCCGCCGTGGCGTGGGACGTCGACGTCGGCGTGATGCTACGGCAAATCAGGAGAGAGCTGGGTATCAGGGAGCCGTGCAGGGCGGACCGCGAAGCTCGGAGGCAGAACAACGAGGCGGGGGCGTGGTCGGCCGATAAAGGCGGAGACAGGAGCGTACAGCTGGCAGGCGGCTCGCAGGACGCTGGTCACGCCACGGCGGCTGCAAAGACCTCTGGGACAACCTCCTCTGCCCCGGCGTCAGATTCCACTGTTCGTCCTTTTAACATCGATCCTGTTGGGACGAAACACGCCGTGGACGTGTCATGTGGCCCAGACGGACCCTCAAACGACAGGAAGGGACCGGCGGCGGCGGGGGGAATCGTCGGCGACCATGACTCGATCGGTCGATGTTCGGCTGCGTCCGAACCCAACCTGGCCATCACCCGCAGGGTTCGGATCGCCCACCGACGGGTCACGGAGCAGAGCAACGGAGACGTCACGCTGCAACCGACCGTGAACGTGACGCTGAGTTTATCGAGGGTGGAGGGAAAGCCGGGCGTCAGGGAGGGGTGTGACGGGGCGAGGAGGAGGAAGCAGGAGAAGATCCAGGACTTATCCCGGTAACAGTCGCTTTATTCCCCCTTTTTCCAAGCAGAAATTGTTGCTTCATCCAGTTTTTTTTTATTCTCTCGTAGGAGGTTGGCGATCCCTCCCCCCGACCCAGAATGCCCAACGCAAGCCGAGTTCACGCTGCTGTCAGAAGGTTTCCACTGGGAGTCGGTCCCCGGCGGTCCTCCGGCTCCACAGGGACCGACGCTGCGTCCTCCTCCTCCCCCCCCCCCGGACCAGGATGAACCCCAAACGCGATCACATCCTCAGGCGGAGGAGACCGGCGCGGCGCGGGACGCTTCCAGCGTCCAGCTGCTCGGAGCTCTCGCCGTGAAGGTGGAGCTGAAGACGGAGGACGAGGAATTCGGGATCCACTCTCGAGCCTTAAAGAGGACGGTGAGTCCGACCCCCCCCCCCGGGGCGACAGATTCTAGAGGGACATCAATGTCTGATGAATTATTATGCTCTTCCAGAACGACGTCATTTCTGGTGAAACCCCAGGAGGAAAAAGGAAGAAGTTGGACGCAGGTCATTTAAATTGTAGATCCGTAATAAAAACCGGTGTGTTCCCATGGAAACATTCAGATTTGTGTCATTAACGCACTCGGTTTGTGTTTTTCCGTCCGCTTCCTTCCCCCTGTAGAGAAGAGTCAACTCGATCAGCTATTGGCTGTATCCATGAGGGAGGAGGAGCTAAGCCACTCCTTGCAGGAGTTAGACCGGTCCCTGATCCAGGCCCGCAGCGCCCTGCAGGCGGCCCACGACGAGGTCCAGAGACTCACGCTGCTGTCGCAGCAGGTGACGCTGCGGGGGGAGGGAACGCCATCCCGACGCGCCGCTCCCCTCCTCCGACGGCGGCGTTACGTTTAACGTGTTCTCCTCCCCCCTCAGTGCACGGCGGAGGTCAACAGTCTGAGAGCTCAGCGCATCCAGATCCTGCAGGAGATGAGAGGTGTGGTCAGCTCCAGCTCCAGATGCCCCCCGGACTGCAGAAGATCAACCGTTTCTTTACCTCCATCTGTTTCAGGGGGGTTTGCCGGAGGATCCGTCGCCGCGGAGACGCCCGCCGCCTCGTCGGCTTCTGCTGCGTCAGCAGACTCCGCCGGCCCGTCGACCGGCGGCGGGGGCCCCCCTCCTGTCACCGATCGGCCGGACGAGGACGACGGGAACGAGAGCGACTCGTCTTTAACAATCATCGAGCCCCCCCACCCGCCGGTCATCGACCTCAACGAATCAGACAACGAGGAGGCGACCCGGAACGTTACCAAGGAGACGGCCTCTGCCACCGCACGGCAAAATGCCTCGGAGAGGTGGTGGTGGTGGGGGGGTCAGGTCCGAATCTGAATCGCCGTCGATCCTCAGACGTTTACTGATGAATGTTTTTCTCAGAGGAGTTGATTGGACGCCGGTTCCGGAGGAAGAAGCCGCCGCCCCTTCAGGCGCCGCCGTCGAGGACGAGGATTTGGCCGTGGGGCCGTTCCAGAGCCACTCGGGTCCCGTCTACGGCCTGCAGGTCCACCAGGGCGTCCTGTTCACGTGTTCAGGGGACAACACGACCCGGGCCTACAGTCTGAAGGTGAGTTGACCCCGCCCCCTCGCCTCCAGGAACCAATCAGAATCCGTCAGTGGAGTCCTATCTGTGTCTCTACTCAGACTGGAGAATGCCAGGCGGTGTTTCGGGGCCACACCAGTAAAATCTTCTGCCTGCTGGCGTCGCCTCCGGGGGGGGCCGGACGCCTCTTCACCGGGTCGGATGACCAGACCGTCAACTGCTACAGCTTAAAGGTACAGCGCCTCTGACATCACGCAGCGGCGAGGGCAATGAAACCGCGCTGACGTGATGTCATTCCCTCCAGTCTCAGAAGCTCCTGGACCGGATCTCGCTGTCGGACAGCGTGTTCTGTTTGCACGTCGCCTGGAACATCCTGTTCGCGGGCCTCGCCGACGGGTCGGTGGCGAGCCACGACGTGAAGACGCTGAAGCGGCTGGACGTGTTGGAGTGTCACGGCCCGCGCGCCGTCAGCTGCCTGGGCTCCACGCAGGAGGGGGCCCGCAGGGTGCTGCTGGTCGGCTCCTACGACGGCACCGTCAGCGTACGCGACGCCAAGAGCGGCCTGCTGCTGCGCTCGCTGGAGGGCCACGCCAAAACGGTCCTGTGTATGACGGTGAGGAGCCGCCGCCCTCAGGAGGAAGAGACGGGTCATTTGGAAGGGAGATAAGTGACTATTCTACTTCCTGTTTCGCCTCAGATGGTGAACGACTTGGTTTTCAGCGGCTCAAGCGACGCCTCGGTTCACGCCCACAACATCTACGTGAGTAAACCCCCCCACACACACACACACACACACACACACGAGCAACGGATTTAACGATTTAATCTGGAATCTTCAATTTCCCTTCAGGGATCAAATCAGTGTATAAAATTTTTATTTTTTATTTAATTTTTAATTTCAATGAAGTTAAATTACATTTAAAAAAATTAAATTAAATCAAAAAACTAAATTAAATTCTGAAAAAAAATTTTCCTTCAGGGATCAAATCAGTATATAAAATTAAAAATTTTATATATATATATATATATATATATATATATATATATATATATATATATATAACATTTAGCGTCTGTTTTGTCTGTTCTTCCCAGACGGGGGAGCTGATTCGCGTCTATAAGGGTCACACCAGCGGCGTCACGTCCATCGCCATTCTGGGGACGGTGATGGTGACTTCCTGTCTGGATAAACTGGTCCGGGTTTACGAGCTACAGGTGCAGCTTTTTTAACTTTTAACGTGTGTGTGTGTGTGTGTGTGTGTGTGTGTGTGTGTGTGTGTACTGCCGGTTTATTCTTTGGATTATTCTGAACTAAACCTGAATTATCTTCTGGTTTCAGTCCCAGAGCTGCCTGCAGGTGTACGGGGGCCACAGCGGGATGGTGATGTGTATGGCGGTCCATCAGAGCGTGGTAGGTGGACGTTTCTCCACCACCTTCACGGTTTTACTCCACCGATCACTGAAGGGTCGTTCCTCTCGTCTAGATGTACTCAGGCTGTTTGGACGGCAGCGTTCAAGCTGTGAAGCTCAACCTGTTGAACAACCACCGCTGCTGGGTAAGGAGCGACCACCCAGGGAGGGGTCGGGGGTTCGTTCTCACAGATTTACTCCACATGCAAAGCGTAAAAACGGCTTTTTTTGACCTCCAGTGGAGGAGCTGCCCCCTGATCTTCGGCGTGGCCGACCACCTCCTGGAGCACCTGCTGGGCGACCACACCACCCCCGGTCTGGAGACGGTGGCGTGTCGCTGGAGGGGCTGCGCCGCCGCCTTCACCTCGCAGCAGGCGGTTCAGCAGGTAAGAGACAGATGAAGCACGAAGGAGGAAGGTCGGATCCGCGTCGGATGGAGGATCTAATCCGTTGTGTCGTTCCTGCAGGAGCTGCCCGATCACATGAGGAGACACGTGGAGGAGGACAGCCAGGTGCAGCTCTGAGGAGACGCGTCTCATCATCCCTCCAGTCTGGATGGGTTTTTTTTCTTCTTGTATTTTCTTGTATTTCCGGTTCTGATTGTGTTTTCTGGGTTTGGGCCGACAGACGACAGGAGCTCAAATTCCAGAAAACTTAAGGAAAAATGAACTTTTCTTAACTTTAAAGTTAAAACTTTAAAGCAAAACTCTTCCCATTCTTAAACATAAACTGAACTTCCTGGAATGCGGGCAAAACTTCGGAAAAAAAAGGGCCGTTTGGGCAGATGAAACTCCATCAGCTAATATTTAGCGACGTTTTTTACCTGCTTTCTTGAACTTTTGTGTTGGAACTTGTTCCACTTTGGTGTTTTTAGTTCATAAAACAAAACACACACCATTTATTTCCTATTAAAGTCTATATGTTCACATTCCTCCCTCGTTATTGTCAAACTTTAAAAACTTATTTCTCCTTTTGGGGAATAGACGAAAGCCAATCTGCCTACAGAGCGTCGTAAAAGTTGCCTTACTTTTTGTATGTCCTGCTTCAATGTGTGTGGATTTGATAGATTTACAATTATCAATAAAAGCTTTATTTACACTGTTCATCTTTTCAGTGTTGACACAACATGCAGAACATTCTCAGATCCAGACGTTTTATTTCCGAGCGTTCCATCGTCGTCTTCGTCTACATCATGTGACCTCCGGCAGCAAAGGTCAGCTCTATTTTTGTGCAAACATCTGTTCCGATGGTTGCATCACCTCGATTCGCCGCGTCGTGCCAAACGCTGATGTAACGTGATGATCGCTCAGGAATCAGATCTATTTCTGATCGGACGTCAAGTCACTTCAAAATAAGGTGAAAAACGCTGACAAATTGAATCTATTATGTCGTCACTGTCTGGATCGACTCTGCAGCATCGATCCTATGAATACATGGTCAGCTGAAGCCACTGGAAAGAGCAAAAGAAGAGATGAGCAAACAGTTTCATACCTGCAAACTACTGCATTATACTGATGTAAACATTTCTCATGTTGTTCTTATAATTTGTACATTTGTGACTTTTAATAACCCCCCCCAAGGGGTAGGTGAGAAAAAATTCTGGAGATTAATTTTCTTCATAGAAAACCTGAACAATCAGGCAAGTCTGAAACTAATTTAAGACCATGAGGAAGTGCGCTCTTGCGCCCCTAGTGGTCAACTTGAGTACTACAAAAACCTATGCAGGGGGGGGGATTTTTTAATCAGATTTGTGTGAATTCAATTGAAATTGGATTACCAAAATAAATTTGAGTGCTTCATGTATCAAACAGTTTTATCTTCATAATATACTGTATATTAAAATTGTAAGTTATAGAGTACTGCGCCAGTCTTGATCCCAAGTGCCATGAGATATCTCCTGATTGTGTGTGTGTGTGTGTGTGTGTGTCTATTATGTAGGATGGGGCTCCTTTGTAATTGTTTTCTTCAATTGTGTTAATTTCTTTTAATTCTGTGAAGCGCTTTGTGTTGCATTTCTTTGCAGGAAAACTTTGCTCCGCAATTTGATTAATTATAAAAATGCAACATCAAGAATTCACTAAAAAATCAAAAGGAATTCCTCTCTTCCGGTTCCTTTGCTCACCTCCAGGACGTTGAGTTTGATGATTCCGTCTCCGTCTTTGTCAAAAGCGTTGAAAGCCCCTGAAAGAACCGTAACAGATTATCTCAGAGATTACCCGCCTCTCCTTTTAGCACCATTCTGTGACTGTCGGCGTTAAACGCCCCCCCTCCCCCCTCCGACAGCAGCCTTACTGAACATCCCCTCCAGCCTCACGAAGCAGCAGATATAACTGTCGAAGTTGATGTTGAGATGCTCGTCTGCGTAGCGCATGGCGATGATGTCATAGAGCTGCTTGTTGAGGTGAAACCCTTGGGATTGGAGGAGACAATCAAGACGGAGAGTCACGGGTTATAATCGAGATTATGTTTCTCCGGATTAGCTCTGTATTCCTGCTCCTCACCTGCGTCGTTGACGGCGTTCCTCATCTCGAAGCTGCTGATGGAGCAGGCCTTGTCTTTGTTGTAGCGTTTGAAGATGAGCTGGAAGGAGATGAAGGTGGAGTTAGTGACCCGTCGGCATGACGATGGCGATCACAGGTAGCTAAAGGTGACCCCCACCTGCCATGCCTTGATCTTCTTCCACAGGTGTTTGAACTCCTGCAGGTTCAGCTTCCCTGTGCCGTCAGTCTGACCCCGGGGGATGGTTATGGAGAACCCCAACACCACCAGAAGAGCCAATCATCAGGCTGCATTTAGTCTATAAGGATACGTCCATGAGGGCGATCATACTCCGACACGTCTCCAGGCTGAAACCTTCCGTTTTTATTTCACCGTCTGCGGAAAAAAACGACCCCAATCAGCTAAGAACTCCAAAAAGGATGTCCATCGTTTTAGCGGACTCACGTTTGGCGAGGACGTTCTTCATCACCGTCTTGAGTTCATTGGCGCAGATCTGCATGTCCTGATTGAGGGAGGGAGGGAGAATCAGTTGCCCTTTAGCTAGAATATTACCCCCCCATCATTGTTAGTGTTCAAACGATCTTCTGTGGACTCACCTCACCAGAAATCTTTTGGTAAATGGCTCGGAAATTCTTTTCTTCTTCGGTTTCCTCTTCAGGTTCGAGCAGTTTTCTCTGAATATGCAAGAAATTTACAAAAAAAACCCAAAAACTTTCAAAAAAACCCTCTAGAAGTTATTTATTTGGTCTGGTCAAGAAAGTGTAATTACCATTTTAGCAAGACTACCTTAGCCGGAGTTCCCAATTGGCTAAGGTAGTCTTGCTACCTTAGCAAGACTACCTTAGCTAAGGTAGACTTTCTGACTGATGTGGTTGGGGTAGTTTTAGACTTTCCCTTTAACTGTGTGTCTGCTGCTCTATAAATAACCTCACATTTAAAGATGTACTATCTCTGGAAGCATTTCCTTATTCTACCAGAGGAGTGTACCACATAGGGGGGGGACACAATCTGGCCGGAACACCGAGGCCTTACGGGAAAACAGGTGCAGCCCAGGCCACATGAGATCCGTTGGCTTCGTGCGCAATTGTTTTATTCCCAGTGATGTTACCGGACCCCGCTGGAGATTGGCTTTCATGGCCACATTTCAGACATTACGACAGGGTAGAGGTCGCCTGAGCCATTTCGCCATGTGGCTGCAAGGGTTTTGCCTATCCATACACGGCGCACTCCAAGCAACGAGGGAGGTTTACCTTGGGTTTCTTCTTGTCTCCTCGAATGCCTTCGTGCTCGATTTCCTTGTTGGCTCGCGCTCTGTCCGACACGAAGACTATAGGCTGGTAAACAAACAGAAAATACCGTTAATGTAAAGCGACTCCAATGCGTCACAAACTATATGTACGATGGACGCGGACAAGATGGCGGGAAAAAAAGGGGGAAAAGTCTCGACATGCGTTACCTTTTCCTTCTTTTTCTTGTCTTGCTGGAGGCCAATAAGACAAGGAGGAAGAGAGGGATGGACAGAGATGGAAAAGTGGAGGAAACGAGTTTTTCAGTGAGTTAGTCTGGTGTGTGTGGGGGGGGGACAGACTGAAGTGAAAGACAAAGGTTTTATCAAGAACAGGGTGAGGTTGTCATTATGAGACGTGATTTAATCGATATCTCCATCAATTATGTCGCAAACCTGCGTCTGATCGGAGCCGATCGTGTTTTCTGCTTCCCTGTGAAGGAAAAGGAGACGCCATAATCATTTTTACTGTCAACAGTCCCCAGAAATATCATCAGCTGTTCCCCCCCAAAAGGAGCCGGTGGCCCCCCTGGGGGGGGCCCTTACTCGGACGTGTTCTGCTTCTCAGAGAAGACCCTGAGGATGAACTCTCCCTCTTCGTGGGGTTCAAAGGTCGTGGGAATGATGACATACTCCCCCGGAGGCAGACGGACCCTCTCCGTTATCTCCCGTAGGTTAATGTAGGTCTTGCATTTAGCTTTGGAGGCCGTGTAGAGGAAGAAGTCCTTCTGCAGATGTTGATTCTGTCCACGCATCTATGGATGGAACAAATTCAGAAATTCCTTAAGGTAAGGAAAGTTGTGAAATAGCATGGAAAGCTAAGATCTCTAGTGTCGTTTTTACGATGGTGCTAGTGCATATTTAGCTTAGTTTAGCACAAATGTTCCAAACTGAACACTATTAGCCCAGAATTCCCAAAAAAACCCCTCAATTATGAACACATTATATTATATTGGTTTAATCTAAATAAAATTCAAATCTAAATTCTACAAGCTGTGGTTAAAAATGAGTTTTGATTTCTCTTTGAATGCTCAGATAACTTCCCAATCACTTTTGCGTTTTTTGTTTTTTTTTGGCGGGACATGAGAACAGAATGGATATTGAACAAACTCCCATCTTTTGGGTCAAAGCTGTCCAAACACTGACTTCATAAACGTGCGTCTCCAGAACAGCCATACCTCCTGGGGCACCTGCAGCGACAAGAGACGTTAAAAAGTGAAAATTCTCCTTCCTTTTTTCATGTCAGTGGTTTACTGTGACGGGATCGGCACCTCGTAGATGGAAAACCCGATGGTGAGGAATCTGGCTCCCTGATGGCGCTGCATCCTCCGGCCTTTCTGCATCAGGGCGACCACAAAGGTGCAGGTCACCTGGCCGTCCTCGGGGTCGTCGTCCTCCTCATAGAGCTGCAGCCGATACTGAGGGTTGGTCCAGAACGTGTCTACAAAAAAAAAAAAAAAAAAACGACAAGGACGTCTTGGATCTGGATCTTAAAAGATAAATAACTTCAAGATTTAATAATAAATAGATTTACTGGGGAAGTTCCTGCAGCCGCCGGCCGAGCTGCCTCTGACCCAGCGGCCCTGGTTGACGGACACCGTCCAGCTGTGGCGCTCGTCGCCCTGCAGCGTGTCGGGCGTCAGGTTACACATCTCCAGTTTGGTGAAGTTCCTCTTGAAATCATCAAAGGACATCCTGGAAGGAGCGTCAAACAGGAGGAGGAAGAGGAAGAAGAAGAAGTTGGTTTTGGTTTTTTTTAATTTATCCTGTAATTTTTGATTGGCTAAAAAAATTTACAGTTCCAAAAATGAAACTGTAAAATATGTGAAACAAATCTGCAAAGCAATTAAACAACCACTTTTAAGTATATATATATATAGTCAGACTCTGTTCAGTTGATCTTTATTTATTTGCTTATATATATGGGGGTTTTTTTTGGGTTTTTTTGTGTGTTTTTATTCAATTTTCAATTTTAGCAAATACAAGAACAACAACACAGGGGGAGAGAAAAAAAAGTACAGTAAATTTAAAAAAAACAACAAACACACAAACAGGAGTTTGCTTGCTGATATATTTTTTTGTTTTTATTTTATTTAAAATTCTATTTTCTTTTTTAAAGTCATCTCATGCTCTTAATATATTGTTTGATTTTTTTAACATTTATTTTTGAATAAATAAACAGTTTGATTTTCCTTGTTTTTGACCGATGCCGTATAAATAACTAACCTAATGCTAACCAATTATTGTTTAAGATTCATGTTTTAAAATCTTTATTAAACAGTAGATTTTCAGATGATGAGCTACGACGTCATCACAAATGTTAAACTGCACTATGCTGTAAAGTAAAATAAATGTGTACAATAAATAAATAAATCCAGAAACAAACAGACACGAGCTGCGACTCACCAGAACTCGCTCGATTCTACCGTCTGTTTTTTCAGGTTTTCTTTGTCTGCAATGGAAATAGTCGACCATTCCTGTGAACTGTAGAAAAAACCAAATTAGGTTAATTCCCACTTATCTAAATAAATAAATAAATGAACATTTTAAAAAAACACTTTTTACTTTGGGCCCCAGGGCCCCTTCCACAGAACGTAACCCCAGGGGTTCCGCAGACGAATCAGACGAACTTTGCTGTCCTTAGCAACCTCGTCACACTGTAAAAACAACAACAAACAACTTGTCAACAATTACAAATAACAACAAACAACTTATTAACAATTTCCCAAAAATATTTAGAACACTGAAAAGGTTAATTTATTCTTTTTATTGAGTGGACATGTTCAGTTTTTACCTCAGCCAGGCCGATGATGGAGTAGGCGTGACCTTTGACCAGCCCCTGAGGGGTCCGAGCCTCAAGCTCATTGGCTGAAAAGATCTGAGTGATAAAACACGAGACAGCAAAAATCAGACTGAAAGATGTGCAGGTATGAGTGTAATATTTTACTCAAATTTATATGGAATCATTTTCTTTTTTTTTTCCAGATCTGAAATATAAGCAAAGATAAAATATCAAATGCGAAACACAAGTAGATTTACAAAAAATCTAATAAATAAATACCAATTTAATGCAAAAATCTTCAATCGTTTGAGCTCCATGAATGTGAAGATTTACTCCTTTTCTTTATTTTAATAAGCTTAATTTATTTTATTCAAGTCTGGGCTGTCTGTATGACAAATATAGTAATCAAATGAAACAATTATGACTGAATTAAGATGAGAATCACAACTAAAAGCATGTAGAATCTTCATTTTTGAATGTTTTGCACCCACGTCGATGGAGCAGCCCATCAGGGAGCCTCGCTCCAGCGCCTTCTTCATGATGCTGTACAGATCTTTGGGCGCCTCGGACAACTCGAAGAACTCGGTGACCCCTCCTGTGAAGTCCTCCATGGCCTCCAAAGTGTTCCCCCCTTTCAGTGCCTCGTAAGAACCGTGCAACCTGAGAGAGAGAGGGGTGGAGGTCAGGGGTCAGGGGTCAATCATTCTAGTCAATGTGCTGACAGGTATGTTCTCACAGGCTTGGATTTTTTTTTTTACAGTGTCTGCAGCCAGTTTGTGAAACGTGAGGAGAGTCAGGTGCAGAAAAAGATGTTTTCAAATGAGATATTTAAGATTTTTTTCACTTGACATCTGATGATGGAGCTCACTTTGCGTAAGCTTTTTCCAAAAGAGCGCTCCAGAACTCGTTCTTTCTGAAAGACTTGGTGAAAACCAGTTGGTTGTTGCAGGTGGGGATGCGGTCGTCCACGACCACATCGATCCATTCTCCATAGCGCCAGAACTAGAAGCACAACCATTTAAAATAAAAAAAAAGAATCTGTAAAGGTTGAATTCATTTATTTATTATTTCTTTCAAAGGATATCTTCAAAACACCTGGAAATGGAAGATGCCGGCGTAGTTCTCGGTGAAGCTCTGATCCGGAGGGATCACTCGGTACAGGAGCTTCTCGTTCACCGTCAGACAGGCGATGGCGGCCAGCAGCCAGCAGTCACCTGGAGAAACAGTCCGTCCAATCAGATCGCTTCAGGAAGTGCAGCAGTTGTCAGAATAAAGTCATGTGAATGCATAATCCAGCTGATTGTGAGGTATGTGCTGTTTTTGCATCATTTAAAACTTCACAAACTACACTTGAAGCCAGTTTCTCCTGGGGTCTGTGAACGCACCATAAAAAGTTTGACCAACTTCTTCATATTTCTTAAATCAAAAGACCAAAATCGAACCCTGACATCTACTTTCACATCCCAGCATGCTTCAAAACCCTTGTTTAAAAGCAGAATCGCTGATGAAGTTACCCAGTTCTCCCTGGCAGATGTCCGTCCTGTTGGCTCCGTCGATGATGAACTGAGGATTATCACAGATTTCCTGTCGCAGAAAAAAAAAAAAGATGAAGATGAAGCTTAAAATTCACCATCCGGATGATTAATTCAGTTACAAATGAAGTCAAGTTCATTCCATTTCCACATTTTCCTTCTCTTTGCAGCTGAACATATTTGCATGCATAGAAACTGGAAATAATTATTGCATTCATTCATTAATGAATAATAAATAATTTTAACACCTGACATGATTGAACCTGAAACCAGACTACCCCCCTGTGCATTTACTACACATGTAGGGGCAGATGCTAACTTAGAATTCTGATAAGTTAAATGAATGAAATCATTTCTGCTGCAGAAACTTATCTTTTTCTTCTTCTTTTTTTGTCGTTAAACATCGGATGCTTCATGTTCTCCAAAGAGAGCGATACAGAGAAGATACAACATGAAATCAATCTAAAATCATGTGTCAGGGGTCTGATCACGCCTCGTGTTCTGAATTTAGAAATGAGATTTGTTCATGTGTCACTGATCTGCATTCGTCATCGTGTAGAAATCAAGTTTCACATTCATGTCAACTGGATTTTGGTCATTAAATAACATTAAATAGCTGTTGACTATTAATGGATAGGAAAATTATAATCATTTGGACCTGATTTTATTTTGTGTAAGTGAAAATTTTTTAAATCAATTAACATTTTATCACATAAAATTTAGGGATTAGCTATCAGGTTTTTAATCTGCTTTACACGCTTATATAAAAATGTGTTTCCTCCCACGTCTGTTCATTAGATAAACTGCCTGATACTCTATTTACAAACCAATAAATGGTGTCTTCCATTAGCTGGTGTGGCTTCATTATGTTGGGTTTATTTCATTCAAGTCCATCATGAGGATATTGAGATATGAGCTGAATTAAGCACGTAAATGTAACAGATTACTTTTTATTTTGAAGCCTCTGCTCTCGGTGCTGCAAGGTCATAAAGTGTGGGAACGTTGGGAGACGATCAAACCCTCCTGCAGGCAGATTTCACTAAACATGAACCCCCGCGCCCACAAACATCCTCCTGCTCCAGAGGCAGCTGTCTGTGATTGTAGAAGGCGACGACTCGCAGCTATGCCTCCACAAAACATGCAACCGTATCAGCTTAACACCCCACCCATGTGCAGCAGAGGAAGTGATAAGGTGCAGGGACGTTATTGCTGTGGGTATAAAGGATTAGATGAGGAATCCGCTCACCGAGGGTCGCTTCCACTCGATCCTCATGGACGGTTTGTGGCTGTAGAAGAGCGAGGAGTCGTTGGCAGGAAACAGAGGGTCTTCAAAAACCACCTTCTTCCTCACATATTTGTCTCGTAGCTCCAGAAACGTCTTGAGACGTTTGGCATCCTTGACGGCTTCGTTTCTGCTCAGAATAGCAGAATAGATGGAGTTGATCCCAGCGAGAGGATAGTCGGCTTTATCATCGGGGTCAAATGATGCCTCGGTTTCATGAAGCACCTTCACTTTGGTTTCCTCAACTATCAGCTCTTTACCACCGCCGTGCTCTTCCCCCATTTTATCGGTGGATGGCTCAGGCTTTGCTGTTCCTGTTTCAAAGTCGGTTTATAAAATGAAAGAGGAAAAACACTTAGGGGTCCCTCCTGATTTTGCAGAAACAGAACCTGAATTTGCAAAACAGCCCCAGAGAAACTTCCTGAGTCTCCCTCGACTCCGCCGATCACTTTTAGTTCCTCTATTTACTGGAAATACTGTCACTGCTCATGAGCAGTCACCAACTGACAGCAAGCTCCCAATCACTGTGGGGTCTGGACCTAAATATAGGCCCCTGTGAAGTAGGGGAGGGGGCTCCTTGAAGGGAGACCCCGTTCAGGTCACAGGACTTTCACTACAGTGAGCTGTTAAAGGGGATCTTCACAGGCCTGCAATGTAGATATGAGGAAACAACTCAGTGGAAATGTTAAGTATTCAATATGAGGCAGTTGGCACAAGAAATATACTTTTATAAATGTGACTCTAAAATTAAAAGGGCCTATGTATTATATTATAGCTAATTTCCCACTATATAAACTCCAGTTGTTTTATTTTAACGTGCAGGATGTGAATCATCATGTGATTTACTGGATTATAATTGTACTTCAAACCTTTGGTATAATAAAAGAAGCAGGTGTGATAATAACCGACCATTCATCATAAATCAGTGACCTCATTTTTTTTGTTAATCTAAAACCAGATCAGAGAAATTGGTGGAACCTAAGGGGAGATGGTTGCCAGGTGTGGGGAAAACCTACATTCAACTTTCAGTGTGAACTTAGAAGATTGGATCATCATGAGATAATTTCTACGTGTTAGCCCTACTGCTAAAACTACTAAATATTTTTTTTAATTGTTATTAAAAATTTTGAAGTTCAAAAATCGTTTATAACAGTTCTATTTCTGTGACGTAACCAAGAAAATAGGTACTGGCAGAAAAGGGGGATACATAAACGTATATCTGGCAACCTGGCTCATCCGTGACGTCATTACGCTCGCAGCGTAGTGCTTTGCGCATCTGGAAGTTGTCGCCATCATTTCTGGCTAAATGTTGACCTAGCTTGAAGTCAGTGCGTCGTTGTGTTCGGGAATAGGAAGTTAACGACCTAATTAAGCAGTTTTTTTGCTTCTTCTTTAAACGTTTTTGAAATACTGAGACGTCATTAATCAGTAAACGTGCGTAGGAGTGTTGCATTATTGTGTTTTTCACAGTAGCCGTGGCTAATTTTGAGAGCACACGTTAGCGGAGTCTTGAGGAACGGCGAAGGGGCGTAGAGCTAGCTGTCGCTAGCTAGCAGCGAGTCGGCTAGCGTGTTAGCATCTGTAGTCATTTAGAACGAGCTGTCTGCTGCTAACATGATATAAAACTCACTAAGCTAAGGAGCTAGCAACACCAAGCTAACTTTGTAGCCGCAACCAGAGGAACCGGGACGGTTTTTATCGATCAAAGCCAACTAAATCAGCTGGGATCGATTTGCAGCGGTGGGAGTTTGTTAAGCTGGAGCCGGCGTCGCCACATCTCTTCTCTTTAACAAGTACGTTTGGATTTACAACACATTTAGTTGTGATAATGTATCAGTGAACTTGTTTTGCAAAGTTTCAACTCCTGTGTATGAGTTGCACCTGTTTGCTAGCGACAACTATATTTATATATATATATATATATATATATATATAATTTTTTTGTTTGTTTGTTTGTTTTGGCAGCAGGCTGTTGGGCCTGACAACTAGGAGGATGTCTGAAGGAGAGACCAGACAGGCCCCTGACGCCATCCAGGACGGAAAGCCGGACGCAGCTCCTGTCATAGGACAGGCAGGGTCATCGATGTCACCCCCTGTTTCCATGGTGACCCAGCCTCCAGCTGCGGCTGCCACGGAGGATGAGGAAGAGGAGAGCGAAGATGAGTCGGAGATTTTGGAGGAAAGTCCGTGTGGACGCTGGCAGAAGCGCAGAGAAGAGGTAGGGGATATTCCTACAATTCCCTTGATAGAATGTGTGTGTGTGTGTGTGTGTGTGTGTGTGTGTGTGTGTGTGTGTGTGTGTGTGTGTGTGTGTGTGTGTGTGTGTGTGGTGATGCTCTGTGGGTGCTTTGATTCCTGGTTTAATGGAAGCCTGCAGCCTGTGGTGGGTCAGATGGTTTCCATCAAGGATCAGGAAATCCAGGAAGAAAAGCGTCTCCATCTGTGAGGAAGATGAAGCTCAGGTGTCACTGGATGTTCCGAAAGGACGAAGATCCAAAGCAGACCTGAGAAATATTCCAGGAAAACCAGGAATATTTGTGAACTGGACGTTTTGTCTGTGAGGAATGAGATAAGATTCATCCGGAATCAGAAGCTGGAGTCTGGATCTGGATCAGGTTCACAACTGAAAGGTTTCTGGTCATCCAGGGTTGAATTATTGACAGACTGTAATTAGAAAAAAGACTTTTCTGTTGATTTTGGAAAAATGCCTTTAATATCTGTTGTGTTGAACTATGTAAACTGTTTTTGTGCAAACTGTATTTTGTCAGTAGAAGTAACAATGATAACTGAATCCTGTATCTTCTAAATGTATGTGTAATAGTATGAAAATGACCTCCAGATGAGTGTTTAATGAGAGTTGATTCATTTTCGGTGGTTTGTGTTGCTCATGTGAACAAAAACTGTCTCAGATTTAAGAGAATTTTGTCATAAATGACAGAAAACAGAAGCTTCAGTAAACTTTAGCTGCTCCCCTGCTGAACATCCATCATAGGAGACTTTCTTTTTACATGTCCACCATGTTTGTGTCTCTATGTTCATAAATGCTGTCTCCTCCTTCGTTGTGTGACATCATGTGTCTGAGGATCGATCGTCCTTTTGTCTTTCCACCTGAAGGTGAATCAACGCAACGTTCCTGGCATTGATAATGCGTACTTGGCCATGGACACTGAGGAGGGGGTTGAGGTGGTGTGGAATGAGGTCATGTTCTCAGAAAGGAAGAACTTCAAACTGCAGGAGGTGGGTGTTTCTCTTTCTCGTGATCTTCTGTTGCTTTTCTTTTGAAGCTTGAACATGAAGTGGTCAAACCCGTTTTTATCAGCATTAAAGTCAACGTTGAACCCGACGAGAGGAGGCAGTAATCAGATATTTAAAGGGGAAGGAAAGTAGACCTGAGGAACTGGGATTAAAGGTTTTCATTCATTTACTTTGATTCGCATTAATCTTATTGTTCCTCATGTCGTTGTAGCAGAAACAGCCTCAGCTGCTTCTGTTTCGTACACAAATGGTAAACTAGATTCTTCCTGACCAGGTTTCTGAAGATGAAAGAGAGATCACTGGTTGAGTGTTTTACTTTTCTTTAAATGTTAATGTTTAATCCATCGATGGGTCTCCAGGAAAAAGTGAAAGCCGTTTTTGACAACCTGATCCAGCTGGAGCATTTGAACATCGTAAAGTTTCACAAGTACTGGGCCGATGTGAAGGAGAACAGAGCGAGGGTAGGACACCACCTCTTATATATAAAAACCCAACTTTATTTATGAAGTCATTGAAAAAATGGAGTGTGGTGACTTCACACGTCTGTCTGCTCGTGTTTTGATCGCAGGTCATCTTCATCACTGAGTACATGTCCTCAGGGAGCCTCAAGCAGTTCCTGAAGAAGACAAAGAAGAACCACAAGACCATGAATGAAAAGGTGCGTAAAGCGCCGCCGCCGCTCGTCGATTGATTTAGAAGTGTTTTGTGAAAATAGTGATGATCGATTTATTTCCAACAGGCCTGGAAGCGCTGGTGCACACAGATTCTGTCTGCTCTCAGGTGGGTCGAACAAACGCTTTCAGAATTGGGCGTCCCGTTACTTTCTCCTTCAGTACGTCTCTTGAATGTCCTCGTTCGCTCGCCTCCAGCTACCTGCACTCCTGCGAGCCTCCCATCATCCACGGGAACCTGACCTGCGACACCATCTTCATCCAGCACAACGGCCTCATCAAGATCGGCTCAGGTGGGGATCGATGAAAGACGACGATCGGATCGAGACAGTCAGATGGAGTTCGAATCTGTTTTATTTTAACTGCTCTTCCTTCTCAGTCGCTCCGGACACCATCAACAACCACGTGAAAACCTGTCGGGAGGAGCAAAAGAGCCTTCACTTCTTTGCTCCTGAATATGGAGGTAAAAATTTCACCACTAGCGTCAAACGCGTTTGTGTTCGCTCGATCGTATCGTCCTGATCGGCTTGTTTCTGCCTCCAGCTGTCGCCAACGTCACTACGGCCGTGGACATCTACTCCTTTGGAATGTGCGCCTTAGAGGTGAGAAGAGCGCATTCTTTACGGCTTTAGGTGTCGGTACTGTTTCTGTTTGTGCAAAACGCCGGTGAATGTCTCCAAAAACGGATTCTGTAACGGGAAACGCCGTTCTCTGTGTGCGGTCGTCTCCTCAGATGGCTGTGTTGGAAATCCAGAGTAACGGAGATTCGTCCTACGTGTCCCAAGAAGCCATAAACAGTGCCATTCAGTCGCTGGAGGACCCCCTGCAGCGGGTGAGTGGTGGGGGGGACAACCAATGATGTTCGGAAGAGGAAACGCGTCATGTGACCACAGCTTTTCCTCCTCCCTGTTGTCCAGGAGTTCATCCAGAAGTGTCTGGAGGTGGATCCCAGTAAGCGTCCCACAGCCAAGGAGCTGCTGTTCCACCAGGCTCTGTTTGAGGTGCCTTTACTCAAGCTGCTGGCTGCACACTGCATCGTCAGCCACCAGCGTGAGTCCGACACACACACATACACATATGATTAAGAACTAACTAGATTAACTCTCATCTGACCGCTGACTCCTGCTTCCATAGACATGATCCCAGAAAATGCTTTGGAAGAGATGACGAAGAACATGGACCTGAACTTGGTGATCGTTGAGACCAAGAATGGAGTCCAGATGAAGTGAGTGTGACAGTGACAGCCCTTCGTGGCGTTGTGAGGCTGACAGAGGAACGTTTGTCTGCTTCTGATTCTTTCTCTATCGCTCCTTCAGGAGCTCTGATCTCACTTCCAGGACCAGAAACTGTTTTCTTTTTGATTTTGTTCTTTATTTTTATTCTGTCAGCCGATCCTGCGTCTCATGACCTCGTGTAAGCAAGATCAACAGGACGCCGCTTGAGTTTGCATGAATTTGACGTTCTGTTGACACGACTTTTATTTTGTAACGTGTAGCGATACAATTTCTGACAGAGATTTTGATATTTTCTGCAGGAAAAAAACAGTAACTTTAATCGTATTTTATCTTTATCTGCTTCTGGACAAAAGAGACCTCTATCTGCTGTGGGGCTTGAAATAAAAATGCTTAGATTTAATCAGTCGTGAATATTCATAACGTCTTTCTGTCCCTTCAGGCTCTCTCAGTTTCCTGCTCTTGAGCTGGACAAATTCCTGGAGGACGTGAGGTAGGAAACCAAAAAGCAGGAGGGATCGATTCAAATTTTCTAGATTGACCGTTTCTTCCTGCTGGAGCGATTTAATAACTGATTAGTTCTGTTTGTAAAAGAGTAATGTTCATAAAACACGCATTAAAATGAACTCATTACCACTGCAGGAATGGGATCTATCCTCTGACTGCCTTCGGGATGCCGTGTCCGCAACAACCTCAGCAGGAGGCGGTGAAGTCCCCCATCGTGCCCCCCTCGGTGAAAACCCCCACCCCGGAACCTGCAGAGCTGGAGACCAGGAAGGTGAGAACGGGCGGAGCCGACGTCAGCTGACTTCTGAATTTATTCAGTTCCCTTATTCTTAAAAAGCTGTAAATCCATCTTATCTGTGTTTACACTGTTTATGTTTACATTGTTTATTTTTACATCGTTTACGTTTACACTGTTTAGATTGTTTATTTTTACAATTTTACAATATTTTTACAACTTTTATGTTTTTTTTATGTTCATTAACTTATTGCACAAACCTGTTTATAGCGTATATTTCTGTTTATTGTGTGTTTTACTACTTTTATGTGCTTACAATTGCCCCTTGGGATGTAAATAAAGTTTTTTGAATTTGAATTTTTGAATTTAAACTGAGCTAACTCTGCTCAGGTGGTTCAGATGCAGTGTAACATTGAGCCGGTGGACGAGGGCACCAAGCATCACGTAAGCGTCTCGTCTGCAGACGTTTTCATCACCTAGCGTGTTTAAACGTTCTCACGCCGTCGTTCTCCTTCCAGCTGACGCTGCTGCTGAAGCTGGAGGACAAACTGAACCGACACCTGAGTTGTGATTTGTTACCAAGTGAGTCTCTTCATTTCTAGAAGATCTTTGGCATGTCGTTCAAAGTTAGCTGCTAATTCGCTGTGGTAGAAATGAGGCTGAAAGCAGCTGTCTGACCTTCAGTCTGAAGGTAAAAGTGCGACACCTGGTGGTTACGATCGGTACTACGCCACACTAATTTGTTTTTAACGTGGCTTCCTCTGCAGACGAGAGCGTGCAGGAGCTGGCGGTGGAGCTGGTCCAGCTGGGCTTCATCAGCGAGGCGAGTGACGCCCATCGTCTTCATCGTCGCGTGGATGAAACGCGACATTTTACGACATTTTAACGAACCTCTTCCTCCTTTTCAGGGCGACCAGCCGCGACTCACATCCGTTCTGGAGGAGGCCTTCTCAAAGTTCTACAGCCGTAACGGTTCCCTCAACCCGGTGACCGTTTCCTCGTAGCCGAGGACTCGCCAGGCCTCCGTTTCAGCGCCTCCTCGTCCCACACGGCAGGACTAGCTTCACGCTTCACCTCCGATTTTGCGGGGAAAGCTTTAGCGAGGGCGGAGGAGGAAGCGTCGGTCTGGTTTGCAGGTCCTGCAGCCTCTTCTTTTGTGGTCTGGGGAGGGGGGGGGGCGAGCTGCCACTAAGTGGATTCTAGTCTGTCTTTCATTCCCCCCCCGCCCCCCCACAGTAGCCATCAGCTCCTCTTCTAGAGGAGGAAACCCTGTCACGACGCAAAAAAAGGAAAATCTGTTCCTTTATTCAGTATTAAAACTGTATTTTAAACGTTTTTACTTTAACTTAAATAGTTGTCTGTGTGGAAACATGAATTCCGGGCACACTGAAGTGTTTATATCACAGTGTTGTACGATCTAATCAGGTTTAACCTTTAAATTCTCACAGGAGCAGCATTTGTCTCATCCAGGTTTGTCTCATCCAGCAGAGAAGAGGCAACATTTCAGACGTCTCGTGGTTTTCCTGCAGCGGAAACGTTCAGAATCAAACCTCTGGTGGTGTTTCATCGAGGCGGCTGTTTGTTTAAATGTCCTCCTTTTAGTTTCTGCTTTAAATCACGCTGATGTTTTTCGTTGAAATGCACCGCGGTGTCACCCCCACGTGAACGGGGGGTCAGTAAAAATGTGTTTTTATACACTGGAGTTCGGAAGTGAGTGGCTTCAAGAAGTCGGTGGAAGCCGTTTGTCGTGCGGGGGGTGTTTGTGGCGTCGTAGTTCATCTCTCATGAACTCAGAACCTTTTATGTTAACTGTTGAGGGGGGGGGGGTCTCTTTGCAAGTTTGCACTGCTGTACACTTTTATGTTTTCATTCTGTTTGAAAAAGCCTCCGGCGCCTCACGTCACCAGGAGGAACTTGATTTAGGAATCGTGGTTGAATCTGTGACCATCCTGTCTGCTGGACTCTGTCTCTGCAATGCTTCTCCCTTTTTTCACTTCCTAAAATAAAACGTTGTCACTTCACACGTTTTTGCTGTGTTTTGTTTTCCGTTTTCGACCAACCTCACAATAAGTTTTATGTCTCTGTCAACGCAGACAATGAGAGCGGAGTTTGGGGATTTTTACGCTTCGATTCACAATCTGGAGGGTTTGATGATGCTTTCAAGACACGTCAGACAATCGGAAAATACAGACTCCCAAGTCGGACTCTGGTTGGATTTGTTTGTAAGAAACACAATCTCGTGAGTTGGTGATGATGTCTGCCATTTGGTTGTGCAAGTAGTTATTATAAAATGAATATTTTTGCACAATTTACATTAGAAAGAATCTGAAATCTGATGTTCGATTTTTATATTTTAGCTGCGCAAGTAGAATTATTGCAAATTTGTAATGTTGGGAATTGTCAGTGGTCAAAAAGCTGATATCTGAACTTGGAAATACTGATGCTCATCATGGAACAGAGCCCTGAACTATGTATAGTTTATAAATAGTACAAGGTTCTGTTCATGGTCCAAGTTATTAAAGGACTAACATTTTCATGTAAAAATGTACTTTTAGCTTTTTCCTTGCAGGAGTTTTTAGTTTTTAAGTAGAAAAAATTGTGTTATTGGTTCACAAACACGAGACAAAATGCAATTGTTTCAAATATTTATACAAAAAAAAGAACATCTTGGTGCGTCATGAGTGAAATCTCTACACTCAGAGCATCGCTTGAATTATTTGTCTCAAAATTTTAAGAAACTGTAGCCCTTGTACATTAATATTCATGTACTTACTCATGTCACAATGTGTGCTCCGATAACAGTTGATTCAAACACATTTCATGCTGACGAACACATCGCCGTACAAAATTACAGCAGTTATAATAAAATTACAGCAAGACTAAAAAATATTTTTCATATAAAACACCCTAAAAACACAGGAAATGAAAAGCTACCGAAACAGCGACATCCAGTTTGTTATTCAGCTGCAGGTATTTTCAATTCTGTACAAGGAATTTTTAAAAAAAAACTACAAAAACAGTACATAGCACTTCAATTCAAACACATGACTCTTTCACATTACATTTGTGTTTACTTCCCAGTCTGAAAGTAACGTATATAGGCACAGTAATTATATCAATGAACCCATGTTTGGCCTATTCCTGTTATTCACAAGTCGAAATCCGGTCGACGGAATTCCTCATCTTTGATTTTAAACTTTGCGGTAGTTGAAAAGAAATTTATCAGAGCTTCTTTTTCTACAAATGTTGACTTGAAATTGTTCCCGTATTGCAGTCTGGAAGCATCTGTTGAATTGAAACATCTCCAAGATGACTTCTTTTTTTTAAAAAAAAGACAATGCGATCACATGACTTCTTGTGAATTTGAGCACAATTCCAATTATAATCCACTATTTACAGGCACAGACGAGAGCATCCGGTTCAGAGCTTACTTGAAAGTGTTGAATATGTTGAGGTTAATTGTATTTCTGCTCTGCAAGAACTGAATCAATACGTTTTGTAGTTAAATAAAGGTTAATTCTATCTGTAACTACTGAGACTCCAGCCTGGACTCGATCCCAGGGGAATCATTTCTCTGTAATTGGACTCTTTTACGATCACATTCTCACAGCAGGAAGAATTAACACCTAAGATCGTTCTGTAATGATTAAAACAAAGGTTATTAGAGCCTCTCACACCGTTATCAGATGCTAAACACATAAATGTTGAGAGGTGAGTTTTTCTGTAGCAGGATATATTTATTCTTTGATCGGAATAAATCTGTGCTTCTGGAGGGAACGTTGTGCTCTTCCTGTTGTGTTGCATCCCAACTCGCTGTTTTACTCCGCATGAATGCATCTCGATGTAAAAAACATGTGCCTACAGCAGTTCTGCATATCAGGTTAATTTCCACCCTTGATGAATCAGATGTTCACGATGAAGTCACGTTAGCACCATCAGCGCGGTTAAAAGGCATCCGACTTGAGGGTCATTCTGGTTCCGCTGGAAGAGGACGAAGTCGTTTAGCTCTGTGGTTAAAATCCTGTTGGGCCCAAGAGGTTCAGAGATCTGAAAGGAGGCGACGCCTCCTTCACTTCTTCAGGCACTGGTACATCAGCGCTCTGGGGTTCAGCATGTAGCGCTCTGAGTTGAGCAGCTTGGTGAGATACTGTGGAACCGGGGGCCGGGGGGTCATGTAGGACACGCTGGGGCTGACGGCCATCACCTCCGCGATCTTCTGCTTCATCTCCCGGATCTCCCGGTCCTGCTTCAGCACTTTATCTGTTAGACAGACAAGTGGAAAACAAATGCATGTTTGACATGTTTGCCTCCAAAAATGTAAAAGAGGAGTTAAAACACAGGTGCGTGCAGGCCTATGGCCACAAGGTGGTGCTGATGGGCGTAGATTCCAATTTAATGCCAGCAGGTTCGGTGTTCCTGGACAGGTTTGTAACTGAGCTTCCGGTTCTTCTGCAGATGATTCTGTCGTTTGCAAGAAGACAGTCTAAAACGTGTCAAACTCAAGGCCAAATGTGGCCCTCAACATCATTTTATGCGGTCTGCAAGAGTATAAAGGGTCAGAGTGGCTAAAAAGGTTTGCTTTGACCAAAACTTAATTTCCCACAATGCAGTAATTCAGCCCATTTTAACTTTGATAAAAACGTTTTGAACAAAGTTGACGTCCTAACTTGTGTTTGATGTTATTTTTCTTTATTGATTGATAGTTTGATCCTTGATTGATGGAGTTCTGTGGGTTTAATAACCTGACGAATTAACATTAAGGAGTAGTTACATTTACATTACATTAGATTGAGTTACATTTATTAGTTACATCTGGGCCTTTGAGGACAGCCGTGATGCTGATGTGGCCCTCGGGGATAGTGAGTTTGACACTCTGCTCTTACAGACAGACTACACTCACTTTTCGTTTCCTTGTCTGACTCCCAGTCAGACGGTTTATTAGTTGTCTTCACTCTTTGTCATAAATGAACTGCTATCCGGTGCGAAACGGATCAAAACAGTCAGAACCTCTTCCCAAAATCGAAGCCGCAAGGAAACGACTCTTTCATCTACCGGGGTAAACCCCGACTTGTGGGGTCACATCTGCCCCCCTCAACCAGTGCAACTCCAGGGAAATACCCCTGTTCAAGCCCCCTAACAAAAGGCAGGAGCGGAGCGTTGTCGATAGCATCCATCAGCGGTGATAGAGAAGCTTGTGGATATTAAACTGATTTGGAAGTGATGACAGGGCGCTGCAGATAATCCTTACAATAAACAGCCACATCTCCATCTTTGATGATTACGTCTTGACAAACATTTGTTCCTTCTCAAAATAGCCGTAATCCCTTCAGCGAAGGCAAAACTTGTGTGCAAATAAAACGAGAAATGCAAATAAAGCCACCTTGCGCTATCTCCAGCTGTCGGCGGGCGTCTCCCAGCGCGGAGAAGAGATCCAGCTTGATGCGTGTCTCTGCGCTCAGGTTGTACTCCAGATGCTGGGCCTTCTCCTGCATGGCGGACAGCGTGGACAGCAGCATGTCCGTCTCCTTCTCCACGCAGCGGTACTTCCCCAGAGCCTGAAAGAAACACCGGCACGAGTTACATCAGCAGCGCTGGCAAGAAGAACGCCGGAGGGAGTCTGCGCTTCAGTTCCCTAAGTCAATTTGTGCTTTTTTAAATTGATAGCTTTCATATTTTTTTTCTATTTGTTTTCATATTAGTAAAGCGTTCTCAGTGAAATTCACTGAAGGAACTGTTAAGCGCAGAGCAAACAAAAAAACCACACGTGACACGATGAACTCCAAAAAATACACCAAAGCTGCAGGAGATGTCTTCAAATAGCTCTGGGTGATTTTCTGTCATCAGAGCGTCGTTTTAATCAAGTACCTGGCGTCTCCTTGTAGCATGCTGCGTGGAGAGGACGCCCAAGAACACAACTGCATTCTGATGTGATGGACAAAACATTCACGGCAAGCAAAAATAAAAGAAATAATGAAAAATACGTCTCCACGGAAAAAAACATTCGATGTTCTATCAGCTGTACAAACACAATGAAATAAAGACGGATTCAAACAGCAAATCTAGATGAAGACAAACCAAATACTCCAACACTTGAGACTCACAAGACACTTAAAAGTCACAAGTTCATTCCCAAAGAGAGTTGAAACGATACCTCAACATCACTCTCTAGCTCTAGCACGCGACTCTCTTTCGCTTGAACCTCCAGCTGCAGTTGTTTAAACTCTGTCTCTAGCTCTTTAACTCTCTTCCTTAACATTTGGCTCTCACAGAGTTCCTGTCTGCTGTGGGGGGGACAGAGACGGGACAGTTTGGAGCTGTGAGAAACAAACAGGACACGTTCACACACCGGCTGCAGGCTGGGAGCAGAATACGTTTAAAAGACATACAAGTTGTTGTTTTTAGGAACAGTTCTGATACTTTCTTGGGGATGATGATTTGTTTTAGCTGGGAAAAGTTAAACACTGTTGTTATACGTCAAGCACAAAGACTTTAAACTGCTAGCTTTGATTCTCACTGATGACTTTATGATTATTTCAAAGTGCGCAAGACAAAAATGTGGAAATAAAATTCAAGATAAATGCTTTCAATTGTTGGAAACTTCCAAGAAAAAGAACCCACAAAGGCTAGATAAGACTTTTCATCCGCCTGCCAGCAGGGAAGTGACGTCGCTAAACGATACGTGGACAAACCTAAAGGCAAATCCCTTGGATTAGACTTTATTTGCCTTGACTAAACTGTTTTGATGTGAGCTACCTGTTTGTCAGACTCCGGGCGGTGCTGGCTGCGTCCTCCACCTTCTGGGCCTGAAGCTCTGCCAGCTGCTTCTCCACGGAGACTCTGGCCTCCGTCTCGGCTCGCGTCTTCTTCTCCAGCATGGCGCTGCTCTGCTTGTCCCTCTGCTTGGTTTTCGTCAGGCAGAGAATCCTGCAGGAAAAGCGTCAAAAACACCATAAAAAAAATGCAGCCGGACTTTAAAAAAAGCAGGCTTTCGTCGTCCCTCGAAGTCGTTGAGTCACTGCGGAGCCCTCCGGTTTAAAAACTGGAACAGAACTGGGGATAAAATGTTTGCTTCAAACCGGCTGCAAAGACGATCAATGAGACGCGATCGAACATCGCTGCAAAAACAATCAGACAGGAGATGTTGGTATTGTCATACTTATGAATCTGTTACCTTGGCAACTAACTATACTTACTGTGCAGCAGGATAAAAGCTCTTATCCACGACAGTAACACTGCTGTGTTATTATATTCTATTGTATGTAATATTGTTATCGACCCAGTTGAAAAACAGACCCGTAAATCCTTCCAAACAAACCAAACGTCTGCTTCAGATCCGTCACAGACGATCGCGGCTCCGGCAGCGTTTCCGCCTGCATTCGTTCCGGTTTTTGCTTTTCTATTTCCAGCCCGACGCGGGTTGTAAACCGCTGGAGAAGCGGAGCCAAAGCCGAGGGTCGGGAGCTGACGGGTGACTCACTTGCTCTGCAGGAGCATGTTGGACTGTCTGAGGAGGGAGACCTCGGGCCTCAGGCTCCTCTCGCTGTTGGTGAGGTTGCAGATGTGACTCCTCAGCTCCTGTTCGCTCTGCCTGTTGGCCTGCAGCTCGGCCTTCAGCCTCCGCAGCTCCTGCTCCAGCCTGACGTCGCACACAAACACAGAAGAAACACCTTTAAGCCGTTTCCTCCGACACAAACCTGCTCTTAAACGTCCGTCGGGTCGTACTTGGTCTGCTCTGCGTGGTAGTTTGGAGTTCCCGCGGCGCCCGCGTCCCAGTTGGGGCTGACAGTTTTGGAGCTGGATCTCTGTTTCTTCTCCGTCCTCCCCGCCGGTGGGGATGGATTGTTTGCCCGACCTCCGTGGGCTTTTGGCGAGGGGCTCTTTGCCGCCCGTGCGGCTTTGCTTCCCTGCTCCTCTTGAGGTAGACTTTCCAGGATTGTGGATAATTCTGCTCCCCCTGCCCCAGAGTGGCCCAGATCTCTGGATTCTGCAGGTCTGGATGACGGAGTTCGGCGGTTTGACTCGGCCGGTCGCCCCTCGGGCGTTCCTTTCTCTGTCTCCACGCTGCAGATCTGGAGGCAGTCCAGAGTGTGTCCCTCCTCGTGAGTCACCGCAGCTCCGTTCTGACACTGATACTGAGTCGCCTCGGGCTTCACCTTCCACTTTGAGCCTGAGAGGAGGCAAATGAAAATAAAAAAAAAGGTCAATGTCAGCACTGTATTTGTGGAGCTCCTATATGAAGGGTGTGAAGACGACTACAGGCTGTTGTTAACACAAGTTTAGGTTGTTTTGCTCTCTTTATTTCACCTAAACGACCACCAGTCTTGTACAAAAACCGCATTTCAGCATGATAAATGTATCGGCAATTGTTTTTGCTGCCACGTGAGCACTTTCATAATTTTTATTTGGATGAGAAAAGGGAGGTGGCTGTTATGTAAGAAGCTCTGACTCATTGCCTGGAGAGTTTGTAGATTAACTTGTGATCAAATGTGGAAAATTTATTCTAGGGGATGGGATTGACGCGCTCAATGCATTGTTTTTATGTTTAAAGTAGGTGAACACAAATCTATGGCTACACTACTGCTCAAGTACTGACTTACAGAAGCTGCCATCACATTAGAATCCCTTCAGTAGGATAGGGATCCTGATGCTAATGCACTATTGTGATAAAAGCAGGTCATTAACAGCATTAGCACTTGTAATGTAATAAGACAGCATCACTGTAGCCTCTAGCTAAAAGTGTTAGCATCACAGCGACTGAGGTGTTGATGAAAAGTGAGATGTAAATGTAAAACATGAATAACATGTGTAAAACTTAGTGTTTAGAGTTTATAAGATACAAGACAGCAGGACAGACGTTTCAGTGTCGTTATTTTATGCTGGAGGAATAAAAATTACTCACTGCTGCTGCCGTCGGTGCCGGTCTTGGGGTAAACCTGCAGGCCCGGGGGGAGGGAGTGCTGCAGGAGGTGCATATGGAAGTCGTTTTCGCTTTGCACTGACTTCTGGATGCGCAGCTTAAAGATGTTGGTGAAATAACAGGTGGCATAAAAGCCCAGATACACGACAGGATATCCGATGCTGGACGTGAGCACAAAGTGGAAAACAGAGTTAGAACATGTAGAAACACACATCTTAGCTAAGAGATCTCTCTAAAGTGGGATTTGCATTAGATCAACGAACCAGTGTGCAGCGAAAAGATGGGACAGGTTGGCGTGAGAGGTTTTCAGGTCCTTGAGTCGAAGCGAAGCCTCTGAGTAAACGAGGAGGATCCACAAGGACGCCGTGGAGATGCAGATGCCCTTCTCTGCAGACGACAAATCAAATCAAATAAATTCACCGCTAATTCAAGCAAATTCCGGATCCCAAACGATGAGCCTCACACTCACCTGTGTGCCAGATGTAGTTGAACAAGACGTAGGTGCTGGCCACAAAGAACAGCCAGTGCAGAGGAACAAAAATTAAACAAAAGATGTCCAGAGTGAAGGCAGCACAAACAAAAACTACACAAATAACCTGCAAACAAACAAACATCGGAGGGTTAGACAGATGTTTTTAAAGTTACTCCAGTTAACTGCACATCTGAGAAAAAAAGCACTTGTCCTGCTCAGAGAATGAGACTAAATTCAAATTTAAACCTGGAAAATAACAATAACAAAAAAAAATTGATCTTTGAACATGGAAATTACTTGATTGTTGTTTCCTGAACACTTTAAGAAAAAAACACTGCACAGTTTTTGAGTTGAGCTTCAGAAACGAAACACCGAAACATCATTTTAATCACGGTTGGCGGTAAAAGACACTGCGTGCGATTTGGGCCACATGCTAACAACGTGACATCACACGGCCGTGGCGCTCACCAGCCCGTGGCAGTGGAACGTGGTGTACACACTCCCGAAGAAAAGCCAGCAGGGCCACAGATACTCCAGTCTGAACTCCAGGATGAAATCCGCCAGCAGCACCAGCGTCCACATCATCATGAACTTCAGGACAGTGTAGGCGCTGTAGAATATGTAATAAAAGCAAAAAAATTACAGCTCTTATTATTTTACGTCAGGCATCAAAAGACCACAAATCACATTATTAAACCTAAAATCCAGCAGTCGCGTCTTAAAATTTTGCAGTTTTTACGTAAAAGAATGAGTTTTATCAGGCAACCAGGGGCCAAACAGGGCCTGCTTGTCCTCCTTTGTTCTGCTAGCACATCACCCCTTCTTTGTTTGGTAACCATGGCGATATTTCATCTGGAGGAGAGGGGGAGCGCCATAACATCCTGCAGGGCACACTTCAATTATCTCTTTTGATATTTTATGGACATGATGGCTATTTTAATTTATTATTTTATAATAAATAACAAAATACAGGTCAGCCCATAATGATAATGTGTGGAATTATTATCATCTATAAAAGAACAGGGAGACCACAGCATCATAAATTCGAATACTTATTTAGAAACGATATAAGGATGTCAGCTGAATTTTAATTTAAATCTGGTTTTTAATTTATATCATAGCTATTTTTTTAACCATTTTATTACACATTAATCTTAGAGAATCCACCTCTAAGATTCTAAAAAAAAAGGACAATATTTGCAGTTTAAAAATAACAATCCTGGCACTACTTTCTTGTCTTATTTGGAATGTAGTCACAACAAGTGGTGATTCGTCCAGAGGGGTTTTTATTTTTTTTATTTTTTTTCTATTCACGCTGAGTTATTAAACCGAACGCCAGACAAAGCAGGCCGCCGTTATAACGTCATCCACGCCTCCATGTAAACAAATAACGGGTCAACTCATTCCCGTGTCGGCGGCTCTCAGCCGCGATGGAGGCCGGGAAAAGCTCCAGACTGGCGGCCACGGACGTGAGCCGAGGCAGCCGGGAGTCGGAACAAAGACGGATAACACAACAAAAGCAGCTTCCGCCGGGCTCGCGCCCACCCGCCAGCAGAGAGGCGCGCGCGCGCTCGCACGGGCCTGGGGGCGCGCGCACGCGCGGCGCTAGCTTACCTCTCAGACAGCTTCTCCGTGATTTTCAGTTTCTTCATCTTCCGTAGCCTGCTCGCGTCCACATAGCGTTTCTTCATCGTACGGCTTCCGTTCCCTCCGTGCTGGTCGGTTGTTACGCCGCGGCGGCGGCCGAGAAGACGCGGAGGAAAAAAGAGCGCAGACCGGACGGGGGGGGGGAAAAGGAGCCTCCTGGTGGGAGATGATGCTCCGCTAAATAAAAAAAAAAAAAAAAACCTGCGACGACGTCTGGGAAGACGCGCGCCCAGCGGTGACGCGCATGCGCAGTGGGATGTTCCACCGACAGGCGCTCAGAGCAGGAGAGGGGACCCACCATCAGATAGCATACCTTAGCTGCTGTATGCTGTAATACTTATATACACTGTATATAACGATTTAATAAATTAGATAATAAAGTTTTGTTCATTTTAATTCACATTTAAATGTTGAAACATCACCTGTCAGGTGAATATGTTTGAGCAACCTGGGCCTGAACCCTTGAGTAAATGTTTTTAACTCATGCAAAATCTCATAGTTTTCTGCCAAACAAACTTGCCTGTCTAAAGAGCAAATATCACATCCTGTTTACATTTGAATGACAAGGGTATAAAAACCCCAACATGTTAGTGTCAGTTCAGTCGACTTCCTTGGAAGAAAGACACACGATCAGGTATGATCTGATATCCGTAATCTTAATCTTAAAAATTAGACATTTATGTCTTTTCTATGGTTGCTTATCTTCTATATAATTTCTTGTATGTAAGTCAAACCCGTTGTCCCTGGTTTAACCCCCCTGGACACAACCTCTACAATGAATACTTGGGTCTTCATCTGTGCCTTCGGGCTCCTCACTGCCCTCCAGGTTCATGCAGAACTCTCTGAGGTAAAATATCTGTTCTAGAATGTAGAGTTTCATAGCTGTTGTTTATTATCTTAAAAATGTTAAAACAGTCCAGTATTTAGTCCAGTCCAGCATTTAAAGTCATGTTGTGGGATTTCCCACATGTAACTGGGTGGAACAGATCATAGTTTGGTGGGCCGGATTACAAACACTAAAGGGCCACACATGGCCCGCGGGCCGTAATTTGCCCATGCCTGCTTTAGAGGAACATATCTTTACATAATTGTAAATGATCTCTCTGCTCCTCCTCTTGAACACTAGCTAGCGGCTGTGGAGAGAACATCTACATGACCACCAGAAGACCAAACTGGACATATGCTATCAAAAGAATGTACGGTGAGGTCTGGGACTGGAAATATGGAGTGGGACCTGTCAGGAGTGGAGCAATTGTTGGACACTTCACACAGGTGTTATTTCTGACTGAATGAAGAACACAAGGACTTAATTATGTGAAGTACACTAATAATTCTAGATCTCGTGCCCTTTTCTCCCGCAGATTGTGTGGCACAATTCCAACCAGATTGGCTGTGGGAAGGCCAACTGCCCTAACAACTTTCTGAAAACCTTCTTGGTCTGCCAGTACTGCCCTCCGTAAGCAGACAGCATGTCCCCTGACTTACATAATCACATCATGTAATTTAACACGTGTTAGCAACACGTTTTTGTAAAGGTTTCAATTTTTTTGATAAATCTGTAGACAATTTTTTTTTTTTGATCCTTTCGGACCGTGTTGTCTTTGCGAGTGTACATTAGAGAATCTCCCAGTTATTTCTCGTCAGACGTTAGCATTTGTTACTTTTCTTTAAAATTAAAAGTGGTTTTCAAAACATTTGCACAATTCCAAGAATCCACTTTTTAATTGTATTTTGTAATTCATCTAACTCTTAATTTCCAGTAAGGGCTCTCTGAGTAAAAGAGAAACCTCCGGTTGCATATTTTTAAAGGTGTTGAAGAGATAATAATATTATTATTATTATTATTATTATTGTCCTTCCACATTATAATGATGTAGTTATCCTCAAATAGTAATGATTTGAGTCTTTTGTGGTTAATATTTGTTGTTTTGGACTACATTGCAGAGGAAACTACAATACTTATCACCCCTACGAGGCTGGAACCCCCTGTGCCGACTGCCCTGATGCCTGTGATGGCAAACTGTGCAGTGAGTTAAATTACTCAGCTCGGTGACCTCTATGACTTAGCAGGCTGTTCCACCATAGCAGGGAGGGGAATCTCCTTCATATTACGTGACCAATCCTTTTCTGTCGTGTCTTTCACCTCCAGCCAACTATTGATTGGTCGCCATAAGTTTGCCACCTGTCCTGAGGTGGACTCCTGGTGTCTCGCCACCTGCCATTGCAGCAATAATATCATCTGAATGTCAGCGTTGGCTCCAATGATCTAAATGATCAGTTTCAATAAATATATATCAGCAGCATCATAAAAGCCTGTGTCCTCTGATTTAATTATAACACATCACCACTAAATATTATTTGAATGTTAACTGTATGTTTATAATAGTTATTCTAATAGTGAACGTATACACACACTTAGAAAGGAGGAAGTGGAAGGAGAAAATAGCTGAGAGGATAAAAACTGACTAAAGAAACAGTTTAATGTTTATTATATTTAGATAAATAAATACACAAAGAATGTCTTCTAATTAAGGAGCTTCACTTAAGCTAAGAATCTTGTTAAAATGGTAATAAAAGTGGTTGTCAACTTAATCAGTCATCACAAGTATTCCTGATATGCTCATTATTATTGTCATTTTTATTATTATTCTTATTATAATTAAGGAGCTTCACTAAAGCCAACACTTCTCAATTTTTTTTTTCCGTACTAGAATAAAGTTATCCAAAGCTGTTCAAGTCAATCCACTGGACGCTAATAAAGTTCATGAACTTTCTTTACTGTCTTCTTACAGTATTTTCTGCACTATAAGGCGCACTGGACTATAAGGCACACCTTCAATGAATGGCATATTTTAAAACTGTTTTCATATATAAGGTGCACTAGATTATGAGGCGCACTGCCGGTTTGGGAGAAAATTAAGCTGAAACATTGAGCAGGAGCTGAGAGTTCAGTTTCATGCTTCAAAGCTCACTTTGAAAAGCTGTGACTGCCTGAAGGAGCTCATTTTAGCCATTAATCCTGACTTCCCTACTATGATAAAAAAAAAAGAAAGAAAACAAATCAGCACAAATTGTTTTATTCATTTTTCTTTTGTACATTAAAAGGTCTTTTTTACATTGTGCTCCTCGGTTAACGTTGCTGAAGTGAATTTGAATTTGTTATTACGTATTGATTTTATTTAATTTTATTTTTCAGTATCAAATGGTGCAATAAGTTGTTCAAAAATGTTTAAAGTTTAAACAAGGTTTGATGCACTTAAAATCTTTTCTGTTATAGACCAAAATATAATGTTAATAACGTTATTATTTGTTATAAATTGTTATAAAAAATTTTTGTTCTTTTTTGTTTTCTTTAATGTTAATAAGGATACAATGTCACATGAATTCACATTTACATGTTGAAAAATCACCTGTCAGGTGAATATAGTTGAGCAAACTGGGCCTAAATCCCTGAGTAAATGTTTTTAACTCATGTTAAATCTCATATTATCCTGCCAAACAAATTTGCCTGTCTAAAGAGTAAATATCACATCCTGTGTACATTTGAATGATATAAAAGGCCAAGATTTTAGTGTCAGTTCAGTCGAATTCCAGAACACATCTTCCAGAATACAAGACAGCATTTCGGAAGACTTAGACAAAGATCTCCATAATCTTAATGTTAAATCTTAACAATTAGACATTCATGCCTTTTCTATATGAATTTCTTGTATGTAAGTCAAACCCGTTGTCCCTGGATTAACACTCCTCAGCAGTATCATAAAAGCTTGTGTCCTCTGATTTAATGATAATACATCACCACTAAATACTATTTGAATGTTAACTGTATGTTGCTAATAGTTATTTAATATTGAAAGTACTTTTATTCTCTGACACACACTTAGAAAGACAAACCAAAGAATAAGGAGTAAATAGCTGAGAGAATAAAAAACTGACTAAAGAAACAGTTTAATGTTTGTTATGCGTAGATAAATTACCTGTAATACACAGTTAAGGAGCTTCACTTGGGCTAAGAATCTTATTAAAATGGTGAAAAGAGTGCTTATCAACTTAATCAGTCAGCAAACCTGATATGCCCATTCTTATTCTTATTCTTATTCTTATTCTTATTCTTATTCTTATTCTTATTCTTATTCTTATTCTTATTATTATTATTATTATTATTATTATTATTATTATCATCATCACTGGGTGTTTTGTAGCTTAGATTCATTCGTTCCACAGCTATAACATGACATCAAATGAGGTCAGAAGGAAAAAATAGTTAAAACTATGAAAAACAGTAAGCGTTCAGTAACACTGAAAGCAGGTTGGGAAAACTGTCTGAGCCCACATGAACCTAACCTGACTTGACCTGTGTTTGCTCGTCACCGCAGGCTAACAAGTGCTGTTATAAAAGACTTCGATCATGTAACCTTAAAATAAAGCATAAAATTATGATAGAATAAAATAATTCCTGAAATCTTCTTGATAAGAATAACGTTATCCCACATTTCAGTGACGTCATCAATGTGGATCTGGACATCCGTGTCAAAAGGCTGAGACACTTTTTATTTAGTTTCCACATGGGCTGTACTTCATTATTTCTATTAAACCTATGCAGCGTTCAAACATTTGTTTGTCTTTTACTAAATGCCTCCAGCTACTTGTGCTGATCAATGAGATTCTCCAACCAATGAGACGTCACTTATTATATTATTATACTTCAACCAAGCGATAAGATGATTAAACACTCAGTCTGTATTTGTCTTAGTATTTGTCTTTATTTGCACGTCTTACCTTCTTTAAACATTTGGTTCAAGACGACCATGTGAACTCATTATGGGGTTGAAGGAGAAGAACATGATCCAGTATGAAGCTGAAACCATGACAGGAGAGGGATGACAGGACATCAACGATTGCAGGGAGACTTCAGTTAAATAAACGTTAGTTAAATAAACTTTATATACACTATATATAGTTGTTTTTTTACCTTTACGCTTTGTGTAAACCATTATAGTGTGCTTCTTGTGAAATCTACAAAGTGATACAGAGAAAACTACAATTTTTTTGCATAAGGAACACATTTTGAATTCTTAAAATAATAATAATAATAATAATAAATAATAATAATAATAAACCTAGTTGAATCTCACTCTCAAATGAACCAAAAAGCTGAACTTAAATTGTTCACGTATGAAAGAAAAACATACCGTCACTTTTATATCGCATTTCTTCGTCTTATGGCTTCCGTTCCCTCCGTGCTGGTCGGTTTGTTACGCCGGAGATGAGGCGGGGAAAAGAGTGCAGACGGACGGGGAAGAGAATAATTATATACTGTATATAATGATTTAATAAGTTAGATAATAAAAATTTATTCATTTTAATTCACATTTAAATGTTGAAACTTCACCTGTCAGGTGAATATATTTGAGCAACTTGGGCCTGAACCCTTGAGTAAATGTTTTTAACTCATGCAAAATCTCATAATTTTCTGCCAAACAAACTTGCCTGTCTAAAAGAGCAAATATCACATCCTGTGTACATTTGAATGACAAGGGTATAAAGAAACCAACATTTTAGCGTCAGTTCAGTCGACTCCTTGGAAGAAAGACACACGATCAGGTATGATCTGATATCCGTAATCTTAATCTTAAAAATTAGACATTTATGCCTTTTCTGTAGTTGCTTATCTTCTATATAATTTCTTGTATGTAAGTCAAACGCGTTGTCCCTGGTTTAACCCCCCTGGACACAACCTCTACAATGAATACTTGGGTCTTCATCTGTGCCTTCGGGCTCCTCACTGCCCTCCAGGTTCATGCAGAACTCTCTGAGGTAAGTAGGAGAAAATATGCTTTCTAGAATGTGATTAGAGTTTCACAGCTGTTGTTGTTTTTCTATCCTAAAAGTGTTCAATCAGTTCAGTAATTGAAATGCTTTTTCCCCCTCTCCTCTCTGAAACCAAAACCTGAAGGAGGGTGAGTATTTTCCATTTTTTGAACACGGTAAAATACAACATAAAATTATAATTGAATAAAATAATTCCTGAAATCTTCTTGATAAGAATAACGTTATCCCACATTTCAGTGACGTCATCAATGCGGATCTGGACATCCGTGTCAAAAGGCTGAGTTCATTTTAGTCACAAGACACTTTTTATTTAGTTTCCACATGGGCTGCACTACACTATTTCTATTAAACGTATGCAGCATTCAAAGGTTTGTTTGTCTTTTACTAAATGCCTCCAGCTACTTGTGCTGATCAATGAGATTCTCCAACCAATGAGACGTCACTTATTATATTATTATACTTCAACCAAGCGATAAGATGATTAAACACTCAGTCTGTATTTGTCTTAGTATTTGTCTTTATTTGCACGTCTTACCTTCTTTAAACATTTGGTTCAAGACGACCATGTGAACTCATTATGGGGTTGAAGGAGAAGAACACGATCCAGTATGAAGCTGAAACCATGACAGGAGAGGGATGACAGGACATCAACGATTGCAGGGAGACTTCAGTTAAATAAACGTTAGTTAAATAAAGTTTAGTTAAACAAACTTTACTTTCAGCTATGGTCACTAATATTGTTAAAGTACTGACGGTAGCTCAGTCCACAAGGGCTTGACAGGAAGTGTTTGTGTGTGTGCTGCAGCCTCTATGTACTGTATATATATCAAATAAAATAAAGAGGGAATAGTAAAGGAAATGTCTCCTATTTAAACACAATTAAATCTACAATTTAGAGACACAATAAAAATATACGCATTTCCCGACACTAAAGTTTAGCACTCAAAGAATATTGAACTTAAATTATCCACGGAGAACAGGCGGAGAAAAGAGCGCAGAGGGAAGAAGCGCCTCCGGGAAGACGTGCGCCCAGCGGTGCCGCGCATGCGCAGTGGATGTTCCACCGACATGCGCTCGGAGCAGGAAGAGATGAGATCAAAAATCAAGTAGCATACCTTAGCTACTGTATGCTGTAGAAATAATTATAGATATAATGATTTAATGAATTGAGTTAGTTTATATAATTTTATTCACTTTAATTCACATTTACATATTGAAAAATCACCTGTCAGGTGAATATAGTTGAGCAAACTGGGCCTAAATCCCTGAGTAAATGTTTTTAACACATGCTAAATCTCATATTATCCTGCCAAACAAATTTGCCTGTCTAAAAGAGCAAATATCACATCCTGTGTACATTTGAATGATATAAAAGGCCAAGATTTTAGTGTCAGTTCAGTCCACTTCCTCGGAAGAAATACACACAATCAGGTATGATCTGATATTAAATCGTCTTTATACCGTATGAGCATTTTGAAAATTGTGTTTTCAGAGCTGAGTTAGAGCTGAGTTAATACGCTGAATAGAGAGAACATCAAGGTATCGTGGAAAAATTATGTGCTGTTCAGTCTGTCAGCGGTGATAGTAATTTTACTGACTGTCTTGTGATCTTTGTAAAAATTTTCCACATAAATTACACACCTTCCAGAACAGAAGCCAGCATTTCGGAAGATTTGGAGAAAGATCTCCATAATCTTTATTTTGAATATCAACATTCATTCCTTTTCTGTAGTTGCTTATCCTCTCTAGCCCTGGTTTAACCCCCCCTGGACACAACCTCTACAATGAATACTTGGGTCTTCATCTGTGCCTTCGGGCTCTTCACTGCCCTTCAGGTTCATGCAGAACTCTCTGAGGTAAGTAGGAGAAAATATGCTTTCTAGAATGTAACTAGAGTTTCATAGCTGTTGTTGTTTATTATTTTAAAAAATGTTAAAACAGTCCAGTAATTGAAATTCTTTTTCTCTCTCCTCTCCGCAACCAATACCTGAAGGCGGGTGAGTGTTTTACCATTATTTGAACACAATGAAGGAATCCTCACTCTGGTTTTGCATCTTCCTAGACACTCTAAATTCACCGTTTGGTTTTATTTCTCATCCCTGTGCTGTTCTGGTTTCTCTCAGAGCAAGAAGAGATTGTGAACGCGCACAATGAACTGAGAGCAAACGTTCAGCCTTCTGCTAGCAACATGCTGAAGATGGTAACGCGTCTCGCTCCATGTAAACCGACGAGAACAAAGAATTTAGAGATTTTATGTGCTGATTCTTCATTGTCCTCTGTGCCACACAGAGATGGAGCAAGGAGGCAGCAGCCAACGCTCAGAGATGGGCCGACGGCTGTTCCATGAACCACAGCCCCTCCAGCCAGAGAGAGATCAGCAGTATGTTTTTGATTTTATTTAAAAAAACACTCAGAAAAATCATCATCAGTCATCTATGACATTACCCAGAGCATTTCAGACCATGTCAGGGCATTTAAAGTCATGTTGTGGGATTTCCCACATGTAACTGGGTGGTTCGGATCATAGTTTGGTGGGCCGGATTGCAAACACTAAAGGGCCACACATGGCCCGCGGGCCACAGATTGCCCATGCCTGCTTTAGAGGAACATATCTTTACATAATTGTAAATGATCTCTCTGCTCCTCCTCTTCAACACTAGCTAGCGGCTGTGGAGAGAACCTGTACATGTCCAGCTTCAAGAACACCTGGAGCAACGCCATCCAGTCCTGGTACGACGAGGTGAAGGACTGGCGCTACGGAGTGGGATCTACCAACGGAGGAGTGGTTGGACACTTCACACAGGTGTTATATCTGACTGAATGATGAACACAATGACATTATTACATGAAGTACACTCTATATAGTATATAAACTAACTCATAATTCTGGATCTCATGTCCTCTGCGTAGGTTGTGTGGTACAGGTCCAACCAGGTGGGCTGTGCCATGGCCTACTGCCCTAACGCCAGCTACAAATACTTCTACGTTTGCCAGTACTGCCCTCCGTAAGCAGACAGCACCGCCCTACAGCATGTCCCCTGACTTACATAATCACATTTGAGACTTTTGTGGTTCATACTTGTTGTTTTGGACGACATTCCAGAGGAAACTACCAGATGGCTGAACCCTACACAGCTGGAACCACCTGCGGCAACTGCACTGATGCCTGTGAAGACAAACTGTGCAGTGAGTTAAATTACTCAGCAGCAGGGGGAGGAATCTCCATCATATTACATGACCACTAATTTTCTCATTGTGTTGTTTTCCTGCAGCCAACCCTTGTCTGTTTAAAGATACGTATACCAACTGTCCTGACTTGGCGAAGAATTATAAATGCACTCATCCTGATGTGGGCGCCTGGTGTCTCGCCTCCTGCAAGTGCACCAATGGAGAGATCATCTGAATGTCAGCGGTGGCTCCAAATGATCCAAATGATCAGTTTCAATAAATATATATCAGCAGCATCATAAAAGCCTGTGTCCTCTGATTTAATTATAACACTTCACCACTAAATATGATTTGAATGTTAACTGATAATAGTTATTTTAGTTCGTTCCACTGTTATACCGTGACATCAAACGGACTCAGAAGGTGAACATGTAACAGTAATGAGCAAATTCAAAATACAATATAAAAATGTAAAATAAAATCCCGAAATCCTCTTGATAATAATGTCATCCCACATTTCAGTGATGTCATCATTGTGGGTCTGGACATCCGAGTTAAAAGGCTGAGTTCATTCTAGTCACAAAACACTTTATCATGCAGGGTGAGTCTTCCTAACTTTTCTCATCATCTTTATCATGTTTATTATATTAACAGACAAACTTCACTCTTTATTTTGTTGTTTTATCTTTGCAGAGTTCTTTGTCGAATTCAGAAAATGTACAGACGTTAATCTACATCGCAAAGTCTTGTCATTGTTTTAATCGTGATTATCTATTTCAAGAGAAATATCCAATCAAACACAATGCATATTGGGAGTTTTCTGTCGTATCTTTCATTCCCCACAGAGCTGGGGCAGCGGAGCTGCAGCCGGAGCTCTGAAACGGTCTGAAACCTGCTCCGATCGGCTAAGCCCTTCAAGTTCTGTGAAGATCGGCAGTGAGTTCACTCTGACACTCCTGTCTGAGCAAACACAATCATGCAAACAGCCTGTGAAGTGCACTTGAAGCCTGTTTGTGAATTTCCTTCCGTCTCTCCCCTCATTTTTTGCTTGTTGTGTTGGTTCTCTCCTGTTTTTCTGCAGATGACAACTGTGGAGAGATCATAGCTACAACTGAAAACAGGAAGTACTGGAAGGACATCATCCATCAATGGTACGCTGAGGGGAACGACTGGAAGTACGGACACGGATCCACTAATGGGAAAGACGTCAAAAAGTTTGCGCAGGTGCCTTAAAATCAGTTCACATACAAACCTGTTTGAATTTTAAAAATGCAGTGACTTAAAAAGGTCTGAGTGTGTCAAACAGTGACATTCAGGTCATGAGCTGCTGCTGATTTGCTGTCTGTTGGTGTCTGCAGACCGTTTGGTACCGGGCGACCCAAATCGGCTGCAGCAGGAGCTACTGTGGACACTTGGGTTACAACTTCCTGTACGTCTGCTACTACTGTCCAACGTAAGTACGGAGTATTCTCCTGTTTCTCTATGAAAACTACATTTTGGAGGGAATATTCAGGATTAGTTTTGACTTTTTTGGAAGTATGTGCAGAATTTAAGGGAAACGAGAAGCGCTCTGGTTCTTTGAGTCAGGGATCCCGTTGCACTGACTGTCCCAATGACTGTGATGATGGCTTGTGCAGTAAGTAGATCATGAAACTCAGAATCCTTATAAATAAATATGGAGGACAAAGTTGTGCCGTGTTGTTTTCACCTGATGAACCACGTCTCTTCCAGCCAACCCCTGTCCCTACAAGAATCAGCGTTCTGACTTCATTATTTCTATTAAACGTATGCAGCATTCAAACATTAGTCTGTCTTTTACTAAATGCCTCCAGCTACTTGTGCTGATCAATGAGATTCTCCAACCAATGAGACGTCACTTATTATATTATATTTCAACCAAGCAAATAAGATGATTAAACACTCAGTCTGTATTTGTCTTAGTATTTGTCTTTATTTGCATGTCTTACCTTGTTTAAACATTTGGTTCAAGACGACCATGTGAACTCATTATGGGGTTGAAGGAGAAGAACACGATCCAGTATGAAGCTGAAACCATGACAGGAGAGGGATGACAGGACATCAACGATTGCAGGGAGACTTCAGTAAAATAAACGTTAGTTAAATAAAGTTTAGTATTTATGCATTAGTATTTATTTTTCTAAAAATAGTTTTTATGTTGTATTTTGAATTGCTCATTACCGTTACATGATTGTAGTCTTTTATAACAGCACTTGTTAGCCTTTTTTCTTCAGAGTCCATTTGTTATCATGGTATCGCAGTAGAATCTCAGCTACAACCACTACTACTACTTCTACTGGTACTACTACTACTAATAATAATAATAATATTAATAATAGCGGGCATATGAAAACTTGTCCTGACTGATGAAGCTTAATAAACACCATTTTAACAAGATTCTTAGCTGAAGTGAAGTTCCTTCATTATATTCATTTATATAATGAAGGAACTATTTCCTCCTTCCTCTTTTGTTTGTCTTTCTAAGTGTGTGTCAGAGAATAAAAGTCAGCTCAATATTACAATAACTACTATCAACATACAGTTAACATTAAAATAGTATTTAGTGGTGATGTGTTGTTATTAAATCTATATTATAACTCTATAAAGACTGAGGGTTCAATCATCTAATTGGCTCGGTTGAGGTATAATAATATAAGTGTCGTCTTATTGGTTGGAGAATCTGTCTACACCTCTGAGCAGCACATGTAGGGTTGGAAGCGTTAAATAAGAGGCAAACAAATGTTTGAATGCTGAATACGTTTAATAGAAATAGTGAAGTACAGCCCATGTAGTTATTTAATAGATTTTGCCGCTGCACTTGCAGGAAGCAGCACAGTCAGTCACGGTGTCAATGAATAGTTTCCTGAGGCAGCCCCAGTCTGATGTCAGCTTCTCACAGTCAGAACGCTGATTCTTGTAGGGACAGGGGTTGGCTGGAAGAGACGTGGTTCATCAGGTGAAAACAACACGGCACAACTTTGTCCTCCGTATTTATTTATAAGGATTCTGAGTTTCATGATCTACTTACTGCACAAGCCATCATCACAGTCGTTGGGACAGTCAGCGCAACGGGATCCCTGTTTGTAAGGCTCGGCTTCCTGCAGGTTGTCACTGAAAAAACGTCTTATTACACATCAATACATGACGACTCAAAGAACCAGAGCGTTTCTCGTTTCCCTTAAATTCTGCACATACTTCCAAAAAAGTCAAAAATAATCCTGAATATTCCCTCCAAAATGTAGTTTTCATAGAGAAACAGGAGAATACTCCGTACTTACGTTGGACAGTAGTAGCAGACGTACAGGAAGTTGTAACCCAAGTGTCCACAGTAGCTCCTGCTGCAGCCGATTTGGGTCGCCCGGTACCAAACGGTCTGCAGACACCAACAGACAGCAAATCAGCAGCAGCTCATGACCTGAATGTCACTGTTTGACACACTCAGACCTTTTTAAGTCACTGCATTTTTAAAATTCAAACAGGTTTGTATGTGAACTGATTTTAAGGCACCTGCGCAAACTTTTTGACGTCTTTCCCATTAGTGGATCCGTGTCCGTACTTCCAGTCGTTCCCCTCAGCGTACCATTGATGGATGATGTCCTTCCAGTACTTCCTGTTTTCAGTTGTAGCTATGATCTCTCCACAGTTGTCATCTGCAGAAAAACAGGAGAGAACCAACACAACAAGGCAACAAATGAGGGGAAGACGGAAGGGAAACTCTCCAAGACTGTTTGTGTTTGTTCAGACAGGAGTGTCAGAGTGAACTCACTGCCAATCTTTACAGAACTTGAAGGGCTTGGCTGATCGGAGCAGGTTTCAGACCGTTTCAGAGCTTCGGCTGCAGCTCCGCTGCCCCAGCTCTGTGGGGAATGAAAGATACGACAGAAAACTCCCAAAATGCATTGTCTTTGATTGGATATTTCTCTTTAAACGATACCACACAAGAGGGAAAACATGCAACGTCCAATCAAGTGAGAATCTGCAGAACTAGTCGTGAAATCTCTTTTTAAATCGTACCATTTCCAACATGTTGGCAGCAGGCGGCTGAACGTTCCTTCTCAGCTCGTTGTGCTTGTTCACAATCTCGTTCTGCTCCGCCCACGTGGCGCCGCTATCATATAAGTCTAGATAATCACAATTAAAACAATGACAAAACTTTGCAATGTAGATTAACGTCTATGCATTTTCTGAATTCGCTGATGGTGCTGATAAGAAAATCACAAGCACTCACCAACAAAGAACTCTGCAAAGATAAAACAAGAAAATAAAGAGTGAAGTTTGTCTGTTAATATAATAAATATGAAGATGATGAGAAAAGTTAGGAAGACTCACCCTGCATGAGGGACAAAAGACATGAAATAATGGTTAGTTTTAAAGCTTGTGGAATAAACGTTATATATAAATAAAAAGATTTGATTTTAATCACCCTCCCCGCTGACGCGACATGGAGGAGGCCAAAGGCACACAGGAAGAAGAACGCAGCCATGGCTGAATCCAGGAATGACGACCTGCTGAACACCAGCGATGTTTTAATGTGTGATGGATTGCGGTGAAAAACTACCATGTGATCGTAGGTAAACACGTCTGTTGACCTGGAGGGGTATTTGGGAGGTACCCCAGAGCCGACTGTTTTTCTGAACGGTGACTCATCCACATGTCAACATCAGATTAGGTTTATATTAATCTCATCTAGGGTAATATCTTTTTGGATGAATAATAAACATTGGTCAAGTCAGGTTAGGTTCATGTGAGCTCATGTGAAATGATCGTGTCAAACAAACCTGTTAATGTCAGGTTATTTTCACAAGAAAACTTTCAGATAATTTTCCCAACCAGCCTTCAGAGTTACTGAACGCTCGTCTACTTCTTACTGTTTTTCACTTTTTTAAGCTACAAAACACAAAACAATAATGATAATAATAATAATATCAATAATATCATAATATTATTATTATTATTATCATTATTTATCATTGATAATTCATATTGATATCATGATAATTATAATTATGTATAATAATTATAAGGGCATATCAGGAAAACTTGCTGACTGATGAAATTAACAACCACTTTTATTACCATTTTAACAAGATTCTTAGCTGAAGTGGCGCTCCTCCATTAGAAGACGTTCTTTGTATATTAATTTATCTACACATGACAAACATTAAACTGTTTCTTTAGTCAGTTTTTTACCCTCTCAGCTATTTACTCTTCTTTTGTTTGTCTTTCTAAACGTGTGTCAGAGAATAAAAGTATGTTCAATATTAAATAACTATTATCAACATACAGTTAACATTCAAATAGTATTTAGTGGTGATGTGTTATAATTAAATCAGGGGACACAAGCTTTTATGATGCTGATAATACATTTATTGACGCTGATCATTTGGAGCCAATGCTGACATTTAGATGATCTCATTGGTGCACTTGCAGGAGGCGGGACACCAGGATGCCACCTGGGCATTGGTGCAGTGCCACTGCCTCTTCAGGTCGGGACAGTTGGAGTACCGATCGGTGTAGCTGCAGGGGTTGGCTGGAGGTGAGAGACACGACAGAAAAGGAGTGGTCACGTGATATGAAGGAGATTCCTCTCCCTGCTATGGTGGAACAGCCTGTTAGGTCGTAGAGGTCACGACCAGCCAAACCAGGCCTTTATTTTATCAGCAGTATTTTCACTCACTGCACAGTTTGTTGTCACATGCTTGAGGGCAGTCGCCACAGGAGGGCCCAGCTGTGTAGGGTTTAGCATACTGGTAGTTTCCTCTGGAATGGAGTCCAAAAAAAAAAAAAATTTAACAAAAAAACCCAAAACTAAACAGAACGCAGGATGCAGATTTATCAGAAAAATTAAAACCTTTACTAAAAAAATCTGCTTACGGAGGGCAGTACTGGCAGACGTAGAAGTATTTGTATTGGGAGTTAGGGCAGTAGGCCACGGCACAGCCCACCTGGTTGGACCTGTACCACACAAGCTGCATAGAGAATACAATAATTACTGTACTTCATATAATAATGTCATTGTGTTCATCATTCAGTCAGATATAACACCTGTGTGAAGTGTCCAACCACTCCTCCGTTGGTAGATCCCACTCCGTAGCGCCAGTCCTTCACCTCGTCGTACCAGGACTGGATGGCGTTGCTCCAGGTGTTCTTGAAGCTGGACATGTACAGGTTCTCTCCACAGCCGCTAGCTAGTGTTGAAGAGGAGGAGCAGAGAGATCATTTACAATTATGTAAAGATATGTTCCTCTAAAGCAGGCATGGGCAATCTGCGGCCCGCGGGCCATGTGTGGCCCTTTAAGCTGTGTAATCCGGCCCACCAAATTACATCATAAATTTTATGAAATGAATGCAGTTGTGAAATCACTTTAAGATAACTTTTGCGTAACTATGCTTTGCTGACTGTTCAAGGCCAAAACCTTTCATATAAGGTTTTTTTTATGTGTCATTTATATTAGTACAAATACACACTCCATCCATCTGCTCCTCAGCTCGACCGCCTGTCAAATTTTAGAACTCTGTGTGGACAACCAGTCAAAAAGGTTGCCCATCCTTGCTCTGAGGGATCCGTTCCACCCAGTTACATTTAGGAAATCACACTACGATGAATGAAGACTGTGACTTTTAATGTCCTATAATGGTCTGAAATGCTTCAGGAAATATCGTAGACGTTCTTGCTCATCTCTGTTGCTGTTTGATGACTGAATAATGATTTTATTCAGGTTTGTTTTAAATAGAATCAACCTACTGCTGATCTTCCTCTGGCTGGAGGGGCTGTGGTTCATGGAGCAGGTGTTGGCCCATCTCTGAGCGTTGGCTGCCGCCTCGTTGTTCCAGCTCTGTGTGGTGAAGAATCGGCACATTAAAAAAAAAACCCTCTAGATCTTTTGCTCTTGTCAGTTTATCAGTAAGCTCAAATCCAACCCCAGGAAGTTAGATTGAGCGAGACGAGACGCGTTACCATCTTCAGCATGTTGCTGGCGGTTGGCTGAACGTTGCGTCTCAGTTCGTTGTGTTTGTTCACGATCTCGTTTTGATCTGAGGGAAAAATCAGGACAGCAAAGAGGAATGAGGAATAAAACCAAACAGTGAAGTTAGATTGTCTCGGAAAACACAAAATCGGAATAAAGATTGTGTTCAAATATTGGTAGAACACTCACCCGCCTTCAGGCATTGGTTTCAAAAAAGGAGAGAAAGGAAAAGAACAGATTGAATATTTTAAGATAATAAAACAAAAGCTATGAAACTGTAATTACTGTAGACAGGATATTTTCTCCTACTCACCCTTGAGGGTATTGCATGAACCTGAAGGGCAGCGAAGAGCCCAAAGGCACAGATGAAGCTCAAAGTGTTCATTGTGGAGGTTGTGTCCAGGAGTGTTAATCCAGGGCCAACAGGTGGGATTTATATACCAGAAATTATATAAACACGTGACAAACTAACACCGGACTCAAGGGCATCCTTTTCAGGGAACAAGATAAGGTTTTCTTGAAGGTGACACCTGTGATAATGTATGGAAACATACAGGTCTACATTTGTGTTCTTCATGATAACCGTGATGACTCACCGTGCAACATGTTCTGTATATTTTGTAATTGTGTAGCAAGGTTACAATAAGGGAGGCAGGATACCAAACAGAACATGGTATCGACATTTAAACTTGATTTTACAAGGTTAAGCTAAGATTGCACCTCCTACTTCAGAGGATAAGCAACTGTACAGAGAAGGAATGAATGTCTAATATATAAGATTTAACATAAAGATTATGGAGATCTTTCGCTAAAGCTTTTTTTTTAATTTCTGGAAGGCGTGTAATTACTATGCAAGAAATTTTCCCTAATTTCCAGGTTGGATGCAGTTATGGTCTTTCATATATTACCTCATTGCACATACCTGTTAATATTGTACATATCTGGTCATTCAGTATTTTAGTGTTGGTGTTGGTTTTTGTGTATTGAGTCTTGTTTTTGCTCTTTTGCACTCTCCTTTTTTGCACCAATCCTCGCTTTTGCACCAATAATGCTGCTCTATGTGCCTTCAATTGCCCCTTAGGGACAAATATTTTTTATTTTATTGAATTGAAATGAATTGAAATGATTTGAATTTATTTTAATTTAATTTAATTTAATTTAAATGAATTGAAATGAATTGAATTGAATTGAATTGAATTGAATTGAATTGGTTGAATTGAATTGAACTGTACTCTTCCTCACCGAAGGGGGCGCACGAGAGCGCACAAGTCCTGCAGTTCTGACTTGTTGCTTCAAATTAAAGCTCCATCCTGCCCCCTGCTGGCAAGACTGGAATATCTGACGTGTGTCATGGAGTCAGTATTTGTGAATCATGTTATAACCTCAAGAAATATTCTAAGGAGAAGAAAGCAAAGCTCTCTGATGTTATACTTCACGTTGTTTGACACGTTCCATAATGAGCAGACCTTAAAGAAGGAACGTTGACTTTGGCTCGGCGTCTCTCGGGACAAACAAACCCGTAGAGCCAGGTTGACCTCTGGCTGGAAACTGGGAAGGAGGAAGGAGAACACGACAGGGTGGAGGAAAAGTTAATTCCACAAGGATTTCCTAAATGTGGGCCAAACAAAAACCGCAGCTGGAGACCACACCTGCTTGATCTGGTTAATAATAAGACAAGCTCTTAATCTAAACTGACCTGAAATGAAATATTCTCTCATGCACTGTAAAATAAATATGAACATATCAGAGGTCATGTGGGTATTGTATCTTTATTTCCTGTTTGCCGACTGGGTTTTATTCCCAGTTTCCTTTCTTTGTCTTCCTCTGTCAAGCACGTTGTAAATTTTTAATATTATTAGCATTATAAAAATCATTCTATTGAGTCATTTGTCCAACAGCCAACTAGTCGTATTATTACTGCTATAAATGCATCCATAAAGCTGATTTTCATGCTTCTATTCAATTTGCTTTTTCCTCAGAAGGTTGGTAATAAAATGTTTAAAATAATAATTTAACTCTCTTTATTGGTGCATCCAGGAAAATAATCATAAAGCTTCAAATAACTAGAATTGCCTGTCTGGGACATTCATCACGTCTGTGAGAAATTAAACGTATGTGACCAGCAGGAAGTCTGTCGTCATGTCAGGCTGAGACTTCTTATTCCAACCCTATAATAAAAAAAATAGATCGACCCCCTCACCCACAAACCTCCCCCTTGGGGGTGAGGTTCCAGTCTGCAGGCTCAGCTGGTTGGAGGCCCTCCAGCCTGGATGTGCTGATTTTATTCTGCTAATCTCTTCACCTTGCACTTTTACAGCGAGAGGCTGTTTTCACTTGGGCTCTTAAATAATCGTCTCCCACTTGGACGTTACACTTCCTATGGCTGCCCTATCACACGCACGGCTATTGTGTGGAAATTAGCTCCTGTTGCGTGATAACAAACTCCTTTTCTTTGAAAATAAACACCGGTGGTTGAATTTGGGCAGGCCTGTCCGTTTGCCAAGAGAGCCTCACTAGTGAACAGAAAGGCCCAGGTGGGGGCGTCCTGACTTCCATAGGGCAGAGTTGAGATAAGGCGATGAACTTCTTCCTCTGTCAGTGGGCCCGGCGATAGCAGAGGTCGTCAGCTTTTGGCTGGACTTGATAAGCTCCGCTGGGCCATCCTGTGGGGGCTTATCGGCTCCCGCCAGCGAGCATCAACGGCCAGCCTCAGGGCCCGAAATGTTTACGAGCGTGGCGTCAGTTTATCTCCCCGCAGAGTAGATTGTGCAGAATGGGGAAGACGATTACTATACGTACATATCCTGCGTCGTTAAAGGTGTACAGTATTTCCCGCCCTATAAGGCGCACCGAAAAGCCTTTAATCTCCTCAAAGACCGACAGCGTGTCTTATAATCCAGTGTGCCTTATATATGAATTATTATTATTATTGCTTTTATTATTACAATTTTTTTTAAAATTTTTATTTCTTTGGATACAGACCATTCATTGAAGATGTGATTTATAATCCAGTGTGCCTTATAATCCAATGCACCATACATGAATTTTTATTATTATTATTTTTATTGTTATTAGTTTTTAATTTTATTTCTTTGGATATTGACCATTCATTGAAGATGTAACTAATAATCCACTGCAATTTATAATCCAGTGCGACCTATATATGCATTTTTATTCTTATTATTTTTATTATTGTAATTATTTTTTAAAATATTCTATTTCTTTGGATACAGGCTATTCATTGAAGATGTGATTTATAATCCATTGCGCTTTATAGTGCAGAAAATACTGTAGATTGACCTGTTGAGTTTGGTGTAGTCAATACTGAGCGGATCTGAACTTGTGAAGTCAAGAGTTTAAATGTGATAGAATGTGAATTCCTGTGTGTAAATGATCAAAAATAAAACAGAAAAGTGGGAATAAAGAAGGAAAACTTGAGGGAAATCCATCCTGATGGTCAGGGAGACGCTGGGAGATCAGCTCCATCAGTCTGAAGACAGGTCATTTAGTCTGTTATCGCCTCACAACGCCGTCCCTTTGGGTTTAGAAACAGGATGCTGGGGGGGGGGGGTAGCAAAAAACGGCTCCCTCTATTTGAATCTGAACATCTCAGAGAGGAGCAAACTGAGCATTATTACCTCTTGGAACGACTTTGAGGTCAGGATTGCACACACACCGTCCCGCTCGGTGGTGAGGTTCGGGTCGTAGCTCCTCGACGCCACGCCGAAGCGTCACCTGTGGAAACGCAGGACAAACACCCAGACCTCCCTTCTAATCACAGCTCTGGGTTGTGGTTGTGCAGCTTCCTTCCTTTCATTGATTGCATCGAGATGCAAGACAACAAATGCTGCTAACAGACCCCTGAGATAGCCGCTTAGGCTTTCAGCAGAAAACACAGGAACACGTGGAACCCACCCCTCAAAGCAAAAATAAATAAATAAAAGCCCACAGATCTGCTCCGGCGCTGACGGATCGTTTCATCGATGCTTGATTTCTAATCTCTTTGCGGTCGCAGCTTCTATAGATCAATATATACCTTCCTATGTTGTCCCTGGCGTCACCAGTTCAACCAGTCTGAGCAGCAGGCCTGGTGTTGTTCTTTCTCCAGAGCCGCTGCCCGTTTGACAGCTAAATGGTTCTCCGGCAAATCTATATTAAACAAACAATGAGGGACGTCCAGAGGCTGCAGGACAGGAAAAGATATCCCAAAACACAATGTATGGAAAAACATTCACACACGACTAGAAGTAAAAGATAAATAAATACATCAGCAGCTAATGGATCAGGTCACTGCTGGTTTAACGGAAAAACCAACTGTTGACGCTCAAACTAAAGCTTTTTTATTCTCATTTCTGTGCTTTTATTGATTTGATTTTAGATTTCTGGTTTTGTTTTGTGATTTTTCTTTTATTACTCTTTTAAATTGGCGACGCGTCTGGGGTGTACCCCACCTCTCGTCCAAAGCAGCTGAAGACAAGACGATTACTGTCGTCTCTTCTTCAAGAAAATGAATGGATGTTTGATATTACATTTAATTAATTATATATTATAGCTTGCAGTCCATTTAATGTACATCTTTCAACACGTAATTCATTCTAAAAGCTTAATAAATAAAACTGGGGCGTCTTTTTCTTTCTCATCTCTGCGCCTCAGTAATCCGAGACGTTTGCTGGACATCTGCTCAGAAAACAGGGGGAAACATTCCTGTTTGAGTCTGTGAACTATTAGACAGATGTTAGAACACAATCATAACCTGGAGGGCTCCATCACTGACGGCTCATTATGTCAACAGCAGCCCATGAATTCTTGATGTAGCATGTAGCCCGAGATAAGCTAAGTTCAAAAGGTCAGCTTCGAGTGAGACGGGTCGACTGGGAGGCAGGAGATAGTTGCTGGTTTGGGTCACGCTATCTCTTAGGGAGTACTGGTTAGTCTCAAACTAGTGTTTTACTCTCTTTTACTCCCAGAACTTTTTGGTATTTGGGTGATTTCACACAACTTGTTCAATCCGGATCAGGATTGCAAGTTTTGAAACTTCAACCAGGCCAAGATCCGCATCAAAAATATCCTCACTTCATGAGGAGGAAATGTAAATTCAGTTCATTAATGCAAAGTCAAATCTCATGGTCCTCCAGAGGATATATGCAACCGGAAACTAGAAGTAGATTACGTGGATTCTAATCTTTTATTTTACTTTTATGGCTCCAGCAGCTGGGTTTTCTTTTGGATGATGTCAGATTCCAATGAGTAAATCTGTCTCTGTTCTTCATCTGATTATGTTTTCTATTGTTCTGTATGTTTGGCCGGGATAAACACATATGTTCAAACCTCCATTCGGAATAAAAATGATGTATGATATGAAGGGGCGCGTCATCCGCGCTGCGCAATCCAAAAGGGGCCCTTTGCGTAATTACGCGTTACAGTCAGAGCGATGAGTTCAGTTTAATGGAAGTTTAAAAGTTTAATCTCGAGGTTTGCCGAATGAAATGTGTCAGATTTAACATTAGAAATCCTGATATTAACCTCGAACCTTTCTCTTGCGTTGTGCGCCTCGTTGTTCGCGTGACAAGTCATTTTCCCTTCCTTTCCTTCCTCTTCTTCACCGCGTTACCCGCCGGCCTCCTCGTCCTTCATACACACACACACACACTCACACACACACACACACACACACACACACACACACACACACACACACACACACACACACACACACACACACACAAAAACACACACACACACTCGAGTCAGGATGTTTTTTTTTTATAAGGTTGCTTCTTATCCCACCCCGTTCATTTTCCAGCTGCAGTGAGAAGCCCTGGGTCGGTGCCAGATCATTTTTGTTAACTTAGATGTGGAGATAGGAGGAGGAGGTGGTGCTGATGGTGGTGGTGGTGGTGGTGGTGGGGGGGGTTAATTACCACATGAGGAAAGGGTGTGTCGAAGCCCATCTCAGGGAGGCTTTACGTTTAAAAAGGCATCATGATGAGCTGCAGAGGAAGCTGCCGCGTCGACCATCAGGAGCTTTCGTGGAAAAACAGGAATGCAGGGTGGGTGGAAGTAAAAATGTCAGTTTAAACAAAGACAAAACAAATATTACTTCACCTTTAATACATCTGGACTCATTCCACTCACTCATATCTGCACATAAAATAGAAACGGTCTATTTATCTAACGAGATAAATATGATTTTCACCTTTGCGGTCACACACTTTCACCATTCGCAGCAGCCTGGGGCCGCAGCGCGCTGTGTTTATCTGCGTAATTGAGGAAACTAGAAAGTAAAGCAAAGACTTATCTTCGTTTTGAGCAAATAAAAAAAAAGAAAAGTCCCAGGACACTGTAAAGTAACCAAACTAACCCCCACCCTCCACCCCCAAAACAGAGCACATGCCGTAGCTGGAAACATCTGAACATGTTGGAATGCAATGAAATTATGTCATAATTAGGATAGTAGAGGAAACCAGCCAATGGCAGCAGAGTGTTATGTAATTTCTACTGTAACATGAGTTCAGTATCTTGAAGTGTATTTTTCCACAAGTGCACCCCCCCGATAATAAACGCACATTCCTCAAAAGGGGTCATTTACTGCCCGGTACCTTCACGCTGTCACGGAAAAACGCATCAGTGCAATTTGTCAGTATCGCGTTTTTACGCATGTGGTTTCGGATCTCACGCTCCTCCGTCCGCACCAGTGGATGATTGCTGTCTATTGCGCACGGCAACGCGATAAAGTTGCCGCTAAATCCCCCTGCGCACCTGTTGGCCATTCAGTTTCTTCAAACGACGCCCCCCCCCCCACTTCCCTGTCAGAATCTGCGATTACGCACCGAGCGTCAAGGCGCACGCATGTTGGAGGAAGAGGATGATGATGGAATGCTGATGTTATGGAGATGCACCCCCCAGGATGGTATTTCTCTCATGTGGACCTTCTCACATTCCGCGCGTTCACCTGGGAACTATCCCTCCGCGCGCTCTGACGTCACGTGGAGCTTTGAGGACCCCACGTCGCCACCCTTTGAATAATAAGGAGCCACGGCGGTGTAAACATGATGACCACTGATTGTTCTTGATTACAACCATCTAACACGCTGATTGCCCGTCCGCGTAGGCTTCTCTTATCAGGGTGTGCAACTGTTCCACACCCCCCCCTTTACCGCAGGAAACGAGGGAAGGGGTCCGTTCCAGGACGCATGGTCCGAACGCAGCCTGAGTGGAAAAAGGAAGGGGGTCCTGCTGCGCTACTATACAGGGGTGGGGGGCATTAAGATGTAGAAGACAAGGATACTGATTGGTGGTATATTTTGGATGACCTTTGGCATCATTTTTTAAATTCTCTTTCGGTATTGCGCTCATTAGTTTTCAGCTAATTCTGGATTTTCTCACTCATTTGAGAATTTCTATAATAAATCTAAAACCACAGGGATGCTGTTTGTACTGCAAATAGTTTATTCATCCACTTATGTCTGAAATATGAAGATCTTTTCTCCTAAAATATAAAAAATAAAAACCAATCTTCGAGTATTTAAAACATCTGCAGGTCCAAAGACGACAGAAGTTCTGAAGCGGTGATTGTGTTTCCGAGTGTCTTCCTGATCCTGGAGAGAGTTGACAGGTCAGAATGTTCGTTTTCCATGCGATGTCCTGTTCGGTCACATGACCTCCACTCCGTCACGTGACTCGGCCCTGTGACAAACATGTCTACACGTGTCTTCACCGATTGGAAGCACGGGTTGCCATCAAACCCCCTGAGGTGATCGTAATGACGTTCGCTAAGTCAGGTCGAGTCAAAGTTGAGTCATATGGGAGGACGTAAACAACAACCAAAGTAAGAATAAATATAAATGTGCATTAGAATAAAGAGTTTTAAATGAGCTGATTAAATAGATATTTAAAATTTAAATTCATGCATAAAAAATGGGGTTTTTAAAAAAAGCGTATTTAGCAATATAATATAGGATGCTGGAAGTAATGCTAGTTTAGCTCTCATATTGCTAACATTTAGCTAACTTCCCCAACCAGATGTTTCTCTCAGATTTCAGGTTAATCTTATTCAAACATGGAAACCTGCTGACTTCAACCTTCTGGCCTTCTGATCTCTACAGGAACCGTCTGACCACACACCTCAAAAAGATCCCCCCCCCCCGAGGTTGCAAAAGTTCCTCCCCCTGAGGAACTCTCCTCCATTTACTTATCGGGGCAGCCTGGCGGATCATGCACATACATGTTTGTGATGTGACGTAAGTTCAGCCCTACCCAACAGAAGCGAGGTGCAGCGCTGACGGATGAGCAGAAAGCACCTCGTTTAGGTCTGCAGCATCCGAAGGCCTCTGCTTCCAATCAGACACGTCAGCGTCGCCATGTGGATGGATCGCCCGAGCCGAGGAATGTGGAAACACAGAGGACCCAGCGTGGGTTCATGTGTGCAAACAGGAGGAGGAACCCTCAGGAGGATGCCCCCTCCCCCCCCAGCTCTTCATCTCAAGTGATAAGGGGTAAACACTTTGGGGCCCTTCAAAAAAAAAAGAACTTATTGAGTCGACCTTTAAGTGAGAAAGAGCAGAACAAACCAAACGGAGGAGTGTCCCGAGTGGGAGATGTTGGGATGATGAAAGTATTTATGAGTCTCCAAACCTGCGTCTGACCTTGACCCGTGATTGGCCGGTCTAGAAATGCCCCGAAAACGCCTTCGTTCTTGCCGACATTACAAAAAAGACTCCCGATGGATGGAATTGGGTTCAATCGGGAGGACTAACGGCGACGGATTCGTGCATGACGCCGTGTGGAGATCCGGCGACAAAGGGAGGGGCGCGTTTAGGCCTGATGGCTTGTTTATTTTCCACAAATCAGAGCTTTACGGTGGGGTTGTGAGCGAGCAGAGATAAATCTCTTAATGGTTTTCCTGGAATGTGGACTTCACGGGAAGACTAGATGAGACCTGATTGGAGGGGTTGAAGGATTTTTCTGTTGTTTTTTTTTGCTGGTTTTTTTGGTGCGTTAATGTCAAAAAATTCTAATTCTGAGACTAATAAAATAAACATTCACATTGCGTGACAATAAAGTTATTTGTTTGAGCTAACACCTACAAGTGTCCGTCTGGAACAATCGACCAGTTCTTTGCTCTTGCTGGTTTTCTGTTGAGGTCACGGGGAGTTTTCTCAGACAGTCTCTGTGTTTTATGGAAGGGGGGAGTCCGACGCCGTCCCGTGAGAAGTCTTGCGGGGGTGCCGAGGGAGTATTCCTGTATGTCGTCGTCATTGACAGGCAGACAAAGCACAACTGGGGGCAGGGGGGTGTTTCTGAGCGAACACATTCCGACGCCGAATCAGCCGTTCAGATTTTTTTGATCTGGTACCAATAGATTACCTCAAAGCTCCAGGATCCGCCCAGTGACCTTCTGATAGGTGGACCACCGCTCTGACCACCAAAGCCACCGCTGCCCCTGCTCTGGTTGCCACGCCGACCAGGACCGACCTTGAACAGATGGGTTCTGGTTGGTTCCATTAATTTATAAAGGCGGAAGTGGACTGTTTCCACTCAGAATGACTTTTGTTTTTGTGTAACGGAGGAATTCCTGACGCTGTTTTGACATTTTTTAAATGTCAGTTGTGTAGGGGGTCCAAAGTAAATACACACGGAGGAATTTGAAAACAGTGCAAAGAGTTTAATAGACTGGGAAACAATTAGAAAAGTCGAGCTGTTCACTTAAGAGACGGTTCACCAGTTTTAAAAACCGACCTACGCTTGTCCGCCAAAGACTACCGGAGTGAATAATGAGTGGGTGAGATTTAGTCGTGCTCCACGCTTTTGATATCTGTCAACATTTGGAAGTAATTTCCCAAAAAAGGTTCTGGGAAAACCCTGATCGCGCTGGGTTCCAACAAAAACAAGGGTTTGTTGCAGGCAGTGATTAACCACTCGTGAAGCTCTTGGCTCGTAATGAAGGACAACCTGGCCTCCTCTGGATGCAATTAAAACGAGAGGCCTCCGATTGTCACCGCGCTCTCCGTGGGGGCCTCGAACCGGATCAGAACCTCCTGGGCCAATCAGAAGAGACGGCTTGGAGGGTTTCCAGTTGGGAAAGGAAACACAGGAATGGGTGGCGTGTGACAGATGATGGTGAAGGAACTGTAAAGGAATGCGATCGGTGTCACGTATGCTTGTCTGTCCGGCGGGGTCGCCGGTGGGTCGGGGTCGGGTTCTGGTAATGCGATAAGTCCAGCAAGCGCCAAAGAGGCCAGAGGGAAGCAGAAACGACTCGTCCGTACGGCGGTGAAACCCTCGGGCGTTAAAATCGATCCGTATTTATACGAAACTCTGGCAGGGAAACGATTTCTTTGCGGTTTGAAGCTTCGGTTTATTTCTAAAACATTCCCGCTTCTCACGCAGAGTCAGTCTTCATTTTCCTGAAAAATCAGCTGATCGGATTGACCCAATAGCAAAGCACCGCTATTGCGCCATTGGCTTATTATCACATGATTCTGTCAAACCCCACCCCCCCCCCATGACTCCCTATACTTGGAGAATTACCTGTTTCATTATTCCAGTAGTCTCAGCGGATTCATCAGCCGCCACCACCACCACCATGCAGATGTTTTCTTAATTTCTTGTCCAATTTTTAATAATTGTCAAGTCCAATTTCAGTGAATTTAATTAATATATTCATAAAGCCTAACATCTGCTTGTGCAGAGCGGATTTACAGAAATCGGTGTTTGCCCTTAAAGCATGAATAGTAAACAAGTAAACAACAAACAACAGGAAGGTTCTCGGTTTGAAACCGTCTGTGTTGACAAGACTGTTTTAGTCACGAGTCAAATTCAGCAGGAGAAAGTTTACTTTGACTGAATGTATTGTTAAAGCAACATAAAATATGAAAAATAAAATCAACGTAACTCTAATATCATCTGCATAAAGAGGAAGTGGATAAAATAGTAACTCCTACCAGAATAAAAGCTGCTGTATTATAAACCGTCTGTTCAGACACTTCCTTTAAATGTGCAGTTTTTTTTTCTATTAATGCATGACATGAAAGAATTTGACCATTTAAGTCAATAAACTGGCCTGACAGTGAAGAATGAGAGGGAAGGAGCAGTCGTTAAGTCGCCCCCCCCCCCTACGTTTGGATGTCATTACATTTGTTTTTCCTTTTTTTTTTTTTTTTGTCCTTGCCGACATCCAGAAAGGAAACCCATCCCCTTGAACCAACCAGGAGGATGGAGGGGTGGGGGTGTTCACCTCCAGAGCTTCGCTCTTCTGCCTCATCATTGGTCACCACCAAACTTGCAGCAGCTTAAAACCCGCCATCGCTTTCCTCCCTCCCTTCACACAGCAACGACTTCTTAAAAAACGACAGATAGGGTCGGGCCAGAGCGTGTGTGTGCGTGTGTGTGTGTGTGTGTCAGCGTGTCAGAGATAACCAGTTTTGGCCCCCCAGGATGCCCGCCTACGCCACCAACATGAGGATGAAGTTCCCCATCGTGGCCTTGACTCTGGAGATTATCACCATCATCCTGTTCGCCGTGTTTGTGGTCTACGACGATGGGAAGCATCACGGGCACGACGACGCGCACTCCAACTCCTCTCACGATGAGCAGCAGCCCATGGATCTCTACCCCAGTAAGTCCACCTGAGGGCCCCCTCCCCCCACGGGCCCCTGGATGCCATAGCTGTTTGAAAATGATGGACTGGTTTTTTTTAAATTCTAACACGAATCGAAGCAAACCGGAGGATAGATCCTGGTTCTGCTGGGTAGAATAAGGCAAATGTGAAGTTTTAATAAGTCAATATTCTAAAATTCCAATCTGTTGCTTCCTAAAATTTGAATTTTTAAGTTTTGAGGCTGAAAAAAGGGTAAAATTTTTTACTTTAATTCCTTCATGGTCATAAATTTCCAATTACTTGTACACAGAAATAGAAAAAATGGGATGTTGTGTCCATGGCAGGTCTGCTGAATGCAATAAACAGGAGTCATGGGGTCGCGTCCGCCGCCGTCTTCATGCAGGAATGGGGGTGGAGGCAGGGGGGTGGGGGTGACAGGATCCTGCAGGGAAGAGTGTAGTGAAATGAATGCCTTAAGCATAGAAATATTAGAGGTTTAAAACGTGTCTTATCTGGAGCTCCTGTGTGTGAAGCTGCTGAACGGAAGAAGTTTTATTTCTAATCAGCCTTTAAAAGTGTTTTTAAAAATATTTTTATATATATTTATATATATATTATTTTGAAAAATATTTTTTATATGTTTTTAAAACAGTCTGAACAGAGGCTTTCTTCATATCTGCAGTCGGTAACCACTGTATGACTGTTTGAACGTCTGCTGGGCGTGGCAGGTGTGGCCAGTAGAGATTAGCTCCATGCTCAGCTGAGCATATTTTATGCTACAATTTACATTTAAAAATATATTCTGAAGGGAATTCTGAAGGGAAACATTATACAAACCAAAATAAGGAGAGATCCTTATTTTGGTTTGTACAATGTTTTAAGTTTTTTGGGGGGGCACAACAGTTTTAGTAAAGACAATAATGTGATGTGACTGACGTACAGATCCTGTCCAAGGCGTCACACTCCAAATTTTTTATTTGATATTAAAGCCATAATATGATTTCCTGGCCCTGGGCATCCCGGTGGCTCCTGAGGGCCCCCATCCTGGCAGATCAAAGTGGTCTGAAGATCTGGGCGTGGCGCCAGATGCCTTCTTCCTGTCCTGGAGCTCCCGTTCGCTGGAAACCCTGACCTCCAATGAAGGGGGTGCGATTCCCCCCGGCTGCAAACGGGAGAGGGTTAAAGGGCGGGGCGTGGCGCCAAAAAAAGGGGGGGGGGTTTCTTCATTCACCTTAAAACAACAGCTTTGTTATCATCCAATAGTTCATTAGAAGGATCTCACAAAAACAAGTGACTTCATGGAAGGATGGAGCGTAAACCAGGAAATAACCCATTAGGGTGAGATCAAGGGGGGCACTTTGTTTTTTAACTTCTCCCTTTATCGAGTAAAATCTACACAACTGATTCCTGCAACATGTAGGGGAGGGGCCACAACAGACAAAACACGTATAGAGATGTCCAAGCTGGGAAATGTAGTCCTGTCCAGGGAAAAATATCCAGAAAACTGCAGCTCAAATCTAACCTAAAGGTTTTATTTCTACCTGTTTGTTTTTTCCCACTGTAGGAACTCGAACACAGATTATAGGATAAGATCAAAACAAATTGTAAACCCCCGTCGCTCCTGGAAGTCATCAAGAACACATGACTTTTTAACTCGGCGTGAAATGCACATGAATGATGGGATCGTTTTCCCAGCATTATCCAATTACTTTCCCCCATCTGAACACCGAATTACCTGATCAATAAATCATTCTCCACCACGAACTATGAAGTCTATAAATGACTGGTTTTGTAATTGAAGGCGCCCCCTGATAAAAGCATTACTTTTAATTCAATTCCATGTCCGCTTTTAGCTGAGGTTTCCCAACAAAGCTGAGTCCTGTTTGGGGAATCGGCTCAGATCCAACCTCGCTTGTCTCTCCTCCAGTGTTCCAGGACGTCCACGTCATGATCTTCATCGGCTTCGGGTTCCTGATGACCTTCCTGAAGAAGTACGGCTTCAGCAGCGTGGGCGTCAACTTGCTCCTGGCGGCCTTCGGCCTGCAGTGGGGGCTCCTCATGCAGGGCATCTGGCACCTGGACGACGGCAAGATCAAAATCAACATCTTCAAGTACGACCGCCGTTTAGACTTCCAGGAAGTGTTTGGTCGACGTTCCTGCAGCTGAATCTCCAGATTCGTAGCTGTCGTTGAGTTTTCCGCCTCTTTTTCTTCCCGATCTTGCAGAATAATCAACGCCGACTTCAGCACGGCGACAGTCCTGATCTCCTTCGGGGCAGTTCTGGGTAAAACCAGTCCTGTTCAGCTGCTCATCATGACCATACTGGAGATCACCATCTTCTCCATCAACGAGCACCTGGTGGCCACAGTCCTGGAAGTGAGTCCGAGCAAACATTCGCTCTCAGGCGGATGTTTAGACATGAATTAAACGTCTGTTTCTACATTTATTCGACAGGCGAATGATGTGGGCGCCTCCATGGTCATCCACGCTTACGGGGCCTACTTCGGTCTGGCCGTGGCTCGGGTTCTTTACCGACCAGGATTAAGAAACGGACACGAGAACGAAGGATCGGTTTACCACTCCGATCTGTTTGCTATGATTGGTAAGAGTCAGTTACACACACACACACACACACACACACACACACACACACACACACACACACACACACACACACACACACACACACACACACACACACACACATTTTGTTGAACTTTTTGCTGCCACCTATTTTCCCGGAGCCCATTCTAAGCTAGACTCAGGCTCCAAGCCAGATCCAGAACCCCCCCTCCATGGGAACGGGGCCTTCAACCTTGAAGTTTGCAGTTTGTAACTTTACAGCTAGGTGGCGGTAAATCCTCCACCGTTAAAGTCATTTATTAATGTTTAAATCAGTAGTTTTAATGTTTTGTTTGTTGTAACTTTCCTTCATTGGTTGATTTCCAGCTTCCTGTATGTGTGTAACTTCTGCCCCCTAGTGGACACAAATAATAATAGAACCACAGCAGCATGACCTCAGCTGTTTGGCCTTATTTACTAATAAATACAAACAATGAAATTAAATTGATGAAGTTTTTTACTCTCTTCCACAGGAACCGTCTTCCTGTGGATGTTCTGGCCCAGTTTTAACTCGGCCATCGCTGAACCCGGCTTGACCCAGCTCACCGCCGTCATCAACACCTACCTCTCCCTGGCTGCCTGTGTGCTGTCCGCCTACGCCATCTCCAGCCTGGTGGAGCATAAAGGCAAACTGGACATGGTCAGGAAACCTCCATTAGAACATCTAGAATAATAATAAGAACGTTATAGCTAATAACTCTTTCTTTCCACAGGTGCACATCCAGAACGCCACCCTGGCCGGCGGCGTCGCAGTGGGAACCTGCGCTGACATGAGCATCGGGCCTTTCGGGGCGATGCTGATCGGATTGGTGGCCGGAATCATCTCCACCCTGGGCTTCAAGTACCTGAGCGTGAGTGTGAACGTCGTTAAATCTCACACTCATTCCTCCAGCTTGAGGAACGGGTGTGAAAACAGCCTCCTGGTGTCAGAAAGACACCAAAACCCCACAGAAACTAAAAAGAAAAAACATGTGCAAACTGTAAGAATCACAATGCGTGTTTCAGTTTGTTAAACTGAGCTTCTTCCTCCTCCATGCAGCCCATCCTGGCGTCCAACCTGGGCATCCAGGACACCTGTGGAGTCCACAACCTGCACGGCATGCCTGGAATCCTGGGCGGGCTGGCTGGCATCGTGGCCGTGGCTCTGGGTAAAAAAGAAGGGTAAGGATTGTTTCTGCTGATCAGGAATCTTTCTCATATATTTAATACACACAACTGTGTAAATACGAGCTTCAGTTGTGACGCTCCTGACTTCCTTCCTCCTCCTCCTCAGCGGTAACGCCGCCATGCAGGCTGCTGCCTTGGCCTCGTCCATTGGGTTTGCTTTGGTTGGAGGATTTCTTACAGGTAGATGAAGGGAAAATCATTCCTCCATTTCTGAGCATGAAACAGAAAGATAAGGCAAACACACCACTCATTACCTTCTCTCAGGTTTTATAATGAAGCTGCCGTTCTGGGGACAACCTCCGGACCAGAAGTGCTACGACGACTCGATTTACTGGGAGGTAAAGAAATCCCATTTCTCATAAACTTTATCTGTTTGTTTTTGTGTGTGTGTGTGTGTGTGTGTCGTCCACATCCAGAGAATGATTTGCGCTGTTTATTCTGCAGGTTCCTGATGAAGGGGAGGAGAACGAGGAGAGTTTGGCTCATGCCGATCACTCCAAAAACAAAGCAGAGGCTTGAAGATGTGAATGAGGATCAGTTCATCAATTTCCTTCGTAGAAATAAAAATGATCACAGTGCAAATTTAGATTTGTAATTAGGCAGCACAGTGAATGGATTTCAAAATGCAACCGTGAGACATTTTATTCTTCAAAATTTTAGCATAGATTTAATCTCATATATAAGAATTAAAAAACAAACTGTGACCTGCACTATTTTTAAACATAAAAACTGTCATGACGAGCCACAAACAAATCACAGCGGGTCACATCACAGCTTCACTCCTCCCTTAAGCTTCTTCTTCCATTTAATTTCTAAAGTACTAAAAACATTAAGGCATGTTTGAAGATATTAATATCCCTGTATTTTCTGTTACGTTCTTTTATATTTCTATATGTACTTTTTCTGAACTTACGTCAAAGATGGGGAGTCCAACCCGCTTTGACTCACTGCTTCACGTCACTTCACTGGAGTCCAATCCTTTTACAAGGAGTCAGAGTCCGGCCAGGTTCCGACATGGGCAGGGAAGGTCGCCTGATGTGAGCAGCTCCACGACCAGAGCTTTATGTTCAGCTTTCTTTTCACTGTCATTGTATCCCTACATGTACATATAGTTTAACTTTTATCTGGGTTGACAATGTTGGTTTTGTCACGGCCCCGCCAGGTCAAAAAAACACGGGCCTGCAGGGTTACACCAAACTGACTACACACAGTGTTAATCAATGCTAATTTGGTTTGTCAGAGGATTTCAGACAAACACCGAAACACATCATCATTTTGTATTTTTCATACAGAGGGCATGTGCTCATGTTTGTATATGATACTAATAATGTCATAGTAAATAAATATGTTTTTGTACAATATTGACGCCTAAGTGTGTTTTTGTGGTGGCTGTAATTTTAATGATATTTTTCAAAAACTATGAAACTGAGAAAAATATGAATTGTTCCCATACTTAATGATAATTAAAATATCTGCCAAACTAACCAGACCAGAGGCAACAGCTTTAATAATTCTGGTAACTAGAGAGGTCATCTCAATTTCAATTTCAATTTCGCCTCTAGAGAGCGTTAAAAAATATCTTAGTCGCTTTTCTCTAACTTTAATTCATTTTTTATTATTAAATTTAACCTGGATCATAATCAGATTAAACAATCAAGGTCTATAGTTTTGTTTTGAAAAAATAGCCAATGAAATAAAGGCTTTCCTGATGTCCCGCCCACAACATTGCCTGATTGGTGGAACACCTGGTGGAAGGTCCCAGTGTGTTTGTTCAGCAGTAGAGGGCGCTGTGTGACGTATCATCATTTTCCCTCCACTGTTTGAGCGGAGGCAGCAGCGGTGCATCATGGGATACAAAATGTCTCCTCGTAAGGCCGGCTAATGCTAATTTCGGAAAGAAATTTGTAAGAAAATACATTAAATTCTCTTCGACGGAGGCTGTGCTGATATTTATACATCGAACATATTGACGTCATTCTTATTGCGTCATGGTAAGTCATAAAGTCTTTTTTCTTGCTATTGTTTGCTAATTAATAGCTAATAGGTTAGTTTAGCATTAGCTTCGTAAACGTAGGAGCACGGGAGAAAAACAGTTTCCAGACATGTTATCTTGAGTAATTTCCATAACCAAACATCTTTTTAAAAAGTTATATTTATTAAGCTGTTTTAAACGTCACTTGTATGTTTTATCGTTTAAAGCTAGTAGCTAGCATCTCCTCCCCAGAACGCAGAACTGATGGAAATGTGGGGGGGGGAAACATTCTTCTGTCACATCCAGGAGGAAGTCTTGTATGAATTAATTTGTTTTGATTATTTCTGTGTTCATAGTCAACCAAAGCGGAGTCCAGAGTGTCCACTTCCAGCTCCCGCACTGACGAGAGGAGGCGATCGAGCAGCAGAGGTCCGGCCGTTTTCAAATCGATCAAAGCAGCTCTCATTGTTTATGTTTTTGTTGGTTTGTTTTTCTGTCTGTTAGCAGGATTAGCTCCAAAGCAAAACGCTAGATGTTTTGGTGATTTGGTTTATCAGGATTATCAGGATGTCGTTTTGCAGGATGTGCACATTTATAGCACTTTTGTTGTAAAACCTTATGGATTTTGTTTGTGTCAGTTAAGCATAGCAGAAACATAATGGATTTCAGTGGAAGGGTGAGGAATGTGTAAAGAAAGAAACCATAATTGTCTTGTGTGGATCCAGAAAATGTCTCTGTGCATGTTTAATGTTATGTCAGAGTGAAATTGATCACCAATGTGAGCAGAGCTACCACAAAAAAAACAAGCTAAGTTAAAGCCCACAACTTTGGCTGCGTTTTTCTTGTGAAGTGAAGGGAGAAAAGCTAGCACAGGTTACAATACAGTGACATCAGCGCAGAATATCGTAATAATAGTTCATCATAGTCGTTAGTTGGATTTATCGAAACAGGAACACTTGGTTATTTCTGAAAGCTTCATCTTGTTTTTATGCAGGACGAGAAAAAAGAAAGCGGAAACGTAGCCGTAGTCGATCTTCCTCATCCTCTTCCAGTTCATCATCATCTTCATCCTCGTCCTCTTCTTCGTCGGGTTCATCGCGTTCATCCAGCAGCAGTGCATGCAGCTCTAGCAGTAGTGGTAAGTGTACTTATTTCAGATACTTTTTATATATTTTTTTGTTTTGTTTAAGCTCATCCTGTGTTGTTTCTGCGGTTTTAGACTCCCGCAGTAAATCCAGAAAACAGTCCAAAAAAAGGAAAAAGGAGAAACAACACAAAAAGGTATTTAATCTTGTGTTTTTCTCTGTAATTTACAGAAGTATTTTAATAGTCACCTAAAAACTTTCAACTTGTATTTTTCAGAAAGGGAAGAAAGAGAAACGACAAAAACGTAAAAAGAACAAGAAAGCGAAAGGAGAAGAAAACTCAGGACCAGTAAAAATCTCCAAGGTAACCTGACTTTAGAATCTCATCAGGCTGAAATTAATGTTCTCGTCTGTGTAATCACGGGCGGTTTCTTTAAATTTTGACAAGTCAACTTTTAATTTTTCTCTTTTTTTACTTAGTCTGCTTGAACATTTTCTTTCAGTACTTGAAGGACCGTAAAAAAGGCAAGTACAGCATGATATCAGGGAAGAAGATCAAGATGAAAGTAAAGAAGTCAAAGACGGACAAACAGGTAATCACCTTTTTTTGAAGGAAGTAGCTGACAGGTGTGTGTTTATAGTTGTAATGGTTCGTGGGGACCTCGCCTCACACCTGCTTATTCTGTAACAGCGGGATAAAAATCGAGCAGAACTTCTAGAGTTCCTGAACTCTACCCTGTGATGTCGCCGTGGGCGTCGGCGGTGGTGCTCGGACACGACAGCCGGACTCGGGAAACAACGACCTGAATTTTCAGGAAAAGGAATAATTATTTCCTGAAAACGACTGAACAGACGCACGGGGGGAGCACCGGGTCGGGCGGAGCGACGGCGCTTTGGACCACTTGCGGTATTTTCATCTTTGACCCGCCCAGGTGGCGGATCCTTCAGCTGCGTCTGTTTCGAGTTGACATCGAGCCGCGTTCTTCATCACTTCCTCACTGACAAACTTGAAACTGAAATCCGCCCCCTTCACTCCCTTCCAAATTACCCAGAATCCAACTGAATTACTGTCTGTTCATCTGGAGGTCATGTGGACATGCGTCATGTTGTTCCCCCCAGAGGTTCGGATCACATCACCCTTACAGATTCATGTCAAACCACTTGAGTGACATCACTCAGAGTCGTTGATCAAACTTAATGCATCTCATTCTGGAGAAGCAAATCCTTTTGGTTAGCTTGTATTTTTTGTTTACTTTTTAAGTGTATAGTAAGTTTTTAAAAAATATGTGAAACCTGCGTAAATGTCGCTGACGCCCTGAAAATCATTTCAGCATTAGTAATCCTTGAAATCTAAATATAAAATACACCTCTCCACCCCCTTCAATTCGGTTTGCAGCTTTTGTGTGAGTGCAGGAGTAAACCTGTTGTGTTCTGTTGGATTTCTGCTGCGTGACAAATGTTAAAGAAATGAGAATAAACTGCTGGAAAGGTGTGGAAATGTTCCCCTCTAGCCATCTTTCTTTAAGAGCAGGAAAGAAAACATCTGTCAGTGTGCTGACCTTGGCTGAGCGCTGAGTGGAGCGTGAACACTGACAGATCGTTTTTATTAGACTGAAATGAATTTATTTCAATAGACCTAATTCAGGTATTCTCTCTGTAAGGCTTCATTCACCCTGTGACTGTTTTGTCTTGTGTAACATAAAAACAACACAACCGTCTCCAAGGAGTCAAGACAGCCTGTAAACACTCGAGTATTCCCAACAGGTGGCAGCAAACAGTCCTCAGCGCTTCAGCGTGTCTACAGATCATCGCTGTATGAAGCAATGATCTCACGCGAGGTCAAAACAAGATCAAATGCTGATTGGTTTCATACTGAGTTGTTAATTTCGGGGGGAGGATCCCTCCTCTTCCTCCTCCCCGCAGCAGAAGCTCCTCATCTTCCCTCTGAAATGTCCCATGTTCCTCAAACGCCCCACGTCAGACCACCTTACTGCTGTTGGCTCCTTTGTATCTGAAGTCGGGCATGCTCCACACTCTCTGGGACCTGTCCTCGCCCCCCCTCCCCCCTTTCTCCACGTCCTCGGACACGGTCTTGAGGTCGCTAAGCCCCGCCCCTTCCTCGGCCGAGGCGGAGGTCAGGCCCACGGTGCTGCCGAATGGGTTGATCTTGATGCGGGACCTGAAGTTCATGAGGGAGACGCTCATGGCGCGCTTGTTGTTCCACTGGCGGGCGAGACGCTGGGCCTCCTGCTCCTCCTTCAGTGTCTCTAGCGCCTCCTGCAGGACGGAGCGGAACAGGCCCGACACCTCCTGCACCTCCGGCTCGTTGGCCTGCATCGCCTCCCGGAACCTGAGAGGGAGACACCAATGAGAGGTTTGGACACTTTACTTTCTTTATTGAAACTCTGGTGCCTACGTTACCCACAATGCAATTCGTACACTGTCTTAAAAACACAATCGGAATCACAATGTTAATGATACCCAAGGAGGTTAATGTTTTTTGTTCCAGCTAAAGCACAATCAGAATAAGAAAGAATTTAGAATAAAGAACAAAGAGCAAAGGGATTAGAGAATAAGAGAATAAAATAATATAAATAAATGAAATAAATATGTGTGTTTATATTATTTTATTCATTCTCTACTTAAGGACACTAAAATCCATGTAACTAAGTATGTGTGTGTGCGTTGTAGATATGTTTTAGACATTCAAACCTGTATACAGTATTTCATAATGATTAGTCACTTCTATATGTATATTTCCCTGTACGTACTTCTTGTATATAATGTTTATACTAGAGAATATCTTCTTATTTCATGTAAGTCTATTACTCTTAAATCGATTCAATCCCCAATTTATATTCTTCTTAGTTTTTATCTTCAACTTGTTCTTGAATGCTGCTGCAACATGTGACTTTCCCAGTTTGGGATCTGATTAGGATTTGAGCAAGAAATTATGATCTAATAATTATTTCTAATAAATAAACTGGGCCTCTATATCTGGACAGGAATTAACATTTAGTCTAATCCCGTTAGAAAATTTATGGGAGGTTAAAAAAAAGTCCATTTTCTAAATCTGTGGGGTCAAACTAAGAGATGAAGATCTCACAGAAGTCTCATCTTGACTAAAGAGGATTTTTAAAACATCCTTGAAACCCAATTATTCTGATTTCTCTGACAGCACGTAACAAAAGATCCGTTTAAAATGTTCCAGCTTCGAGATAATTACGGCTTTCTGAGCTTTCATTCAACATTCAACTTTTTAAAATTGGTTAGTGACTAATTTCCGCAGCGGGAAAAAGAAAAAGAAAAAGCAGAAAGCGTTAAGTATACTTCACTGCCCATCGGACAAATGGAAACTCCCCAGATGAGGCCAATTTAAATCCCTCCAACAGGTTGCGTTCAAGACTTTTATCACCTGCTCAAATCAACACCAACCCGACTTTAACGAGACACGGGGGGGGGGGCTGGTGTTGATCACCCCACCCCCACCCCTTCCCGTGGGGCTCCTTACTTGAGGATGACCATCCCGCAGCAGGACGGCGGCACCTTGGAGCAGAGGTCCTCCAGGCCGAGCCTCTCCCCGGTGCTGATGCCGTGGGTCGAGCGGGGGGGGCTGGCCAGCCAGCTGTAGTCCACCCCGGTGGTGACGCGCCGGTACTCGTTCTCCCGCTCCCGCTGCAGCCGCCCGGCTTCCTTCATCTGCCAGCCGAGCTCCAGCATCAGCGTGTCGGTCACCACGTCGGCCGGGTCCCGCCGGGGGCTCCGGTGGTACGGCTCGGTCCAGGTGAACCAGGAGGCCATGATCCGGACTCCTGCAGCAGATTTCATCAAATTTATGACCAAAAGCAATTTTAAAGGTCATAGGTCAGATAACTGATGTGATGATTAATTGTTTTTCGTCTGTTCGGCTCTAAAATGTTGGGTTCTGCCTCCAAACTAAAGCTTTACGCAACACCGACGCACCGCGTTTTGTTCCCTGGAGGTCAGATCCTCATCAGGAGGCGACAGAACGAGATTAGACGCAGCCCTAAACCTTCAAGATGGAGTCGGAGCGCATCCGGAACCGGTCGGTCCGACAACCAGCATTAATTTTAATGTGGTTGGAAAACATACAAAGAGGGAAATATTCAGTTTCATCTGTAAAAATATGAGCAAACAAAGACGAAGAATCGAAGGTGTTTTGTTTGGTTTATTAATAACATTCAATTCACTGTCAAGCCAGGCAATAAAAAAGTACCAAACGATAACATTTAATAATTAATAAAGCATCAGATTCCAGTCGGATTGTAAATAAACCCCAGCTGATTCATTCCATGTCCGCTTCTCTCATTGTTCCAGCTTTAAATCACAAATGTGGGTCAGAAAAACAACATTTGGAGTCGCTGGCGTTAATTTATGCCCAAACAAGGACAATAAAATACTTTCTCTTAAATTCTAACTTTCTTTATACTAAATCCCCCCCGCTGTTTTTGCGTAAAAACCGCAGATCCTTTGCGTTCCAACCGCCGTGACGCAAAACAACAACAACAACCTGTCGCGCTCACCCGGTCCGACCTGCGATGCGCAAACCGAGTGCGATCGGTTGAAGAAATGAAACCTTTTCTTACCTTTTTCTAATTCTTTTTTATTTTATTTTAAAGTTTTTTCTTTTATTCTGGAGGAGAGAAAAAAAAATCACCTGAAAGAATTAAAGTCCGCTCCGAGAATGACGCAGAGGAGAGTTGACCGCTGGATGAACAGGAGGAATGGATTCTCTCTCTCCTTCCAGTTCCTCGGTGTTATCTCCACCTCCCTCCACCCCCCCCCCCTCCCTGGAGCCTCCCCGGCCTGCCCTTACTTGTTGGGGGCTCCTTCTCCGACGGGAGCCATTGGATCACGATTGGCCGTTGCCATGGCTGCGCGCGTCTAAGCCTATTTGTCCACAATAAGCTGGATGGGAGCTGGAGAGCGATGAAGAGGAAGATAAAAAGGACGCGCCTGATGGAAGGAGAGGGGGATAAATCATGGGGGGGTGGGTGGTGGGGGGTCAGCCGGTGCGAATGAACTTCGCCTAGATTACACTCACCGGACCGGACGCGCGTGACTCACACGTGGGCTGGAGACCCGGTAATTGTGAGAGGAAACGCTGATGACGCGCAGCCGTGGAGTGGGTGGAAACCAAGGTTGTGTGTGTGTGTGTGTGTGTGTGTGTGTGTGTGTGTGTGTCACAGTGTTGCTTCTAGAGCCGCAGTAACCTTAAACCCCCCCGTGCCATCTCCACCCTCCTCCTCCTCCTCCTCCTCCTCCTCCTCCTACAGGAACTTTAAACAGAGAGCCAGTGGGGTGATCCATCCAGAGTGTTTAAATAAAGTTATTCAAATGATGTTGGAACGCGCCCCCGCAACGGTCAGCGTCCCAAAGCAAGTCCGTTAAACCCTTTATGATTGAATCGGTTGGATTTTGTTGCGTTCACGTACCGCCTGATGAGTCCAAGTGTGTGTGTGTGTGTGTGTGTGTGTTTGTGGGGGGGGGGGGGTGTCTGCAGGTGACAGACGGACAGGTAAACCCTCCGAACAGATGACTGCTAATCCTTTAAAGAGATTCTCTAACCTCACCAGGAACTGATGCTGCTGGTGTGTGTGTGTTTGTGTGTGTGTGTGTGTGTGTGATTGTGAAGGGGGGGGGCAACTTTAAACAGCGTTTTCTGAAGGAATACAAGTATACTCATCTTACAAACATAATTGGTTCCTTAAGGTTGTTCCTGAGATAAATTGTTCGTAAATCGTTATTTATTAAATTTCAATCTCTAATCTCCATCTGAAATAAATACTAAATAAATATTTATTCAAAAAATACTAAAGCACCATTCCCTAAGACTGACTAGAAACAACTACAGGACATTAAACCAAACCCTTGTAAATTCAGTGTATTGGGATATGCAAATACAAACACATCTGCTCGATCAAATCCTAAATATCTGCAGAATTTTTTTAATTTTCTTTTCTTTTACCTTTGAAATATTTCCATTATGGCGTCATTACTCATGTTCACCACTAGAGGTCAGCCTTTCACTACTTCTGCTGCTGAGAGGCTCCAGCTGGTTTTTCTGGCTGAGATAATCCCCCATGGATCAGTCTCTTAAAATCCTTGGGGGGGTAGAAAGGTTGTTGTTTTGAGAACTTGCCTCCACACCCCATGAACAAATATTAATCTGTGTAAATAAACAAATTCCTCAGGCTACCGGGCTAAGCTACCATAACAACAATGGACATGGGGGGTACGGGGGAATAACTGAAAGAGGAGTGAGCTGTTAACCATTTGCAGTGACGAGTTGAGAGAAATGAGTTGCGGTTCACGACATGTTGAAACAACAAAATCATGTCTTGGGGGGAAAAAAAAAAAAAGTCATCTGATTGAGAACTTAGTTTGGTTGTCTGACTGGTTCCCGTCTGCACCCCTCATCACACTGAGCAACAGTCATATGATGCTCATGTTGGCATGATGCTAAATCACTCAACGCTTCTGACGCGTCTTCCTGTTACTAGATGTTTTTGTGTACAAGCTATTTAGATATTAATGCAGTAAAAAGGTGTAAAGGTTTTATAGCTTATTGGATTTTTCAAAAAGTAGCAGATTAGAATTTTTAGCTACTGAGAATAAATTTCTGATAGGGATAAAATGTTCAAATAGATAAAATAGGACAATTTCTTGTGACCCTGAACAACCCCCAACTGGAATGTGAGCCGACGGATTTTGAACAAAGAGTATAAAATAATGTTACGTGAGTCACGCCTGTAAACTCCTGCAGCATTTTGAGTTCCATCTCATGCATGAAAGGGTTTTGATTCAACATGTTCATTCCGTGTTGTAAATCACTAATCTGATGCACCAAATCAACGGCTGATCCGAATTCAGGCAGACCCAGTGTGAACGGACCAGAAACCCGAAACGCCAGGAATCAGATTCCAGGTGATGTCAAAATAAAAGCACGTCTGTGATGAATGTGGCGTCACTGGGAGCTCACTCTGCCGTGCATTGTGGCAAACAGGGGACTAGTTGTCACGGCGATGTTGTCTGTGCTTGTGGTGTTTGTGGGGGTTTTTTTTTGTTTCCATGGTTACAAAATGAATTTGGTCTCATTCTGTCAGTCAGATTTGTCTCTGAGCAGGGTTTGTGGTTAAAAAGCAGAAGCGATTCAGAATTCTTTAAATACAAATGTTTTTTTTTATTCAACTGTCAGATATGTTTCATGTTTTTAGAATTTTAAGCATTTTTTTCCTCATTTTGAAATTTATACTTTTTCTCCGATGTGCAAATGAAGTCTTAACTATAACTTTAAAGTCTTAATTTTGAGTTAGTCTCACATTTTTTTGAGAATTTAATTATTTTATGACACATTTGCTGTCATGTATTAATTAAATATACTGTATGTACATCATTTTTTCCCTTCTTTGTTCATTGTTTTATATTTTCTTACTTTTAATTCTTGTATTCCTCTTCCTTTTCTGCACAAACTCAACACACATTCCATCATTTAAGGCGTTCCAACATGTGATCGGAGGACCTTTGACCTCCAGGCTTTCCTTCTAACGTTGGTCGTCCAGCCTGCCTCCTTATCTCCCTCCGTTTACAGCCCCTAACAACCCCCTCACCCCACCCCACCTCACCCCTCCCTGCCCCTTCTCCCCCCTCAGGGGGGTCTTATGTAATGACTTCATGAAGTAACACACATGATCTTTAGCTTCTGCGTGGAACTGAAACCTCACCATGACTCTCTTTTTTGGCCATGGAGGAGGAAGTTTAGAGGGGGGAGGGGGGGTCACATGAGTGCAGTGAAAACTGATTTGCTGACGCGGCCCTTTTTTGTTTTTTTCTTTTGTCCGTCTTCCCCAGAACGGGTTCTGGTGGACTGAGAGGATCTGCACTGCCTCTGACAAGCCCGAGCTAACGGGTTAGCGCCTCAGAGGCTGCAGGACGCCTCGTTCTGACTGGACTTGAAACGTGACATGACATATGTTGAGTCGGCACATTTTTATCACTGTGTGTGTGTGATAGGAAGCCAATTAGCTTAGCATTAAAAGTGGAAGCTGACAGGAAACGGCCGTCCTGGCTCTGTCAGAACGTCGCCCATCACTTCCTTCCTGTTTTGTGTAAAATAAAGCAGATTGAATGTGGGGCTTCTGATAATAAAGAAATCTTCAACTTTAAGGCAAATCCAATGAAACATAGACATGTTTTTGCTTCTTGTCCCAGAGATCAGCTGATCCAGTTAGGTGATGAAGTTGGTGGCCGCGCCCTGAGGCCCGTTGCTCCATATTGCGACGCCAGACGGCCGCGAACGCGACGGACGAATACATTCCACTTTGCAAACTGAAATTCACTTTCTGTACAGAACCTCGTTTCTCCAGCTCAACGGCGACCGAGAGAGAAGGCCTATGACGAAGCAAATGTTCTGTCTGAGTCAGTGTTTGCTCTACAGTTTGGTCATATCGCCAGTTTGTCCTTTCAGAGCTGAGATAACGCGACGACCTTGTGACCTCTCGGTTTGAACGCTGTCTGTTTTTTTTCTTTTGCAAAAGAAGGAATGACAGAAAAAAAAGCTTTTGCTCCTGTTTTCTCTTTTGTTTAGCTCCATTCATCGCAAAGTTTCGCCGTTTTTAAGGAACGGCAGCAAGATCATGGATCATTCGCAAAAACTTGTCGCGCCGCTTCGATTGACCCACGGGGGGCACCGCAAATACAAAAAAATTACATCTCAAATTCCTGGAAAGGAATTTCACAAAATTTCTATGTTTTTCAGCCAGTTTTGACCAGTTTCCTTGTGTGTGTGTGTGTGTGTGTGTGTGTGTGTGTGTGTGTGTGTGTGTGTGTGTGTGTGTGTGTGAACTGTATCTGGGTAAAACTGCTGGAGGTGAATGAGGTCATCTGGTGCAGTAAACGTGTTTGATTAGTCAGCAACGAGGCGTCAGTGACTCCACTAACGTTATGAAAGCATCGTTCAGGTCTGGTTACCTGTGTGTGTGTGTGTGTGTGTCACATGTGGGGTGTCGACACACGCTCATATCACCTTTAAGTTCATTTAATATTTATCCACTAAGGATCCTTTTAAATATTTGATGAGACATTTCAAAAGGCAGAATAATTTGGCGCCATGGGATGAATCAGGGAAAAGTCCTCACGCTTCGAAATGAACAATTTTTAAAAAAATATTCTAACATTTATGGATTCCCCAGGTGCGCTGAGAGGAGCTGTAATTGTTATCGAGGGGTGAGAGAGTTTGTTTTGTGTTCATCTTCTTTTTCTTCTTCCTGTTTTCCCAGGAGTCATCGCTTTTCTTTTTATCAGTGGTGACTTCATTACGGTTGTTCGAACCGGACCAAAGTCTGAGAGTCGGATTGAGTCAAACATTAACCTTGAAGTTATTCTCCTGGACACCTGGATTCCCAGACGGAAGAAAAAGAAGGTTTGTTTGGTTTCATCCATTCTCCGTCAGTGGTTTATCTCACTGCTAAGGGTGAAGTTTATTCTTTTGTCTTTAATTTGCTTCATTTTGTCTCAAACTGAATAAAATTGGAAAAAGAATTTTTTTTTTCTTGATTTCAATCATCATGCTACGCTAAGCTAATGTGCTTCTAGCCGTATCTTCTAAAACACATTGATGTTCTGGTCTAAAGCTCAACAGAAAATTTAAAAAAAACACACAAAACTTTTTTCATTCACTTTTTATACTTTTAATGGTTGGTATTTTAATATTTTCTGGTAAATTTTGGCACATCACATCAAACTACATCGATTTAGCCCAATTTATTACAATAATCATTAATCTTACTTAATTTAAGATTTTAACATGCAGCGGTATTCTTTACATTTGAGTAATATTCCAAATTTTAATTACTGACGGGTCATAATTTTAATTATCAGGGCAAACCCGATGATGATGATGATCATGATCATCACCGAGGAGGTACCTAACATTCCAGGCCTCCTAATCCCTCTGAGGTCTTCTGCGGTCAGATTAAGGTTCTAGAGGAGTGTGGGAGAGGACAGGCCTGCAGCAGAGCTCAGGGAGATTAAGGAACCCTTCCTTTGTTTCCACTCAGCGTGCTAACGTGCTAATGTGCTAACGACTTCCACCTGACTCAGATGATCGTTGGTGTGTGTTTGCTCTACATCCTGGCATTGAGATGAAGCAGATTCAGAGCGTTAACTGAGTTTCGTGCATCTGTTTGAGACAAAAATAGACCAGTCGCAACTGGAAATCATTTTCCAGGAAAAGATTCCGTTTGCTTTAATGTCGATTAGCGTTAGCGCGCTATTCTACGCTTTGCAGCAAATCACATGTGATTGTTGTGTAATCGCCCCTAATTACCATCGACTGCTGTTTTTAGCATTTTATTGTTGTAATTAGATTATAAAAGAATCCATTGGCAAAAATCAGGATTTTATAACCTGACCCTTGACATTAAAGCCTGACTTTGATGTTTTGGGGAAAGACTCAAGCCTGATTTCTTTCCAGGAATCACCTGAGATGATTGAGGCTACCTTGACTCTACACTCGGGTACCAATCAGCTTAGCTTAGTTTAACTTAAAGCCTGGCTCTGTTCACACCAAACCCAAAACATTTCCTAAAGATCACTTTCTAAGTATTTGAAGCTAAGCTAACTGGAGGGAGGGATTCCTGTTTTGTCCTCTGATGAGCGACGAGTTTTGGTTGACAAATGATGACAAAGGTGAATCCATTTAGCAGCTGAGTGACCTTCCACCTTTTAGTCCCCCCCCCCCCCCCCCCAACCCCACAGTAAATTCAGCCTCATGTGCTGTATGATAATCCCAGGGCCAAAGCAGGACACAGATGGCCTGGAACAATCTCTCTCTCTGTCTCTGTCTCTCAACAGGACTGAGTTGTGAAGAGTTAGAAAAGCTTTTGTTTTAAAATGACGATCCTTTTTATGGTGGACATTTAGACGTCCATCGTCTCCTGACTGATTCTGACGAATCAAAGCGGTACAGACGCTAAAAAAACAATCTGAAAATGTTGCTAGGGCTTTCAGCCGAGGCCCTGGATCGCTGTCTCACCATGACGACCTTTCAGCCTTTAGATGTTCCGTAATCTGATTCGTTAGCTTCAAAATAAAACGTATAAGTGAGCTGCTAATTCTGCATCAAATTAGCGCCATAAACGCATTTTTTCTTTGTTTTTAGCTCCGTGAAACATGGATCGGAACATGCAAGCCCGTCGCTGCCGTTTTGCATACGATGAGGCTGCAGAAAAGGTGCAAAGAACACCTGACTTGAACAAAAACGCACAAAAGGAGCGCCGCTCTGTGCACCCACCTCTTTGTCCGGAGGAACAAGGGGGAGCGAGGAGGGAGTGGGTCGGCGGCGCTGAGGAATGCTGGGTAGAGCCCTGCGCTCGTTGCCTTTGGAATGCCCCGGGGGGCCTCTTGCATAACCCCCCAGCTGCTCCATCAGCCACTTGTTCACATCCAGCAGCCGCCGCCGCTGGGAGTCGACCACACAACCACCATCCTCTGCTTCACGCCGGGACGGAAACTGTAATTACGGATTTAGGTAATTGCAGCGTGACCTCCACAAGCTAACGTTGTTGGATTTACTTCCAACCGTTATGACTGCTTACACAGCCGGAGGTTTCCCAGTCGGAACTAAACCTTTGGGCCACAAATATCCTTTTGAAGCATCCGTTGGAATAAACCGACATGTAGACGGATTTGCAAGCGATTACTTTTGAGTCAGACGGCCTGAAGCGTTCGTCTCAAACACAAACAGTCAGCGCTTTTTCTCTCACACGTCCTTTTCTCACTCGTTCCCATCAGTTCACGTTTATCCAACAAGGCGGCGCCACACCTTCCTTGTTAACCCGTTGGATGTCTCTAGACATTCCATTCTGTCTGTATTTCAGGTTCTCGTTTTATTTGCTATTAAAAAGCCTCCAAAATCACCAATTCTGTCCGACGCAATTCCCCTAAAGTCCCAGCAGAGTCATCCACCACCACCACCACCAGCGTCTGAACTTTAAGTACTTTAGATTCTACTTTAACTTATTTATGTTTATTACTCTAGCGCAGCAATATTGATTTTTTTGTCCCCAGAAATGCTTTAAATAAGTTTGAACATTGAAATAAATGTATGAAGTGACAAATTTAAATGATTATATTGTTCCTTTTAGCTTTTTCTTTCCTTGAGCGGCTTGTTGAGAAATTAAATTTAAAACTTTGCATAATTTTTGTAATATCTGAGAAGATACCTGAATGAGTCAAAGCACAAATTCAGGTTCATCAACTTTACCAAACAGCCATGTTTTTATTCCTTTCACAATGACACATTGAACAGGTACTATAGATATATATCAAAAAATTCCACATGTCATATCTAAAATTAAAACAAAACACGTGTTTCCAATTTTGCAAAGACTCAAGTCTTAAAATACGGAATAAAAAGTGACCAAAAAGGTACAAATGAAGGAACGCATCAAAATACATTTCCCCAGCACATAGTTTCTATATTGCATACACATTTATGTGGGAGTGGAAATCTGTAACACGTCGAGTGGATCGTCTCCAAAAAAACGATGAGTGTGTGAGAGTTCAGAAAGTTTTCAAAAGGCCACCGTATGGACTTCGATACAGCAAAAAAAAAAAAAAAAAAACGCCCTGCGTCCAATCGTGTGTTCCCTCTGTGGTCATGAGTGATATGGATACCAGTGGGGACTGGTAAGCAGCAACTAGAGCTCCAACCGGAGCTCCTGAGAGTCCACAACCGGGGTCTGGGGTTCGCGGCAAGTCCTGGAAACACAAAGAACCTCGGCGTCGGGCAATGAAGTGAAAGGTATTCTGGGTAATTCACTCAAAGAGTTTTTAACGATTCAGTGCTCGCAATCACCGGGGACAGTCGGGTTCCCGCCGGCGTTTCCACTACAGCAGTTTGTTTAAAACAAAAAAAAAAGGCGAAGTGAGAGAGACGTCGATCCGACGCCAGAAGAAAAAAAAACAGAATCGTTAGAAAACGTCACATTCTGATAATAAACTACAGCATAGGTGGTCAAAAAAAACCCTCTTCTATCATCAGCGTAGAATCTACAGAAAGAAATAGATCTTTTCTAATAACTTAAATACTTAAATTAGTACAGCACACAATATTCTTTCATTAAGGGGGGGGTCAGAAGGTAAGAAAATAAATTTACTTAAATCCTACACAAAAAAAAAACAAAACGACAAGAGGCTGACTCTTTGCCAACAGGTCCGTAGGCCCTCCAACTCGCATTATTTAAGTCCTTTCGGAATAACGGTGTGTGTGTGTGGGGGGGGGGCCTTCCGTCCTGCAGGGGGAGAAGCTTTGGCACGGAGACACCATGGGGACGAGATGACGCATCACAACACGGTGCTAACAGGGGGACACTCATGCAGGCCTCGCCACCCACCCCCCCCACCCAGGAGGAGAAGGTGAGGTCAGTGAACCCCCCAGCATGCATCGCTGCCGCGCCGGTCTCACAGGGAAGACTCGACTTCTCTGGCGACGGCGACCCGAGCGCCGTCCTCCGCCGTCTCGCTGATGACCTCCAGCACCGAGGTGGTGGCCGCCTTGTACTCGCAGGACGCCTTCCTGTCCGCGCCGCCGGCGGCGTTCTGCTTGTCGGCGGAGCCGCAGCACAGCTTGGGGGCGCACTGCGTCTGGCAGGAGAGCTCGCAGAGCGAGTCCCGCGACTCCGAGGCGAAGGTGACGAACTCGGGCTGGATGGTGGTGGCGTGGATTCCCTCGTCGTGGAAGAAGTCCTTGATGCGTTTGGCCACCTCCATGTAGGACGTGGGGTCGTGGCACTTGATGTGCGCCGTGGCGATGATGCGGCTGCCCGCCAGCTGCCAGATGTGCAGGTCGTGGATGGCCAGCACGCCGTCCAGCAGCAGCAGCTGCTCGTTCAGACGCCGCATGTTGATCTGCTTGGGGACGGTCTGCAGCAGGATGAGCGCCGACTCCTTCAGCAGCGGGTAGGTGGTGTACAGCAGGATGCCCACCATGATGACGCACAGGGTGGGGTCCAGGTAGAGCACCCAGCAGTTTCCGGCCTGCGACGCCGAGGGGTCGTGCGTCACGCTGACCAGCGTGTCGTTGACGTGCCGGTGGTCGGTGGCGTGGCTGTCGACGCACGCGTTGACGCACGTCTCGTCGTTCTGTTTGTCGCAGGGCTCCCACACGAAGTAGAAGATCAGGGCGTTGACCACCACGATGACGGAGCCCAGCGCGTCGCCCAGCACGTGCAGGAAGACGCCGCGCATGTTGAGCTGCGACGCCGAGTCGCCGTTGTCCATCTCGTCGTACGACGACGACGACGCGCCGCCGTTCATCTGCAGCTCCGCGTCTTTGCGGCTGATCTCTGCAAGAAGAAACGGGGAAGTTGGAAGGTTAGCAGGTTCACACTCAGTTTCGGGTGGATTTCGACACCGGGGGGTGTGGAGGCTGGCAACGAACGGAACGAACAGCCGGGGCCGAGCCTGTGGCGCCGTCGGTTGACCCGTCAGAACCGCTGCAGTCGGTCGGAGGGAAATGGAGTCCGGGGATTCGTCTCGTTGGCGTTCCTGTAATAATGTGGCTTTCATTGCTCTGAAGCGCCTGAAGCTACAAACTAGACTGTAAGATCATATGATGACACCCCCCCCACACACACACACACACACACGACTACATAAATGTTGAACTGACGCTGAGAATATTCTGTACTTGAAGCTACAGTATGGAGCCATGGGAGGGAGGGGAGGACGCTGGGGGGGGTCATTCATCAGCAGCTAATGGTCTGGCGGGGGCTGTCGACTCCTTGGTTACACTGATGTACGACTCGGGAACAGCAGGGGGATGGGGAGGGGGGGTTGGGGGTACCTCCTCCATTTATGGAAATCGCCAATGCCTGACAGCACAGGAGACACATCGTGTGTGTGTGTGTGTGTGTGTGTGTGTGTGTGTGTGTGTGTGTGGAGGGGCTCCCTGCTGGGGCCCATCATTAGTCTCCTGTTATATAAATATGATCTTTAGAGGGAATGAGGACCCCATGTTTACATCCTAGGTCACCCACTGGGGGGGGGGGGTTAAATCGGATCTGATCACAATCAGAACGTGTGAACCGTTCCGTGAACTCACCATTCTTGGCTCTGACGTCACCGGGACTGTTGTGATTTCCAACCAGATTGTTGGTCTCCTCTCCTGAACACTCGTTCCCGTTCTTCTGGGACTTGCCCGCTTTCACCTTCTTGTTCTTCCCCCCGTGTGAGTGACCTCCGTGGGAGTGACCGTGACCACCACCGGCGTGACCGTGGAACATGCAGAGTCCGAGCAGGTTGACCAACAGCCCCGCCACGCCGACCACGGCCACCATCATCGGTCTCTCGATCTCGTGGGGCTCGGTGAAGCGCTCGATCGCCTCCAGGACGATGGTGAAGCACAGGGCCGTCAGGAAGACTGCGTTCACCAGAGCCCCCATCACCTCCGCCCGGATCCACCCGAACGTGTTCTTCTTGGTGGACTGGGTCTTCTCGGCGAACCGCACCGCCACCAGAGCCACCACCAGCGCGATGACGTCCGACAGCATGTGGAAGGAGTCCGACAGCATCGACAGGGACGAGGTCATCCTGCTCACCACCACCTCCACGATGAAGAAGGCGAAAGTCAGTGACAGCATGCACAGCAGCCGGGCTCGGTTCGGTTCGCAAGCCATCGGTCCTCTCCGGCGGGTTAGGGGTTAATGAGTGAACCGGTTCAGGTGATCGCCTCACGAGCTCAGTGAGATAACAGCTAGCGCCAAGCTAACGATTTATGTAAGCTAGCTGCTCCACTCTTAACAATACGATCGATGCTAACAACCGTCGTTACATCGTTATTTTATCCGATGACGGCAGCATCGTTCGCTGAAAGTACGGACACGACTTCAAGTATTATTCATCCAGGATTCGGTTTAAATAAAAGTTCCGATCCCCGGAACCGATGTCCGCCCACTCCAGAGACGTGTGCCGACGATCCTCAGTTTGCAGACGGTTGAAACTTTGCACCCGAGCCGGTAAACTTTCCACACGGAACAAGGGCGCAGTAAGAACCCGCCCTCCAATGATTTCTATTGGTGGAAAGGCTGAAACGCGAACGTGATTGGTCGATCTCTAACTCTCGTTAGTGGGCGGTGCTAAGAAGCCGGACAACGGCGGTTGCTACACACGCCGAAGCAAACGGTGTTCTCGCGATACTATCCTTGAGCGACTGAGCCCCGAGAACACTAGGTTATTTATTTATTTTAAATCCCACAAATTCATCAAGATTATACGTAAAGCGAGAATTACTTGCTTTTTTCACATTATCTATCTTTTTTAATCGATTTACTTGTTAGTTAATTCCCGAAGATTATTCATGAAATGAAACAACAATAGGTGTCTTAGTTACTCTTTGCCTACTATCGCGTTATTTTGAAATTAATTATATCAATCATGGCTATAATTAAAATACATCTGTAAATAATTAAAGCCTATCTGTTATCAATTCAATTCAATCAACTGAAACCCGTAAGCCTATTATCGTACGAAACCATCCAACACGCATCCCTATAATTTATACTCCCGGACTCTTGATAATCAAAAGCTATTGATTTCCAGGTGTGAAAGCTCTTGAATATGAACGCCTCTGATCAATACGTCCATCAGTGCAGCAGCTTATCATACAGAAGTACGATAAGGGGCGCCAGGGCGGCGCAGTGAGTAGCGTTGTCGTCGGACGACAAAGCGCGTCAGTTTGCATGGTTAACTGGCCATTCCAAGTTGTCCGTCCGGATTGGCCAATACAGACTCGTCGCACCCGGAGGTTGCCCTGCCCGGAGGTCACGCCCCATGCCAGCTGGGATAGGCTCCAGCTCCCCGTGACCCATGCAAGCGGATGAAGCGGTCAGGAGAATGAATGAGTACCTGATGACCCCTTGTGGGAGATCTGTCTCAATGAAAATCAACTGCATTCTTTATTATGGTCAAAATATTCAATTTCTGTGGTGTGATCACCAAACTAGATTCCATATGCCCATGTTTGCATATGAATATGCTATATTTTTCAATATATTTGATTTGCATATAAAAATAAAATCAAATATTCATGTGTTATTTTTCGTGCTTTTAAAGTTCTCTGCTCTTAAACTTCAGGAGCTTCTTTCTCACACAGATTTTATATCCGCCCTTTATAGTGTACTTCCACAAACAGTGAAGAAAACGGACTTAAAAATATTTAGCAAAAAATACGATATAAAAATAAATTTATCAAAAATCTACTAAAAATACGATATTACAGAGGTCGCAATAGACAGGTCCACTCTTGCAACTTGCGTGATTCCAGGTCACAATAACTTTAAATAATATGAATGATAATATGAATGATAATATTATCATAGTGACTATTGTTATCGTTAGGCTTTCTGTGTGTTTGTGATTGATAATCAAATTGATTTCCAGCCAGAAGGTTGTAAATCAATTTGTTTTGTCAACTTTTATTGTTTGTTTTGTTGAATGATAAGAATGACTATGATAAAATGGGAGGGAGGAAAAGGAGATTAATGCCGAATGTTTTGGACTCTAATGCAGAATATTGGAGTGTAACGCTGCTTGAAAAAACTACATTAGTATTTACTTATATATTAAACCACGTGACTGATTCAGGAAGCGTTTAATTGTTTCTAATACTGTGTTTTACTGTGTTCATTTGTTTTGTAGGTGGAAACTAGATTGTAGTTCATTTTATCGACCTCTTGACGGCGCCATAGAGTTAATGATACATTTTTTAAATTTATATTTATTTATTTTTTTAAACAAAAACATCGCCAGGGACAAAAATGGTAATAAAAATGAAAAAATGAAATACAAAACACAAAATATTCCCGGACAGTTGAAGTCTTGCAGTCATCTGTTTCGTCATGTAAACATGTTTTTCTCTGGCTCCACTAAATTAATGATTCCTAATGAGGTTTGATTTCACCATCACTATCAGCAGAGTTATGTTACGGCTGCAGCTCTGGATGTATTTTTTTTAATAATTAAATAGCCAGGTAATATACAAAAACATCACATAGTGTAAATTAATTTGTAAGTACTACAAATATTTAGTGTTTTCAATTCATTTTTGTTCTGTGAAGCTCTAATTAACTTTATATAACCCAGTGTATCTTTATGAAAGTGTCTGAACACAGGTTTTTGCATATCCTATTTACATTTATCATTGTACAATTTTTCCAAACCAATTAAAAGGTTTAAAATAAAAAACAAATCATTTTCTTGTTTATTTTTTAAAAATTTGGGGACATTTTTTGTAAAGATGATTTGATGCAAATCACAAATTATTTTGGTTTCACGTTGCCTAAGCAAAAGTTGAAAAGAGTGTGTCACTAATTTCCCTTCGGGGATTAATCGAGTATATAAAATTAAAAAAATTAATAAACAAATAAAATAAGAAAGCTTTGGATTGAAGCTGAGAAGGCTGTGTGGGAGCTGAAGCTTGAATCTCAACTGCCCCCGAACTGACGGAGAAATCTCTGCAGCTCTGGCCGTATGTCTACGCGTCCTCCGGCCTGGTGTGCTCGGTTGCTCGGCTGTGATTGGTGCATTGCACTCCTCGCTCATTTCTGCTCCGATAATGGGCGCGGTGACCTGGACTCCTGGCCACGCCCTCTGTCGAAGGCTCCTTCGGTGATTGGTGCGTTGCTGGACTCCTGGCCACGCACTCCTTGCTGAGGTCGGTTCAGATGATTGGTGGTCACCCGGACTCCTGGCCACGCCTCCTCTGCTGTCGCCACACAACACCGCAGTTGCGGTTTCAAGTCCCGCTCTGTGCGGAGTTTGCATGTTCTCCCTGTGTCTGGGTGGGTTCTCTCTGGCTTTCTCCCACCTCCAGAAACAGGTTAATTGGCTGGTCCCTAATTGCCCGTAGGAGTGAGTGTGTGTGTGTGTGTGTGTGTGTGTGTGTGCGTGCGTGGTTTTAAAATGTGCACTGCGGGAAAAAAAAGTAAGAAATGTTTTATTTTGTCGGTTAGTTGGTCTAAAAATTTTTTTCTTTGACTGGTTGGTTAGTCTAAAAAAATGCTTGTTTTGGTGGGTCAGTTGGTCTCAGAAAAAAAAATTTTAAATAAAAAAAAAAGAAAAATGTTTTTAAAATAAAGTTATTTTTTAAAATATTTTTTTGGTGGATTGGTGGGTCTGAAGAGAATTTTTTAAAAAGAGTTTTTTGAATATTATTTCATTTTTTGTAAAAAAAAAACAAAAAAAACTTTTTTTTAAGAAAATTTTAAAGAATTTTTTTTTTGGTAGGTCAGTTGGTCTGAGATTTTTTTTTAAATTTCCTAAGAAATTGTTTTTAATTAAAAAAAGAAAAAAAAGAAAAATGTTTTTAAAATAAAATGATTTTCTTTTAAAATGTTTCTTGTGGTTGGTTGGTCTGAAAACAATTTTTTAAAAAATTTTAATTTTATTTTTTTAAATGTTTTTTTTGCTTGGTTGGTTTTCTAAAAAATATTTTTCAGTTTTTTTGAAAAAATTTTTAAAATTGTTTTATTTTTATTTTTTAAACTGACCAAAAAACATTGTAAAAATTTTTTTTTTAAATTTTTGAAAAATGTTTTTGTGTTCGGTCAGTTTGTCTAAAAATTATTTTCTTTCCGACTGGATGGTAAGTCTAGAATTATTTTTTTTAAATAAAATTCTTTTTTATTAAATGTTTCTTGTGGTCAGTTGATTGTCTAAAATAAACTTTTTAACCATTTAAAAAAATTTTATTTAATCTTTTATAAAAAAAACTATATATTATTTAATATTTAAATATTTAAACAATGTTTTTGCGTTGGTTGATCATTCTAAGAAAACTTCATTTCTAATTGAAAAAAAAAAGTTTTACAATATTTTCTAAAAACTAAAGAAATTTTTTTTTTAATTTTTAAATTTTTAAAAAGAAAAAGAAAAATGTTATTAAAATAATTTTAAAAAATGTGTACCATGGTTGGTTGGTTGGTCTACAAACAATTTTGTTTCTAAATTTTTTAAATAATTTTTAAAATTATAAACCGAAACCCCCAACCCTAAACCCTAACCCTAACCCCCAACCGTAACCCCAACCCCTAAATTTAACCTCTAACCCTTACCCGAATCTTAACCCTAACCCTACCATAACCCTAACCCTTACCCTAAACCCTGACCGTAATCCTAAACCCTACGCTAACCCCTAACCCTAATCGGAACCTAACACCCAAACCTAACCCTATGATAACCCGAACCCTAACCTCTAACCCTAACCCGACCCTAACCCTAGTCCCTAATCCTAACCCTATTTCTAACCCTGACACAAACCTCTGACCTCTAACCGTAACCCTAATCCCTAACGCTGACCCTAACCCTAACCTCTAACCCTAACCCTAACCCCTAACCCCAATCCTAACCCTAACCTAAACCCCCAACCCTAACCCTAACCTAAACCCCCAACCCTAACCCTAACCCTGACCCTAACCTTAACCCCCAACCCAAACCCTAAACCCCTAACCCTAATTCTAACCCTAATCCTAACCTTAACTTTAACCACTTACCTTAATCATGACCGTAACCCTACCCTATAAACGTAACCCTTACACCCAACCCCAACCCTAAACCCTAACCCTAACCCCAACCGTAACCCTAAACCTATCCCTAACCCTAACCGTAATCCTAACCCTAACTCTACTTTAACCCTAAACCCTAACCCTAAACCTAACCCTGACTCTAACCCTAACACCAACTCATAACCCTAACCTAAACCATACCTTAATCCCTAACCTAACCCTAACTCTACCATACCCTATCCCTATACCCTAAACCTAACCATAACCCCTAACCCAAACCCTAACCTTAACCCCCAACCCTAACCCCCTAGCCCTAATCTTAACCCTAATCCTAACCTTAACCGTAACCCCTAACCCTAACCCCTAACCCCTAAATTTAACCTCTAACCCTTACCCTAATCCTAACCCTAACCCTATACCTTACCATAACCCCGACCCTAACCTCTAACATTAACCCTAACCCTAACCCTACCATAACCCTAACCCTAACCCTAAACCCTAACTCTAACCCTAACCTCTAACCCTAACCCTAACCTCTAACCCTAACCCTACCATACCCTAACCCTAAACCCTAACCATAACCCTAACCTTAACCCCCAACCCTAACCCTAACCCTCTAACCCTAAACCCTAACCCTAATCCTAAACCTAACCCTAACCCCAAACCCTAACCACTAACCCTTACCGTAACCCTAAGCCTATCCCTAACCCTAACCCTAATCCTAACGCTAACTCTACCCTAACCCTAACCCCTAACCCTAATCCTAGCCCTGACTCTAACCCTTACACCAACTCCTAACCCTAACCTAAACCGTACCCTAATCCCTAACCTAACCCTAACTCTACCATACCCTATCCCTATACCCTAAACCTAACCATAACCCCTAACCCAAACCCTAACCTTAACCCCCAACCCTAACCCTAACCCCCTATCCCTAATCTTAACCCTAATCCCTAACCCTAACCCTACCATAACCTAACCCCAGACCCTAACCTCTAACCCTAACCCTATGATAACCGGAACCCTAACCCCTAACCCAAACCATAACCTAACCCTAACCTCTAACCGTAACCCTACCCTAACCCTAGCCTCTAACCCTAATCCTAACCATATGTCTAACCCTAACACAAACCCCTAACCATAACCTTAACCTTAACCCTACCATACCCTAACCCTAAACCCTAACCCTATCCATAACCCCTAACCCTAACCCTAATCCTAACCCTAACCTAAAGCCCCAACCCTAAACCTAACCTAAACCCCCAACCCTAACCCTAACCGTAACCCTAACCATAACCACTAACCCTAACCATAATCGTAACCCAATCCTCTAACCGTAACCCTAACCCCCAACGCCAACCCTAACCCTAACTTTAACCCTAACCTAACCCTAACCCTAACCCTAACCCCTAACCCTAACCTCTAACCCTAACCCTGACCCTAACCCTAACCATAACCACTAACCCTAACCATAATCCTAACCCTAACTTTAACCCTAACCTAACCCTAACCCCTAACCCTAACCCCTAACCCTAACCCCTAACCCTAACCTCTAACCCTAACCCTGACCCTAACCCTAACCCTAACCTCTAACCTTAACCCTACCATAACCCTAACCCTAACCCTAACCCTAACCCGAACCCGAACCCGAAACCCTGACCTTAACCCTAACCCTATCCCTTACCATAACCCCGACCCTAACCTCTAACATGAACCCTAACCCTACCATAACCCTAACCCTAACCATAATCGTAACCCTTTCCTCTAACCGAAACCCTAACCCCCAACCCCAACCCTAACCCTAACCCTAACTTTAACCCTAACCTAACCCTAACCCTAACCCCTAACCCTAACCTCTAACCCTAACCCTACCATAACCCTAACCCTAACCCTAACCCGAAACCCTGACCGTAACCCTAACCCTATCCCTTACCATAACCCCGACCCTAACCTCTAACATGAACCCTAACCCTACCATAACCCTAACCCTAACCATAATCGTGACCCTTTCCTCTAACCGAAACCCTAACCCCCAACCCCAACCCTAACCCTAACTTTAACCCTAACCCTAACTTTAACCCTAACCTAACCCTAACCCTAACCCCTAACCCTAACCTCTAACCCTAACCCAAACCCTAACCTTAACCCTAACCCTAATCCTAACCCTAACCTAAAGCCCCAACCCTAAACCTAACCTAAACCCCCAACCCTAACCCTAACCCTAACCCCTAACCCTAACCTCTAACCCTAACCCTGACCCTAACCCTAACCCTAACCCTAACCCTAACCCTAACCCTAACCATAACCATAACCACTAACCCTAACCATAATCGTAACCCTAACCCTAACTTTAACCCTAACCTAACCCTAACTCTAACCCCTAACCCCTAACCCTAACCTCTAACCCTAACCCTAAACCTAACCCTGACCCTAACCCTAACCCTAACCCTAACCTCTAACCCTAACCCTACCATAACCCTAACCCTAACCCGAAACTCTGACCCTAACCCTAACCCTAACCCCTAACCCTAACCTCTAACCCTAACCCTGACCCTAACCCTAACCCTAACCATAACCATAACCACTAACCCTAACCATAATCGTAACCCTAACCCTAACTTTAACCCTAACCTAACCCTAACCCCGACCCTAACCTCTAACATGAGCCCTAACCCTACCATAACCCTAACCCCAACCATAATCGTAACCCTTTCCTCTAACCGAAACCCTAACCCCCAACCCCAACCCTAACCCTAACTTTAACCCTAACCTAACCCTAACCCTAACACCTAGCCCTAAACCCCAACCCTAACCCTAACCCTGACCCTAACCCTAACCCTAACCCTAACCTCTAACCTCTAACCCTAACCCTAACCCGAAACCCTGACCCTAACCCTAACCCTAACCCTAACCCTAACCCTAACCCTAACCCTAACCCCTAACCCTAAACCCTACCCTACCCTAACCCCTAACCCTAACCCTAGGCTTAGGGGTTAGGGTTAATTGGCTGGTCCCAAATTGCCCGTAGGAGTGAGTGTATGCGTGGTTTTAAAATGTGCACTGCGGAAAAAGAAAGTAAGAAATGTTTTATTTTGTCTGTCAGTTGGTCTAAAAAAATTTTTTCTTTGGTTGGTCAGTCTAAAAAAAATGCTTGTTTTGGTGGGTCAGTTGGTCTCAGAAAAAAAAAATTTAAATAAAAAAAAAGAAAAATGTTTTTAAAATAAAATTATTTTTTAAAATATTTTTTGGTGGATTGGTGGGTCTGAAGAAAATTTTTGAAAAATAATTTTTTAAATGTTATTTAATTTTTTGTAAAAAAACCCCCAAAAAACCCTTTTTTTAAAGAAATTTTTTTAAAAATGGTTTTTTTGGTAGGTCAGTTGGTCTGAGAATTTTTTTTTTAATTTCCAAAGAAATTGTTTTTAATTTTTTTTTAAAAACTGGGAAAAAATAATAACAAATTTTTTGTAAAAAAAAAAAGAAAAATGTTTTTAAAATAAAATTATTTTTTAAAATATTTTTTGGTGGATTGGTGGGTCTGAAGAAAATTTTTGAAAAATAATTTTTTAAATGTTATTTAATTTTTTGTAAAAAAAACCCCCAAAAAACCCTTTTTTTAAAGAAATTTTTTTTAAAAATGGTTTTTTTGGTAGGTCAGTTGGTCTGAGAATTTTTTTTTTAATTTCCAAAGAAATTGTTTTTAATTTTTTTTTAAAAACTGGGAAAAAATAATAACAAATTTTTTGTAAAAAAAAAAAGAAAAATGTTTTTAAAATAAAATTATTTTTTAAAATATTTTTTGGTGGATTGGTGGGTCTGAAGAAAATTTTTGAAAAATAATTTTTTAAATGTTATTTAATTTTTTGTAAAAAAAACCCCCCAAAAAACTCTTTTTTTAAAGAAAATTTTTTTAAAAATGGTTTTTTTGGTAGGTCAGTTGGTCTGAGAATTTTTTTTTTAATTTCCAAAGAAATTGTTTTTAATTTTTTTTAAAAAACTGGGAAAAAATAATAACAAATTTTTTGTAAAAAAAAAAAGAAAAATGTTTTTAAAATAAAATTATTTTCTTTTAAAATGTTTCATGTGGTTGGTTGGTTGGTTGGTCTGAAAACAATTTTTGTAATTTTTAATTTAAAAAAAAAAAAAATTTTTTTAATGTTTTTTTTTGCTTGGTCGGTTGGTCTAAAAATATTATAATTAGGGTTAGGGTTAGGGTTAGTGGTTAGGGTTAGGGGTTACGGTTAGGATTTGCGGTTTGGGTTAGGGTTAGGGTTAGGGTTAGAATTAGGGTTAGGGTTAGGGTTAGTGGTTAGGGTTAGGGTTAGGGGTTAGGGTTAGCGGTTTGTGGTTTGGGTTAGGATTAGGGTTAGGATTAGGATTAGGGTTAGGGTTAGGGTTAGGGATAGGGATAGGGTTAGAGGTTAGGGTTAGGGTTAGGGTTAGAATTAGGGTTAGGGTTAGTGGTTAGGGTTAGTGGTTAGGGTTAGTGGTTGGGGTTAGGGGTTACGGTTAGGATTCGCGGTTTGGGTTAGGGTTAGGGTTAGGGTTAGAATTAGGGTTAGGGTTAGTGGTTAGGGTTAGCGGTTAGGGTTAGGGTTAGCGGTTAGGGTTAGAATTAGGGTTAGGGTTAGAGGTTAGGGTTAGAATTAGGGTTAGGGTTAGTGGTTAGGGGTTAGGGTTAGGATTAAGGTTAGGGTTTGGGTTAGGGTTAGTGGTTATGGTAAGGGTTAGGGTTAGGGGTTAGGGTAAGGGTTAGGTTTAGGGTTAGGGGTTAGTGTTAGGGGTTAGGTTTAGGGTTAGGGGTTAGGGTTAGGATTTGTGGTTTGGGTTAGGATTAGGGTTAGGATTAGGGTTAGGATTAGGATTAGGGTTAGGGTTAGGGTTAGGGATAGGGATAGGGATAGGGTTAGAGGTTAGGGTTAGGGGTTAGGGGTAAGGGTATGTTTAGGGTTAGGGTTAGGGTTAGGGTTAGAGGTTAGGGTTAGGGTTAGAATTAGGGTTAGGGTTAGTGGTTAGGGTTAGTGGTTAGGGTTAGTGGTTAGGGTTAGTGGTTAGGGTTAGGGGTTAGGGTTAGGGTTAGGGTTAGGGTTAGGGTTAGTGGTTAGGGTTAGGTGTTACGGTTAGGATTTGCGGTTTGGGTTAGGGTTAGGGTTAGGGTTAGAATTAGGGTTAGGGTTAGTGGTTAGGGTTAGGGTTAGGGTTAGCGGTTAGGGTTAGCGGTTAGGGTTAGAATTAGGGTTAGGGTTAGAGGTTAGGGTTAGAATTAGGGTTAGGGTTAGTGGTTAGGGTTAGGATTAAGGTTAGGGTTTGGGTTAGGGTTAGTGGTTAGGGTAAGGGTTAGGGTTAGGGGTTAGGGTAAGGGTAAGGGTTAGGGTTAGGGGTTAGGGTTAGGGTAAGGGTTAGGTTTAGGGTTAGGGGTTAGTGTTAGGGGTTAGGTTTAGGGTTAGGGGTTAGGGTTAGGATTTGTGGTTTGGGTTAGGATTAGGGTTAGGATTAGGGTTAGGATTAGGATTAGGGTTAGGGTTAGGGTTAGGGTTAGGGATAGGGATAGGGATAGGGTTAGAGGTTAGGGTTAGGGGTTAGGGGTAAGGGTATGTTTAGGGTTAGGGTTAGGGTTAGAGGTTAGGGTTAGGGTTAGAATTAGGGTTAGGGTTAGTGGTTAGGGTTAGTGGTTAGGGTTAGTGGTTAGGGTTAGTGGTTAGGGTTAGGGGTTACGGTTAGGATTTGCGGTTTGGGTTAGGGTTAGGGTTAGGGTTAGAATTAGGGTTAGGGTTAGTGGTTAGGGTTAGGGTTAGGGTTAGCGGTTAGGGTTAGCGATTAGGGTTAGGGTTAGAATTAGGGTTAGGGTTAGAGGTTAGGGTTAGAATTAGGGTTAGGGTTAGTGGTTAGGGGTTAGGGTTAGGATTAAGGTTAGGGTTTGGGTTAGGGTTAGTGGTTAGGGTAAGGGTTAGGGTTAGGGGTTAGGGTAAGGGTTAGGGGTTAGGGTAAGGGTTAGGTTTAGGGTTAGGGGTTAGTGTTAGGGGTTAGGTTTAGGGTTAGGGGTTAGGGTTAGGATTTGTGGTTTGGGTTAGGATTAGGGTTAGGATTAGGGTTAGGATTAGGGTTAGGGGTTAGGGTTAGGGTTAGAGGTTAGGTTAGGGATAGGGATAGGGTTAGGGTTAGAGGTTAGGGTTAGGGGTAAGGGTATGTTTAGGGTTAGGGTTAGAATTAGGGTTAGGGTTAGAGGTTAGGGTTAGAGGTTAGGTTAGGTTAAGTTAGGGATAGGGTTAGAGGTTTGGGTTAGGTGTCAGGGTCAGGGTTAGGGTTTAGAGGTTAGGGTTAGGGTTAAGGGTTAGGTTAGGTTAGGTTAGGTTAGGGTAGGGTTAGGGTTAGGGTTAGGGTTAGGGTTAGGGTTAGGGTTAGGGTTAGTGGTTAGGGTTAGGGGTTAGGGTAGAGGTTGGGTTAACCCTAACCCTATCTTAAACAGTTTCTTATCCCTAATCCCTAACCTTATCCCTAACCCCTAACCCTAACCCTAACCACTAACCCTAACCTAACCTAACCCTTAACCCTAACCCTAACCCTAACCCTAAACCGTAAACCTAACCCCTAACCCTAACCCTTAACCCTAACCTCTAAACCCTAACCCCTAACCCCTAACCCTAACCCTAACCCTAACCTCTAACCCTAACCCAAACCCTACCCTAACCTAACCCTAACCCTAACCCTAACCCTAAACCTAACCCTAACCCTACCCTAACCCTAACCTCTAACCCTAACCCTACCCTAACCCTATCTACAAGAAGGGCCCCTCCCTCCTCTGCTCAGCGCACTCAGCGCAGTGAGCACACTAAGTGTAGACACCGACGCATAGAGGAGCCAGTTCCCGTCCGTCACTTCAAAGAGCCGGCTTTCGGAGCCGTTACGTTGGCAAACGACATCTCTACCCGTTACCTCTAGATTTTATAAATTTTTATTTGTTTCTTTATAAAAAAAATTTTTTAACATTTTTTAAAAACTTTTGTTTTTGGTCGTTCAGTTGGTCTAAGAATTGTATTTTTCAATATTTTAAAAAAAATGTTTTAAATTTTTTTTAAAAACCAAACAAAAAAACATTTTAAAATGTTTTGCCGGTCTGTTGGTCTAAAGAAATTGTATTTTATGGTTTAAAATATTTTTTCCTTGAAGGTCCCATATTATGTCTTTTTAACTTAATGTCATTCAGCTGCCAGATGTCCAACTAGACTGTATTCCAAATATTTTGACCTAAAGTGATCTGTGGTCCTAAATATCAGCTTTTCAAAATCGCTCATCTGAGCTACTGACAAAACGCTTCGTTTCAGGCCTCCGGATACAGTATGTTAATGAGCTCCACTGGTCCACGCCTCCTTCACCTGGGCCACGCCCCTCTGAAGGAGAGCGTTAGGCTAACGGGACACTGACCGGCATTACGTTTGTTAGCACTATGGCGTTTGGAGGACCCATCGTGTCGCTCTACATTTATGACCCTGAGTCGGACCCAGAAGCGGGGGCTCCTAAAGAAACACCGACTGTGCGGCTGCAGCAGGATGTTTCTGAATGGTTAGTCCGTGTGAACGGTACTTAGTTGGTTCTGTTGTTTTGTTGTGTAACCTACGTCATCACAGGACGTTAGCATCGTCCGGTAGCTGCTTTAGCTTCTACTCCCGCCTCTCATCACAGTAATAATGTCACATGTCTTATTATGTGTTTAGTATGTGTACAGATGTGTTTACTGTTAAAATGTTCCTGTATTTCTATAAGTGACAGTAAAGTCTGATGGTGGTTCTGATAGTTATTACCATGTGGCTAATGCTAGCTTCTGCTCACGGCTAAGTGACTTTATTTTTCCATCACATTGATTTAACCCGTTACTGAGCTGCTAAATGTTTGAGGAAGTCCTCTGTGACAAGACACACGGAGCTGACACCTGCTACCATCACACCAGGTTAATGGTGAAATGATGGAACCATATTGCAGTGATGCCTTTATCTACTCTATTTTGAGGTGTCTTCACCTGTTGTACAGGTGTCCCTGTGGACACTGAATGTATGCCAACAGAAGCAGAAAACAACTGCTGTTTCGAGATACAAGTAGAAGCTCACAGCTAAACCACAAAGTTATGTCTCTACGGTATTCGGCTACTTTTACAACTGTAAATTTAAATGACCTTTACCATGTTTTTCACTGTAGGTTCGGAGCCGTCTGCAGGAGGTTGATGAAGTTCTGTGCATGACTCAACATCCTGGGTTCCAGCCTGTGTGCCTAAACGTGTACACCCTACAAAGGGCCGGTCATGCACTGAGGGCCGAGTGTGGCCCTTCATGTCTGAGACCAATACATCGGTAAGTCGTTCTTTGAAAAATGTCGGAATAAAAACTAGTTGTCTTATTTTGCTTCATTAGGCATTCCTTCATTAATGCAGTAACATGACATATATAGGTACAACAAAGTCTAATATATTGTATGTGTGACACCTTGATTTTTATCTTATTAATAGACATGTTGAACATTTTTTGGTATTCACAATCCATTTCTGTTGACATATACAAGCATTTATTTACATAAAACAATACATCCAATAATAATAATGAGAACACTGGAGCCATCATATCAGGAAATCAACAACAGTTGTAATACTCGGGATTGAAAACATTGTGAAATAAATAGTTTTGTGTCCTTTTTCTGTAGATGGTGCAGACATCTGGCCTATCGCACCTTTGTTGGCTGGTGCTGGGGCTACTTAGGACGCAGAATCCGGGTTGTCATCCCAGCATGTGTGGTCCTTCACATACGCCAGGAGTTTCCTGAAGACAAAGGCCATTACGCTGGATTTAGACCGAGTCTTGGTTGAACCTGGTCATGTAGCTGGCAATGACCTCCTCCTTGTCCGGACGCTCATACTGGGCAGACAGATTTTCGAGGAGAGGAATGGACAACATCTCATTTGTGTATGGCACGGGGTCCACCAAGACTTTGTCACATATGGGGTTCAACATGTCAGCTACAAAACCTGTTCAATAAAACACAAAGATAGATCTTTACTGTTATTGATATGGTTTGATTCATTTCTTTGTTTAGAAAAATTGTGTGGATCTTGTAGAGGGGTACACCAAACGTAACGAAATAAGGAGCCAAAACAATATATGACATACATGAATCTGTCTCAAAAATTTTTATACTAAGTCTTCACTTACTGTCTTGCTGGAATATTCTAATACACAACACTTATTTCTTACTGAACTACTATCAACACATGTGCATTCACTAACACCTATAGATAACTATATTTAGAAAAGTAGTGTAACCAATTTTATTAAAACATTGTATGGAATATGACTTGTACATACCTTTACTTCAATAGTGGGACTGAAGAGTCCTGCAGGACAGCTGTGTACCAACAGTATGGGTGTCCACTGGGTCAGTTTGGCACCCCACGTCCCTTCAAGCTGTGGGCTGAATGGATGCACAAGGAAGAGGGACACTAGTTTCAGGACACCAATGTTCTGATATTGGATAAGGAGGACAGACCTGTGTGTGTTGTCGCTATGACGACCAACAAACAATCCACTAACACGTGCGCCCACACACAATACGAAACAAAGCACAACTCCCTACTTAGCCTAGCATTAGCTGACTTTATTTATGCTGACAGATAATAGAAAAGAAAATATGAGACCAACTTACTGTGTGTTTTAGTTTTATACTGTAGGTCCGGCACGCACACACGTGTGGGAGTGCACGAACACACACACGCAATACGCAAACCAAAACAAAGGAGACCTCCTTACATAGCCTAGCATAGCATGACTTCATTCATGCTAACCGACAAAAAGAAAAAAGATACAATGTGAGCCCAACTCTGGTGCGTTGTGCCTACAGTAGGTACTGTAGGTTTAGCACACACACGTTGTACCTACAGTAGGTACTGTAGGTTTAACACACACACGTTGGAGCGCACACACGAAACAAAGCAGCACCACCTAATTAGCCAAATAGCACTCGATCACTCATGCTAACAGACAACTGCTAAAAAGATAAATGTGGTGAGACTTACCTGTAACCGGCGTGCAGGTCCTTGGTCCTTGGTCCAGGGTGCAGGTCCTTGGTCCCTATGGCTGGGAGTGATCCTTGAATGAGGATCAGTCTCAGACAAAGCCCCGTCTGGACTGACCCTCGTTGCTAACACAGGCTGGAGTGAAGTGGTTCACACACAAACTAACGAGCAGGAGATGTAGCTGCACAGAGCCATTAAAAATGAAATGCAACCACGGTCTGTTGTTCTTCATTGGATGGGATGGAAAATAAACGCTGGTGTTGATTTGTACAATCAACAACTGAACAACTATCATGTCTCCCTGTGACGGACACCATGTCAACAGACCGCTGCCTCTCTCCGACACGAAGAACTCCGTCTTGGGGATGGCCACGCCCTTGGGCGTGTCAACCAATCCATATCGTCCACGCCCCTGAGCATGTCCACCAATCAATATCGTCCAATACTCTGTCCAATAGCAGAGTGCAAAGTCTGACGTCAGGGATGCCTATTCTACCAATCCAGTCGTCCAGAGCCATGACTTCCTGAAAGTCCAAAGATCTATTGATGCAGGAAGTGTTTGTTTACCACATTCTAGGAGTTGGTCGGGTTAGGGAGGACCACTATGTATATGTAGAGACCTGAAAAAGTGTGATTTTCATAATAGGGCCCCTTTAAAATAAATTTTTTAAAAACGTTTTTTTTAAAAAAAATTTTTTAAAAACGTTTTTTTTAAAAAAAAAATGCAGGTTTTTTAAAAATAATTTCTCTATTTTGAAAAACCCACTAAAGCATTTTTTTTTAAAAAGGGGGTTTTTTTGGTTGTCAATTGGTCTAAAGTAAAAGTCAAAGAAATTTTTTTTACAAAATTTTTAAAAAAAAATTTTTTTTAGTTATTCAATTGGTCTAAAAAATATTTTTTTTGTTAAGTTGGTCTAAAATAATTTTTTGTTAGGTATGTCGGTCTAAATTTTTTTTTTGTTTGGTTGGTCTGTTTAAAAAAATGTTTTTTGATCAGTCAGTTGGTCTAAAAAATAATTATTTTTTTCGTCGATCGATCGGGGTGGGTCGTAGTAACAAGGTTGAGAATGTTTGGAGGAGTTTGTGAATCCCTTCGATGTGTTTTACTAATTACGGAAGCATCAGGGGCAGGGATGCTGTTTCCTGTTCATTGGAGTCTCTGAGCCCCGATGGCAGCTCTGTCGCCATGCCGACCAAGAAGTCAGCGTCTCTCTCTGAACACGCCCCGTGGTGGCAGAGATCACCAACACCTGCCTTGAACCAGCCAATCAAACGATGAAACATGATTTTTTTTTTTAAAATGACCTCAAATGGCGATTATGGACTGGAATTTAATAAATAACAACTCACGAACAATTCAACCTCCCTGAACCAGTTATGTTAGCTTGTTACGACTAACTGTACATCATATTTTACAAAATGTGGGTTCACGGATAAAAAACAAACAAACTCAAGTATTCATGTGTTCATTCTTTTAATCTTCTCAGAGTTCAGAACTTCTCTTTCACACACATTCTATATCTGCCCTCTAGTATACATACACACACAGCGAAGAAAATAGACTTACGGTTCATATATTTACCAAAAAATATACAACCACTGTTTTAAAAACAATCATATCGAACTAAAATCTGACCTTAATCACAGCTACTGCCATCTTTCACAGTTGGTAATAAACCAGTGGATGTTGGCTCAGCGGATGGGGATGATCTGTCTGCTCTTCAACAGGGTGCAAGCGAGCTGATTGGCCGCCTGCAGCTGCCTGAGGAGCAGCTCCCGGTCAGCCAAATCCTGATGGACGTCATGGATCCGGCCCTCGGCTCTGAAACAGCACCATGAGATAAACGGTCAGCTCCGTCGCGGGATGAGAACGGATGGTTTCCTTCAGCGGGTTTCACCTCACCTCTCCTTCACCAGTCGCTCTCGAACGCAAAGCTCCCGCTCCCTTTCTGCAACGGAGAGGCAAGAACGTTCATGTGACGCCGACGCTACGTGAGATGCTCGCTTGTGAGACGTGTGGATGGAGTAGTGATGCTTACGCTCCAGCCTCTCCTCGCATTCCTTCAGGTTTTCTTCTCTGGTCCTCAGCGACTGTTCCCAGAGTCGGAGCTCCACTGCTGTGGTGTCGGCCAGCAGGCTGGTCTGGAGAATCGACTCCACAGAGGGCCTCAGGTAGTCCTGGGAACAGACAAACACAGATTTAACACACTGAAAACTGACTGAATTCATCATCCAAACATCCCAGGATTAATAAACCGATTCCCAACCTTCAGGTTGAGCATTTTGCTCAGCAGCGAGTTCAGTTCCTCGGAGTATCGGTACGGGATTCTTCTGTACTTCCCCTCTCTGATCTTCTCTGCCAGCTCCTTTTGGTTGTAAGCAGTAAACGGAGGGCTAAACGGGAGAAATCCAGGAAAACCGTTGGCGTCACACTCAACAAACCAGCTGCAGGGAAAAATCAGCTGAAGAAGATGACAAAAAACTCACGATAAAGCACAGAGTTCATACAGCAAGCAGCCGAGAGACCAGATATCTGACTTCTCGTTGTACGACATCTGGTTAATTTGTTCCTGAAAGAACGGCGATGACCAGATTACAATCAGGACTGTTAAAATCTGAGATTAAAGCTTCAAATATATGTTTTAAAAAGAAAATCCTCACTGGAGACATGTAGTAAGGCGTCCCGACAAACGTCTTTGCGAAACTGGTGTCGTGGTTGAGGATCCTCGCCAGGCCGAAGTCTCCAAGCTTCACATTTTGCTTGATATCCAGGAAGATGTTGGCCGGCTTCAGGTCTCGATGGAGGACCGTGGCCCTGCCGTCGCTGCGCCTGTGGCACTCCTTCAGGGCTAGCGTTAGCTGGGTCATCACTCGCAGGATGAGTTTCTCCTCTAGATAACGCCTGGCACAAGGAAACACACTCTTACCTCCGCTGCCAGGAAGCAGGGAAACACACCGCTTTACCGATTCAGCACACACGGTCACCTTTCCCTGAGGCACCGGGAGATGAGGCTGGACAGGTCCCCACCCTCACAGTACTCCATGACGATGTACAGCGTGGTGTTGGTGCGGTCGATGATGCGGTCGTAGTAGCGCACTATGTTGGGATGCCTGAGCTCCCTCAGCAGGTTGACCTCTGACACCAGCATCTGCCTTTCACTATATGCCATGGTGCCGTAATCCAGCTCCTTCCACACCAGGATCTGCACAAAGTGGTTCAGATATTCAAGAGTTTTGCAGGTTTTCGCTTGGCTTCTTCTGCGTCTTTAGCTGTAATGTCCACAGTAATATCTGTCTCTTTTTCCTCATTAACTTTTGATTGTTTTTTTATTGCCGTGGCGTTTGATTGATTTTAATAAGACTGAGTCACGCAGGTGAGTCACGTGACGAGAAACTCCTGCGAGATCAAAGCATTTCAGCGATTTCTGGGTTTGAAATTTTAAATTGGAGAGAGGAACAAATTGTGAATATTTTTGTTGAATTGAACTGCGTTTATTATATCGCAGAAAAATGTTGCATCGATTTTTTTATATTGGAAATATCTAAAGCTTTCGTCCCAGGGACGCACGTTGTCTGATCATGGTGCGTCCCTGTAAAAAAAATGTGCGTAAAAGACGCACGGACGCAGACTAACGAGAACACTGCTTAATTTAACGACCCATAACGCTATTTTTAAATGTTCTCTGTGTGTTCAAACACTCACAACTTGTTGGATGAAAACCTCGACATAACCTTACATTTACCGCAAACAGCTGATCGCTACTCACTTTCCCGTCGGATTTCCGTTTTATTTTCTTGCATCTCCCGAAGGCACCGGATCCGATCGTGTGCAGCACCTCGTAGTCCTCAACACGGGACGGCATTTCTCGTTTACACCGAAACCAACGCTAAATTACCCGGTTAAACGCTGGTGACAAACGTCGCCAGTAGTTTTAGAACACAACTTCGACAGAAGTCTTCCGTATTAATTTCACCTTTATTCTAATAAAGGAGATTACAGTAAATAGAGAAGGTGCTTCAGCACCTGGAGACCAAAGCACCAAAGCGTTAAAAGACAAAGCTCTGAAGTTATTGGGAAGAAAGAAACGTGAACATGAATCACTGATGGACACATCAACACATGTGAGCGCGCTGTGAGCCTCACAATTAGTGATTATACCATAATTTTGACTTTTAGAGAGTAGATTATAACTTTATTTATCCCTAAGGATAAATGAAGTTTTTAAAAAATACCTTTTTAGGTCCATATCTGATGAGATAAAATCGCAAAACAAAAAGCAACATTTTCAGGAGGCCAGAAGCACAAAAATGTGATGATGACCGTCACCTTTGGAAAACTAGGTCAATGTAGGTCAGAGTAAAATTTTGAATTCAGGGGTGTCGCGGGATGTTGCAGTCTGACTGTCTTGCTGTGGAATCCATATGATTTATCTTTTAATCTTTTATTTAAATAAAATTTAAAAAAGTTTGATTATCTTTCATTATTTTAACAGAAGTTAAGTTCAAGTCGTCTTGCCCCGTAATTCTATCATGATTGCAACGAAAATGGGAACATATAGCACGTGTTGTTAGGGGGACACAATAAGGGGACGGACCGGATATGTGACGACAGACTGAGGTAGTGAATACAGATTCACTGTAAATTATGTTGTAGAAAGCTTGTAGAAAGTTGAGCAAACCGCGTAGAAAGTTAAAAATAGCGTTTAGGAAGTTTAATAAAAAATGTCGATTAATATTTATTCAAGATCTGCACCGGAAGCTGAAACAACCAGCGGACGTTCACCTTGTAACCAAGGAAACGGAAAAACAAAAACAACGACGTCACGTCACGGCTGCTGTTTGAATGAAAAATCGCGAGGAAAAAAAGCACTAAAAAGTTGTTGAGTGACGCTAAAAACTAAATATTACAACATATTTAAAATATTTAAAATCATATTTATAAAAACATGCATGAGATTTCGCACTTGAACGACTGTTTTACATGAATTAGAACTATTTTATGAGCCCCAAGTCTCGTTCCTCCGCCGTCAGTTCCGCCATTTGACCGCTAGAGGTCAGGAGAGCTTCTCTGACCGTCAGGCAGGTTAGTGGTTTAAACTGAGACTCGGAGACTAAGTCCTTATCAAAGCTGCTAAACCTTCCCTTTAGAGCAAACACTGGTCTGAGTTCATGCGTCAGAGTGTAAACACACCTCATTGTGTCTCCGCATGTCTCTTTGTGTGTGTATCCCAGTGTCTGCAGGCCCGCTAGGTGTGTTGTGTGTGTTCTGGTGTGTGTATGTGTGCGTGTATGAATGCATCTGCAAGTGTAAGTGTTAAACAGACCCGACATTGTGTTTATATAGCTGTTCGTGTGTGTGTTGTGTTGTGTTTAGGCGTCTGTCTCTGGGAGCAGGCAGGCGGATGACGCCCTTGTCTCAGTGTGAGGCCAGGTGAGTCCAGGTGACACCAGCTGTCTGGAGCTGGGGCCGGTGTGGCTCCACATGCCCATCTGAGGGGGGCCTATTGGGGGGTTTATATCGAATCTGGCAACGGCAGGAAATCCATTTTGGTGAAAGTGAATAACTTTTGAGTTCGCTTCACTGTACTTCCGGGAGGAGGAGGGGCCAGAACGCAGCACAGGTGAGGGTGACGAGTGCACCGATCAAATTGGAAAAATGAAAGAAAACACACACCCGGATGCTCAAACGCCCCCCCCCCATATTTGGAGGATTGTGAAGAAACAGGGTGTTGTGACGCAAGCTGTGGGAGGAGCCAGGCGCACACCTGAGCGATTCATCAGCATCCGGATGTGTCAAACCTGTCAGGACGTGACTGTCCTACTTCATGTGTACGTACTTTAAAGTTACTGACGTATGTCCTACAAAATAAAAGCACGTTCAGGTGGGCTTCATCTTAAACATTCCACGTCCTCCTCAAATTTGAGGAGGAAGTTAAATTAAGCTTCACCTGATCAGCGCCGCCGATTAAAAAAAAAAAGCAAACTTGCCCCTGGAAAGAGTGGTGACGTCATCGACCTGGAATTTGTGCACCAACCCAACCGTGACACCCGACGCGCCATGCCTGAATGACAAACCAATGACGTCATTCATCACCTCTATACAAATACACCTCAGTATTCATTCTGTGGCACGTGTACCCTGTGTGCGCACACGCATATATATATATACATATATATATATATATATAAACAAGCTTAAAATTAAAAAAAGGAAGTTACACAAAAGTAAAAACACACTGCTCAGGCATTATAGTAATTTTTCTTTATTGCCAATATGTTAACACCTCATTATAAAATCCTGCTCATATACAAAAGGTCAGCAGATTCGCAGCACACAGGCGAGGGAGATGTTGGTGTCATACTGTCTGAATCCGTCCATCGTGGCCGAGCTGCAAAGTGGAAACTATGAATGACCCTGAACTCTCATTTTTCACCCGGGTGGAGGTGGAACCCTAGAAGGACTAGAGGTTTATTTGGCTAAGAAGTGAAGACCTGCAGAGGGGGAAAAGCCATTGAGGAGGGTAAAAAGCACACGACTGCATCTTCATTTCTCACCCGACAGCAAAACGACACAACAGACACATAAAAGTCATTTAGCGGAGGCGTTCCAGGTGCTCCCAGGGTTAAAAATGTTCCCGCTGGAACAAAAACAAATCAAAAGTACCGGGACAGATGTCCTGAACTGATTTGATGGCATGCAGCTAAATATGTCCTACAGTAAAAACAATAACTTACAGTAAAATCTCTTTTTTAATTTAGTGATTAAGAGGAAAATATATAAGACTCATTTTTGGTGAATATATAAAAACCTCTGAGACACGTTTTCATGAGCGGAGAGCAAAACAGCAAAAATATACAAACCGAGATGAGATCCCCTTTTATATAAATATCACAGCGGGCATGATTTCAATCGACTGTGTGGCAAAAATTAAACAGACTCAAGAGTTATAATATCATGGAGACGAACACAAGCACACACCCCCCCCCTTTCTGAGCAACCGCCAAACCGGAACCGTTTCTTCATCGAGACGCCGAAGAGGAGCGAGGCTTCCGTTACAAACATCTTCATCAACCCTTCTGGAAAAAAATCTAAGATCCGTTTGGATCCAATCACACACATCCAAAAAATAAAAATAAAAAATAAAACACAAATAAGACCTGAAACGCTAAGAGAAAAGTTTGGCACCGGGGGTTTCGGTAAAGAGATTTGCGACGACCTGCACACCGTCAGGCGAGCTCACAGCAGGAGCGCGTCCCTCTGCGAGCGATGCTTTTTTTTTTTTGCTGTGCTTATACTGCTCCAGTGAAGTCTGCAATGGATGTGTGTGTTTGTGCACGAGTTTGTGTGTGTCAGGAGCGGCCGGGGGCTCTCTATAAGGCCTCGAACTCGTCGATCCTCTGCTTGGTGTTGCCCTGCCGGATCTGTCGCAGCGTCTTGTATTTGTCTTTTCCTTCCCGGACGTTCTGGCTGTGCAGCAGGTCGTTCTGGGTGTTCTTGGACTCGTCGCGGGCGTGGGCCAGCTCTTCGGTCAGGGCCTGTGGGGGGAGAATGAGAAGGAAAAGGGCGTTAAATTAAATCCTAACCCCCCCCTTAAACCAAACATCTGTGCTCCCCAGCTTTACCTTCAGCTGTTTCTGGACGCGCTCGTTCTTCTGCGCCTCGGTGACGCGGTCCTCCTCGTTGCGGTGGTCGTCAATGCCTTCCACCTGAAGCTCGGCGCTGTACATGCTGTTGTTGTCCTCCTTGTCGATGTCCTCAAAGTGGTTGTACGCGGGGGGAGGTGGCGGGGGCGGCAGAGGCGTCGTCATGACAATGCTCAGCTCCTCCTTTGTCCTCTCCAAGGTTTCCTGCGCCTCCTTGGCCTGGGGGGAGAAGAGGAGGAGTCCGTCAGGTTCGCTCTTCACGTCTCCGGACTGCTTCCCTCGGTTGGAGCGCTCACCTTGTGCTCCCAGGTGTTGGCCTCCTCCTCCTTGAGCCGCTTGGCCTCCTCCAGCATGGAGATCTTGGACGAGTGCATGGCCAGCTGTGCGGCCTGAGGAAACAACACACATTCACAGTTAAACCGTACAAGTCTTTCATCCAAATTTAGGGCGGATTTCAACCAAAAGTCCAGAAAATTTTGATTATTTTTTCCGTGCAATTTGAAATTGTACATAAACAAAAATCCTAACGACCTCCTGACCCCTACAATAATGTGACTGTCTCATCCGGACCGGCTTAGACTCACTTTCGTTTTAAAAAATATGTAGAAATGTGTTCCACTGAGACCCAGTGTGAGTTAAAGCCGGGGGTTGACAGGATGAGGACGCCTCCCGGAGACGTAAGCGTCTTAATGGGGATTAAGTATAAAAGGCCAGCAGGTGTCCGTCAGATAAAACCGTCCTGGTGCTCCTGGATGAATGTGGAACTGCAGATTTACAATCCAGGCCGTTAACGTGAACAAGGCGGCAGCGCACAGGCCTGTGGGTGGTCCACCGCTGACGCGGGGTGTGGTCCGACTGGTCACGACAAAGTGGTTCTGTCAGTAGCCAGGAACGGGTGAAAACACCACCCTGCAACGCGCCTGGTACCGACTCGGACAAAATAACATCCGAGCGTTACGAGAATCGGTTTAATTCATCCCATCCTGCAAACGCGGCGCCAACGTTTGGGATTTAAAAGCTGAACCGGCTGCATTTTCTAATCAGACGCCTCCGTGTGTCTGGAGGTTAAACTACTTCCACCCTGATGTCATTCAGATACTGACCAGCTCATCCTGGTTCTTTTTCTGGTTCTCCGCCTGGCGAGCTAGCTCCTCTTTAGCCCTCAGGGCCGCCTGGCGCTCCTCCTCCAGATTCGCCGTCTCCTCCTGTTTTCTCTTGCACTCTCTCTCCAGCTCGTACGCCCTCTTCGACTGATCGGTCAGCTCTGGAGCGGAGACGGGACAGAAGACACGGGAGTCACCGATCGCTCACAAATCAAACAGGAAGTTGTTTCGGTGCGTATTTGTGGTAACGAGAGAACAAATGTGGGCTCATGTAGAAACTACAGCTCCAGTGTTCCTCGTGATGAAGAATCAGGTTGCCCCGGGCAACAGTGTGGATTATTGAAGTATTTTTAGAAGTTTTTACTTTTTCAGTTGCTCAATAAAAGTATAAACTATTTCCTCTTCCTAGTTGGATCTTCGTGAACTTCAGTCTTTTTATTCTAAATCTGTTTCAAATTTCAAAAGTCATTTTAAAATACTGTGTGTGAACAAACATGCAAATGTTACTTAACGGCCTCTATTCAAACTGTAACCATGACAACAAAAGCACTCAAATTTTGATGACAAAATAAAAGACCAAACGTCACAGGAGATGACATCATCTGGACCCGCGTTGGTCCTGCGTGTTGTGTGTGTGAACACACAACCTGCACGCAAACACGGACCTGCATGGTCCTCGTGTGGCGTTTGAGTCCGCAGGAAAAGTTTCCACTGTTTAGTCAAACACTGATGATGTCATAAACTCTTTGTTTGATGTGAAACTTCTTTTTCCTTGGGGACTTCGGACGTGATGTTTACTGTGACCTCGCTAACAGGTTAGCGCTCACCGTTCATCGCCTTCCTGGTCTTCTCCTCCGACTGCATGACCCTGATCATCAGAGCCTGTTTGTCTCGCTCCAGCTCCTCCTTCTCTCTCTCGATGTCCTCCCTCATCTTCCTCTCCCTCTCCAGCTGCTCCCTGCAGATAAGAGCCAACAAAGAGAGCTGACACCATCGATGCGCGGTGACAAGCTTTCAAACAACACGCGTGTTTCTAGCAGCTGTTCACATCACGGTAAATTTAATAAAAATAAAAATAAAAACTCCTCTGGATCCTTCGTGATCACGCATGTCAAACTGAACTTTATTTCACCTGATGATGAAAAACTCAAAATAAATGACTGAAATAAAATCTGGTGTGTCATCTGTACTGTGAAAAAGATTTCAAGAAGTTTTCCCACCTTTATGTCACATTTTGACTGATTTGTCCTTTTTTTTTAAATATAAAATTTACATTAAAAATAATTTCATGGGTTTAATGGGTCGCTTCTGGGTTCTGATGCTAGTCTCATTGGAAACGGCGTCGTCTGTTTGACATTACATCACCGTGTTTGAACAGCTGCAGGAAGCCGACGCCGGGGGGTCGACATCCGTTCACTTCCAGCTCAGTCAATTCAGGAAACACATTTCCCCTCACTTTAAAAAGGAACGCTGGATTATTAACCAGCGGATTGCTTTTTGCTCCACGGAGCAGCGACGGCGTCTTTAAACAGCTCTGGGTTGAATCGTTTAACATTTCATTTTCAGACTGAAATAAAGTTCCGTTCATTCCTCAGAAATATTAGACATTACTTTAATTAAAATCATCATTTATAAACCAGTAACTGAATGAACTGGAGCTAAAATCCCAACTACGTACTTGTCCTGCTGTCTCTTCATCTTCTCCTCTCGGGCCTGGGCCTTCATCTGCTGCACGTCGATGGTGTCCGGCTTGCGGCGGCGCATGTACAGGTCGTGGTTTCCCATGCACAGCTGCAGGATGCGCTTGTTGATGCGCAGTCTCGGCGCGTAAAACACAAAGTCCTAAAACGCGGAACGGGGAAACGGACAGGAGGAACGAGGAAAAGAAGAACGGTGAGTGAAGCGTTCTGTTCTCTGTCGGTTGTTCTTTGCTGCTTCACTCACTGGAGACTTCTTGTCGATGGGCTTGATGATGAACTTCTTATCGTTGAAGGAAATGTTTCTGATCTCGCTCCAGGGGAAGCCGATCTTCGGGGTCAATCTGAGGAACACAAGAACATTGACACCAGATTAAAAAAATTGGATCAAGAAAGCAGATTAATTAACAACCAACATCACGATGCCAACATTCTGAACCTTCTTTAGCTTTAAAGTGACTCCCAGTAACCCCATCCCAATACTTGGAACATGGATTTCTACATCCACTGTTTGAGCATGAGGGATGAATCTGAGGTGTGGTTCCCAGCTCTATTGTGGCGCACAAACCGATCGGATGCCAATCCCATTCAGCACAATACAAAGTGGCATTGTAAACACGCCGCCGGTGTGTTGTAATCTAGAAAGGCGGCCGTCTGCCCGCCTCGCAGTGAAACTCCGCTGCGAAACTGCACTGACTAAACTGGAATTTCACTCGGCTGCCGACCCTGACGCATGCTCCAGGCATCGGCGGAACAATGTGAAAGTTATCTCAGCGATTATAGATTTCTTTCAGTCTTTTTGGGGTGTGCTTTTATCAGCTGAATCATGTAGGAACGACTGCCGGAGCGGTGCGGTTTGTAGTTTTTCTCGCCGAGCCTGTAGAGATTTAGAAATGGAAGATTATTATTGGTGGAATGTTAAGGGATAGGGAATATTAGAATGGAATCAGCAAGTTCAAAATACAATCTGACATAACTGGCATTACAAAATAAAAGTATCTGTGGGGCTGATGTTTCAGTAAATTAGCTCTTTAATCATTTGGTGCGATAAAACATGATGTAATTGTTTCGTTTACTTTCAGCTGTCTGGAGTCGAAGTGAATCTGGTTTCAGACGGGTTTTACTGCGTTTGTTTGACTGGGATGGTCGTAAAAAATGAAACTAATGTTGACTCACAAACCGGAGAAGTGGGTAGAGCCGCGGATCGACAGCGCCTCGGCACACGCGGGGTTAAAAAAAACAGCGCCTCGGCTGCCCTGCTGCATTGTGGGCCGGCTGCCCTCTTTGGAGGGACAGCCCTTTAGGTTCACCTCGCATTCTTAAGTGCAGCGCAGCTTGAAAAACCAGTCTGGGTCGTCATGGCGACAACAGAGCGCAACCGTGGAGGAGAGGAATTTCTCCGCTGAGTCGCACAAAGAGACCAGGTTTCCACTTCTTGTTGGACGTTTCATCCGATAGTTCCTCTATAAAAACAGCTAAAAGACACTTTATCCTGATGTCAGATGTTTTAATTCAATCCTTTAGCTTCAAGAACACATTGTTGACACACATTCAGCCAATCAGAGGCCTCCTGTGGCAGCTGACCGGCTTTACTTTGACATTACCTCACCTGCAGCTCCGCAGGTTTTGAAAGTTTTGACCACGCCGCTTTCTATAGAAGCAGGCATGAGAACCGACGCGGAGTTATTGTGTGGAGACCTGCTGAAAGTGAGGGAAACTCAGGAGGGAGTTCAGACACGGGGTCAGTGACTGAAAGGCAAGTCACCTGGGATGAAATGATCTTTTTTAGCAGAACGCACTCTGTTCTAGTGACCCCCGCAGACCTGAGCTCATTTTTCACCAACTGGAGGTCGATTACCTCCCGTAAAATAAATCGAAAATCAGGAGCAACTTTGTGGATTAACGCATCACTTTTCCACAGATCGGGAAGCACGAAATTAATATTCACTTTTTATTTTACTGTTTTTGCCTGGAGAAGCGACACACAGGTGTGTCTCCTGAGGCAGGAGACGGCGCTGGAAGCGGAACAAAGGCCCCGTTTGTTTCTCAAACCCACAAGAGAAGACGACGTGATTTGACACCAGAAACGGATTATTTCATTTTGGGAAATCGACACTACTAAAAAAATAATAAAAAAAAGACATGTTGACTCTGCCGTTTGCAGACACTTCTGTCAAAGACTGAAGCAGCCGTGCAGGAAACGGGAGCAGTGATTTATTACTGAAGGTAGCCCAGCCAGTTTAGCTCGGCGCCACAGGCAGAACACCACAAATACTCCGACTAGACATCGACAGCAGGGCTGATTCTGTCCTGACTGAGTTCTTACTTGTCATCTTTCTCGTATATGTTGAGTCCTAAGGCGTCCACTCCCAGACACAGCTCCGTCCCCTTCTTGTTCTTGATGTCAAAGTAGTTGACTCCGTACATCTCAAGGTCCTGGGCAATCTTCAGGTACTCCATCATCGCATCCTCTCTGCAAAGGCGACAATTATTAATGAAAAGTATCACCGGAGAGGGTCCAAGTCGACCATCACGCTGGGCGTACTCACTGCAACATCCCGCCGTGCTCCTCGTGCCACACCTGTATCCTCTCCTCCCATTGGTCGTTAGACAACTTGTGCTGCTCCATAACTCTGCGTGGAGAGAGAAGAGGATCAGCTCCGAGCCTGATGGGTGTCGCTTGGTTGGAAATTAAAGTTTAAATACATTCGTGCAAGTTATCTTTTAATTTCATGGCAGATTTCAAGGAATAGCATCATAAGTTACAGATAAAGAATGATATATTCCTGGTTTCCTCCACAGTGAAATCCAGTCGGATTTATTCTTAACGCGAGTCTCCATCTTCTGTTGACGCTCAAACCGTTCTTAGTTTGTGCGTTTATGAAGCCTCGGGATACACGAACGAGACAGACGGAGTCGTCCACTCGATTCCCGTCAGCTGGTTCAGCGGAGCGCACAGATTGGAAGCACAGCTTCTGGTTTTTAAACACATCCGAAGTATCGGATTGACTGGATGCGATTGTCCAACAGTCCCTGACTTTATCTGACGGTCCTGAAATGGACTTCATGTAGAAACACACGGACATCTCTGAGCTTGGTGCCAAAGCACCAACAAGAAAAAAAGGCAACACCCTTCAGGCGTAATGCGCTTAGATGTACGCATGACTGCCTTAAAGGCTGGCACTGCAGTTTTATAAACTGTCAGGGTGACGGAGTCGCACAAAGGACTCATGTTTGACTGATTATCTAAACTTCATTATCCTTCTGTAAATCCTCCTGTTTTTTTGTTGCTTTCTCAACAGATTAAACCAGCGCTGTTAACCGTTTGCTTTATTATTATTATAAGTCGACATTTATCTGACGCATCCGGCTGCTCTCACCTGTGCGGCAGCAGGCGTTCACTCATCAGGTAGCCAGGCCGGTGGGATTCTTTGTTATAGTCTCCGAACTTGGCCTGGACGGAGTAGGAGGCCAGCAGCACTGCCGTCTCCGGCGGGCAGTACACCTCGTCGCTCAGGATGCTCTCCTTCACCTGCAGGAAGAAGAGCTTCTGGGTCACGTCCTGGATCAGCTCCTCCGACACGTCCTCCGGGAACAGCTTGGCCCGGAACCGGAACTGCAGGGGACTCTCCTTCTTCACCTCTTGGGACGACACCTGGAGAGGAATAAAATCACAACCGTGAGGGTCCTGAGGGCAGGACAGGAAACGATGGACATGTGTGGGTCGAGGTCTGATACTAGTTCTGTAAGATTCTAGGTAGGTAGCTTAGCTTAGCATAATGCCACCTTTCAAGTATAAATACTCAAAACAAGGAAAAGAAACAGCTGACGGCACCAAAAGGGGATCCACTTCTGTCAATATATGAAAACACAACTAAATAAGTAATTTTATGCCTTTTCCTCTTATTCTGAAAGAGGAACCAACCCGTCTGAGTGGACAGAATCATGTGGGAGTATTCCAGATTGAGAGAGGCGTTGTCTTGATGAACAGCAGCGTCAGCAGGCAGGGTACAGTTCAGGCTGCTGATGAGGCAGATGAGCGTCTCTCTGTTACCCGTGTTTATGATGACCAGACATCGGTGTGGTTTCGCTTAACTTGGCGCTAGCAGGTATGTTTCCAGGTTTCACACGCTGTTCCTTGCTGTTAAACCTTTCTGCCTGTAATTTCCTGCCACATCAGGGGTGTCGCTGTCTCGCTGCTGATGCTACGGCGCTGGCGGTGAACTTGAAGCGTTCAGAACCGACTCCATACGTCCTTCCTGACTGCAGTAATCCGATATGTAGTTAGATATGGATGTATATTAACTCCTGTTTACTCAGGGACAACGGAGAAGGACGGACGCAGCGCTGGTTCACGTGGAGTTCATGCTTTGTCAAATAATCCAACAGCCCATAATAGAAAGAAACCACTGGAATCATAATTTATAACGTGTGAACACACACACGTTCACGCACACACAGCGTCTACCGATCGATAGCTGAAACGTTGTCGATCTGATAGAGAATGGATTCCCTCCTGAATTTGTCTCCACAGGGCGACGCGGGAAAGGAAAATTTATTTGTGAAGCTAACTCTCACCTTTTTGTCCAGCTTCAGCCAGGTCTGGTAACCCTTGGTGTCTGTGTACTGAAGCCCGAAGTACCAGGTCTCACGGAAGCCGATGGTTTTCACCACCTGCGTGAAGAAATGACACGTTTTGATGATGCAAAAGTTTCAGGGAAGCTAGCGTGAAGCATGACGTGGACACTTGAATGATCAGAGACAGATGGATGGACACTCTGGTGAATGGAACATTTCAAACGAGTCTCTGACTCAATGAACAGATGAGTGAAGAAGCAGTAAGTGGAGGAAAGGCTGTTCTGATTACTGTCCTCATTATTAAAAAGCACATTTTAAACCCACGCTTGACTTAAACCGCATTGGAAACACGACTCTGGACAGATCTGGAATAGTAGCCGGTGATGCAGGAGGAGCTCCCGTTTTCCACTGGTGTCCGAGGAAAACTTTTTAACAACCAGGAGATCTTTACGGCCTTCAGAGAGGGAGAACGATTTTCCAAACGCACGGCCGAGAAACGGAAACCAGTGGTCTGATCTGAATGAATCACTGGCAGATTCCCCACCCAGTCACCAGGTGAGGTGTGAAGTTGCCCCGGGTGAAGTTTGGGAACAAACACGCCAAACCCTTTCCAAACGATAAGCCGAAAAAATAATGGACGCCACAAAACAAGGGGGGCAGGATGACGGAATAAAACCCTGATCCTGCGTCTCACCTGAGATGAAACTCATAAAGCTTCAGGAAACAATCGTCTCTTTCATGGCGGTTCTGGTTTCCACAGTGTGAGACGCAGAGAAATGGAGCGTGTCACTGATACCTGGACATTTTTTCTCCGGGGACAACCGACTGGTTGTTGGTACAAACTCCACATTGTCAGGGAAGTGAATTATACACTATACTTCCCTTGATAACAAGGAAATAAAAAGTATTTTTCATTAAATACACAAAACTCCAACAATTCTCTGCAGCAAGAAAGAGAAAATATTGTTTAAGGTCTTTTAAAATCTAAAGAAGGGCATTAATTCAATTCTTTATCTGACTTCTGACCCGCTGGTCCTCGGTAGCCGCTTGCAAAAGATCAAGATATTCATAACATTCAGGGGCCAGCGTCTTTTCTTTGCAGGTTGCGTAAGTCAAAGGCATTCCAGCAATGATTATAAAAACGAAGTGAAGCATTTGAATTCAGGTTAAAGAAGCTAAACCTTCACAGTTTCCTTGAAAACTGTCAGAACATCAAAGCTTCTCTGGCTTTAGGGTGATGGAACAGGAAGTGTTTGCGTGACTCGGGTCGGCGGCCTCCAGTGAAAGTTCCTCTGGGTGGTTTATGGGAGCTCGGGCCCCCGCGGTGAGAAAAGAGGAATGCCGCCGGGCTGAAACAGCATTACGCATCACGTCCTCATGCTGAGTGACGAGGCTTAAGTCCTCCAGCGAGGGAGGGAAGGGTTCACCCAGGCCGGTCGGGCCCCAAACAGGCACCAGAACAAACGCTGGCCCAGAGGAAACGGGTCCATTCCAGTCAGACCACACATTAACTCTCACATTAACATTAACTGTCAGAGGATTATAATCCCAGTATTTTAGTGTAAAATCCAACAATCATCTAGGTTCCCTGCGGGACGGTTTAACAGCAGTTTAAAACAGCGGCTAACAGCGAGTCATGGGCGTGGAGCTGAACTAGTTTCGCATTTTGCCTCCTGTCAGTCACGTCACTCAGACTTAGATCGACTTCAAGAAATTGTCGGAGTGTTTCTATCAAACCTGCTGCAGACGTCTGCTGGAAACACGCTTGATCGAAGCTCAAAGCAAAATGAAACATGCTGTTGTGTTCTGTGTGTGTGTGTGTGTGTGTGTGTGTGATGGGGAATGGAGCTATGATGGGCGCTGACCACACCAACCAGGTCTTGCAAAAATGAGATCAGTGCCGTTAGTCAGCATTTCCATAGAGACGGTTTCAGGATGCAAACACAGCACGGGTCAAAAAGGAACGAACTTGAACCACGTTTGTAAAATTAGATTTACAATCTGATTCAAACTGAGTGAACACATAAGAACACACTGCATCATTCATCATTCAAAGCTAGGGATCTAAAACCTCTACATGCCTGAATGTCTGTCACCACATACGTGGGATTGACAGCAGTGTTCCATGTGATCTGGGACATCACGCTTAACATGACAGTTTCTACATATGTCTTTTTTTCCACTGCAGCACTGCCTACATGAAAGATGAATCCACTGACACGCATTTTACCTCGCTATTGAAAAACTTGTTATACAGGAAGTGGTTAAAACAATTCCTTTCCCTCCCACGACGCTGCGTCTGAAGCGCAGAGGAGCTCAGGCTAATTACGTGCCACCTATGTTCAGATTTTAGGTGCTTAGCTTCAGTAGCTTTACTTAAAATTGGGGGGGGTACATGATTAATCAGTGATCACTGGGGTCAACAACAAAAAAACAGCCCATAGAGTCTGGTGGTTCCATAACAACATTCAATACACACCTGAGGAACAAGATAAACACAGTATGGTAAGACTTTAATCCGGGAGCGATGTCATCAGCGAAGAGCGTTACTTCTCTCTAAACCACATAGCATGATATTTTTCTAAATTACATAATATAAAAAGAAAATGGCATCAGAGGCCAAAGTGATAAAAAGGTTTGATTTCCACTGGTCATGTCATGAATTATCCATCAGTAAATATTAGCTGTCGTTAAAAAATACAGTGTCTGTACTTTGGTGCTTCAGTGACAACATGTTTACAGTTTCAGTCTTAGCTCCTCGCAATTTCAAAACCGTAACAGGATTGCTGTTCTGTCAGGTTTTCTTTGTTTACCTCAGCATTTTGTTTATGGTGGAAAATGATTCACGGCGGCCCCTCAATGTTCTCGAGGAAGACGAAGACAGACAAAGACACTTGAAGCCGTAAGAGCGTCCGTGTTCGTACTAAATTTTAGGAACAATGCTTACTTGATGCCTTGATGAGAATAAAATGGAACAAAGGTGCGATATATATGTGCAGCTGGAGCTAATAAATAGTCCCTATATTTAGCACTCAGGTTTTATTACCAATAAAACAAACATGGCAGGTTAATTGCAAAGCTTAATGTGAAGCGGCATGTCAACAAATTAACCCTGGACAGAACCAGGCCAACTGATTCTTCTACTTCCAATCCCTTGAGCTGAAGGATCGCTGTTAGCGCTGACGCTAACGTGAGGTACTCACAGTCTCACTGAGCTGTGAAGAATCCCATCAAACATGTTTGATATTTTGATTTTAGAATCTGTGCTTCCTCAGTTTGTTCCCAGCAGAAACCATATGAGACATCCTGCTGCGTAACAACGCATGCAACCGTAAACACGGGCCGACCAGTGACGTTTTTCACACGATGCAACGCAATCTGTTAATCTTTTAGGATTTTACAAGTTGTGTATTCTGAGGATAAGATAAAGCTAAAAGGCTCCTGGCTTTTATTTACTGTACAGACCTAAGTGGTTTTGACCTTCTCATCTAAATGTCAAAGTGTTCCAACGCTACAAAATCACTAGCTGTAAATGTATTGTATGCATATCAGCTTTCATCTATACCATAACCTATAAAACTTTTATTAACCTCCACATTGTTTTGTTCCAAAAACCTTTATAAAATAAGACCTATAACATACTTTGAGGTCAAAACAATGCTGTTTGGAAGCGACTGTACCTGCTCAAACAGCTGCTTGCCGGTGGTGTTGGGCTGGATGGCCAACAGCAGCTCGGCATCCATGGTGGTGACGTGAACCTTTACCTGTATGGAAAAAAATGAGAAACCTGAGGTCAAACATCCACTCATAGCAACAGAGAAGTCTCATTCATAAGGGCCAATACATAGTAAAGCACGCCACACTGCACTGCTTTGGTGTGTGTGTTTGGTAAGGGGGTGTATTTGCAGAGTAAACACACAGCGCCGTGTTTATCTCTGCTTTCTCAGAGCTGGACCGGCTGATTGAAGGGAATCCTGCTGTAAAATCTGACGTTTCTGTCCAGTATTTTGGACTTTTAAGTGGAGGCACAACGCATGTTATTCTGGACAGATATGCTAAAGTGAGAAAACTAAAATACAAGCAGAAACTTTGAGTTATTCAATCGTACAAGAAAAGCCTCGACTTTCACTTTTCAGGCTACTGATGATCAGAACGAGCTGCGCATACGCAAAAAGCTCCACCCTAGTGATTAATGCACAATTTAAAAAACATTGCAAAATAGCTGGACTGCCAGAATAATGCCACCTGACGTCAAACATGTCCCATAATGGAGAGAAACAACATTCCGTCTTGCACGTTTGGTTGGTAATCAGCAAACTGCATCTTAACTGCACACAAAGGCCACGCAACAATGCACAAAAATTTATAATGGCTACATTGAGGTGCATGCTGCGTCTTCGTCCCTGCAGGGATCATGTCAAATGGTATTTATGGGGGGGTTGTGAAAAAAAGACACATATCGTCCAAACTTATGAGCGCTCAGTAAAAGGGACACAAAGCCATCTGCTGACAGAGGACCTCTACAAGCAAAGCTGTCCGGTGACATCTGTCATTTCCAGCCCCATTGTGAGTGGCGCTGAACCAACACGTTCAACGATTGCCCACCGGAAACACGGATGTCTGGGCCACGCCGGTGATAACCTGGTGACTCAGAGCTCCAAAGGAGACACAACAGCTGAGGAAGAGACTGACAGGCCTGGAGACACGCAGGCGATGGAAATCAGATCATCCCGGATGATGTCAGAACACAGGAAAGAAAGGAGAGTCAAGGATGACCATGTTGTTGTTTTTTTCTTTTTAAAGCGTCTCCCGCCTGGATGTGATGTCAGCAGAGTTGACTCAGGCGAAATTGACACCTCGTTCCAGACGGGAACAAAATAAAAGCTGAAAATCAGAAGGAAGGGAATACTGTTTTTACTTTACACGGAAAAACAAAGATCCCCCGTCAGCTCCAGACCCTCAGCCGTTATCATCTTCTACCTTCTAGACCAAGAAAACCCAAGAAAACAGCAGCGGAGGCCAGAAACTCATCTAATAGGGTCAGAGTTTGAGAGGGTTTAGAAGAGGTAGTAGCAGCAGCCCAGAATGATTCCCTCTATGAGTTTATTTAGTGTAGCTACAGACGGAGCACCTAGAAAAACACAACCCAACAAGCCACGAGTGGAACATGTGAACGAGCCAGAAGAAAACGACTGAGTCAGTGATTTCTGATCTCAAAGTAAGTCCTCCACTGGTAACTGACAATAAACTGGGACTATTCTGAGCGGTAGAGAAAACATGACACATATGCTAAAAATACACCGGGCGAACACCCAGAGTTCCACAATGAGCGACTTCAGTCAGAGGAAAGCGGGGGCGTGAGCGTCGACCGTATAAAGAGCTGCTTCAGAGGTCCCTCAACCAACGGCTGGATCCCCAACGTTTTACCCGCCGTAATGACTAAGGCTGCCTTAGAGATTTTCACTGGGAAATAAAAGTCTATCGTAACCAAGAAACCATAACAACCAGTAGAAGAAGCTCCACGGTAACGAAGGCGATGTTGTGAAAGACAATATCCACTCAAGACCGACAGGATTTCAATCGCTTTTTCATTGTTTAAGATCTATCCCCTTGGAAACACAGACTAGAGGTGTGTTGGTATCGCGATAGAGGCGTCACGATTCAATATATCGCAATACTGTAAGAAAAACAACATTTTCTCGCAGGCTTGTGTTCGTTGTACGCTCCTCATCTCGTTTGTTCCCTTGAACCACAAACTCTGCATGTTAAATATTAAGTAAAAACCCACGCCGTGTTTCCGAAAGTCAATACAGTCATTCTCAAGTCTATTGATTTCTTTTCTTGCACTTAACTCAAGAATGCTAAATATTTCTGAGTTCCGGTCTGTGAAGGATGAGGGCACAACGTCCTTCCCTTTCCTGTCCACTCCTAAACGGGAACAGGTCCCCTCAGACCTGTCGATAATGAAGTTAAGGAGCTGCTATGGGTCAAATCGAAGATACAAAGCCGTCATCACCTCGGTAGTTCAAGCGTGAAAAGGCCTCTTCGGGGATGATTCAATATTTAACCTTCCGCATAGTTTGCATGGTTTTACAAGAGTGTTGAAATCAGAGTCACCATGGGGACTCTACTAAATGACCCGAGGGGGCAATTTGAACATTGACTTCAGAACGCCACATATCAGAAAATTTTTTCCAGGCTCTGACAAAGAACGAGTGACGGATTTGTGAATCAGGTATCAAGGGTGTTCCAGGCATGATTTTGCTATCAGTTATTTAAAGCCGCAAGCGCTAACAATAGGACTGGACATTAAAGAGGAAACGCCCATCCACGCCGATGGTGGCCACGCCTTGTACAGTCTGTCACAGGGCTGCACAGGAAGCAGGATTGCAGCACGGCGATGGAGGACTCGTCAGCTTCTGACAATGTGTCATCCAGATAAGTGGAACATGAGTCAGATGGAGACTCTTTCTCAGAAATCCAACATCACTGTTGGAATTCCGAGCCAAGCGTGGGGTTTTAAGGAGGTCTGACAAGAGAAATAAAAGATTCTTCCCCAAACACACACCTGAGCTGACACTGAAACTGTTTTAAAGATCTCTTCCAATGACAACCAAGCCTTCAACCCTGTTAAGAACACCAAGAAGAAGACTTGTTTCATATACAACATCTTGAGTGAAGTAAGGAGCACACAATGATTCAAATACCAAGACGCCAAGCCCTTCAACCTGCTGGGTGAGGCTACAATTAAAGAAAAGGCATCGGAGATGAAGCCAAGAGCAGCAAAATTTGTTTTCAAATTTTAAAATGTGCAGCAATCAAAAGAGGATTTGGCCGGTAGATAGAAAAATAAGGACCCACAACCCTAAACGGTCGCCTTCAAGCTATTCAAAAACATAAAAACAGAAGGAGGAGCTTCCACTTCTTCTCAAGGCTCTTCCCAGTGATTTTCTTTTCTAGTCTGATTTGGATGCAAAATGCTACTAGCTGCATTTTAACTTTCAATTTTATGTGAAAATGTTTGCACAAAATCCCTACATTTTATCCTGAAGACACAACATGTTAGTTTCCATTCATCCCCCCTGGAATCTTGAGCCACTGACCATCTTTTCAGACTGTTGTATTGAAGCACAGCAGAACTTCTGCATCCCTGTAAACCTTACAAATCTCACCAGGGAGACTCAGCAGCTGCAGGATTAACTTCAAGAGGACTAATCTTCCAGGAGGAAAAAACTTCATTAAATCAGACTTAAAGTCCAATTTGTATTTTTCGTACTTTGTTCTAAAAGGCAGATCGAACAGAGGCGAACGATCAAGGGACTGAATAAAACCAAGGCGTGTGATTTATTCCTGATAGGGAAACCAAAAGCTGCCTGTGAGAATCCTCACAAGGCCGTTTGAAGGCAGCTGGTCTCGGCGTGCTGCCGCTAACAGACAGTGATGTCATTTCCACACTGGCACTCATGACAACCATGAGGCCGTTCTAAACAAACCCACAACACACTTTATGACACTGACTGGGGGTTTAGTCATTGTCATCGCAGCAACAGCACCCGGTCTCTCCTGTAATCTGAGCGACCATCAACTTGTGTACTTCACAGGTAAAATTATAGCACATTTGATGCTAATTTAACACATGTCAGGGATTGGAATGAGGCGACTGCATGTTTTAGTCATTTCCCTAGTTTTTTTTATTACATTATTAAGTCTTTAAAGAACAGAGGATAGAGAAAAGTCTCATTTGGTGTCCATAAAATCTGTCTTACTCATGTCCACGTCTGACAAATTTCCATCATACTTTCCTTGACAAGCTCAAACACACATGGGCTGTTGTTGGACTAGAAGTTTCCAAACAGTAATCTGAGGGAGGGACACGTGCCAGTTGTACAGCATGCAATTACTAGGGTGGGGCAAATCAGACAGCAGGATAAATTCATCAAATTGGGCTTTATCTCCCTTTTATTTTTACTTTTCCTAACAGTAGAGTGGGCCTGAAATGATCTGCATCGTCATTTCACTCAAAGATGATGATGATGACAACCAGATCCCAGCATTAAGAGGGAAGTAACCCCCAAATTATCAGGCTGGAAAGGATTTTGAGTAGAACCTTGGATCCATCACAACCTCCTGAGGACATAAACATTTTTCACCCCCGGGGGTGATGACATCCAGCAAATAAAACACAACATACGCATCTATAAGTCGAGCCTTGAAGACAGTGATGAGGAATGAAACATGTGGGACACCCTGAGGACATGAACATGTGATTGAAGAAGCATTCCAGTTTAACACAGACCCTGATCATCTGATAATTATATATTACACTCATTCTGCAGCAGTGATTCAGTGCGTAATGATAATCCTGACATCTTAAAATAAGTGTCACGTTAAATACATAAATATGTCAAAGATTCCACAGCCTGCAAGTTGTGGGAAACTATTGAATTTTTTATTTTTAATTTATTTTATATACTGAATTGATCCCAAAGGGAAATTAAGAATTTGAAAGCTTTACTTTTACCGGAACTTCTAATTTTTGGTTAAATATCTTTTAACATCAGAGGTGACACGGAGTTAGCTAGACGTAACTATAACAGGTTATAATAATGTTAGCATCAGGATCAGACAGCTATCTGTCATTTTCAAATGTTTACCAATTCAATTTAGTGACGAAAATTAGGATGAATTTAGTGTCGTTAGTCTATTACTAATCTATCTATTAGCTTCCCTGTCTAATTGTAGTTAACTAACTAGCAGTGACAAACCGGTACAGACTGGGAATGTCAACAACTTCAAAACTACTCACCAGTTTCGGCATTTTGGTGGTTTTTTTCGTGCCCTTTGCGAACTTCTCCGTGTGGCTCTACCTCTCTATGTGCCTTCCTAGAGAGAAAGAAAGAATAGAAACTACTTCCAGCCACTTCGGCTTTACTTAAACCCGAGAGGGCAGCTCCGGCAGGCGGTAATCATCGGGATGAATCACCGCCACTACAAACAAGCTAACAGCAGTTAGCTAGAAGGACGAAGGAAGTGACGCACTTGATTTTCAGAATAAGAGCACGATTTGGCTCAAGCGATTGCTAATGTGTGCCTGCATGGAGGAAAGAGTTTTTGTTGTTCATACAATTGTCAAAATTGTCCGATTGTCGAGCCTCAGATTGAGGAGGAACAATGTGGGTTCCGTCCTGGTCGTGGAACAACGGACCAGCTTTTTACTCTCACAGGGATCCTAGAGGGGGCTTGGGAGTATGCCCATCCAGTCTACATGTGTTTTGTGGACTTGGAGAAGGCATATGATCATGTCCCCAGGGATATACTGTGGGAAATACTGCGGGAGTATGGGGTGATGGGGCCTCTCCTCAGGGCCATCCAATCCCTGTACGCCCAAAGTGAGAGCTGCGTTCGGGTTCTCGGCAGTAAGTCGGACTTGTTCCGAGTAGCTGTTGGCCTTCGCCAGGGCTGCGCTTTATCACCAATTCTGTTTGTGATTTTCATGGACAGGATATCGAGGCGTAGTCGTGGTGAGGAGGCTTTACAGTTTGGTGGCCTGAGGATTGCATCGCTGCTTTTTGCAGATGATGTGGTCCTGTTTGCGTCATCAGCCTGTGACCTGCAGCGCTCACTGGTCCGGTTTGCAGCCGAGTGTGAAGCGGCGGGGATGAGGATTAGCACCTCCAAATCTGAGGCCATGGTCCTCAGCAGGAAACCGGTGGAGTGCCTTCTCCAAGTGGGGAATGAGGTCCTTCCACAAATGAAGGAGTTTAAGTATCTTGGGGTCCTGTTCACGAGTGAGGGAACAATGGAGCGTGAGATTGGACGGAGAATTGGGGCAGCAGGAGCGGTATTGCAGTCGCTTTACCGCACTGTTGTCACAAAGAGGGAGCTAAGCCGAGAGGCAAAGCTCTCCATCTACCGTTCAATCTTCGTTCCTACCCTCACCTATGGTCATGAGCGATGGGTCATGACCGAAAGAACGAGATCGCGGATAAAGCGGCTGAAATGGGCTTTCACAGGCGGATAGCTGGCGTCTCCCTTAGAGATAAGGTGAGAAACACTACTGTTCGCGAGGGGCTCAGAGTAGAGCCGCTGCTCCTTCGCGTGGAAAGGAGTCAGTTGAGGTGGTTTGGGCATCTGGTGCGGATGCCTCTGGGACGCCTCCCTAGGGAGGTGTTTCTGGCACGTCCAGCTGGGAGGAGACCTCGGGGCAGACCCAGGACCAGGTGGAGGGATTATATCTCAACACTGGCCTGGGAACGCCTTGGGATCCCCCAGTCAGAGCTGGTGGATGTGGCACGGGAAAGGGAAGTTTGGGGCTCCCTGTTGAAGCTGCTGCCCCCGCGACCCGATTCCGGATAAGCGGTGGAAGATGGATGGATGGATGGACAATTGTGAAAAATGTAAAAACACATTAAAAAAAAAAAATTGCCACCATTTATTTTTTGTTTTGACCATATACAAATGAATACTTCCTTATTAAAATTAACCGTCCATATAAAAGGCATGATTATGGCAAGATAGAGGAGAAATGAGGTGTTATGCTGCCGCAGATTGTCCACACATATTGGTAGAACATGTGTAATGACCCAAAATCATGGCACGTCAGGAAACTTCTTCATATCTCTAATGACTAGTAAATCCATTCCCAAACTATGTAAAAATAACGTGAGACTCTTATTCTTCTCTACATTATAATATAAATAAAAAAATAAAAAAATAATAAGAAATGAATGAATCCCAACATTGTAAATCAAATTAAGTTTTGCATTTTTATTGGGTACATTTTGAGTGTACCTAATAATATCTATCCGGTGGTTTAAATCCCAATAGTTGCTTGAATTTACATATAATAGTTCATGTGGAGAAGCAACAATATGACATGTATGGAATTTCATTTCAGTTAACTACATAAGCATTTTGGCTAGTTGTTCAAGGTAATATCAATTGTGTATAACTTCGACCTCCAGTGTGGACAGTCAGCCCAATCCGGGATTTATTATTCCGTTCAATATTTTGTTCTGAAAATACCACAGGAAGTTCTATATATCTAATCTACCTTGACACTGTTGAATCATCCAGACATCCGCCAGTTTAGTTAAATACAGTACTCAACAAGCCTCACCCTCCTCCAATGACAGGTGTACAGTCTCCACCCGGCTCGTTTAACATTATACATTTTAACACGATTATTTCTGAACAAATGAACTTCCCACTTGGGATTAATGGCAAGCATTTAATCAGATCCTGGTTTGTGTGGCTTAAAAAAAGTCATAATGGAATGGAAACGGAAGACCAGAGCGAGTAATTCTATAGCGCCATTTACCTTTTGCGGTTTTTTACTATTCATTAAAATAGAACACGGTGATAAATTTCAGGGCGTACTTCCACGGGAGGGAACGTGGGTACACACCCACGGGAAACAATTCAAACAAGAAAATCAAGCTGTATAATCGTCAGAAATGGATGACAGAGTCATATCAGAATAAACCACAACGATGTCTTCTTGAGTTTTGTCACACCAAGACGAGCAGACACCTGTTGATAGGTTTGCCTTTTTTGAACAGTGCGGCAGAAACTTGCGACACTTACTAAGCCGCACCCCGGAGCCGCACCGGCTGCAGGGCTGGAGATTCACGCACAGTCGGGCTTTTTTTTCTCCGCAAAATCTGCGTGAGTGTCATTTCAACTGAGGGCGGCATTTCCCCACCAGCAGTAACTATGATTTTATTTATTGATCTACACAAAACGGGACACGTTTGTGTCAGGAAAACCAATCTCATATTTATTCACCCTTCTTAGCTGTTAATGATTTTCTGAGATTCATGCAGTTGCACAAAAAATATCACACCGCACCGCATTTCTCAGATGACACCCAATTTTGGTTCCAGCTGTAACACAGAACTTGATATTTAAAAAAAAAAAATGAGTGCATGCATCCAAATAAATATCCTGAGCAAATTAACTGATTAAAAAGTTTTGTTTTAAAGTGTGGAAAGTGTGATTGAAGTTGACTTTTTGGAACCAAAAATAATTAACTGTAGCCCCAGTCTGCTAATCATTAAATAACGCTTAATGAATTGACTGCTATTTTATTGTGGGCCATTAACTTCTCTAATAACTTCAATCCCCTTTTGTACAGATGATAAATGGCGAACTATGTGAAATTTAATTTCTTTAACACAAATAAAAAGGTGTGCTGGGGTGTGAGATATCCATAAATAACTCTATTAATCTAATCGAATATTGTATTTATCGCTGTCCGTGAGTCACACCTGTAATTTGACTGGCAGGGTTTGCGTTTCTGGTGAAGTCCGTTAAATTGAGATAACTGTTTGGAGGAGAACACACCTGTTTGCCTAACCGCAGTGAAAACCACGCGTCACACTGCATACATATAGTCTAACGTCACCCACTGGGTCGCCTGTCGAGCGTCCTGACCGCTGATCCATCACCGCGCAAACCTTTCCCGGGAAGTGCGCGTCACCCGCCCTGCAGCCAAAGGAGGGGAGGCGTCATAGGTGAGCCGACCAATCAGAAGCCGGGATTAAAATAGAGCCGTATATATTGTGAGGTAAGACCTACTTCTCACCACAATATGAAACCGAAGAGTTATGAGAAAGTCCTCACTTCCTCTTTGTACTATTTAATTACTTCTGTCCTTTATTATATAAGGTCTTTGACACCTCCACCGACCATTTAGTGCTTATAATGAAAGTAATTTAAGCTGTTAACATGTTAAAAATGATTTGAGGCACTGATTTGCGAATATGGATTACACTGAAATTCAAAACCGTTTCTATTGTAAGTGAAAAGTTAATTTATTCTCCCTGGGCAATGCAAAGCAATCTTGGATTTGCCTGTTAGAGCAACTGTTTGCAAAGCAATAATGCAAATACTGTATGTTCCAAGAAACAAACAAACCTGATGTTCTCCTGCTCGGTGACTAACATCAGATTCGGCTTATTCTTAAAGTCTATGATTTAATTTCGGAATCAGAATCCCAGGGGAAGTTGCTTTTTGTTACAGCTGCTGTTTCTGATGGACAAGTCAGAATAAAAGTAGAGAATAAATGAAGAATATACAAACATATATACAGTTATATGCATTCACTGATTACTTTGGTGAGTCTTTTGATCGGAAAGAATTTTCCAATTGAAAACACGCAAACTGAATGAAATGCATGAGACGGTATTCTGTTTCTATATGCGACCTTGAAATGTTTGGAGCAGTGGGGCTACAAATGTTTGATGTTTCCTTGGCAATGCAATGGAATGTTGATATACTAAGTTGTAAATGAATTCCCTGCATACCCAAGCACTTTTTTCTGTGGGTTTTTAATTCTTCAAGTTGAATGAAACTTTGTTATTGCTTTGTTAATTTGTACTAATCATGTTTAGAGTCGCCTTGTGAAGGCCACAATCCCGTCTTGTCCCTCCGACCGTAATAATCAGGTCCCGTACTAACCTTTGATCTACGCTCCCTTGATCTGGCCTTCTGCTTTGATATGTTTTTACATTATACAGCTTGTCTTTTGATCTACGGTCTTTGTTACCATTGGAGGAACTACCAGGGGGACAAGCGCAATTATAATAATATAGATCATGAATAAACACTATTAATACTTATAGTTATGTTTTGTGATGTCATGTGTTTGCAGGGATACAGAATGAAAGAAATCAATCACATGCACTGGTATATGTTTTGAAATTAAACACAAAAACTTTTATTTCTAAGAATGTCCATCCTCCACCCATGTTCATCAGTTCAGAAAATTACATTTCATTCAGTGGAACATTACAACCAAGTCTCTCTTCACATCAGAGGTAGGTGTCGATGATGTCTAGCACTCTTTGAAGTCCTCCATTCTCATCTTGGTGATTTCCCTAAGTCATATCTGGAAAACAAATGAAAATGTTCAGTCTCTGTAATGTTTAGAAAGAACCTCTAGAAGGTGCTCCACTGACATCTACGGCCTGAACATGGTTAGTAAAGTCTCTTCAACAGTCTTGCTGTCTTGCTGTCATATCAATAACAGGTCATGTGATGTTGAGTCAAAAAATATATGGAGCTGAAAACTGAAAACCGGTGTCGCAGCATTTTCTGAAACCACTGAAGGAGAGAGTGACTTGTTCCAAAAGGTAAATAAACAACAGAAACACACATGAAATGACTCCACACAGCTTGTAATTAGTAATCCCTTTAATTAGTTATTTCCAAAATCTCCATCAACTTCAGTTCTTTCGGTCAATAAGTGATGCTTCAGAAATAACAAGTGGACTGAAGATACTCAAAAATGAAGCATTCTTTTAAGCAGAGAAATTATTTCTGAACAATCAAACAATAAGAGTACCCTGACCGTCTAGAAATCGTATCGCTGCTTCTTTCTTAACCGAATACTCTATTTCAATGTTTTATGAATCAGTAAGCAAGATATCCACTTGTTCGACTCAACAATAAGCCAGACTGGTCTGACATGGAGGTCCTTCACCAAAAGGGCCAAGGTCGCGACCATATGTCACTACACTCATTTCTTTTGGAGTTTGCAGGAGATTGCTGAGAACCTTTTAACTTCTGGCACGATGGACGACGGAGATAGATAGATAGATAGATAGATACTTTATTAATCCCGGACATGGGAGAACACATAAACCCTGCACAGAAAGGACTTGAACTTAGTACCTTCTGGACAGTGTTACCCATCTTCACCACAATCCCGCCTTTTCATCAGAAAAGCCTTCAAAACACTGTTGTTTACTTTGATGTTTACATGACACATGATCTTAGGGTTTTCAAGATCACAGATCATAGCAATATTTCCACACGGAAATACTTAAAGACCGACATGGTATTACGTTAAGATATCACAGTCCAAGGAGAAATAAGACATGGATGAACCAGTAAGTACAAAGGATGAAACCCTTTGCACAAATCTCCGGGAAGTTTTGAAAACACTGAGAGAAAAAGAATGGCACAATTATATATCAGAACATGACAACGGTGAATTATTAAAGATTCTTAAAGGAATAACTTTAGATATACTTCGGATTATAACAACATATGTTCAGAGAATTAAAAGCTTGGAATCAGAAAACCTGAATCAAAATCTTGCCAGTTTGGACAGAAGCAGTCCAGTCGCTACGAGACCCCAAGGAAACCTGCCAGTAACTGTTCAAGAAGTCAGTGAAGTTATAGGTAATAACATTTCACTGGCTTATGAGGAGGAATTTGGAGAGGATGTAATTCATCAACCATACACAGGTCAGCTGGCGCTTCTTCTGGCACAAGAAGTAACGGACAATTTGAACAATGCTGCTCTGTCCAACGACAATCCTGAGGCAACTGAGACATCAACATCCAATCACAGCTCCAGGTTTGAGGAAATAGTATTGATTCAGAAAAACATTCTTACAGTGATTGCTAACAAATCAAATTGCAATCCTAACATCAAAGAGGAGTCAACAATTGCTGAAAATGACAACGATCTTGGGGGTCATTCTGAGAATGACAACATCCTCAGAAGTAATCCTGAGAATGACAACATTTTCGGGGTACATTCTGAGAACAACAACAATCTTATGGATTATTCTGAGAATGACAACATTCTCAGAAGCGATCTTGAGAATGACAGCATCCCACCATTAGTAAAATACATCAAGGACAATCTGGACACCATGTTATGCAAAGTCACTGAGACAGACAGAGATGGGTTGTCTACAGATGAGCGCAAACAACTTGAGCGCATATACGCCCAAAAAACTCTTAAGTTAGCAGAAGACATTGTTATATGTATCCAGGAAGGAATGAAACTGCAAACAGAGACTGCAAAAGCGGAAAAGAAGTTCTGGGCAAAAATCAAACATAAAATCAAGATTAATTTATTCCACAAATATGTAGCTGAGTCAGTCCTGAACATTGCGACGAAAATCAAGAAGAGGTTTAAAAGGCACACACCACCTGACAAAGAGCCATCAGTTACTTCCTTAATCGACGGTGTGGAAGAGGTGGTGAATGAAGTGGTCCCGCCAGAAGAAGATCAAACTTACACAAAAATAGCAGAAGATATCTCCAGTGAAAAACGTGAGGTCTTCTCAAAGCGACTGTCATACGTGGCTTTTCACTATTTAAAATGTAATAAGAAAAACATTTTTAGTCAGATTCGTCTTCAAATATCCAAGTTCATCAAACGTATGCGCACTTGGCTGACTAAGGAATCTGAAAAAGTCGAGAAGGAGGACGACTTTTTCCTCAATCCCCTTCAGCAATTTTATGATCCCAATGCGACTGAGGCAGAAGTATCCCCACCAGAGATGTCAGCTGAAGTCTTTGTTGATGACGCTCCAGTACCAGAGCAGAAAGAAGATGGAGTGGATGAAACTACAACTACTGCAAAATCTGCCAACATATACGGAGATTTGGAAATACAAATCGACATGATAGTATCAGGGATTGTTCAACACATTTTTGTTAACGAACAAAATGCGCTGTTAAGTGAAGATCTACAACAGATCATCACATTACTGACGAATATGGTCTTCAATAAGATCGACCCCAAATGTCTTGAAGGCAAGAAACCTCTCGAAGGCAAGGCATTTGGTTGCAACATTAATAAGATCACTAGGAAGGTTTATAAAGAATTGTGTGACACATTTGGTAATTCAAGGTTATTATTACACCTTTACTTGGTGTCAGGGAAGTCATGGTTTTATGAATCATTTAGAGACATCCTAATTCGGCAGATGGAGGGAAAAAAACACAAAAAAATGTATTAGTTCCCTCATAAAACCATAAAACATAACATCAACAGAGACGATTACAATCGCACACTCCTGTTGAGACACCAATTCATCAAATGTGATCAAATGGGGCGGCAGTGGCTCAGTTGGTAGAGCGGGTAGTCCAATGATCGTAGGATTGGTGGTTTGATTCCCGCTCCCCTGGTCATTTGTCTCAGTGTCCTTGGGAGAGACACTTTACCCTCCTTGCCTCCAGTGATTGTCCCAGTGGAGGTCGGAGGGGCCATTGGTGTGGATTGGCTGCTACGTTTCATGTGACTACACATGAAGTTTACCAACGCTAAGTGTGGATGAGGAGTGAAGGAATAATGGATCCACTCCAAACCAAACGTCCACAGAGCCTTCCCCCTCTTTTTAGGCGTCTTATTCCTGAACAGCCACATCTGTTGGGAACGAGACAGAACAAGTAACGGATCAAACTGATCAGCAAGATGAGGCCATGTAAGGTTTTCTCCAAGTACTTTGGTTTGCCTTTGTAATATGATACTATTGAAAAGGTATCATAAACATGACTCACGATCAGGGTCCGGAATTAAACTTTTGAATCACCAGCCTAGTGGACTGGTAGATAGCAAAAAAAGAAAATTTAAGAAAAGGGTGGTACGGTGGTGCAGTGGGTAGCGCTGTCGCCTCACAGCTAGAAGGTTTCGGATTCGAGTCCTTTCTGTGTGGAGTTTGCATGTTCTCCCCGTGTCTTCGCTGGTTCTCTCCGGGTTCTCCGGCTTCCTCCCACCTCCAAAAACATTTCTAAATTGCCCGTATGTGTGAGTGTGTGTGTGTGTATGGTTGTTTGTCTTACATGTGACTCCGCAGCGCATCGGCGTCATGCTTGGAGTGTCCCCCAGCAACCCTCTTGATCTGTAAAAAGCGGACGAATCAGATCAGAATGAATGAATGAATGAATAAATAAATAAATTAAAAAAAAACTTTAACTGAGATATGGTACTGTGTGTATGAGTATGTATGAGTCCAGAGCAGAATGATTTTAATTTATTGCTGATTTGCTGAGTAATTTACCTCACCGACAGACCACAGTTCGTCAGGCTAAAGGACGCCACCTCTAGGATGCACCTGGTCAGCTGCATTGGTGCTCCACGGGGGACGGTCTTGTCCCCAATCCTCTTCACCCTGTACACAGCGGACTTGTGCTACAACTCAGAACTGTGTCACATTCAGAAGTACGCAGATGACACAGGTATCGTGGGATGTACCAGGGACAATGAGGAGTATAGATGCCTGGTGAAGGACTTTGTTGACTGGTGTCACAGCAACAGCCTGCAGCTCAACACCTCCAAAACTAAAGAGCTGGTCATTGACTTCAGGAGGGACAAACCCCAACCTAGACCAGTTCTGATAGGAACGGAGGTGGTGGAGGTTGTGCAGGCCTATAAATATCTTGGGCTGTGGCTGGACAACAAGCTGGACTGGACCAGCAACACGAGGCAGCTATATAAGAAAGCACAGAGCAGGATGTACTTTCTGAGGAGGCTGAGGGCATTCAATGTCTGCAGGAAGCTCCTGTGGATGTTTTATCAGTCTGTGGTCGCCAGTGTCCTGTCGTACGCTGCTTTGTGTTGGGGAGGGAGCGTGACTAAGACTGATCTCTCCAGGCTGGAGAAGCTGATCAGGCGGGCAAGCTCAGTAGTCGGGATGAAGCTGGACCCTCTGGCAACTGTGGCAGAGAAGAGAACCTTGGACAAACTGCTGAACATCATGGATGATGTCAGTCACCCTCTACACACTGTAGCAAACAACCAAAGAAGCCAACATGCAGGACCAACCGACTTAAGAACTCCTTCATCCCCCGAGCCATTAAACTGCTCAACTCCTCTCCGGGGAGATGAAGACGAGAGTCCACATGAGAGCTGAGGGATGACACATATAATACACCATAAACAATGCAAACATTATAGACACTTCACTCTATCCATGCCTAACTAGGCCTGTTTATTTATACCTTTTTATTCCTATGCATATTTATGCCTTTCTATTTGTAAATTCTTGATATGTTATTTATTACGCTTTCTATTTTGTGTTGGTACTACTTTCTATTTGCTGGTGCTTTCTGTGTGCTTTTTCTGTGTTTTTGTGTACTCACTGTGCTGTGTGTAGTGCAACAGAGAAATTAATTTCCCTGATGGAACCTCCTCAAGGGATAAATAAAGTTATACTCTACTCTTTACTCTCTCTCTATATATATACACACACACACACACACACACACACACACACACACACACACACACACACACACACACACACACACACACACACACACACACACACACACACACACACACACACACACACACACACACACACACACACACACACACACAAACACACACACACATATATATTATTTTTTTATTTTTTAAAAATGTCCCTCTCACCCTTGTGGGGTGGTATCTGTGTGTCATCCTCAAGCTCGGGTCCTCTACCAGAGGCCTGGGAGTCTGAGGGTTCTGTCAGTATCTTAGCTGTTCCTAGGACTGCGCTCTTCTGGACTGAGGCTTCAGATGTTGTTCCAGGAATCTGCTGGAGCCACTCTTCCAGTTTGGGGGTCCTTGCCCCAAGTGCTCCTACTATCATGGGGACCACATTAACCTTGACCTTCCACATCTGTTCCAGCTGTTCTTTCAACCCTTGGTACTTCTCAATCTTTTCGTGTTCCTTCTTCCTGATGTTGGCGTCAGCTGGAATCTCCACATCTATCACCACTGCTCTCTTCTGCTCTTTGTCCATCACCACTATGTCCAGTTTGTTAGCCAGTAGCTGTTTGTCGGTCTGGAAGCTGAAGTCCCACAGGATCTTAGCCTTGTCATTCTCAACCACCTTCGGTGGTATGTCCCATTGGGATGTGGGTACTTCTAGTCCATACTGGGTACAGATGTTCCTGTACACTATCACAGCTACTTGGTTGTGCCTTTCCATGTATGCTGAGCTGGCGAGCATCTTACACCCTGCTACCACATGCTGGACTGACTCTGGGGCTTCTTTACATAGCCTGCACCTTGGGTCAGATCTACTGTGGTAGATATTGGCCTCTATATATATATATGTACAGTACATATACATATACTGTATATGTATACATACAAACATATGAAAACAAATGTATTGGTATTATAGACAGAGTTCTGCCACCAGCAGGCAGCGCATCCCGGTCTGACCCAGAACTGGTGTCAGCGTCTTTGGCGAGAAACGTGAATGAATAACTGAATGAATGAATAAATAAATATAAAAACTTTATGACTCTTAAAGAAACAAACGAACACATATTCAACTGTCAAGCATGTTTATCAACGCATCTTCGACGTGGAGCTGTTGTACTTCAGAAAATAGCCGGTTTTAACTCCGTCCATTCTGTGTGTTCATGTAGACACGGGTCACACACACTAACGTCACAGCGGTTTTTCGTCGCAGGGAGACGCCCCCCTTACACCATAATGTTCACGTGAGTACTTCTGGCAGATGCGCCGTGATTGGTTGGACGCCATTATTGGTTGGGCGCTTAATTGACAGGTAGTGGGTGGAGTTAAAAGTGTGACAGAGTGAGGTTTTCAAGTGAGCTTATTCAAATATATAGGAGGGGAGATGACGATTTTATTACTAAGTCGCGGGGGGGCCACATTAATTTACACAGGTTGGACAAAGTCAGACTGACCTTTGATCTACTCTCCTTTGATCATACATACTCTACCCTAACCCTAGTAGGGGGCCCCAGGTACATTTAACAAGGAGTTCAAAGCCTTGCTCAGTTCTCTTTTGCTTTTGCGTACTGTGCAATCAACCCTACAGTTCACTCTTCTTTGTTCAGTATCGTTCTTTGATCTCCGGCCATTGTTAAGACGTGTGCCCACTCACTAACTAACTAACTAAGAGTAACAAGCACAATCATGATATACTGTAGATAGATATGTTATGTGATGTCAGGTGTTTGCATAATGAAAGAAATGAACTGGTATTCGTTCTGAAATCAAACACAAAAAACTTCTATTTCTGAGAATGACAAATGACATTTATCAGAACATTTAGAACACATGCAGACATGGGTAGAACATACAAATTCTGTTCAGAAAAGACTTGAATCCATAACATTCTCGCTGTGACAGCATCACCCATTGCACCACCGTGCAGCCCTTTCATCAGAAACTACAAAGCGTGACGTGTTTACTGTTTTTTTTAATGTTTTCATGACACATGATCTTAGGATTTTTCAAGACCACAGATCATAGCAACATTTCCACACAAAAATACTTAAAGACCGACATGGTATTAGATTTAGATGTCACAGTCCACGGAGAAATAAGACATGGAAGAACTAGTAAGTAGGGAGGATGAAACCCTTTGCACAAATCTCCAAGAGGTTTTGAAAATACTGAGAGAAACAGAATGGCGCACTTACATAATGAGACATGACGACCAAAAATTATTAGATATTCTGAAAGGAATGACTTCAGATATACTTAACATTATAATAACATATGTTCAGAGAATTAAAAGCTTGGAATCAGAAAACTCGAGTCAAAATGGTGCCAGGTTGGACAGAAGCAGCCCAGTCTCTACGGGATCCCAAGGAAACCTGTCAGTAACATTACAAGAAGTCAGCAAAGCCATCGGTGATAACATTTCACTGGCTTATGAGAGGGAATTTGGAGAGGATGTAATTCATCAACCATACACAGGTCAGCTGGCGCTTCTTGTGGCAGAAGAAGTAACGGACAATTTGAACAATGCTGCTCAGTCTAGCGGCAGTCCTGAGACAACTGAGACACGACCGTTCCATCACAGCTCCAGGTTTGAGAAAATAGTACTGTATCAGAAAAAAGTTCTTGCATTGATTGCTAGCAAACTGAAGCGAAAACCCAGCATCAGAGAAGAGTCAACAATTACTGAGAGTGACAATCTCAGGAGTCATCTTGACACTGACGCCTCACCATTAGTTAAATATATCAAGGACATTCTGGACAACATGTTATGTAAAGTCACTGAGGCAGACAGAGATGGGTTATCTACAGATGAGTGCAAACAACTCGAGAACATTTACACCCAAAAAACTCTCAGGTTAGCTGAAGACATTGTTATATGTATGCAAGAAGGAATGAAACTGCCAACGGACACTGCCGGTTCCCCTAAACCACAAGTGGAAAAGAAGTTCTGGGCAAAAATCAAACATAAAATCAAGATTAATTTATTCCACAAATATGTAGCCGAGTCAGTCTTGAACATTGCGACAAAAATCAAGAAGAAGTTTACATGCCACACATCAACTGATACAACTGATTCCACCAAAGCATCATCAGTTACTTCCCTAATCGATGGTGTGGAAGAGGTGGTGAATGAAGTGGTCCCGCCAGAAGGAGACCTAATCTACACAAAAATAGCAGAAGACATCTCCAGTGTAAAACGTGAAACCTTCTTAAGGCGACTGTCGCGTCTGATGTCCTGCCATTTAAGATGTTCCAAGAAACAAACACACATTTGTAGTGAGATTCGTCTTCAAATATCCAAGTTCATCAAACGAATGTGCAAATGGCTGACTAAGGAATCGGAAAAAGTCGACAAGGAGGACGACCTGTCTAGTAATGCTCTGAAGGAGATCGAGGTAAAAGTATCCCCAACAGAGATATCAGCTGAAGTCTTTGTTGATGAAGCTCCAGCACCAGATAAAGTGGATGAAACTACTGCAAAAGCTACCAGCATATATGGAGATTTGGAAATACAAATCAACATGGTAGTATCAGGGATTGTTCAATACATTTTTATTAATGAACATAGTGTGTTGTTAAGTGAAGATCTACAACAGATCATCACATCACTGACAAATATGGTCTTAAATAAGATCGACCCCAAATGTCTTGAAGGCAAGAAACTTCTCGAAGGCAAGGCATTTGGATGGAACATTAATAAGATCACTAGGAAGGTTTATAAGGAGTTGTGTGACACATTTGGTAATTCAAGGTTATTGCAACTTTACCTGGTGTCAAGGAAGTCATGGTTCAATGAATCTTTTAGAGACATCCTAATTCGGTATATGGAGGGAAAAAAACAAAGAAGATTATTTTGTTAGTTCATTAAACCATAGATCATAGCATCGCTATCCATCCGTCCGGCCATCCAGCCATCTAGAGTCATGTGGATGAGACGATTACGATCGTACACCTTTGTCGAGACACCAACTCATCAAGTGTGACCAACTCCTTCCCCCTCTTTTTGAGCACTTATTCCTGAATAGCTACACATGTTGGGGAAAAAATTGAACAAGTTAAGTTTCAAACTGATCAGCAAGATGAAGGCATGTAGGGTTTTCTCCAAGTGCTTTGGTTTCCCTGGTTTTATGATACGATTGGAATGGTATCATAAACATGTCTCATGATCAGGGTTCGAAATTAAACTTTTGAATCGCCAGCCAAGTGGACTGTTAGACATATAAAAATACTTCATTGAGATGTAGTATTATTCGTATATTCATGTGTACTCGTACACACATGCTTTATCTCGATGAATTTTTTTAAATTTTCTTTAATCGAGAGCAAAGTTGAAGCAGAATCATGTTTGAATTCTTGATGAATTGCTGAATAATTCAGGAAATTAACTCAAAAAGATAAATAATCAACGATATCACGTAGAATCACGTGCAATTTCCTCCGGGATTGTTAAAGTATCTATCTATCTATCTATATATATATATACATATATATATACAAATAAATGATCATGTCCCTGTGCAGAACAATACATGTTTCAGTATTTTGTCTTTGTTACCCTCCACTTTTCACAGCTCCTTTTCAAAGCAGAGACAGAATCCTAAGGCCACTGAACCTGGCACCTTCCACCGCTTGGTTGTCCTAGAGATTCTGTCAATAAAAGTTATGAGCAAAACTGGTGAAAATGTGGTTGGTTTCAGAACCAGGGCTGTGCTTAGAGGTGAGCCTGATTATATCTGATCAGAACTGTTCAACCTCCTGCACAAGCTCAGGCATCTAACCCACCAGAGAGGTTACATTCCAAATTACAAAAAACAACAAAGCCGTGGTTCCTCAGGGGGAAAAAGACTGTTGGCACAAGGTTGGCCACCAACAGACTGAACGCCCTGGCGGCGACCTTTTCTACTGTCTCTTTCTCTTCAATGCCTCCCTCTGCTGGGCACTTCTACGTTCCTGGGGAAAGAAGGAAGAGTTCTCAACATGGATTCTTAAAGACAATGCTGGGTCCCTTGTTCACTTTCTTAAACACTGAAAAATGGAGTGTGTTGAAAACGCTCAACCTTTAGCTCAAGTTATGACTCTTGACCATCCTCAAAGGCTGGATCAGAAGCAAACGGACTTCCTGTTTCAGGTCTGAAGATGTTTCACCGCTCATCCAATTCCACTCAGGAGCTGAGGAGGTCACTGATTTGAGGTGAAACATCTTCAAGTCTAAAATAGAAGGTGTAATTGCTCCTATTCCAACTTTTGAGGAATAAATAAAGGAATGATATGAAAAACATGTTTCTATATAGTTTACATTCTCTTCTCTTCCTCGCCTCTCCATCTCCCGAAGCCGCTGCACCCCCATCGGCTTGATTTTTCAGAGCTCTGGGAAGTGTTCTGCTGGTCCTTCAGACAAACCAGCTCCTCCTTCATCACCTCCAGAAGGGACTGCTCTATTGTCCTTCCCACCAGGATCTCCAACACCGGCTGAACCTCCTGACCAAAGTCAAACAGCTGCAGAAGATTTTGATGTTATTGTTATTCTAAAATGATGACTTCACACGGTTCTGTGGGGGTCTAGGACCGGTTCTCGGGGGGTTAGGGTTGACTGGAGGATGCTGAATCAAAGTCATTGACATAACTTCCGTTTGAAACGAGATCAATCACATTTATCACCTCTATTACATCAAATATTGTATTTTATTTATTTTATTTTTACATTTGTTTTACTAACAATATATTACCATTTCCATGATTTTCCCGATAAGAAAATTAAAAACATTTGGAGTCCCCTGAGAAAAATTTGTGACTTGGTATTTATTTTTATTTTTAATTTTTGTTCCATTGACACAGTTGGTTTTTCCGTAGATGACATTCGTTAGTCATTGAGTGTCTTACAGTGGTGGTGTCTAGTAAAGGAAATTACTCAAAGAGATGCTAACCACAGAGAGCCTCTTCAGCTCCCCAATAGGTAACAAAAAACCACGTAGAACCAAAATTTACAACAATATTTATTAGTGAGCATAAAGGTGAGATCTCTGTGGTCAGAGTGGTGACGAACTTTCCTCCCTGTTAAACACTGGTATCTTCCATGAAGTAGTCAAAGAAATGTAAAACACAAAATGAATTTTAAAATCATTCCAGTTTTTGCTGCTACAAAACTCGTAGAGTCTGTTAACTGCTTCTTGTGAGCTCAGACAGCTTGGGAACTACCCATAATCCTCCTCTCCTCCTCCTCCCTGATGCATTCACTCCTAAATGTTGCCAAAATAGTGTGTCACCAAGAAGTCTTATAATTTCTTGTGTCAAACTCAAGGCCCAGGGGCCAAATGTGGCCCCCCATATCATTTTATGTGGGGCATAAGAGGTCAGACTGTCCAAAAATAAATAGGTCAAAAGCATCCTTTGATGAAAACTACATTTCCCACAGTGAAAATAATTAAGGCTATTTTAACTTTGACAAAATACAAAGTTAATGTCCTAACTTGTGTTTGATGTTATTTTTCTTTATTGACTTGTATAGTTTGATCCTTGATTAATGGAATTCTGACAAATTAAAAGGATTTATGTTATAACAGAGCAACAAGGAAACATGTTTGTAATGTTCGTAACTTGAATAAGTACTAAATTCAGAGTTCTTTAACACTAAGGAGTAGTTACATTTATTTTACATTACATTGAGTTACATTGAGTTATATTTCTTAGTTACATCTGGCCCTTTGAGGACGGCCGGTTGAAATTAAAATTGTTCATTAGTACATTATATCAATGTTTAATTAATCATTAATGACCGTCCAAGTCTGCTGGTAGGATATTACTTAATAATTCTAGCACTACTATTGCTATACTGCAGTTCCACATATTGATGCCAGTACTAATTATAATTCCACTTCAATGGGATAATTCCACCTTAATTTTACAAGCCCGATATGTTTTATACGTCTGAACATTTTTTTTAGAGATAAGTTTGTTGTTTTGTCTGTGCTTACAAGCCTTTCTTTAGACACACAAACAGCATCATGACGTAACACGCCTCATTAAAAAGTGTTATCAACACAAGCAGCCAAACATAGACGTGGTTGGAGTAACTGTCATGTGTTTGATCTGCTTTGAAAGAAGCAATGAATGGAGTGTAATGGGGGAGGAAGTGTGTGTGTGTGTGTGGGGGAGGGTTCTTTGGTTTAACCTGTCACAAGCCATTAAGCATTCATAAAGGGTAAACCAATCAGCATCCTCGTTCCTCATTAGTGTCAGACGTGAGATTACACAACCGCTACGCCGCATGTGTTTTTTAGCGTGTGTTTGTTCAAGACTTGCAGATCCTTTTATATGTACGGATCTGCTGTTGTCTGGTATCGTCTGTGGTGAGCAGTGGTACGAGTCCACACAATAATCTGCACAAAGATGACAAGACTACCATTTCCCTCTTTGTGGAGATGATAAACGTACACGTAAACCTCCAATCCTGGAATTTTTACCTCATGATGTCATTAACTCCACCAACCCAGAGATGGAAGAGGTTATGTAATCATCCACATTTGTTTGGTTGACCCGGGGTCATATATACGTGACCCTTGTGTCCCATCAACACTATAGAGCTCCTGGGTTCCCAGGCAAGATAATAAGCCAATTAAAATACAGAAAACACCAAGCATGGGCGACTCGTCATGTTTAATGAAAAGATGGATCCAGATCCTAATTCAGATCTGAGAGACTTACATATACGCTTTGACACCAACGCCAGTGTGGAGCTCATATAATGCATTATACCGATGATAACACATGAGTTTCCAAGGCTAATGTTTGAGCAGGTAGCAACACAATTTTATGTAATGGGTCATACTGTCCGCGGCTGTTACTGGTATGGCCAAATACGATGGTGTGTTATGTTAAGTCCTTTCATATTTAATGAGCAGTCACTACAACTCGACCAGCTATCTGTTCAGCGGCATCCTTGAAGATAATAAGTATGTAAAAACACGGATGGGAAAACTGATCTTTAATTTTGCCTGATTAAAAAAAAAAAATCTAAAAAATTAACAGAGGAGTTTAAACAACTTTATTTGTATTCATCTTAAGTGAACAGTGTAGCCTTTTCCAATGTATATGTCTTTAAAACATGACCTTCACATGATGTTTTACAGACTGACTGCTGGAATTGTTGCATTATGCATAAATAACGCAATTTCTGACTGCATTTTCATTCGTTTCTGGGGGCATTATGCTCAATTTGAATAAATAGGTCCAACATTTTTATTCATTTGCTTGCTTAGTGCACAGTAAGGCATCTTCTATCTATCTATCTATCTATCTATCTATTGATCGATCGATCTACCAACCTTCACCCCAACCTCCCCACCCACTTGTTTCTTTGTTAGATAAATGATCAGCAGGTATCTAATCTTCCTCTTTACTGTACTTGTGTTGGAGAAAATGTACTAAAGGACAAAAGAGTCTTCATCAATTCTAGAAAATCTAATCTTAAGTAGAAACAGCAAGTAGAGCAGATACAAAAAACACTCCAGCAGGTTTACTGTGTTCTGATGACTTGTGACTGAGCTACATCAGCTAGTCGAGGAAGGATACAGAGTCTGACAGAATCTTAGAGAGGAAGGAAGAGGTAGCAGCTTATCGTGCCATCGGCGACAAGAGGAACAGCAATTCAGAGAAAAACCAAATCCGCCAATGTGACCGTTTGGTTTCCTACTGATGTATCTGCACATGCTGTTCTCTCCATGAAGCTCATTTTGCTCTGTTATGCAACACATCTAACAAAGAGCAGTTTGAGTGAAAGCAGTCATGCTTCTCTGTTTTGTATTTGTTAGTACATAAACAGTTTGATTAAGCAAGAAACGCAGAAATAAATCAAATTGCATTTTTATAAGCTCTTATTTAGAAACCACGTATGGGGAAAATAAAATAAAAATAAATTGACAGTGATTAGCCTCAGCATCTACTGCATTCTCACTTTATTTACATTTCAGCATACACATAAAAGCTCATCATCAGGAAAGTGTTTCAATGTAGTGAAGGAAAGAACAAGGAATTACAAAAAGTGAGGAAATTGTGCTCAACATGCACACATCAACAAACTACAAAACACAGGAAATTCCACTTATAGCATATTTTATCCACAGCTAAGTTTGCTGTCATAGCTTCATTGTTATAGACTAGATATCTATCAGGATATCTTGTAAAAGTTGTACTCTAAATGGTACTACAGACAAAGTGCAACCAGAAGTTGAATATAATGAACATCCACTCAAAGTGAAATGGTTAAAAATAAAAGATGATCTCTTTAAGACAGAGCTGTTCAGTGAGGACAGCCTTAGTCACAAGTTTTCTCTTTAGCTGACAAAAGGACTAATGAGGTTTTCAATGGGAGATATGTTATAAATCCAAGGTCTCCAAGCTTTGAAGAACTATAAAGAACTATAAACTGGTACTTAGCTCTTCATATAACTAACTCTCAACATATGAACTGCCTAATCGATTTCCAAGTCAAACATAGGATTCCTTTGCGTAAGAAAACTCCTCAAACACAGGCTGGCTGCATCTTCGAGACACAACTTCATGATGACGTGTAGATACGGACTCGGACATTGCTCTCTGGCGGAAAGGCTGCCGCAGCTTGACATTATCGACCGGCGTTGCTTCAGCCAAACCGTCTTTGTACTGACTGACAGAAAAGGTAGAAGGGAAGTCAAAGTTTAGAGAGGATGGACGGGACCTCCTCTCCAGCTCGAAGGCGTCTTGTACCGTCATCGATCCATACGGCGGATGGAGACCCGTGTTCTGCACCGCGTGCTCGTAGGAAGGGGGCCTGCAGGGCAGCCGGCTGTCCACCAGCTTAAACACTTCGATGGCGGACAAAGGGCGTGGCTTGTGCCGAAACTCCACTGGAGAATCTGCTTCGCTTTGCGAGTCCTCCTGTAGGGTTTCACAAGGGAAAGGGTTTTCCCTTTGAGGGTCTTTCTTTAGGGTGTTCCTGCTGAAGGCACCTAAGCTCCTGGTCCTCATCAGGACTTTACTCGTGAGTCTCATTGACTGTGAACGCCTCTTCTCCTCTGAGGGGATGTCTTGCTGAGTCTTTGCCATAGTTGAAGACTGGTTGGTCGGGTTTGTCCTCCTAGGGCAGGTTGGTGACTCCACGGGGGAACTAGCGAAAACGGACCCTTCAGATTGATTGGACGCTGCACTCTCTAGGGAGGAGCAGGAACAGTCCTTGAGTTGACTGCCCATGATGTTCGGCAGCAGATCTACGTTGGAGCTGCTCTTGGGTTTGGATAAAGAAAGCACTGGCCTAGCTCGTTTTTGTCCCCTGAGCAACAAGGAGTCATCCGAGATGGGCTTTTTCAAAGACTGCTCCTCAAAGTCGCTCCTCTTCGCGGAGCAGTCGTCGTGGCTACGGGCGTGGCTGCAAAGGTTCTCCAGGTCAGGAGAGAGGAGGATGATGGGCTCCGAGCAGCGACGGTTGAAGGGAGTCTTTGTGTTGAAGATAGCATCAGCAGGCCAAGAGGAGGTGTTCCCAACGGGGGTACCGAGGGATGAAGATGAGCCACTCTCTCCAAGGGTGGAGCTGGCACTCTCTCCCGCCTCTCCATCCCCATCTGGGTCTGTGCTGTCGTATGCAGAGTCGTGATGCTGGGAGGACAGGGAGTCTACAGACAGGAGGACATTATTTCATTCTCTGCAGGGCTTTTTTTTTTTTTGATTGATTGTTGGAAAGTAGGATTAAACAAAAAAATAACCAGTTCCAACAAAATTAGTCAGAGGAGTCAGGGCCAAAAGACTTTTGGAGGGATTTACTCTTTAAGTATTGATGAAATTTGCTGGTTCTTGTATTTTGCAATCAGCATTGAATTGAGAAACTACTGAGGAAGGACTTGCCAAAGTTTGCGTAGGGACCCAACTAGATTAAAAAAAGAAGGCTGATCAGAGAGCAAATGAATTCACAAAGGACTCTGAATATTTTGGGGATTTCAGCACCTTGACAAAATCTAGTTCTTGAGATCTTCTGCTAACAAATAGATAAGCAATGAAAGCATGACCTCATTGGCAGAGGTAATGATCTTGCGGATGAATCTGTAGTCTTTGCCTTTTTAATACATCAGTATACTACAGAAACTCCATCCTCTGTAAGTTTTGTTGATTTTCAGAGATATGTTCCAAAGAAAATCATGATTTAGGATGGTTGAGAATGCTGATGCTTACGGGTTGGGTGGATAAAACGACAAATAGTTCCCCTCTCATCCCTAATAACTCTCATATGGTGCCTAAAAGGAAACTCAAAGCAGAGATATGAGTGATAATGTTAACTGTACCGTTGTCAGCATCCAGAAGATTTGGAATATTCTCTCCAAGTATATCAGAATGCTCGATCAGAAACTGGGTGAGCTCTGTGACCTGTGGAAAAGAAACGCGATGGAGTAGAATTAATGGCAACTAATACTCAAGATCTAAAGTTAAACAGGCATAAAGCAGATGCAGATCAGCGTGCACTTTGGTCTACACACTGTGCAGACCAAAGTATATAAGTCTAACCTGACTTACGAAACCTTTTGAGGTTTCCTTCACTGCGACCCACGAAGCTTCAAAGCAGCTCAGGGGAGAAGAAAGAGCACATTCAAAGCGAGACTTTTACCTTTTCAATTTTGCCTTTCTGCTCATCCAGGGGGGCGGCGGCGTCCACCTGCAGCAAAGTGGGGGCGATGCAGACCGCCAGGTTGTAGGCGTCCATCTTGTTGATGTCAGCGTTCTCCAGGATGTGATGGAGGACGCAGAGGAGATGCTGCAGAAGGAGTTGATTGGCGGCTGGGAGCATCTCTACCATCCTGTTAGCGGGTGTCAGGAAGGGGGGGGGGGGGCGGGGTTGAACAGAGACAAAAGGAAGGAGATGTCATTTTGCCGTTTTAATTCTAAAATACCATCCAAGACATGCAAGAATAGAACCCCGGGGGTCACAGTAGCAGATCAATAACACTTATCAGCAGGCCGTGATTGCTTACTTTCTGATTTTCTGAGCTCTCTGTTGGGTTTCTTCATTGTCCAACGTCATCATCCACTTTACATAAAGTTCAGACACCAGCAGGCTACCAGGAAGCTCCTTCAGAAAACTCTGCAATGAGTAAGAGACAGTGTGAGACATAGATCAAAATTATCTGGTGTGACGTTGACTCAACATGATTTCATACTTATTTTTATTTTAAGCAATTTTTAATTTCTGGCTTGTTTCAGAGAGAGATACTGAACTTTTTCTAGACTACATCTAAATAACACCATAAGTTATAACAAATTTTGCAGAAAAGGAATTTAAAAAAAAAAAAAGCCATCTAAAGAAAAAATCACCCTGTTTTACAATAGCGTGTACCTAAATAGTAAAACCTGTACATTTATAAATTGCTGTACTGATAGTTTTATATTTATAAAATCTATATTTTTATTTATTTTATGTATTTATTTAGTTTATTTTTATATATTATATTATATTATATTATATTATATTATATTATATTATATTATATTATATTATATTTAGTCGTACTTTCAGCAGGCCCACCAGCATGGTGACCGGCTGGATGTCCATGTCCACCTCCAGACCACCGTTGAGCTGCTCCTTGATGTCCCTCATCATCTTACTGTTGCACGGTTTGCGAAACACCCCCTCAGTGGAGGGCCCTTTCCTCCTCAGCAGCACCAGCATCTCCTGGGGGGGAGGACAGGGCAGAGTTGACCCACGTGCGGTTTGACTTTGCACTGCACTGTGTTAAAGTTCAGCTGAGGAGGCGCTCAGCTCAAACATCTAAACGGACGTACAATGACGGGTTTTGGAAGCGAGCCGTCGTCGGGGCAAATCTCAGAGAGGGGGCGTCCGAACAGCTGAGTCTTGGCGTCGGATTGGCGTGCTCTGCTGATGAAACTCGAGCCTTTTTTCAGCTTCCTCACCAGGTTCCACTTGGTTTCTGATGAGAGAAGGAATATTTTATCAGAATTTTACAGATTTAATCCTTTATCCCCCGCTTGAAACTAAAGCAAACCCTAACCCTGCGCCACACAGCAACACAAACACGTAAGCAAGACAGGACGCCGTTAAAGAATAAGTTGTTTTCTTTAATGGCTTACAATCAATTGTTAATTTTCCTTCTCTTTATCTTTCTCAAAATAACCACATTTAAACTCACCAATTGGCTGCAGAAGCTTCTCCTCCTGGTTGTTCACTTTGAAATCACTCTGGTAACATAAAGAGAAAGTAATGTGGTGAAGCGGGTGAGGAGGAAGATGAGAATGTAACAGGAACAAATGGGTAGGCCATGGGGGGGGGCACAACCCCTCTGCTATAATGGCGATTAACACATGTCAGAGTAATCATTGAGAAGAAAAGACCTCCGGCGGAAGGTGTTTCAAAGACAATCTGACTTACATCAAGTGGAAACTCGATGAAGCGTTCCATGCCACCTCCTGGAAGAGCTTTAGGCTAAAAGAAGACGTTGGATGATCAAAACTCGCTCTTATTCCTATGAAGATGCTGGTTTCTGCTTGAAATGGCGGCGACAGACTCACCGTGAAGCTGCCGCTCAGCACCTTCATCAGGACGTCTGGAGGAGGAGAAGCTCGACCAGCCTTCGCTTTGGACTCCTTGATTTTACTGTGGAGACGATGAAAAGCGTTTGTTTTTTTTAAAAAACAACCTTTTCTCTATTAAATATGAGTATTAAAGCACTTGTTGTGATGTTTTCTTACCTGTGAAGCGTATCTGACCAGCGTTCTTTCACCTCAGGCGAGCTGTCGGCGAAATAACAGCATGGTACGAGTTACTAATCCACAGAGAATCAGACAGGCTGAAGCAGAAACTGTGGGTGGACTGAGACGACGAGCGCGGCCGCTGTCGCTTTTAACAACTCTGGTGGAAGACGCAACTCGGTCATGGGAACAGGAAGTGGCGTCACGGCGGCACCAGAACAGAGGCCTTCCTCTTAAACTAGGTTTAAGGTGGTTTTGGGGGCTGGCAGTGGAACCGTGACGTTAAAAAAAAGCAGGTACCTAAAAACTTTGTAACCCGTGATAGACCGTGACCTTGTTAACGCCGGGCCGGATGAAGTACCGTACGACGGCGAGCATCGACACGTGAGTGAGGAGGTAAGAAAGTCAAATCGTCCAACAGCCCAAAACCAACTGAAGATTTCATCATCATCACCATCATCATCTTCATTACATGGAAATACACATGAAATGTGTTCGGGATGAGTCGACTACAGGCGTTTTCCCATTTTATTGTAAAGGTTCGTTTTTCCAACGAGACGCCCTAACGTTCACATGCTTTGCACTTCCTGTTTTGCACTTCCTCATGATTCTGCAGGACCGACTTTCTCTTTGCTACTTCTCCTTTTTCATGCATGTCACTAATGTGACGGTCTAAAGGTTATATTCACCTCCCCAGCACATGTTAGTGAGAATTTATGCACCTGGCAAATTAAATTTCATCAGAAGCATCAGTAGCTGAGCGGTGAAGTCAGACAACACGCTGTTGTTTGTTCAGGAGCGATCGTGTGTGAGGATGCTCACCGAAAACACACCAAACAGTAAGCGAGGGGCCAGGCCAGGGCCAGGGTCACCCTGAGGTCAACCTGCCCCTCTTCACCCTCCAGGTCATCTTGGAACCCGTGCAGCCAGATGTCCTGCAAGCTGACCCTGTGCTTCAGGCGGTAGCTGATGTTCGACCTGTCGGAAGCAGAAAGAAATGTAAAACGATCCTCCCTGTTTCTTTTATTTTTGAAAGTCCGTTCCATAAATGTCTACCTCACTCCAACTTCTAATTTTAAACACGGCTGAACAGAAAATGGATTTTCTGTCCAGGGGATCAAAGAAAAGCCGGAAACGACTTTGTGAGGTATAATATTGTGAAAGGAAAGGTTTCCAACAGCGCTATTAAGTCTGAATGGTAAGCTGTACTTAAATATCAGTAAATTATATATAATACACTCACCTCTTAACCAAAACCTGCCCACAGTTGCGTAAGTAAATAGTAAAAGTAAAAAAAATAAAAAATTATATATATATATATATATATATATATATATATATATATATATATAAAAAATAAATTACAAATGAGAAATGTCCTGTGGTCCCAGCTGTAAGCATGTACTGGAACTGTGGGCAGGTTTTGGTTCAGAAATGAGTGAAAGAACGTTCCACTGATGATTAAAACCTGTTAAAAAGCAGGCGTGTAAATTTAACTTTAAACACACTTTAATTGACTTACTCTTATCAGACCTCGCTCAAAAGCACAACGACCCTCACAGGTTTTCCCTAACTCCTGTAGATTGAAGTTGGTTTTTCGAATTTGAAGCTGAGGACGCGTTGGTTTAACTTTATTTGCGGCTGCGCTCCGTCCTCATGTGACTCTCAGGGAACCTCAACGGTTTCTGTGACTCATGGGTTACTGCGAGTGGAGATTCCCAAACAGTCTCGGCACGCCGTCCAAAAATACTCCGGGTGTTTTCAGTTCCTCTTTCGCTCTCTCATTCAAACCGTACAATGATTGTTGTTTTTAAAAAACACCACAGCTGCTGTTCCTATTTCTGTAATTTCTGGTACTTTCCCTGTGCTATTTGTGGTTTTTGTGGATGTTTATTTGAGTTTACGCGTTGACCGTCTTGATTTCGGGCAACGTCAAAACGTCTTACTTTAGTTTGGCGAAGACGATGACGTCGCTGAAGAGGAACAGGTGCCTCTCCGTCGTCTTGGGGCCCTCGGTGACCTGAACGCGTTCGTCCAGCAGCAGCTCGCCGTTCTCTCCGGCGAGGCCGAGGACGAAGGGACTCTGCTCCGCCGACACCCAGCAGGAGGCTTCCTCCCTGGGGGGGGGGTTCAGGTGACCCCAGATAAAAAAGAAAGAGGATTATGTTTGGGAACGTTATCCCACTACTGTTGACTCCAAAGAATTTTTTTAGCTGCAGGAAATAATGAAAAATAATAAATAAAAATAAAATAAAAATAAAAATAATGAACATTACTCAGGAAACCACTAACAACACCTGAATCTTGATGCCATTTTATTTATTCAGTTTATTTTTCTTCTTTCCAGACATGTTATTTCAACATATTTTATGGATAGTCAAAACAAGAAGTTGACCTGGCCAGTTTCACATGGTATTATATTGTCAAAATTATTAAATCAGTATATTAAATAAATAAAATAAAATAAGAAAAAAAATTAAATTAAATTAAATTAAATTAAATTAAACAAACAAATAATTAAATAAATAAAGTTTTAGGTAGTCAGGGTATATTAAAAGAAATACCACGAGTGCTTTAGCCATGCTAAAAAATTACCATATCATGCTAACACGAACAAAGACCTGTTAAAAAAGAGTCTGCAGAAGAAAAAAATTACATTAAGTTCACACCAGACGTTTTGCATATGAATATTTCCACAGATGACTTTTTCTACTGACAGATTTCATTTTACCGTCTGCAAAGAGCTGAATTAATATTCCAGATTCACCACTGGAACTTTATTCAACACGTTTTCTACTTAATTGCGTGGTTTGAAAAGATGAGGGATTATAAGTCATTATAGTTCGATGTGGTGATAATGTGAGCACAGAGCTGTCCTTGAAATAAATGCCTTTACCCAACTCTACCACCCCTCAAATGGACTCATTTTAATAAACCGTCAGGAATCAATCATCTTATGAGAATTAGGAGTTTAGTCACATGACCTGTTACACATGGCCTTTAGAATATAGACATGTTTTACTGAAAAAAAGTCAGGAGATTTAGCTTTATAGCGTTTTTTACTATGTGGATATGCATTAATGTGCTGGCCAATCACAAGTTAGACATCATCATCATCCTCTATCATCTACTTTTACACTGAACTGATGGGGTCATACGTGGGCCTGTCACTCGGCTGACAGGAGGTCACTATTGCCTTGTTGCCTCAGGGAGCAGGGGACATGCTGCGTGACGTTGCCATGGTGACATACATTTCATTGGATAAGACTCATGCCAAATCAAGGAACGCCATAGGAGTCTTAGCACCTCACTGCTAATACTGTATTCATGTAGGTCTGATTGATTCCAGCATTCGGCATGTATAAAACTATAAAACCACATTTTGATTCATGAGCGCCTAAAGGTGGAAAATAATAACTGGTCGATGCCTGGGTATTTTAATATGATTTTATTATGATATATACATTTAAAAAAGGTCCTGATCCCAGATCCCATTAGCCTTGGGCATAAAATTCACCACTGCACAAATTATCACCAAAACTTTCCTCCATCTGTGCAACACGTAAACAGCAAATAGTTCCCTAATCCATTCTAAAACCAAAGCTTCAGCGTCAACAATCCAAATCCATCGTTTATGTGGTTAAATGGACTCCTGATTCCTCCTTAAAGACAGCAGAAAGCCAGGAATTAAATTGTAATATGAAGAAAATGTCAAATTCTTATGTGAAGGCACATCTGCCATTTAAGGACAAATGACCTTTTAGCAACAGGAGGAAGCTCGCTCGTCTTCACCAGCTTGTTTTTCAAATAAAGACACTTGAGTCAAAGACATTCCAGCTTCTTGGATGTAAGTTTTAGTTTTTACAAATTGGGACTTATTTTACGTTGGTTTTTTTGTGCATTGCTTGAACGCGACTCAAAGTGTGAATGAGAACAAGCAGGTGTTTGTTTGTCGCCAGGCGTCCATCCTACTGACTCTGGGTTCAAACAGTTGCACCAGAGGTACTTTCCCTGTTGCCCCTGTGACCTACTGAAGACGAAACATGCAAAACCAGTAACACAGTGGGAGGACTGCGAAGACAAACTGGTTATAAGTGGATGCAAATTCAAACAGCAGATAAAAATAAAGCATGACATTCAAGCAGTACTCATTTCTCATGCTGTTATTCTCTCGACTATAATAGAACAGATGTAAAAATTAAAATACAAATAATTCATTTGCAGAATTTACCTTTGAAGACCAAAAAATGCTTCCATATTTGTCGTTTAATCTTTACGTCTATGGCGGTCCCACTGCCGTAACTAACACCCACTCAGTCCAACCACCCCTCCTACGGGGGAATGTACAGAGCGAGTTTGTATGGGAGGTGTGAGATACGTTTGACATTTCCCTCCCCCCAGCAGGAGGTCTTCAGGGTCTGAGACGTGACTGATGCAATAACTGAAAGGTTAAAGAATCGGATGAGCAGGATGAGCCCCCCCCAGTCGCCGCCGTAGGTGTCGACCTGAAGGATCGAACCGCAAGAGAATGAATCTATCGCTGAGTCAGCGGGTTAGCAGATAATGATGGACGTGGCGGGACGTCCCAAGAGCCTCTTAAAAAGGCTTTCATAACCCCGTTGTTGATCTGTATGTGTTTAAAGTGGTTTATTAGAAATAAAGCAGCACAGCTGAAGGTGGCTTGTTGTTTTTGTGGGCGGGTGATGCATGTACCTGATGGGAGACCACGACACCCCCAGGGCCCTCCCAAACGCCAGCGAGGGGGCGGAGCGTCGCCTCTGAGCCAGGTGTCTGAGGTGCTGCAATAAGAACAAGGGGAAGTTGTGAACTGCGCCACGGTAACACCATCATCGCCACTTTTTCTTTTACACTTATAAGCTGTAAATTAGCATCCAGCTGCTTTTATCCGTGATAATGAGCTGCTGTTGTTGACGCATGAAACTTTAATGTTAGAGTGTCTGTTAACACTACAGTATATATATAATAGTGATAGATTGAATCAGAAATGCCTCCACAGCTACTTTTATTGATAAACCTGATAATAATGCATCATGTTTTAATGTTAAATGAATTATTTTTGATTTTTTTTAATGGTTTTAAATACTGTAGCTCATTTTGTTCAAATTACAACTACAATTAAATATGTAATTAAATCAATATCCGCTTTAACTTAATTCTAATTCCGATATGTCCAATAAACTGTATTGAAAATTAAAGAAAAAGAAAACTGTTTTGTTTTTTAAAAAAGATTTCATTAAACATATTATCATTTTTCCTGTAGCACAGCCCCTACAGATATTATACTGTATGTTTTCCCTCCTACACACACTTCACACACTTATAGAATGAGCATTCTGATTCAGTCACACAGAAAACAATAGAAGAAGAATGCAATGTCGGGACTGATGATGAAGACATTATGCATGGAAATACGAAAGGAACACAAAGAACCAAAAAGGCATATGGAGAAGAAGATGGTTATAGAGTTCAATCAATTCGATTCAGCTGCTCCAACAGGGTGGGATTGTTTCTGTCACACGGTTGACATCACAAAGGTTCTCAATCCACCTCACTGAATGACAAATCCGACCTGAGGAATTGCGAAGTTATCGCTGCGAACGTGCGATCGCCTCGTTTTAATGATCCCAGCAGGAACGCTGTGTTCGCAAAATTCAGCTCCGATCCATTAATTGTGAAAGAAAACAAAACACCTTGTTTATGGCGGCCCTTCTGCTCTAATTGCAGATTAAACAGAGAGATCTGGACCGAGAGGGGGATCGGAGGGGAAGAGAGGAACACAAACATCTGACAAAAGCGTTTGTGTTTGGGTTTGTCCAGCGACTCGTGATGGATGAGGACACAAATGAAGGCAATCGTTGCCATTAAAACGCTCATTTGTTGGCAGTCAGTTACCGCTTTATTTTCCCATGTATAACATTTAATAACTGCTGCAGATTGGAAGACTTTGTGCAAAGTCTTGAAGCCATCACTGTGTTCTACCCCCTACTATCTCCATGATGACTATTTTGCCATCTATGTGCTGCGTAGAAATAGAAATAGAGAGAATTTATGAATCCCTTGGGAAGACTTCCTCAAAGAAATTAAGAAGTTTCAAACATAATATAGCTATATAACGTGTTTCCTGCTCTTGTTTGTCGAAGAATGGATTCTTGGCTACAAAGAGTTGTTTGCCAATTTTACTTGTCATCTAAGGTGCCTGAAGACCTCCTGAGGTCAGAATCCAACTCCAAGCAGATAAAGGATGCTTTAAAAAGCCTCTAAAGCTGGAAAACAAGAGTGTATTCTCTAGATACGCTTCCATTTATTTTTATTTTCACTCATTGACAATCAGAAAAAACCCTGCCATTGATCACTGACAGCTCAAGGCCACACACATCTCCACATTTCAGCTCCTGAATCAACCGATCTGACCTTCTGATGTTTTCCCGCCATTGAAAGGTGATGTTTTCATTCGCATTCGCCGCTAAACAACCCAAAACCTGCTTATCGGTTTATTCACTCACTATAGGACTGGGGAAATCTATTTCCCGCTGATACGAGCTGCCCTTTTGTCCACCGTGTTGTGTAACACAGCACGAAAAGCGTCTTTGTGCGTTTGCCTTCAAGAGTCAGGATGAGCATCCGGTATCAGCAGCGGGTTTTTTTTTTTCTTCACTCGAAATTAATACTCACAGGTCGTAGAGAAGCTGCAGCATCGTCATAGCTTCCTCTTCTCATGGCTGCGATCCCATAACCAACTGAGTCCATGCTGGAAGCGCCAAAGCCGAGAAGAAGGGTTCTGCTACGACCCCGACTGACGAGCGACTGCAGAGTGATGCCGACCGTCCTGCAGAACGGCTTCTTCTAATTCATGCTAATGAGGTTTTGGAACAATGGAGGACCTGGATAGAGGACAAAACCACATCCTGTTCCGCTCCAGTGGGGAACTGTCCTATTATAATGACACCATAATGTGTTCCATCAAGGCCTTTTCTCCAGATCTGGGCTACAAGGGTGAGATGTTGTGATGGTTGGCACCTGGAGATAACAAGGTTTCACAGTTTTAAACCCTCACACTTTGCAGTGAGAAATTAGTTTGCAGGGAAGGAAATTGGAAGGATGTGCTTTGATGGCCTCATGTGTTGCTTGGCTGCAGGTTGGTGTAGGAGATCCCTTTATCTCCAGTGTAGCGCGAGATGAGAACCCAGTCTTGTGTGAGTAACCTTCACGAGGCTCCACGCTCAATACCATCCAGAAAACCTGCATGGTTTCTCAAGGAATTCCATTTTAATGCCCCTGTTTTTCCAACACTCTTCAGTTTGATCCCTGTCAAATAGCTGGAGTTGATAGGAACACGTCTTTGCCAGAATTCAATCTCTCCAATCACCATTTCGGTGATCTTCATCGCAAAAGGGTTCATTCAGGTGAGAAAACGCATCTTCCAAACGTGAAAGTCTCATCACCAAGGAACTTATATGGAAAGCGTGCTTACTGGAAAACGCTTCAACGTCCTCTTTCGATCATTCCACTCAACCGTATAAAAGATGCGTTGGCCGGAAAGATTGACCGCGAATGCCTGCAGCTTATTTCGGCGCATGAGGCGGAAAATCCGTGGATCATAGGGTAGAGGCCAGAAATCCCGACACCGCATCGAAAAGAAGACTCATCTCCATGTGTATTCTGTGATACTACTTGTTTAATTGCGGTAATTCCTTATAAAAAACAACAACCACACAATCACCATGACGACCATTTTTTGTGCTCATTATGTCCACTTCAGCCAATCGACAGAGGTAATTCCTCCAAGCGCAGTAATCCAAGTAATCCCTCAATGAAATTACTTTAGCAAAATACATGAGCATCATCGACGAAAAGAGAAAACCCGAGAAGACTGTGAACCTCTCCAGAGGTGGTCGACCTTCCAGAATGACTGCAGACCTTTTCCCCCGTTTCTCCAGTTGTAATTGGCCTCATATTTCTAAGGGGGGTCAAACCGTTTTGACAGTGAACTGATTTTCCATCACATGACGCATGTGATGGAAACACATTGAGAACAAGAAGCACCTCAGCCCTTATGTCGACTCCACATTTTTTATTTTGCAGCATTTAAAAACAGTTCACGTTCACCAAACTGATGCGCCTTTGTTGCTGGTGTGGACGATGGTGGTGGAGGACATTCTGTACATCGCTGTAGCCTGGTGTCAAGTGATTACATAAAAAATACAACCGTGTGTGTGTGTGTGTGTGTGTGTGTGTGTGTGTGTGTGCATGTGTGTAATGTATGCTAAAACATTCAAAAACAATTACATGTTTCAATTTATTAACATGCATGAACACTGTTTTGTTTTAACATATCAGAGACAAGCTGCGGTCTGGTTTCACACCGTTTGAGGCTCGGCGTTATGAATGTTGTCACATCAGGGGATCAGGAAACTCAGAGCAGTTTTTAATTGGACCCAGGATTAAACAGCTACTTAGGCCTGACTTACAATGTTCTCGCCCTTCAGGTCAGATCATTATTGCCATTTCTAGTAAAAGTCAATTATATTATCTTTCCTGTCCAGCTTTTCCAGTCTAAACCCAGTTGTTATTGTTTTTTACCTTTTCTTTGTGTAACAGATTAATGAACTTGCATCCAGGTAACCTTTCAGCCTCGGTTTCTATCTGCTCAGATTTACTAGTCTGACATTTTCCAAACAGAATCCAATAAATCAAACACACTTTTATTTGGCCACATTGAGACCCTCACCAATGCTGTTCTTTTCCCCGGACTCTACCATCACCTCAGGATTAGAAGAAGCTTTATTGTCACGTACAATTGCATGAATTACAACCACATGTGATCACTAACAGTACAACGTTGTGACTTCTGGTCACTGTTTTTGCGCAAACCCTGAGGAACAATGGGCAACCCTTATGGAACGTAATAAGGGGAGCGATTTCCTCTTTAATAACTCATATTTTCACGTCTGCATCATGAATATTGGGACGGGATGGGTGACGGATCCAAGCAGTCCAGATGCCGTAATGCATTTCTTTCAAATGCAGTTTTCTGGAGGATGCAGGTTGGATGGTTCAATCCTGTCCTATACTCCGAAGATCATATAGAGACAGGTGGGGAATTTTCAACGACAGATTTATTGTTGAAAACAGATTTTTTGTCATTCGCCGTGGACGCCCAGCAGGTGTACACGGGTCTACCGTCCAGGTTGCTGCTCTTGCTTTTGCTTTTGCTTCTGCTTTTGCTCTTCCTCTTGGTTTGAGCTCTGCCCCAAGACAAATCAGAGTTCTTCTTATCGACGCCGCCTCTTTCCTGAAGTTCAATGTGGATGGGATACGGGATATCGTGGCAGGTGGAGTTCTGGTTGCCCACACGATTTCCACCCAGCCGGGGCCACAGGGTGAGGAGCAGGCGGAGCTCCTGCTGAAAAGACTTGTTGAAGTAGAAGTAGATGAAGGGATTGTAGATGTGGGAGCTCTTGGCGAAGAGGGCGGGAAAGACGAATCCCTCGGGAGCCATGTACAGACTCCCCTTGTGGAAGATGAAAAGGAAGGACACGATGGCGTACGGCGCCCAGGCGATGACAAAACCCAGGCTGATGCAGAAGAACATCTAGAAGAGGAAGTCATGGGTTACAGAACAGGAAGTGCTTCACTGCTACAGTCATGAGGTCCGTCGAAATAGTATCAAACATCATGTGAGAGTCTCCTGCAGGCATGTGGGCAATGACTGTTACTAGACTGGTAATCAGAAGGCAGCGATTTCCCCGAATCCATCAGCGCAGCTTGCAGCCACGGTTCTCTCGCTAGTCAAAATCAACTTATTTCAAATTTTAACCGTTAATGTGAATCTTTTTTTATATAGTGCCACCAACCCAAGGTCGTTTCTGAATCCAGTACCCTGACAATGACACCAAAGCTGAAGAGGTTACTATAGCAATGGTAGTGGGACAGAGCCTGTGGCAGAAAACTCAAGCGTCCAACAGTAGACAAACTGTTGTGTTATTACTGTCACTGCCAAGAGGGGGAAGCAAAAGCTCCACTAACAAACACATCTGGAGGGTGGTGGGGGCACTCATGATGCAGTCCAAAACAACTAACAGCTAACCCTAACCCCTGAACCTAACCCGAACCAATAACTCTACCATTAACCCCTAACTATAACCCCAATCCTAACTCTAACCCCTGACCCTACCTTAACCTTAACTCTATCTCCAACCCCCAACCTTAACTCTATCCCTAACTCCTAACTCTAACCTCCAACTCTAACCCTAACTCTACCCCAACCTCTAACTCTAACCCTAACCCTAACCTTTACTCCAACCCCTAAACCAAACCCCTAACCTTAACCCCTAAACCTAACCCCCTACCCAACCCTAACCCTACCCTTCACTACGAAACCCAACCCCTAACCTCAAACCCAAAACTTCACCCTATCCTCTAGCCCTAACCACTTACGCTAACCCTAACCCTTAGCCGTAACCCTAACCCATAACCCCTTATCCTTAACCTTAACCCTAACTCTGAAGCTGAGAATGTGTGTGAAGGGAACACCAACCAATAGTAACTTGTGACAAAGACTCAGATGAGTTTTATCATGAGTGCCCTTTGGGTGAACTGCAACTGATTTTTTTGTTAACTAGGATTTGAACGGGCTGGATCAGCTCTCACCATGGAGAGTCTCTTCTTGGTGTACAGCAGGTTGTTACGGATCCCTCTTGTGGACAACATGTGGGAGAAGTGGGACACCTTGAAGAGGATCTGGCACTGGGACATCGCGATGAGGAGAACAGGAAACAGCGTGAAGCAGACGAAGGAGCAGATGACGTAGAAGGCGTCCTTGGACGAGGTGTGATAACCCCTCCAGGCCACGGTGCAGGACAGCCCGTAAGGTTCTGGGACGTACTTGCCCCAGCCGAACAGAGGGAAGCTGGACCACATGGTCGCCAAGAGCCAAATGGCGAAGCACAGCTTACGGATGTTGGCGACTTCCAGCCACTCAGCTGTAAAGAGAAATAGAATCTGTTATGAGCTGGAAAAGTTCATCCAGGTGACATTTTTTTGTCGCATTTGAATGGAGCCAGAGTCACATTTTCGTCGTTTTTGAAGCTATTAGGCTATTATCTATAGGAACACCAAGGGACAATGTCTTTTTTGCCATGAACATTTCTAATCTTTTTCAATACATGAATTGTTTTGTCAAAACCATCTACAAGTTATGGACTTAGACTCGCCACACAAGTGCTCAAATGTAGTCACTTGAAAGCTTTGCACAGCTTCCAGGTTCCATTAATCTCACCTGGAAATGACGTAATAGCTGTAAGTGAAGTGACTGTCACAACATTAAAGCACACCTGGATCTACACAGCTGGATTTAATTCTAGTGAGCTTTTGAAAACTTCAAGGTACGTAAAACTGATTGCATTTTGGAACGGAGCAAGTGGTTACTAGAATTTTCAGAAAAGGTCAATCGGCCGTCGTCTCCAATAGGTCCACCTGCAGACTCACAAGCTCTTTTTACACCATAACACCACAGAAACTGATTATATTTTAATATGTGGCAGATATTATGCTGATGTCTTTTTTTTTAATGCACACACAAAGTTGCCTCATTTTCATGGATCCTTTAAGAACATCAAGGACAAACAAACGCTGGGAAACCCCCCCCCCCCCCTTCCATTTCATAATTTTCACTCAAACCATTAAATGTCTCTGGAGGTCATTTACAGCTTGATTCTTACATCACGTGTTTATTATTTAATTAAGGCTGTGCGATGCTCACTATTATGCTCTACTTTGTTATGCATGATTAATGAATGGCTAATATAGGGATGGAGGACCCTCATGAGGTCGCATCTAATGAATGAGTCAATGGGTCCTTTTCTTGTTAGCAACCTTGATTACAAAAAGCTTCTTCTACTCCCCCCACCTTCACTCCAAAACCCACATCATGTAAGCCCCAGGTATAATCACCGTAAACCAGGCTGTAGCATATCTTTAAGTAGCGGATGATGCTTATGGCCGTGATGGTGAACATGCTGCAGAGGCCGAAGATGAAGCAGCCGAAGCCGTAGTAAACACACGTGACGTTTTCCCCGAGCCACGCGTGACGAAAGGAGGACAGGATGGAGAGCGGGTAGAAGCAGACGCAGCAGAGGAAATCAACCACCGCCAGGTTGACGCACAGCAGCTCCGAGCCAACCATCTTCTTCCTCCTGCGGTAGCAGATCACCAGAACCAGCCCGTTGCCTAGAACCGAGAGCAGAACTTGACAGGAGAGAAGAAGGATGGTGAAGTCACTGTGTGGTACCAAACGTCACACAGATGGTGTTAGAGCAGCTGATAAAAACACAAAAACAATACAGAGCTAAAATAAAATCTGACTCCGACTCATAAGGTGTGTGACTCCAAATTCATGCCAATGTTGCAGAAGTTGAATTTAAGTTTTTTGCTTTTATTATTACCAGTAAATCAAATTTACCTTGATAAACAGCCAGACAGACAAGAACCAGCTATCAGACACAGTTCCCGGACAAAAGTTAACGAGTAAAATATAGGGGTTTTTTTCTCATTCGTATTTCTGTTTTTAGCACTTTTTCATACAGTTGCGACAGCAGGATATTTTTCCCACTAACACACAGCAAGGTACTGTAAAGGGCTGAAGATGTCAAAGAAGAGCGACAAACATCATTACTGTGACTTTAGAACCCGTAAGAAAAATCACAGAAGGATGCAAAGATACCATGGAGACGGATTAACACACACATAAACTGATTAACCTGATTTGTTATTGGATTTTCCTAATGGACCTTTTTCAATTTCATTAATTTTTTTAAGGTCTTTTTGTTTTCTTTTGTTTTCTCTTGTTTTACAATACAATTCCAACAAATCAACAGCATAGAGCCGAAACCCTCCCCCAACACCCTTCCCCCTGCTCCCATATAAACAACAGACACGCATGCAAATTAACCCTGATCTACAGTAATATCATACAGTAATATCATAATCATATCATAATATCATAATCCAACGACCATAAGGAAATAATGGGTGAAAATAAACAGACATTATTTAGATGATATAAAATAAATAAAGATATAAATAAAAATAAAAATATACAGTAAGCAAAAGAATGCATGAAAGGACAGAAGACAGCAGTAAAGTTTGTATTATTACATTATTAGCTTCCATCCCACCAACAAACATTTAAAAAGGCTGCCAGAGAAGAATCCCATATAAAAACTTATATTTTAATTAAAGGTAGTCCATATTTAAAAGAGGTGAAGCTTCAGTACTCTTGAAAATAAAGCATTAAATCCGAATTTAAATGAATTCCACAAGCCTTAAACTACATTTTTAATCAAGTTTGAACGTTGTTCTGGAGGATGGAGTCGCGCATACCGACAGAGAGGATGGTCAGTCCCACGCCGATGTCACCGGCGCGGCTCAGTTTGGAGGTGAACACGCAGGGGGGCATCAGGGAGTCCGCGGAGGTGGAGTTGGGAGACATCGGTCGGAGCTGGATGGTTCAAGTTGTGGCTGCTTAAAAAAACCCAAACCCTTAAATGCTTTCATTCCTCAGCTCACGGAGAGAGTGCATTCCGGTCCCCATGGTAACGCGGGACGTGCGCGAACGTGGTCCGCTAACGCGCGAAACCTCCCGCAGAACCGTGATTGTCCGGCGTGTTATAGTCCCTCAGGTGTCGCGGGAAATGCAAATTCAAAGTAACACGAATGCTTTACAAGGATCTGTGTGTGTGTGTGTGTGTGTGTGTGTGTGTGTGTGTGTGTGTGTGTGTGTGTGTGTGTGTGTGTGTGTGTGTTTGTGTGTGTTTGTATATATATATATATATATATATATATATATGTGTGTGTGTGTGTGTGTGTGTGTATGTGTGTATATATATATATACACATACAAAAAAAAAATAAAAAAAATAAAAAGCTTTAAACACGTTATATATATATATATATATATATATATATATATATATATATATATATATATATATATATATATATATATATATATATATATATATATATATATATAGTATTGTAAAACAAAAGAAAACAAAAGAAAATTAATGAAATTGAAAAAGGTCCATTAGGAAAAAAATAATTATATATATATAACGTGTTTAAAGCTTTTTTTAAAATTCTGACAAGAAGACAAAGAAGCCCACGCTGGTGAAAGATTTATCGCCTCCATCAACTAAAAGTCCACAGGAGTGTACAGTTCGTGTGGGTCACCTGGGTGCCATGGAAAAAAAGAAGTCAGCTTTAAGTTGATAACGGACACGTTTGAAATGTGAAAAAGAACATGTGGTCAACATCCAGTCTTGAAAAGTGGACTTTAATAGCATTAAATTGGCTTTAATGGAATGCCACTCTGTGAAGAATTGAACCTGTCACCGACGGTGTAAATGGTCCTTTTATCGACCTTTCATGGACAATAAAGCGCAGCGATTAAGTTATGGTACTTTTAAGTGTTATTTAAATACCACTATGTAATTATATTGTATATATAGATATATATATTAAACATCCTTCGATGTGTCAAAACATTTATATTTAGACACACACACACAGAGAGAGAGAGAGAGAGAGAGAGAGAGAGAGAGAGAGAGAGAGAGAGAGAGAGAGAGAGAGAGAGAGAGAGAGAGAGAGAGAGAGAGAGAGAGAGAGAGAGAGAGAGAGAGAGAGAGAGAGAGAGAGAGAGAGAGACATAGACATGCTGTTTATTGATTGGCTTTTGGCTTTGCGTTCAGTTTCTCCAATGAGAAAGAAAAAATGCTACGCCCTCTGCTGGCCTCCATGATGAACTACATCTCCTGTGGATCTGTCAGGCAGCGCTGATGGCTGGATTATCTGAAAAATAATTTCCCACAGACTTCATTCATTTTTAAAATTCTCATGACCCTCAGAATAAACTTTTAAAGTAGAAAAACACGAATTTCTGCTTTTAGTTTTCTGGTGGTATAAACATTTTAAAGGTCTGAAATGAAAGTATTTGGAGATGTCAGATGATTTCCACTGATCTGAAATATTATATAAGAGTTATTGATTTCCCTGTTAGATGAACCGAAACCTCACTGCATCTCTAGTGTGAATGAGAATAATGAAAAGAGACTGTTTTATTTTTGTAGAAAGATAAAATCGACTTTATTCGATGGTGAAACCTAAATAAGATCTGCGATTACCAAGCAAGGTTCCCCACAGTTTAACGTCACACAGTTGGAATGCAGTACTGACAGAAGAAACGGGACCGCCAAAATAAAAGGGAACAAACACTCGAGCGTCACCTGTCAGGTTAAGTCTATGAACACGACTCCTGGTGTCAAACCAGAGAATTAAAACACAAAAAGTGAGGATTTCAAGAAGTCTAGGAGTTCTGGGGGTGAGCAGGCGATCGTGGTAAAGATTCTTCATAACAACAATTTGTTTGGAATCAAAATCAACACAAACTACTTCCTGTGCATAGTAAAATATCAGGACACGTGGTAAGATGTGTGAACCCCCTCACTAAGATTTTGGTGCCTAAAACAACTATACAGAATAAGAATATTGACGTCACTGAGTGGATAGTGAATAAAAACTTCAATGCAAATTATTTGCACAGATATATAATTTTGTCAGAGACGGGGTTGGTCGAGTCGTCGCATTCAGAAGCTCTGACTGCACTTTCCTCACCACAGAAATAACGTATTGGACTCAAATGTGGCATCTGAGTGGCACTTCCCTTAAAGTGGCCTCTAAAGAAACACACACACATACACACGCACCCACCCACACACGCACAAATACAAGAAATACAAACATATCAGGCCCGAAAGGAAACATTCAAAAAAATATTTGCCTCCTGGAAAAATATACATCTAACAGTACTGAAGGGCTGGTGTGTTATTTCTTTTAAAATCTACATTAGCTTAGCTTAGCATAAAGACATTTGCTCAGTCAGTCCACTTCATACTGCATCCTGAAAAATGAAATTTTGCACCTACTTGTTTTAAGCTTTGAATAAAATTTAAGCAAAAATCACTTCTGCACTCCACCAGCAGGGGGCGCTGAGTTTTACATGATTGGTTGGTGCAGGAAAATGTTCCAAGTCCCCAGACGGATTCAAACCTGTTTGGATGTTTCCTAATCACAAACGTCCCCACAGTATTTATGCTAAGCTAAATGCTAGCTGTAGCTTTTGTTTAATACCTTTATCCCCAAAAATTGCGAGTCGCTCCATTAATTCCAGTCAGTCTGGAAACTTTTAATTCTTTTAAAACGTTCTCAATACTTAAGCGTAAATCTTTTTTTATTTATTTTTTTACACAAGCAGGTGTTCGCTTCACACCTGACAACATTCATCTCACTCGGGTCACATTCGACCCCACTGGGGTCAAATCTGGGATCATTCTTTACATATAACGTCGGTTTATCTCATCTTTTTGGCCTCCAACGCCTCATCCTCCACGTCTAGCAGGACACAAGCGTTGTCCTCGTGACTGGAGCTCGTTTTCTACACACGAAGCGTCGGCAGCCGTCCCGTTGATGGACCTGGTCCCATCCTCCACAAACGCACCCAAAGTTCCCTTCTTCCTTCAGGTTCGCACCCGAGTGTTGGCAAAATCTTCAAAACAGCTCATCTGAGTGCAGCACAACCAGAAACATTAGATTCAAGTCATCGTTATTCTCTCCTCTCCCGTGTATCACACAATGGATAGAACAGAAAAATATCATCTTCAGTTAAGAAACTAAACGTGAAAGGAAACATCTTTTGATCAGACAATATATCGTGGCCACGCTGTAACACCAAAAATAGTCTCAAGTTGAAATATATATACTTTTTTTTCTGCCAAAGAAATGCTGGCTAAGTCACTCTAAGTAGCTTTAATATACTGTTGAGGTGTAGTTTGTGTTTTTCTGCCTCCGTTTGTCCTTTTTCCTTGACAGTCCTGAACGCAACATCAAACCAGCACAGAGTAAAAAAAACAAGACGTCCGCTGTCATTTGGCACGTGGGATGCTTTCATTGGCGTCGGGATCATCGGCGACCGTGGTGACGGCTGTAGTGTTAACACACGTGTCCTGGGTACCATTAGTGACATCACTGCTGTTGTTATTGTTGTTGTTGTTGTTCTGGACACTCAGGAGACCGTGACTGTTGTTCTGGACCAGAGTGGCGTTGCTGAGCCTCAGCTCGTCCAGCATCTTCCACAGCTCATCTCGCTCCTGCTCCTTCTTCTTCTCCCTGAGGAAATCACGTTCACATAAAGACGACGTTCGGCTGAGCGACAGCAGAGCAACACGAGCGTCATGCGGTTGTCATGGTAACCAACATACGCCATAAAAACAAAACAATTTATTTCCTGTTCACTTCAGGCGATATTATAATCATCTAAACAGCAGCAGAGACATTTACATGAACTAGTTGGTGGTGATTTTTTTTTTTCCAAACATGATGGAGGAGTAATAATTTATTTTGATCATTAACATTCTCACTGCTGCCTGTCGGCTTTGTAGGAGGACGTCAGCTCGTCGAACAGCGTGCAGTTCATCTCCATCAGCGTCTTCAGGACGTTGTAGATCAGGGCGACGATCGTACTGCAACACAGACGGGCGTCAGGAGGCAAGACACAATCTCTTCACTTCATTTATCCTCAAATCTCCAAATTAAAAACTCTCTAATTTAATGTACTGTCAATATAATATAATGAAGAATATTTCCAGTGACTGGATCCAATAAAGACCCCTTTTTTATAAAATGAAAAACATCACAAATGAAATGTTTCTTCATTATAATTTGCAAACTCTCTTTTTAATCTTCCCATAAATTGAATCTTATTAGAGATGCGGGTTAATGTGTTTGTGCTAACGCCTGTACGCAAATGTCAGAAAAAAACAATTATTTCATCCTAATTATTTAGCGGCAACATGCAGTCGACAAACGTGGCAAAAGTTAACACAAGTTAAAACTTTCCATTTGTATAATTATCAAGGTGAGAAAATGTTTTTTTTCTCCTGTTAGCTGGGCTTCAGACTGCAAATAACACGTCAGACTTCATGTCTGCAGTCCTGTTTACATGTAAACAACGGCTTCAGGCGGCTGCTTCCTGCACAACTAACAGCTTTTTGCTTAATAGACGTTCACTCTTGATAGTTTGGGAACAATAATTAGAGTCCATGCCTGATAGCGCCACATGCTAATATTTAATTCTCTTCATCATGTAACACACGTCTGTGGTCGTGTGTTACATGATGAAGAGAACGGATCGCGGGTTCATCACTCACGGGTTCCAGTGCTCTTTGGAGATTCTGTACAGGTTCCCGAACATGATGGGGAGGATCTTGTCGATGTTTTCCTCGATGAGGCTGAGGATGTACTCGTTGTTCCAGAAGTAGAGCGCCCGCTCTGCTACCTTTGAGGACGGAGGAAAGAGTCGGGAAGTACAGCTTCGACCCTCATGTCAGGAAAAGAGTCCAATTTTTTGATGACTTAACAGGGATTTTGCTTTTTGGCATGATTATTGGGAAAGGTGTGGGCTTTCTGACTAGATTTGGAATTTCATACACAAATCCTACTTTATTTTTATGGCACTTATGAAGAGCTGTCCTGTAATGGTAAGAGTGTCATTATTTAACCTGGTTCCACTTCTGCATCAATAACTGCTCAGAAATTAATGCATCGGAAGAAACAATTAGGTCAAAATATGCGTGTTTCTTTCTTCGTTTAAATTCTAGCCTTAAGAGACACAGCTTAAAACAAAAAGGCCACCGAAGCGCCAGGACAGGAACAAGAAGACTGTAGTGTTACCCCATGACCTGTAGTGGGCGCTGTCTCCCTGCAATGCTCTTAAAGGTAAAACAGTAATTCTTTTTTTTTTAGTTCATAACGTCTGAAAATTCATTCTGAAATTAATTTAACATCATGGAAAATAAACCTTTCCAAGTAAGTGACCTTGAAACATGAATGTATTTTTAGCTTACACCAATTTAATTGGTTAAAGGACTGTCTTAAACCATCTGTATGTCAGATTTGTACCTGAAAGTGTGGATTGGCCACGCATCTCGAGATCTGCTTGAACAACGGCTCCTGGATTTTCTTGAACTGAGTCGGTTCGATGACGTCCAGGATCTCCTCGATCTCACCCAGGAACATCACCTAACGGGAGCAGGAGACGTCGTTAGCATCTGCTTGACGGCTGCCATCGGATCCAAGGAGTATTTATAGACGCCGTACCTCTTTCTGGCTGCAGGTTTTAGGCCAGAACTTCAGCAGCCCACGGATTACCTGCAGACATAAATACGAATGTCGTGATTTCTGTCGAAACGTCATAAAAATAGATGAGAGAAAACAGCAACAGTCTGCATGCGGGGGCGACTGCTAGCAGATTTCTCTGCAGTGTTGACTAATTTAGCATTCGAGGCTTTGTGCTTAAGGGTGGGAGGAGTGATAGAATGTAGTACCGGTTCGGTGAGCGTAGGATCCTTCTCCAGGAACTGGACCACACAGTAGGCCAGCTGAGGGGAAAGGAAACACGGCGTCAGACAAAAAGCTGCAACCGTAGGAATCCATCTGGAGATCTGACAGATCCTGAGATTTAAGGTGGACTTCCACGCCACAAGGAGGCGCTGTGACATAGTAATTACATCATAAAGCCTCTTTCTCTGCAGAAATAAGTCAAAAAGCAGCTGGATCATTTAGCTACACACTCTATCGAGCTCTTTCTGTGTGGTTTTTAAACAGTCAACTCAAGCATATGCAAAATAAATTCATGCAAGAGCACGGAATGAACGGGAAAGTTTTCCCACCTGCGCGTGGAAAAGGGACAGCGCCTTAGCCGTGTGCAGCGGGATCAGCACCTTCATCAGGAACTGCTTGTGCTCGGCCTTCAGGGGCAAAGCGAACCCGTTGATGATGCTATGAACGGAAGAAAAAACGGGACGATGTCAGGACGATTGTGATCCGAAAGAGACACGGCGGGGCAAAACAGAAAAGCAGAAGATCGGCGGACGGGATTGGCTGCGAAGCCTCCGTGTCATCGGATGCGGTTAAGATTCTCCGCTCGGATCTTTGTAACCGGGAACGGTGACGGAACTAGAAAACATCGAGTCTAAATATATATAGCAGTTTTTAAATGATGGCCCAGAAAACTCCTTCGGATGCAAACCCCCCCCCCCCCAATCCCACTCACAGGATGAGTCTAAGTTTAACTGGTATCCATGGAAACAAACAAAAACAACAAACGACAAAGGTTTTTAAATAGCGAGTTGTTTTTGGTGAGCGTGAAAAGTTTCCAAAGTTTTCTTTGGCAGTCGAAGCCGATCGACCTTCCCGACTCACCTCCCCAGGATCTCCAGCAGCTCGGCGACGCCGTTGAAGTGTTCGGTTTCGTAGACGAACCTGCGGCGTGGAGAGAAAAGGATGAAATGCAACACATCTGGAAAACAACCTCTCTTTATTATCTGTGATTCTCTGAAATTCTGATTTTTATTCCCGCGCACACGAGGCCTTAACTCCCCCGTCACCTAATGAGCCCCACATCCTCTGCAGCCCCCTCCCTCTGTCTGCTAACCCGTTTTCCATCTCGCTCGTGCGCCGGCGGTATGCACAGACAGCACCTGACAACTGTGGCACTATTTTTATGCTCGGTGACAGATGGTCGAAGTGGCTGCACCCGTTTTGCCACCTTGCCTGTTGGAAACGACATGGAGTGGCCTCCGTTTCGATCGTCTGAAGCCCGTCGTCGCGCAGCAACAGGAGGTAAGAACGGACTCGCCGCCGCTGCTGCTGCTGTTGTTGTTGAAGTGCGTTTTGACGCGTTCGACCTTCGGCTTCACTCACCGGAGGAAGATGTTGTTGATCTGCTTCCTGATGAAGGCCCGCAAACCCAGGAACTTCCCGTAAATCCGATGCAGGATGGTTTTCAGGAAGTCCCTCTCCCTCGGGTCTTCGCTGTCGAACAACTCCAGCAGCTGAAAGCGAAGACGAGAACGGATCAGTTTAGCTTTTGACCCGGGCTCGAATGGGTTCGAAGCCAATTATACCATCAACACCAGATTTTATCTTTTAAATTTAGCCTTTAGCTGCGACTGATAACTTATTTCCCCTTGGAAGATGATTTTGTTTCTCCTTTTATCTGATTTCGCAATCAAAACACTGCGATGTCAAACAGTTCAGATCCAACAAACCCCAATTTTCCTGCACGCCAACGCCACCATGCTAAAGCATGAAAGCATATAAATAAGCACAAAAGAGAGCAGATTTTAATTTCCTCCCCACAGAAATTTATATAAACCGATGCAGCTCTTTCTGGATCACGCATGAACCCGCAGACATCCATCTTTTGTGAAAATATAAACACTTCATTCTGAGCAGAAACAGATCCCACGCCGCCGCGCAGACGTCTCACGTTTCCACTCCCAAAACACGTGTCCCATCACGTGTTCGGCTCCACATGTGGTTGTTTTCCCCCATGTTTGCGGTTTTCCTGCACTGCTTTGTGTTTAAGTCGTACATTCAAGGGAACAAACAGCGAACGGGGGGGAGGTGGGGGTTGGAAACGCAGCGTCTGATGCGTCCGGAGGAATTCTAAACACGCCATCAAAGCTGATATCGGCGCATATTTTTGAAGATAAGCTGAGGGTGAGCTCGAGTTTGTTTTTGACGTGACTGAAACGTCTGAATCTTTTGATCGTGGTGAGACGTTTGGCCTTGATTTTGACCTCTGTGGCGGATCTACAGGTGAACAGGTGGGTCCGTCTCCAACGCTAACTGAGCCCCCACCGCCATCCGATCGCAGACCTCGTCTCTTAACCTGAAGAGTAAACAACAAACGGCTATTTGGAGTGTCCACACTCCCATCAGCGGAGGCACCTCAGGAGAGGAGGCTGGTTTCTAGCCAGGGCAGATCTAATCGGACCGCAGGGGGGGTTGCTGAACTCCCAGAACACTTTGCAGTGGGCTGGAATTTTATGGTTATGTAATTCCAAGGTCTGGGTGAATGCTTGACCCTGATTGGCTGTTAACGTTCCCCTGAACTCCTCATAATGTCGTTCGATGAGGAAAATCCTGATCAAAATGAATTCCTGCCGTTGATCGAGCAAGAAAACGTTTTCAAGTGTCCAGAATCGTGACGTTAGTTCGATGAAGTGGAATCAAATCTGTCACAAAACGATGAAACAACAACTCCTCCAACCTGCAGAACAAACTTCTGGTCGATGTAGCGTTTGGCGATGCTCGGCTGGAAGTCGGGGTTCTCCAGAAAACGCAGGAGAAACTCGTAGACCAGCTGGAAGATAAAGGAAAAACGAACATGAACAGAAATACACACTTGTAGCGAGGCGGAGCGGAGACGGACGGGATCGGAATCGGATCGTCACCTGAATGTGAGGCCAGGAGGCCTCCAGGGTGGGCTCGTCTTCCTCCGGGTCAAAGTCAGGGTTGTCACTGGGTGGTAGAGTCCTGAATATGTTGGTGGTGATCTGGAGGAAACCAACACCAGTTTGATTTCAACTACTTCACCTGATGGAGGACGTTGAGGAACGCCGTAACCTCCCGTATCCGCCTCAACCCTCCCGTTAAAATCCTGCAGCGGAGGCGATGACTGGAGACAGGTCACTGCCGTCTCTAACCCACCGGCTTATTTTTAGCTCGAGTAAAATTTGAGAGTGACACACACACACACACAGAGCGGCAGGGAGAGCTGACATTACGTGGCTGGGTGCACACACTCATCCTAATTGATGGAGACAATATCAAATCGCTTATTGGCAGCTGGAAAACCCGACTGACACCAACGGGAGACGTAGGTAGGGAAGCAAATAGCGAAACCTGACAGCGGCGTGAAATCTGGAAAAAGTCACTCGCTGCAAAACTTTGTGCAGAGAGGAAACGGTTCAGAAGGAGAGCTGCAGCTACGGAAGGGATGGAAAGGACAAAAACGGAGCGTGGGCGTAGAGATGAGGAGATACGAGCTCAGATCTAGTGGATCAAAAATCTGATGATCTGGGTTTGGTTTTCACGTTAACCCGATTTTGTTATGACCGGAAAGGAACAACCAGTCCTGGTGTTCCTAAAAACTACAGTTAATCGTGTAATCGTGAACTTGGATGAAGACGGAGCAGCAGGAGATGCTGGAACACTTCCTGCCTGGCTGCACCGTGTTTCGTGAACGGCGTTTCTGAGGAATCTTCCAATCATTTCCGGCGAATAAAGACAGAAGCCGTTCAAAGATTTTCTAAAAGCCACTCAAAAACCCAAATTAAAGAGAAATCCCAAGACGCTGCCGTTCACCCTCGCTGATCAAAGCCGTCCTCTGCTGCAGAATTAATGGGCAGCACTCTGAAAACTCACCTCTTCACTATCATGTGACGCCAAACAAAAAACATCCAGCAATTTGTCTGCCCTTATTTAGAAACGTCTCCGTCACGTCGGCGCTTTGTGCTTCTCTTCTTCTCAATCCTTTCATTCGTTCTTTGTTAGCCGCCGTAGCATCCCGAGCTAACTCTCTGGATGGGCGGGACCAGCAGTGGTGAGTCTTAATGACACGTTTTGTATTTTAAACGTTGGGATTTTTTGTTTGCATCGAAGAGGAAATGGGAAAAGTGTGTAAAAACCGTTCTGAAAACACCTGAAGCGTGTTAACCTTCAAAACGCCGCAGACGGTCACGAGACAGACGGGATTCTACATGAAGGGTTTCCAGGTATGAAATGGATTAGAGCCTAACGTCCGCAAATAATCTGGGACTCCTTGACTCAGCGCTGCTCGCGCTGATAATCTGCTGCAGTGAGTGAATCACCGACCGCGACGCCGACGGCGGCGTTTAAACACTGTCTGTCAGAATCTCGCAACTCCACACACTTACAAAGTCGGGCCCTACGGGAATGTGGAATATCAAGATCTCGTCAATGCAGTGGGAGGAAAATAATGAAGGCAGAGGAGGGAACAAGTAAGAACAGGTACGGAAACCTTAGTGTCGACTGAGAACTTTTCAAAATAAGTTCTTCCAGGATAGGAAAGGAAAGAATATTCTAGAATCAGAGGAGCATGAAACATATCGTCGAGACGATGACGAATCCGCAGCCTCACCATATCGGTGATTTCTGGGTAAGCGGCCTCCACCAGCACGCCCCTGTTGGTGGAGACGTAGTCCACCAGCTCGTTCAGCGTGGCCCTCTTGATCTCCTTGCTCTTCAGGTCGGTCACCGAGTCCAGGAAGTCGAAGAGCATGCAGCACTGCTGGAGCTTCTGGGTGAACAGTTCCTGCTGCTCGGCGGACGGGGCGTCTGGGGGGACAAAGTTCAGCGCAGTTATTAACACGTCTTTAAATGATCAATGAGGGAAATGCGTGCTAACTTTACAGATTGGTTGCTTTCAGCAACCGCGGTCACAGTAAAAACACTTAGCATTGTTAGCTAGCTGCAGCACCGGGCCTACAGAGCAGAACTGCGGCCGCCGGCCCTCCGCCGGTGCCGCTGTGGGTTTTGATCGTAAAGCCTTTTATGGATTAGACGCTGAGAGCGTTCGAGGTTATTAGAGCTGTCAAACTCGATCCCAGCTGAGCTATAAACAGCATTTGGCAACCGTCCACAAATACAGTGACACACCGTTCAGTGACGTTCTATTCCGGCACGGCGGCGGCGTCTCGTCGCCGCAGACGCACGACGTTGTAATCGTAGAAGAGGAACGGAACCGAGAGAAACCAAAACGCGGCTCCGCTTTTCCACAACTCCAGAACCCGAGAGCCGCCAAAGGTCAAAGGGGTCGTGCAAATATAGAGGTCATCCGTGAGACTTGTTGACAGCGGTGCTGATAAATGTCCTGAAATGTGGATTTTTCTGCTCTACATGAACTGAATTTAATACATTTGGGTCATTTTTTTTGTTTGCTAAGTGAATCAAACAGGTCAAGGAGCAGATATTCCACATATAAAGAAAGAAAAAAAAAGTTTTTGACCCCCCCCCAAAAGAACATCGAATATATGACGCTAAAGTTCATCAAGTGGGTTGGAATCTGTTTCTTACTGATCGATACTCTGGAAGCCACATCGTCACCCTGAGTTTCACGCCTACTGAAAATATTCCAGAGGTGTTGACAGCTGACGGAGGTCTTATGCAACCCGAGCAGCGCAGCGAGGCTGCAGGGCTGGAATCCATATCTCATGTCTGAGGGTTGTTAACACCACGTTTCCGGGGGGGAGGGGGGTAGATCGAATCTCAAAAGGATTTCTCGTTCAACCTGTGCCGGGGTTTTTATTACCGCGGCACACGGCGAGTCGCACGCAAGTCAAGTACGAGTCAAGGAGGTCTGTCGTGACATTCCGCGTCCTGCTGTGCGGCTTTTGCATCATGATATGGAAGCAGGAAGCGTCTCGCAGGTCCAGGTCTCGCCTGGATGTTTCTGCACACGCAAAACAAAAAAAAAACAAAACAAAAAGCCCACACTTTGGCTTTTTCATGCCGTGTGAAAAAATAACTCAAATTAAACACAGCAGCTTATTTATTCAGCTGCTGCCGGGTACAAAAACCGAAGGCTGCAAAAGCGATTGGGTTTCGTTTCATGTTAGTCACGTCTTCTCCTACGCCGACGGTGGAACGGCGCTTCAACGCGCGGCTTTTATACAAGAAGAACGTCTGAGGGGTGAGAATTAAAAATCTGAAAGCTTTGCCAGTGCAAAAAAAAAAAAAAATATATATATATATATATACAAATGCACAATAAGGACAGCTTTGGTGAGGACGAGAGGAAATATCTCAGCTGTGCAGAGAATTCAGCAGAAAAATGTGTCAACCTGTGTCGTCCCGGTAACAACATTCACACTCCCATCAAAGACGGGGCAGAAGCCGAACAAATGCGGATGCTGCTGTCGCAGGCAGGACGTCGGTTGACGGGTGGAACGTCTTATTCTTATTTTATTATTTTTAGAGGGTCCTGAGGTGCAGATTCAAACCTCAGCGCAGGCTTTGGGAAAAAAAGAAAAGAAAAGAAAAGAAAGTATTTGTAGCGGGCGGAGAAGGATCACCACCATGATGGAAGCAGCTCTGGGGGTCTTGACCTCATAACGAATAAATACACAACAAACATATTGACATAATAGCTCAGAATTCGAAGCGCTGCAGGCCGATCCCTGTCCCCTCGGTAGCCGTCAACATTTCATAGAAGTGAGTTCAAGCAGAGAGAGACCAAAACAAAAAGCGAAGGTATGCAGGTCAGGTGACCTCCAAATGGAGGAACGCCTCACATGTCGGCCGTGTTTGTACCACCTGTATTATGTGTGGTTTTTGTATCCTGATGCTTACGAAAACGAGAGGGTTTATCCTTGGTGAAACCCCCTCCCCGACAGCGACGAGCGCATGTTCTTTCATGTGAGAATTTGAGATTTTTACAGCAATTTTTTTTGTTGTTGTTGCGTTACGGACAAAAATCAAAGGCAACGACGGCTCTTTGAGCCTCCAATCGAAAAACCAAAGCAGTCCAGCCTTGATGTAGTGATTCAGAAGGAAGATATGAAAACAGAAAAACTGAATAACTAAAAAAACTAACCAACAGGCTGGGGCAACACCCCCTACTGCGGGGCAGGTAAGGACTTGAAGGTCAAAGCTGCAGCGGCTGCTGAGCTGGTCGGGTCAGATAAGCGCCGCGTGTACACGACACACACACACACACACACACACACACACGCTCGTGCGTGTTTACACCATGTTGACACAACATGTCGACCGACGAGAACCTGGAAGAAACCTGCAGCAGAGACGGGTTCACGACAACGTTTGGACATTTATTCTACCGGCGGATGTCAGCCGATAAAGACGCCATCAATCCTGATTCTAGGCGACCAAAACAGGTTGTTGATTTCGCCCTGAGGTTTGCTTTCATAGCATACTTTCAGAAGCCTGGTTGTAAAAAGGTGTCTTTATCCCGATCTGAGTGACAGGTAATAAAAATAAAAATAAAACCACATAGCTGGCTGATGAACTGCTGAAAACATAGATTTATTTGCTTTTTAATTCTAATTTGATTTGTAAACAGATGAATAACCCACTAAGACGATATAACCACAGCGTTCAGGTGGTTAAACGCTGTGATGTTAAACACCAGCGGTTCCAGCGTTAATCTGTTTGATTCCAAACCAGATAAGGAGCCGTCTGACGGCGTTATCGAAACAGAACGGCCGACCTGATGGTTTTATCACGGCTGTGATAAACATCCAGTTTCCTGCAGGAAAACGTGACGTCGTGAGGATCTAACCCTGAATATTCTGGTCGGGGGTTTTAGCAGCTATGCCCCCCCCCCCAACTTAAAATCTAAACTTAGAAACGCCGCAACTCAAACCCCATCAAAGACAGAATCGCTCCTCAGAGGCAGTTCTATTCCTGTAGTGCAAACAGAAATCCATCCCGCCTCAGAGGAACTACTCCTGCCATTCCACTCCCGTTACCCACGTGGGTCGTTCAGAAACACGAGAATGTGTTGAAGTCTCTGATGAGGATCCGTCTCAGAGGTCAGGGCTGTGTAGGGGAGGCAGAGGTAGGGGGAGGGGGGCCGGACGCCCAGCGTCTTCCTGTTTCTGCCTGGGCCCGGCCAGTTCCAACAAGTCAACGGATCTGCCTTCGAGTCACCGACTCGTCAATCACAAAAACCACCTCCTGATTTCCAAGCTGTCAGCAGAGAAATGTATAGAATGAAGGCCGACGGCATCGCCTGCTGGAAGCGGACAGTTTATGGGGGTCAAGGAATGTTTTTTTTATGGAAAATCAACCAACAAACCAAACCAAAAAACCTCTGAGCAGAACACACGAGTGAAGCTTTGTCCCGTCTGTTTCCTGGAAAACTATTGATCGATTTGCGATGATGCTGGCAGACGTGATGGAAACATATTGTGTGGCACACGCCTCACAATCAATAGGACAATACAGCGGGCATTTTTTTTCCCATGAACAGACATCAACGATTCGGCGCTAAAGGTTGTGATAATCAGAAGCAAGTAAAATGTAGGGGCTGATTTAATTTCAATTTATCACTTAGGATACAACATTTCAATAAAATTGGTGAAAAAATTTGACAAAAGACTTTCAGGGGAAGAAAATTTGGCAGAAAAATCCTAAAGAAAAAAAAAAATCTGAGCAAATCAAAATTAAAAATCACCAAATTTACCTTTAGAGTTTTTTGTATTTTTAATTTGAAAATAGAAACTAAGATTTAAGACTTACATATCTATATTTCTGACAGTTTAGTTTCTTGGATATGAACGTGCAGTCGATTGCAGGACGCCGTGAAACTCTTTGAGGTTGACGGTTTGATTCTTTCGCTGCCAAAACCACATATAAAATGAAATTTATTGCAGGTTTTGTTTGTTTTGTTTTTTTTGGGACCGACACTTTGACTCTACAGTAATGGTGTTATTCAACCGCTGCAGCATCCGGATGCAAAAGCATGAGCTCCTTCAGAGCGACGCTGGCTGTGACAGAAATATCAAACTAAAGGATGCAGCCTGTATTTGGGAAGCAAAAAAAACCCAAAAAAACCCCGCATCCCTGGCTTGCTCTCAAGGCTTCTAGCTGCCATGGCAACAATGCTGCTCTGTGAGTGACTCATCTTTTCGATGTCTATCACACAACGGGAGCTATAAGCACTCCAACCTCCTCGCTGCAGGAGGGAAGGAGCATCTTTTGCAGCCTGTGATTGTTAGGAACCTGAAGCAGAGTTCATTTCTTCGCTGATGACATCGCCGGGAGTTCAAGCAGGTCAACGATTTGCTCTGATTTAACCTGAACCTACGTTAACCCGCTTGGGTTCTGCGTTCATTTTAACACCCCGCTCCCATCACTCCGACTTTCAGGCAACTTTGCAATGAGTGGAATCAGCCGAGAACAATATCTCTGCTTCCGTGTGTTCCGGTGACGACAGCTGCGCTCTGATTGGTCAGAATTGGGTCTGCATTCATTCTTAATTTTGCGGTAATAACAGCCTCGGTGAAACAAACTCCTGATCGTGCTGTAAATATAGAAAGCGTGTCCGTAGATGACGCCTACTCACAGCCGCAGCCTCGTGGGTTATATTTGGACGGTGAGTCACGCCGTACCGAGAAGCAGGAATCAATTAAAGAATTTAAACACTGTTGAAAAATTATGACAGGTCAGGAAAACATCCTCGCTGTAGAGCCGGGACCACACAACACGCATCTTTACATTTTTGCTGCGTATTAGTGACAGTATCAAACATTTTTTGCACATCTTTTCCAAAAAAAATACCCATCTTTCATTTACTCATCTGTTTGCAAAGCATTGTGGGATTTTTCAGGCTCAGGGGGTATAAACTGAGGAAACTTCCTATTTATTTACCAGCCCTTCTCCTATGTGACATCAACATTTTAAAAGGTCTTCTTGACTTATAGCCGGCTTCTCAAACCATTAACCGAACGCAGCCCGATTAATGCATCCTCACAAAACGCCCCCAAGTGATTTCTGACTGCACAGAGCACCAACAAGCTATTTCTAATTACGGGTCGTGGTTGCACAGGAGATGACTGACAAGCCAGAGCTCTGAATCAACAAAACGATCTGTGCCATCATAAAAGATTTCCTCTCTGTGCCATGCAAGAGTCACATCAGACAACATTCCTCAGGATCCTTAAAGCTACCAGCTCATTCATGACATTTTTTTTTCACATCTTTGGCCTGAACTCAAGATATTTGGGCGGACAAGTCAAGACTTCGAAAGCGGAACTTCAAGCTGTGCCAATACGTCGAGACCCGTGTGCGTACAAGTGAGCAAACGAACGGTAAAGACTTAGAACTCATGCCTCCAAGAAAAATACGAATCTCCTACTCCGGCTCCGATTGGTCTGAAAATGATGATGTCAAAAAACATCACAGCATCGCCGAACCAATCACAAGCTGAGCAGGGCGCTGCCATAGCAGGATGTGTCGAAAAAATAAAAATAAAATGTCGAGGCGACTGAAGCCACACATCATCTGAGAAAATGGAGGGTTGACATGAATGCGGCGGGGGCAGAAACACAAGTATGACATATGAAAATACAAAGTGACCCTAGTGCATTCAAAAATAACCACCGTAGCTCTGTTAATTCCTCACAAACCACACAACTGATGAATCATAACTCTTCTGAAAAAAATTCACCACAAACCCCAACATTCCAAAAATAACCAGCTGGAAAAATATTACTGCCTAGTCTGGAGTTTGCTTTGAGATCATTTTCGCATCAAAGTGAGGTTTTAAGAGTTATCTTAAGATAAGATATACTTTATTGATCCCAAACTGGGAAATTTAAAAAGCCATCTTCAGCCAACTTCTTTCGCTACAAGTAGTTTTGGACATGAGACTCCATGTTTAACGGTTTTTAAATCCCGTTTTGACTCTTGGGATGGGCCACCAGTAACTCAACTGGGTGTAGATGAGCCCCAAAAATAAAATCTGCATTTAATTTGAAATACAGCTGCAGTAAAGTCAATCAACTTTCACGTTGGGCTTGGATCCCAAGACCCGTGACCTGCGGCTCTCCAGGTCAACATCTTGCGGAATTGGATCGCGCCTGAGAATGAATGGGAGTGACGTAAGACAGCTGTGAGCGTCTTCGCTGAGGTGTTCCAGCGTATCCTGTCTGGCACGGCACCGGATTATACTTCAACGTGTTTGCACTGGAAATGGCTTTGCAACATCGCAAAATGTAAACTTGTCGAGCGGCGGAGAAGATGAATGTGCCCTTCTACGAATTTTCCAATTTTCTAGCGCCGTCAACACAACCAAGGAGAGGAAACAAATGGTGAACGCTGCGCTGTCGAGTGTTTGTGCAGATCTGGAAACTGAACTGAGCATCAATCCCTCTGAACGCCTTCATCAGAATCTCTGGATGTCAGTTGAGGCCTCAGCTGCAGCGGAGAAGCTCCTGGTGTTAGAAAACACATGGTGGTGCCAGCAAATCCACACTATAACAGGTCATATTTTACATTCTAACAAACACCTTCAACTGTATCATTTTAAAATGTTATCATACTTTCTCAAATACACTTCTGGACTCCTTCTTGCATACACAACAGTATTTATACACACTACCATTTGGGGCATAAGGGATAATTAGTTACACAAAGCCATACTTTGTGTACCTAACCCATAATATACAACAAAAAACTCACTACGGTAACGTTTGATGAGATAAAATAACTGCATTGCAAGAATATGACTGCATAAGAAATATTTAACCGGTGTGAGTGCGCAGACGTATATTAGGAGATGTAATAGTGTGTGTTTAGTTTGTTTAAAATGTAGTAAGTTAAAAAACAACAACAACAACACACTAGATGATCTGCGCACATTTTGGATGCAGATTTGCGCACCCGGTGCGTAAAAACGCGTTTCTGCTCCAACTCCTGCAGCTGTTGTGAGCAGACGAGCGTCAGGTCACTGCGCCAGACTATTTTTACAGCGCAGACCCTTCATCCTCTTACCGTACCTTTGAGCTGCGGTAGCGGGGAAAGCTCCACCGGAGCGCTCTGGGTCCGGTACTGAGACGAGCCCTGGGATTTCCTCTGCTTCTGGGCCTTCCTCATGGACTTTCTGGTGAAGCCGTCCACTTTTTCGGATGCGGAGATGGCCGACATCTTTGACGGATGATCGGGCGAAGACTTCGAACAAAGTAGCCCCCTGGGTTCAGTTGAAAGGGTTCCTCTTCTGTTGCATCCGAACCGAAACGACGGAGCCGAATCTTACTCTACGTTATCCAACATGGTCGCTCGGCGTGAAGGTGAGACTTGCCAAAAAACTGCATCAGCAGGACAACTTGTCTTCTTCAAAAACACGAAGCAAAAAACTCACGACATTGCCCGCAGTGTAACACAGCTACCAACATGAGTACATGAAGAGTTAGGCTCCTAAATTTCTACTGTTTTTCGTCTCGTTTTTGCGCCTACCTGTTGCCAAAACGTCTCAAGACATGAACGCAACAAACTAGCAAAGTCCTGCGCCGATGCTGCCAAGCTAATGTCCCCAGCTAGCTAGCTAAAATTAGCTAACGCTGATGTTTGTCCGCATCGCTGCTCAGGAATAAAGTTACTAAATGTAGTTCTTCGATTAAATCCATGTAGTTCTTCGTAAAAAAAAGAAAATAATACAAATTCCGAGTGTCCAAGCAGGATTTTTTTTCTCTCCCCCCCCCCGATCCTAGTGAGACATCCGCTGAGAAAGACTCCGATCGATGAAGTTCAATGACGCGGAGAATAAACTCATTTAAAGTTGTTCAGAATCGAGTGATTAGCGTTAAGCTAGGCTAGTCGGTGAACACGGAACGATACCGTGGTTGTCGCGACCGCTACAAACATCGAGTATTCCTTAAATATCATAAGTTACTGGATGTGCTCCGTACGCGGCCGTGAAAATACTCCCAGCGCAGCCGCTCAGTCGCTGTCTGCCGGCCTGCCTGCTCGGTGGACCGCAGAGACTGACAGCGGTGCGTCACTGGAGTGACGTCGCATTGGACCAATCAGATGCGGAGGCTCAGAACTAAGAAACTTTTTTGACCAATTACGTCGCGGGGAAGGCGGGCTTTGACCATGTGACATGTGAAAACAAATACGTGACGTTGTACACTTGAATGAGGAGTGGCAGATGTAGATGTTAATCACAAGACATGTAGGGAGTGAAATTAACCCCCATGAAGCTGTAGTTAAATGTAAGTATTAAATTAAATCCTAAGGGTTTCCTGTCATTATTATGTCAAGGAATTTTGTTTTATCTGCCCTGAATTAAAGAAAACACTTATTACAGAAAACGGGTTAAGAATCTGATCTACATATTCAAGTTAAAACCACCTCAGAGTTGAGAAATCGAGTTTACAGATTGCCTCATCCCACAGGACTTACACAAATTGAAGAAGTTTCAACCAAGATGCATTTCATTTGCAGATTTTGCTCCTTTTTTTCTTTCCCGGGTGCCTTTCAGACAAAATCCAAATCTACAATGGTTCTTTCTAACCACTGAAATAAACAAATAAAGTACCGATCACTCTGTTATTATGCAGTCAATAACATGGCACATGCATTTAAATCCATGTTCAATTTAATAAAAGCTGACCACAGCAAATTGTCAATTAAATATTAAGGAATCAAACAAACATGGGTTGCTTTGTACATATCAACAACTAAAGCCTGTGCTCAAGACACATTTTGCAGAACTTTGTGTGCAACATTAAAGTCAAGTGTCAAAACCTATGCATGAAAAAAAAGCCACAAAGAGGTGAAGCAAGACGATGAAGTGAAGTTCATAAAACGTCTCAACGGTGCAATTTGTTAAACAGAATTTAAACCAGGGGACAGATGTTTTTCTCTGCGCTTGAAGGTTAACATCCTGCCTGTGACGTTTGGTGCACAGTTCCAAAAAACCGCATACGAAGCAAAAGAAAAACAGATGACCCAATTAAAACCAAACAGCATCACGGAACCATCAGAAAAAAAAAATCAGACTCCAGGCTGCTCAGTTCGTTTTGCTCGTGTCGTCAGAGTTCCTTGAGGCTTTGTTTGGGAGTTTAGGTTAAAAAAAATCTCTATTTAGAGATTTTTTTTTTAAAAAAACAGGAGCACATCTGGTCACTCCAGAGGCCTCCTTGTGAAATAGGTGGAGATTTTCTTCATGGTTCGTGGTGAGCGGACGGTCTGAAAAACAAGAAACAACAAACAAGGTCAACTAATATTCATCTTAATAGCTGGAAAGCCTTCCCGAGCATTGATGAAGGCTTCAAATACCAAATATACCAAATATACTGCAATTTCATCTGTGCTGTATGTCGTGCATATATGGTACATTTGACAATAAAGCTGACTTTGACTTGATATACCCATTTAGTGGATATTTCTATTAGCAGGCAGCTATTCTATCCTGTATATCACACTTCAACTAACAGATATAATAATGGAACTGAGCATCTAATGAATACATCTGAAATGTATATTTTCCCCCCGTGACACTTCTTCACGAAATTGGTGGCCACGTTTCAATCTGTAATGATCGCCCCTTTAGTCTGGCGCCCTCTGCCGGTGGAAGGACCGCACGTCCGCTGATCGCCACTACAATCCAGCAGATGTGACATCCACCCTTCACCAGGAAATAAGGAAATAAATCTTCCGACTAAAATTTCAAATAAGAAGCTTCTTAAAAAGAACATTCAACCTGAGCAGACATTTTTATGATGAACACCACACTATACCTCCCATAGAGGAACAGTATAATACCTGAGAAACGTCTGATTCTCAAGCTCACCTGTGAAGCTGGCGTCTTGCTGTCTTGTTTCTTGGAGGAACTGGGGTTTCTGGGACTTCCTGGTCCTTTCCTCATCTGTTGGCTCATCGCTGACAACCAGTTCATTCCTCTGGGGGAACAATTCTCCTTCCCAACCTGCTTTGGTGAGGTTAGCTTGCCATCCTCAGGATGACAGTCTGTTTGCACCTGGCTATCTTGAGCGGGGCAGCAGACTCCAGTTTGCGTCCGACCTCTCTTTGCAGTTGGGTAGAGTTCAGCAACGCCTTCGCAGTCTCCTTCTGCTTCACAACTTGGAGACGCGCCGTCGCCGGTCTCCAGCCTCCGTTTGGCCCGTCGCTCTGAGGGGGAGGTGCTCTGGGGACATGGGCCGAGGACGCAAGGAGACGAGAGGCTGACCTGAGCGGGTGATAACCACTGTTTGATAGAAGACGGGGTTTTTCGGCGGACGGTAGCGGCCTTAGCGCCCCGAGACGGGCCAGGTGAGGCAGTGCTGGAGGGCAGAGGCAACGCAGCCCCACTGGGGGCGCAGGCAGCGACTTGGGGCGACAATAGGCCACCGAGACTCTTTGTCCGCTGGGTCTTAGCAGGGGTCGTTTCAGTTCTGATGTCAGCCTCTGAAAAAAATCAAAAGTTCTCATTAGTTCAGATGTTACATTCAGGGGCGGGATGGCAGCGATTCATGACGAGTTTATGAAGGTAATAGTCAGAGGTTGCACTGCTTACTTGAGGGGGACTTGGGGCGGGCCCAGCCTACCAGGTTGGCTCCTCCCACTGAACATTGTGCTTCATCCGTTTCCCGGCGAAGCCTCCAGACCCTCACCGTGTGATCGTCAGAGCAGGAAGCAATCTGCCGACAGAGCAGCGCAGATTTTACCAAACTTCTCTCATCACTTCTTTAAAACAGGACGAGATGCTCACGGCTGTTATCAGAGGTTTGTGTTTGGAAGAACTTAAAAGAAACTGCTGGTTCACCTTCGTGAAATCTGTCGGGCACCACACGACGGACGTCACTTCCTCGCTGTGGCCTTGGAGCAGCGTCGCAGGATGCTTCGGGTCGGAAATCTGAAACGTAATCATTCTATATGAAAGTGCGTTCACCGGAGCGCAAACGGAACGCGTCAACGGTCCTTTTAAACGTAATTATTTGGAAAAATTCCAACACATTTCAGCAAAATAAAACAGAAATCAAACCTTCCAGATGTGTGTGTGATTGTCGCTGGAGCCGCTGGCCAGGAACTGGTCGTCCGGGCTGATGGTGGACTTTACATAAAAGGAGGAGTTCTGATGGCCGCTGAAAACCGCCACTGTGGAGGAAAATGAAATAAAATAGATAAATGACCGACACAATGGTTGAATTTTTTTTCATTTCTCTATGTTTTTGCTGGGTTCTTCTCCTCCTCCTCCTCCTCCAAGGTGCATCTGCTCACCTGGAGTCGTTTTTATCCCGCTGACGTTGAACATGTAGATGCTGTCATCAGTGCAGTTACAGAAGACGTTGGATCTCGTGGAGTCCAGAACAAGACCGGAATATCCTGCAGCAAATAAACGCACAGCAACCGGTCAGGTGACTCTGCTCGTCTTCTTTTCAGGTAAAGGTGATGAAGGTCCAGCTTTGAGCGGAACTCACCCAGTCTCATGCGCATGCACGACCCCGGATATGGGTACGTCTGCAGGGGAGCGGGACTCTGACGGTGGGCGCTGTAGTTCTTCCTCAGATCCCACATCTTTATGACTCTGGTTGAACCAAATCAAATGTATTCATGCAAATGTTTTTGCTTGAAGCTGCTTAGCTGTAGGTTAGAGAAGGGTAACAGCGTTTCTTACCCATCGACGGCCCCCGCGGAGATGAGGGTGTGCTGATCCTGAAATAAAACCACCGTAACGCTCTGCTGGGTGTCCTGTAAGAGTCAAGAGACACCAAGGGATCAGCTTTCTATCTGAACAGCGAGTTTCACTTAAGAAGAGTTGGTTGCTGAGGAGACTCACCACGCCTGGAGCCATCCCACGAGCGCTGCTCCGCTTCTTCTTCACCTTGGCCAAGGGGTTTGTCTCCGATTTGTTGTGGGCGCCGCTGATCTGCTTCACCTGTCTGTAGAAACCATCTGGGAGGAAGACACATGGAATCATAAAGTTTAACAGGTTATCGATCAGACAAATAGGTCTTACTGGAATAGGATTATAATCTTCCCATCGTACTTCTGTGTCAAGTTTCATTCTTCATAATAAAACATTCTTGCATTAGTAATTGGATTAGATTCAAACAATACTCTAGGCAGGAAACAAAGAAGATTAAACCACAAATTTAAATTAATGGTCAAAAAATGTCAGGATCATGAGGGCACTTTTAACAAAATCAAATATTACACAACAAGACTTTTGCAATCCTTTTTTTATATTTAATACCTTTCTTGCTGCACCTGGTGTCCCAGACCATAATATTTCCATCTCTACCCCCAGTACAGAACACAGCTGGAAAACAGGAGACAATGCATCATTAACACAAAAGATATCTTATATTTGAATGCAGTTTCTCTTGTCATGCATATCAATGAGGTTGTTTTCCTTAGCAGTAGCATAAACGCAGATCAATCCTCCATAAATAAACCATCAGCTGTGTGTCTGCTTGTGTGTTGAGAAAGGAAACGCGGAACCTCATTCAGTCAGCATACCTTTCTCATTTGGAGTGAATGAAACAGATTTGAGGCTGCAGAGGTGACCCTTAAAGCTGCCCAACATCTCTCCTGACTTCACGTCCCACAGCCTGGCCATCTGATCGCCGGCAGCTGTCACCTGAGAGCAGAAAGATGGGTCCATTTCTACAAGGAGCTTTAAATACTTTGATATGAATGGGAAGCTAAATGTGAAGCTTCTGCCAACCATTGGACGCAATGATGCTCCAATACTGTACTTACTAACTGAGCCTCTCCAGGTACCCAGGCTATATCAAAGACTGCATTCTCATGAGCCAGCCATTCTGTGGAAATGCACCCACTGTTACCAACACATACTTCCTGATAACCACTGTGAAAATGAATTCCCGTGCTGACCTTTAAGAAGAACTTTTTCCCGGCTCTCTGTGTTGTAGATCCGAACAATTCCTTCCTCATTAGCCGCGGCAAGGATATTCCGAAGCTCCCCGGCTGAAGAGACGAGACACAAAAGTGAGAGGCATAAATAACAGCTCAAGATCATGTGATTTACTATTCATATTCTGTCTGTGTGGGTTACCAGGGGAGAAAGCCAAGCCAAACGGAGGCACGGAGTCACCCAGGTTGCCGTAGGAGATGTGTTCATCATGTCGGATACACTGGTAGCCCTCCAGCAGGGAGCTCAGGGGGTATCTGGGCCAGGGATCTGCAGGAAGGATGGGATAGATCAAATACAAACACTGCTTCAGAACTATTTTGAGACACTGATCATGAAATATTTACAATCTGACATTAATAAATTTAACTAGAGCAAAAGCATTTTCCTTCCTACTCAACATCAAATTAATCTTCATGAAAGTCATGCTACCTTCATTTTTTACATACTAGGTATTCATGTTTGACTGACCAAACATCAAACACCGAGGAGCACGCTGCGTTTCAGAATTAACAAAGTTGTGATCAGTTAAATTCCAGTGCTATAGCAACAGATATATATCCGACTGTAAACTGTCGCGTAGAGATTTAAGCTACAGCTGCGAGTATAAATCAGGATTGTAAGTCTACATCATGCTTGTGGTTGAGGTAGCGCAGGTTAGCCTGTAGCATTGAAAAGAGCACACCAAACACAACACTCATGTTCTGAAACATCAATTCTCTCACCGTTTTGTCTTCGTCTGCCCAATCCTCTGTCGACAATTGAGCGGAAAAGCATCCTTTCACTCTGGTAAAAGACGACCTGATATTTTTTTGTATTATTCAGATATTTGTCCGATCGTTGGCCGATGATCTGTTCCCGTTTCGTAGCTGCAGTTCTTTCCCGCGAACAGATCTCCTCATTACAAAGACTGAATCCCCCGCTAAACTTGCGTTACAAACGACTATTGGTTGGAGAGCCGCTTCCTCTCAGCGTGACATCACATCCGCTTTCCTCGAGCCGACCGCCCTCTTTATTTTTCATAATAATTTTGCTGAATCTTACGGATAAAAGAGCAAATAAATTGTACGGATTTAAACCACTACATCCACTTATTTGACCTAACATTACAGACTCAGAACTGACATATGTTACCAAATAATTTACTATTTGAAATATTTGATCGGTGCAGCGAATAAATACTAATAGATTCAACTTTGAATTGAACATTGAGTGATTTATTTTGAAAACCAAACCATAAACCGGAACTAAAAGTGAATTAATTTCCGGTTTGAGTTCGATTTTGCGTATCAAAATGTTAGCAGCTCGTTTTCTCTAACTAACAATATTTATTTGATAATGTCGCTTTCTACTGCACGTTCATTCCTATCAGAAGCTTGTTATGGCGAACAAGAGCTGGACGCTAATTCCGCTCTCATGGAGCTGGACAAAGGTGCGTTGTGTGGCTTGCTAAAGGTTAGCATTGTGTGACGTGAGGTTGATAGGAGACGTTCGTTGTTGTTTTTGTTGTGATCAATGGCGTCGCTTCAATTCCAGGGTTGCGATCGGGGAAGCTTGGAGAGCAATGCGAAGCTGTGGTGCTGTTCCCCAAACTCTTCCAGAAGTACCCGTTCCCCATCCTCATCAATTCTGCATTTCTGAAACTAGCTGACATCTTCAGACTTGGGTATATTTGCTTTATAGATCTGGATTAAGTTGATAGTTCAGATCGATCACTGTGATCATATCTAAATGTGTGGGATCGATTTTGTTAAAAAAAAAAAATCCAATTATGAATAAAATAAAAGATAAAAATAGTTAAGTCACATCAAATAAAAACTACAGAAATATGCAAGTAGCAACGAATTGCAAAAACGAGCCAAGTTCTGTTTAACCTTAAATTATTAATATTCTAAACATTTTCTAGAATAAAAGTCTGTGTGTGATCAGAGAACTTTCAGAACAGTTTGCAGAATCTTTTTCTCTGATTTCAGGAACAACTTCTTGCGTCTCTGTGTGCTCAAAGTAACCCAACAGAGTGAGAAGCATCTGGAAAAGATCATCAATGTGGACGAATTTGTCAAAAGGGTGTTTTCAGTCATCCATAGCAATGACCCTGTGGCCAGAGCCATCACTCTGAGGTAATTAATCAATAATGTAGTCAGTCTAACAATAAAGAAATTCATGTTAAGCAAATTAATGAGTAATTCTTGCCAGTCTCCCTGTCTCCAGGTTTCTAAAACCTAAAACTATTTCTTTGTTGTTCCTTCTATTCAGGATGCTTGGAAGTCTAGCCTCCATCATCCCAGAGAGGAAGAATGCCCACCACAGCATTCGCCAAAGTCTGGATTCCCATGACAACGTAGAAGTGGAAGCTGCTATATTTGCATCCGCGAGTTTCTCAGCGCAATCAAAGTAAGGCAAACATCTGTTTCATCTGTTTACGTGTAGATATAAATGGACTGGGTTGTGGATGATGACAATTTGTTTTATCAATTGATTTTTCAGAGATTTTGCTGCAGGGATTTGTAACAAAGTCAGTGAGATGATTCAAGGTAAATCCTCTGTTCTGAGCTGGGATGTGTGTTGTTCTGGTTGGAGTTTCACCTCCTTCCATCTCCTTCTCTCCAGGTTTAGACACTCCGGTGGAACTGAAGCTGAAGTTGATCCCGATGCTTCAGCACATGCATCACGACGCCAGCTTGGCCTCCAGCAGCAGAGAGCTCCTGCAGCACTTGGTCAACTCGTACCCCTCCACCCCCATGGTCATCGTCACCCTGCACACCTTTACCCAGCTGGCTGCCTCCTCCCTCATCGATATTCCAAAGCAGGTAGGACTGTAACACAGCTGTAACCTGAATTACCATCTATGGATCCACCTCCTCAACCAGATGGACGTGACATTTCAAGAATATCTTAATGACTTCTTTCTGGTTTGAATTCCTGTTTGAGCAGCTTCAGCTCCTCCTGCAGTACCTGAGGGATGACCCCAGAAAAGCTGTGAAGAGGCTGGCGATCAGCGACCTGAAGCTCCTGGCTAAAAAGGCTCCTCACCTCTGGATCAGAGAGAACACTCAGGTAGGCTCAGGCGTCATCGGTTGCACTGCAGGATGGTTTTCTATGTTATTTGACAGTCTGAATGTTTTCTTCTCTGCAGACGCTCTGTGAATGCGCCCTGTCCAGCCCTTATAGCAGTTTGAAGCTGGGGATGCTGGCCGTCCTCTCCACCCTCTCCGGAACAATCGCACTCAAGCAGTACTTCAGTAACACAGCAGGTTGTGTCCACGTATAAATCGTTCTCCATCACAAAGACAATCTATTTACTGTTTATCTGAAGTGTCATTTGAACAGGAACTGATCTTTGTTCCTCTCACACGTTCTTCCCAGGTTGTTCTTCGGTCCCCCCGCGCCTCACTGACCTGGTTAAACTGGCACAAGAATGCTGTTACCATAGCAACCTGGCAGTGGCTGCTCACGGGGTCATAGTGCTCTCCAACATTTCTATTTCCTGTCCAGAAAAAGGTTGGTTTTATCAGGTCACGGCCAGTTTATTGTTTTCTGTTGTTTTACTCGTTGAAACAACTCAGATCCATCCCACTGATGTTCGCTCAGTGCAGCCGGGCTGAAGGTGTGTGTTTTGTCATCAGATATCGTACAGCTGGAGCAGGACACAGTTTTAGCAGTGGAGTCCCTTCTGATGCTTTGCAGTCAGGACAGCAGCCCCGGTGCTCAGGCCACACTCAAAGTAAGACGTTATAACCACAAGATGAGGAGGGCATCCATCACAGAAACTTTACACAATATATTATATGATTGATAACTTAAGTTTTGTTGTTTAACATTTAAACTAATTTTAAGTTTATGCTTCTTCTGTCAAATAAAAAGAATTTTCAGAACAATGTGGGGAAACTTGACATTTTATCTCACATCAAAGTTTCACATCTCAAATTACATCCAGCTTTTCTTGTTGAGGTCAAGAGAAACGAAGTTGTGTTTTGTCTTCTTCGTAATCATCTTAAGTCACCATTTAAATGTAAAATTTTCAAAGTGGAAGTCATTTACGATTCTTTTCTTTTGAGACTCACAATGATCACAAAACTTTTGCTTTGTTTGTGTCGTCTGATACTGAATTAATGACGAGTGTAGTTTCATATAATAAATCAAATACGTTTCATTTCATAATATCAGGTCTCATTCCCCCCTGGATCATTTTCAGGGTCGCAAATTATTTAACCCCCATCCTTCATTTTGTGTCACCTCCAGACCGCCCTCACCTCATTGGTTAAACTGCTGAAAAGTCGTCCCTATCTCAGCCAATCGGCCGTGGAGTTCCTGCTCGGCCAGCTCCACCTATCCTGCGACTGCTCCCGCGTCCTCATGTGTCACGCTCTGGCAGCCATCGCCACCCATCTGCCCGTGTTGGGCGAAGGCATGCTGGGAGATCTGGTGGACCTCTACAGAGTGGCCAGTCACTCCTCGACAGACAAGCAGCAAGAGCTTCTGGTGAGAATCAGATGTCCTCCACTGCTTAATCTGTGAATGAAAATTCCTGCTGCACTTGAATGCATCTTTTACGATTTAAGCGTAAGAGACATTCGTGGACACACACGGATTGTTTCGCTGTTGCACATCTCTGATCCTGGCTTCAAACTTTCGGATTCTCTCGCCGTGATTGCTGCAGGTTTCCTTGGCAACGGTTATTTTTGTCGCCAGCCAGTCGTCTCTGTCCGCTGAGGTGAAGACTGTCATCAAACAGCAGCTGGAGCTGGTTGCTAACGGCTGGACGGTGTACCGCATCGCGCGTCAGGCCTCACGCATGGTGAGTCATGTGTTAATCAGTGGTTTTAGAATAACATGAACAAAACTCATAACTAGACCAAAGAAAATAAACAGGAGTTATTCCCTGAAACAGTTCAAGGTCTTCTGTAATAACCGTAATGACTAGAAGAGCCTTGGATGAAGCGCATTCCTCATTAAACCAAACAAATTCAAATCATTAACCTGATCTCACTGGTTTCATGAGAATCGGTCAAGCAGTTTGTGGATATATTATAATATTATGGGATCTCCACCACATTGGTACAAGCGGACATCTGCAGAAGCATCTGTTTGAATTAAAAAGCGACCGTTTGTCGCTGATCTGCAGGGCTGCCACGAGTTCTCCAGCGAGCTCTACCAGAGCCTGCGGACCCGGGTGGCGTCGGAACATTTCTACTTCTGGCTCAACAGCCTGAAAGAGTTTTCCCAGGCGGAGCAGTATCTGAGCCACGTGGACGACGGCGACTTCAGCGGAGCCATGACCGCCATCGCCGAAGCCCTGCGCTCCTACCAGAAGGGCATCGCTTCCCTCACGGTCAGTTGGCTAAACCGTGTGACTTTAAATCTGACGTAGTCGGTCAGCGGCGCTCGCTGACTGGGTGACACATGCTTCCAGGTGGCAGGTAAACACTGAGGTATGCAGAGATTACGACCTCGCATTCCTCGTCTCGCAACGTTTGTTGACATGTTTGAACCTGAGCGCTCGCCTCAGACGGGGTTTAGCTTTTCATTTAGAGGTCGCAGCGAATACCGCAGCTTAAAAACGAGGTATAGAAGCATTTTCAAATCATTTTTGGATTTTAAGACAGCTTGAAAAGTAAAAACATCATTGAATATCACCATTGAGGGCAGGTGGATATTTATTTCTGCTGCTGATAGACTGAAAAGTCTCAAAATCAAAGCTGATTTTGCAGCATCACTGAACTCTCCTGACGCCCGACAGTTTCTTGCTAGACCCCTTCTTTGCTGTGACTTTACTGTCTTGTTTATGCGCTGTTGTTTTACCATTCCCTGCTCCCAGGCTGCCAGCACCCCTCTGAGCCCGCTGACATTCCAGTGCGACTTCATTAAGCTGCGGATCGACACCCTGCAGGCCCTGTCGCAGCTCATCTGCACCTGCAACAGCTTGAAAACCAGCCCCCCTCCCGCCATCGCAACCACCATCGCCCTCTCGTCAGGCAACGACCTGCAGCGGTGCGGCCGAATCGCCATGCAGGTAAATGTCCTTTGGTGCATTTTTTTATTGGGGCATCAATGGGGCTGGAGATCAAAATGACGACACGGATGTGAACTGAGAAAACTGTCTCCACCTCCACTTCAGCGTCCAGCAGGAGTTTATGTATCCATGACGACTAATCCGCTCTGACGTTGCTGACGTTCTTCATCTTTTTCAGATGAAATTCTGCATGGACGAGTTCAGAAGTCTCGCCACCCGCTACGCCGACCTACACCAGTCCTCCTTCGACGCCGATTACGCCGCCCTTCGCAACGTGGAGCTGTATCCTCCAACCGAACCTCGAGCGCTGCTGCTGCTCTTTTGTCTTCTTAACGACGCCGGTTTCTCCGCTGTAGCGCCGTCTCGCTTTAAAGTTTTCTCTTTAACTGTCCTCTCAGACAACAACAGAGCTGTTTGCTTGTCTCTCATATAATCGAGGCGCTGATCCTGAACCCGCAGGGAGCCAGGTGAGAGCTACGCCGCTGCACAGAGGTGGAATCAACGAGATTTGGTTTTAATCCTGTGTCATTTATGACATCCTGAGAAGACAGATTCACAATTAATTCATTTTTATGCTTCTTCTTTGACACATTCTGGCAGTAAAGAGTGAGGGAATGGACTCTAATCATGCTTTACTGCAGGATTGTACACAGATATAAAGCGACAGTAATGAAAATAAATGCACCCAATTTAATTTCCAGCATGTTTTTTTTTATTTGTTTTCTGATGAAAGGGTTTTACCGTAACACACATCCCTAAAGGCGTCTTCCTGGCAGACGTTTAACTGTGACAGATTGTCTCTATAATCTAGTTTTCAGGACTATGGGAACCTGGGATCTGTCCAGACGGAGAGCGAGTACGAGCGACGGATGATGTCTGTCTTCTCTCGCGTGTTGGAGGAGGTGGAGGGCCTCAGCAAGAAGCACACACCGGTTTCGTTCCTGGTGAAGTTGACGCCTCGGGATTGCACAGTTTGCATATGCGCGACTATCTTTACTCACAATGTAGCTGCAGGGTGTCCAGATTTGTGAAATGCAAATATCAGACTGTGAGTTTGTTCTACTGCTACACCATTTTTTTTTATTGCGACTGGAGGCATTTAAGTTTTTTTGTGGATGTCTCTTTGTCCCATTCCTTTAGAATGTGATTCCTTCAGGAGTGAATTTCATCAGGGATGTTAACTTGGAACAGATATGAACTGATCAGAGTTTGCTTTATGTTTCTGAAATGAAAAAACTGAAATGCCATATCGTCTAAATGTCTCACATTCACATAATATCACCACAACGAGACATCATGTTGTGCTTAAATACATCTCTAACTGTTATTACATGTATTAACGTACAATATAGAAAGACGAAATGGTGACAAAAATGTTATTATTGTGTCTGTATTTGTGTAGAATGTAAAAAGTTTGAAATCCTATTGCTTTGTGTTTGTTGTTGCAGCACACAGATTGTCTCTGTGCTGCTGTCATAGCTTTGCTCAAGGTCCCGCTGTCTTTCCAGAGGTATTTCTTCCAAAAGCTCCAGTCAACAAGCATAAAGGTACAGTCATTCGGTCTATTCTTGGTGGTTTGCATACAGTGACATCTGTTCTGATCCGTCTACGTGTGTGACGTCATCCTTCAGCTCGCCCTCTCTCCTTCCCCACGAACTCCGAGCGAACCCATCCCAGTGCAGAACACTCAGCAGCTGACCCTGAAGGTGGAGGGGGTGGTGCAGCACGGTTCCACTCCTGGACTCTTCAGGAAGATTCAGTCCGTCTGCCTTAACGTCACCTCAGTTCTTCAGACTAAGGCAGGGTCTGAATTTAAGGTAATTAGCATGTGCTGCATCCTTTATTTACTCACAGATCACACAACTTCTTGCATTAATGATTGAACTTTGGGTGTGTTTCTGCTCCATTGATGATAACACTCCCAATTCATCTAATTTTTATTTATTTATTTTTCCTTTTTAGATTCCTCTCGACGGCAAAACCAATGAGATCGAGCAGCGGGTAGAACCCCACAATGACTACTTTAGCACGCAGTTCTTGCTCAATTTCTCCATCTTGGGCACTCACAGTGTCACCGTAGAGGCCTCCGTTGTGGATGAGAGCGGTATCGAGTGGAAGACCGGGCCCAAGACAACGGTGTCTGTCAAATCCTTGGAGGATCCATACTCCCAGCAGCTTCGCCATCAGCTGCAGCAAGGTGGAGCGCAGCCTGCTCCACAGAGGGGCGCGTACTCTCGCTTCTAGCAAATGTACTCCCAGTGATTTGTGAAAAACGGAAGACCTTGAGGTTTTTTTTTTTTTTTTGTAGAAACTTAAATGTATACATATTTTACTCAATGAATAAAAATGCAGATTTCCTTTCCGTGCTGCACATTGAATTTATATTTTTTAAATAGCAGTGACTTAAGGTATAAAGGAGGAAAGACGTCGTTAAGATGGTGATGATGAATTTTTTCAGTGTGAGGGACAGCCATCAAAAGCAAAAGTGCTTTAAATTCCCTGATCACATTAATTTAATGTTTTTTCACTGATGCAGTAACCTTCAAGGTAATCTAGTGCTCAATGTTCTTTGTGTTTGAAGTGTAATGACGTCATAGTCCACCAGGGGGCAGAGCATGGTCATAATGTTAACATTTTCCCAAAGAGCACGAAAACCTGTCAATTTAACTTGTCCGACTTTTCGACTTTTCTATTCAGACTTCAGATAACACCGAATGCTGCTAAACCAAAACATAATGTTCATAAGTCTCAATTTTAACTTTTTATTCAATTCTAACATGATTAACATTGACAATCAAGCTCACACCGTTTCAAGATAAAAACTGAACCCAACACATCAACCTTCAATAAATCACGCACCCATAGTGATGGCGTCAACAGAAAATAGCGGATGTCGAGTACACACGGTTTAGTACAATTTGAAAATCATATTTTGTTAATAGGCGGTGAGACCACAAGCACTTGATAAGAGTCTGCGCACTTAATGGCTGGAATATGTCGTTCGGTGGAAGTGAGAGAGCGTCAAGTAACGGAATTGAACCTTTTAATTCTCCATCTGGTTTTCAAAATAAAAGTTTTGGTTAACGATCTAGTTCACACTACTGTGTTTGAAAGGTATTAAAAATGGCATCCACCCTGATAGTTATTGGAAATTATACGTACAGCAAATAATTTAAAGTCCTGCCTTGTGTCGAATTTTATCCACACACGGTTACCGCTTTTATTGTGAAAGTACACATGAATCACATCCGTTTCTATGGCTTGTTTGTGCGTACCTTGACGCTGTATGGGTCCGGTTCTCGAGAAAGATAACGGGTCCAGCCAACCCAGAAACGAAAAAAATCGCCTTCCTCCGTATTTTATTTGCTTATGTGAATTACAGTGTTCGCGTCGACTGTCTGACTATCTGTTCTCACCTCGGGCCCGGCTATAACCGCGTCCGTAATCGTTAATGGGAACTCGGTAGCTAGCGTTAGCCAACTTGATGATGATGGTGCATCAGTGGAATTATCCCGGTATCTCTGACTGAGATGGAGCCAGCGATACTCAAGTGGAGTTGCTCGCTAGCCAGCCAGCTAGCGAGCTAACGATGCCCGGCGGGATTCACCGTTCTGGAGCAACCCCGAAAAACATTAGCTAAATGGGCACAGTTGCCGTTTTATCGCACGGGGTTTGTTATAACATTTCCACACATTTCCATACTATCCTAAGATTTGATAAAGACCGGCCATGTCAACTATTATTAAAAAAAAAAAATGCTAACCTAACCATATAGGTTAGCTACACGTGACACCGTTTATCTTTCATTATCTACATTTACTTTCATCTCCTGGTCGTTCTTTGATGCTTCAAAGACAATAATCGGGTGAGTTAATCGGATTCTTTATTTTAATTACAGAGACCGAACATAGGCTGGATGAGGCACGCGACCGTTGCGCTGAGCGCGAGCCTCCCGACAGCCGCCGTCCGACTTAGCGGTCGGTAATGTTCCGCGAAACGCTTCCATGTACGAGCGTCTTAACTTCTTCCGTTGTTGGTGTGAGTTGCGTTTGTTCTTAACGTCAAATCGCGCCGGCTGTCAAAAGTCGGAACGGGTTTTATTTTCTGTCTTTTAATGCTAACGCCGCGCTAGCTAGCATACTTTGAAGTACCCGAGCACGTCTCGTGCGTGTAGTCCTTTTATGGTCCTGTTTATGCATGTATTACAGATAAGGCTAACGCGGCTAGCTAGCAGGATGTCACGATGTTTGTGTAGCTAGAGCTCAGCCCCGTCTTTGGAGTAAGGTCAATGTGTGTCTCCTGTAGTCAGACCGGACAAGCCGGGATGCTAACCGCTGCTGTCCCTCTGTTCCAGACGGGGTGTATCAGGATGGCACAGCTCCTGGACGGGGCCGGCAAACTGGGCTGGGTTCTGCTCAAGGCTGTGTTCCGTTTTGTGTTCATGTTCCTCAACAACTGTGTGGCCATCCCGTCCTACTGCTTGTACCTGCTGCTCCTCCAGCCGCTGAGAATATGGGACAGCGCAACTTTCTGGCACATTGAGGGAATTATGTTTAAATGGTTGTTGGCTATGGTGTCTTCATGGGGCTGGATTGCAGGTTATACAGGTAAGATTTTTTGATCTACGCTCTTATCTGTAGTTCCGTGTGTAGTTTTTCCTGCAGAGATAGGAGATGAATCCAATACCACTGAGTTTTCTTGCTTTATTCCTTTGTTTTTGATGCTTACAGATAAACTCCAGCTTCAATGAAAAATACTTGCAGTGATGCTTAGACAAGGGACTTGCTGACAATTGCAAATGCCATAAATCCGGAAGAACTCTTGTGGATTTGCTGCACAATAAAACAGTTGTAAAGCTACTTTCTAAAACAACACATCAATACACTCTAAATTAAAATGTGCACAACTTCTGTTTATATAACAGACTATAACTCTTTTTCACGCAAATCACATGTATGTATTTTTCATATATTCTTATGTTTAGTACAAACACAGTTTGTTATGCACCATTTGTTGCACTGTCTTCTGTTAAATGGAAGTACAGTAAGTGAGTAATGGTCAATTTTCTTTTGAGTTTTAACCTCTCTGATTATGATGACCATAGATGGAATTTCACAGACAGAAATAAGTGTGGGCAGAATCCATCATAAAGAAACTAATTGTGAGCCTGATTACTTGAAGCTTGCCACAACAATTATTCTAGATAATAGTGTTTGGAAGATACAAGAAGAGCTACTGGATACGCTAAGTGTTTTTTGGTTCCTCTTAACTGGCTGGTTGAGTATGTTGAAGTGATTCAGGCAGTCACTGGTGTTTGGTTGCACAGAGCTCCGAGCAAACTGCTTGCAAACTGCTAAGTGGTCAATGTCGGGAGCAACATGGCGCACTGATGAATAATGTAAAACTTTCGGCCTATGGAACACCTGGTCTTATGTTGAGCAGTAGCTGTTACACACCTTGACTGACAGTGTTTGGAATAGAGATACCTTACAGTCACAGTAGGCACCTTAAAATCAAGGCAATGTACTCTGCGCTGTATTTAACTAAACTGGAAGGGTGCATAATAATGAAAGTAAAAGTGACTGCGTGTGAAACCGATCCATTTTTAATACACAAAATAGAAACCCAACATTTTCAAAGCAGACATGCTACTTATTCAGTCAAAACCTGAATTGAACTAATTTGACCTTTTCTGCAACCAACGGTGAGATATAAGCCCGCTTTTTCATTTCACACATCACTTCATGGCAGCAGAACTGATGACTTATTTGAAAAGGATGGCTGAATGAGGAATGAATGAAAGCGCTTAAACATTTTCTCTAGACTTAAATATATGTGTTTGTCATTATACAGTTGGTCTTGCTGTACTGTATGTAATAATCTCAGCTGTAATGTAGCCTGATCGCTCACCAAGCACCATCGGTCTGATTAAAACATCCTCTGTTACGTCTGTATACTTCTGCTCACACATGCCAAGTGTTAAATCTTTGGTATTGCCATTTGGCATATATGGGTCAGCTCAGGAGGATGAATTGTGCGAATGTTGTGAGACACTGGCCACGTCACAAAAATGTGTGTGAATAGTCTGACAAGGTGGAAAATGTCAGTAGTAAATTGTGATGAAACAGCAAACACTGGCGATGTAAATATAGTGTCAGTATTTGTGGAGGCGTCGTCATTCAGGGGCAACAGCCGGTGATGTGTGAGCATCGGCGTTGTGACCCACATTCAAGGACATTTAGATAAGGCATTTTGAGTTGATCAGTACTGTTACCTTTCCTTCACAACGCCGTCTTGTGTAACCAACAGTTCCCTGCACTTTGTACGTGACCTTTGGATCGCACATACAATGCGTTTGCTGCAGGTTTGGTCTGAGGTCAAAGCTTTACCAGCATCACACACACACATATAAAAAAAAGAGCCTTCTTGTTATAATGTTTGCATCGTTCCAGGATTAGAATATCGATTTGCTATTGCTGTTTTGTTCGAGCACTTTAACTCGAGAAGTAGTTGATGTGCGTAAGACAGAGGCGGATTCTCATTCACAGCTTGAAAGGATCAGGAAGCTGTGCTTTGTGTTGGAGATGGAGGTTGTAGCTTCTCCGGGGGAGGAGGAGAACAATGACGTTTTATTGATAACATACTCATGTAATAGAGCGACTTATTGTACACTAGTCCTACTCAAAGCTACGTCTATGTTCTGATGCTTCTTCCAGTATAAGCACACGTCATATTTCACAGTTTAAATCTGAATGCAAAAAATACATCCGGAGAACTTTTTAGTTGTTATGCATTAACATGAAGTCATGTTGATGTTTATTAAAAGTCACGTGTAGCATTAGTTCTTCACAGGTGACAGTCTTGATGTTTGTTTCCTTTTTGTTTACTGTTGTGAGGTAACGCGTGTCGCCGATCGACCTGACCCCCTTTTCCATGTTGTTGACAATGACAGCACAACTGTACGAGGCCTGTCTGTCTCTCTCTCTCTCACACACACATACAGACAAACACACACCAGTGGTCACAGACAGGTGCACTACAGCAGGCAGGATTAACTTTACTCCGCATGTGGGGCTCAAACACAACCTGAATAGCCTCAGGTTTGGGATAAAACAAGCATCTGTGTGATCTTTGGTTTTTTCACCGCCCAAGTTAGTGTGCCATTTATTTTATGCAACCAAAACGTGCTAAGATATTAAGTTTACCATCATAAATGAGAAAATTCCCTACATTTGAGTTGATGGAATCGTGGAGAATGTGTCGCGTCTATTAGCCTGTAAATAGTGGGATGGTTCCTGTGCGATAGAAAAACAGGCAGCTTTCAGGCTGTAAGTAAATGAAGAGTGGATCATTTCCCTTTAAAGCTTTATAACCCTAACGGCTCTTCATTTGTTAAAGCCTCTGTTCAGCCATTGTGCGCCCACACACATGTTATCAGTCACTTTGCTGATAAGACTTATTCTCTGGACTGTGTGGGCGGGCACACATCACACTGACGTCTCTCAGACTGTCCTGAATGATCTCACCTGTTTGAATCAGGCCTTTTAAAAATGTTCTTTATAGCTGTTCCGCGTGTTATTTTGCATGTTATTTTGAACAGTTTTTTTCTGTAAACTGGTGGGACCTTCATTATCGATGCAAAGAACCAGAAGCGATGCCCCGTGATGAAACGGCTCTAAAAGCATTTGCTCTGAAAGGTTTTATTTAAGGAATGGATAGTTTTGGTGTCTTGCCAACTGACTTTTGTAAAAGTTTAATGTGAATAGTGCATCAAGAGATACTGTAAGTCAGGATGCACATGCAGCCGTGAGTCGTAGCTCCAGAGAAGGAGGCGAGTCAGCAAGGAATAATGGCGCTGCAGCCTGAGGGCGACAGCCTGAATAGGAATTAGTGTCACTTTTGTTTTGAAGCTCTGAAACACGTTTGCTTCACCGGAGGCTGACATTTCATCCCCGGAGCCTTGATAAGGATGAACGAGACATTATGTGGTGATTTTAGTGTTATTGTGTTTTGATGTGAGTGGTAATACAAACGTGTGGAACCAACGTATGGGGTCAAAGCAGCTATCAGTCTTTAGTGAGCATGAGAGAGAACCGTAGGTGGCGTTTAACCGACACTTAAACTGCTGGGCTGAGCTTGATTATTGGATGTAGCTCCAGTAAAACATGTTCTTTAGCTTGCTCCCCTATAGTCTTACATTCTTAAAATTTTTTGAATCTGAATTCTGTTCATCTGTACCTGGGCGTGTACGGTCACATTTTTTGAAGGAGACATTGTGACGCCTCGCCGAGCCCTCAAGAGAAGGAGAAAGAAGCGTAGAAAAGCAGCAAGGTCAGTCGTAGACCGTTTAGCTGACCACGGATAGCGGATTAGACAGCGCGCCTGCAGCGTGGCTGTCATCCTGCTGCGCTAACTGTGTCATCTCTCAAAGACAATTTCCCTAATGTATTCTCTCTGACAGATGACCCATCTCTATGATATCATTTATGCTCATCACTGACAACAATGGGGACTTCAGAGAGCAACGAAGGTGTGCTCCTCGTGAAATGATGTTGCCTCCAGGCTGCCTCCATCCTGCATAACCCCGTCAGGTGTCATAGATGTGTCACTTTTCTGCTCGCACGCTCTTGATTTTTGTGCTCACGAGGATTGAGCTTATTCCTAGGAGGCTGGGAGCTGAGGGTGTAAATTGAACATGCCAACAACTCCTCCTTCCTTCCGTCTCATTTTTGTTGTCCCGATAAAAGGGCAAGGCCAGGGAATCGAGTCATCGATTTGTCGTCTGTGTAGTAATTGTTTTATCTGGATCCTGTCCACCAAACCATATATACTGACTTTATTTTTTTAATTGTATGAAGGTATAATTTAAAATGATAGTCATTCATCTTCTCCATTGTGTGTATCCAAAGTAATCTGCACTACTGGATGCATTTTTTGTACTTTTGTTTATTTTTTGGGTTTTTTTTACTTCTTGTGGATCTCTCTTCTTTAAAAAGTCACTTTCTTTAATCCCTTTATAAGGAAATTGGATATTTGGAGTTTGAAAAGCAGCCGTGTCACTGAGCAATGTTTTAAGATGTTAAGATTTAATGCACTTTATTAATCCCCAGTGGGGAAATTCTTTTTATGCTCATTCTTTTAAAGTGCATTTAAGGAAGGTACAACGAGTAATGTTGAACATGCAGGCACCAAATGACTGTGATTAAGCTCAAAAGTCTTCTAAGTGGCTCTGATATAATACAGTTAAGGGTTATAAACAGCAACGAGCTTCTTGCGTTAGATATTTGCAATTATTGTTAAGCCATGGAGCGTTTTCTCTAATATTTGCTGACGAACTGCTGAATGAACAAGCTGTGCATTAGTATTATGGCTAAATCTAATTTAGATCCTGCTGAATACCTAGCAGCAGGTTTGAGGTTTGAATGTCAAGGTGAAATTGCAACCTTCTGTTATTGAAAGCCAGCTGGGAAATGACTCGACTGATGGGCTTCTGTCCTCCTGAGGGAAGGAGAGCAGATCTTAACACCTCATCGAGGAGAGTCGACAACATTTAGTCACTTGACAGACGGGCTGTATTTGAAAATCTCTGCGTGGTGTCCAGCTGACACAAAGAAGAGATTTCAGCTGTTGGTGCAGCTACAGATTGAGGGCGGGTGGTGGAGGGTGTTGGGTTTGATTCCCAGCTCTGGCTACATGAGATGCTTGGTGCTCTAAAAGAGTGTTGTTACGTCTTTTACAATAAGCAGCTTGATGCAAGTGTAAAACTTTACGCCGGGTGAAGACTTTTCCTTGTTATCTATCTGGTCTCTTCTTCTTGCAGGATACCATCATGCTATGATGGGGTGACCACGCCACCGTTGGTTTGATCAGTGCAAACAGGGAGAGACCTTTTAACAGAGGTGCTATTGTGTCATCGCTGTGCTAAAAGGGGTTTTATGAGTGATTGTCAAATATGAACAGAACAATCTTGTCTTTTTCTTAAGTCCTTTAAACAGTTTCGTTGCGCGGCTAATATGTTAGCCGCTTATCTCACAGCTCTCTGCTGTTCTCTTGGTGTATGCTTGAATAATTTAATGTTAAACTTGATATTTAAAAGCAGTTCTAACGTTGACTCTGACAATGAGAGGAAGCAATCCTCCCCTCTGCACCCTGAGGCCCGAATGATGCAACGTTTGCATCACGTCAGACCAGAACTGGTCAGACGCGCCCAGAACCGTGGGGATTTCCTGTAAATCATAACAGCAACGTCAGACATCCCCCTGAGTTCCCTTTTAATATGCAGGGCTGTCAAAGTGCATTTTAATTGCAAAGGAAGCTCATATATTTTCCAGGAGGGCTTTTGTTGTCACCTCCTCACGGGGCACACACACACACACACACACACACACACACGGCAGTGCTTCCTCCTTTTGTTGCAGCTGTCGTGTCTATCCTGTGTCAATGTCGTCCAGACAAATGGGCGGTAAAGTAGCCGTATGGTCTGAGGCCTCGCCGCCTGAATCAGGGAGGAGAGCCGAGGCTTCTGATAGAGACGCCGGTCAACACCCGCCATCAGTAATAGCGGTACACTCTAAGGACTAACGGATGCACCGCTGTGTCGCTGGTGTGTTTGGCAGAGTTCTTGTGTCGTACACAGTTCCTGATTAAAATTGATTGATTATCTTGATTTAATCAGAAACAAGTAATGAGCATTTCCTCCGTCAGCATTGATTACAGTAGGGATCATCCTACTGATCATCCTCCTGAACCTTGTCATCGGTAATTCTTCTATTTAAATTTGTGAAGATAAACCTGATTTAAAGCTTCCTTGATATCATTAAACATTGACTCAGTTCAAAGATACCTTCCGTAACGCGCTCAATCAGAATTGATTTAAGTAGATCAGATATTTAGGTGGTGTTCTGCCTTTATGCAGGTAATTGTTTGATGTGTTTATACTTATCCAAAATACCTGGCTTGACACTCTTTATCACACATGCTTGTCACATCTTATCTAACCTATTACTCATGTAAAGGCCGTCATTCAGACTGGGGCCTCCCATATGTTGACATAAAACCCGACAATTTCCTTTTGAAACTTTGCATATTCAGGCTGTAAACTTTGACAAATACCTACTGTGTTCTTTTCTAAAAATAAAGTAGCACCTCTTAAAAAAGAAGGAAGTGCAGAAGTGCAGCATCTGATCCAAAGTGGAATTGAGCGGGCTCGTGTTTTGGATTCTTTTCCAGATTTAGTTCTCCAGAAAATGTAACGACTCAACAAATGAATAACGAAACAGGAGCTCATAAATCCGACTACCGTCATTAGTAGAAATGTACACATGAAATAACTCCGTTTTATTATATATTATTTTAAACTGGCACACCTCACACATCTCCAGGCTGTACCTGAAACCGTATGAGCGTTCAGATCATTAAAAAAAGGATGTTTAAATCCACAAACTCTCCTTCCGTGTCAGAAGAGGAAGTGATTTCCAGGATCTTGCTTCTTTCTGATTTCAAGAGATATCCCCAATGTTTTGTCATTCTTTTCTCACATGACTGCATGATGGCAACACATGTGATCTTGATTCAAATGCATCCTTTCCAGAGTTGAATAATTTTCAGCCCAGTGGGCGAAGAAAGGGGCATAGAAGTGAACATTTGCTGTCCACGACATTTGCTGTTAAATTCATAAATTTAAGAAACGACTGTTGGCAGAAGCTAAACCAAATCTATCATATTTCTGCTGTGGCAATAATGATATGGAAAAACCCATGGAGCGCATTTTGGCAGAGGTTTGCACGTGCTGAGGTCTCTATTTTAAGGTGTCTTTAACATTTTTGGGGCGATAATGAGCAATGTAGACTCCTGCCAGCAGTCCTGCACAATTTGCATGAGTGACACGTGTCAGCTGTGGCGCTCCAGCAAATTAAAAAAAAAAAAAGTACCAGTAAATACAGCAAAAGATACCAGTTACCAAACTCGGATAGAGCGCTGCATTATTTAAAATACATCCAAGCAGAAAATGTATCCATCAGCCCCTGTTAGACCTCAGACTTGAGCTATTGCTTTCAAATGGCAGATATTTAATGCAAACACAAACTTCCAAAAAGGTCTGCTTAACAAAATGTGTTTTTTTTATTATTCCCTACAGTAACGGAATGGGGCGATGATGTACGGCCCATTTCTGAAGAGGAAGCCATGGTTATCGTCAACCACCAATCCACAGGTGACGTGTGCACCTTGATGATGTGCCTGCAAGACAAGGGCACGGTAAGAAATGTTCAGACATACACAACCTACATTGTGGAAATTTTAGGCCATTTGGCGGTTGTTAGTTCCACAAAGTATCTGAACTGGACCGGAGTTGTTTTACACAGTCTGTGTGGTGCAGCTTCTGAGAACAGGGGGCTTCATTAGTGATGGGAAAAGCATTTCACGGCAGTTGTCACCGTGGACAGACTCAGCATTACAAAGTAGGGCTGTGGCTCGAGGGGGCTCAAGTTACAAAATGTGAGTTTCGACAGCTTAGAGTTTCTATCGCAGCCTCCAGCGGGCTTTAAAAGATTTGATCGGATGCTGCTCGGCGTTCTGTAATACTGATTGGTTTCAACTGACACACCCTTTCCTCTGTTGGAACTGGACACTTATTCATTTTACTCATGACAGCAGCGTGTCACGTCCACTGACAAAGTTCACGGATTCCATCTGTGTTGCATAATTGGGTGTGTTTCCACTGATAATCATTTGGTTGTAGAGAGGACTGGAGCTCTGTAAGGATTCTAGCTGGATGAAACACGCTGTGGTCATAAGACGGGGATAAAGTCACGTACTGGAAATGATTAGCATCAGTTGTTTTGTGCTACCGCTGACTGATAAATTAGGATGTTTTTTCACTATGGATCAGCTGCCTTTCTAATTGAGAAGATAGGCCTGATAACCAGGTTTAAGTCTGCCACCAGGAAGAATATTGTCAGCAGCAGAAATTAGCTTTTAGATCCAACACATCTGTCATTTTTTAAATGCCAGAAGTTTATTTAACAAGGCATAAATCTCTGTCCCGTCACAGTTTGTGTCACAAACGGGACGCTGAATGTGTTGTTGTTGATTTATTTTGGCTGGGGCTGAAACCACTCTGAAGCTACTGAGCTTTGCGGCACAAACATGACTACATGACCCCCCCCTCAAACCCCCCCCCACCGCCCACAACAACTGCATCCCTGGCCCTGTTTATCCTCTTAGCACTGAAAGGACAGTAAGCCAAAGCTGCATCGTGCAGGTCATGAGGGCGGAAGCGCTCAGAGGGGCTGTATCAGTTTTTTGGAGGCTTTGGCACAGAAGCCAGTGTCGCATGTTATGCTGCAGGCGAATGTGAGATTGCGCAAAATAAAGCGGGTCGTGTTACAAATTGCCGTTGTGTTATTTTGTGTTCTTTTTTTCAGGTGGTACGAAAAATGATGTGGTTGATGGACCATGTGTTCAAATACACCAACTTTGGCCTAGTGTCCCTAATCCATGGGGACTTCTTCATCAGACAGGTAAGAGATTCACAAGAACATCTGACGTCTGACGTCTTTTGTGCTGCATATGTTGTTGTTTTTTTGTTTGAAGTGACCCCTCAGGCTTTAGCAGACGTTTCTGGGGTGTAAATGACTCATATTTCACAAAAATCCTTGCCTTTCGTCTGAAAATTTAGATCTCAACACTGAAAGCATTTCATAGCTGCTTGTTGCCTTCTGCTCTGGAAAAACCAAAACCGCTACCATGTTGGTCTGCTGGTCCCAGCTGAATAACAGATATGTTGGCGAGGTTCCTGTGGCCATGGACAGTAGTGTGGGAGGGACTGCTCAACCCTGCCGGGCTGTGCTGACCCTCTGATTGCAGGGGCAACTGGAACAGAGCAGGCTACTCTGACAGGCCTGCACTCGTAGCCTGCAGGTCTGGACCGGTTAGGGAATCCCTGAAATTCCACTGGAGTTTGAGTGTTTGACTTCAGATGAACTAATTAAGATATCGAAAGCCGCCTTTGTCGGAAACTAAAACATTTTAAAGAGACACTTCATCAAGAAGAATACAACACTTGAAAGCTGTTTTTTTAATTTTATTTTAAACTAACATTCATCAACGGGCTGTCGGCACCCGGGTCCTTCATCTATTACAGCTGTCACACCAGGGGAAAAAAAACACTAATATTTGGCTTTTTAGCGCCAACGGCAAAAGAAACAATCAGGAATCATTCCTGTGACAAATGAGTGTTGGTCACAATTATTTATCTTCCCTGGCTCTGATTAGCTGCGATGGAAATGTGTCACATCTGTTTTTAACAACATCATTTTCACGCGTTTTTGAGTTATCACGGAGCTGAAATTAAGGTTGTCGGTGCGTGAATTCACCGATGACTTTGAAAGACGGACTAAACTATAAAAATGCAATAACCTCAACATTACTGCAGGCAGCGCAGTAACGTTTGGTATGCGCACATGAAACTGTCATGTTGTTTTGCTCGTTTTGCTGCTTCATCCACATTTTCCAGTAAAACTCCCGCGCTTCATTTTTCTTTTATCTCATAATGTCAGACGCAGCCGCTCACTATGAAATGACCAGAGACGGATAGATTGACTGATCTGGAGGCAAAGCACGTAAATTATTTCAAGCTAATAGTAGCTGTTTGACACCCTTTGTAAAGATTAGAATTTAAAGTAATGAAATATTTTTTGATGTATGGCCCAGCCGTACTGCATTGTGTCAGAATACATCTGTGTAAATGGAATCGATGACGTAAACGTCTGTATTCAGCTCTTTGCCTCCTGTTTTCCGTGGGCCTAAACTGGTTTCGCTGGCACCAACCTCCATGGGACAGATTTGTAAGAATATTATTCACATTAAAGGATCTGACAGGGCCTCACCCCCCTCCACCCAGCTTTTGAGCTGCAGAAACACCACAGCACCGGATATAGGGAATTAAAATTTTTAGGTCATGGAAATGCCTTCACCGTGGAATTGCACATCAGGCCATGAGCCGAGGGTGAAGCACCCAGACCCCGCTACCAGCCACACGTGCAGCAGGAGGCCAGGCCGTGTCTCTGCTGCCTACCCCCCACCCTATGATTCCTCCTGGCATTCTCGTTCATCCCAGAATACTTCACGCGTCCACATGGCTCTACAAGCATCTGCCCCAGCCTTCCAAGCATCTGCTGTCCACTCTTACTGACATGTCTGCAGTATCGTGATGCACAGCACAGCACCACTGGCTGGGATGGCAGCAGATAATGGTGTTGTGGCGCTGTAATTGTTTTCCAGTGTAAAAATTCAAATTTAGATTTTTCTTAAAAATAGATTTCCATGTTTTTTAACTTGGGGTGTAGAAAAACAAAACATGTTTCAGGTGTTTTATCAAAATATTGCAGTTCTTGGGTCACAACTAAACCACCTAATCCATGTCATTCTCACTGTGGAGCGATGTTGAACTGGTAAATCAGTTACTAGCATTAGCATAGTTAGCGTGGTCCTGTATTCGGGAACTACAATACCCCCAACTACCAGAAATTCACGTCTGGTTTTTCTTAGATTTACATGTTGAGAAAGCCCTAAAGGAACCACGTTTTTCTCACCATCCTCAAAGGACAAAATCAGCTCAAAACTCCATTTTTGGCTCAAGCTGTCCGTCACAACTATAAAACCGTTTCGGACCGTTAAACCAACCCGTCCTGTCGTCAACAGCTGCCTGCTTCTATACGGTGCAGTCAAGGACAGCTCTTAATTTGCCAATGTACTGAATTCTGTTTGCATCTTTTTAAAAGCCTTTTTACTGTTTTTGTCCACCATGGATTTTTACAAATTTTATTTTTACCGTGCTAATTTCTAAAAGTAAAATGCCCTTTGTTCTTGATATTTCAGCTTATAATAAAGGAACTTTTGAATTGAAGAACTGATGCTCCTCCAGTCATTTTTTGCATTTTATCTGTCTCTTGGAACACTCGGGATTTTCAACATAGATGCTAATTGCTTTATCAGTGACTAAAGAATACATTCTGCTCATTTAGGTGTTTATATTTTTTTTAGCATTTAATACACCTTATTTAAAAAATCCACAGTCTTAAAACATAACCTGGCAATAATACCATGCCCTTAAAGTTCAGATTTTATGGAAGGTGTTCGCTCCTCTTTATGATAAAAACGAGAACATTATAACCTTCATGATGGTGAGATTTACTGCGGGACATTCTCTGGATTCACGTGGGTCCTGCAGCTGCAATAAAACCAGAGCAACTATCTCAAGGTCATATGTAGGTGTGTGTGATGGTCCTCAATGCCTTTCTTGTTCTGAATCAATCAAATTGTAGCTACAGCTGAAATTACTACATGGCAGATTTTAATTTGGGCTACATTTTGACCATATTTGGTCTTTTTCCTATGGACCACAACTGCACCGAGTTACACGCATGTTCACATGAGACAAACAGTCCAGTCTGGGTATGCTAATGTATTTAAAATGGCTTTTGACTGGGCCTAGCTAAAAATCAATCCCGCTCTTCCTCGTCCCGTCACTGTTAATGCTCTTAATGTTGTCAGGGCCATCATGTTTGGAATCTATTGCAGCCACGCCATTAATGCTCCTCTGAGTGCTCCACGGTATTACTGCGTCTACCGTTAGCTCCGTTTTGCTTTTTGTGTCCGAACACAAACATAGGTTTTATGAAGGGAATGAATTAATGCCGAGCCTAGATTGCACCGTTTCCTCAGTCCAAATAAAGAAACCAGACAAGAACCATCTTTAGAGTAGTGATGTGAAACGAACTGCATTGGAATCTCCAGTTCTGACGTCTGATTCCTGTGTGCTTTTTGTTTGTTCCAAAAAACAAAACAAAAAAAGGGTAAAGCTCACCGAGACAAGCAGCTCATCTACCTGAAAGATCATCTAGACAAATACTACCACAGCCGCGACAGGAAGTGGATAGTGCTGTTCCCCGAGGGCGGCTTCCTTCGCAAGCGACGGGAAACCAGCCAGTTGTTCGCCAAGAAGCATTCTCTACCCCACCTGACTCACGTCACGCTGCCACGCCTCGGCGCCACCCACGTTATCCTGAAAACCCTGTCAGCGCAGCAGGAGAACGGCAGCGTGGGCAACGAGACCGTGACCCCCAACCAGACAGGTAAAACACACCCGTCTTGTAGTTTCATCTCGCTGCCACATCCAGATCTCTGATGCTGCTTCTTTCCTCCACATGAGATCAGAGGTCAGGCTATGTGAGGCCAGCTTCCTGACTTGATTGTTTTTGTACCATCGGGGGGGCAGGTCTGGTTTTAAATATAATCTTACATTGGCTCGGAGTCGCAGGATGCAGCATGCAGCGTACGTGGGGCATTAAATTATCACCTCTGCATCCCGCTGTCCTCTGGGAGTCCCGTTATAATGAAGGTGGGCTGGTGCTTCCCCAGCAGCGGACAGGAGAGACAGAAATTACACCAAGGTCCCTGAAACCCCAGAGTATATATTCGCAGGGTCATCAGTCTTAAAGACAACCAGATAGCAGGAAGGAAACTTGACAATTAACAGCTTGTCAGAGGGAAAATTTTTTGGATGCAGGTTTTATTTGCAAGATGATTTTGTTTTCACCAGTCTAGTCCTGGCCAAAAAAAATGTTAAACTTTGGTCTCCACAGAAAAAGTAGATCTCGCTCCTGATCAGTCAGGATGATTTTGTGTAAAAACATTGTTTAGCTGTATCAGATCAATTACTGGAAGATATGACAGGCTAGTCTATATAATGACTGGACTGATTACATTAATAGTCAACTTAAATCAGGTGGATGGGGCCTTTTTTTCAAGGTGGCTGGTTCCGTCTCTAAATCTGTATGGTGGACTAATGCAAACACACACATTTCATTGTTTACTAAGCAAAATTCAATTAACTCAGCAAACCTTCGCTGAAGCAAAAAGCACAGCATTAAAACAGCCATAAAGCTCCAGATGCTACCAGCTCCCCCCCATTTCTGTGAACACTGCACACTTACTTTGCCCTGGCTTTGGTTCAAAATCCATTTTAAGGGTGTGTTGTGTTAATAGTAATTTGCGGAAACCTTGGGCTGCATTTATTAAGAATGTGTCTCTGGGACTGTCTTTACGTTTGCTAACACAGCTTTGTGTCCTCTGGCCGTGAACGTCAGGTGTCATCAGTGTTTCCCTCTGCAGGACAGACCTGAGGGAGTGTCATGATCTACTGCTTGGAGGTTAGACACGGGCAGCCTTCTCTTATGAGCCAAATGATGCCCAAATGCACAATATGTAATTTGGCTTTTCAGCTAATTATACCTTTATTGCCTGTCGTCGTCTTGTGTGCACCAACAGCAGAGGTCGTGTTCAGAACATATATTTTTATAACATATTTATACGTCCTTTTGTATTGTTGCAAATCCCGTTTTTCCCAGCTTTTGTTTACTGTCGCTCCTCTTCATGCGTTCTCTTTATCTCCCCTTGACCTCTCCTCTGTCCCAGAGGCTCAGAAGAAGGGGATGGGGGGGGGGGGCTCACTGCTGCAGAACAGTTTGTCATTCCACTTGAATTTAGCTAATGGCATTAAACCTACGGCAAAAAAAAAAAATATTACACACACATGCCCAGAAGAGCACTTTGTCCTTTTGTTATCATGTGTGAGAGGCTGATCAGACACGTTTCTGTCGCGCTCTGACCCTCCCTGATGCTCTGCAGAGGTTGCCCACAGCCTGCTGACTCACTCAAGAGACAAATGGGCTACTTTGGAGAAAATAGGATTTGATTTAAATGTGTGTGTGCGGCTGTGTATCTGCCTTGCAATGTGCACAGATCAGCGCGGATTCGACGCGCACAGGTCAGCTGTCTCCGGAGAAGTTCACCATCTGTAGAAAAGCTGTGTGTGCAGCTAAGAACGCAGAGGATTATGTTATAAAACAGAATTTGCTGTTGGCAGGTAAGCAAAGTTCACAGCTGTGAGTCATTTAACCTACAAAATGAGGCTCCAATTGACCCTACAGGTAAATGTGTTTTGATAGCGCGAACCAATCAGTGGGACGGACTGGCGTTGGCTTAACGCGCTGTAATTGGCCCGCTGAGTGGCCTGACGGAGAGCCAGAAACATGCCCAGCATAATTCCTTTTTCTAATCATTCACAGGAGGACGGGTCCCCGCTGAAGTCCTTTTAAATTACAGTCCCTCCTGTTATTACAGTATTGTTTGTCGCGGCGCACGCGGTGCCGGCGATACCTCGATTTGGGCCAGGCATCTGGCCAGACTCCCTCAGGAGGCCGATGGCTGCCTTTCAGCACGTTTAGACCAAAAATACTGGATCAGATTACCCAGGTAGGGACAGATGAGCTGTTAGACTGACCCTCTGATACCAAGAACACCAATCAAGTCACTGTAACGCTGGTTTAAGTTCCAGTTCCACACCTTCTCGTTTATTTAGCCTCATGTGGTGTTTCTCAAGCAGTTGTGTTTTCTTATTTTGCATTCGTCAAGATCCGGTGTCATTTATAGACTTCTGCCCTCACTTCCCATGTAGGCGCGCAGGTATTTAGAGAGCGAAACACCGAAAAAAATAAAAGACGGAAGCACTTCTGCCGCTATTAGAAGATATTATAAACCAGAGCTGTAAATACAATTGTGTTGGTAAATTCATCTATGTTTAAAGTCAGTTTGCCTTGTTACAATGGTTAGCTAATCACAAGCTGATCATAAAATGACAACATAATCTGTCATAAAATAATGTGACAGTGCTAGCGCTCTGTTAGCGTGATGACTGCTGATGTGTTTGGATCACATCCTCTTTTGTGTCGCTTTCTTGATTTATTGGGACAATTTGTCCATAAAAATGTTTTTAAAAAGTTTGGAGACTTTCAGCTTGCTGTGTGACATCAACTCATTTGGCCACGCAAGGCTGAAAGTACAGCTTGTTATCATTATTCCCTGTTTTTTACTGCTGGTGTTTATCATAGATGATCAGCTGTAAAACCCTGTCAGACATGCTGATCTCAGGAACCCGTGTCCTCAGGTCATTGTCCTCCTGACAGCTTTGTTCAGCATAATGGCCGTTATTTAATGTACTTATTTGCTGTTAAATTCACTTGATTGTCCTCATATATACATCTCATTTCACGGGTCATATCACATTCAGGTGGGAAGATGAGCAGAAACACCCTTTACCATGACAAATTTAAATTACATTGAAATATTGAGGTGAAAGTATTTTACGGTGACTGAAACGTCGCTGTCAAGTTGGACATGATTGTTATCCGTCCGTCACTTTGGCAGGTGTGTCACCTTAATTTGGCCTTGCTGCTGTCATCCCTGGAATACCAGGAGACGCTGATCTGGCATCAGCCTCTGTGATGACATCTGCTGTGTGTCTGCGTGTCATCCAGGGGCCGCCGTCCTCGACCCCCAGATACACGCTCACTGTTGGCAAACAGGAGCGCGTTTCCTGCAGGAATTATTCATGCATGCCGTCCCTGACATTCAGTATGTAGAACATGTTCCCTAACTCAGTCGCTGTATTTCCATTTTGTTTGCTTTCAGGTAATAAACGCAAAGGCCTGCAGTGGGTAATAGATATGACCATAGCGTACCCCAAAGCCAGACCCATGGACATCCAGACCTGGATCTTTGGCTACAGGCCTCCGACAGTCACGCATGTGCACTACAGGTAAGAATCGAATCATTTTGTTTTCTAGGAACACATAGACGTTGAGGCTCCATGTTGTCAATGTGGGAGCGCTTGATAACTGATAACACAAGTTCACTGCTGGAATGGAGTTATGAAAGGACTCCTTTGAAATGTCGCCAGGTGTGACGTGTTGTTTGCGTTGCGTTGCTCTTTGTCGATTGGAGACGCTGATATTCCGTTTGTGTATTTTGCATAAAAATGTGTTTTAATCCAGGAATGGATGTCCAACATTTGAACACATTTATAAATAAAATTGTTGATAAAATTTGTTGGAGCAGTTTGGCACGGAGCGGGGAGAAGCCACTTCATTTTTTTAATGGATCCAGATAACGGGAGGATCTGGAATGTTTTATTTTTTTTTATTTTCAGAGATGGACCAGGCTTTTGTTTTTGTACATTCTTCATGAGTTATTGACTGTTAACCCTGAAACTGTGTGGAACAGCGAGATAGGAGCCAGGGGGAGTAAAAAGCTCTCTTTTTAAATTGGAATTGTTTACCATTTAAAGGATGTTTAATAGCATTTATATCAATTATTGGAAATTGAATGAGCGTTGGCTTTAATAAAAACAGCTATGCATTCTCATGAAAGACCTTCCATATTTGTGATTTGACCCGAAATACTTTCTTTTGACACCAAACACCCTCCAGACATGTAGAGCTCCTTGGGGTGGGATCGGGTCACAGGAGAAGGTGACTCATGAACACCTGGGTTTTTGTGGCCCCCACCTGGAGGCTTCCTTGCATTCCCGGACGGAGCCTGAGGACTCATTAAGTCAGTAATTAGAGGAGTAGATGATGCAGTCGCCCCGTCCCACCTCCTGGGACGACAGTCAGTCATTGATACGATCAGCTCCCATCGCTTGGTCAGCAGCTCTGGGGACAAACGGGGAGGCACCCGACCGAGCCGAGGGCGCAGCTGCTCCCGTTAGCGCGCAGGCTCACTTCCATCCATGTAGATGACGCTGAAACCGAAGTTGGGCTCATTCTGGTACAGGTGCAATGTCAACAAGAGGATTAATGTCCCTCCTGATCAGGGGACCTCTGCAGGGAGAGGAGTCAACGCTTTATGATGATGCAGATAATAGAGGCGGCTGAAAAACTGTGCCAGCGTTTCTGCTGCATCAGAACAAACCTCCCTACAAATCACGATACAGAAAGAAAGCTTCGGGATTCTCAGAGCATGGACTCAGCTTAGTTACAGAAACCAGTGTTACCTTAGATGATCTCACAGCAGCCACATCGTCACCGATGTCCTAAACAAACTGGGGATTCCCCGTCCATCATGCCTCCAGAACGCCATCCGTTGTTTTGAATGGTTTGGGATGGTGTTGTCAGAAACCACGCAGCGAGGAGAATCGTCTGTCCACACATAGAGAGTGTAATCGCCACGACACCGGGCGGTGTCAGCCGATCAGAATGTTGGATTGTCAGGCTGGTTGTTGGATGTTTTTTTAGAACTCCGACCAACTCTGTTGGTGATGTCACCTTTTTTGACGACTTGCTGTCTCGTTTTTTTATGTCTTCCTGCTTCAGAAAAAGTGAAACAAAGTCGTTTTGACCGGATTAGCATGAAAACCTTTAGATTTTTGAGGCGTCCGGTTGTTAAGTTTCTGTTTTTGTATCACAGCTATGAAGTATTGACCATTAATGCATGTCAGCTGCGACCAGACGCCGGTTTGATGAGTCTCTGCTTTAGCTTAGCTTCTCCCGTTAGCTGGCCTGTAAACAGGTCTGATCTCTCTAAATCACACCGCGCCTGAGCATCGGCTTCAAAACAGGCAGCTGACAATTGAGTAATGTTGCAGATGAACCCACGCCAAGCGCCCTGTACTTTTTTTAATCCTTCCATCTCCCTTTTTTTTTGGTCTTCCTGCCTCCAGTCCTCACCCCTTCTCCTCACCCTCCCTTGCTGGTTCTCCTGCCCTCTCTCTCTCTCTCTCTCTCTCTCTCTCCACGTAATCCCAGTCTTCCAGATTGCAGCATTATAAGCCCTCTGTGAGTGGCAGATGGGAGAGCTAGGTGGGCGAACCAAGGCCAAGCGAAGGCAGGAGTGGGTGTTAAATACGTTGAAATCCTTTTCTTTTAAATGCACCTTCTCTCATTTTTTCTTTTTTGCCATCATGCACGTTTCTGAAAGCCGCCGTTTGAGGACGTCTGAGAGGTGGAATGATTTATGGAGTCTGCCCGGTCATCACATGGGCGCTTTGGCGCTCCACACCTGGCTTTCTCTCCGGGACAAAGCGCTGGAGCAGAAGTGTTGAGTTTGCAGCCCGAGCACAGTTTTGAGATACCCGAGGCAGATTTTCGTTTTTCTCTGAGCACATTGTTAAAAGATTGCAGCGTCTGTCGTCCCGAGATGCAAATCAAACGTGTAGTCGGGATCAATACGTCCTACCTGTGTCTTACCTGTGAGTGCAATGAGGCCTGAGTGATTAATGGTGGTGTCAGAGGATAATGAATGATTAGAAGCTTTTTATATTCACTTCATTTGGTGGAGAGGTAACAGTAGAGTCTTGGTTTTAGTGTGTTTGTCTGCAAAGAAATCTGGAAGGTCTGAAGAATCTCCTTAAGTAAAAGACATAATTACATCTTTAAGCACAACTAAAAGAATCTGAACGTGAACAAGTTTACCTATTCTGAATAGATTCTTTGTTTGTGTGTTTTGTTTGTGTGTTTTTTCCACTTAAACTGACCTCAAACGTTCTCTTATCAACAACCGGGTTAGTCAGTAAATACTCCCTCACCCCTCACCCCCTTCAATCCTCACCTTTGCCCTCATCAATGACTTGTGGCGTGGTCATAGCGACCAGGTGACCGTGAGCTCCTGCCACATGGACGCAGGGATAAGGGCTGTTTGCTGAACACTTCAATGCAAATTCATGCTATCATGACACACTCTAGTGACTGTGGATCTTTGTACTGCCGGTTGTTGATGCAACAGCATCCATAATTTAATCATCCACGTCAGTTTGGTTGGTTTTGTCGACAGTGAGCTTCAGGTGATTGTTGTTGAGGCGGGTGATGAAGATCTATCGCTCCTCTGCGCTCCTCTGTAAAAAGAAGCCGTAATTAAAGACCACATGTTTCTCCCTGGAAATTGTTCCTTGGAGTCACATATATCAGGAATAGTGATAACGACCAACCCCTTCACCGAATACGTTCTCATAAATCACCTCGTAAATGGACAGACACGGAGCGAAACGTCTTGTTGACCTGCTGACGGTCCTGAGGTTTTATTGTCATCTGCTGTTTTTATTTGAAGTTTTCTTTCCTCCTTCTTACCCAACCTGTTTTTTTAATTGTTCTGCTACAAAATGTTCTCTAGAACTGGATGTCCTTGAGCCGGAGACGAAGCACATTAAAGATTAAACGGTAGCAATTAATACGGCGACTTCTACAGTCCCACAACTTCCGTCGCGACTGCAGATAAGAGTTTGACATGGTTGCAAACAAAAGGCCTTTAAGAGTCGTGTGTAATGTGTGCTTCCAGTCATCGAATGGGATGTCCAATCATTAACGAAACCCTACGTGTGCTTGAAGTCTTTCTATGTTAGATCTTCAGCTTCTCTTTAGCTGGTAGACGGGAAGTTGAAAGTTTGGGATTCTGAAAGTTCTTGCATTTTGATGAGGACCCTTATCTGAAATAGCAAAAACAGAGAGGCAGAGCGGTTGGTTTTTTTTTTCTTGCTCGAGATTTTTTCTTGCTCGCTATGTTCACCTATTGCAACACCGTGCTCGAGAGCCGGCCTCCCAGAGCTCCACTTCTCCTCAGGCCTTCTTGCCAGAGATATTTAGGGCAGCATCGAGTCCCCAAACAATGACTGGCTACCCTCCAAAGAGTCTTGTCGAGTGGACGGACTTTTCCAGATTTAATTAGCTTTCCAGCCATGCCAGAAACTGATGATTAAAAACTTCTGATTTGCTTTTTATGATGCTAATATGTCTTTATAAATATAGACATTGACGACTGTTGGGGAGCGGTGTTTGGATCTAATTGGATTTCATTGGTGCCGCCCGTTCTGATGAAGAGATCATTCACACGTGGGGATGTTGGCGTTCCTGTCGGATGCGGTGCGAGTCGACTCCTCCGGGTAAAAGTCTGAGGTTCTTGAGAGGACAATCTGAAACGCTCTCGCTGCCGTCTCCGTTCGCCAGAGTGTCGGGTTCACAAGCAGGCCAGCGCCAAATGGGTTACCGTGGAAATGAGAGCAACGCTGTGGCCTCCTGCCAGCTCCAGCGGTTCCTCGCCACACCGTTACACACTCTGTTAGCCCTCCAGGCACGACAGCTGCAAACAGGACCGTACTCGTTCTTTATGCTCAGCACAGTATCGATATCATAGAACAGTGTTTAGATTTCTCACAATACTATACACAAACACAGCGTCCTTGTCCTTACGCTTTACAGTTAGCATAACCTCGTAGCCTGCAGGCGAGATGATAAATGCATTAAAGTCTGTTCCCTGTGAGATAAACGAGACCGCTAACGGTGGCATCAGCATGAACTTTTCAAACGCATCAAGCCAGACCGCACAAATGCCACAAACCGTAGGTTAACAAACATCTATTCTTGTATCATCGTTATTTTTACATCTGTTAGGTCACAGGAAGCAGCTCCGTGTCGATTTGCTAAGAAGTCAACGACAGATACGCATCATCAACTCAGATCCTTGATCTGACAACACAAGTGCCATCGGAGCGTAAAGAAGCTTTTTTTACGAGATGAGACTGACATTTTTGTGCCAGAGGTTACACAACATAAAGTTGCTAGAGAAAGTAAAGAGTATTATTGCACATTTCCTTCATTGAAAGTGGACAGACCACAAATTTCACGACTTTTTCAACAATTTTTAAGCTATTTTAACAATCCCTTGATAAGTTCAACTGTTGTTCAAGAGTTTATTTTTGTCTATTCGTATCCTTAAACCTCAGACGAGTGTTTCGAGGGTAGGAAATCTCACATTCTGACTGATTTTGAGGGCAAACTGAGTAAGACATCGGATCCTTAGGAGGCGCATTTATGTTTTATTTGCGCCGGACTTGAACGCCAGGCAGCGTCTCCTTCAACCTCGGCTGCCGTCAGCAGCTTGACTCCAAAGGTTCCTGATTCCCGCATGAATATTTCATCTGAAAGGAAAGCGCCGGGACAGACACCTGCTAACCGAGGCACTAAACGCTCCGATCCTGCGCAAGGCGGACCCGGAGACGGCGTCTCTACGCCTCTGTCAGGATTACAGAGCTATTAGTTTACAGGCCGGCGTCCAGGTTTGCATTGTTGTGGTCGTGACTTGCCTGATTGCTAATCTGCTTTTACATGCTCGTCCGACAGAAGGGACTTCCATCTGGAATGTCTCGAGTATCCGAAGACGCATCCGAGAAGCTTCATGCATCGACTTAATCACCCTATCGGGTTACCCCCGGCAGCGACGCTCTGGTTTCGGGTAACCGGAGTCCCTATCAGTGAAAGAGAAAGTCGGCTTCATCGTGAACTCCATCCGGGTGAAGACAGTGGATCCCAGCAGGGTCTATATATCTCGCGGAGACGTAAACGTGACTCTTCTCAGAGAGTTTTGTTCTGTTTTGACAGAACAGCTCCCACACAGGGAACGGCTGGATAATGAACTGAAGCTCTGTGGGTATCGTTTAGACGGGAGTCTGTGTTGGATCAGCAGCTCCTGTCCAGAACCTCCCCGACTTCTGGTTCAGAGACCTCGGGTTCATCGGGCGTCCTGCTGATAGGAGCTTTTTATAACGTTAACGTAAACTCATCCTTCCCTGCTTTTTCATTTTTACACCACTGATGAGCAAAGATTCCTCACTTTACCAAAATAAAACCTCCCGTTGGGACATCTGTGATTATTTTCTGCTTTTCACATTATTGGCGTTTTCATTCAGGAGACGATTGTGACTCACGTCGCCGCTGTCGCGTTAATAACAGCTACCAGGAGGTGGGATGTATCCTCGCTCTGGAAGCACGAGACGACATCCTGACAGGAGTGCCTTCTGCTTAGATTGCTTTTTAATATAGATCGATCACTTTTAGTAATCAATACTCGTGCACTTATTACTCGCTCTCTTGAAGAAGCTTTCTTCACAGGCACAAATATTCTTTTCCGGTTGACATTTTCCGGTCGGGGTGGGGTGTAGTGGGGGGGTATCGAACAAATGTTGAGTGCAGGGAGGAGACGTAACCTCTGTTTGAAGGTGACCATCTGTGTGGGACTGCAGCTCACCAACGACCCCCTGTGGCCGGAAACGGGACTGCAGTCACACTCATTCCTTTTCCCTAAATTTGACCTTTTAATTACTACCGTAGTTTATTTGATTTTTTTTGCGAGGAAGTAATTAATTCGACTGTGAACCTCATTTTTGTTTTTTTCTTCTTCTCAGATGTCATGATTTGCTTGTTTCTTTTATTTTCTTTCATCTAATAATGAATATGGAAAGAAGTGGCTCTTCTCCATCACACCATCCTTTATTCACTGTACCCTTACATGCAGTCATGTGACTAGAAAGTTACCATGGATACCAAGTATATGAATTATTCTCAAGAAAAGCATCTTTTCAGTCTTTAGCAGATATTTTTATTCTCCCGGATGACAGAAATCGTCTGCAATAAAAAGCTGAAAATGCCGTTTCTTACCAGGTTTTAATAGCGATGCTTTTCTTCGCTGACCTCATCGCTGTCTCAACCTTCTTTTTTTTATTGTCTCTCGGTCTAAAACGGACCAGTCGGTGTCTGACCTGCAGTCGGATTGATGAAGAGTTTTGACTAAACGAGACCTTTGTGATCATGCTGTGTTCCATCTCGCCCCCGTTCCCTCAGGATGTACCCAATAAAGGAGGTTCCTGTGCAGGCGGAGGCGCTGACCGACTGGCTGTACCAGAGGTTTGTGGAGAAAGAGGAGCTGCTGGCCCATTTCTACGACACAGGTCCGTCCGAAATGTTACGTCTCCTCAACGTGACAAACATGTTGGCTAATGCTAGCTCTAATTCAGTCCTTTGTGTTAGCTGCTAGCTGCTGCTAGCGGCTTGTTAAAGATGGTTTTCAAATCACAAACACTCCCCGTGGCATCCCCAAATCTTCAGTTCTGACTCTGCTCTTGTCCCCCCACCCACAGGATCGTTCCCCCTTCAAGAAGGACAGAAGGAGGCGGTCTCCCGGCAGATGACTCTCGACCCCGTGTGGCTGTGCGCCATCCAGTCGTTGGCGTTCGCCTCTGGCTTCATGTGGTACAACGCCCTCCAGTACCTCTACTGCTGCGTATTCTGAGCGCACTCACGAGGCGAGAGTCTTTTAATCGGACCGCTGGGGAAGCCTCAGGATCGGTTGGTGCGCTCGCCCTCCTCCCCCCTGCCCCCACCCCACCCCCACGATGGATGAATGTACATTTACAACATTGGAGAGACTCAAACACACACACACACCTGACAGAGGACGCCTGGTCAACGGGTATCATCGACAAAAGCCTCGACATCACATCCTCGCTCCTTCAGGCCCAGCAGAGTAATCCGTCACCGTCGTCACGGCTCACATTTTTGATGTTTACACGTCGTCATTCACGTAGACGCTCACGTACGTGACTTTGTGTTGAGAGGTGAACGACATGAGGCTCAGGACTCCTCCAGAAGACGCTCTGGACCAGACTCTTCCTCCCCCAGGCTTCAGCCGTATTAGTTTTATAGAGTATAAAGTGTGTGTGTGTCTATGAAGCATAATCTACCCTCACTCTTCCTCCTGGCGAGTTGACGACGCCCACCGGACCACACTCTTTCAGCCCGTCAAGCGGGCCCCCCCCCCCGGGGCGGCCGCTCCCCTCCAGAGCGCCGGGGGGTCGCGGCGCCGACCCGATCGCTCTTCTGGCATTCATTGCACTAAGGATCCATACTGCCCGAAATGCTCCCTGTCCCAGGAAGTAGTCGTAGCCGTCAATGTCCTCACCTTCTTTTAGTTGCCCCCCCCCGCCACCCGGATATCTCCACAGCAACCATTCGTGTTTGTTGTTGACATCTTTATTTTTCTTTTTTTGTTGTTGTTGTTTTTTTGTTGTTGTTTTTGTTTTGTTTCCGCCTGTCTGTTTGAGGCAGTCTTCTACTGAATGGGGGGGGGGGTCATGTTTACACTGGCAGCCCTGCTGAGAAACGACAAGGACGGACGTGACAACTCGATCGATCGATGGTCGAGCGATCTTCACACACGTTCAGAGGAAAAAAGGAGACGACGCTGAAGAACTCCATTTAAAGAAAACAAAAAATACAGAGGAGACACACACACACACACACACACACACACACACACACACCTCAGCCAGCCAGACTGGGACAGCAGAGACTCGGACTCCCCCCACTGGATGACGTAGTTTTACAAATATTTAAGCCATAATGCTTTTGTGTCGCCGGGGCTGGAAAAGATTTATGAAGTCAGATTTTTTTTTTTTTTTTTTTTTTTATAGGACGCTTTCCTGATGTTCCACATTCTAAAATAGACATTTTTGGCTTCTAGGTGTCATTACTGTAAATTTACAGCATAACCTGCCTAAGTGAGTGTGTGTGGTCGCCCACCCTCGCCCCCCCATCCCCATTTTTGATATCTATGGTTCATGTCGTGTCGGGGCGGCAGTTTGGCTACGAGGGGATTTGGTTTTAAACTCCTGTCGTCCTCGTGTTTAAATATTGTACATAAGGAAGCCGAGGGAGAGTTTTTAAGTCGCTGACGGCGACGTTGCAGCGTTTCTCTGGATGGATTTAGTTTCAAATATCAGGAATGTTTGGGTGTTGTTGTTTTGTTTTGTTTTGTTTTTTTTAAGAGGAAAGCAGTTTGATTTCTGAATGTTTCCTTTAGTTTTATTTATCTTCTCATTTGATTTGATTTTTTCCGGACTTTGTGATCAGGAAGCTCCGCCTGCTTGCGGACATTAGGAACGCTGGCGTGTGTGTATGTGTGTGTGTGTGTGTGTGTGTGTGTGTGTGTGTGTGTGTGTGTGTGTGTGTGTGTGTGTGTGTGTGTGTGTGTGTGTGTGTGTGTGTGTGTGTGTGTGTGTGTGTGTGTTGGCTGACATGTAAAACACAGACCCACCTTCAAACCGCCGTACACTCTAGAGATGAAAACAACAACAACACGCCACTGTGTTTATTCAGACACCTCATTTGCTGGTTCCCCCTCCCTTACCCTCCAGCAGGCAAATGGCACCTGGTTTTACCCCAGCGGGGGGAATTCTGGCATGTCATTTTCTCCCCCCCGATCTTTGTGCCTTTTTATAGAGGTGGGTCAGTCCAATGAGTGGCTTCTTCTCTGAAAAAATGTTCCCAACAATCAGTCAAGTGGGACCAAACTTCACATTTATCCCAAAATAATTCTTTTAAAATCAGTTTTGGAAACAGACGACCCCCCCCCTACACACACACAAACACACACCCCCACTAGAGGCGTTTTGGAATCCCTTGAGTGTACGTTTCTAACGACCATCACGCCTTACCCAGCGTCCTGTTAGACTGCGATCCCGAACCGTTTCCATGGTCGTGGTCTTGAAAAGAGGGGGGGGGATCTGGCTGGGGAGCGATGTTTGGGGGGGGGCGATCCAGCTGTCGTCTCTGGAATGTACCGGCGTTGTGGTTAGAAGTCAGTCCTTTTTTTTATTTTTCTTAGCCTGTTTTAACTAATAATCGCTGTCGTGAAGGAATCTGTTTTAGTCGTTTATACAACCCCCCCCCTTTCATGCCACTGTTGGTAGAATCTGTGTCAAATGAAAAAAGGGCTACCTGTCCAGGTAGGTAAAAAAATCTGACTGTTATGTGACTCATCCAGCAGCCCTCTCAGACCCCCCCATCCCATCCCATCCATTGTACGAACGACTGGAAAACTTGATTTTATTTTTCACCATTTCATGTTTTAATTTCATGACCATGTTTCCAAAGAAGGCAGGGGAAAATTTGTTTTTCCTAGATGTTGGTTTTAGGGAATAAACACAAATAGGAATTTAAACAGATTCTACTAGAACTGTCTGTAAATTGTTTTTTTTTTCCCATTTTGTACTTCTCCTTAAATTCCTAGCTACACGACCATTTTACAACACGGAAAGACTTGTGCTGGAATAAAACATGGTAAAGATCCTGACGTAGTAACGCTCGTGTTTTAACGCATCGCAGGAAATGTTGATGTGATGGAAAATTAATGTTTTTTGGGAAGATTTCTTTTACACTTTCTCGCTGAGACGTTCCAGGAAAACCAGGAATATTCCAGACTGACACCTTAATCTGCGTGGAATGGGATGAAGATTCCTCTAGAACCTGAAAGAAACATCTGGGTCTGCTTCAGGGCTTCAGCTCGAGGATCTCTTGGAGGAACCAGAGATGCTGGTCGTTCCAGGTCGGACCATAATTCCCAACCTGTCAATCTTTAAGCCTCGTCTTCCGGGTCAGCAGAGGAGCCACCTGCGTCAGTGGAGGCTGAAAACGTTGGGAGGTGAACTGGAAAATGAGATTAAACATGCACGAAGCTTCACGGACACACTGGCGGGGGCCATCAGGAGCTGACGGAGGGACGTCTTCGTCTTCCTCCTCTTCCCTCAAACTTGCCAAGGTCACAAAGACAAACGACTCCCCGGAGGAACTTTTGTCCCCTCTGCAAGCGCACCGCTGTTCCTCCTCAGACACCTGCAATGAACTATTTCACGGCTGCTGCCCCCCCCCCCCCCAGGTCCTCCATGTCACGCTTTGATGGCTGCTTCCTCATGAATGCCACAGTGGGGGTGGTGGTGGTGGTGGGGGTGTCCCTTGAGTCAGCAGGCACTAAAACACCCGGGGGAGGAGAGGAGAATGTCACTGCAGCAGCCACCGGCGTCGCTGCCCCCCCCCCTCCATCGTCACTGTGACAGTGACGGCTTGTTGGACGCTGTTGCCACCAGAGAGGAAGCATCTCAGGTGTTCAGTTAAGCTTTACATGTGCAGATAGGTGAGGGAGGGGGGGGTTAAAATACATTCAACGACTACAACAACGAAATACATGATGGATTTAATGATAACTTGGTGGGGAGATGGGGCAAAAGCATCCAAAGAGGTGAGTCAGGGGCGACCCCAGCAGAGGTAAGGTGGTTACTCTCAACTCCTGGTCTTTACTGGGGCAGCTGACATCAGAAGAGCCTCTGGGAATCTACTGTCTCTATTGTTGAAGCTGTCAGTTTTCCCCCCCACCCTCCCACCACCACCCTGACTGTTAGTGGATGCTTTCCAAACTCCTCCAGCTCTTTGCAGGAGTGACCTTTCCAGAGGTAGACTCACTGACTGACTGACTGACTGACTGGATCAGGCACTCACGTCTCCTGGCAGTGCACAACCTGGGGTCCACAGAACATATTAATTTTAAAAAGAAAGAAAGAAACATGACATTTACATTCATCCTTAACTTTTGTCACTTGGAAATAAGTGAAATGTTATACTTAAGAGGAATAAAAACAATAAATTGAATCGCGGCAATTAAAAATATACTACCAGTATCACCTGCTGACACTGTTGATGAAATTTGAGAATGGAAGCAAGCCAGGATTAAACCTATTATTGCGTATATACGTATTTGATACTGCAATTGCCTTAATCTAAATATAAAATAATTATAAATTATTATAAATCAAAACGTTTAATCTCCGTTCTCATCTTCATATTTCATAGCTTTGCGCGTTGGCGCCACCTTGTGGTGAGAAGAGCAGGCCCTTTAATTTACCCGCTCTCCTCTCGCGGTATTTGGGCTCCTAGCAACCTCGTAAGGCGTGGTTTAACTCTGACCAATCAGGAGCCAGTCTGCGTACCGAGTCTGCCAATCACAGTTGAGTATTTCGGCACTAATTTAAAAACGGTAGAGAACGCTTCCTGTTTTGTTGTTGGCGATACACAAACGAACTGGCGAGGAGAGACTTAAGAATTTGTTGTATTTAATCACCTTTATTAGAATAAAAGTGGAATTTACACGGAAGATTTCGGTCGAAGTTTTTTTTTTTTTTTATAAAACCACCGGTGACGTTTATCACCAGCGTTAAACCGGGTAATTTAGCGTTGGTTGCGGTGTAAACGAGAAATGCCGTCCCGTGTTGAGGACTACGAGGTGCTGCACACGATCGGATCCGGTTCCTACGGGAGATGCCAGAAAATAAGACGGAAATCTGACGGGAAAGTGAGTAGCGATCAGCTGTTTGGGGTAACCTGCCGGTAAATGTCCTTTTTGTTACGTTAGGTTAGCGTTCCGACTGGATGCTAAACAGATAAATCTGCTAAAGTTATCAAACAAATTCATGTTTTTATCACTAAATAGTGACTCGGTGTTTTCATCCAACAAGTTAGGAGTGTTTTAACTAACAGAAAGTATTTATGATCATTCAAAAGCACAGTTATGAGTCCTCAAAGTTATTTGAGGCATATTGAGGTTATTTGCTCCAAGCTGCTGAGTTAATTTTTATTAGCGCTTTAAAGTTTCGAACCACTTTGTTTGTGCAGATCCTGGTGTGGAAGGAGCTGGATTACGGCACCATGGCAGAGAGTGAAAAGCAGATGCTGGTGTCAGAGGTCAACCTGCTGAGGGAGCTCAGGCATCCCAACATAGTGCGCTACTACGACCGCATCATCGACCGCACCAACACCACGCTGTACATCGTCATGGAGTACTGTGAGGGTGGGGACCTGTCCAGCCTCATCTCCCGGTGCCTCAGGGAAAGGTGACCGTGTGTGCTGAATCGGTAAAGTGGTGTGTTTCCCTGCTTCCTGGCAGCGGAGGTAAGAGTGTGTTTCCTTGTGCCAGGCGTTATCTAGAGGAGAAACTCATCCTGCGAGTGATGACCCAGCTAACGCTAGCCCTGAAGGAGTGCCACAGGCGCAGCGACGGCAGGGCCACGGTCCTCCATCGAGACCTGAAGCCGGCCAACATCTTCCTGGATATCAAGCAAAATGTGAAGCTTGGAGACTTCGGCCTGGCGAGGATCCTCAACCACGACACCAGTTTCGCAAAGACGTTTGTCGGGACGCCTTACTACATGTCTCCAGTGAGGATTTTCTTTTTAACACATATATTTGAAGCTTTAATCTCAGATTTTAACAGTCCTGATTGTAATCTGATCATCGCCGTTCTTTCAGGAACAAATTAACCAGATGTCGTACAACGAGAAGTCAGATATCTGGTCTCTCGGCTGCTTGCTGTATGAACTCTGTGCTTTATCGTGAGTTTTTTGTCATCTTCTTCAGCTGATTTTTCCCTGCAGCTGGTTTGTTGAGTGTGACGCCAACGGTTTTCCTGGATTTCTCCCGTTTAGCCCTCCGTTTACTGCTTACAACCAAAAGGAGCTGGCAGAGAAGATCAGAGAGGGGAAGTACAGAAGAATCCCGTACCGATACTCCGAGGAACTGAACTCGCTGCTGAGCAAAATGCTCAACCTGAAGGTTGGGAATCGGTTTATTAATCCTGGGATGTTTGGATGATGAATTCAGTCAGTTTTCAGTGTGTTAAATCTGTGTTTGTCTGTTCCCAGGACTACCTGAGGCCCTCTGTGGAGTCGATTCTCCAGACCAGCCTGTTGGCCGACACCGTTGCAGAGGAGCAGCGGAGCGCCCAGGCACGACTTCAGAGGAGGTCTGCAGATTCCAACCCCCCTCACAAAGCAGCCGACCCGACGCCAGGTTCAGCAGAGGAGCTCCGACTCCGGGAACAGGCGCTGAGGACCAGAGAAAAAGCTCTGAAGGAACGCGAGGAGAGGCTGGAGCGTAAGCATCACTACTCCATCCACACATCTAACAGCAAGCATCTCACGTAGCGTCGGCGTCACATGAACGCTCTTGCCTCTCCGTTGCAGAAAGGGAGCGGGAGCTTTGCGTTCGAGAGCGACTGGTGAAGGAGAGGCTCCTGAGGTGAAACCCGCTGAAGGAAACCATCCGTTCTCATTCTGTGACGGAGCTGACCGTTTATCTCGTGGTGCTGTTTCAGAGCCGAGGGCCGGATCCACGACTGCAGGCGTCTACAGCGGCAGAGGGGCCCGGCGCCGTTGTGTGGCATAGGTATGGGAATCCAGACAAGACTGGACTTCCTGAGATGGAACAAGATTTAATCAACGGTTCTATGTCTGTTGTGAATGTGGATATTTATTATTTTTAAAATCCTGTCAAAAACTGTTTTTTACACAAATAAAGACTTAAATTAAGCCTGAACATGTAAACTTGTCCTGTTGGGTCACTTGTCCTGTGACCCTGAAGCGCTGCCTCGTCACTCATCACTGACTTCCCACTCGTTTGGTTGTAGATGTGGAGAACATCTCCCCCGGCAAGAAGAAGGTCCACTTTGCAGGCGAGAGTGAAGAGCAGATCCACGACGTCCACCAGGGATTGGCTGACCAGGAGCTACTCCTCCGGAGGCTGCAGGCGGCCAATCAGCTCGCTCGAACCCTGAAGGAGGTGGAGAAGACCTGCCAGTCAAAGAGCAGACAGATCCTCCACATCCGCTGAGCCGACGTCCGCTGGTTTATTACTGTGAAAGATGGCAGTTGCTGTGATACTGAGTACTAATTATTTAATCTGTAATGTCAGATTTTAGTTTGATATGATAGTTTTTAAACTGGATGTATATTTTTTGCTGAATATATGAACCGTAAGTCTGTTTTCTTCGCTGTGTGTGTATGTATACTAGAGGGCAGATCTAGAATGTGTGTGAAAGAGACGCTCTGAACTCAGAACATTAAAAGAATGTACACATGTTTCAAGTTTCACCGTCTGATTGGCTGGTTCCAAGCAGGTGTTGGTGATCTCTGCCACCGCAAGACGCTGACTTCCTGGTTGGCATGGCGACAGAGCTGGTGCCGGGGTGCTTCTGCAATTAGTAAAACACATCGAAAGGATTTACAAATGTCTTCAAACATTCTCCACCTTGTTACTATGACGACGGACCGAGAGGCGAGGGGCCACACATGGGCCCCCGAAACAGACCAGTTCCAGAGGCTTGAAGCCACGGATGCCTGCGTTGGAAAACTGACGCTCCAATCAGCTCACAGGCGCATAAGAGGAGGCGTGGTCAGGAGTCCAGGTAACCACCAATCACCTGAGCAGACCTCAGCAAGGGGGCGTTAGCAGAAATCCAGGTAACTAACACCCCGTTAGTTTCGTCGATTAAAATTATTTTGATAGTCACAACCGGAAGCTGTTACCAATCTAACAACGTCTAACTTTATTTAAATGTTTTTGTAGTTACCCACTACTTCCACAAGAGGGCATCACTATTACAGATCCTTCAAGAACGTAGAATAACATTATTGATACGTCCTCCGAAATAACTGGTTATTTTTTTTAATGTGTCCACAGAACACATTGAAAAAAATATGAAGCTAGGAAATTCAACGTTTTTATTATGTTTGTCTTAAGGCTTTTGGTGATGATGTACTTAATTAAAGCATATCAATACTTGTTTTAGTTTAATTGCGTAGAGCTACTGATTTATTTTTGGTGTTGTAGTTATTCTGTACGGCCACAGGAGGGCGTCAAATGTATTTACTGGGCAGGAAGTGGTTTGAGTGCATTTACCCGAGGACATTAAACCAAAAGCGTCCCATTCACTCCGACTTTGAATGAAAATTTTTAATTCGTTTCGTTCATCTTAATAAAAGGTTGCCTGCTATCAAGTAAAAAAAAATACATAGTGATATTTGAGTTGTTATCATATGTAAAGTAACATTAAAATAATTTTCTGAAGTTCTATTTAGAACATTTCATCCAGACGCACTGACGTCTTGTTGCATTTGCGTCAAATGAAAATGAAGTATTTGTAGTTCCTCACTTTGGCCACAAGAGGGCATCAGACGCATTCATCATCAAGGGCCTTCTGAATATTTTATCAGCAATAGAATTTAACATGTTTAACTATTTGAAATGTATGCAATCGTAAAACTGCTTTAAATGCTAACTAACAGTAGCCCCCTCTCTCTTCTTGTTGGTTTCCTAAAGGTAAAGTAGATGATTGTTCGTCTGGATTCGGACACGAAGACTGAGTAAAACTAGAATGTGTAATACAGCCATTGACCACAGGAGGGCAGTGTCACCAACATGCGTTCATGTCCGGTTGTTGCTCAAAATAAAAGCATCAAATAGGAAACGTTCATTCATTAATTTTCCTAACGCTTAATCGCGGGGAACTGGAGTTTATCCCAAAAATTTGATTCAATTTCACGAGAACAGTACGACCACAAATGATCATTACCGTACAAATAAAGACGTGTAGGGAGTTTTAAGTGAGGAGATTCATAGAGTGTCAAAATCTGTTAGATTATTGTATGAAAGTGTTAAAGTTGAGGGTTAAATGTACTGGTCAAAAACAAGAAGAAGGTTCAAGCATTTTCAAATAAAGCAGAAGTTATTACAGTCAAATAGTGCAGGTAGTGAAAAGAGGGTTTTGGTTTTGGAGTTTGAAGCGTGAATTGTTCTTGAAGTTGTCGTCATCCTCTCACCAGGGCAGCACGGTGGCGCGGCGGTAACGCTGTTGCCTCACAGCCAGAAGGTCTCGGGTTCAAATCCCACTGAGGCTCTCCTCTGTGAGGAGTTTGCATGTTCTCTACGTGTCTGGTGAGTTCTCACCTCTAAAAACATGCACTATAGTCGAAGTAAATTGATCATAGGTATGAAGGTGGGTGACAGGACACACCCAGGGGTTGTCATTGTTGTGGAGAATTGGTTCTAAGCCTGGTTACACAAACATTTTGGTCATGTTTCCTCTACCTGTATTAACTTTGGGACGAGTTCCATTTCGTCCTCCACTGTGAGAATGAAGAAGAGTCTTGGTGTCATGATGTTCTGGTTCCTCCTCAGAGCTGGGAACCCCATAAATACAAGTTCCAAACCAAACCAAAGCAGCTGAAGGTTTAGCTCAGAGCGATGAGAGGAGGAACTCTGATCTGAGGTTATGGGTTCAAATCCCAGCTTCTGCCTTTAGATTTTCTCCAGTGTTGTGAATAATAAATATAACATCCAACCACTTCCTTTGTGTGCAGTCAGGTAGCTCAGCCTGTTAAGGTGCTGAGCAGGTGTGCAGACATTATAGGTTCAAATCCCACTCCTCCCATCATTTTTCAGGCTGTTTCCTGAATGACGAAGACAAATACGCCCGGAGAAAAGGTCTCAGTGTGAAGGAACCCGTAGCATGGTGGGTAAGTTCCCACAATGAGCCCAACCCGTACTCGCTGCAGGTTCTGGATCAAAGCTGTGTCTCACAGAAATGAGGCCGGAGGGGGCCGTGTCCCCTCCTGGCCCTCTGGAGCTTAAGAAAGCTGGGCTTATGAAGCCTCAAACCAGAAACAGCTGATATTTTACTGCCGTTTACGTCTTAAAGTTAACTAGTAACTTAAATTACTTTATTAAACAGGATACTCTTATCCTGCAACATAAAGTTAACAATGTTGGAAGAAACGTCTGTCATTATAGCCGCCACTAATGAAGGTAAGATGATGATTCTTCAGGTTTCTAGAACATATTAGGAAAGAAGAATCTGTAATGTGGTAAATAGTCAGTACTTTCTGGTTACGTTTTTTTCTAATATTATTTATAATGTACAACAGAAGAATAAAAAGTTAAAATCTGTATCTGTAAGTCGAACATGCATTTAAAAAACCAATAGTTCAGTCTGTTTCCTGAGCTCCTGGTGGTGGGAAGAGCTTCTGTGACGAAGGGGGGTTCAAGTGCTGGTGGAGGCTCAGGGGTGGGGGGGTCCTTGTTCTGCTCCTCACTGCTGACCAGCATGATGTTCTCGGGTCTGATGTCCGCATGGACGACACCAACGCTCCTGATGGCGCCCAACGCCACCAGCAGCTGCAGGGACAGAGAAAGGACCAGAAAAGACTGGGGTTTCACTACTGATGAGAAGCTAATCAATAGATAATTGATTCCAGATCAACACCCACCTGCCGAGCCAGGGGTCGGATCCGGTTCAAGCACAGCGGTTTTGTCCAGCGCCTGACAGGAATCACCTGTGTTCAACCTGATCGATGAACCGGAGGATGTTTGATGGATCCTGGTTCAGGGGGGTCAGGAGTGTCCACATCCGGAACTGGGGACAACATAGAGACGGTTCTGAGTCCATATTCTGATGGAGGACACGTTCCAGTCCAAATAACTGCTAGCGACCTGTTAGCTGTTAGCTACCCGTTAGCTGTTTACTAGCTGTTTGCTTTTAGCTACCCGTTAGCTGTTTACTAGCTGTTTGCTGTTAGCTACCCGTTAGCTGTTTACTAGCTGTTTGCTGTTACCTGTTAGCTGCCTGTTAGCCACTTTGTCGTTGAAAACTGTCTTTTTCCAGGTATTTCCTGTTGTCCGGCCATCAAGACGCTTCCGCTTCATTTTCTCCGAATCACTGAACTCCAACCTGCGCTGGAGCCACAAATCCACCTGCTTCATTTTGTGGTGGCGTCACGGAGCGGAACTACCGTCATCACCGCTTGTTTCAGCGGAGCCGAACTTGGTGAAACACCGAGTCACCTCTCGGCTCGGCTAAACTCGGGAACGTTCGTTTCTGGAATGACGTCATCATTATGCGTTGACTATAGACTCGAGCCGTTGTGCTAGAGGAAGAGAAGTGTTTTTCCTGGATGGTTTGCCCACATATTACGATCATAAAACACATATATTATTAAAATATGTATATATATATATATATATATATATACATATACATATATATATTATTCAAACAGGCATTTAAATGTCTTCAAGAATAATTTTGCATACCTGTCAAGTTGTATGCTTTTAGCGTAAGTTATCCAGGAAATGTGTACAGATACACATGGTCTTCCATATAAGCCACGCATTACCAAATATTAGTAACTTTTTCCAGGATCTTAACAGAAAAAAGTAATGAAATATAGAACTATTGATGAAATAAATAACACTATGAAATAACTAAACAACCCTCTGTGGGATCTTCACAGAAAAAAGAAATTTCCATCTGACAAACTTTTTTATTTTTTACAAAAAAAAAAATCAACTTTTATTCAAATGTTCACCGATACAAAAAACAAATGGGGTGCATCGTCGCCATTCTCGGCTCATTTTCCTTCAGTGGTTATGACGTGTGCTTACAAGCAGCAGAATCATCTGGTCCAGACACTTCAAATGTCGCATACTGCGGGTGCTTTTAGAGACGATCCGACGACGAAGACGAGCCGACGCTTCAACAGGAATGTGAGGAATACCGTGGAAATGTGGTAGCGTGACACAAAATTGAAGAATCCTGAATAAATAAAAAGTATGCATACTCAAAGGTGTGTCCGCTTAGCCTGCTTTTTAACCGCCAGCTACGAACGACACCTTTTAGAGACTTAAAAACTAAATATTGGATATCAATCCGCCTGCTGAGATCCTGAAGACGATCATCCCAACAAATGTTGGAAAGAAATGGAAAAATGAAGGACTAGGAGGCCTCGTCTGGTAACATCAGTGGTCCTGGATGCGTGTCATCATTATTAAAAATGATGACACTATACACATGAAAGCACACCAACACAGCCAGCACCTGCAGACAGAGGGGGAGGCAAACGTTGCAGTTTCCGACTGTGTTGGTGTGGACAAGTCGATTTGTTAGGGGTGACATGTTTCTACACTATTACATCATGTAAGGGGGAGGGTGAGGGTGAGTTCATCTGGATTCAGAAGTTCTATTTGACCAGTCCGATCTTCTTGGCTTCGGTTTCGTAAATGAGTAACCGCCACATCTTCACGATGAAGACTTCGGCTTCTTCGTCGAGGACCTGAAGCAGGGGCAGAAGGAGGCGTCAGTTACGTGGAGCTCGTCGGGAGGCGAGCGACGGACTTCTCCTTCCGTTACTCACCATGGCGACGTCATCCAGGATGCTCTGCGGCATGCTGTGAGCCATCACCTGAGACGCACAAACGCATCGCAGTCACTTCCTGCCGTTTAAAACCGAATGATGTCACAGACGGACGTCACATGACCCTCACCTTGGAGCAGACGAAGTCCACTAAGGTGGCCTCCTCTTCTCCGATGTACTCGATGATCTTCTTATTGATCCAGGGCCGAACGCGGCGTTCCATTAACGTCTGGAAACAACGCAGAAACGTGCAGTTTGTTTTAGCAGCAGCAACATAAACGACATCATCGTCTGGTAGATTTTCAAAGGGGAGGGACGTGCGTCTCACCGTGTCGACCATGGACCAGTCCAACGGGTAGGAGAACAGCTCGGGCTTCGCTGTGGGAATCTTCTCTATCAAACTCTTGATGTGTTTTCGTTTCTCCTCGGTGTTGCCCCCCTTAATGCTGGACAGTCCGGCGCCATCCACCCCCAAGCTCTTGTCGTCGTCGTAATCCAGCGGCACCAGCTTCCTTTTGCGGGGCTGCTCGTCGGCCTCTTCGTCGTCGAACTTGTCGAAGACGCTGTCCACCGGCAGCTTCTTCCTCTTGCCGGCGTTGGGCTGGCTGGGGCTCCCCGTGGCGGCTGTGGGGTCATGGGGGAGGGGGGATCAACCGATACGGATCAATCAAGATTAAAAAAAAATATTAATGGAGGTTTTGTTTGGCGATTTTCTAACCAAATTCAAAACAACTCACGAAACCTAAGAAACCAAGTTCGTCCATTTCTTCCTGACGTAGCAGTTTAGCGTAGGGATGCTAATTATTAGCGATGATGATGTCATCAAGGGAAACTCACCCAGTTTGAGGCTGAGGCCGATCTTTGGTCGGTTCTCATCCTGAGGGAGGGCGTCGGGCGGTGAGTTTTCGTGGGGGATGATGATGCCACAGGGCGACTCATCCCCGGGGGTGTTCGGCGACACGTTGCCGCTGGCCGACGACACCGATGGCGCCGCCGTGATGGGACGCATCGTCGGCTTCAAGCACGGCTTCACGTCGGGGTTCTCTTCGTCGTTGTCGTACTCCTCTTCTTCGCCCTCCTCCACCTCGTTGTCGGGCGCCAGCGGCAACGGCGGCCGCGGGCGAACCTCTACTCTCTCCTGCTCGTGCCGGCGTTCCCGGTGATCCCGGTGGTCCCGATGGTCCCGGTGGTCTCTGTGGTCGCGTGAGCTCCTGTGGCGTTCCTGGCGCTCCTCCTCGGGCTCCGTCTCTTGGATGATAGGCTGTCGTCTCAGACGCTCCTCCTCTTCCTCTTCCATCTGGACAAATAAGAGGCGAGGGAGAGAGAAGAAAAAAAAAGGTCAACAGATGTTGAAAGCTGGACGCCACAAATATGCAAAGACCAAAAAGATGCTTGGATGATAAAGTGACCTTCACAAAGACAACACACAGCCATTCCCCCTGAATGCAGACACACACGGCACACACACGAGCGTCAGAGAGGAGACGCGTACCCTGCGTAGCTCTGCGTCTGGGTTTGGATGTCCCTCGTCTAGCAGCCTCTGTCTGATCTCCTCCAGCTCCTCCTTCTCTCTCTTCCTGTCACGCTCGTCTGCCTCCATCTCCTTCTCTCGGTCTCTGAGGCGCTTCTGCAGCGCACTGCCCCTAGAGGTCAGACCAGAAATGACAGCGTTCAGAACAAAAGCTGGAGCAGCGGCGGCGTCGCAGCAGCTGCGAGTCAGATCTGGGTCACGGCGTTTTTTTCGATCGGTCGCAGCGCAGCGTCACGCGTGTGAGGTCATAAACGTCACACGTCTGCACAGGCAGTGCAAGCGACAGGAAGATCTGGGATGGAAGCAGTCGTGTGTGTGTTTGTTTTATTACGTCTGTCTGTCGTCGCTCACCTGTAATATTTGGGGTCGTCTCTGTCGTCGTCGTAATCTTCAAGAAACTCTTTGAGCCGTTTGCCCTCTTTCATCTGGAAACAAAACCACAGTGAAACATCAGCAGGATAATAAAACAGTTTGTGGACATGAAGTTTATCCTCAAACAAACAAATAAAAAACACGTCGGTGCTCATCTGACGTGAACTCACCATTTCACGGCGGCGCTCATCTTCTCTTTCCGAATCTTTGGCGTAATCCCGTCCCTTCTTCCTCTCCCGGAGCTCCCAGTTTTTAAGACGCTGTCGACACAACGGCACCAGGTTAATCAAGTCATGTTGAACTACTGCTATTGGTGACTGCATCATGCATCGATTGGGGGGTGGGTGGGGGTCCCTCCCAGGCTTCCGTACCTCCTGATAGGCCGCCTCCTTGTCGCGGAGTTTCCTCTCCAACTTCCTGCGTTCGTACGCCTCCTCTTCATCCTCTTGCTCCCGTTTTTTTTCTCTTTCTCGGTCTCGACTCACCTCCCTGCTGTGAAAAATATTTTATATTTAAAATTAAACTGGAACCAAACACAAATGTTCTTTTTGTCTCTATTAATCGCCCACCGGCTGATTTTCTAGATTTCATTACTTTCCCATTTTACACCTGAGCTCTCCTCACCTGGATCGGCTGCGTTCGGCGCTCCGATCCCGGCTCCGGTCCCTCTCCCAGTCCCGTTCGCGCTCCCTGTCTCGGGTCCGCCGGTCGCGGTCTTTGTCTCTCTCTCTCTCCCGCTCTCTTTCCCTCTCCCGTTCTCTCTCTCGCTCCTTCTCCCTCTCTCGGTCCCGCCGCTCTCTCTCCCGCTCCCGCTCCTTTTCCCGCTCTCTGCGCTCTTTCTCAAACTCCAGTCGCTCCTTCTCCCTCTTGTCCTTCTCTTCCTCCAGTTTCTGCAGAGCAAGACACAGACGGGTTCAGCCACACGGCGCCACGCGGGATCCAGCCGATCACTGCAGTCAATGCTCTACTGTGCAGATCAAGTGGTTTCCAGAATGTAAAGAAAGTTTTAATCATTTGTAAAAGAGAGGCTGGAATCCTATCTGGGAAACCTGGAAGCGTGAAAAGATTCTCCCGCACGGAGAGACGGCTTCCTCAGTCATCCAGAAATACGCTAGTAATACCTAGACTTTAGCAAGAATGTAACTGGAAACCACTTTAATGGTCAAAAAGACCGGTGGAACACGTTCAGCTCGAGGTGTTCATAAAGGAGAAACACAAAGCATTTCTGTCCTTAAGAGAAAACAGGCGTCAGTCTTGGTGAACTAGTTGTTTGTGACTTACAGGTGTCGAACTACGGACTCAGCCCTTCGCTGCCCCTACAAGCCTTTTAAGTTAGGCCTGGGAGGAAAGCAGGTCACACGGTATATACAAGGGAAAAACATTATGGGAGTCTGTCTTGCTTAGTCATCATCATCATCAACATCATCAAAAAAAAACAACAGCGTTTGCTTCAAACATGACATTAGAGCTACGTCAAGAAATGCACACAGTGTACATCAGAAACAGTTTCTGTTCACATGAATGAAATTGTAGAAACGGTCTTACCCCTTGCAGGAGTCTTCAGTCGCTCTTCGTGACTCAGTGTTTATCAGACACACACACACACAAACACACACACACACATCACAAATCAGCCTTGTCAGCGTCACACACAAGGCTTGGGGTCTGTTGTTTAACTGTCAATGCGTGGCGTTAAAGCAGACGCCGAATACAAAGAAGACAAGCTGAAGCTGCGTGAGTCGTGTTTCCACGTCCTGTTCAGACACTTGTGTGCAGAAGATGAACCCACGAGTGTGAGCACAGACCGGAGGAGTCATAGGCGGACTCACAGTCTGGAAACGGACTGAAAAACCCAAGCCTTCGGTGAAACGCAAAACAAGAAAGATAATGACGCAAGAAACAGGATGGAGACACTCAGACGGCTCGACTTAACCTTCATTACCAGCAACCGAGACGTTAAAGGAGCTCAGACGGCGTGTAAAACAAATAGAAACTGAATGTAATCATTTAAAATACTGGGTGTTGTTGCTCTGTTACCATTGAATGGGGGTAACCTCTCCTGGTTCACTCGGCCTCTAATTCTATGGGATCGGGGTTGTTTTGAATCAAATATGTGAGATGTTTCATTTATTGCCGTATTTCGTGTCTTTTCACTTACCTGTGGAGCATCAACCAGGGCTTTTACTGAAATACTCAACCACCTACACGACTCTCAGCACAAACTGATATTAATGATACTTCAGATAACACAGGCAATTTAGTTATTTTTCATTGCGGGTTGAAACCTGGGTATGAAAAGGAGTACCGGTAAAATAATTTCAATGATTACTTCGTAAAATTTCTTTTTTAACGTGTTTTGATTTGAAAGCACATTTTGTTTAAAAAGTTTAATTTTATGCACTTAAAAATTGAAAAAGATTTTTAAAAAAAGAAAATAAAAACAGAACACACTCTCTTTTGAGAATATATGCACTTTCTAAAAATCTGATCCCTCAATATTTCCGTTTGCTTTATGGTTTCCTGGTTGCAGGACTTTGGGTATATTCTGGTCAGTTTTCAGATAAAATAGCGACGGCTGTTCCTATTAAGACGTACGAACACACTGACTTGACCTGAAGAAAAGGAAGACATGAAAGAGAGAAGACACTGACGGAGAGCAGGAGGAAGAAGAGAGAAGAAGTCACACGACCACAGACAGGGAGCACGTACCTTGCCAGTCTTCAGATCAGCATGCTGCTGTGGAGAAGGCGCCCCCCCCCCTCACCCCTACTTGCATATTAAAAGCTACAGCCAAAGTCACTGCAGTGGTTACTGACAAGAGTCCTCGTGCTTCAATGTGAACACCATTAAGACAGATCAGAAAGGAAAGAGGACGAGCACAGGTTCACTGACTTCAAGCTTCATGTGGAAAACACATTAAAAAAATTTAAAAAGTTGGGGGGGGGGTGATTAAATATTAGCAAATTCTTGGCTGAATAATGAGCATGGGTGACAAACACATGGGTGCAGTACAGTTGCCCCTATGCAAGTCCTCAAGGGGGGGACGCCCAATATATGTATAAAGTAAATGAAGGCTGATACTTACATCCTATCCTGGTTACTTTTTCCAAAGCTCTGAGATTCATCTCGCTTTAGTCACCATATGATCACTATCATAATGGTGGGGTTTAATGAATAGATTAGCTTTTAGGTAACTTTACATTGTCTCCATGCATTTGTGTGTGATGAATTAAGAATGGCGCTACAAACGGTCACACCTATAGAGGTGCACTAGTTGTCACAGAAATGCTGAGAAATACTAGCGCTCAGGCTACTTGTGGTGTTGGAACATTGAATATGATAACGTTTAGAATTATAAACCTTATCATATTTAATATATTAAAAGCATTTCATGTAAAATAGGGCAAATAAGAAGTTTGGTTTGGCAAAATTTTAAGGACTGCCGACTCGCGGCAGAGGATGCAAGTTACTGAGATCAAGAAATATGTGTGTGGATAAACTATGTGAGCGGCTGCTGTCCAAAACCTGTAATGTCAACTACAAATCAAATGAAACACTTTACCTTGTGAGTGTCACGAAATTTACTAATCTCTCTGGAAATCAGGTCTCTCTTGTCTTCCTCCATATCGATGGTATTAATGTCATCCTAAAGAAGGTGAAGACAAAATGTTAGCAGTGGACATTTAAAGACGCAATAACAACAACGACAAAAGAAATGGGAGAGTCAGCACACCTCTTCTTTTTTCTCCTTTTTTCTCTTTCGCCGCTGGGCGTCCTCATCCTGGGATGGCGCGTTGAGCTCGGCGGCGTATTCCCGCATCAGTCCGTCAATAGCACCTTTGATGATCTGATCCTTCTTCTTCGTCTCCTCGTCGAGAACCTCTTCCTCCTCCTCTCTTCCATCTTCAGCTTTCTTATTCTGTCGGCACAGGCAGAAATATAGCAGTTCATATAACAGTTATATTGTCTAGTTTAGCTTCATGAATAAATGAACTGTAATTGTTTGATTTAAAAGCTGGAGTCGATCAGTAAGTGATGCTCTACCCCGTTGGCGGTCTTCTTCTTGGCCTTCCACTCATCCAGCAGAGCTTTAGTCTTGGCATCCACCTTCACCAACAGATTTTTGTCTCCAATTTGTAGATCGTGAAGCAGGCGCAACGAACGCAACGTGGACTCTGGCTCCTTGTACTCGCAAAAGCCAAACGCTGAAACAAATATCAGCATGGAAACAGATATTTAAGGTACGTTTATAGAGCAAACATACAAAGTTACTGAATCATGTGTTTAAGTGAACTCATCTTGTGAGATTAGAGTCCATTACCCAAGTCAGCATTGGATGAGAGCGTTTCCTGACCTTATGCTGCCTGATGTGTGTATTATGCATTACCTTGAAGCTTGCCAGAGGCTCCTTGGACTCTCTTCCAGCTCAGAACAATCCCACATTTCTACAACATGAACACAAAGGTTAAGAATTTAAGACTGAATTATATTTAGCTTCTTAATGCTGCAGCACAGGATTCAGTATCAACAACTTTCTAAAGAACTTGGCAACAAAATTTGCAATGGTTTATAAATGTGGTATTAATGTTTGAAGACCCTACAACCATTACTGAATTCGATTAGTTGTTCAGATTTAAATGACAACTCTAGTTTACAGACGCTAAGATTTGACTGTCTTAAAAAGCAGGATACAATCTGTAACGTCCGAGAACTCCTGAAAAGATGATATTCTTATTACATAACCGAGTGACTTGAAGAGTTCATGCAATATTCCATCACTTACCGCCAGCAGCTGTCTAATCAGCATGTCAGAGGCTTTTTCTGATATGTTTCCCACAAACACGGTGGTGGTGGGCCCGCTCTCCTCATTGTCTTTGGCTCGCAGGGCAGCAATGTCCTTTTTGGGAACCGCAGGTTTGCTGACCACCGGTACGGGGGGTACCATTACTGTCGGGGTGGAGGTCATGATACCCACATGAACAGGGATCATTGGAGCTCCTGGGTCGACCAAAGCAAAATCAACTTGAAACAAAACCAATTTTTATGTGAAATTTCTAGCTTTTCTCCAAATTTTCAGGTGATTTCACTCCCATCAAATCTCGGGGTATGAGTAACAAAACACCCTTGTCACTAACAGGAAGTGTACAATGCATGAAACTGTACTCACATGATCACTTAAGTAGGTAAATGAAGTGAAATGGGTGTCATCAAGTGTTTGTTTACCTGTGGGAAAGCCGGCAAACTGAGGGGGCATCCCGGGAGGGGGCAACAGCGGCCGATTTAGATGAGGTGGGAAAGACATTCTGGGTGGGAATAGGACCGACCTGGAGACGAACAGTAATGACACTCAGAAGTGGTGTAGTTTGACACACATGTCATCGGCTCAAGTTTGGAGAAAAGTTCTCCAAACAGTGTGTTTTCTACAACACAAAAATAAGGTTTAAGCCTCTGGTGCAGTCAGAACCGCTCCATTTAAAAAGAGTTCCGCTAACATAGATAAAAGGATTCTGTCGTAACTTCACGTTAGCTAAGCGTGTCCGAACTTACAACGGTGGTGAGCTAACTTGGTAGCGTTTACGCCACTTAGTTAAAACATTATTAACTTGTTTGACGTGATGTGGCTTAATTCCACCACCACCCCCCAATTAAAATAAACGACTAACAAGTGGCTAACTGCTAAAGCTAGCATTAAACTCGTTGCTGTACCCGGCAAACCTACATTAAAGCTAAAATAGCATTAGCCATAGCTTGTGCCAACGTTACAATAAACAAGCAAAACTAACTTCACTGAGTTAAATGATACCAGAACCAACGTGTTAATGCCCATATATACATACCCCAAGATAGGCGGCGTACAAAAAGACAAAAAAATTGCAGTCAAAAGGTTATTAATTATGTAATTCTTTATAGCGTACGGACTGTCGCTTTAGCACGTTGGCTATGCGAAGGCCTTCAACGACCACTGACGCAAGCGCGTCACGTGTCGGACTACAGAAGCGCTTGTTGTGGTTGCCGAGACGAGGCCGCCGGGCGGAGCAGTGCGAGACAGTAGGAAAACAATTACTGGACTGTTTCAAGTTAATGCTGTCGTTGCTGATACTCGTCGCATCAGTAACGACGAGTTACTGATGCGACGAGTACTATTATAATTAACTACTGTTAATTATAATAGCATTTTATCGTCTTATTTAGTTAGTTATTTTGTAAGTTAGTTAGTTGTTTGTTAATTTGTTTAATTTTGTTTTGTTAATTAACAGTAATACCTGTAATTAATTAGTAATGTACAATTATGAGTTCCTCAGCAGCGCGGTAATTTCAATTTTTACTTTACTTTAAATATCAGAATTAGAATCCTTTATTGATCCCCGACAGGGAATTGCTTTTTGTTACAGCTTGCGTTATTTCAGACCTTATTGCAACGTCAGAAAAAGAATAGAGACTTTAGAATTAAGAAAAAGAGGAAAGGATATTATAGAAAAATAAGAGAATAAATAGTTGTACATTTTGTCCAAATTAACGACTCAATTGCACCAGTACTTAGTAATTAGCATCTAATTAAATTATGTACCAGATCAAATAGCTCAGTGTATCGTCCTTTTAGAAGTAAATCGACTCTTATCTTCTGGTTTAATAATCTCTAGAAAATATCGGGGCGCTAACAATTCCATTAATTGTATGAGAAATATCTATTTGACTGTAAGACTATGTCACACGTTTAAATCGGATCATTATGGTACTGAAGAAATGCAAATGGTCCATGATGTTCCGTTGGAGACATCAGCGACACTCCGTGTGACAGCTGGGGAGCGAGGGCTGCGTCTGACAAGTCGTGACGTCATTTTAGGCGGGTTTTTCATGGAAAGTGCTAGAAGAAACGAAGCACGACGTCCTGGTTTTATATATTCCTCCGTCCTATTAAAAAGTACCACAACATTTTCTTTTAATACACGACGTTCTTGTCAACTTTATTGACATTTATTGGATCGAGGCTGCTATTTTCAATGCAGTAAAATATATAATATAGCTACAAAAGCTGGAATCCACCTAAAAGGGTTAGTCTGACTATACATCCTTTCTGGAATGATCTTCCACAAGGTGGCATCAATAATACACTGAGTTCAACTTTTTTTTTTTTTCTAGTATTTTCCAAGGTACAAGGTCGCCATTCATAACGTGCTTTTCGATGCATTGCATTGAGTTCGTCTTAAAAACGACACATTAAAATCATTTTACGCTGCATCTCCAACAGATTTACATCCCGGAATGTATAGTTTATCATGATTAAATAAATTGCCTATTTAATTAAGTTTTTCAAATTCATTCCAAAAACTCTATTTTAAGCAACAACTATTCTTTACATTTCTAATTTTTTTTAAATTAATTTAAACGCTGTACTTGACATGCTCCCTACAATAACTGCCATGTCGTTGAAACATGTTTGTCTACTGTAGTCCTGGATGGTGCACCGCGGAGGGATACGCTCGCACACAGACCAACGTGTATAAGTATTCCGGTCTTTTAAAAGGAAGTCCCTTTCTATTTCCCTGCGTCAGAGAGCAGAAGGGACCTAATTTTGGTTGCATTTTATTCAAGATTAAGTCAACGAAATAAACAAGGTACGTACGCAAAGTATTTTTTTTTTGTGGATACGTGCTTCTATTTTTAGATTATTTCCACTCGCCTTAAATGACAAAACGATGTATGAATTCACGACGACATCACAAGTGACGACGGTAGCCGTAGCGTTATTGTTGCTTTGTGGCTACTTAGCTAGCATAGCAGCGTTGCTACTGTTAGAGGCTTAATGTGATACATCGTGAATTTATACCGGCGTTCCTCCGGTGGTCGGAGACTCGGAGACCGGCCTTAACGGTGCGTCAATGTTCCGCACCGTTAAGGCCGGTCTTGTTGCGCCAAAGCAGGTGTGGTGAGGCTGACTCGGGTTTACATAACGGCGAGATTTGACGCTTTCGACCCATGTTGACACAACCCGATCCCCCCCCCCATTTCAACGTCAAACTCGCACACTACGACATTAAGATTTGACATCCTTTTCGTGTGGTTTTTTTTTTTTTTTTGGTGAAAACTTTTGCTTCTTCGTTGCATTGTTACCGCCGCAAATCAATTAGGTTTTTGAGATTACAATTCGATGATGCTCTTTAAATTAGAAATCCACTGCTAACGTTGAGCCGCGATTTTCACCGTTAGCCGCGTCCGTCCTGTAGCCGTTCATTAGCACGTGTTTGTGGAGTCCATTGTCTGTCAGCCCGGCGCCATGTTGGTTAACTACTTCCGCCGATTTTGATAACACGATGGCAGCCGTCAGATTTAACGCGATTTAAATAAAAACCCCTTGGTCCAATGTGACCACCGACAGACGGACGCGTTTTGGTGTGAAACGAGCCTCGCTATCAAAATTGCGGTTTTAACCCTTTCCTTTGCTTCTGTTGTCATGTGATCCGCCGTGTTACCCGGGTAACGGTGATTTTTTTTTTTTCCTCCTCGCCTTTAGATGCCTGAAGAAATGCACCAAGAGGAGGAGGTTGAGACCTTTGCCTTCCAGGCTGAGATCGCTCAGCTGATGTCCCTGATCATCAACACTTTCTATTCCAACAAAGAAATCTTCCTGAGAGAGTTGATCTCCAACGCCTCTGATGTGAGTCTGGGGGAGCTTTCTGTTAATATTCGGGCTGCACGATGTTGTATTTCATGTTGACAACTGGGCATGTAAATACACTGCTATTAGCAGTTCTGGAATGTTAAATTTGGTATCCATAGTGATGTGTTAACTATTGTTTTATGCATGTTTTAATTTTTTAATCTGTTTCAGGCTTTGGACAAAATCCGTTATGAAAGCTTGACTGAACCCACCAAGCTGGATTCTGGCAAGGACCTGAAAATTGAAATCATCCCCAACAAAGATGAACGCACCTTGACCCTCATCGACACTGGAATCGGCATGACCAAAGCCGACTTGATCAACAACTTGGGTACCATCGCCAAGTCTGGAACCAAGGCGTTCATGGAGGCCCTGCAGGTAAGAGCGTGGAACCCTGGCGCATCTGCTTGCAGCAGGTGGAATATGAAGACCAAGGGTCGTGGATGAGCTGTTCACACAGATACTTGTGTTCCCTCTAGGCTGGAGCTGACATTTCCATGATTGGACAGTTTGGTGTGGGTTTCTACTCTGCCTACCTTGTTGCCGAGAAGGTGGTTGTCATCACCAAACATAATGATGATGAGCAGTATGCCTGGGAGTCCTCTGCTGGAGGTTCCTTCACAGTCAAGGTCGACAGCGGTACGTGTACCTGCATTTTTTTACTCATTTAATGCGGTAACTTTTGACACAATGCAACAAACTTGGATTTGGAGAATGTGTGGATTATAGCATCATTCTGTTTACTATTGTTTGCTTAAAGAAACTGTTGTATTTTGTTAACAGGTGAGCCTATTGGCCGCGGAACAAAGATCATCCTGCACCTGAAGGAGGACCAGACTGAGTACATCGAGGAGAAAAGGGTCAAGGAAATTGTCAAGAAGCACTCTCAGTTCATTGGCTACCCCATCACTTTGTTCGTAAGTACAGGATTAGATGATAATAGGTTTGTATTCAGAGTCTTGTCAGGTGACGTTAACTCATCCTGTTGCTATAGGTGGAGAAGGAGCGCGACAAGGAGATCAGCGACGATGAGGCAGAGGAGGAGAAGCCCGAGAAAGAGGAGAAGGAAGAGGGCGAGGACAAGCTGAAGATCGAGGATGTGGGTTCAGATGACGAGGAGGACTCCAAAGACAAGGACAAGAAGAAGAAAAAGAAGATCAAGGAGAAGTACATCGACCAGGAGGAGCTGAACAAGACCAAGCCCATCTGGACCAGGAACCCAGACGACATCACAAACGAGGAGTACGGCGAGTTCTACAAGAGTCTGACCAACGACTGGGAGGATCACCTTGCTGTCAAGGTAAACCCTGAAATGCAAAGGCGGTTCTTCTTGTGCCTCATTGCCGACTTCATGTTAAAGTGAATTCTGTTTATTTTTTAGCATTTCTCAGTGGAGGGTCAGCTGGAGTTCCGTGCCCTGCTCTTCATTCCTCGGCGCGCGCCCTTCGACCTTTTTGAGAACAAGAAGAAGAAGAACAACATCAAGCTGTACGTCAGGAGGGTCTTCATTATGGACAACTGCGAGGAGCTCATCCCAGAGTACCTGAGTGAGTCAATTTCGGACACAAAGCTCTTTGAAATATTCTGTTTAAGTCCCACAAATTCACGTTTCACATCGACCTCCAGACTTCGTCCGTGGCGTGGTGGACTCTGAGGACCTGCCCCTCAACATCTCCAGAGAGATGCTGCAGCAGAGCAAGATCCTGAAGGTCATCCGCAAGAACATCGTCAAGAAGTGTCTGGAGCTGTTCGCCGAGCTGGCCGAGGACAAGGACAACTACAAGAAGTTCTATGAAGGTTTCTCCAAAAACATCAAGGTACCTGAAATATGAAACCGTTGCATTGATTCCATTTCAAGCGTTTCCCTCAGTGTGTAATCAAAGTTCCTCTTCCACAACGCGCTCATGTCTTCAGTGCTTCTCCACGGATTAATAAGGTTACAGTTTATTCTGTTTAGTAGCTTTCAGTTGCAGTGTAGTTATAGGTTTTATTGGTCAGACTAGTTGTGGTTTTCTGTTTAAAAACCAACAGTTGAGCTTAACTAGTCTAGACTTAGTCTAATGTACCACACCATTGTAGACTTATCCATCCCAAAGAGACGGTGTTAAATGATTAACAGGAAGGTTTAACCTAGAATTTGGATTTGTGTCCAAAATATAGCCAAAATATTTATTAATGGTGTTGGTTACTGAATTTATAATTACAAATATCTCTTTCCAGCTGGGCATCCACGAGGACTCCCAAAACCGCAAGAAGCTGTCTGAGCTGCTGCGCTACCACAGCTCCCAGTCCGGAGACGAGATGACCTCCCTCACAGAATACCTGACCCGCATGAAGGAGAACCAGAAGTCCATCTACTACATCACTGGTAGAGTAGTGTTCTCGGGAACGACTTCTGGGTAAACTTATCCCGATATGGTTAAAGCTGAACAACGATTTCCCGCTTTTAGGCGAGAGCAAGGATCAGGTGGCCAACTCCGCCTTCGTGGAGCGCGTCCGCAAGCGCGGCTTCGAGGTTCTGTACATGACGGAGCCCATCGACGAGTACTGCGTCCAGCAGCTGAAGGAGTTCGACGGCAAGAGCCTGGTGTCCGTCACCAAAGAGGGTCTGGAGCTGCCAGAGGACGAGGAGGAGAAGAAAAAGATGGAGGAGGACAAGGCCAAGTTCGAGAGCCTCTGCAAGCTCATGAAGGAGATTCTGGACAAGAAAGTGGAGAAGGTGGGTGATCCCAACGAGCAGAGCTTCGACTGATTGAAAACTTATGATGCATAAACTCGAGTTGACGGTGTTTTGTTCGACAGGTGTCCCAAATGGTGCTTTAGGTTATGAGTGGTGAGTTTTGGAGGCGTTGAGGTCGTTTGGTGCCGTGAATAAGTTTTAAATGATTGCTTTGACCGATTAGTTCTGTAACCACTGTGGAGATGGAAAGAGGCGCCGAACCTTTTGGAAATGCAAAAGTGTGATCTAACAGATGACTGTTTGTTGAATTAACAATATGTGAATGAAGCAAAGTTTTGAGCCATTGTGTGGATTTATGAAAGGTGTGGATTTGGGATATGCTGCCGTGTTGAGCCTTTATGTCTAACATGACTGTTCTGCACGCTTTAACTCTAAGTTAGTCTGCTGTTTGGACACTTGCATGTTTTTTGAAGTGTGGACGTCCCGTTTGTCTCGACCAGGTAACGGTGTCTAACAGGCTGGTGTCTTCGCCCTGCTGCATCGTGACGAGCACGTACGGCTGGACGGCCAACATGGAGCGGATCATGAAGGCCCAGGCTCTCAGGGACAACTCCACCATGGGCTACATGATGGCTAAGAAGCAGCTGGAGGTCAACCCCGACCATCCCATCGTGGAGACGCTCAGGAAGAAGGCAGATGTCGACAAGAACGACAAAGCGGTGAAGGACCTCGTCATCCTGCTGTTCGAAACCGCCCTGCTGTCCTCGGGCTTCTCCCTGGACGACCCTCAGACTCACTCCAACCGGATCTACAGAATGATCAAACTCGGACTGGGTAAGGAAGTCGGAGTGGATCCAACACGGGTTGATTTTTTAAATTCTGGAAATATTACTTGAAGGCACGTCTGACGATCTTTGCATATCCAGGTATCGATGATGACGACGCCACCACAGAGGAACCCGCTGCCGCAGCGGCCCCAGACGAGATGCCCCCTCTAGAAGGAGAAGGCGAGGATGACGCATCACGCATGGAGGAAGTCGATTAAAAGAACCCCCGACCCCCTTTCCTCAGATTTCTAACAACATAAAATCTCATTTCAGTTCATTCTTAAGCTGCAGTTACTGCAAACAAATAGTCATTCATGTTGTGTGGTGGACCAGTGTTGCTCTTGTGTGTAGAGCATTCCTCTGCAAGACCTTAAGAAAAGCAAGTTTTTTTTGGTTTTTGCATTCATGGTGACAGCACATATGTTTTAAACGAGTACCCTGTTGCACTGAGTTTTAAGATTTATAGAAGCGGCAAAGGCGAGAATGGTACATTCCATTATGGGATCGGTTCTGGAGGGTATGGGACGTTCTCATGTGCAACACAGCACGCTTGCATGGGGAGAAACGACTGTAGGGTTCCTTTTTGCCTGAGTTCAGGCTTGTCTGTATTCCAAGTCTTGTTTTGCAAAAAAAATGAATAAATAAAGCTGTAATACCTTAAAGTTGTTGTTTTTTTTAATATTTAAACCCCGAAGAGTAAATTACTTTATGATCCTGGGATCAGAAGCCGAATTGTGAATTACCAGAATTGACCACTAGGTGGAGCCACAGTGTAAATATTTGTTTTTAAGACTGCTCAGACTGGTTCTTTATACAGTATGTGGAGAGACTGGATGGATTTATGGACAGTCATTAAGTATAACATAAAAACTGCAGATGGGTGACTTTCCCTATGAAAGCTCAACAAAATCAGCATTGTTTCTGAGGCTAATGCCCATCATGCCCCCAACTTGACATGCAGTTAAACCTAAAACGTCAATCACTGTGTCATCGGTTAATTTTAACTTCCACAAAACGGGAAACGCTGAACGATAAAACGGTAACGCGTCCAGGAAGAAGGATCATCACACACTTGAAAGTGATCACACACCACCCAGAATGACACAAAACTACACACACACACACACACACACCATCAGCTGAATGTGGGGAAAGTAACAAATGCCTTCTCTGAAGTCCTATGTTTAAGGGAGGGGGGCAGATTTCTGCTTCACTGGTAAAACCAGTCAAGTGTGGGTTTGTGTCTCTCTCCTGAACACACACACACACCACCGGTAAGAGTGATAATGGGAAGTGTGTCATGCTTTTTACGACTCATTCAGGTCATGTGATTACACATTTTTGACATCTAAAACTAAAGTTAATTCAGGTCATATAATTGAATAATAAAGATAAAACTAAAAAGGTTAAAATTTACCCTGTGGGGTTTCAAAGTCAATCACTTCATGAGGGTGTGATTATTATTACTGAAAAAGAAAATACACTTTTTTGTGAGGATCGCATAAAAAAACACTTTGTGAGCTCAGTAATAAATCCATTCTTCTCCCTGTGTTACATTTCTCTATCAAATAAATAAAATGTAAACGCTGAGACATTCTTATCACCAGATATGAAAACATAGCACAATTTCACACCTTTTTTTTTCTGTAACCACATAATCCTACAGGTCTGTCCGGAAAGTGACGTTGAGTAACATTCCACGAAATCCACGCGTAAAATTACCAGAATAATTACTCCTCAGTGACAAATGATTTCTCAGTGCGGTGTTGCTTCACACATTTGACACCAGTCAGTAAAAAACCAGACACAGGAACTGCTTTTACTCCCACACGGAGAAGGAAGGAAGCAGACAAAAGATTTTTTAAAAATATCTGGTATAAAACCCTCGTGTTGGTATTATATATGGTTTTTTATATATGGTTTTATTTACATCTATTTTAAAGTCGATCGTCTGCCCTTTCATTTATTTCTTTACGCTCCTATTTCTTTCTGCAGAGGAAACGCGCCACACAAATAAAATTTTATAATCACCGCTTCACCTCTAAAGCAAACGACTCCGAGCAGGAGACCGATCCTTTAACACACAGAGTCAAACAGGAAAACCAAAACTTCACCTCATCCAGTCACTTTAATTTGCTTTTATTATTAATCCAGTAACCAGAAGGAAAAAGAGTAGAATGATAAAAAGAAAAAGGTACCGGTTACATCGCATTTCCCCTCGTACGCATTCTGCCCTGCTGACAACAAAAAAAACAAGACACACAAGTCGGTTGGAAAGAATCACGACTCAGAAATATTTACAGGAAATCTAGCCTCCTTTTAAAACGTTAAGACACAAACATGAGATAAGAAAAAAAAAAAAAAGTAAAAAAAAGTACCGACGTCAGCATTTGCTTCAGATAAGCAACGCCTTCGATTCCCCACCCTCTCCTACAGACAGTACCCTCTGTAACAGGTTAACACACTTTAAATAGTCATCATTCTCCACTGGATAAAGTTCAGCACGTAAAGTCACTATCAGTTGGAAACGAATGCCACGTCGTGGCGTTCTTCTCAAGGTCGCAGCGACCTTCCGCTATTGGCTCAGGTCTCGAAACTCGTAGTTTATCGACTCGTGTGTGAGACAATCTCATAGGCACTCAGAAACATCACGGACCCCTGAGGATCCTCTTGGTGCAACAAAAAAACAACAACAACAAAAAAGACACAAAAATGCAGAATCCCTTTCTGGAAGAAACTTTTCTTAAATGAATGGAAAAGAACAGTTAAAAAAAAAACACACACACACACACACTCTCTCACACAAACACACACACACGACATAAAGAGACAAAAACCACCACTGAAAATGTGGCCTCAGTTCCCGGTTTTCTTCTTCTTCTTCTTCGGGGCGTCACACCTTCTCCACTCGGGGCTGCGGTCCCGACCGCTTGGCCGACTTCATCCGGCTGCGGGCGTACACCCGCAGGAAGAGCGCCAGGAAAACCACGGCCACGCCGAAGCCGCCCACCACGCTGATGGCGTGCCCATACAGGAAACACGACAGGAGGATGGCGAAGGCCTGCCTCAGCGTCATGATGATGGTAAAGACGGCGGCGCCGAACTGGTTGATGGTGTAGAAGATGAAGAGCTGCCCGCACGCCGAGCACACGGACAGCAGCACGGCGTGGAAGGCGAACTCAGAGTGGCGCGTCATGAATGCCAGCGAGTCGAAGAAGGCGCCCTGCTCCAGCAGCGACCCCACGGTGAACAGGCAGGAGAACATGTTGACCCCGAACATCATCTGCACCGACGACATCTTGTACTTGAACAGGTTGTCCTGCCAGTTGGAGGTGAAGCTGTCGAAGACGATGTAGCCCATGAGGATGATGATGCCGCTGAAGGTGGTGACGGTGGACGGGTGCTTGCCGGCGGCGCTGGACAGCAGGAACATGCTGACCCCCACCGAGATCATCAGAGCGGTGAAGTACTCCCAGTACTCGTAGCTCTTGTGCGAGATGACCTTACCCATGAGCATGACCGGGATGACCTTAGACGCCTTGGCCAGGACTTGCGTGGGGAAGCTGATGTACTTGAGCGCCTCGTATTGGCACCAGCTGCTCAGGATGTTGGAGAGCGAGGCGAAGGAGTACTTGTACATGGGCGCGCCGTGGCGCGGCTGCTTGAGCAGGAAGCACCACAGGCCGGACACGGTCAGAGCCAGGATGCGGTTCATGAACACCAGGAACTGGGAGTCGGTGAACTTCTCGCCCTCCTCATCGGCGGACGTGGCGCCGTAGGAACGAGTCATCACCCTCTCCTGCAGGACCCCCCATGTCAGGTACGACACCTAATTAAGGAGGGTAAGAAAAGCGTGTCATGAACCTACATGTTGCATTCTGGGAAAATATTCTGCATGTAGCTGCCATCGCTAACGCCACAGTTTTACAAGTTATGGATAAAGGAAATAAAGATCAGGCTTTGCTGAATGCAGGCGCTGAATGACCGTGTGTTAAAGATAAAAACAAACACGTTTAAAAGGAAAGTAAACACAGATTACTGTTAACCACGTTAGCTAACATCCTATTTGCACATCACACTAAGCTAAGCACCATTACATTCACATCTTAGATACGTTGTTCAAACCAATCCTGTGGCTGAGGTTTCCGCCCTACGCCTGTGTCTCGAAACTGACCCCACCTTTTACAAATATAGCATTAGATGTCAAAATAAACTGATTTTTTGGGATTAAGGCATTAAATTAGGGATTAAATACTCATGACCTTCCTGTTCAGTGGATGTACTCTCTGGGGGGGGACACCCACCTGAAGTCCGGCGGCACAGAAGATCAATTTGACACCCTGTTTGACGAGCGAGCCGGAATCCATCTCATTCCGGGGCGAAGTCGGCAAATCATCCAGTAAACTTGTTTTGGACTCGCCGCCGAACACACACGCCTTAATGACCGGAGCGCAAACCCCGGAACCTGAAAGCAAGACAGACGTAGGTGAAAATACTGATCTAATGTTGATCATCCATAAAAGAAGGGATTATGACATCACCAAACCTGTTTCTACGTAATTGATGCGTCTGAAGTAGCGAATGAGGAGGTAGCCGGGGATGATGATGGTGGAGTATCCCAGCATGTTGACCAGGAACCGAAAGAACCAGACATCGTGCCAGCCTCCCAGCAGCGACGTCTCCTGGGCAGATACGTTGGGAGAGAAGAGAAGCGACAGGAGCGGAGACCAGATCCTAAAGGGGTAGTGGGGGGGTGGGGGGAGGATACAGTGTGGATCAGAACAGGACAGAAATACCACCTTAAAAATCAACGAACACATTCCTGCGTCTGTATGAGGCGATGCGGAGGTGAGCGGGATCCAGAAGAACGCTAGGTCATCTCGGATCCGCTTCAGAAAGGAAGCCTTCAGGGCTAGAAAGTGGTTATACAGGTGGGGGCACCCCCCCCCCCTAATCCAGGCAGAAAAAATGAAAGTACCATCACCTGTTTAACTAGTTTCGATGCGACACCATCGGCGTTAATCACCTGCACTAACTTGACACATGTCACCTGGAGTGAAACACAGGTGAGCTCCTTGCTGTCGTGGCAGAAGCGGTATCCAATTCAAAGTGACCCCCCCCCCCCAAGAGGCCCCAGAGGCGGATTCGTACAGAGCCTCTTTGTGTGGGACCGGCCCGTCCATCCAGCAGCCCACAGTGGAGACCTGGGCTCCGAACAAGCAACTTCTCACAGAGAGGAATGCACAGCAAGGCCAACATGTACCGAAGCAGAGGGCATCTGTGTCTGGGGGGCTGTGGGAGGGGGGGTGTCAGCAAACGACAGTTAAAACGGGCTTAAAATAGTACGACTGGCGTCATCCGTCAGAACCAGTAGAAAATGTTCCTATAATATAAGCAGACGTCTGATCAGGAAGCAAGACGTCAGGTTGAGAATCACCGGTGCAGTTTTATGGATGTCCAGAGAATAATATGGTTTTCCATAACGCTGATCAGGATCCACTCATTTAGAGAAAACTATTGATTTTATAAATACACAGAATCTGTTTGCATCACTTGGAATCACAGTTCTGTTTGTGAGACGTTCAAATGCATCATTTATTCTTCCAGATCTGGGTCCAAGCTGTGGAACACCACCAGTTGTTCATGTCTGGGAATTTTAATTGTGGTTGTCAAATTAATATTATTTGAGTTGACAAAGAGAAAGAAAAAACACGGTTGATTTTTTTTTTTTCTTTCCCAATCACAGACCAATATAGCCTCAGGAGAAACAAACAAAAAAACAAGAAAAACACGTTCTTTACAGACTGTAAACAATTTGTCTCACCGCAGCTGCTCCAACCACATCGTTCCCTTCAGTTTTTCCTAAAATGTATTACTACTGTTCGACCGAATTAAACTGTGTGAATCTGAATCGTCTAAATATTACAGGATTATAATTGTTGATCAACAAAAAATAAGCAATCAACTATTATTTAAACATTTGCCACGTGAGCAAAAAAGCTAACTTAGGCTACCTGAGATTCTTCTTGTGGTCCCTGAACGCAACATTTGCTCATTTACTTATGCTAGCTTGTTTGTTTGCATACTTCCAGACACAAACCGCCATTGTAACTCATCATCATCATCATCATCATCATCAGAGCGAACACCTGAAGCTGATCACAGGTGTGACATTTCTCCAGTGAAACTAGCTACTTGTTCTCCGACGCTACCTCCATGTAAATGGCATTTTCCCCACACTCCGTGACCGGACACCCGGCGCCGCACACCCGCCGACAGACTCAGACTTCCCGGCTGGGGCGTCGCATGAAGCCGCGCGGATCCGGCGGGTATCGGTTCCTCCTGAATGGCGGACTCCGTTCCACCGGACGAGCTGTCTTCAACTTAATCCTGCGCCGCCGATGTGCTCGTTTAACCAGGAAAACACCCTCCTATTCAGTCAGCACCGGAGGATGCCGGAGAGAGGGAGCGGCGCTCTTCCGGCGGAGCGCCCCCTGTCGGTGCGGAGGATGAACCGCAACTGTTTTTGTTGCGGAACACGTTTAACACGTTTTTAAAAATTAAAATAATGTATAAAAATTCAAAAAGCTTTTAGTCGCAATAAAAAAATAAAGTAGTAACAAAATAAACTCCTCTTTAACATGAACTTTTCCTCATCTATATAAAAGCGTGTTTAAAATAAATTATTTCAATCTATTCTCTGCAATTTTAATTTAATGTTTAGAAATGTGCATTCTGGGTCTGGCCGTTCACCCAGATCCACTCCATGTATTTATGGGGTCCATCCTGGCGCAAGATCCATTCTCCCAGTAATTTTTATGGAAATCTGTTTAGTGGTTTTTATGCAATCCTTTAATGCATCCAAACAACAAACCAACAAATGTGGGTGACAACAAAAAAACATTCTAAGTGGAAGTAATCCCAGCTGAAACCAAACCAAACATTTCAAATAAGCTTATATACTTTGCTGAATTATAGACCTACTGCACATTTTAAATCAGCCGTTTCCAACCTGCCATTCTGACCTGTCATAGCAGGAAACTCCCCAGGTGAAGCTCACACTGTTGACAGCAGTCCTGATCCTTTGTCCCAGTAAGACGAGCCTGTGATGAATAACTTACACATTTAAATGGAATGCAGCTTTTGCTGTTGCACCTATTAGTCATGTCTTTCAATACCAGTAGACCGTATTGATTTATTCGACATTACAACTCATAGACATTAACTCATAGTTAAACATTATTTTAGTCAATCTTTCTCACTTTTAAAAGATTCTCTTTCTTTTGATGTTCTATGAAGTGCTATTCTAGTTTTTTCATTGAGATGTTTCAAACTTATTCACTTCCATAGATCCTGTTCCTTCATGCCGTTTAAACAGCCTCAATTCAAACTTATACTCTGCTTTCACGAGTACTTCCATATACTTTCCATTATTATTTGCTTGTTATTTAAGCCTTTTTTGGAAACAATATCTAACCTGTTTTTTTTTTTTTAATGTGATTATTTCTTGTACTAACACTTCCCCTGCTTTATGCTTGGTTCATTTTGTACCTACTTGTAATTTGGTCAGTGCAGTGTTCAGTTCTCATGTCAAACTTCCCTAAATGTAGAATTTCCAACCAGAGTATTTTAGAAAATGTTAAATCACACATTATTTGTTTAGAGAAGGAAATGTGCAAAATAAGAGTGAAAATCCAACTTTTTCATAACACAGTTCTGTTTTTTACACAATCTGTGGCAACACCAGCATAACCTACACAATATTTAACATAAACAGTTCCATCCCATCGTCTCAAAGGGGAAGTACAGTTTCATAACTCTGTTGACCACGGCACGTTTAAAGCGGTCACTGCAAATAGTTCTGTGAACATAAATCTGCCTGTCGAAGCTTTACGACGCTGTAAACACGACGAAACAAGCAGATAAAGGACAGCTTCTTATTAGGTGTTGAGAGATATTCTGGCCAATAAACCGACACTGACATGTTATGGGGCCTTTGACAGCTTATTATTCAACCTGTATTTGCACACAGCTGAGTGGAATTTCCAGCCGCTGCACAGCCATTGTGTCACGGAAGCCATCAGGAAGAAGTCCTTTACAGGGGAACAAAAGACTCACCTGACAAAAGCAGCTGGGAGGAAACAAAGGAAAGAATTGGGGTATTTTTCACCATGAATTCTTCCTGTAAAAGTTGAGCATGTACATTCTACTGCTTCTTCTGTCTGTTTTAATGTGTGAAGCCTCTTCGATGAAGTTCTACCAATGCAGACAGATGATTTTAGAACTGCAGACACACACAGGCACAGGTTAAAGATCACTTTACCCCAGGAATGAGGATGATTGAGTGATTTTTCTTTCATTTTATTACAAAATAAATGAACTGCCTCCACTAACTAGACAGAGCAGTGTAATTACACAGCAAAGGAACAGTTCACTGCAGGTTAGAGATGAGACACACAGAAAACTGTCCCACAGCAGGAAGCAGCAAACAAAAAAAATCAGTAAGATGAAGCATATTTGTGCGATATATTACATTTCTACGTGGGCTAACAGCCTCTGAACAAAAAGCAGGGGTGTGATTAGTTTGTTTTTTACATTTAGTAACTGAAGCATTAATTCTGCTTCTGATTGCGTGAGTCCAAACTTCTTCTTTTTTGCAGCCATAATGAGAAGCCACATTTTAGAGAAATAAACACATTAAAACAGAAATGCAATCACAGCGCAAATGACATTTTGAAAAACCAGGTAATAAAACTGTTTGACCAGTTATTTCCATTAAAATTAGGTTAATGTGATAAAGAGGTAGAATTTCTTACGGACGTTGAAGAAGTCTGTGAAAGAGGTACTCGAGCCGTTAAACAGAACTTTTATCAGTGGTCAGTTAAGCAGAATCACTCTTTATCAGAGGAAAGTGGGATTTACACGGTGCGCTTACTTGTCTAGATAATGGATAAATACATATTAATTCAGAATTTACTACAAAACTTCAGCTAAGACAATTTCAAGGTCGTTGTTCAGCCCAGATTCAGCTCAAAAGTTCATACCGACCAGCGACCTTCCGGAGATTTGGATGTCATCGAAGGGAAATAGAGCCAAAATCTGAAATGAAATAGAAACATCTATCATTCCATTTTCTAAAAAAAAAAAGAAATGGCTCTGTTATATCCGGAAGCAGCTGTTTGCTATAGTTTTTAGCAAATGTTACTCTAACAGGAATAAATAGTGTATTTCAAGGGAACTATTTAAACCTGTGGATTAATATGCATTGGATGTGAGTATTTGTGGCTGCAGGACGGGGTTTGCAGGATTGACTCAAAATAAACTGCAGCGCTGACGTCGCCGGGGGCGACAGATCGCCGGTGTTTAAATATAACGAAACAGACGAATAAAATATAAAACACGCGTAACTGAACTTTCTAAAACAACTCACGTCATCGTTGCCGTCAGCCAGATCCAGTGCCGTCTCGTCCTCCATGTTTCGCAGCATGGTGTCGGCGCCGGACTGACACAGGAGGTTGGCAATGGCGGCGTCCTGCCTCCCCACCGCCAGATGCAGTGGCGTGCAGCCGTTGAACATGGCGGCGTCCACGTTGGCTCCCCTGCTGAGCAGAAGCTTCGCCGAAGCGATGTCGCGCAGCTCGACGGCGAAGTGAAGGGCCGTTTTGCCGCTGGTTCCTTCCTGCGAGGGAGGGGCCGAGACGGGAAAAGACTGTGACAAGGAATTCCAGGTGCAAACGTGACCGGAGCAGGAAATAAAGTTATAATGACTCGGTGCGATTTTTGAATTTATATTTTGGAAATGGAAAAAAAGTGTTCAGTCACATCACAGCAACAACAATAATAATAATAATAATAATAATAATAATAAAGATGAAGAAACGTTTGTGTTTGAGGCCGGGTGGTAAGTTTGTCTGGTGATTTAGGCTGACAGGAATGTCTGGACTGACGACCATGTTCCCTTCCATCAATAGAAATTTAAGAGAGGCCGGCCAGCCAGACCTAATCATATCCCAAATCTAATTATGTCTCCATGAATTCTGCAAGAAGCCCTGAGCTCAGCTCATATCACTATCAGCATTGCAGCAGATTTGTAGTCAGGAACACAACATAAGGCCAGGAGCAGTAAACACAGGGGATAAGTGTGATTATTATGAAGGGAATGTTGCCGGATCAGGTGGAGGCTACTGCAGGGCAGACGAATTCAGGGGTGAATTAAGCTGAGGGCAGCAGGTAGAAGGTTTGTGTTTGAGGATTTCAATTTTTAAAAAGGGAACAAAAAACCTCCTGTTGATGCTTTGAGGTGGATTTGTTGTGGTTTCATCCTGTTACAACAGGATTACAAAAGGGAACTTGGCGCCAATATAGAACCCAGGCTTTCTTGCTTTCTTTCTTTTCTTAGGTGTTGATCACTGATTAAACAGGAACAACTGAAATGATGTTTATGAAGAAAGCTAAAGCTAAACAAGCTCGTTTGGCCTGGGTGGGGGGCGGCATGCTATTGATTACCATTCTGGTTAAAAACCACAATAATCTATAGAAGGAGTGGCTTCAGGGACTGACCTGGATGTTAAGGTCGGCTCCCTTTTTTGTCAGGAGCTTCAGAATGTGATGCTGCTTGTTCAGCGCGGCCAGGTGGAGACAGGTGAGGCCTGCAAGGAGACGTCAAGCTTAGACAGTGGAACATCGGGCTCATTTAAAATCAGACTACTGAATAATCAGAAGCTGTTTGCTGATGAGTTCCTGCAGCACCTCGTCTGTTTTAATTCACCTCTCCAGTTCTGGGTCTCGAGGACCGGCACCAGCTCGCTAGCCGAAGTCTCTCTGATCATCTCGGTGGCGCACTCTGTCTGCCCGTGCTGGCAGGCCACATGGAGAGCCGTGTTCCCGTCCCGGTCCTGCAGCCCCAGGCTGGCCCCTTTGTCCACCAGACCCTTCACCACGTCTGTCAGGTTCAGGTAGGTGGCCAGGTGCAAAGGACTCTGGGAATCAGCGAAGAAACAAGATGTAAGACGCTTTAGAATCCGAATGATTCGCTTTAAATTAAACAACACTTGGATATCATAACTAGCGCACGCGGCGGTGGGTAAAATTGTCACCAAGCTTGTTTTAGAATTAAAATTGATGGTTGAACAAAAGACACAAGTTTCATTAACAAAATGATAAATAAAAAAGTAAATTCACTTCAGTGTAATAAAGCCTGTTGCAGCGCTAATTATCTGGGATTCTCTGTTTCTGTCATCCTTGACACGTACGCATTTCCCACAATGCCTCTGGGCAACCCCCGGAGACAAAGCTTTTGCTCTCAACTGTTATTTAGTCGGAGAGCACCTCACACCCCAAAACACACAAGTACTCTACATCTGTGTTTCTTTGATCGTGATTATGTGCCGTAAAGACAAACGTCATCTGCGCAAAAATTCAAGAAAAAAAATTGCAAAAAAACATGTTGTTCCGGGACTATTTTAAAAAAACGCTGCGCAAACGTGGGCAGGGCTTGATCTTCTTTTAAAAACGCTAAATGGAAACATCTCAAAATGTGACATCTTAGAATGACTACCAAGAGGAAACGAAGAAGTCAGAATGGACTCAGACTCGACTGAGTCACCGCGTGAAGTGCTGAGTTTAAACTTCACATGTTTCCTTTTGACAGTTCTGTCTGTTCCTTCTGTCCCTGCTTTTCTTTCTGCACCAGCAAGACTCAGGCCTGACATGTGGAAGGACTGGAACGAGTCCTCCACCCACAACCATACAAGGATTCACTCCACAACTCCCTGTGGTTCTATTTCTACAGGAGGTGGAAGAGGAGGGGAGTTTCCATTCAAAGTCCCTCATGAGCTAACACTGGAACCACCCACAGCGACGTCCCTGAGAGAGAACAGACTGCAAAGAAAGAGGAACCACGCTTCTCTGGAAGAATAATATAAATAATACCGCTCTTTCCATGAGATACTGATTAAGAGGAAGTCACTCTGGATTGAAAAATTCCACAAAAAGCTGCAGTGTGTTTGTGCCGAGGGCGGAAACTCGTGGCGCTTACCTGGTATAAATTGTTCTGGATGTCCAGGACTTCTTTTGGGAATATCTGAATCAACTGCTGAGCAATGAATTCATCTTCATGGATGATTGCTAGGTGCAGAATTCTACAGAAAGGAGTGGCAAAGAAAAAACAAATCCCTTTACACATGTCTGCAAAAGTTGCGGGTTACTTTATGATACAAGGTGAAAACAAAGGCTGACAACAAACCAAAAAAAAACCTGTCAGGTTGAGTAATAAAGGAACAAATACTGTATTTCATCAAGAGACAACATTGCATCACAATTTTCCTGGGTATTCATCTCTAGAGGCTTCCCTGAAATGTCATGAAAATACAAGTTGTCGTGGTCGGGTTTCATTGAGCAATTCAAACGTGGTGAAGACAGCGAGTAAAGGAAGGAGGCCTGCAGGTGCGTCTCTGTCGACTTCAGTTTAGACGCTTTCAGAAACCAACACAACAAAAACAACAAGACGCTAACCTCAAAACTCGAGTGGGAAGTCGTCGCAAACAAACGTGTGAGAAAAGCAGGAAATGGAACAAAGCATTAAGAGCTTAATATAGAATAAACAAGCACGATAAAAAGATTTATGCTATATCAAAGTTAGGCTTCAGATTCAAATGAATCAGGCTTTGCTTATCCAACAGTGCTAATTTATTTAAGCTCATGACCCACCAAGACCTGTCAGACTCTCTCTGGTGGCTTAGCCTAGCCTAGTGTCTTAATTCAGAATAAATCCCAAACGACTTCTTTTGAACTTCACATTTTTAACACAAAGTTGACACGTTTCACTATGTTTGAATGGGATAAACTGGGATGCAAAAGAAAAAAGATATGAGGGTTTGAAACAAAGGATGAGTTGTGAGGAAACATGAAATGCTGCCTAAAGATAAATATTAATATGTTCATTATTTAAGTATTTATGCCTTCAAAAAAAAAGAGAAGACATGGACATGTTATATGCTGCTCCTCATTAAAGTTAAACAGAGGAAAAAGCTGATCGGTTTCCAAACTAAAACATCCATGCAACAAAGAGATTCATCATAAATAAAAACTTAGAACTGATATATTTGTGACCCGTCACTGGAAAATGTCACAACATGCACCTGAACCAGTTTCTGATCCAATCTCTCCAACCAGCTGAAGTGAAGGAGACTGAACCAAACCAGCAGGTGTCGTAATTTGAAAGGGACTTCCTGGTTTGAGAAAGCATTGAATGAATAAGAACTAAAAAAGAAAAATCCCACAGGGGAAAAATAATGTGTTCGTGACAGTTAAGTTAACTGTTTTCACTTCAGGTGGGGGGTTTTTTTTCATCGCAGGTTATCTTTAGTTGGGTGGTGATAATGGAACCATGTGGCCCCAACAATCAGCCAGCGGAAATGAAAAGAGGTCAGAGAAGCAGCATCGATTCTACGCTGGATCACACTCGTGGTTGACTGCTTTTTACGTCAAAAAGACAAGACATGGCAACGTAAATCTAAGCTGTTCACACAAGGTCTGCATGAGAGGATGATGCTGTGTGTGGAGGCTGGGGGTGTTTGGATTTTATGCAAAAACCCAACAGTTTCATTGAGTGAAACTGAGAAATGAAAAGCAGCAAACTGCTATCGCCACCGGCAAAACAAAAAGCATTCCTTCATTTCTGGCGTGGAAAGGAGGAACAGCAGCTGGTTATTAATGGCGGGATCCACCGATTAAAAACATGCAAACACACTGTCCCGTCCTGAACAACAAGTTTCTTGGATCAAAAGAGGTCCACAATGTTCCCTCACAGCGTGTGCTTTGTCTGTGCTGCATGGGGAACTCCAGGCCTATCTGTTTCACTTCTGTTTTCTGTCTGACAGATGCCATCCACATTCATGAAAAAGACAAAGTTCTTTTTAAAAAAAAAAAAAAAAGAATCTGCAGTATCACACAGCTATGAAATCCCCCTTCGTCATCCAGCCCCATGGGAAGAACTCTTCCTTGAATTCAGCGTGATCTTAGGCTTCATATACCGCCATTTATGGATATTTTTAAGACTTCCCCCTGGTTCCAGTTGGCTAAATTTTATGCTTTGATCCAGTTTGTATAACTGGAAATGGAATATCTCAAAAAGATATTCCAAGATCTTCAGTTTTGGGGAACTCGTGTTGGGGATTTTTCATTATTTTCTGAGAAGAGCAGAATAATTGACAAGGATTATCATTAGTTGCAGCTGGTATTAAAGGGAAAACATGTGTATATCTGAATGAATGTATCAGAGATAATTAAGTTCTGCAGTAGTAAAGGTAGGGGAGCACAGACAGCTTCATAAAAGAAAAATATTAATGCTAAAAAGCTTCTTTGGTGTTTAGAATGAGAGGCACCATATTTAAAGTCATCCCTGCAGAGACCACAGCAAGCTGACAAAGGATTTCCTTTAAAATCAGAAAAAGATAAATAAAACATACGTGTCTCCATCATCAGTTATAGTCGTGAGCAAGTTATCCTCCTGTGCAGACAGTTCACAGACCCGTTCCTGCTCCTCCTGCCCGCTGGAAAGAGTGCAATCCTCCACAAAGTCTGACAGACTCTCCACCGTGATGGACGAGGAGGCGTAGGCCGAATCCAGGCGCTCCTCCCCGGTGGAGAACTTGTCCCTCGGGCCGCTGAAGTCTCCGCTCGGCTCGTGGGGTTCCTCTGATTTCAATATGGAGCGGAACGAGTCGATGCCCGAGTCTGCGCGGTTGTCCTCCAGCGAGTCATCTTTCCTACAGCCGTCGGTCGCCATGGAGGTGGTGATGGTGGTGGGTTCGCTGGGTTTCCCCCCCCACCCCCTCGCCTATTCGTGAGGATTCACAGGCCAGCAGCGCGTCCCGTCGCCGCTCGGTGCGCGGTGATGCGACCGGAGTCCGAGGTTAGCTTACCGACACCCGAGGAAACCACCGCTCCTTTGTGAAACCAGAGGAATGAGCCGCTGCGTTTCATGCCACTAACCGACGTAAACTTGAGCCTGCTCAGGGTTTTTATCGGTTATAAACTTTTTTAAAAAGTTTCCAACTACACGTACGGACATTCCAGGGCTTTAGAACCGGGCTAGCTACGAGCGAAACGCGGCGACGACGGGCTACATATCCGGTAACAGCGAGAGCTCCAGGCGGAGGGCATACGAGCAATGAAAAGACTTCAGGGGAAGCGCTGACATATGAAAGGCTGAGCTGTTTTGGTCACGCGGGGGAATCCCCCGTGCGCGTGAACAAACACCAACTTCTTCCGGAAGGATGTCAAAAGGTGAAACGGGAAGCGGCATTTTCAAAATAAAACTACATTTTCAAAATAAACAAACTTTTGGATCTGCGTTGCTAAAAGCACAGAAGTGTTTTGGAATACTGTATTTTAGAAAATGTAGGGGGGAAATGACAGAAATTAAATACTTTAATAATAGTACTATCAATATTTCAATTTCCTCCAGGATTAATAAATTATCTATCTATCTATCTATCTATCTATCTATCTATCTATCTATCTATCTGTCTGTCTGTCTGTCTGTCTGTCTGTCTGTCTGTCTGTCTGTCTGTCTGTCTGTCTGTCTGTCTGTCTGTCTGTCTGTCTGTCTGTCTGTCTGTCTGTCTGTCTGTCTGTCTGTCTGTCTGTCTGTCTGTCTGTCTGTCTGTCTGTCTATCTATCTATCTATCTATCTATCTATCTATCTA